>NC_133409.1:88777500-90095833 GCF_049350105.2 Macaca mulatta | reverse complement strand
TTAAGGACAGTATGTGTAATTGTTAAGAACATGGGCCCTGAAGTACAATTGTCTTGATTTGAATCTCCAATAAAAGCTAGAGACTCTGGACAAGTTACTTAAATTTTGTGTTTTGCTTCCCATTTTTTGTAAAATTGCAACAGTGAAAGTATCATAAAAATGTTATATATAAAATTCTTAAAAAGAATCACTGCTACAGAGTCCAAAGTATAAGAAAATTCTAGTTCTAACTGACTAACAAAATATTTAATCTGAGGAATTATAAACCCTGATGCTTCCAAGCAGGGATGTAACCGATACTCCTTTTAATTTGTATCTAAAATTTTAAAGCTATTAAGAAGAAGGTTTCTTCCCAGTGTTTATGGTTTTAAATTCAAGTTGTTTCCTCCTGTATTCGTCCATTCTCACACTACTATAAAGACATACTTGAGACTGGGCAATTTATGAAGAAAAGAGGTTTAATTGACTCACAGTTGTGCAGGCTGTGCAGGAAGTACGGCTGGGAAGACCTCAGGAAACTTACAGTTATGGTGGAAGGCAAAAGGGAAGCAGACATGTCTTCACATGGCCAGGGCAGGAGAAAGAGAGTCAAGGGGGAAGTGCTACACTTTTAAATGACCAGATCTCATGATAACTCACTCATTATTATGAGAACAGCAAGGGGAAAATCTGTCTCCATTATCCAAGTACCTGCCACCAAACCACCAGACCTCTCCTCCAACATTGAGGATTAAAATTCAACATGAGATTTGGGTGGGGACACACAGCCAAACCATATCACTTTTTCTCTGATTCCATACTGCCCTTAGAATTTTATGTAAATACAGTATAGTAAAAGCTTTATAATACTGATGCAAAATTATATGGAAAAGAACATGCAATAGCTCTATTTTCTTTTATTTTTTACCAGAGTGGGTTGAAAATAAACAAAGCTGTGTAGATTACAAACTAAGCCCCAGCCTGAGTTATGATTATTGATTCTCATAAATGAATTGCCTCCAAAGTCTCTGACACTGACTGAATGACCACTAACCTCTGCCAGAGTAATTTGTTAGATAGTTGCCATGGACCCAAGATCATTGACTCCATAAATCTCTGACAAAAATCCACTCTATTGGCATTCTAGGTTCCCAAAGGGCCCGCACCCAGTGTGAAAGCAAATGAAGTCAATACTAACATAAATAAATTATTAATGGTACATCTACTTGGCCAGGAATTCAAAGAGGCAAATATAAAGGGTTCACTTTTTGGAGTCGCATTTCTGCTTTTACTCTAACACAAATTTGCCAAAACATCCACAGGACTCATAAGCAATACATGAAATTTATAATCAAAGGCACTGTGATAGTTTAAAATTGTATTAGAGTCTCATATTTGGTTTCATTTGGAAAATGTATCTTTTTGTTTATGAGATAAAAGGAGAATGTTTTTCCCACTTAAGAAAGGACTTTTATGCATTCATTGTTCATTTAAAATCACATTTTCTGAGCATAGCAGAGAAAAACTCCTCTCTGAGATTTATCAGAATATTGCTGATTCTTAATGGATGTTTTTCAAATGCCATCAAAGAGTGCACACATTAAAACCCTCCAAATCTCAAATGTCTTGAATAATGGCAAGAAATAACTTGTCAGATTGATAAAAACTTTTATCCATCTCTTAACTCAGGGGAAATAGAAAGCTATGTCCGGAAAACTATGTTGAAGCAGACTGGAAAAAGAAAAAGGCCACTCTTCCGGAGACAATATAGCATTTGAGGCCAACCCAGTGTTCCATGAGCTCCATGGAATTTGACATAAGTGATGGAGATAATCTTCATGTTAACACGGATGCATGTCCATATTTGAATTTTGATGAGTGAGATGAAAATATCCTCAAAGAAACTGTCTTACAAATGTGGAAAAGTTTCAGAGTGGAAAAAAATGACCACTGAAAGGATTGTTTAGGATTTGTTGCATGGCTCCCTGAAAAAGTAAGCCAGCCAAAATGCATCTTAAAATTAATTTGAGGAAATTTTTTTTCACATTTAATTATTTTCTAGAAGTAGTCTTCATCTAAATGTAAAAGTTATAGAATATATGGCTTTCTAGGGTCTCAGGTTCATAGATTTAAAATAGGCATTAGCAGTTTTTTCATCCCTCTCTTTGGCATCACTGTAAGGTGGTAATTCATCCTCTGCTAGAAACTATGAAAATAATAGCTACCATTTACTAAGTGCTCATTTGTCCTGGGGACTGTGTTAAATACCTAACAAATATCACACTTAATTATCACAATGACACTATAAAGAAGACCGTTTATTGTCATTTTTTAAAGACAACTAAAGTTTGGAGCATTTACTACTTTGTTCAATGTCAAACAAAAAATAAGAGGTGTCACAAAATATGAACTCAGATCCTTTTGCTTCCACAGAATGTGCTCTTAATATCTACAGTATGCTGCTTGAATTTTTGGGATAGAGAGTTTTAGTTCTTAGAAAAGTTTTCTTTATATTGAGCTAAAATATACATTCCTGTAAATGTCATAGCAAAGTTAGTACTTATTTACTTGCCTTTCAAATGAGATAAGACAGCAATCAGATTTCCCTTTAATGTTTTCTCAGGTAAATATTTCAGGTACAAGTGTAAACTCCCATTGAAGAAAAAGAGTCATGAGGAGATAGAACAAGCTTCATGGAAGCTCTCTTTCTACCTCTCAGTCTACCATGTTACCTGGATTTTTCCAACATGTAGGACTGGGGAATCATCTTCAGAAGATCTCAATAAAATTATAAGCTACATATGTTGAGTAACATAATTGTATATAAGCACGTATTAATTTATCTATTATTTGTTGCCCTAGAAAAGAGACCTTGGAGGGGATGAAAAAGGTTAGGTACACTCCAATGGATCTGCACGGATGAGATATTGGAAATGGGATATTGCTACGTTTTGGATGTGGTTTGTTTGGCTTCCTTAAGGCTACGTTGAAATTTGATCCACAATGTTGGTGGAGTCTAACGGGAGGTGCTTGGGTCACAGGGCAGATCCCTTACAAATGGCTTGGTGCCATCCTTGTGGTAATCGGTCCTCACTCTATTAGCCCCCATGAGAACTGTTTGTTACAAAGAGCCTGTCACCACCCTGACCTCTGTCGTGCTTCCTCCCTCACCACATGACCAGCTGGGTCCCCTTCACTTTCTGCCGTCAGGCCCTCACCACATGCAGATGCTGGCACCATACTTTTTACATGGCCTGAAGAACTGTGAGCAGAATAAACCTCTTTTCTTTATAAATTATTCAGCCTCAGTAATTCTTCATAGCAAATCAAATGCACTAAGATACTTTCAGGGGTAGATCAAGCATAAAGTGCATAACTGTTTGATGACACCCTCACTAATCTCATCAAAATATTTTCCCTCAAGGATCTAAAAGAACCATTTTTTTTTTTCAGTTTCTACTTTATTTCTGTGGGATTAGCACTTACTCTCTTACCAAGATTTTCTTTTGAGATAGACGTTCTTAATTAACTTGGTGTGATTTGATTGAACAATTTCCATTATTTCCTGAGTAGGCAACAGAGATATGAAGGAAAGAAATTAAGATCAAATTTTCCAACCTCAGTGTGCACTGGAATCATCTGGAAGGCTGAGCCACACTCCTAGAGTTCCTGGTTCAACAGGACTTGGAGTGTGGAGGAGACAACATAGGACATGTATGTTTGCATTTCTGATAAGTTCACAGATGATGAATGATGATGTTGCTGGTATCAAGGCTACACTTTAAGAACTTCCGGACTAAGGAGCAATATAGAAAGGGAAATGGGGAAGTGGTAAAGGAGAAAGGGTGTCAGAGCCTAACCTAACTTAGTATAGAGAGTATTCATGTTAGATCCATACCATTTTATAAACATATCTTATCTTACAAATCAGAAAAATGAGACATATACTCAAAGTGTTGCATTGCATTGCTGAATACTGGTGAAGTGGGACAAGAATCTCTTTTAGGTTTTGTATTTTAGTCATGAAGAGAGTCTTTCAAATTTGAGGCTCGTAAGAAACATTTCAAGAGCTTGGTAAAAGTGTGGATTCCTGGATACCATTCTGGACTCAGACTTTAAACAATCTGCATTTTAATAAATTCCTGTGGTCACTCAGATACAAGGTGATTAGGACAACACTCTAAGAAAAAGGGCAAATAAAATCAGGTGTTAGGCTAGCCTCACATAGGAGGAGTAGAGACCTAACTGAACACAAGACAAGCTGTAGCACCTGAGAAGCTGAAGTTGAGAGGGTAAAGAGGATGCATATTTGCTGTCTAACGAGGTGGTTTACAACAGATATTGACTGCAGAAAAAGGAAACCATCTCAGGACATTTGTCAAAACACCCAACCCTCCTTGTATACAAGGATACTAGATTTACAGAGTATGTGAAAACAGAACACCCATGTCTAATCCTCACTTGTCAGAAGGCATCTCCACTCTGATACAGTTCCCCTCTAAGGGGTCACTTGAAGGAATAATTTCCAAGCCATATTAGCATTTTCAGTGGCATTTCATAAGGGCTTATAACCCTTGGCCCCTATAACACAAATGGGAACTCTCACAGGACAGGGAAAAGACAAAATAGAGCTAGCTTAGCTTTCACTTTAATTTTTTATTTGTCCCAAATAAGCAATTGTACTCATATTTCTAATTGAAAAAAAATTCTTATCAATATTTTATCTTTCTTTTGATACTCTGTTTCTCTGCCCTATGTATGGGAGCTTAGTAATAAAAGTGGTTGTCTCCATCAAAATAGCATATCATGAAACTCCATCCCATTATTTTCCTAAGTACATGTCATTAAAATAAAATCACTTTTAAAGAAAGATAAGGAAATAATAAAAATTCTATCAAATTTCTTTCTATGAGGACTTTTGTTTTTTTAAGGGCATGGAAATGAAAAATACACTTTAATGAGTACGAAGTTAGCCATTGAAGCCCTATCGTAAGTCACCTCCTATATATAGCACACATTAGATTGGAATGGTGATCAAATCAATTCTATATTAAGTGCATATTCCATTTTAGCTCCAGGAAAAATGATGTATTTCTGCAAATCATTTTCTGTGTGGTTTCTATTATAAGAAAATAAGTCCTGAATTACAAAAGTGACTGCTCCAAACTCCTTGTAGACTTCTTCAGTGAATAAATCCAAAATAGCTTAAATGGCTTTTAAGGCATCCCATGATTGACTCATTTTTCTCTATTTAAAGTTGATCTTTAATAACCCCACCATCCCCACACCTTCTACACCTCTCTCCTGTTACTTTATCTATAATGTTATCATTCTTAATCACAGATTTACCATGAGCCTGATGAACTTGATATGCCAGGACTGCTTACTTGCATAGATCATTGAATGCTAGAAGTTGCTGGGAGTTCTCAATAGAGAATTATGAGAGAAGACCTGCAAGTCAGGTTACAATCAGGAAGCACTTCTGTGACAGCATTTCTGAAAAATTGCCTAAAGATATCTCAGAAGGAAAAGTCCTAAATCTCCAAGCTTCCAGGAATTTTGTGGGATTTCATTTGCCATTCAAAATATTTTCTTTGTATCAAGTTTTTATTCTCAAATGTGTATTCTTTCAAAAAAGCCATAAATTATATACGTTTCAGGCCCACAGTACCTGTCCTATTCTCGATATACTCTCCTTTTTATTTAAACTTGCTCCTTTGATAAAGTTATTTCAGGAATACCTTTTCAGTCTCCCAATATGTGCCTTCTTTCTCATATCTCTGTATACCATTCATTCTTTAATGTTTAGGTCAAATGCTACAACATCCTCAACTATCAATTATTTGATCAATATAAATCCCCTCTATATACTCTTATGTTTCTCCCTTGGGCCGTAAATCCCACTGTGCCTTAAATCAGGCATCATTGGTTACATATTTTTAAGACAAAGGTACGTTCTAGTTCTAAGTGACTAAGAAAGTATTTAAGCTGAGGGATACTAAATGCTGAAGCTTCCTAGCAGTGATGTAACCCATATTCCTAATTTGTGTCTCCTAGGACCAAAATGTTTTGTGTAGTGACTGCGCAAATAAAAACTATCACTGATTGTAAATGTTACTCCCATTACCTAGAAGAACATGATTCTATCCTCCCCTCTCACTCCCCGCCAATAGGCTTCAAAAGGATGTGGTTAAAATCTTGTTGAGACTTTATTTCTATTTGAGAATATGGCATGAATAATTTGTCTAAAAGTCCTATTGAAGTGGACTAAGAATCAGACTAGAATTAGTTCAGTCGAATGAAAGAGAAATAATATGTACAACAACGGCTGAGAAAGAGGCTAATGGGAAAGTAAACTTGATCTTCACCTTTCAAGATGATTAGAAGTTGATAGAATATTGCCAGAGAAGGGTGCTTCTGAGAGTGAGAATTACACAGACCAATGATAACACTGATGACTGGAGGACTGGAACCAGAGGTTCAAGTTGGTGTACAGTATGAACTCATACCAGGTGGGTGATAGAGGCTATGTTTTGGAGAGTTCTGAAAGTAAGGCTGCGGAAAACAGTCATAAAGCAATTATTTACCTCAAGGAATTAAATGTGAAAAACTGCACCTGCAGGGAAAGAAACTGACCAGGAGATAATGATACCAATTACGCTGTTAGAAATTATCATAAAAATTTAATTTTATTGATCATTACAATGTGTTGGGCACTCTGCTCCACTTTACGGAAAAAAAAAAAAAAAAAAAAAAAAAAAAAAAAAAAAAAAAAAAAAAAAACCCACACACACACACACACACATTTAACTCTCATAAAAATCCTATGGATAAAACTCTATAATTGTTATTTTACAAATGAAAAAACAAGTGGCAGGTTTAAAGAGCCAAAGTCACTTAACTAATAAGTAAGGCAAGCAATTAAGATAAACTATAAAATGTATTGGATAGGAGTTAAGAAACCTAGGTAACAAGCTCATCGCTGTCAAAACTTCGTTGTGCCATCCTATGCAACTCACTTAACCTAAATGTACCCTGTTTGGCTTTCTTATAGGTTGAGGCTTGAATTACTACTATATCAAACGATTACACTTTTTTGGTCTATTCACATCACATTTATTTGCGAAGGATACCCTGAATAAATTCCCATCTTTCAAGAGCACAGAGACTTAGGCAAAATATAGACAATCACAAAAAAGGGACCTAACCTACAACCAAACTGATTTTAGTTAATTCATAAAGGAATACTATTAGTTTTAAAGGTATTCTATGATTAAATTTTGATTAGTGCAGACCCTACCCTTGCTTCTTGAATACCTGTGCAATAACCAACAACCAATGGGAGATGGAGAGTTAGGGCTGAGGGTGGAAAATTCACAGAGTAACAGTTCTCTGTGCGCACGTGTGTGTGTGTGTGTGTGTGTGTGTGTGTGTGTGTGTGTGTTTAGTTTATTAAACATTGCTATTATGTTGGGAACTTGATACATTGTATCTCATTTAATAATCAGAATAGTTCTTCAAGGTAACTTTAACATCTCCATTTTAAACAAAGAGAAACAGAGGTTCAGGTTAATTATTTGCCTAGGGTCACCGTTTTAGACTGAATTATGTCTTCTCAAAATTTATATGCTAAAGCTTTAACCCCTAATGTGACTGTATTTGGACACAGGACCTTTAAGGAGGTAATTAACGTTAAGTGAGTTCATAAGGGTAGGCTCCTAATTTGATAGGCCTGGTATCCTAATAGGAGAAAGAGACACCAGAGGTGTGCAAACGCAGGGGAAGGGCCATGTGAGGACATAGTGAGTAGGTGGCCATCAGCAAGCCAAGAAGAGAGGCCTCATTATAAACCAATTTTTCTAGCAACTCTGCAAGAACCTTGATCTTGTACTTCTAGTGTCCAGAACTGTGAGAAAATAAATTTCTGTTGTTTAAGTGAACCTGTCAACAGTATTTTGTTATGGCCACCCTAGCAGACCGTTGTAGTAGCACAAAAAATTAACGCTGGAAACACTTGAGTTAGATCAAACCCAGGCCCATTAGACCTAAAGCCTACTCCAAGGTCATCCTGACAGAATCATTCTTATCACTCTCTACATAGTGAAAACCAGCCTCAGTTTATGAAATATTTAAAATATCTGTGATTCAAATGAGCAAGAGCCTCCTTTCCTGCAGCCCCAAAGATAGCAATAGAGTACAAATATAAATAATTTCAAATAAAATTAACAGGTTTTTACATTAGTGTTTTATATTTCTAAATCTAATGGTTGAGTCTTAATATTATTTTTCATGATTAAAATTACAACAAAGGAGAGCACTTAATAGAAAATTAAAAATAGTTAAATATATGTACAAGGGAGATAATATATAATGGGTGTGATTTTCATTTACTTTTCCAAATAAAAATGTTCAGTATGCCACATATGGTAGAATAATAGACAATTATTATAAATGGTGAAATTACCTTGAGTTCTGTTTATTCAAAGAATTTATCTTGGAAATGCATTTTTGCCATTATTGTACACTATAAGCTTTTAGAAAGCTCCATCAGGGTAAGGTTTCTGCTCACAAAGCATATCCTATAAACACAGAACACAAAGCAAACACAAAGCAAAAGTCAAATACAGTCTGAAACTGGCAATTAGAGAACAAAGACCATGATTGAAAATTTATGACTGACAATTATTTGTTGCAGAGAATAATACATCAATTAAGCAAGATTTTGTTTGTATGGTCCAACTAAATTGTTGAATTTATGAAAATTTTAGGCCAAATGCCATTTTCACATATTCTAATATTTTAGTGTAAATTTTCCTTCAGATTTAGCCTAAAAGTGCATTTAGTTTGTTTGTCTTACTTCCAGGATTGAATATCTAAATCAGATGAGACTTACTTAAAGCTTTTGATATAGAAATATTTATAAAAATCATTGGGTAACAAGTTCTTGGTTAAACTTATGCTGAGCCAGGAAATTTGTATTAAATTTTGAGTTCCACAGTGTAGGCTGACAGGCTTAAAACCTAGAAGAGCAGATGGCGCAGTTCCAGGCTAAAGACAATCTGCTGAAGAATGTTCTTGCACTCAGGGGAGAATCATTCTTTCTGTTCTATTCAGGTCTTTCGTCTTTCGTTCTATTCAGGTCTTTCAATGGATTGGAAGAGGCCCACTCATGTGGTGTTTGGGGAAGGTATTGCTTTATTCTACTGATTAAAATGTTAACCTCATTCAAAAACACCCTCCCAGAAAGACCTAGAATACTATTTGACCAAGTATCTGGCCACCAAAAACATAGTGGTCAATGTACAGGAGCCACCACTGGCCCATTTATATATCACCTTGAAACTACCCAGTGTCATGTTTTCAGCTTTGCAGATAATTTGCATTCTGACAATGGATGCTCCTTCTATCACGAATGCTGTCGATTCACATATTGTTAATCGAGGTATTAACTAAGCCATGAAACTTGCACGCTTTCTGCAATATGCAGACATTGGTATTTAGTGTTAAAACAACACGCATTAAAAAAGTAGCTCAAAAAGATTACTTCCTAACCTCCTTCTAGTCTATACACTAACACACTAAGTGTGGCTGTTTCCAGAAAGAGATCATCCTCCGCTAGCCGCTCCCTGTGCTTCAATCAGGATGATAGAGGTAGGGGAGCTATAGGGACCTATTTTAAAAATTAGAGATTTTGCCCTGATGATTTCTGACATATTTTTGTTTTCTTCTTTTGATAGTAACCTTAGGCTAGCTTTTTAGTACACCCTTCACAAAGAGGTCTGGTGGGTTCCAGCCTCATTTTGGTTTAGCCACCTGGATTCTCTTACTGGATGGGCATGGTCCTTGATTATAAGGAAAATGATATGGATAATGACCACTTAGCTGAATTCACTGTTGTTTTGTTGTTGTTGTTGTTGTTGTTTTTGTTTTGTTTGTTTGTTTTTGAGATGGAGTCTCGCTCTGTCACCCAGGCTGGAGTGCAGTGGCACAATCTTCACTCACTACAACCTCTGCCTCCCAGGTTCAAGAAATTCTCCTGCCTCAGCCTCCTGGGTAGCTGATACTACAGGCGTGTGACATCATGCCCAGCTAACTTTTTTTTTTTGGTATTTTTAGTAGAGACCAGGTTTAACCATGCTGGCCAGGCTGGTCTCAAACTCCTGACTTCATGATCCACCCACCTCGGCCTCCCAAAGTGCTGGGATTACAGGCATGAGCCACTGCACCCAGCCTGAATTCACTGTTCTTTGCATTTTCTACACTTCCCTGCAGTGGCCCACACAGGCTGAAATAAGAAAATAATGGATATCTATATGTTTTATAAAATTTCTTTGTCCCTCTTCTACATGGCCTTCCATTCAAAACATGTAAGCAGGAGATAATTGAAAAAAAAAAAAGTTAGGTTACAGTTACTGAACTAGGACATACCCATGTTTATGGCAGTGGAGGGGCAACAATGGCCCTGTCTCTGCGAAGGAAGTGAAGAACATTAATAAAATCTTTCACAGTTGCTCCATGGAGTTATTCTCACAAAGATAATTCCTAGTGTGGCCTTCCTAAACTATTGCAAACATAGTACATTTAATTGATTATTGGGTCTGCCATTCCCCACCAAACAGCTCTGACCAAAATTTGATTGCCATTCGTCTTAACTGTACTGAAAGTATCTACCATAATCAAATAGCAGACGGTAGCCCCAGTTTCTGCACCTGCCATACAAACCACCTGGAGATTTTCTCCTTCCCTCATTCCACTAACAGTTGTTCAGTCGTTCCACAGCACAGATGAACTCAACTTGGCTGGTGACATGAATACCCTCAGGTGGTTCCTCCAAAAGAAAGGCCTAAATACAATTACTTGAAATGGACTAGAAATCCTACAGCTTACCAGTGAGCCATACTGGAGGGGTCATCAAACTGACCACCTTGACTGCTATAAGTCTCAGTTGTAACAAATTCTAAGTGGCAAATTCAACAAATTTGGCCAACCTTTGTTAGAATAATCAGAGTAGCCTACAATGTACTCATGGGAAATTTCACCAGAAACAAAGAAAGTGTAGAAGCAAGTGGTAGGTAATTGCTGGCACCATTTCTCTATGAACTTCTTGCTTTTCTGCATGCTTTATGAGCAAGATACCTGCTTATCTTTTGTTTGAGATTATTCTTTCATAGATGTTTGCATAACAAGCAACCTGGGAAGATAGAGATAGTACTTACTTCCAAAGTAAAGGGCAGGTTAGCTTACAGTCCTAGAAGGCAGAGATAGTGTCTCCTACTGGAGAAAACACAAGACATGCTTATTGCCCATTATAAAAGATTGATGCTCTTTAAGGTGAGAGTTTCTTTCCTGTAATACAGTCCATTGAATATGCAGGTGTCATCTGGCCTTCATTATGTCACCCTATGGAAATTGAAGTTTGAGAGATCACTGAAAGAGAAGCTAATACTCTGTCTTCTGCTATTGCTGTGAATAATAAATTCCTTTGTCTCTGAACCAGAAGTCTCATGTTATCCACCATGAAACTATAGCAGGTTTACTTTTGAGCTTTTAGATATGGTAAAAATCTCAGAACCTTAGTAGTTCTTGAAACTCTTCCTCCTGTTTCTGGTGAAGTTTTCTGCATTTTTATTTATCTTTGAATTTAAGCTAATAGTTTAGAAAAATTTTAACAAATACGTAATATGTTGGAGTTGTTGTAAAGAGAAATGCATCCTCATTTTACGCACATCTTTTCCTTATAATTTAATAATGTTAAGTCCCTAAAGAAACTTGAATGCAACTTTGAATACTAAAAGCAAATGGCTATCTTTTATTAATTAAATAAAATAAGTCGCATTTGTTGTATCTTTATTTTCAATAATTTAAAAAGATACTTTAGTAGCAAGATTAAAGTAAGCTCTTTATCTTGAGAAGAATTTTGGTATACTTTGTTATTCAGCAGGCAGAATCTTGCAAAACTTTAATCTCATACAATGTGAATTCCATTTTGACAAACTCAGGTTTATAGTTAACTGATGTTGCTCTGGTAAGAGAAATATATGTACAGTAATTTTTCTTCCATTTCATTTGAAGATGTAATGAGAAAACATGTAGTAAATACATTTATTCAAATGTACAGGATATGTAAAATAACTGGGATTATTTTATGAGAAGTTTGCACTGTGAGTTAAATCATGATATTAATCTGAACAGACTGTTTTTGGTTAATACACATGGAAGAGACACTATAAATTTTAGAATGTTTGTGTTTTGACTGTGGAAAATTTACATATTTTGTGTATCTTTAGATAACTTAGCTCTTAAATTTAGTGCTTCAATAATTTTGTCATTTTGTAAAAACAGATATCCTCTATGCATCTCACCAACTAACTGAAATTATTTTTTCCTACATGATTGCTTTAATTACAAACATAATCGTGAAAAGCTTTTGAATGTTTGGATACACAGTCTACTTCCTGGATACTCTGCTTTTACCACATGGCCCTTTTTTTCTCAGGGTTTATTTGGCCTTTATTATAAGCAAAAATATGGAAATTTTTACTCCTGTGGAGACATAGGCTTTTCTTCATTACCTCTTATTGAAACCGTTTATCACCTGACAATTTTTTAAACACAAATTATATCAACTATTAATTCTTAGAAAAATGCAACCACATTTTTAATCCCTTACCTACTACTGCATTGTCTGAATCCTTTTGTGAGATATGTTCTTTTTTTAGCCTTTAAGATTATCCAGTAGGCTTCATGGAAATAAAAGACTAAAAATATTATTACTTGACCATCTTTAATCAGATGTTGCTTGAGAGTCCTAGAAAAAATATGTCATTATTTTAGGAGGTTGAAGAACCGAATAATTTTTAAAGTCATATGGGCAGTCAGAGAAGAAAATCTTTTGGATGTCTCTACCAAATAATATTAACCACTAGAAAAAAAAAAATGACCTCACTGACAATTTTCTTTAAGGACTGAGAGGAGATTATTTCAATTACCATGTTGCCCTGTCCTTGACAACTTTTTCTAGGATGGCAGAGCTAAGAAATAACCTTAAGATACATTAAAGGAGAAGTGGTGGAAAAAGAGAACTAAAATTGTCTGCAGGCTAAGAATGTCAGTTTAAAAAATAAAACCTGAAAAATTATTCAACTATTATTTTCCCCCGCTTTGTTCACTGCTTAATTTATATACTCTGCATGGAATTGCTTTTTTCTTTCAAAGGATAATGTCCAATAAGTTATGAAGAACAATTTGGACCATATTTATGTGCGAATATTTCATTGATATCATCACTTAATGATTCTAATACTTCCCATGTGTCAGCTTGTGCACTTTTTGTGTAGAATTCTGTGACCAGAAAATAAAAACCTACTAGACGATATTTTCTTGGCAGACACTTGGGGGAGATACAAATAACAATACCTGAATACAATCCTTGCTATATTAAGTAGCATTCCACACAAATAGTTATTATAGATTTCATACATTTTTCTCATTAAAAGGAAAGAAATCTCAGGTGTTAATAATGTGGTACGACTGTGAGATCAACAAAAAAAAATTAAATAGTTTCATAAAATCAATTGTGTTAGCAATAAAAACAAAACAGCTATTAATTTCCTACTGACAAACCAAGCTCTGTCAATGTACAATGTGAATCTGTTTTCACCTTGGCAGATGGTTCCCGGGCAGTAAACATGGTCAAATCACATTTATAAAAGAATTTGCCAAACAAAACAAAGCAAAAGAAAAATATATCAAGGGCAGAATTGTAGGCTTTCTTCTAATAGAGTCATGGCTTTGCCAATAAATATTAAGATAGGTTCTGGTTAGAACAGAACTTGAAATTCAGTGACTGTTTAAAATCCAATCTAAATTTTAAACATTAATATACATAAATAAAAATCTTTTCAGTGGCTTATGACAGATATTTCACCTATGAGACAGTATAAATTCCCATTCCCTACCACACTCATGAATTTAAAAAAATCAAGAGTGTTAATAATACACAAACATAATCATGCCATTTCACCCCAACCCCTGATGTAGAATCAGACATGAACCAGTGTAAAGTTTTAGCAAGGAGAAAGTACTCTGAGTATAGAGAATGGGATAAAATGTTTTTACTGTTGCCTGTGGATGGTTTTTGAGGCACTGCTAAAGTTTTCTTGCATGGGCATTCAGAACTCTCCCTTCCCTTGGTATCCTTCCTTTTCTCTTTCATATTTTCATCCTGGTCCTATGTGACCTCTCTCCTTTTTCCATGTTAGAAAGTCCTTTTGTTCCTAGAGCTTCACATGCTTCCAAGTGGAGCCCTCATAAGTCTCCTTTACCAGTAGTGACCACCCTCATCGCATTGCTTTTAAAAGCTTCTTCCCCTGGTTAATGGTGGGTTTGGGGATGAGGGCTGAAAGGGCTAGGAGAAAGGGAGAGATTATAGAGCATGTGGCATTCCACTGGTGAAGATACAGTTGTATAGACAACTTCAATATGCACCATAAACTGAGCTGTCACTCCCATAGAACTTTTCTCTACATGTATTCCTCAGTTAAAAAAAAAAAGTTTAGGAAAATAGGAGTAGGACCTAACAGAAAAACAGGGAGCCAAGATTCCAAAGTTTGAAATCTTCTTCAGTGATTTAGAACAGATCTCCATTTTATAAGAAGTTGAAAACGTCCCTTGCTAAAACACAATTTGAAAAAATAATTTCTAATGACATCTTTAAACACATAATAGTCACAGACTTCAATATTTGAAAGACACAGAAAGATGCAGTGGAAATTCTCTCTCTCTCACTGAGTTTTCTTCCTAGGAGGAAATCAGTTTTATGAGTTTCCAAATAAAATATTTAAAGATAGATGCAAAGGCATGATTTTTGAAGTTCTAGAATATGGGTCCACAATGATAATAGTGCACTCACTTCAAAATAAGTAGAGATACGTTATTATTCCACTCAAGGAGCCTCCATTGAAGTACCCACAAAGATCTATCAAAATATCACCAAATCTGTCTCATCACATCCACTCTCATGGTCTGCTCTCTTTCTATGCTGATACTCCTTTATTTGCTCTCTAAACAGAAGAGTTGCTTAATAAAAAAAGTTTGATATTCAAAACAAGGTTCAAACTTTAATTGTCACATAATAACCGATAAGTCTTTTCATCATTTTTTTCTCTATTTCTCCATCTGAGACATGGAAATAGTATATACCTGTTATTATTTCATAGGCAATAACAGAGGTGAAATATAGGAAAATCTGTTGAATTACTTGGAAGAAATATGTTACATAAACACCCACTACTGTAAAATCATGTTTAAAATAAGAAAAGGGCAAAAATCAGGATGAAAATCTTATCTAGCTCCCATAGGTCATAGGTATTATGTTTTAGAAGGAATAAAAGCTCTTCTCTAAAAGGTTATCAATGGTTTCGTGATAGACATAGGTGTCTACTCTCCGAGGCAGAAACTCCTGATGAATGCAAACTTTCCTAGAACTCATTTTTCCTCCACATTTAATTTAGTTTGTCATAAACTATATCTTCACTGAAACCAAGAGTTATGTAAAAGTAGATAGTATAAGAAGACAATGAAAATTATGATGTGAGCAAAGGAGAAGATAACAAATAGGAATCTAATTAATGTTTTGCACCATTCCTGAAACCTAATAGTCAGGATGAAGTTTCTTTTCACACACAGTGCAGGGAGAATAAACAGTAAATTGAAACAGAAAACCAAAGACAATAATCAAGTTTATCAAGTAAATTAACAAAAAATGAATGTTTGATAACTTAATTGACATCCCAATACTTTTCCACTTTGCAAGTGCTCCTCGTAACATCAGTGTACTTATGATAATATTTGCCAACCTAAAAAGTTACATTTTTGAAATAACCCAACATTAGAAACATCATTGGGTTGATCATCACCATCGGGGAACATTATCATCCCCTCTAATTAAAAATAAATTGTATCCTATTGGTGTTAGACCTAAAAATCTGCTGTCTCATCACATGTATGAAAACAAGTGATATCAAAAGTCTCAGCACAATTTAAATGTGTAATTATGTTATTTGACTACATAGTCTCTGGAGTATTCTTAAGAAAATTTTCCCGTGATTGTGTGTGTGCATGTGTATGCCTCATTCTTTTCCAAAAAACTGTCAACACCAAGACATATCAAAAATTTATCTCTATACTAAGCACTCTCTTTATAAAATGGCCTTAGTGAAGTCAGTGCTTCCTGAACTGTATTTTCTCTCTGCAGAAAGTACGTTAGACTTTTCATCTTCCTCTCTAGAGTACTTCAGAGAACTGGACTAACCAGTGAGGCAGATAGGAAGACTAAGTAATTAATAAGGAATGTAGCCATCATTCCCTGAAACAGCTGTGTGGGATTGCTTCCAACCACGTCAGCAAACAGGCTAATGCAGACGGAGCCACCTGCTCTCCCCAGTAGCGTCGCTTCCAATGCACTGGGCTACCCCTTAGCTTTCAGGTATGTTCATATGGACAGTAATTTGAAATAGGTTGAATAAAATATCCAAGAGAAGAAGTCCAGCAGGCTATAATAGACAGCACTGCATATTTTAGCCACTTTCTGAGTGGCTAAATAATCATCTTTGATTATGATCCTGCCAAAGCCATTTGCTTCCTAGAGCAAGAAAACACAATACGGAACTTGGATGTCTCAACTCTGAAAGCTATCAAGTGTTCTGATAAGAGACAAAGGAGCTCACATTGTTGGAGCATGTTGTTTTCTCTCATCATCTCAGTTCCCTTGTTGCCATGGTCACCTCTCAGCACAGCAGAGCTCCCCAGTAACAATGCTTTGATGCTGCATTCCTTCTTCCTGTCCACTTCCTTGTTTCATCTTAGGGTGTCTCCCACTTTCCCTAACCGGCACCACTTCTCTCCACTTTTGATACAGCCTGGCAAGAAGAAGGACATTGAAGATGTTAATGGTTTATGTTTTAAAACTGCAGACATGAAACTAAGACCTCTAACTTTTTATAGACATAATGGTTTTGTATTATGCAGCAACAGAGAAAGCAAGTTCCTATCTACTGTCTGTCATACAGAATAAGTCCACTTAAGAGTAATGAGTGGTAAGGTGCACTCATTACAGGACTGGACCTTACCAATTGGTCTTTGAATTATATCTATAGTCTTGATTATAAGCAATTAAATTTTGTGGTAGTGTGCAGGTAGAGGGTGTTATACTGGCTCACACAAGCGGTTGTTCCTGAACATATCACGCAAAAAGAATGAAAGAGATGGTTCAGAATAAACCAGGGTTCCAAATATACACAGTGCCTTGTGTCTTGAGACTTACATGTTCTTTCAGAGATAGACATCTGTGAATTTCTTAGGGGATTCAGAACTCCTGGAATTAAATGTATTATAAGGAGGCTATTTAGGGTGGCCACAAAGAGATGACCCTCAGAAGAAAGTATTACCGATTATGGTGGATTTTTCCTTAAATAGTTCTATTCCTTGCTATTCAGATGCTGCGTTGTCTCTTAAAGTGCTATTTGTCCAACTAAGCAAATTTTGTTGTAGCCATTTTAACACCATGCCTTCCTAGGCTAGCAAAATTATAGTTGTCATTTTGTTTTTTTGGGTTTTTTTTGCTATTTTATTTAGTTTGTTAGGGTTTGATTTTCGCTGCTGGTCCTTTTTTTAAACAAACTATTTTGAACTACTGCCATTTGATTGTACTTTTGCCTGGAGGGTATTTTACCAAGAGCACAGCAAACTGAAAAATAAATGAATTTGCATACTTGTAAGGTCTTTGAAGTCTATTGGGGAGAGATTATAAAGATTAAACGAGTCTATAAGTAAGAAGCTGTTCCTCGAATCACCTGATATAAAAATGTTTGTAAAAATAAGACTTGTAAATATGCAGTCTTTATGTTTAAGGGTAAAGTGAGGCTGCAGCTGATTTTTAAAGATAGAGTCATATTTGTCCATTTATATTTAATAATCCATGACATTTTTAACTGAAAAGACTGTAAGGGAAAGGAATTTCTAAGCATTTTGATTTGTCATATTTATGTTCAGGAAATAATAAAAAACAGCTTCACACAAATCAAGTTACCCTTTCTTAAAGGAGATGACAAAGGTTTCTAAAATCATGATCTTTTAGACATGTGGTAAATTGTGAAAAATCAGTACTTTATGAACTGGAGAAAAACACCATTTATAGTCGTTGAAAATCAATTTTATCTTTTATGTCTTTGGTAAAGAAATATTCCCCATGCTAGAGAACTGAGCATTCCAATTCTGTTTTCTCCTTTTACTTGTCATTTTTATTAATGCCAAGACAAGGCGGCCAAGCACTCTTATGGATGCTCAGTGCAGATACTAAAAGAGTTAAAGAAAAGCAGGGAAGCCGACAGTACAGCCTCCAGTCTGTGGCCAAAGGCCAGACAGCCTCTGGCAAACCACTAGTGTAAGCCCAAGAGTACAAAAGCCAAAGAGCCTGGAGTCTGATGTTTGAGAGCAGGAAGCATGCAGCACGGGAGAAAGATGAAGACCGGAAGACTCAGCAAGTTTGGTCTTTCTACTTCTCTCTGCCTGCTTCATTCTAGCTACACTGGCAGCTGATTAGATGGTGCCCACGCAGCTTGAGAGTGGGTCTGCCTCTCCCAGTCCACCGACTCAAATGTTAATCTCCTCTGGCAACATTCTCACAGACACACCCATGAACAAAACTTTGCATCCTTCAATCCAGTCAAATTGACACTCAATATTAACCATCACACTAGGCAAATCATAATGCTAAATAAAATGAGAATATGGCAAAAAATTAATATCTTTAAAAACTTTCAGCTTTCTTCTGTAGTGTAATTTAGACACTGAAAGTATCACAGAATAGCAGAAAAACCATCTACCTTATTCCCCCTTTGGAACCGAGCCTGGGAATATTTCACCATATTTGCAATGACAAATTACGTAAACATTTGCATATCTAAGTTAAATTGCAGTTGTTTGTATCCAACTACTGATGCTACTAATAATAGTCTTCTTTCCCATACTGTAAAAAGTACTGGAAATAGGAATATTGACCAGTGCTCTTAGGGATGTACCTTAAGTGCAGTGGTTCTCAGTGATGATCATTTCTTCTTCTCAGAACACACTTGGAAACATCTCTAAGCTCATGTCTCCTAGGAGAAAAATCATCCCCAGTTGAGAGCCACTCCTTTAGAGAAGAATTAAATTGTCCCAAAACCTCAACTACTGAGATAAACTGACATTAAAAACAGAAAATTCTAATAGGACAATTATATGGTCAGCAACATTTAAATAGATGGCAAGCAACTTCTTGATGGAATAAGTGCTTATATACTTCAAAAAAAATATTTTGCTAAAGCCTGCCTTTGTTACTCATCTCCCCTAACAATTTTTCCCTTTCTGATTACAACATGACTTACATGTTTTGTAAATGATAGCAGTTCTTTATGACCACAGAACAACCATTTTATAAGCTACTACTTTATTACAGCAAAGAGTTTCTGGTCCCTAAAAGGCAATCCTGTTTAAATGGCCAAGTTGGATTATAGCCCTATTTTACATTACACATTATTAAACATATTATTAATAATTAGATACAAGATTTTATTTGAGAGTCTGGATCAAAACTCTAGAAATATACTGGAGACATCCCTAAGTTGACTAAGCAAACCCTGAATCAAATGAGGAAAATAACCTGATACCTTTTAGTTTACTCTGCATTTACCTAGATTAAAATTTTAATATCTGATATATTGGAGATTTGAGATGATAATTATATTCAGTGATGGAAAAATAAGCAAAATTATTGTTTTACATGTTGAATTTTCAGGTTGTGAAAATTATATCCTTTTACATAAAAATTAATAAATATAAAGTAAACAAAATTAATAAGTACAAAATTAATAAATATTTTCTCTGTAAATTGTGATTATTTTACATAATTCAGAGGAATATGGCATTTTATTGAGTTGTATGCTGATCTAAAAGAGGGGTCTGATGAAAATATGATAAAGTTTATTATACAATGAAAAATCAAAATAATTATTAAAAGTGCACTGTATTATTTTAATATTGTTTCAAATGTTTATTTTTATAAAACAAAAATATATGTTTTGAAATTCTGGTGATTTTAAAAAATGAAGTCACGAAATGTTTCCAGCTTGCATGCTGGAAAGAAAGGACAGAGTTACTGAGTGCTCCCAAGAAAACCTGGTCAAACTGTTATAAAATAAAATAAGATAATAGAGTGAAACTGTTTGGAAGATAGCATCGATTCAACACACGTCTTTGAAACTGAATCTATACTAACATAGTCTACATCGTACTACTAACTATGCTTTCTTTTGATCAAAACTACATTCAAAGAAGTTCAATAGATGAAATTATGATTGATAGCATTAGAGTTGTATGAGAGCTTGCATGAAAACACTAATTGCAGTAGATTACTTACAGCGATCAATATGAAAATGTAAAGTAACATTAGGCCTCTGACTCAGGATTATATTAAAATATGATTTAAAAGTAGTGGGTAATTTAATAATTTTTAAATAAATCACTATTCTTCAACATAAAACTATTCCAAGGATATTAAACAGAAGATAGCGACGTTCCATGGGCTGCCAACTGCATTTCCAATTCAAATAGAAGCAAATCACAGAATTTTATTATATTAGCCCTCATCTTTTCTTCCAGCTTTATTGAACTATAATTAACAAATAAGAATTGTATCATAGTAAGGCATATAATGTGATGTTTTGATATAAGTGTACATTGTGAAATAATTATCAGGATCAAATTAATTAACACATTTATTGCCTCACATAGGTACCTTATTTTTTGGAAGAGAATACATAAGAACTACTCTCTTAGTAAATTTCAAATATACAGTACAGTATTATTAGCTATAGTCATAGTGGTAGTATAGATAGTCTACATAGTACATACAGTCATAGGATAGATTTAAAGTCTCTACATTAAATCTCCAAAACTAATAACTGAAACTTTCTTTACTTGATCACTAGCTCTTCATCTTAATCCCACCTCCTAACCCCTGGCAACTGCAATTCTACTCTCTGCTTCTATGAATTTGACTTTTTGGATTTCATGCATAAGTGAGATAATGCAATATTTGACTTTTTGTATCCGGTTTATTTCATTTCTCATTATGTTTCTCAGTTTTATCCATGGTATCGCCAGTGGCAGAATTTTCTTCCTTTCTAAGATTAAATAATATTCCATTGTGTATCTATACCATCTTTTTTAGCTTTTCGTCTGTTGATGGGCATTTAGGTTGTTTCCATATTTTGCCTATTGTAAATAAAGCTCCAATGAACATGAGTACAGATCTCATTTTGAGATTCTGATTTCATTTCCTTTGGATATATATTCAGAAGTAGAATTGCTAGAGATGGTGGTTCCATTTTTAATTTTTTTAAGGAACCTCCACACCATTTTCCATAATGGCTATGCCAATTTACATTCCCACCAACAGTGTACAAATATTTCCATTTCTCCACATCTGAAGCAACACTTATCTTTTGTCTTTTTGGTCATACCCACTCTAATGGGTGTGATGTGATTTCTCACTGTAGTTTTGATACACGTTTCTCTAATGATTAGTGCTAATGAGCACCTTTCTATATACTTGTTGGCTATTTGCATGTCTTCTTCTTTGGAGAATTATCCATTCATGTCTTTGCCCAGTTATTTAATTTAATTTAAATTTATTTTATTTTATGTTTCAGGGTACATGTGCAGGATGTGCAGGTGTGTTACATAGGTAACACGGCCTAGGTTCTTTTATAAATAACATAATACCATTTGCAAACAGAGGCAATTTTACTACTTCCTTTCTGATCTGAGTAACTTTTATCTTTTTCCTGCCTTTTAGCTCTGAGTATGATTTGCAGCCCTATATTGAATAGAAGTGGTTAGAGTGGGCATTCTTGTCTTGTTCCTGATCTGAGACAAAAGTCTTTTAACTTTGCACCATTGTGTAAGATGATAGCTGTGGATTTGTCATACATAGTCATTAGTGTGTTAACGTATATTTTTCTGTACTTAATATGATGAGTTTTTATAATTAAAAATGTTGAAATTTGGAAAATGCTTGTTCTAAATTGATTGAGATAATTAAAAGATTTAAATCTTCATTCTGTTAATATGATATATAAAATGTATTTATTTTGATGTGTTGAACCATCCTTGCAGCCCAGGAGTAAATTCCACTTGATCATGGTAATGCTTCTTTTACTGCGCTGCTGAGTTTAGTTCGCTAAAATATTGTTGTTGATTTTTCCATCTATGTTTATCAGAGATACTGGCCAGTAGTTTCCTCTTCTTGTAGAAAAAGAAATCTGGCTTTGGTATTAAAGTAATACTAGCCTTATAAAATAATTTTGGAAGTTCCCTCTTATTCAAGTTTTGGGAAAAGCTTAAGGAGGTTTGGTGTTAATTCTTCTTTAAATGTTTGATAGAATTCACATGGGAAGCCATTGGGTCCTAGGCTTTCTTTGTTGGGAAGTTTTGCTTACTGGATCAATCTCTTTACCCATATTGATTGGTTCAGATTTTCTATTTCTTTTTGGTTTAGTCTTGGAAGACTGTATGTTTCTAGGGATTTTTCTGTTTCACTAGATTATCCAGTGTGATAGAACATAATCTGTTCATAATATCTCATGATCCTCTCTATCTCTCTAGTATCAGTTAAAAGTCTTACCTTTCATTTAGAATCTTATTTACCTGAATCTTTTTAAAATATTTACTTAGAGTTAGCCTAAGTAAAATTTTGATAATATTTGCAAAAAAACCCTCAATTTTACTGAAACTTTCTATTGTTTATCTAGTCTCTATTTCATTTATTACTGCTTGAATATTTATTATTTACTTATTTTTGCTCACTCAGGCTTAGTTTGTAAACTTTTTTCTTAGTCTTTGAGGAGTGAAGTTAGGCTTACCTGAGACTTTTCTTTTTTCTTAACATAGGCATTTATGGCTATAAACTTTCTTCTTAGAACTGCTTTTGCTGTATCTCATAAGTTCTACTGTTTTATTATCACTTTTTTTGGTCTCAAGGTACTTTTATTTCTGGTTTAATTTCTTTTGACCCATTGGTTGTTCTGAAGTGTAGTATTTTATCTCCACAAATTTGTGAATTTTCTAATTTTTCTCCTGTTATTGATTTTTAGTTTCATACCATTGTAGTTAGAAAAGATACTTGGTGTAGTTTCAATCTTTCGTAGCCCAACATATCCTTGGAGAATGTTCCAAGTTGCTTGAATGTATATTCTGCTGCTGTTGGATAGAAGGTTTTATATATGTCTGTTAAGTCCATCTTGTCTGTTATTTAAATCTGCTGTTTCCTTATCAATTTTCTGTTTGAATGATCTATCTGTTGTTGAAAGTGGGGTATTGAAGTCACTTACTATTATTGCATTGCTGTCTATCTCTCCTTTCAATTATGTTAATATTTGCTTTAAATATTTTGATTCTCCAATGTTGGGTATATGTAATATGAAACAATGTTATAGCTTCCTGATGACCCATTTATCATTTTATGATGAATTTATTTGTCTCCTTTTACAGATTTAGACTTAAAGACTATTTTTTTCTGATATAACTATGTTCACCCTGCTGTCTTTTGGTTATTATTTGCATGAAATATCTTTTTCTATCCTTTTATATTCAGTCTGTTAATCCGAAAGTAAATTTTTTTTTATTTTTTTATTTTTATTTTTGTAGGCAGCATATTGCTGGATCTTGTTTTCAAAAAATCGATTCAGCCACTGTATTTATTTTGCTTGGAGAATTTATTTACATTTAAAGTACATATGGTCCTGAACTCACAATCGTAGATCTATAATTTATTTATTTTATGATGGTGCCAAAGCTAGACAGTGGAAACTATACTTCAAGTACCCATGCAAACATTCTATTTTTCACTTTCAGTAAATAATTAAATAAATTACATGAGGTAACCAACATTTATTATAAAATAGATAAGATAGGCTTTGTGCTTGAAGATTTTTCCCAACTGTAGGCTAAGTGTTCTGAACATGTTTAAGGTAGGCTATGCTAAGCTATTATGTTTAGTAGGTTAGGTGTATCACATGCTACTTGACATTATTTTCAACTTGTGATATGTTTGTTGGGATGAAACTTCATCATAAGTCAAGCAGCATCTAATTATTTATGGGTAAGAAATTACTATTGTCATTTATTATTTTATTCTGATTGTTTTGTAATTACTTTGTTCTGTTTTCTCATGGTACATTCCTTTGTGATTCAATGATTTTCAGAAGTGATATGCTTTTCTTTATTTCTCTTGATCTATTGTATATCTGTGAATCTACTAGAGGCTTTTTATTTTAACCATATGGCTTACATAAAATGTTTTATAGTTGTTAACAGTCTATTTTTGGCGAGGAACTGAATTTAATCACATGTAAAAACTCTAAGCTCTTACTTCTCTATCCCCATGTTTTATGTTATTGATGTCACAGCTTACATTGTTTCATTCTGTATACATTGTTTTATATTATACATATAATCGTAATTAAATATTATTGTAATTATAGATTTTAAAAATACTTTTGTTCTTTTAACTTTTATAAAAGAGTTTAAAGTGATTTATGCATCAGTATTACAATAGTAGAGTATTCTGAATTTGAATATATACTTACTTTTACTAATTAGCTTTATACTTTCTTGTTTACATACTAGTAATAGCATTGTTTTATTTCAATGTGAAAAACTCCCTTTAACACTTTTGAAAAGCAGGTATACTGGTTATGCACTCCTTCAGTCTTTGTTTGCCTGGGCAAGTTTTTATCTCACCTTCATTTCTGAAAGGCAATTTTAATGAGTATTGGTTGACAATTTTTTTTCTTTTAGTACTTTGAAAATTCTGTCTCAATCTCTCCTGCTGAAAAACTCAATGATAGTCTTATGCATGTTCCCTTGTATATGATGAGTTGCTTTTCTCTTGCTGCTTTCAAAAATTTCTTCTCTGTCTTTAACTTTTGAAAATTTGATTATGATGTGTCTTGATATAATTCAGGGGAGAGGGTACATGTTTGGGAACTTTAGAGCTTTGTTAATCTGGATATTCCTATCATTCTAAGATTTGGGAAGGTTTCAGACACAATTTCTTTTCATGAGCTTTCTTCTCATTTCTCTCTCTTTTCTCCTCCTGGAACTGTTATAATCTCTATTTTGGTTCATTTGATGGTGTACCATAAATCCTATACTTTCACCTGTCATTCTTTTTTCCTTTCTCCTCCTCTGGATAATTTCAATGGCCTGTCTTTGAGTTCACAGATTCTTTTATTTTTTATTTTTATTTTTGTAGGCAACATATTGCTGGATCTTGTTTTTAAAAACTCCATTCAGCCACTGTATTTATTTTGTTGGGAGAATTTAATTTATTTACATTTAAAGTAAAGTTCTTTTATTCTTTTTTGAGTTTCCTATTGAAACTTTCTGCATCTTTTCATTTCATTTATTGCATTAATCAGCTCCAGATTTTCTGTTTGTTCTTTTTATGATTTTTATCTCTGTTAAACTTATTGTTTTGTTCATGTATTGTTTTCCTGAAAACACTGAATTGTTTATGTATATTCTCTTGTAGCTTGCTGAGCTTCCTTAAAACAATGATTTTAAATTATTTTTCAGGACATTTGTAGATTTCTGTTTCTTTGGGATTGGTTACTGAAAAATTATGTGTGTTCTTTGATGGTGTCCTGTTTCCTTAATTTTTTTGTATTCCTTGAATTCTGACTTTTCTATCTTTACATTTGAAGAAGTAGTCACCACCTCCAGTCTTTATTGACTGGCTTCAGGAGACAAATTACTTCACCCATCAGCCCCACTAAGGTTTCTGGGCCCTTTCAGGCCTTTTCACACTAATCCTCTTGGTTCCCTCCTGGGGAGAACTCAGGACTCTATGTCTTCTCTTGATCCTGAGAAGTCAAATCGGTGCAGAGAGCTTTTTATTTATTTTCCCCAGGGTTATTCTCTGAAGTGCTCAAGGTTATGCATCTTCTCCAATCCAGCAGAAGTGGTGGGTGGGGCTAGGAGGAATATGAGAAATGCTGGAAGTGCAATGAGCTGTCTAGGTGTGTTCTCAGAGAGATTTATCCTGTGAGCTTTGTGGGCAGGCTTTCTGGTGGAGTTCACAGACGGTTAGCAGAAACTATAGCCCTTTGCTGAAATCTCTGTCTCCGTTGCTGTGAGCCCCCTTCCCCTTTTCCCTGCTCTTATCTGTCCACAGACTATTCTTCCCTCTGATCCCCCTCAGTGATCTGGATGAGGAGAGAAAGAAGTAGGCCTCTTGGGCAGTGTTCTGCTCACTATGCTCTCACTGTCTTCTGTGAGAGGAATCACGGGCCAAAGGGGTCTCTCTTAACGCTGACCTGTGCAACCTCAAGGGAGGGGTGATTCAGGTAAAGTGAAACTCTACTTCTTAGTCTACTTAAGGTGCCATATTCTGGGATTTTCTACTCCAGCTGTGTGCTGCGACCTCTCCTGAGTTCCCACAGAGGTACTTTCATCCATGGGTGGTTGTTGAAATCAATTTGTGTGTGTTGGTGGGAAGAAGGGGTGATGAGGGCTGAAAACTCCTATTCTAACACCTTGCTAACATCACTTCTAGCCCTTATCTTACTAATTCTATTTCAACAAAATTTCTTTTAAACAGAAAATGTTTTGCTAGTACTTTAAAATAATTTAGAAATTCTCGGATTATAAAATCAATGACATTAAGGAACCAGAATACTAAAGTGTTACATTTTCCTTGATCCAATTTCTCACCCAGAAATTGGAAACATATCTCCAATGGACTGTATATAAGCTTGGCATCAAATTTCCAATTTGAAAACAGAGAAATGATAATGTATTAGAATGAGTCTGTATTAAAGCAAAATAATTTGAGTCACTGAATTTGCTGAACATGTGCCATGTGCAAGATGTTGCTCAAGGCTGAGGAAAGCAGGACATTATTTGAAGATAAAAGTTTAGTAAGACCTGATTTCTAGGAATTTATCATATTGTTGAGAACAAACAAAAATAGATCACAAATTATGCAGAATTATATTCAAACATATGCATAATCAACATAATGTAAGGGAAACTAGATAATCAGTGCCAGAATTAAGAGAATAGCAAACCACAGGTAAAGCAACAAATGGGTTACAGATTGTGAAAAAGCAAGAGAGAAAAAGTCAAAGTTTATTTTTCTTTTCAAATTAAGATAGGAAATATAGGTCAAATAAATTGATGAATATTAATATATTCTCAAACTGCCAGATTAAACTAACACCTAACTGCCTTTTAATAAATATTTCTCTAACTAGTCTCTGGATGATGTTTGTATTTCAAATTCCTTAAGCAACCACTCCAACAAATACTATGGCATAGTCTTTGGCATGTAAGATTCAGGTAATTGTGCCTTTTCCAAAATAATTAAAAGTTCTGTTACTTACAGAGGAATTTATAGTCTTTTATTCCTCTAATCATTCAGGAAGTATGAATTAAGTATATTCTATTGGCAAGGTAGAGCCATAGGAACTGATCATTTCAATGGCAAAAACAAAACAAAACAGAAAAAAAAATTGTTACCAGACTTAAATAAAATTACAATTCTCTCCTTTCCATACATTGATATTCTCTTTCTTTCTTTCTATACCCTCCACTTTCCTCCTGTCTCTAACTCATCTTTTTCTTGACTCAAGGTAGATTTAGAGACTTTGTTGGCTAACTAGAATTATGGCATGAGAGGAAATTACCTTTTGCAATATAAAGAAAAGCAGAAGCGAAAATTTTTTATTAAAATATGTTTATTCCATCAAATGTCACCCAAAAACTAACACACTACTAGAATCTCTGCCAAGTGTAACAAATAGTAGAGAAAAACAAATATGGGCCTGCTTTTATTGAGCTTAAAATCTAGCAAGAACAACATATATTAAATAACTAGTAGCAGATAGAATAATTTTAGGAAAAGTATGACAGATGTTATGGAAACATCAGGGGCTTTACTTAAGGAATAAGAGAAATTGTCTGAAATACAAGAAAATTGTCTGAAATACAAGAAGGAATGATAAAATTAAAAAGCAAATGTTTAGTAATGGAAGAAAACACTTTCTTTTATTAATATAATACTAGCATAATCATAAAGATAGTTTATAAGAATAACAAATGATAAGACTAAAATATGGTTCAATTATGGCATGTAAGTTGAGAAAGGGACAATGACACCTTGAAGTGTGCTGAGTTCTATTGCCCACATGTGTATTTAGAATATATTGCCTGACTTTAGATGCTCAGAAGCATAAAGTTAATCACTGAAAGAACAGAAAAATATATAAATTCCAAGCAAAAAGAGAATAATATATAAACAAAAACAGAACAAGAACTGATGAGTAAATAATAAAGTGGGAATGACAAATACAATTTTATCCTAGAATTAGGTTGTAAAGGTGAACAGAAAATAAAGCAGTGAAATACTCCATGATCAGATTTGTAGATGGGACTATGGATTCAAGAATTATTTTTTAAGACAAATTTTAGCAGGAGATGCTAAAAATTGTTTATATGCTAACAGTTCAGCAGCTGTGAGGGCAAAAATTGTGATGCTGGGAAGAGGATATGAATGGGCTTGAATTCCTTGAAAAGGTGAGAGGGAACTGGCTGTACAGTTCAGGTGGAGGGGGCAGTCTCTGCTAATATTGTCCTACATCGTAACAGGAAAGAAGGAGGAGACAGCAGGTGTGAGTGTAGTATATTTGTACTTGATAGTGGAAATATAAGAGATTTGTATCTGATAGCTTCATCTTTCTTACTGAATTTTTAGACAAAATCACCAGCTGAAAGGAAGGATAAACAGGTGGCTGGTGGTTCTGGGTTGCATGCCTGTTTGGTACCTAGCTCAGAGTATAAGGAAAATTAAAGGAAAAAAACAAGACAACCTAGAAAACTCACTGTATTTTGTTTCTCAAGTCCCAAGGCCTCAAATCAACCTCTTTTCTTCTTTTTAAATTTCAGGGTCCTTTCATCGTTATTTATTTCCAGGTTCTTTTAGCATATTTTGAGGAGAGGAGCAGAAAATGTGAGTCTTCACCATCTTTTCCCAGAAGCGGAAGTTGTGTGATGTCTTGTATTATTTTATACCTTTTCAGATTAATGGAAACTGCTATGTGAAAATCATAATCAATTAATTGGAGGGGGGTACTTACACTTTATAAATTCTAGAGCAAAAATTAGAATTAAACTTTTGTACTGACATCCTTTTTGTAGTTTATAAGAATTGACTTTATGCTACAGAACAAACCCTTGTGAATCTAGAAAATTCTCAGGCTCCTGAGACACACAGCACACAAATACGTGGGTGCACAAACACAGAAAATCTAGTTTCTCCATGCAATAGGGAGTCTGTAGAATCTGTCAGGTGAGTAGTGTGGAATCAATGGGAAAAATAATAAAAAGAAGGGGAAAGTAGCTAAAGTAGAAGAATGTGGAGGGATAAGGGAGAAAGTCTAAATCTGCTACTGCAATTTTGTCTTTTTAAATTTTTTCTGGTTATTTCTCCCCAAAAATGCCTAAATCTAATAATGGCTTTCTCCATTCCACAGGTTGAAGAACTTACTAGCTTTTTCGTTTTATGAATTAGAATGCTTCCTAAATGTGTCTCTATTTCATCACCAAATAAAAGGTGTGAATGCATTTATAATCATTTAAATAATGCTGTGTCTACATGCCTACTAGGATAATAGTTGAAGAGTAATTAAATTTAGGATAAAATGTCCTAGTGGTAGCTTGAATAAAAACTTTCTGATTGTTTAAGGAAATTACAGATATACGACATCCTACATTAAGTTACATTAAGCAAGTATTTTAATTTCCTGATACCTCTGTTCTCCTCATGGAATAGTTTCTTCCTCTCAATTAATATTATTTTTTTCTTTTTCTATTTCACACCCTCTTTCACTTCTACCTCCTATTTTCTGACAATGCAGTCTTATGAACTTATCTGAGAGAAATGTCACTAACAGATTATAAAAGTATACATTTTTCTCACCTTTCAGACTCCTTAGCACTGTTTGCTATAATTTTCACATGGATCACCTGAAGACCATTTATTTCTTAATTCTCCTTTTGAATATGGTCTATTTATTGGAAGCACATAATCATACATTTTTCTCCAAGTGAAAAAACTGTAAGAAATTTTCCTGCAGCTGAGTACACTAAGAAACACTTGCCAAGCTCTCAAAACTGTTGGATAGACTAGATGAATCACACTCAAATTGTTCATGCAAAGAACTCATATTACCATAAAAATCCATATTACATTTTATTATTTTTCTTTAGTTTATGAAAGGCTGGTTTATACATGAGCCAATAATTTAAATGCAATTAAATTTTTTATGAAATTTTAGCTGATTCATATTTTTCTTTAATGTCAGATAATTTGCCTTCAGATCTTCACTTGCCATCTTGGCTCCTGAAGATTTTCTTTTCTTCATGTCTTCCAGTTTTTAGTAATAATTGAAAAGCACTACATTTTTAAAAAAGTTGCTTATGCAAAGTGCTTCTAAAAGGCTTTCCAGTTACACCCACATATAGAAAGACACCCACTCACTAGTCTGTTTAGTTTCTATTATTCCCTTTGAAAAGCTAAGGTAGACATCCAAGCTTAAGGAATTCAATTTAATTTATTTCTGAATCTAGTAATATTTTGAGGGAAAAAATATTTCATGATGTCTCCCAGAATGGCGTGTCTTCATTTGCAGTATTTTTCAAAAATTTCATTGATAATTAATGTCAAATTATTTCTCAAGTTTTCAAAAGAATCTTCTGTATAAATACTACACCAATGCTGATAACATGGAGTCAGATAGAAGTTCCAATTGGTATTTAAAATCAGTAAAGCAAATATTATCTATTTGAAACATAAAATTATAAGATTTACCTAAAGGCAGACATCAAATGATGTAAGTTTATTCTGCAAGATATAAATGATTCTCATTTTTCAAAATATGATATTTATATCAAATTTATTCTGTTGGCAGCCACACACACAATTATCTCATAGGTCTTTTTTACATATGCTACTAATCAATTCCTCTCTCATTTGCATTATGTGTGGGTTTCTACAAATATATGTATGGGACTTTGAAATTTTAAATTTATTTTACTGAACTAAGCTTTCAGCCTGAAAGAAGTTTGCAGGGGCTAAAAATGTTGATGCTTCAAATAGTTGTAATGTCTTTGCTTTGGGACATCAGGCAATTTATTTAATATGCCATTTATTTATTGAAATTATTTTTAAAATAATGGTAACTAAACAAGCACCCACATTTCTATAAAAAAGGACCATTAGCTCTTGAATGAGGTAAGAAACACAATATAAAATAATCTAAGGTATGCATGTGTGTTCATTTTTATTTCTCATGAAACACTCATCTCAAACTGAAGAATTCAGGTTGGTTTTCTCCAATTGGTTTGTTGTCTCACAATTCATTTGCCTCTCTCTCTTCACTTCTCACCTTCTTAAATGCTTGTTATTTTAAAAAACCCTAAGTTAATCTCACCTATCTTCATTTATTAGGCATGTCAAGGTTTTCCCAATACCTTACAAATTCCGACAAAAATTATATTCATCGGGCTTTTCTCAGCTCTATATAGTCAATTAATTTTTATAAGTCTATTCTATCTCCCCAACTAAATCATAAGTTTTTACAAATTTAGGACCTTATGTGTTCTTCTATACACAATATTGAAAATATTTTCTTTTTTTTTTTCTTTTTTTTTTTTCTACTTTACTTGCGTAGATGTGTTTATAATATTTTGGGTTTTTTCGATATATATTCTTTTTATTTTTTTATTTTTTATTTTTATTTATTAATTATTATTATTATTATTATTATACTTTAAGTTTTAGGGGACATGTGCATAACGTGCAGGTTTGTTACATATGTATACTTGTGCCATGTTGCTGTGCTGCACCCATCAACTAGTCAGCACCCATCAACTTGTCATTTACATCAGGTATAACTCCCAATGCAATCCCTCCCCCCTCCCCCCTCCCCCCTTCCCCCTCCCCATGATAGGCCCCAGTGTGTGATGTTCCCCTTCCCGAGTCCAAGTGATCTCATTGTTCAGTTCCCACCTATGAGTGAGAACATGTGGTGTTTGGTTTTCTGTTCTTGTGATAGTTTGCTAAGAATGATGGTTTCCAGCTGCATCCATGTCCCTACAAAGGACACAAACTCATCCTTTTTTATGGCATAGTATTCCATGGTGTATATGTGCCACATTTTCTTAATCCAGTCTGTCACTGATGGACATTTGGGTTGATTCCAAGTCTTTGCTATTGTGAATAGTGCCGCAGTAAACATATGTGTGCATGTGTCTTTATAGCAGCATGATTTATAATCCTTTGGGTATATACCCAGTAATGGGATGGCTGGGTCATATGGTACATCTAGTTCTAGATCCTTGAGGAATCGCCATACTGTTTTCCATAATGGTTGAACTAGTTTACAATCCCACCAACAGTGTAAAAGTGTTCCTATTTCTCCACATCCTCTCCAGCACCTGCTGTTTCCTGACTTTTTAATGATCGCCATTCTAACTGGGGTGAGACGGTATCTCATTGTGGTTTTGATTTGCATTTCTCTGATGGCCAGTGATGATGAGCATTTTTTCATGTGTCTGTTGGCTGTATGAATATCTTCTTTTGAGAAATGTCTGTTCATATCCTTTGCCCACTTTTTGATGGGGCTGTTTGTTTTTTTCTTGTAAATTTGTTTGAGTTCTTTGTAGGTTCTGGATATTAGCCCTTTGTCAGATGAGTAGATTGCAAAAATTTTCTCCCATTCTGTAGGTTGCCTGTTCATTCTGATGGTAGTTTCTTTTGCTGTGCAGAAGCTCTTTAGTTTAATGAGATCCCATTTGTCAATTTTGGCTTTTGCTGCCGTTGCTTTTGGTGTTTTAGACATGAAGTCTTTGCCCATGCCTATGTCCTGAATGGTACTACCTAGGTTTTCCTCTAGGATTTTTATGGTATTAGGTATAACATTTAAGTCTCTAATCCATCTTGAATTAATTTTCGTATAAGGAGTAAGGAAAGGATCCAGTTTCAGCTTTCTACTTATGGCTAGCCAATTTTCCCAGCACCATTGATTAAATAGGGAATCCTTTCCCCATTTCTTGTTTCTCTCAGGTTTGTCAAAGATCAGATGGCTGTAGATGTGTGGTATTATTTCTGAGGACTCTGTTCTGTTCCATTGGTCTATATCTCTGTTTTGGTACCAGTACCATGCTGTTTTGGTTACTGTAGCCTTGTAGTATAGTTTGAAGTCAGGTAGCGTGATGCCTCCAGCTTTGTTCTTTTGACTTAGGATTGTCTTGGAGATGCGGGCTCTTTTTTGGTTCCATATGAACTTTAAAGCAGTTTTTTCCAATTCTGTGAAGAAACTCATTGGTAGCTTGATGGGGATGGCATTGAATCTATAAATAACCTTGGGCAGTATGGCCATTTTCACGATATTGATTCTTCCTATCCATGAGCATGGTATGTTCTTCCATTTGTTTATGTCCTCTTTTATTTCACTGAGCAGTGGTTTGTAGTTCTCCTTGAAGAGGTCCTTTACATCCCTTGTAAGTTGGATTCCTAGGTATTTTATTCTCTTTGAAGCAATTGTGAATGGAAGTTCATTCCTGATTTGGCTCTCTGTTTGTCTGTTACTGGTGTATAAGAATGCTTGTGATTTTTGCACATTAATTTTGTATCCTGAGACTTTGCTGAAGTTGCTTATCAGCTTAAGGAGATTTTGGGCTGAGGCAATGGGGTTTTCTAAATATACAGTCATGTCATCTGCAAACAGGGACAATTTGACTTCTTCTTTTCCTAACTGAATACCCTTGATTTCTTTCTCTTGCCTGATTGCCCTAGCCAGAACTTCCAACACTATGTTGAATAGGAGTGGTGAGAGAGGGCATCCCTGTCTTGTGCCAGTTTTCAAAGGGAATTTTTCCAGTTTTTGCCCATTCAGTATGATATTGGCTGTGGGTTTGTCATAAATAGCTGTTATGATTTTGAGGTACGTTCCATCAATACCGAATTTATTGAGCGTTTTTAGCATGAAGGGCTGTTGAATTTTGTCAAAAGCCTTTTCTGCATCAATTGAGATAATCATGTGGTTCTTGTCTTTGGTTCTGTTTATATGCTGGATTATGTTTATTGATTTGCGAATGTTGAACCAGCCTTGCATCCCAGGGATGAAGCCCACTTGATCATGGTGGATAAGCTTTTTGATGTGTTGCTGAATCCGGTTTGCCAGTATTTTATTGAGGATTTTTGCATCGATGTTCATCAGGGATATTGGTCTATAATTCTCTTTTTTTGTTGTGTCTCTGCCAGGCTTTGGTATCAGGATGATGTTGGCCTCATAAAATGAGTTAGGGAGGATTCCCTCTTTTTCTGTTGATTGGAATAGTTTCAGAAGGAATGGTACCAACTCCTCCTTGTACCTCTGGTAGAACTCAGCTGTGAATCCATCTGGTCCTGGACTTTTTTTGGTTGGTAGGCTATTAATTATTGCCTCAATTTCAGAGCCTGCTATTGGTCTATTCAGGGATTCAACTTCTTCCTGGTTTAGTCTTGGAACAGTGTAAGTGTCCAGGAAATTATCCATTTCTTCTAGATTTTCCAGTTTATTTGCGTAGAGGTGTTTATAGTATTCTCTGATGGTAGTTTGTATTTCTGTGGGGTCGGTGGTGATATCCCCTTTATCATTTTTTATTGCGTCAATTTGATTCTTCTCTCTTTTCTTCTTTATTAGTCTTGCTAGCGGTCTGTCAATTTTGTTGATCTTTTCAAAAAACCAACTCCTGGATTCATTGATTTTTTGGAGGGTTTTTTGCGTTTCTATCTCCTTCAGTTCTGCTCTGATCTTAGTTATTTCTTGCCTTCTGCTAGCTTTCGAATGTGTTTGCTCTTGCTTCTCTAGTTCTTTTAATTGCGATGTTAGAGTGTCAATTTTAGATCTTTCCTGCTTTCTCTTGTGGGCATTTAGTGCTATAAATTTCCCTCTATACACTGCTTTAAATGTGTCCCAGAGATTCTGGTATGTTGTATCTTTGTTCTCATTGGTTTCAAAGAACATCTTTATTTCTGCCTTCATTTCGTTATGTACCCAGTAGTCATTCAGGAGCAGGTTGTTCAGTTTCCATGTAGTTGTGCAGTTTTGATTGAGTTTCTTAGTCCTGAGTTCTAGTTTGATTGCACTGTGGTCTGAGAGACAGTTTGTTATAATTTCTGTTCTTGTACATTTGCTGAGGAGTGCTTTACTTCCAATTATGTGGTCAATTTTGGAGTAAGTGCGATGTGGTGCTGAGAAGAATGTATATTCTGTTGATTTGGGGTGGAGAGTTCTATAGATGTCTATTAGGTCTGCTTGCTGCAGAGATGAGTTCAATTCCTGGATATCCTTGTTAACGTTCTGTCTCGTTGATCTGTCTAATGTTGACAGTGGAGTGTTGAAGTCTCCCATTATTATTGTATGGGAGTCTAAGTCTCTTTGTAAGTCTCTAAGGACTTGCTTTATGAATCTGGGTGCTCCTGTATTGGGTGCATATATATTTAGGATAGTTAGCTCTTCCTGTTGAATTGATCCCTTTACCATTATGTAATGGCCTTCTTTGTCTCTTTTGATCTTCGATGGTTTAAAGTCTGTTTTATCAGAGACTAGTATTGCAACCCCTGCTTTTTTTTGTAGTCCATTTGCTTGGTAAATCTTCCTCCATCCCTTTATTTTGAGCCTATGTATGTCTCTGCATGTGAGATGGGTCTCCTGAATACAGCAGACTGATGAGTCTTGACTCTTTATCCAGTTTGCCAGTCTGTGTCTTTTAATTGGAGCATTTAGTCCATTTACATTTAAGGTTAGATTGTTATGTGTGAACTTGATCCTGCCATTATGATATTAACTGGTTATTTTGCTCGTTAGTTGATGCAGTTTCTTCCTAGCCTCGATGGTCTTTACATTTTGGCATGTTTTTGCAATGGCTGGTACCGGTTCTTCCTTTCCATGTTCAGTGCTTCCTTCAGGGTCTCTTGTAAGGCAGGCCTAGTGGTGACAAAATCTCTAGGCATTTGCTTATCTGTAAAGGATTTTATTTCTCCTTCACTTATGAAACTTAGTTTGGCTGGATATGAAATTCTGGGTTTAAAATTCTTTTCTTTAAGAATGTTGAATATTGGCCCCCACTCTCTTCTGGCTTGGAGAGTTTCTGCCGAGAGATCTGCTGTTAGTCTGATGGGCTTCCCTTTGTGGGTAACCCGACCTTTCTCTCTGGCTGCCCTTAAGATTTTTTCCTTCATTTCAACTTTGGTGAATCTGGCAATTATGTGTCTCGGAGTTGCTCTTTTGGAGGAGTATCTTTGTGGCGTTCTCTGTATTTCCTGGATTTGAATGTTGGCCTGCCCTACTAGGTTGGGGAAGTTCTCCTGGATGATATCCTGAAGAGTGTTTTCCAACTTGGTTTCATTTTCCCCCTCACTTTCAGGCACCCCAATCAGACGTAGATTTGGTCTTTTTACATAATCCCATACTTCTTGCAGGCTTTGTTCATTTCTTTTTCTTCTTTTTTCTTTTGGTTTCTCTTCTCGCTTCATTTCATTCATTTGATCCTCAATCGCTGATACTCTTTCTTCCAGTTGATCGAGTCGGTTACTGAAGCTTGTGCATTTGTCACGTATTTCTCGTGTCATGGTTTTCATCTCTTTCATTTCGTTTAGGACCTTCTCTGCATTAATTACTCTAGCCATCAATTCTTCCACTTTTTTTTCAAGATTTTTAGTTTCTTTGCGCTGGGTACGTATTTCCTCCTTTAGCTCTGAGAAGTTTGATGGACTGAAGCCTTCTTCTCTCATCTCGTCAAAGTCATTCTCCGTCCAACTTTGATCCATTGCTGGCGATGAGCTGCGCTCCTTTGCCGGGGGAGATGTGCTCTTATTTTTTGAATTTCCAGCTTTTCTGCCCTGCTTTTTCCCCATCTTTGTGGTTTTATCTGCCTCTGGTCTTTGATGATGGTGACGTACTGATGGGGTTTTGGTGTAGGTGTCCTTTCTGTTTGATAGTTTTCCTTCTAACAGTCAGGACCCTCAGCTGTAGGTCTGTTGGAGATTGCTTGAGGTTCACTCCAGACCCTGTTTGCCTGGGTGTCAGCAGCAGAGGTCAGTCGAAAATGCAGAAATCACGGGTCTTCTGTGTCGCTCGCGCTGGGAGTTGGAGACTGGAGCTGTTCCTATTTGGCCATCTTGCTCCGCCCCCCCCGAAAATATTTTCAATGATTCATTGATTGATTGATAAGATTGCCTAAGAGAATAGGCATCCTTATTTAGTTCTATACAATTTTATTTATTTACAAGTGATAGAGTGCCTATAATATAAATATTAAAATAATAGGCAATATAATTTGCTACTAAATAACTTTTAATAAGATACAATTCATAGTCTTGATTCTAAAAACACACTTTCTTGAAAAAGAAGTGATTGTGCCATACTTTTTAATATGATATAGAATGATTCATCTAACAGGTAATATGTTGGCCTTGAGGCTCAGTGCACAAGGATGGACTCAGATAGAGACCTAGGAGAAATAAATTATAATCCCTGCCCCTTTAGATGCCACAATTTGGGAATTTCGAAAATTTGTAAAGAGTCTTTAACCTTTTAGGGTCTTTATTTCATGATCTATAATATGAAAATGGATTAGAAAAATCTCTAAATTTACTTTTAGTATAAAATTCCATGTTATCTGTATTCACTGGTGAAATAAAATTGTTTGAGCTCCTTTTCATACAAAGCCTCTATGTTGAAACTTGCATGTGCAACCTTGAGATTGCTTTAAAAAAATCACTATACTTCAGGTACATTCCCTTATTTAGCCAAACACTTAACATGTATGAATTAGTAAAATCATGATTCATAATTTTCTTTCTATTAACGAAAGGTATAGATTTAAAAAATAGTATGTTAAAGGTGAAACTGCCACACGAAGCTGGAAGATGACTAATTTATTTTTGATATTTCACTTTATAATTGGAGATATTATACATCAGTATCCCCACAAGCTGCGTGATCCAATACCTATCACTTTCTTCCTTTTCTTCTACTGTCTTATTCATAAACGTGCCTTAAACACTGAATGTTAAGGGCACAAATGCAGACATACATATGTAATAGGCAAGTGATAAAAGCATTTAACATTTTAAAGATAAATTATCAAAATTTGTAATTAGAAAATCCACATGAAAGCTAACTGTATATATTATAGATGAAACAGATTTACCTCATGAGTTTTAACCATCCTTTCTTGCCTTTATTTATGAGGTGTCTGTTAGCCTAATAAAAATGTCAGTATATGCAGGTGGTGCTGACATCTACTGGCAGAGATGGTCAGCAACAATATGTGACCCCGACAAGTAGATGTACAGAGGCAGGTGTGGAGCACCTAAAGTAAAAAAGTGTTTAAGACATATTTATATTTTCATCAATTCTAACATGGTGTAGAGAAGTGTCATGTTAAGTAAACTTCATTTCCAAATATTGACTCTGAGAATGGAATGCCCGTGGGCAAGTCATTTGACCACACTGGGTCTAGATGCATTCTCTGTTTGTTCCAGCTCTAATATTTGATTTGACTTTCACAGGTTGTTACCTTTACATGATCTTCATTGTGATGTCCTACTTAAGGAAAGGAAGTCAGACTGGTGGGAGCAGGGGAAAGCAAAAAGAAGACGCAGATAAGCTACAAGTCTGCCTTACTTCACGGCCCAGGACACATAGCCCTCCAGCGCAAATAACTCACCATCTTTCTGTGTCCAGTTATCACCAGATCCTTGCCTGATACAAAAACACTGCAAGTTAGCTCACTACAATCTTGGAGTTCTCAGTATTGCACAAAGCCCTCTACAGCATGCGGCATAAATACTATCCTGTAAAATCTCCAGCAAGTCTTTGTTTCCTCATAGTCAGCTCCTCTTCTGCTGATCCTGCCCGTTGCTCCCTTGCAATGTATTTTCATACTTTCTCAATAAACCTTTCTTTATCTACAACTGTCTTGATAAGTTGTTTTACCCTCATGCCATGAGCTCAAATAGACATAGCTCCCCTGTGATATTCATCATGATTTTATCATAATTCAGAAACTTACTGTAGAATTATTTTTTAAGTTTTTACAATAGACCAAGAACTGAATGTATTCAAATTAAACATACATTAGTATCAAGCTTTCACCTACTGATAAAAAAATAAGGGACTCTAAGGTTTCTTTTTTTAAAAAAGAAAATAAAGTTTAGCTCATTAAATACTTCTAAGCATCAAAACAAGAGACAAGGTATTCATTTAGGAAAAGTATTAAATGTAGTATCAAAAGGTCTGGGTTTTCTATTTTGGGAAAAGCCAGTTTAACATCCCTAAAATACCTAAAATGAGCTCCATACCTAAAAATGGAGATAATATACTCACCTCACAGTAGTATTTTAAAGATTCAATGAGAAATGCAGTTAATGATTATTATTAAACTATAAAGATCTTTACAAATGTAAAATAATATTATGCTTTAGTTACATTATATATCTTTCTTGTACATCTATTATATAGCAATAATAGCTGAGGGCCTACAGATAATTTCATCTTAGTTGAAATTTTATTAAAAAATTTTTAGTACAAAATCTAAAATTAGTAGTCTACTCAATTTAAAAGACCCAGATGTTTTGGAAGACTCACATGAGTCTAATTTCATATCTCAAGACTGACTTAATAGTGTAGATGCCACTAAGAACATAGATTCTTAAATAATTCATATTTCTGAGAGTAGTTGTTATATAATAAATAAACATCTTACAAATTTTTCCTTATTTTGTTACTTAGTTTTTATTTTATCTATGCATCATGTCACTATCATAAATAATACACTGAGCTAGATGCTCAGATTGCAGGGAGAAAATGTAAAATAGAAAAAAATATAGCATGGTCACTAGCCTTCACAGATTTTTAACTTTTTGTGAGAACGATAGACATTCCAAATGAAACAAATGAGGTAAAAGGATTTTAAGGAAAATGCTAAGTACAGTAACAATGTAGAATTAACCAGTTCAAAATCTCAAATCAAAAAATTTTATCATGTGACCTTATTTAAACTTGGGCCCCAGGAGCAAGATTTAGGACAGGACAAGCCTTCTGAGGCCAGGGGTTTCAGCACAGGGTGAATAGAGGCTACCAGCCAGGACTTGGCCAGGACTAGGAAGAGGCAGAACAGAAAATGTTAGATACAGAAATTTGAATAGTTAGGAGAGGAGCTGTAGGTTACCAGGAGGGAGGGTAATGATAGAAGACACAGAGTTCAAGTACAACACAGGCAGGTCTGGTGAGCAAGTGTTTCAGAAAAAGTATGAGGCTATGGAGCAAAGCTGCAAATAAGCAACAGATGATCCGAATAAAAATTTAAAAAAAAATCAAAGTTTATTGGGTGAAAAATAGAAAGTTTGAATACATTAATTAACTAATTATCTATTCAACATTTGTGGAAAATCTCATATACCTAAACTTGATAAAAAAGAATGAACATGAAACAGATCTTTCCATTGAATAATTTATTCTATGAATGCGTACTGAAAAGCTCTAATTTAAACTAGGGTATGTGGTGGCCATAGCTGGAGTAAATAGTAGACGTGATATTCACTCTTATGGAGTTTACATCAAATATTTGAATGGAAATAATTGTGAATGAAAACATGTGAACTGCCATAAAAAGGAGAAAGAAGTCTTAGGAAAAATCAAATGGAGAAGTATGTCAGGTATTTGGGAAACTACTGATGCATTTAGGACTGTGGTAGATATAAAAGTATAACCTCAATTTATATTTATTGAATGGTTAAGTAAATTAACTGCGAATAAATGACTGAAGCAATGTACAAGTAGGGGGAGGCTGGAAAGGACTAGAAGGGGAGGGGCTTATCTACAGATATTTGAGTAAAATAATCATAGATACAATAATCAAGAATCTAAAATTTTCTGAAATATCTTTGATTTTAGATAGCCTGACCTGTAGTCTCTCCACATATACTTCTGCTTGCCAGGCATGTACAGATATTTGCTTTTAAAATGTGATTATTTTTAAGCATGCAAAAGAAATGAGGATTAGTGCCAAGGCAACTGGCTTCAGAGCCAGAACTCTGTTATTTCCTTTCAGCCCAAGACTCACTTGCTCTTAGAAAGGGGTGAGAGCCCGTCATTAGAGACAGGTAGAAACACCTGGGGTCCTAAGAGTCAGAGGCAGGGGGACATATGCAGTGAGGACACAGTTCTTGATTCACTGCTAGTTTGTCAGCTACCTACATCCTCCTGTTTTTCTTTTTTTTTTTTTTTTCATATTATCACACATTAAAAACTTTCTTATTTTAAATCACCAGTAGGCTGTTTGGGAGTTTAAACATGGAACTACTGCAAAAATGATATTTCGAATCTTTCTTCACCATCCAATGCATAAAATAATGACAGAACAGTGAACTTAGTACCATCAGTAATATCTATCAAGAAGGGCCCAAGGCTCTACCCAGAATTCTTCACAATTTCTTGCATCATTTGTTCATAGCTTAATTAGATTAGCAAGAAAATTATTGTCAATTACACAGTTTCTGACAAAAGTAATCACAATCACATAAACAGATGCTATCTTGAGATAAGCTCTTTTCTGCAATAAATGATTTTTATTCTTCTAAAACTCAGTCTTAAAATATTTTCAAAATTAAAAACCCACACACTGAGATGCATCACAGTAATGCATCAAATATCATTTGCTGTGTCTTCTCATATTCAATTTAATTTTAATGTGTCTACAATAGAAATTATTCTGTAAATCTGGAATCATACAACAGAAATTAATGATTTTGCCCAAGCTCTGAAATACAGCAGAGGGGAGGAGAATCCTTAAAAAAAAAAAAAAAAAAAATCTGATTAAGGCTGGGCATTGTGACTCATGCCTATAATCTCAGCACTTTGAGAGGCTGAGGGAGGAGGACTGGTTCAGCCCAGGAGTTTAAGACCAGTCTGGGCAACATAGTGAGATGTCATTTCTACAGAAAAATAGCAATCTGGGCATGGTGGTGTGTGCTTGTCATCCTAACAACATGATTACATAACATAAAAATATGGTATTAAAATAGAAGTCCACTTTGGTTTACCTTAATGTCTCAAAATCTTTGAAATTTTCAGCAATTAGAAATGTATTAGAAATACACCATGAAAACTAGCTATGCCAGACTTGAAATAAAATAATTCTATTTAACTGTTTCATGTGTTTATGGCTTTTAATTCATCTTAGACCAAGTTAGCAATTAGAATCATATACAGAATTACAAATTTTTATTTAATTCCCATTCTGTTCTACAGTTGTGATAATCAGTAAACTTTAGAACTGTTTTTAAATCTTCTTAATCAATCAATGACCACTCATTTGGTAAACATGTCCCTGAAAGTCAACCATCAAGGGTGCACACCTACAGCCACCTGATCTTTGACAAATTCAACAAAAATAAGCGATGTGGTAAAAGCTCCCTAGTCAACAAATGATGCAGGGATAGCCGGCTAGTCATATACAGAAGAATAAAACTGAAGCACTACCTTTCACCATATACCAAAATTAACTCAATATGGATTCAAGATTTAAATATAAAACCTTAAATTATAAACATCCTAGAAGAAAACCTAGAAAACACCATTCTGTACATGGGCCTTGGGAAAGAAGTTCAGACTAAGTCCTTAAAACCAATTGCAACAACAAAAATTGACAAGTGGGACCTAACTAACCTAAAGAACTTCTGCACAGCAAAAGAAACTACCAAGAATAAAAATCTGACAAAGGTCTAATATGCAGAATCTATAAGGAACTGAAACAATTGAACAAGCAAAAAGCAAATAATTCAATTTTTTAAAAAATGGTCACAAGACATAAACAGACACTTCTCAAAAGAAGATACACAAGCAACCAACAAACATGAAAAAAATGCTCATCATCATTAATCATCAGAAAAATTAAAACCACAATGAGATACTATCTCACATCAGTTGGAATGGCTATTAAAAGTCAAGAAAACAACAGACATTGGTGAGGGTGTGGGAAAAGGGAATGTTTATACACTGTTGGTGGGAATGTAAATGAGTTCAACCACTATGGAAAGCAGTTTGGAGATTTCTCAAAGAAATGAAAGCAGTACTACCATTCAACCCAGCAGTCTCATTACTAGGTATAGATCCAAAAAAAAAGAAATCATGATACAAAAAGGACACATGCACTCATGGTCATCACAGTAGTATTCACAATAGCAAAGACATGGAATCAGCCTAGGTGTCCATCAATGGCGGATTGTCTAAAGAAAATGTGGTACGTATACACCATGGAATTCTATGCAGCCATAAAAAAGAATGAAATCATGTCCTTTGCAGAAATATGGATACAGCTGGAGGCCATTATCCTAAGTGAATAAACCTTTCTCTGTTGATTATGGCATTATGGAAAGCTCCTTTTAAAATAAAATTATTTAGAAACTTTAGTCCATTCTGGAAGCACTCTTCTCCCTAAAATTTTTCTAAAATTTTAGCTTTAAAGGTAAAAATCTCCTTAGCTTTTGATGTCTGACTTGACTTTAGATTTAGGGGCTGACATGAGCCAGATATTAAATTTTCATTTTCAAAATGAAAATCAGCATCTTAAATCCCAGGAGAAGTTATGTGGTACAGATGAACACTCCCTTAGGTATATAACATGACCAAAATGAAAGAAAGAAAATATGGTACATATACACCATGGATTACTACATAGCCATAAAAAAGAATGCAGTCATGCCCTTGCAGGAACATGAATGTAACTGGAGGCCTTATCCTCTGAGAAAACGAAGGAACAAAAAGTCATATATATCATGTTCTCACTTATAAATTGGAGCCAAACATTGAGTACACATGGACATGAAGATGTAAACAACAGACGCTGGGGACTACTAGAGTAAGGAGGAAAGGATAGCGACAAGTAACTGTTGAATACTATGCTCACTACCTGAGTGATGGGATTATTTGTACCCCAAACCTCAGCATCATGCAATATACCCACATAACCAACCTGTGCATATACCTCCGAACCTCAAATAAATGTTGAAATTTCACAGAAAAATAAGAACAAAGAAAAATAAACCAATTGCTACATTGATGTTTGCAAACTGGTGATTTTGCTAATTCTATTATTCTCAGCATTTATTATTTGTTAACATTATTGCCTTTACAAGGTGTTTCAGGTTCACATCTTATTTTCCCTGCTCCAGGCTGAAAAAAGAAATACACTTGGTCTTGGCTATTCATAAATTTTTAAAGAATAAACAATATTTTTCAGTACACATAATTTTCCTAGTAAATATATACAAAAAATTATGTGTACTGAAAAATATTGTTTATTCTTTATTATTATCTATTAAAATATTATTATAATATTTCTATCACTTTGTGATAGAAACATACTAGTAGATGGTATTTTTAAAAAGAAATTAAGCTCTTTTTCTTCCCTGTTCCTTTCTGAACATTTCAGTCAGCTATAGACTGAATATTAATGGGCCTCAAAATTCATATGCCTGTTGAAAGCTAACCCTTAAGGTGAGGATATTTGGATGTGGGTCGTTTGGGAGATGATTAGGTCATGAAGAGTCCACTAATGAAATTAGTTCTTTATAAAGGTGATCCCAGAGAACTCTCTTGTCCCTTCTACCATGTGAAGACATAATTAGGAGACAACAGTCTGTGTACCAGGAGGAAGGCCATCACCAGATACTGAATCTGCCTGCACCTTGATCTCAGACTTCCACTCCCTATAACTGTGTGAAAAAAAACTTTCTGTAGTTTCTAGGCCACCCAGTTTATGTTATCCTGTGATAGCAACCCACAAGGACTAAGACACAGTGCAAAGGCCGTTAGGAGGTGCCAAGCCAAATAAGGAGTTCATGCTGAGAAGAGTGAGGGAGGCTGACTGGAGAGAGGAGCTGTTTCTGAGAGGTGATGTCATATCCACATGGGCATCCCATGGGAAGATAGCTGTGTGGGGTTCGGGGAGTACCCTCAAGGGAGTGTGGCCAGCTGCATCATTTTGGAGTCCAACCAGGATGTGAGGGGGCCTCACAGAGGAGTGGCTTATCCCAGAGAATTTGAGCCCAAACACAGTGGTGGAAACACTCAGCAGAAAGCAGTCCAGGGAAAGGTCTGGGAGCTCAAGTGGGTTGATTAGCATGTCTTCAAGTGTGGGACAAGGTAACAAATGCAGTGACTTGAACAGCTGCCTAAAAGTGTACCAGCCCATGGTGTCAGACCTAAGCAGAGTGAGGAGCATATTTCTTGCAGGTGAGTTACCTGGAGGGAAGCGTTGTTGCCTGGGAAGAAAGAGGAGGACATGTACTCAGTGGGGCGGTGGAACTGACCAGCATGTTGGTTAACTGTTGGTACTGACATGCACAGAAGAAGCTATTCCAGTTTAGTGTCCTAAACTATAGAAATTAAAAGAAGTTATTTTATTGTTTATGACAGCATACACTATTTCTGGAGCAAGTAATTTGGCTTACTTACATCCAGGATAAATACTTATTGTCTACTACTTAAGGCGTTTCTTAAATACATATTTATTGATCATTCACTATGTTTTTGACACTTCATATGGATGATCCCCCTTAATCAACACAATGAGCCTTTTTGCAATTCTTATTTTATAAATGACAAACATAAGGACTAGAGAGATTAAGTCATAAACTCTGATCTCAAAGAGGTCAGTAAGGAAAGGAAATACGTAGCATTAAGTACCATACTTCTCAAAGAGTATTAGAACTATATAGATTAATGTCCATGGTGTCATATGAAAGGCATAAAAACTCTGCAATAGATTTTAAACATATTTCTGAAAGAAGTGTTTGGGTAAACACTACAAGTAAATCAAATAAAAGACCTGCTCTGATTGAAGTCCAGAGGTTCTCAATCCTGGTCACATACCACATGTATCTGAGAAGTTGTTAAAATGACTGAGTCCACCAACAAAGCAGTCTCTAGGAGCCAAGTTCAGGCATCAGTACATTTTAAAGTTCTCCAGATAATTCCACTGTGCAGCTAAGCATATGTTTTCCTAGTTGTGGTGGTTGATGAGGAAGCACCATGGGCGATGGGCATGGTAGGAGTATTAAAGATAGCTAAGGGGTTGATCCTACAAGGTGGGCAAGCAGATGAGACTAGTGAAATAGTCCTAGGCATAAAGATCAGTGTTAATAAAGTTCTCAAACAAAGGTTTAATTTATGATACCTATATATTTTCTATGTAACGTATAAACATGTTGGGTATAATACAACTTCCTGGCATCCCCAAGTCACAGGCAGATTGTATGTGTGTTTGAGAAGTAACAGGCATCTTTAAATGTGTAACAATGCAGACAAAAGCAAAATTAATAAATTAATGAAGCTGCTCTTCTGATATTTAATGAATTCTAAGAAAATTATAGGTAAATTGTTATTCAGAATTCTTTACCTGTATTTGAAAGCTCTGAATACTTAATAGAATTCTCAGCTATGTCAAATAATTTAAATGCAGTTGCTTGTTAAATATTTTCTAAACAGCAGTTGGATATAAAAGGATACATATATGAGTGGCTTTTATGGTAAGTAATCATAGAGCTGAATGAGATGTGAATACTTCACAGCAAGAACTACATTATTGAAATTTTTGAGGATCATCTTGAGGAAATAATATTTTTAAATATCTGAGAAAAATGACATTTAGAGGAATGAAGAATAAAAATTACTATACCTGTTTTATACTCAACAAATCTATATTTTACCAAAATTTGAGTTTGACTATGGTTACATATATCAATTAAGCATTTTTCCACAAGATAATGAAAAATTACATCATAAGTCACAATATGGTAAAGGATTAAAATAATCGATTTTAGAATCAAATAAGCTTAGGTATGATTTTTGAATTATGTTTCTGTAATTTGGAAGTTGCGTAACTTTGAAAAGGTATGTGATAATTTTGAACCCAGTGTTCTCATGTGTAAAATGTTAAACACAGTACTTAACCTCGTGGGATTGTTGCAGAGACTGAATAAGTCGATGTATGTGAAATGCCTAAAATAGTGCCTAAAACATAGTCACCTTCAATAAATGTCATGTTATTATTACACTAACTTAACACGCTCATAAGGGAATTTGAGAGAACACTCTATGAGACAGAAAATTCTATAAGACAGCTAGAAAGTCCTAACTGATAGATTCAACAAAGTAAAACAAATTGACAGAAATTATTCAGTAACCATATAAATTCTGGAGGCAGAACTTAGTCTACAGGTGTTTTATTTTATTTAATTTTCTAGAAAATTATATAAACGAGTGAGTATTACTGGCCCAGGATTACAGGGCAGCATAGAACCTATAAGATTTGAGCAAGTTGGTTTCTAGTACATAAAACAGGGAACCTTCTAGCTATATCTGGAGAACTGATCTTCCATGAGTCTCTCTCACAAAATGTAAGGTTATTCCCATTGTTGGATCTATTTGAGATACTAAAAAATTTGCATTGATATTTACATTTGATTTTAAAAAATATTATCTACTTTTAACTTTGATTTTGCATCTTGCCACTATAACTGCTTTTTTGTGTGTACATTTAACATTGTACTAGGCATAGTTTATAAAATGGTGAGCAAAAACATGGTCTTTTTCCTCATGGGTTTTTGTCTAATGGATAAAATAAGCATGAAATTTTAAAAAGCATAGACTGAGAAAAATAAATGTGGTTAGTCTATCACTGCCAGCCAATTATTGTTTGTCTTTCTCTCCTTGTCCATGAAGAGATAAATATCCAATTGAGGACCTTTATGAATATGATATATTCGAAAGTATCTGAAAATCTCACACAGATAATTCTGATCAACCGCATTCCAGAAATAAACCTGTGTCTAAACCCAGCTCCCCTTTAAATAAGTGCTGTGTTGTAGATTCACTCAGCTGAGGAAGTGTATGTTCAATCAGTTTTGAAACATACTTACTCGAACCCACATTTTGGTGAGAGCTACTAGTGGTTCAAGTAAACAAGAAAAATCTTAATGGGCTGGTATTAGAAAGTGGTGAGAAAGAGATGCAAGACTAGTTTTCTCTGTTAGGGAAGTTTAGGAAACAGATTATTTCCTAAATTCATTCTAAAAGTGTAATATCAAGATGATGTCAAAGCAAAAATTAAACAGGTTAAAGTTAAAGGCTTTATTCAAGACTATAGTAGTTCCTCCTTATTCGCAGTTTTGTGTTTTGTGGTTTCAGTTGCCTGGAGTCAACTGCAGCCTGAAAATATGAAATAAAAAACTGGTAAATTTTAAACTGTGGGCCATTCTGAGTAGTGTGATGCAATCTGAAGCTGTCCAGCTTTGCTCCACCTGAGACATGAATTCTCCCTTTGCCCAGTGTGTCCATACCTGTTAGTCACTTTGTAGCCATCTTGGTTATCAGATTCACTGTCGTGGTGTCACAGTGCTGTGTTCAGGTAACCCTTATTTTACTCAATAACCCTTATTTTACTCAAGGCACAAGAATAGTGATGCTGAAAATTTGGATATGTCAGAAAGAAGCTGTAACATATTTCCTTTATGGAAAAAGGTGAAAGTTGTCGACTTAATAAAGGAAAAAATGTAGGCTAAGTTTCTAAAACTCTATGGTAAGAATGAATCTTCTATTTGTGAAACTGTGAAGAAGAAAAAGCAAGAAACTTAGGCTAGCTTTGCTGTCGCACCTCAGACTGCAAAAGTTATGGTCACAGGGCATGTCAAGTGCTTAGTTAAGATGAAAAAGGCATTAAATTTGTGGGTACAAGACATGAACAGAAGTGTGTTTGGATTGATGGAAACCGGGTTTGGTACTCTCTGGTTTCAAGCATCCTGTGGGGGTCTTAAAACTTATCCCCCATGGATAAGTGAGGACTTCCATATTGCAATAGAGGAGAGAGGTCAAAGCTCAACTTAATTCTACTGAAACAAAGGCCATCTGTATTTACTCATTGGCCTCACCCAAAGGGAAAGTAAACTTTCTAGTATTTTTGTAACAGGAGATAGGCTCCTCCCCTATCTCTCAGATACTGAGAGATAGAGGTACTATCTTTCTAAATTAGGGCGTTTTAGAGTTTTGGTTCCCAGGTTCTTGAGAGACAGTCTTGGTTTTCAAAACTGGAAAAGGCTTTTAAGAAATTTGTATCTCAAAAAGGTGAGGAAGAATTTACAATTACAAGTTTTCAAAAGTAAATGCTCTAACAAAAAGGAATCCAGGGGCTGAGATGCAGAAGGAAGCCTGTCTAAAATTTGATTCAGTTGAGAAAAACATTAAGACCCTCTGGTTCAGTGAACAAAGATAGAGCAGAACTCTTTATAGCAAAAGAATCTCCCTTTGATGGGATCCTATAATAAGATAGCCTCAAATCCTGTTATCAGAAATTTTGTGAAGTCAGAGATTTTGTAATTATGGTTTAGAATTTAATTCAGTCATCCTTAAAGAATTTTAAACTGCTAGAATCACACTATCTTGCCTCAGAATAACTTTTTCTCCTTACAACGATTTAGTCTTTGAAAATATGAGTTATGCAAAAGAGAACATTCGAAATAATTTTCATCTCAGTATAAGATATTCTAAAAAAGTATGCCCTGCTTAAAAAGCCTATGTGAAAAATTGAATTTAAAATAATATATTACTTTGTCATATTCCATAAAATTTCAAAAAGGATCTTTTGTATTATCCAACACTTTAACATGAAATTTAGTAAATAAGAAAATACTGTATATATTATGCTAATTAGGTATCAAAATCGAGCTGTACAAGACCCTTTGCAAACATTTTCACAAAGGTGAGATACACCCACAGAAGTGATCCTTTTTCCTAGCTGGGCAATAAAATCAACATTTGCAGCTCTTAAAAAATACAATTATAAGGCTGCCCTCAGAGATCTTCAGCATGAGAAAGTGAGGTTTATTGTTTTCAAAAATGCTCTCAAAATATTGTCTGGTGACCAGCATCTCCTGGGAGCTTTTGAGACATGCAGAATCTTGGCTTTCCCATACCTACTGAATCGTAATTAGCACTTTCACAAGAACTCAGGAGTTGATGTGCACAGGAAAATCTGAGACGTACTACTCTATAGGAAGCTTGCTGCATAGCCAAGGTGAGATCTACTCACCAAGTTAGGATAAACTAGCCTCCAGCGCTGTCAATGCAGCATCTCCACAGATGAGGTTCCTAAGTGCTGCTTTATTTTCTATTATAATTACCATATAAGTTCCGGAGGCAGAATTCAGTCTGTAGGTCTTTATTTTATTTATATTTCTAGAAAATTATAGAAATGAGTGAGCATTACTGGCACAAGGTTAGAAAGCAGCACAGAACCTACAAGATTTGTGGAAGTTGGTTTCTAGGGCATATGTCTAGTTCATATAGAAGACACATCTTTGGTGAAAAATTTTAGCACAAGATTTTAGATGTTGAATAAAATAGAAAGAAAATATAAAAAACCAGAACATTCATATTAATATCTGACACTTAATTAAAGCATTCAGGAGCCTTAAATAGGCTTTATTTGGAGAGAGGGAGCTGAAGGGAGTGATTCACTGGATTGGGAGTTAGAGTTTCCAGTGATTCATGGACCAATTAACTTTGGCTTGGGGCAAGGTACCTTTATTAATTTCTCCACGAGCATGTGTGATAAGGACTATTATTGCTTCTCTTAACAGCAATATAAAAACAAATTAGGAAACCTTAAAGTGCCTTCTGCTTCTCTGGGGAGAGAATCTTTATTAAGTTAGTAGTAGGTTGAGATAATATTTATTCCACATTTTCCTTAGGCAAATGACAACACTGTTGTCATTAGTCTTTCTTACTGTTTGTCTGCATGTATTTGTCTGTGACGTGTCTGAATATCTCTGAAACAGTAATTTTGGAATGTAAAGTAAATGGAAAGATAATATTTGACTCAGTAAAGATTGGTTATTTCCAAATTATCTTTATATGTATCTTTCCGTGCATCCCAATTGAAATTGTTATGTCATTGGTCTGATTGCATATTAAGAACAAGTCAAAAGAAGCAGCTTTCAAAGAAAGTAACCAAAAAAATTAAAAATTCAAAGGACTAAGACTTCCTTCTGGTTTCCGTTCAGAGATGTAGGGAGCTGCAAAAAGTGAGGTCTCCAATCTTACAGTAAAAATAAGCTAAACACGCATCAGATTTATACTCTTTTTTTGATCCACTTGAAGGCTGAGGTTGCATAGCAACCAGCTGGCCCCAAATCTAAGGAGAGACAGCCAGGCAGAGAAAAGACTAGAGCCCTGGATTTCTTGTGCAATAAATAGTCAGACACCCACTGGCAGGAGTGGTTTAGCTTGGGTGATTGGTCTGTTGGTGTATGTGCTAGTGACAGGGGCGAAGCTTCTGAGAGTGGCACATTCTTTTCACGCCATTTTTGTCCACAAACTACCAGGTGGTCACAGAAAGATTGAGAAAATTTTGAGAATGTCTCTCTCATAGTGCAGAGCAGGGGGAGGGCACCAGGAGCTCCCCGTAGGGATGAGGTTGGAGAACACTGCTGAGATACTCATCCCCATCTCTCCTACCGAACAAAAGCCTTCATCTGTAGGGAAAAACACTGTTGTCATTAGGGCACTGGTGAAAATCCATCGTAAGAGAGGGAAAAGAAGAGGAGAATAACTCTATCCCTGGGGAAAGGTCAGCAGAGATATGGTATCCACCTAAGACTGAGGCTTTATTTGAACAACGTAAAATACCTACCACCACCACCATTACTACTAGGCTAACAGGCTTAGATTAGAAAGGACCCTGCTAAAGAGAGAACATCTCTGAGATGCAATGCAAAGCTCTCGGCAGAATAAATACTGAGGAAAATCAAACAAACAAAAATATCTGGAAAACTAACCCCTTCTCTAAACAGATACTATTTATGTAGAGGAATTTTAAGGCTATAATACATTAAGGGTAACATAATAAGAAAAAATCTCAAACCCAAGCCAACTCTTACTTAGAGTAATTCCCTCACTCAAGGCACCACTGAAAGGAAGGAATGTCCATTTCCAGGTATATAATGCTACTTACCTCAGTCTTTTCTATATAAGAAGTCCAGCTTTCCAAAACAACTAAAAATTATGAAGCACATAAGAGAGGATAAAGCAACATACTCCAAGAGACAAGGTTACCATGACACAGATGTTGGGACTATATTCCAGGGAAATTAAAATAACCATATTGAGTAGGCTAAAAGTTTAATGGAAAAGATTGACAACATTCAAGATTAAATGTGTAATCTCAGCAGAGAAAGGGAAACTGTAAGGAAGAATCAAGTGGAAGTTCTAGAAATGAATAACATTGTAATAGAAACAGAGAATGCCTTTCAAGGCTCATCCGTAGACTCAATTCATCCAACGAAAGAATTGCTGAGCATCAAGATAGGTTAAAAGAAACTACCAAAACTGAAAAAAGTAAGAATTCTCGTTTTGTACTGGTAACAAATTTTTTTTTATCTTTGTTACAGAGGTGGAAGTGAGTTGACCTCAGCCTTAGAAGCTAGTCCTTTGGAGAGAATCCATGACTGATGGTTGACCTTTTTAAAAATATTTTCAACTTTTATTCTAGATTCAGGGGATACATGCTCAGATTTGTTACTGGGTGTATTGTGTGACAGTGAAGTTTGGGGTATGATTGATCCTATCATCCAGGTACTGATCACAGTACCCAATAGTTAGTTTTTCAACACTTATCTCCTCCCTCCTCCCCGCCGAGTAGTCCCCAGTGTCCATTGTTTCCATCTTTACGTCCAAAAGTACCCAGCATTTATCTCCCACTTGTAAGTGAGACCATGTAGTATTTTGTTTTCTGTTTCTGCATTCATTTGCTTAGCATAATGGCTTCCAGCTATACCCATGTTCCTGCAAGGACATGCTTGCATTCCTCTTTTATGGCTGTGTAGTAATTCATGGTGTATATTTTCTTTATTTCATTTTGGTCATGTCATACACCTAAGGGAGAGTTCATTTGTACTATATGACTTCTGGGGTTTAAGATGCTGATTTTAATTTTGAAATTTTAAATATTTTGGCTCAAGATTTGAGGTCAGCACTCAAATCCTAAGTCAAGTCAGACTCCAAGAACTAAGGAGATTTTTACTTTTAAAGTTGAAACTTTTAGAAAAGAGGGAATAGTGCTTCCAGAATTGACTAAAAACTATAAACAATTTTAATTTAAAGGAATTTCCATGATGTCATAACCAATAGAGAAAGGCACAAGCTAGACACTCACTGTGGAGAACATAGAATGGCAACAAGACGACAATTCAATATTAATGTTCTAAACCTGGGGCTTGACCATATGATCATATGTCATGTTTCTTGGCATTAGTTATCCTTGTTTGCCCTCAGCCCACACCAAAGTACATGAATTTAAAACATAAAACAGACACCTATGCTCCCTTAACTTCCCTTTCTTTCACGCCTCCATCACTAATGGGCATTGCTCTTTTCTGCTCTCTGTCCACAGGGGTTAGGTTAGCCTCATGGCTTTCTATTTCCTTATCTCTGAATTTTCCTCACCCCAATTGCTATGCTAAGTAATTCAGCTTTGCCCCAGCTTCCACCTTCAAACCTACTTACCAAAGCCCAAGATAGTGCTCAGTAAACAAGGGTTTGATGCTATCGGGAATTCTCTCATAAAATTCAGTGGAGGTTGTAAATGAAATTTCCCCCTTTACACATGTAATGTGAATGGCTGGCTATGATGGTGCATGCCTATGTGACAAGCTCCTTAGGAGGCAGAAATGTAAGCGTGCTGAGCTCAAGGGTTTTGGCCTGCTGTGTACTCGAACTAAATTTAGCAACATTATGCCATGGAGCCATAAAGATATTTCTATTTCTCATCAGCTGAGGAAAAAATGCTCAAAAAGATGCTTCAACTCAACCATGGATGAGTTTTGATGCACTGTTTTTTAAAATCCACTTGTTTAAAAATAATATTTTACTTTCAATTATGTATTTAAATTACTTTCACACTTTATACTGCTTATTTTAGGTATATATCTGCTACTAATTTATAATAGAATCATAATATATTTGAATTATATATATTCACTAATGTGTATTATAATTAATACTTTATAATATATTTATACCTTTCTGTGTTTGATTTATATTATATATATAGATAATTATATTTACTTATATAAGTTTTGATTTGTAACACATATTTTTCTTAGGATCATATATTTAGTTTTAGCTTTTCATGTGTGTATTGTGGATACTTTTAAATCAAATGCTGTTATTAATGCTGGTATTTTGATATTATGGAAATACACACACACACACACACACACACACACACGTGCACACAAATACCCTTGTCATTCTGTGCCAGTACTGCAATGCAATTCACCAGAGGGATGAACCTTCCAGGATGTAAACAGAGCAGAAAAGAACTCACATTCTGGTTAAAACAAAGACTTTTAGCAATGGCCAATGGGTAAAATAAAAAAACACATTCCTGTCTTATGTTTTTTATGCCTTCAGATGACTCTTTATGTTCATGTAATGACAAGTCCAAAATTTCTTCAAGTATTTAATAATTCCTACAAACTTAAAATGTTATGCGCTGCTATGTTTTATTCACCTTTTGTAACTAAGATACTATTCTTTTACTAAGAGAACACTGAAAAGATTGCAGTACAAATTGCGCTTGTACATGTTGTCAGCAGCAATTATTGGGAGATACCTTTAAGGAAAACAGCTGTGTTTGGATAATAGCAGAAATATGAAGTGGTAACATTTAAGTCTGTCAGATTAATCTATTTAATTTGCCAGAAACAATAAAACATAAAGGTTATAATAAACAAAGGTTTGACTTTGATATGAGAAAGATAATACAATAAAACAAGGAAGTCCATAAATTGATTGAACTTTTAAGTTTGCTGACATTTTTATTTTATGTAAGCTAACAATGAACTCTAATATCCTAGAGTACATTTATTTCACAACAGCATCATTTACTTCTGTTCTATTCTTAATATTAGTAAGGAACACCCTCATTTTACAAGGTACATTTCAAAGCAAAAAAACCTAACATGTTGTTCCTCAAAAATAAACATTTTTAAAGATGAAAAATTGAGAGTGTTCTTTGTAATTTATCACTTTATGTTATAGTGTGTATTTCCAAAATTTAAATTAAGTTGACAAACGTAATACAGACATAATGTAACCATGTTGACCCTTAGACAACATATGTTTGAATTGCATGGATCCACTTATATGTGGACTTTTTTGCCACTGTCACCCTAAGAAAGCAAGACCAACTTCTCCTCCTCTTCCTCCCTCAGCCTACTTAAAAGGAAGATTATAAAGATGAAGAACTTCATGATTCACTTCCACTTAATGAATAGTAAATATATTTTCTCTTCCTTATGATTTTCTTAACAATATTTTTTCTCTAACTTGCTTTAAGACTGTATACCTATATAATATATATACAAAATTTATGCTAATTGGTTATTTACATTATCAGTAAGACTTTCAGTCAACAGTAGCTATTAGTAATTAAGTTCTTGAGGAGTCAAAAGTTATATGCAGATTTCTAACTGCTCAGAGACTGGTACCCCTAACCGTGTGTTGTCAACATTAGTTTAGGAAATAATTACACGATTGATTGAATAATTAAAAAATAAAGGAAATAGTAATAACAAACAATGATAGTAATGCCTGACCTTCATTGAATGCTTATTTGTTGATGCAGTGCTATGCATTTGCCATGGATCATGTCAATTAATTGACCCAACCCTACAATACTGTTATTATCACCATATTATAGATTAAGAAAGTGAGACAGAGAGACACAGAAACATTTAAAAGATTTAAAAATCCTTCATTGTTTTAACAGCTTACCATAACTATGAATAACTGAATCAAAATGAATATGACATTTTTCAATCGCACTTAATAAAAAATAGCCCAGAACTCAAATCCTTTTATGAAGTTTTGAATATAAACCATGATATGAGCTATAACAAAAAAGCAAAAGCAAGGGAAAAAGGAATAAAACATTCATTTTGGTAAGATGTGGTGCCTCAATTGATCAGACTCTAAGCCACCCTGTCTACTTTATATTGCTATTCTCAGTATCACTCTTTTGATATAGTTTTGCACACAGATTGAGAGCCAAGGAATTGAAGATTATTTCTCAGATCCTTACAACTCCATGACCAGAGCAGGGATCATCGTCAATGTAACATCATTTGAAATGTGGGTGGAGGAACTGGGAGGAGTGCTCTTTACATTGAAGATTTTTTTTCTGGGGAATTTTAGTTTCTTCAGAGAGTTTACTTCCATTTCTTACCTGGATAGCAGCCACACTCATAGCGTTCTGATTTCTGGACACAGGAGAGAGTGAGGATCTATTTTTTCTCTATGAAGACTTGTAATTAATCTCCTGGTTTTCAGTCCCTTGCCTCATCATCTGGAGTGGGAACATCAGGGAGAGATTCATGGAAGGGAAAAATTGTTCCACATATGAATGGTCTATGATAAAGTATTAAAAATATACCCTAAACCGCACAAAAAGTCACTAAAATAATACCCAGGCTTAAATGTTAGTGCTTGGTACTAATTGATACAATACACTGATATTATACTTTTAATAACTATTTGCATTAGTCTGCTCAAGCTGCTATCACAAAATACCGCAGGCTAGATGACTTAAACTGCAGGCATTTATTTTACCCCGTCTGGAAGCCTAGGAAGCTCAGGATCAAGGCACCAGCACAGTGTCTGATGAGGGCTCCCCATTGGGCTTTAGATGGCCACCTTCTTGCTGTGTTCTCATGTGTCCTCACCTCAGTACGTATGCACACAGAAAGTTCTCTGGCATCTCCTCTTTTAAGGACACCAATCCTATTGACCAGGACCTTACTCTTACAACTTCGTTTAACCTTAATTACTTCCTTACTCCAAATACAGCCACACTGGGGGTCAGAGCCTTAATATATGAATTTTGGGGGACATATACATTCAGTCTGTAACACTGTTAATCTATACAATTTATTCAGATTTAACCTAATGACAAATCCAGGATAGTAAATTGATGTAGTTGCCATGTCTCCAGATTGGAGAATCTGGAACAATTCCTTGGTGATATGGTTAAGCTTTGTGTCCCCACCCAAATCTCATCTTAAATTGTAAGCCCCATAATGCCCACTTGTCAAGGGAGAGACCTGGTGGAGGTAATTTAACCATGGGGGCTGTCTCCTGCATGCTATTCTAACAGTAGTGAGTGAATTCTCAGGAGATCTATTGGTTTTATAAGGGGCTCTTTTTCCTTTACTCAGCAGTTATCCTTCCTGCCACCTTGTGAAGAAGGTGCCTTGCTTCCTCTTCACCTTCTGCCATGATTGTAAGTTTTCTGAGGCCTCCCCAGCCATGCTGAACTGTGAGTCAATTAAACCTCTTCCTTTATAAATTGCTCAGTCTCATCAGTGTCAGGTAATTCTTTTTAATTTTATTTTATTTTAAGTTCCAGGATACATGTGTAGGACATGCAAGTTTGTTATATAGGTAAACATGTGCCATGGTGGTTTGCTGCACCTATCAACTCATCATCTAGTAAAATCAAAAGCAAGTTAGTTACTTCCTAGAAACAATTGGGGTATAGGCATTGGGTAAATACAGTCTTTCCAAATGGGAGAAATTGGTCAAAACAAAGGGGCTACAGACAGGCCCTATTCAAGTCCAAAATCCATTAGGGAAGTCAAATTTTAAAGCTCTAAAATGATCTCCTTTGACTCCATGTCTCACATCCATGTCACACATATGATTATTAAGTCCACAGTTTATTCAATTTTATTTAGTTTTTACCTCAATTCCTTTTGTAAAACCCCACAATTTCCACCAAGAATTGCCACAATACATTTAATTATCAAGTCTTCTTAGGTCCTTTTGGCTGAAAGAGCAGGAAAATTTAAAAGTGTGAATATTGTTCAGTATAAAAACACATAGGTAACCAGCTTTATGCAAGAGGGGGGTTCTCATCGTCTTGGGCATCTCTGCCCCTGCAGCTTTACAGGGTACAGCCTCGTTCCTGGCTGCTTTCATGGGCTGGTGTTGAGTGTCTATGGCTTTTCCAGGCACACGATACAAGCTGTCAGTGGATCCACAATTCTGGGGTCTGGTTGATGGTGACCCTCTTCTCACAGATCCACTAGGTGGTGCCCCAGAAGGGACTCTATATGGGGCTCCCATCCCACATTTCCTTTCAACACTGCCCTAGCAGAGGTTCTCCATGAGAGCCCCACTCCTGCAGCAAACTTCTGCCTGGACATTCAGGCATTTCCATACGTCCTCTGAAATCTAGGTGGAGGTTCCCAAACCTCAGTTCTTGACTTCTGTGCTCCCACAGGCTCAACACCATGTGGAAGCTGCCAAGGCTTGGGGCTTGCACCCTCTGAAGCTATGGCCCAAGCTGTACCTTGGCCCCTTTTAGTAACAACTGGACTAGCTGGGACAAAGGGCACCGAATCCCTAGACTGCACAAAACACAGGAACCTTGAGCCCTGCTCACAAAACCATTTTTTCCTCCTAGACCTCCAGGACTGTGATGGGAGGTGTGCCGCAAAAATCTCTGACATGCCCTGGAGGTATTTTCTCCATTGTCTTGGTGATTAACATTTGGCTTCTAGTTACTTACCAAATTTCTGCAGCCAGCTTGAATTTCTCCTCAGAAAGTGGGTTTTTCTTTCCTAGCCCATCATCAGGCTGCAAATTTTCTGAACTTTTATGCTCTGTTTCTCTTTCAAAGCTGAATTATTTTAACAGCATTCACTAAGTTCCAAACTTTTCCACATTTTCGCATCTTCTTCTTAGCCCTCCAAACTGTTCCATTCTTTGCCTGTTACCAGTTCCAAAGTTGCTTCCACATATTCAGGTATCTTTTCAGCAGAGCCCCACTCTACTGGCACCAATTTACTGTATTAGTCCATTTTCAAGATGCTGATAAAGACATTTCTGAGACTGGGAAGAAAAATAAGTTTAATGGACTTACAGTTCCACATGGGAGGGGAGGTCTCACAATCATAGCAGAAGGCAAGGAGGAGTAAGTCACTTTTTGCATGGATGGCAGCAGGCAAAGAGAGAGAGTGCTTGTGTGGGGAAACTTTCATTTTTAAAACCATCAGATCTTGTGAGACTTGTGACACTATCATGAGAACAGCAAAGGAAAGACCCACCCCCATAATGCAATCACCTCCCACTGGGTTCCTCCCATGACATGTGGAAATTGTGGGAGTTACAATTCAAGGTAGGATTTGGATGGGGACACAGCCAAACCATATCAATTAATATCTTCAATTATTATATTACATTTGTTAGCATTAATAAACCAATATTAACATATGACTATTAAGTCCACAGTTTATTCAATTTTATTTAGTTTTTACCTCAATTCCTTTTGTAAAACCCCACAATTTCCACCAAGAATTGCCACAATACATTTAATTATCAAGTCTTCTTAGGTCCTTTTGGCTGAAAGAGCAGGAAAATTTTAAAGTGTGAATATTGTTCAGTATAAAAACACATAGGTAACCAGCTTTATCTATATTAACCTTAATATGAGTTTATATTGATCTCTCCAACACTAATCTATTACTACATGAATCTTTCTAGCCTCCTCTCATTCCTGATATGTAACAATCCAGCAGTGAGAAAATTTGTTCTCATTATTCATCATTCTTAATTGTTCAATTCCAGTATACCAGTAAAGTGATATTAGGATTGTTAACCTATACTGCTATGTGAAACAACTTTATCAAGAGTAGAGTGTATCCAGATGCAGTGGCTAGTGTCTGTAATCCCAACACTTTGGAAGGATAGCTTGAGTTCAGGAGGTCTAGATCAGCCTGGGAAACAGAGTGAGACCTTGTCTTTACAAAAAGAAAATTTAAAAATTAGCTCAGTGTGGTGATGTGTGCCTATAGTCTCAGTTACTTGGGAGGCTGAGGTGAGAGGATCACTTGAGCCTGGTGGTTGAGGCTGCCATGAGCTTCGATCACAGCACTGCACTCCAGCCTGGGGAACAGAGCAAGGGCTTGTCTCTAAAAAGAGAAAAAATGTAGAGTGAGTGCTTGTATGTAGTTTGTTTTTGCCCTTAGTCTTACAGACTCCACTCAAAGGCACTTTTCTCCCAATCCCCTTCTTTTAGGTTAATAGTTTGTAATACAGTTAGACTCTATTTTCTCAGTCTGTGTTTCTTTCTATGACCCGCAAATCTCCTGCGTAATTTCTGCTTCTTATTTTTTAATATTTTTTCCTGGAGACCAGTTCTCACTCTGTCACCCAGGCTGAAGTGCAGTGGCATGATCACAGCTTACTTCAGCCTTATACTCCTGGGCTTAAGCAATTCTCCCACCTCAGCCTCTTGAGTAGCTAGGACTACAGGCACATACTGCTGTACTAGGCTGATTTTTTATTTTATTTTATTTTATTTTTGTAGACACAGGGTCTGGCTATGTTGCCCAGGCTGGTCTCAAACTCCTGGCCTCAAGAAATTCTCTTGCCTTGACTTCCAAAAGCCTAGAATTCTAGGTATGAGCCACCAGGTCTGGCTCATTATTACTTTTTGTAGGTTGCAATTATTAAAATGAATTCACCATGTCATAAAGTTCTATGGGTTTTGACACATGCAAAAAGTCATGTATCAACCATTATAGTGTCATACAGAATAGTTTTACTGCCCTAAAAATTCCATATCCTTCACCTAATCAACCTTCCTCTGTCTTCCAAATCTTCTAGCAACCATTCATCATTTTATTGTCTTTGTAGTTTTGCCCTTTCCAGAATGTCATATAATTGGAATTATGCAGTATGTACCCTTTTTAAAACAACTTTTTAAACCTAACAATGCATAACAATATGTATTTAAGGTTCACCCATATCTTCTTGTCCCTCAAAGGCTTATTTATTTTTGTTGCTGATTAATATTTCACAGAATGGATGCTTATTCACCTATTGCAATCCATCTTGGTTGCTTCCAGTTTGGGGAAATTATGAATTGTGAATAAAGCCATTATAAACATTTTTGTGTGGAATTTCATAAGGACATAAGATTTAAAATTAGTTGGATAACAATTCAAGCACACATTGCTAAATCATATGCTAAGATTATGTTTGGTTTTATAAGAAATTGCCAAATGCTCATCCAAAGTCGCTGTTGCTGTACCATTTTGCATTAGTACCAGCAACAATTGCTTTTTTTTTTTTTTTTTTTTTTAACCAGCATTTATACTGTCAAATTTTTGGATTTTAGCTGTTCTAATGGTATGTAGAGCTATGGTTAGTTTTCCACATAAAGACCTTCATATCAGTTTGCTAGAACTGCAACAAAGAACCACAAACTGGATGTCTTAGATAACAGAATTTAATTAATTATCTCATAGTTCTGGAGGCTAGAAGTCTGAGATCAAGGTGACAGCAGGGTTCCTTTTGAGTGATGTTGGGGAAAATCTGCTCCATGCCTTCCTTTAAGTTTCTAGGTAATTTGCTGGCAACTTTGACTTCTCTGGCTTGTGTACATCACCCTAATCTCTTCCTTCATTTTCACATGTTGTTCTCTCTGTGTGCATGTCTGTGCCTAAACGTCCCCTTTTAATAATAATATTTGTCATAAAGGATTAATACCCACTTTAATGAACTAATCTGTGTAAATACCCCAACTTCAAATAAGGTCGCATTATAAGGACTTCAATATATGGTTTTTGTGTGTGTGTGTGGATATGTCTATTTATTCTTTAAGTTATATCAGATTTTGTCTTACGTATTTTGATGTAAGGAGTATGCATGATAAGGAGTGCTATGTCTTCCTGGAGAATTTACTCCCTTTATAATTATGTAATACTAATCTTATCCTTAATAATTTCCTTTGTTCTGAAGTTTGCTTTGTCTGAAATTAATATAGCTTCTCCAGTTTTGTTTTATTTGTCATTAGCATAGTATATCTCTTTATTTTTAACCTGTGTCTTTATACTTAACGTAGCTTTACATTAGACTACACAATAATTAACTCTAATTTTTTGTATCCAGTTAACAATATCTGTATTTTAATTGGTGTGTTTAGACCATTCACATACAAAATTATTAATGATATCGTTAGATTGATACTAACATAACAGTTTTTATTCACTACATTATTTGCATTCTCTGGTTTTATTTCAACATTTTACAGTATTTCATTTCAATTATTCATTTTCATGAAAATGTTTCACTGGTTGCTTTGTTTCACTGGTTGCAATATACAGTAACAAGTAATATTAGTCCACTTTCCAATAAGTCTTTACTTCTTTACATTTAGTGCAGGTACCTTATAACAAAATATTGCCAGTTCCTCTTTTCTAACCTTTATATCATTGCTGTCATTCATATTCGCTTATCCAAATGCTGCAAATCATCTAATGCATTGCTTCTCTTGTCACTTAAAAGCAGATATTTTAGATCAGTTAAGGAAAACAAAAGATTTTATACACCTTGATTCATTCTTTCTTGATGCTCTTCCTTTCTTTACATAGATCTGTATTTCTGGCCTATGTAATTCTGATTTTCCCTGGTGAACATCTTTTGTCATTTACTTGAGGGCAGTTCTGCTGGCAACGAATTTACTCCTTTTTTATTTTTTGAAGAAAGTCTCTATGTCTCCTTTACTTTTGAAGGATAATTTACTCGATAGAATTCTAAGTTAGTGTTTTGTTTGTTTGTTTGTTTTGTTGTTGTTTTTGTGTTTTTGTTTCCTTTTCCTTTCAACTCTAAACATTTCACTCCATCCTTTTTGGATGGCACAGTGTAAATTATAGATCTAATTTTATCTTTTACCAAATGACTATCCAGTTTTCCCAGAAGCATTTATTAAAACGTTTATTTTTGCCGCAGAAATTTGAATTAACACCATCATCATATACTTAATTTCCAAAGGCATTTGCATCTATTTTGAGGCTATACATTCTATTCTGCTGTTCTATATGTTTATCAATGTACCAGTAAAATACTGACTTAATTACAGAAGCTTTAGAATATGTTTTAATGTCTGATAGGGTTTGTCCCCTTCTGTAGTTTTTCTTTTTCAGTATTTTGCTGCCTATGTTTTTCTATTTGTTTTTTCGTATGAATTTTAGTATCAAGTTGTTTAAAACCATAAAAAACTTGTGATATTTTATTGATGTTGTTTTTAATATACAAATTAACATAGGGGGAACTGATATATATATTTTATATATATAAATATATAAAAATATATTAAAATATATTTATATAAAATATATTTATAGAATATATTTATAGAATATATGAATATAAAAAATATATATACAATATATTTTTATATATGTTTAAAAAATATATATATATATATTTTTTTTGAGACAGAGTCTCACTCTGTCGCCCAGGCTGGAGTGCAGTGGTGCGATCTCGGCTCACTGCAAGCTCCGCCTCCAGATTCATGTCATTCTCCTGCCTCAGCCTCCCCAGTAGCTGGGACTACAGGCACCCGCCACCATGTCCAGCTAACTTTTTGTATTTTTAGTAGAGACGGGGTTTCACAGTGTCAGCCAGGATGGTTTCAATCTCCTGACCTCATGATCTGCCCACCTTGGCCTCCCAAAGTGTTGGGATTACAGGCGTGAGCCACCGTGCCTGGCCAGAGAACTGATATATGTTTTCCTCCATTCAAAAAAGAGGTTTTTCCATTTATTCATGTAATTTTCAATTCTTAAGAATATTTTTGTACATTTCTTATTAAGTTTATTTCTATTACTTCATTTTTGTTGTTATTGTAAATGGGATTTCCTTCTAACTTTATATTATGTAGCTTGTCATTTTTTGTGTATATGAATGCTATTAATTTAAATATGTTAATTTGATATCCTGTTTTCTTGTTGAATTTTATTGGTTTAGTTTCATCAAGGATTATCTCACGTTTTTCATATATAATCTACAAATAGAGATCTTTTTACTACTTTGTTATCAAAAGTTATGCTTTTCATTTTTTTCTCTCTCATAACTGCAAAGCAAAATATTTTGTTCAGAAAATAGCACATATATTTGTCTTCTTCCTGATTTTTGCAGGTATACTGCACAGTAAGTAAGATACTTACATTAATATTAAGGAACTATTGTATTTTAAAATGTTCCTAATATTAAGGAACTATTGTATTTAAAAAGGTTCCTTAACTTCCATTTTTCTCTAATATTGCTATCAAGAATGGCAGAAGGGTTTTACATTATTTGTGGAGATAGCTTTATAAAATTTTACCTTAGATCTACATTCACATAATACTGATGGATTTCCTAATTTCAAATCACTTTATATTATTGGAATAAGCTATAGTTGGTTTCGGTATACTATTTTCTTTTTTTAAATTTTTTATTATTATACTTTAAGTTCTAGGGTACATATGCACAATGTGCAGGTTTGCTACATATGTATACATGTGCCATGTTGGTGTGCTGCACCCATTAACTCGTCTTAATGTGGAGTTCAATTATGTCTGCTAACATTTTACTTAGTATTTTTACATCAATATTTATAGATGATATTAGCTTGAAGTTTTTAAATTTTTATTCATTTTTTTTTAATCTTTTAAATTCAAGGGTACGTGTGCAGGTTTGTTAACAAAGGTAAACTTGTGTCATGGGGGTTTGTTCGTTGTACAGATTATTTCATCAGCCAGGTATTCAACTTAGTACCTATTGGTTATTTTTTCTAATTCTCTCCCACCTCCCACCCTCCACCCTCTGATAGGCTTCAATGTGTGTTATTCCCCTCTGTGTGTTAATGCATTCTCATCATTCAGCTGCCATTTACGTGGTGAGAACATGCAGCATTTGGTCTTTCTGTTCCTGTGTTAGTTTGCCAAGGATAATGGCCTCCAGCTTCATCTATGTTCCTGCAAAGGACATGATCTCATTCTTTTTAATAGCTGCATAGTCTTCCACGGTATATATGTACCACATTTTCTTTATACTTCTGTGTCAATGTCATACTTGTTTCATAAAACAATTAGAAAGTATTGCTTTATTTTTGATACTCTGGAACAATTTTGAGAGTATTGGAACAACCAATTTGAAAAATTACTAGAATCCACTGTAAAAATAATCAGAGTTGGTCCTTTTGTGTGTTTATGTAGTAGTAACATAACAAATTTCTTTACTTATTCTATAAAATCTGTCTGTGCATTCTTTTCTTAAATGATGCCAGTATGACCTAGGAATTATTCATTTTGTCTAAATTTTAAAATTTGTTTTTATAAAGGCCTAAAATGTTGTCCTTCATATTTAATAATTTCCTTTCTATTTCAACCTATAGCTCCCTGTTGTCATTTCTTTTCTGTATTGGGGTTTTTCTTTCTTTTGATGAGATTAGTTTATTATTTTTAATAAACAAAAATTTGATTTATTAATTAGGTCTACAGCTTTCATATTCTATTTTATTTATTTCTTCATATGTCCTTCTATATGGTTTCTTTGATTTACTTTGTTCCTCTCTATTTTTATTTTGAACCATGTATTTATTTTATTCTTTTATTTCTACAGATAAAGGGTTTATTAAGATGAATTTTTCTTAGATAGCTGTTTAACTACATCTCAAATTCTTAAATGTAGTGTTCCCACTATGGCTATTTTCCAGGAATTCTGTAATTTATACCTGCATTTTTCGTTTTACCCAATAGTTGTTTAATGGAAGACATTTAAATTTGAATGAAAAAGGACCCTTAAAAAATACTTTCTAATTTTACTGCATTGCTATCTGAGTGTGTTTTTCATAGTATTTCTACTTTGTAGAACTTAGTGATTTTTTTGCAACTTAATATGTGTTCAGTTTTTGTGATTATTCCATCATGTTTGAAAATAAGATGTATCCTTCATTATTAGAGTTTGAAAGCTTTATGTATCTATTGGATCTACCTCATTATGTTGTTTAGTACTTACATCTATTCATTTGTCTGTCTTACACTGACAGTGGGGCAGTAAAGTCTCATTATTCTTCTCTTTCTAGGTATGTTTCCTTTTATCTCCTGTAATTATCCTTCATAAAGATGGATGCACTTTTATTTTCTGCATATATATTTATGAATATGTTTTATGAATTTTGGCTTTTGGCATTAAATAGTAAACTTTTTGATCACATTTTGTACTTTTTGGTTTGAATTCTACTTTTCTGATATTAGGACACTACCACTGCTCTTTTATTGTTTCTGTCTGTCCATCATTTCTTTTTTTAGCCTTTCTGAGTCATTATTTTTATGAGTATGTAATGTACTGCATATGGTTGGGTCGTACTTCATTAGTCAAGTTGAAAGATTGACCTTTAAATGGATGAAGTCGATCCTATTTACATTTATGGGTGCAACTGAAGTGTTTACTCTGAACTCTGTTAAATTTTTAAGTGTATCTGTTATGTGATAATTAGCTCTATTTCCTTCTTTAATGTATTTTTTCTTTTTAATTTATGGAAAAAATGGTATTTAGGAAGGTTTTTGTTTTTATAGTTATTTCCTTTGTACTTTACCTTCTTTAATCATCTTATTCTTCTGTCATCTTATACAATATTTACTAACAGTTTTGTCAGTTTTATGGTATCCTTTAATGTTATCTAATCAATAAATTTATTCTACGTTTTCTCCCTTCTCCTCCTAACATCTAGTTGCATTATTTCTAATTTGTGCAATATATGACATCTGTGTATTAGTCTTTTACTGTCGTCTCCACCCCATCATTCCTTTTGCTGAAGTTTTTCTAATGATGGCTTAGTCGAATTAGCTTATGCTCACAAAACATTGTTTCTGGGTGTGTTCGTGAGAGTATTTGTGGAAGACATTAGCATTTGAATCAGTAGACTGAATATAGAAGATCCACCCTCACCAATGTGGGCAGGCATCATCCAATTTTTGTGGGTCCAAACTACAAGAAGGCAGAGGAAGGGTGAATTCTCTTTCTACCTTCTTGAGCTAGGACATCAGTTTCACCTGCCCTCAGCCATTGAAGCTCCTAGTCTAGTTCTCAGGCTTTTGGACACAGACTGAATTATACCACCAGCTTTCCCAGTTCTCCAACTTGCAGATGGCATACCATGGGAATTTTCAGTTTCCATAATCACGTAAGTCAATTGCCATATTAAATCTTCATATATATATATGTGTGCTATTGGTTCTGTTTCTCTGTAGAATCCTCGCTAATACAATTATTGCAGCTCAAAAGCAGCCATAGACACCCATAAATTAGTATTCATGACTGTGTTCCAACAAAACTTTATTTTCATAAGCAGATCAGATTACTGCTCTACTAGGCACCTCAAGGAGAGTTCATGGATGCAGAGTTTGCTAAACTCCTGTATGCCCGAAACTGATTTCTATAACCTTAACACTTGAAAGACAAGTTGCAGTTTGTAATTCATACTGTATTACATAGCTAAAAGTAGTTTGTAATTCATACTATATTACATAGCTAGATGTAGTTTGTAATTCATACTACATTTGAGTTTTTTGAAAATGCTACTCCATAAAATGTTCATACCAGGCTAATTATTTTGTCCTTGCAATTATTTGATTATGTCTCTTTGTGGCCATAAGAAATTTTTTTCTTCATCTTTTAAGTGTAATAGTTTTACTGTAATTGGCCTTGAAGTAATTATCCCAGGTGTCTCATAGATCCTTTAAATGCATACATTCAGGTTTTCTTTTATTTCTAGAAATATTTCTAAGATTATAGTTTGGGATACGTTATATTCCATTTTTTAAATCTTCTTAAGGAATACTGATTACATAATTTTTTTTCTTATTTTCTACTATTTCTTTCAAAAGCATTTCACTTATTTTTCTTTTTTAAAAAGAAAATTATTATCTCTTGCTATCCTGCCTTTCTCCAATCCTCTTCACTACATTTTCACTTAAATTTTTTCATTCAAGCAGTTTGCAATCTATTTTTGTTTCTGAGATAATTTTGCCTTTTTTTTTGCATTTTTTTCTGACATAATTAACTCCATTTTTATTTCTTCCTATTTTATCTACCTCTTTCTATAGTTCTAAATACTCTGATCCAAGGTTTTTTCCTATCCCCAAATGTTTGTTTGAGTATATGTTTGACTAGTTTTCAAGTGTTGTCTTATATTTTGAGAACTGATTTATGGTCTTTTGAGAGAATGATGGTGGGATATCATCAGTTGAGATATGTTGAATTTTCTTTCCTGATCTTTTGGTAATAACTTTACAGATTTATTTTCTGTCCATTTTAGAGGTGTTAAGATGGTTTACAAGATTCTTGCCCAGTGACAACCTTATCTATACTGAAGTCTAGATTCTTTTGGACTTTTTTCTCTTTCTTTTTGTACTTTTTGGTGGTGGTGGTCACAGGGGTTGGGAGACAAGCAGGTAGGTCATTTCTTTGTCTGCAGCTCTCAGAGGTTGAATTTTTTTTGGTTTGTTTAAAATACAACAATTCAGATGTTGGTCAATTCATTTTTCTGCCCCATACTTTCTTATTTAATTTTTTTCTACAGAGATAATAACTACATTGATGAATGTGTTTGCATCAATATTTTCATGTGATTTATAATTTTCACATAAATAAGGATTCACCAAAGAATGACATTTTCTTGCACATTAATGAAAATATTTTTATGCATTACGTATTCAGCAACATGTTTCACTCAATCAGCATTATGCTTTTGTGATTTACCCATTTTGACACAAACATTTATTTAATAAATTTCATTTAATTAAATTGTACACTTTAAAATGTATTTATGTATTTTACTTTTTGTGAACATTATTTCTGATTTTTAGAAATTATATTAGTCTTTTAGAACATCTTTCTAATTTGTTTCTGAATATGTATTAGAGATTCTCTAGAACGGAAAGATAGACACGAAATAACAAAATAAATAAATATATATATAGGTATATATATTATATGTATTCCACATAAGTACACTAGAATATATATCTGCAGAAATATATGTATCTGTTTATATATATATGGGTGTATATACATATATGATGTGTATATATGTGCTTTTCTCTTGGGATATTCTCATTATATTTTAGAATCAAGGTTAAGCTAGCCCTGTAAAAATAATTAGTAACTGTTCATTCTTCTCTCTTTGCTCTGTAATAGTTTATGAAAGACTCATGTTATCTCTTCTTTACAAATTTGGAAAATAATGATTAGTAAAAGCATTTCGGCTAGAGTTTTTCTTCGTGGGAAGTACTCAATATCGTAAATAGATGATTCTTTGACAGCTGTATCCTACTAGTTTAGAAGTCATGCATTAAATTTTATATAGATTAAAATGTGTTCCGCTTTTCACTTTAATTTTATCATTGAACTGTGGATTATTTAGAAGTGCTTTGTTTAATATTTGGCGGTTGAGGATTTTCTAGTTCTTTTAATGCATTTCTAGATCATTTAAATGCAGTTTAATTGTATTGTGGTAAGAGAGCATCCTCTAAATGATTTCAATATCTGATATTTATTGAAGACTGTGTTTATTGCCTAGCATATGATAATTATGGTTAATATTCCATGAATATTTGGAAAAGAATGTGTATTTGGCAGTGGTTGAATGCATTTTTTAATAAATATTACATTTAGTTTGTTCATTGTATTTTACAGATCTTTTATATATTTACTGATTTTTTTGTCTGCATCTTCTATTGGCTAATGAAAGACATAAGTAAAGGCCTCACAATGTAATTATATATGTGTCTATTTTTAAGATCTTGTTATTTTACTTCAACTATTTTGCAAATAAGTCATTAAGCCTCTATTATCATTACAAAAAGTTTGTCATCCCTAGTAATTCATCTTGCTTTAAAGTCTAGAGTGATATTAACACAGTCACATTAGTTTTATTAGGTTAGTGTGTGCATAGTATATCTTCTTCCATCTTTCCTTTTATTTGTAAACTTTCTGTGTTCCTATAAAATGTGTATCTCTAGTAAGATGCACATAGTTTTTTTGTAGTAATATGGTAATAGTTTTTCCTTGTAGTATTTAATCCTTTTACATGTGATGTTATTACCTACCTATTTTGTTTTATCACACCATGCTAATCATTATATTTCTATTTGATCTAGCTGTTTACTGTTCTGCTATTTTTGTTGCCTGCATTTACATACATATTTCTGTTTACTTATTAGTCATATACTTCCCTTGCAATATTCTTTAATGGCTACTCTCAAATATTTCAGGAAGGATATTTGACTTATTACAGTATAATTTGAAATATTATTTGTAAACTTCTCTAATAATATTAGAACCTTAGAATTTTTCCTCTAATTTTTTGGTTAAGCCAATAAGCTTAATCATTAAATCAACAGGCAACCTGGGGCATAGACATTCCCTTTGGATTGGAGATCCACAACTTGCATGAGGACGGTTTTACCTTGAGTCTTCATAAAGCTATTCTGTCAAAATCCTGCAGAGCTTTTGTGGATCTACATGAAAGCACTAGTGATATGGTTTGGCTGTGTCCCCATGCAAATATCATCTTGAATTATAGTTCCCATAATTCCCAAGTGTCATGGGAGGGACCGATGGGAGGTAATTGAAACATGGGGTGGTTACCTCCATGCTGTTCTCGTGATAGTGAGTTCTCACGAGATCTAATGGTTTTATAAGAGGCTTTCCCACCTTCTCTCTGCACTTCTCCTCACTGCTTCCTTGTGAAGAATATGTGTTTGCTTCCCCTTCCACCATGATTGTAAGTTTCCTGAGGCCTCCCCAGCCATGCTCAACCGTGAGCCAATTAAACCTCTTTCCTTTATAAATTACCCAGCCTTGGGTATGTCTTTATTAGCAGTGTGAGAATTGACTAATACACCATAGAATGTATCTCCAGAACAGTTTAAAATATGGGTCTCTGAAACTGACATATTACTTAAGTTAACTTAAAGATTATTCTGCACTGGAAACTGCAAATTTATTACTGAATATGTTTCCCATTACAAATAAGTATAGTCATGCTTTTAACATATCACATTATAGTTCTTCAGCAAAATCAATGAACAGTATAAAGACAATCTAGTAATAAAGTGCCAATGACAGAAGGGCCAAAAAATGATTACAAACTTCCTTTCTCCAATTACAAAGTTTCATTGGAAAAACCAGAGTCAAAATACTAAATTTCCTTGCATACTAAAGTCCAGTGTAAGTAAAATTTAAAATCACACTAACTCACCCTTTGAGTATAAAACATCTATAGATCCTTACAATTGATTGTCCTTCTCACTCTTAGCAAGAGGGGCTCTTAATTGCTGGATGGAGTTGAAGTTTCTTCAGAAGCTACAGCCTGGGCTACCTTTCATGGGAATGGATGAGATTCCTTGCTGTCTTGAGGAGGAGAATTAGTTCAATTCCAAACTTCTGATGTGCTTCACTTTTGCAGAATCCAACACATTTATAGAACATACAAGATTATCACAGCGTTGAAATCACTACCACCAAATTTAGGAAACAATTAACATATGTCCCCTAAAGCAATTAACCCCAACAAAGTGATATTCCCAGAAACCAATGCTTAACATTGCCAAGGTGATAGCACTAACTCAGTGGTGTCTAATGAGGGAGTTTGACTTGAGTTTCAGCTTCAATTGATATCCAGAGTCTACTCATTGAGATATTAAATTCAATCAGGAGAAACATAACAAGTGGTTTATTTACCCAACATACAGGGAAAATCAACGTATACATCTTGTCTTTGGTAACTGAGACATTACTTAATATCTGCAATGTTTAGAAATTTGCATTATTGACATTCCCAGTCATCAGGTCTTACTTGAGGTATCTTTCTTTCTTACTCATTATATTCAAAACTCTTGCTGACTTGAGGCAGTAGTTGATGCTTCTAAAGCCAGTGTCCCTAAAAGCACATGAGGACCAAAAGCACTCTGTGTGCTCCTTTGCTTACCCCAGTTTCCAAATATCCCAGCCTTTGTATTCCTTCTGTATCTTTTTCTGTTGTATTGAGATATGCCTCTAGTAAATTGTTAACCAGTGTCCTTACACTTTAATCTGCCTCTTTAAAAAAAAATATTTTTCAAAATAATTTATTTTTAATTAAAAAGGAAGTAAATGTTTATGGTGTACAGTATGATATTTTGATATGTGCATACATGGCAGAATGGCTAAATAAAGCTAATTAATGCATACATTACCTTATCACTTTTTTGTGTTTTGTGAGAACAGTTTAAATCTATAGTGTTAGCAACTTTCAAGGATACAGTACATTGTTAATTATAATTACCATGTTTTACAATAGATCTCCTGAACTTCATCCTTCTATCTAACTAAAATTGTGTGTCCTTTGACCAACATTTTCCCAATCTCCCAACTCCTGTCCCAGTCCCTGGATCGCCATTCTATTATCTGCTTCTATGAGTTTGATGTTTTTAGACTGCACATATAAGTGGGACCGTGCATCGTTTTTCCTTGTGTCTGGTTTATTTCACTTAGCATAATGTCCTCTGGGTTCATCCATGTTTTCGCAGATGACAGGATTTTCTTCTTTTTTTTTAAGGCTGAATAATATTCTATTTTGCCTATACACCATATTTTCTTTATCCTTTCCTCCATTAATGGGCACTTAGGCTGATTCTGTGTCTTGGTTATTCTGAATAACGCTGCAATGAATATAGAAATGCAAATATCAATTTGACATACTGATTTTATTTCTTTCAGACATATGCCAAGAAATGAAATTGCTGGATCATCTGGTACTTCTATTTTTGATTTTTGAGGAATTTCCATAATGTTTTTCATAATGACTATACTAATTTACATTCTCACCAACTGCATGCAAGGGTTTTCTTTCCTCCACATCCTCTCTAAAAATTATTTCTTGTCTTTTTGGGATTAGCCATCCTAGTAGTTGTGAGTTGGTATTTCATTATAGTTTTAATTTGTATTTCTCTGCCTTAGTGATGTTGAGCATTGTTTCATATAACTATTGGCCATTTAATCTGCTTAAAGATTTCCTTATGTCTACAATGATGGAATAAGTATGGTTCGCTGATACAAGTTTTTTCCATTTTTCTCCTTTGCATCTTAGCAAGATGTTTACTTCTTAAGGCATATCTAGATTTTAAATTATGGATTCTCTAAAGGTAAGATATAGGATGTCATTGAGCTCTGAGTCTTCCAAAAACCATACATTGTTCAAACAAGTATCATCCATCTATTCTTTTTAATTGATAAATAAATCCAGTCAGTAGATGGACTCTGATCAAACCAACATCTCAACCAGCTAGATTTTGCCCTATTATTGTACCCTAGATTCTCTCTTAATATGATTTATATTTGCTATACTCTTTCAGAGTTTAAATATCGTAAATTTCTCAAATAGTAGCACTACTCTCCAAATAGCTACAATACTTTGAAACACACCCAGTAATTCATTATGTATTTTATTCTGATCTTCCTCAGCTTTTCAGCTCACGTCTTTTGAAATTTAATTTAATCATATTATGTAGCCGTTCTAATAGCATTTATACAGCTCTTATTAGGGACTGTCATAGTCTTTTGAGAGTATCATTCCAGTACACTCTCTATATCCATACCTCTTTCTCCTTCAGATTTTACTGGATACCAAGAACTATTTCTGAACTAATAACCACTCTCCTGAAAATCCATTTAGCACAAACTGGGGTAGATACTGTTTTCCTTTTTATTTCAGACTCTCCAGTCCTTTAAGTTTTTATTCTACCATTTTTATCAGACTATAACCAAAAGAAACCTATGTTTTCCCAATTTAATCAGTCTACCATACTTCATTCTGTTTTCATTCTTCTATTATTCCTGTTCTGATGGCAAACATGTTTTCAAACCCACTCCAGGTTTTCCTTAGTTTTCTGGATAATCTTGATTTCAGGAGACAGGCATTTCATGTGCAAGTCTTGTTAACCTTTTCTTTAACCTTAGGCTTTGTGATCATTGAAGTGTGTTGATCAGTTACGTACTTTTTTCACAATAAGGGGCCTCATTCCTCTAATCCTGACTTCCAGAGTAAAACCTATCCTTCTTTTAAGTTTCATTTTTGAAATGTTCAACATTTTTATAATTAACAAATCTAAAATCAACTTAACGGCTTGTGGTAGAAAGTGACGTTTGAAACTATGGAGAAAATACAAGAATTAGACCCTGAAGACAGTTCAGAAAAAAGTAAAATAGGAAAAGGATTTGGAGCAACTAATACAAAGTGCCTGCTGACAGAATAGTCTGCACTTTGATGAGGTCAGTGTCTTTGCTGAGGGCTATGGTATATTAATTCAGCAAAATAACTATATACTGCAGAGCCTCAACAGGATCAAAATTCCACTTGTCCTACCTTTAGAAAAATATTGTCAAGGCCTAACGTACCCTGCCCTGGCCGTGCAATGAGCTTTCGTTTCCCTATATTTTAATGTACTCCCAAGTCCACTTCTTGTCCACATTTCAGAATTTCAGCCTATACACTAGATTTTTGAATTCAAAGTGACGAATATATATTAGCTCTCCTTCATACTGAGTTTTGCAGAAATTGATAAATCAAATATATAAATGAATAAAGGGGAGATCAAAATATCACTTTTATTTATAAAATGCAGGTTAAAAGATGTAGTTTATAACTGCGGGAATAAAACTTTTTAATCCTGACTGCCAGAATAAGGTATGTGTCTGCCAGTCACAGGAGGCAGTGGAAAACATAGCCCTCTCTTTCAGGGGCAGTTTCCTTTGATATTCCAGCATGAAGCAGCAGAACTTGCATATAGAACTGTGTTTGTTTGGCCCATTAAGAAAAAAAAAAAAAAAAGAGGTCAGCAAAGAGTTATGCATGTCTGGATTCTAACTTGCCATGCACCATAAGCTTCAGTGACACAAAGGGAAAATTCCAGAAGATCTAAGAATTGAAGTTAAATTCAGCCACACACCTGGTAATGCAGTCACACTATACAACACAGGTCATAGCACTCTGCCAAGGTCAAAAGCCTGTGATACAGCGGTGCCCCAATGCTTAAAGCCGCATGTCCTGACTGCCAGAATCTTCATCTGCACAAGTTATCTTTCCTTTGCAAAATTGCACTTCCTGCTATCTCCCCATGCAGTAGATCTTGATATTTGAGGAGGATACATAAGATTCCTTTTTCCTACCTCATCCCTTTATGTTCTTAAGAAATTGAAAGATAAAACAAAAGATAAAGGTCGATGGAAAACAGTGTCACTCTTATTGCTGACGAGGATGATTTTGAAGGTTAGGTTGGGGAGCACACCGACAGTTTCCCTGATATTGAAATCCACAATGAGGTCAGCATATCCACCCAAACTGACCCTGATGAACACAGAAGGAAAACCCCTAGCTCCACACTGCTCAAAGGAGTGAGGAACAAATGCTCTTCTGGTCGGCCAGTTTCCAAAGGAATTGGGAGGAACTGAGCTGACCGTGTACCATTTATTCTGCCCACAATTATCAATCAAATCATCCCAGCTTGCCTAGAGAAGTTGAATAAAGGGGAAAGGAAGATACAAATTCTTAGAAAAACTTCTCATGAAAGTAGAATCAGATATGATACATTCACTGACCATGAGTTTATTTTATTTAAAATTTCAAATTTATTAGCATAAATTCTATCATATTATTGTATTATAAAAGTATCCAGAAACAAATACTGTTTATCTAGTGAAATAAAACAATTTTGCTGAGCAAAAAGGCACTAGAGATAGACTCCGTGTACTCAAATTTCTGGCTTATTGTGGGAGTTTGGCCAATTGTGTGACTTTGGGCAAGTATAAATTGAGAACAGTGACACTCTCTACTCTGTAAGTTGTTGCAAATTAAATCAGTTAATACATGTGAAATACAAGCTGTTATTATTATCTGAGCATTATCTCTTAGCATCATTATTTTTGTTGTTTTTATTAAATTTTCCAAAACTTTATTTGATCAGTCTTTTACATAGACCTTTGCTACTTTCATTTATTGTTGTATTCTGCCTATTATTTACTTTTTTAATGTATTTTTTCTGCTTATCTTTCTTACGTTTATGTTGAATTATGATGTCAGTAATTTTCTGTCTTTCAAACATTTTCATTTTAAATAGCTGCATTTAAGGTTATAAATTGCCCTTCAAATTACTATTTGGATTTATTCTTAAGTTTTTAATATATCATAGTTTCATTGCTATTTATTTTTTAGCATCTTAACTTCTACTGTGCTTTTTGACTCCTGGATTTCTTAGAAATACTATCTTTAATTTTGAAATATATGAAATTAGTTTATCTTTTGATTTTTCAGCCTTTTAAACTCATTTCCAATTTTGCTATTGAGCTCTGGGATGAAGATGCCATTCACATTGTGTTCTGTGTATTGTATCCTGTAGGATCAAATATTAAATTCCAAAAAAAATTATTTTTTTCCATTGTAGGTATTTTTATCTATCAATCTAGTTGCCACCTAATTAGGAAATTTATGAAAAAATCTCTAAACACATAAAATTGTTTATGAGCATATTTCAAAACAGACATTCAATTTAATTTTCTAACATTTGTTTTAAAGTGAAAGCAAAATACAGCATTTGCTATATACAGATAATAGGGCTATTTCAAATTGCTCTTGGTGAATTTCTATTTATTTCTTAAAATGTTATATTAAAGCACTTAATAAAAATGAGATGTTTAATAAATATTGGGTATAAAGAAATTTGAAAACCAATGAGTGTATGAAAAACTGAAATTATGTTTTGGTTCTTATGAGAAATATATAAACATATAACACAAAAATGGGAAATTTAGAACTTTCACATTTATTATAATAGAAGCCTAAAATCTTTAAAATGTTGTTTTTCCTTTTATAAAATAGGAATAAACTCATTTTCATCAAAGTAGATGCAGGTACATAGATTATAAAATCACTGTTGATGAATACTGCTGAAACATAAATCTCTTGTATAATAATTTTTAAGAATTTATGTTTTTAATTCAAGTTTTTTGATTAAGAGGATATAATACGATTTCACAAAAGCATAGTGGGAAACATATTTCTCCAGAAATCTTTATATCATTTCAAGAGTATTCTTTTCTAAAAGAAATTCCCTCAAGGTTGTATATTCATGAGAATACCTGAGTATGACACAAGTACGTTGTCAAAATATTATACTGAGGGTTAATTTAGCAGAAAAACAAAATAAAGTATTTTACATATGTAAACTGTGCATAGAAACTCACAGTGCCTTTCAAACTCAATCTGTGAAACCCACTCATGTAGTCTGTCTCTTTTCTTGGTTTTATTTTATTTTTAAAGTTGTACATGAGACCTGGCGGAACATTTCCTTCTGCATACCCAGTTTTCCTGGGAGTCCACTGCATGTGTTGAGTTTTGCAAATGACCCTATTGTTCCCTTTCATCAGTGCCTCAGTTTGACCTTTTTTTTTTTTTTTTTTTTGAGACGGAGTCTTGCTCTGTCGCCCAGGCTGGAGTGCAGTGGCACTCAGCCTCCCGAGCAGCTGGGACTACAGGTACCTGCCACAACGCCCGGCTAATTTTTTTGTATTTTTAGTAGAGACGGGGTTTCACCATGTTAGTCAGGATGATCTTGATCTCCTGACCTCGTGATCCACCCGCCTCGGCCTCCCAAAGGGCTGGGATTACAGGCGTGAGCCACCGAACCGGGCCCAGTTTGACCTTTTTTCAAATCATATTTGCCAATGAAGATTCTCAACTCCATGTAGATCCCTAGTTATTTAATTTGTAATCTGGTTACTTCCTATCTCCTAAAAGTCACCTTAAGACTTTTTTTGCCCAGTCTCCTTTGATATTATCGAAGTTATAACTTCTGGTTCTTGTCATCTTATATGTTATTTCTAGTGATCTCTTTGTCAAGGGTAAGACATAATCTGTGACCCCATTCAGTATTCTATGACGTATATATAGACCTTCAAAAAGGTCCATCTCTATTATTTATTCTCATAATGCTGTCTTGTACCGTTAGTATAGAGGGAAATGAGGGTCTTTCTTATGTGCATGACCCAACATCCATGTTGTGTTACCCAAAGGAAAATGGCTAAAGATAGGTCACTCCACGATTTTTTTTAAAGCAGCATTCTCCTGCGGAAAGTAGCAGAAATTCTGGAGATAAAGAATGATTATGAGTACTGATTTTACAATCCTATCATGTCTTTACCTCTACTCACGGTGAAACGTTCAATGCCTCAGAATGCACATTTGTAAAGTGAAGGTAATGCATTCTTCTATTAGAGCAGCACTTATTCAGAAAAGCAATAAGCACTGTGGCTATTCAGACAGGACAGGCTTTAATTTAAGAATCTGTGTACTTACAAAGCTAATAAAACGGCTGGATCCCAGGTGCACTGCTATTTTACAGAGAATCTGAATGTTACTGAGGTCAGGAACTGCACAAAAATGTCACTGATGGTCATAGGTGTCTAAAATACAAAAGAAGCTGATTCTCACAAAAAGCCCTGGTCCATGTATCTTTTCACTCTTAAGAAAGATAATGATGGGTTTTCCTTATCTTCTCAGGTCCATTCATCTGTTAGAGAATATTTGAGTCATTTCCAGCTCTTTGGCAATTAAGAGGCAAGCTGCTATAAATATTCATGTATAGGTTTTCATAAAGATGTAAGTTTTCATTACTTGAGAGTAACTACTCAGAGGTGGGATTGCTGGGTCATTAAGTAAGTGTATATTTAGCTTTATAAGAAGTTACTTTTCAAGTTGTTGTACCATTCTGTATTTCCACTAGAAATGTAGGAGAGCTCCAAGTGCTTCACATCCTTGTCAGTATACTGGTATTGCTAGTATTTTTTTTTTTTCAATTTATCACCCTAATAAGTTTATAGTGGTATCATTTTTTTCATGATAAACCCCAAATAATTCATAGTATATTATCTCTGCATTTCTAACTTACAATGCTTTAAAAAATGACTTTCTTTTTTAAATATAACTATTTGCTATAGTCCATACATCTAAATATATTATAAAATCAAACTTACTTCTATTTTTGGAACTGAAGGGAGAAGGCAGCTAAGATAAATGTAAATATCAAATGGCATGGAAATGACTTTATCAACTTTTAGGAAATAACCAGAATTTACTCCCACAAGGCTTTCATGAAATTAAGTTTACTTTGAGATTGAATATATATGCACATTTTCCTGTTACAAAGAATAAACTAACAAACACCAAATATCATCCAAGTTTGTAATGACATGTCACCATATATTATTGGTTGAGATACAAAGCAATGAAATTTAAATGTTCAAAATCATATTAGATTTATTTTCCTTTGTGTTTTAATCCAGACATTGAACATTCTATAGAGATAACCTTACAGATGAGTATATAATTTGATACTAGTAAATAGTTTTAAAGTGTATCTTTCTTTGCCTCTGAAAGGGCCATTTAAAAGCAGTAATTCAGGACCAGAAAAACTAAATTGAAATTAGGTGATGGATGCATTCAGGAAACCACAGATCTTAATAACTTTATTATAATACTAAGAGATATTGTGCAAAGGAGATGGATGTATTGGAGCTTCAAATTGGTTGCAAAAAGGTATTGATGCTAAATGCTGGCAAAGGCCTCATCTGGTAAGGCTTCACGTGTGTTAAAACATAAAAATGTGATTTGAAAAGAGATGACATGAAGGGCAATCAATACCTGTTTTTTTGTTCTAGGTCTTGAGAGACATCCAGAAATAACTCAGGATGTGGTGTTAAAATCCCGAATTGTTTTAGGCCACTGAAAAAAATGTCAGATTAATAATTAATTTGATCATAGTTCTAGTCTGTGTACTTTAATATATTTACTAAATGGAAATTTAAATAAGCTCAAAGACACGTAGACAGTTTCCAAGTGTTAAAAGCTAGCACTAAAATGATTACTACTCTGGGAACTCAGTTCTCTCTTTTGGGTGCCAATCAAAAGAAATTTAGTTAAAAATTAAGGTAATAAGACTTGAGACCTGCATTGGATTCAGATTGTTAAGAAAACCTTTTATGACAGTGCAGCAGAAGTGTGTAGGGGGAGCGATATGAGGATGCTTAAGCACAAAGTCTTAGGGGATAGACACATTGGTCAAAATTCTGGCCATGTAATCTTTCATAACCTGAAGCCTACCATGTGAAATGAAAGTACTTCAATTTATAAGACTAAGATAAGGATCAAAAGAAAGAATTGATATGAACTTCTTAGTTGATGGTAAGTGCTCATGCAATATGAACAGTTTCTATGTTGACATTTATTGTCACAGACATTGGGGATTTGTATGTCACAGAGACAGTAAACAAAGATGGATAGTTTCTAGTTGCTGTTATTTCTTTACTGACAGGATTATTGGAGGATTCAAATAAAAATATAAAATATATACCATGCAACCTCATGAGCATATGTTATGCCAGCATGCATATTCACTGAATACTATCCTGATGCAAATTATAATGCATCACATGATCAAGATGAGTTAACATGAATCAGTAACATCTATCACTTGAATTTCTTGTTCTAGTATGTTTATTTTGTTTTCATTTTGACAGATTCATTACATTAGAAACTAAGACCATTGAAGTTTGAGATTAGGTCTTATCTTCCATATTGTTGACAGTGTTCAAAATTAGTTTCTCTTTATTTTTTTTTCTCATTAAGTGTGTATTTATCAATTTTCAACTCCCCAAGTGTCCTATATCTAGTTTTAGGTACAAGTGATATTTTGTTTATCCATAAAGTTAACAAAATTGTAAAATACATTAAAAAGATTCTTATCGCATACAGAAAATAGGTACTCAACAAGTAGAAAAAAAGTAACATGAAGATATCTTAACAACGATTGCATACCAGGCTTTTTATCAGCTCATATTAAAGATCTTTCTAGACTACATTAATCTATATGCTTATCTTACCAAAATCAGTGCTCCAAATATATATTTTGCATCACTTTTAATGGCAAAAACTGCAGTTACTGTTGTACCAACCTAATAAAACAAGCATTGTTTAGTAACAGAAAAATATTTCAGTGCTCAAAGATCAAATTTATGTGAATAAATTGTAGATTAGTTGAAAGCTTCAAAGACTCATGATGTTTAAGCTATTTCTGTTTAAAATAAGCTACAATTAATAACCTTAACTTGGTCATTACCACTAAGATTAATCATATTTTAAGGACATTTGACAACATGTTAATGATTTTGCTATTTAACAATATAATTTGTGGCATTATCTTCTAGGAAATTATTGTTTCAAGTTGGCTTAGTCTCCACATTTTTCATAATTCTTTTATATCTCATTTTTCTCCCTCTTCTTCTGAAGTGTCTGAAAACAGACTCAGTTGCTTAACTTGTAATATAGTGCCTCTTTTGCTTACAGGAAGCTTGATTTGCCCTTCAAACTGACGTTCCCTACCACTGGTTGCTATATTTAAGCGATTATAGGTGATCTTTTTTATTGCAAAATATGGCTTTATGACCCCAAACTGATAGGTGCAGGAAGCAGAGATATTCTAGGCAGAAAAGGGTGGGTCTCTGAAAAAACCCCACCCACAAGACTGAAACCGTGGCCCAAAGCAAGAACTTACATCCCTGTTTTTCTGCTCAAATGCTGCCTTTTCTAAAACCACCCGTGGCCTGCCTCGACCTTCATCCTGTGTCAGTAAAACCCCCAGCTCAGCCAGCACAGAGAGGAGAAGCAGCCTATGTCAGCAACCACAGCTGGACACATGAGAGAAGCAGCTTGACCTCTGAGGGACAGTTTGACAGCAAATCTTTGGAGAAGAATCTGGACATAGACAGCTGAACTTCAGGAGATTACCTTCCCACCCTGTCCCCCTTTCAGCATTCCTTTCCACTGAGAGCCACCCCCGTCAGCAATAAAATCTCCCACATTTACCATCCTTCAATTTGTTCACGCAACTTCATTTCTCCTGGATGCCAGACAAGAGTTTGGGTGCCACAAGTGCAGATGCAAAAGACTGTCACACTGAGCCTTTGCCCTCGCTGGCAGAAGGCAGCTAGCTGCCTCATGTGAAAAGGCAAAGGGGCTACTGAGATGTTAACACTTAAGCCGTCAGCAGACGGTAGAGCTAAAAGAGTACTGTAAGACTTCCTCCAGGGCTTCAGGGGTCACACCCCGCATCTCTACCAGAGGCTGCTGCAATGTCGGTATGGAATTGGCTCTTGCCAGCACCCAAAAAGCACTCGCCCTGTCTCCTGCACCCGGTCTCCTGTGTGCTCCCTCCCACGAGGAGCAGAATGCAGAAGGTCCAAGTGAGTGGAGTTTGCCCCTGCTGGCACTGGAGTGGCCAGCTGACTCTAGTGCTTGTGTACTCCAGTTCCCACCCATGAAAGGGCCAGGTAAATATCCTGCTTCAAAACTAAGTTATACCTGAATCTTAACCTGTCAATTACCTTTAGCCACCAGCCTGCCTTTCTTTCTCCCACCTCTAATGTAAGGATCTAAGGAGGGAATTTACAAAGAAGAGTTGTAGAATAAGAATAAAAGCGTGGTGAAAAGCTATCCAAGTTTTAGAAACTTCAGTGCAAACTTCTACAACAAAATCTTGGCTGGGGAGGGATGGCTCATGGATGAGGGTCAAGTAAAGCTTTCTGTTTACCCCTTTGCTCATTTTAAATTCATTATGTTCGTGCTTACTTGTAGAGAAAAAGAAAAATATAGATGACTTATTTGTATAGAAAGTTTTGAAAAGAAACCTCCCCAGATGAGAAATGTAGTAAGAGGAGGGCCTTGATCCATGGTGCTTGCCGAGGGAGCACCTTATTGGGATCGGCTCACTCCATGGAATGCAAAAGAAGCAACAGAGAACAGCACTGGGTACCACTTGCTGAGCACAGTAATCCTACCCACTTACAACCACGCTTCCATCAGTATCTGGAATTCTGAAAAATCAAATGGAGAATATGTCTTTTCTTTAAAGTGATTAAGGAAAGAAATATGGAAGCTTCCTGGAGGCAAGAGGGAAGAAAGGCTATTTCTTCTTCACTGAACAATATCAGGATTGTTTTATTCTTTCTGAGTTAAGGATAATTTATTCCTTACCTCTCTATATTTTTTAATTAACTCAAAAGAAACCAGTTATTTTTTTCTCAAAAGAAATTAAGTACTTACATTTTTAAAAAGGCATATATAGTGTATTAGTTCATTTTCACACTGCTAATAAAGACATGACGGAGATTGGGCAATTTACAAAAAAAAGAGGTTTATTGGATTTACAATTCCACGTGGCTGGGGAGGCCTCACAGTCATGGCAGAAGGTGAAAGGCATGTCTCACATGGTGGCAGACAAGAGAAGAGAGCTTGTGCAAGGAAACTCCCCATTTTAAAACCATCAGATCTCGTGAGACTTATTCACTATCATGAGAAGAGCTTGGGAATGACCCACCCCCATAACTCAATCATCTCTCACGGAGTCCTTCCCACAACCATGGGAATTATGGTAGCTACAAAATGAGATATGGGTGGAGACGCAGAGCCAAACCGTATGGTACTGCAACCCAAACTTTTAATGTGTTTGGTGCTTCTCGAACTGAAAGGATGTAAGCCGGCCTGGACTGGATCAGACAGTTCTGAGACTCCTGAATCATCCTGTAGGATAAAAAAAGACATCAAAATGATACAGGCCTTTGCTGTAACAGAAATTTTGAAGCAGACTTAGGAGTTTCCTATGTATAATAAATCCTACCATAATGGGATAGTAAAATAATGTTGAGATTTATGATATGACCACATATGGTTCCAATTAATTTAGTCTGAAAGTCCTCAATATAGTCTGTCATTAATGTGTAAAGCTTTCCATTGATCTTAGAATCTTAGAATCTTCCTATTTCTTACAGAAGTCTCACACTTGAAAATTTAGTTGTCCCAGATGAGGAAAGGGCTAAGGAGGACTAACAATTGTGGATTCTGCATAGCTATATCGCTAAAATCCCATTCACTCAATGAGTTCTTGCGTATGCCGTTGACACTAAATGTTATTTTGTCATTCTGACTCGTCAGTTTATCATAAGCCAAAACAGTATGTACATAGAGAGGGTGAAGGACTCAGAAGACTGAAGGTAGAGCACTGGAAGACTGAGAAAACAGGGAAAACATTACCTTCTCTTGAACAAATTTTAAAGAAAGAAATAAACAATAAAGTAACTACTAATAAAAGAAATTAGGTTTCTTTAAACTTGGTAATTGGAAAAATATCTAGGAATGTTTAAATAAAGCTTGAGAACCAGCTATACAAATAGTGGCTATTCCATGACATGAAAAATTTAAAAAATTGAAAAGTAAAATATAAGCATTAGTGACACAGGGATGGGGCAGAGACAAGAAGAGACACTGTGTTGGCTGAGATGGAAGTAAAAGAAATTTCTCATCTATCCCCATGAGTCAATGTGTGCTGCACAGCTTGTGTTCTGTATGTGAGAAATGGGAGTGAGCTACTCATGTAGTGCAAAGTAGTCAGGTGGTGTCTTTTAGGGCATAGAAGTCTATGCATGGAGTGAAATTTCAGAAAATTTACAACCGCCTATAGCTTGAACAGAGAAGCAAGAGTACCAGAGTACCTGAATGTAAGAGTAACCAAATGCAAAATCCAGCCTGATTCAAGAGTACCTGAATGCAAAATCCAGCCTGCAACAGTTTGTCAGTGGTTAAGGACAAAATTAGCACATTTTAAAGATTGAGGTCGTTTAGGAATCCTCAACATCTGTATAGTCAATCCTTATAAGTGTAATGATTGATATAGTGTAGGGTTTTTCTCCCCATTAACATTAAATATACTAAATAAAATTGTAATGTACACAAGTAATCAATCAGTAATAGAGATGTACGCTTAATCTATTACAAAAACATTGATAGTGTAAAAAGCAAGTTTAGTTTCATTAAAAATAGATTTAATAATAAGCACTAATGAAGATAATACATTTTTATTTGATTCCATTTACTCTGACAATTGCTTGAAGTATACCTAAAGACTCTTCATATTTATATATGTATATATGTGTATGTATATAAAAAACAGGTTAATAGTTTTATGGAAAAAGTTATTATAAGTTGTATAGAGATCTTATAATCTTGCAGATTATATTCCTTTAACTAAATAAAATTCTGGATAGTCACTTATATTTACAACTTGAATGCTAAAAAAATGAGATATTGTTAGAGAAGGGCAAATGTTGCCATTAAGAGCAATTACATTACTATATTGCATTTAATATATGACTACGATTCTTTTTTCTCTTTCACTTTTAATGCGCTTTATGAAAAATAAGAAAAATCAAATTCCTTAATAAAGGGAGTAAAGTAATCTCTTTCTCTCAATTCTGCTTTTTTAATTGTTTAGGAAATGACTTGAGTCACTCTGGGTAAATCCTCAATATTAACATTCTTAGGACCTTCTTGACATTTGGATAATAGGTTACAAATTCTTTACAAGAATTAAATATTTATTTAATAATTCTCTTGCAAGACCATTGCAACAGTCTAGGTATTCTGTGATAAGTGTGATATGTTGGAAATAATCTATTACTAAGAGTAGTTTTTTATTCATGCAAAAATGTTTTTCTACATTAGTGTTAATTCAAAGATATTTCCATATACCATCATTCCAACTTTCCTTCTAATATAATGGAACAATTTCCTGAGGCTAGAAAGCTACAGCTAGATCTTTTAGGGTGTTATTTCAGAATTACAGTGAAAATGACTGTCTCAGAAGTTTACAGTTAAGAAAAAGAAAAGTGATAACTTAATAAATCATATATATCTTTCCACCTACTCCTATACACATTAGTTAAGAATTAGTTGACTTAAATTTCCTCTACTCTGTACTCACCTACTCTGCAGAATACCAGAATCTGAGAATAGTCTCAGATGTTTCCTAATATTTTGGAAGTTTTCTGGTGAGACAATGTCACAGTGTTCATGAAGCAATATTACATGTTCTTTGAACCAGGACTTTCTGCTAGGCCATGGTGACAACTGGCTCATGTCTAAGTAATTACAGTGGCACTATTAAGCCACAGATCACTTTACCAAATGCCCAGTGCTACTGATTCTCATGACAAATGTATGCCCTGAGGCTCTTGGTTCAGCCATTGCCTGCACATGCAGGTCCACCTAAGTACTGTATTCTTTTTGGTTTCTTCTCCATTCCAAATCATCTCCTGCTTAGGATGATCTATACTTTTGTTTCTACTTCCAGGATTACACATCAGGATTTCTTTAGGTTTTAAATGTGTTATATAGAAATAACTTATTTCAGTGTTTGTTAAGCCACCAAACTGGCTTAAAAGTTATTAGTGATTTAACATTGAATTTAGAATACATTTTTCATTTGGTTATCTTTATTATTGATAGCATTACCCCGACTGCATCTCTAGCTGGATCTCACACTACACTTCCCCCTGGATTAATATATTTTAGACACATCAACCTTCCAAAGCATCAGTACCTCACTCACTCCTACTTCAGAACCTTTGCTCATGTGGTTCTCTTTGCTTATAATACTCTTATCCCTACTCTTCACCTGGCTACTTCCTAGTCATCATTCAAGCTTCAATTTAATGTCACTTCACATCTTTAGAAACCACTAATTTAATCTATTAGTCATGCTATAAATTGTCATGATACCTGTTATTTTACCAAATATATCTTATGCTGCTTGCACTTCTCCATTGGTTGTTTCTTAAATCCTTGTCTCCTTCACTATATTGGTAATACCATAAAAGTGAAGACTGTGTCCATTTGTGCACCACTAACAACAATGCTGAGCACAAAGCTTGGAAAATACTAGTATGTCTCCAAAATACTTATTGAAGAAGTGAATGAATTAGACTGAGGTCAATCAAAGCGGCAGAAAGTGTGCTTCGTTTAGCACTGCCCTTATTGTATGAATTTGCAACAGAAACTGACTCTGGATTTCATAATCACAAAAACGTAATTCTTTATAATATAATAGGCAAAGTCATATTAAAGAGAAAGTCTGAGTCTTCTTGGGACTTCTGCTTTGACCCTGGACTTTGCTCTACTCTGCAGTCCCGTGTTTTTCCCTCTTTTTGTCCCTGACCCTCCCTGTAGTCCAGTTTTCCAATGTTTTGGTTCATATATCAGGAAATGTAGTTATTGCCATACATATTACGTTTGACATAACTAGTGACTGCCTCTGATGTCAGAGAGCATTCACAGAAAAGGGAACATGATTTGCACCCAGATACCTTCAGTACACCTGTCCCTTATTAATAATGGGTCAGATTATTGGAAATAATTAATGTGGCTTGCTGTTCTCTATTTAAGAGTGGTTTCTTTCCCAAGAAGTATACCCCATACCTTATGAGAGAGACCAATATGAAAGGTCCAAAGTCCTTTCAGAGCTTTTTTGCTAAGACAGTATTGCTGGTTTAGAACACACATTTCTTTTTTTTTCTTTCTTTCTTTCTTTCTTTCTTTCTTTCTTTCTTTCTTTCTTTCTTTCTTTCTTTCTTTCTTTCTTTCTTTCTCTCTTTCTTTCTTTCTCTTTCTGTCTTCCTTTCTTTCTTTCTTTCTTTCTTTCTTTCTTTCTTTCTTTCTTTCTTTCTTTCTTTCTTTTCTTTCTCTGCTTCCTTCCTTCCTTCTTTCCTTCCTTTTTTCCTTCCTTCCTTCTTTCCTTTCCTTTCCTTTCCTTTTCTTTTCTTTTCTTTTTCCTTTTCTTTTCTTTTCTTTCTTGATGGAGTTTTGCTCTTGTCACCCAGACTGGAGTATAGTGGTGTGATCTTGGCTCACTGCAACCTCCGCCTCCCAGATTTGAGTGATTCTCCTGCCTCAGTCTCCCGAGTAGTTGGGACTACAGGTGTGTGCCACTAAGCCCATTGAATTTTGTATTTCTAGTAGAGACAGGGTTTCACCATGTTGGCCAGGCTGGTCTTGAACTTCTGATGTCAGGTGATTCACCTGCTTCGGCCTCCCAAAGTGCTGGGATTACAGGTGTGAGCCATCACACCCAGTCGAACACACATTTCTTGATTCTTTTTTTTTCAGGACCAATACACACTCAAAAATTATGACACAGCATCTCAGCAAGCAAAGTGATTTATGTGCTTTGAAGATTTGTGCCAAAATAAATTCCTTAAACATCAACATTTATTTTTATTTGTCTTACTAGAGCTACAACACACAATCTCCTGGACTGCAATATAGCATCCAGCTTATGTCACCATTATCCCTTGTGAAAATGGTGTGCCCTAGACATCATGTCTTCAGGTCCAAAGTGGTGAACAGACTAATCTGAAAAGCTTACCCTAGCTAATGAGGCATGTAATGTGTATTTAATGAAGATAACTAGACATATTAATACTTCTAAATCTGATTTTCAGTCTGAAGCTTATGAAGGTTAGGGGTCAGATACATGGGCAAAGCTTATCTTCTCAGCACTGCTCAAATGATCCTGCATGGTTTCTACTTGCTATGGTTGTGCGTACACAAAACATTGCATGTTCATAGAATTGCAGTTTGAGGATGGCATTTGATTAGAAATGTGTGATTTTTGAACAGAACATTAATTTTTCATTTAAGCTTATATATTTTATCAAATAATTATTAAAAAGCATTTTAAATTTTATTACACTTGGAGGTCACTATTTTCTCAGAGATACATATGTCCAACTTTATAATTAGCTTATGGAAATAATAGAATTGAATACACACAATTATCATGCACTGAATACATTTTTCTTATTGAGCACTAAGTGATTGTGATCTATGGGTGTTCAATTATAAGGTAGATATAAAAAAATAAATGCCAGGGAGAAAATGAGTTTATTTTATTTATTTATCTACTTATTAGAGATGGGGTCTCTCTCTGTTGCCCAGGCCTGTCTCCAACTCTTGGCCTTAAGTGATCCTCCTGCCTCAGCTGAGATTACAGGTGTGAGTCACTGTGCCAGTGGTAAGTTCATTTTAGGAAAGAAAGGGAACTCAATAGCAGAAGTAAATTTTTTTCAACAAAGAGAGTATTATAGGGATTGCAATAACTGTTGTATAAGAACAAAACTTCTGAGTTAGCACACAAAAATCAATAATCCTTATATAAACAAAAAATAATCCGAAAACAATTTAAAAATATAATAACAATAAAAATAGTAACACGCTTAAATTAACTTAAATCCTTTCTAGAAATATTTAAACCTATAAGAATCTCCAAACCACTCTGTAAGACCAAGCTTGAACAATTGTTTGGATTCAAGAATTCCTTGTTCATGGATATGTCTCAATATCCGTACATATGCTGATTCTTTCATCTTTGTTAGTATTACATTTAATTTATATATTTTCTAAAAGAAATAACATGAAATAATATTTAAGTAAACATTTAAAAATAAGTGCAATTAGTTAGGTAGTACTGCCAGATATTAAAATACACACAATTATTTATAATTTTCAGAACATGAAATTAATCAAGATTTACTTTAGTAGGTAAATGGATAAATAAAATAGGTACATCTAGACAATAAAATATTATTTATTATTTTTTGATGAGCTATCAAGCCATGAAAAGACATCGAGGAAATTCAAACGCAAATGACTAAATGAAACAATCCAATTTAAAAAGGCTATATACCGTATAATTCTAACTATATGACATTCCAGAAAAGGCAAAACTGTGGCGATAACAAAAAGACCAAGGGTTAGGAGGAGGGAGAGGCAAATAGCTGGAGCACAGATGATTTTTAGAGCAGTGAAACTACTTTGTATGATGTTATAAGAATGGGTATATACGATTATAAACGTTTCTAAACCCATAGAACGCACAAAACCAAGAGTGAACCTCAGTGTAAACTATGGATTCTGAGTAATAACGATTTTTCAGTTTAGGTTCATCAATTATAATAATTGTACCACTCTGATAGGGGATATTGATAATGGAGGAGGCTGTGCATCTGTTGGTGTAGGGAGTATCTGGGAAATCTCTGTAACTTCTGCTGTGAACCTTAAGCTAGCCTAAAATTAAAGTCTATTTTTAAAAAGTATACTATAAAGTCTCTGTAATCAAAACAGCACGATACAGATTCAAGAATATATTAATAGGTTAACAATATTGTATGGAAAGTTCAGAATAGACTCAAGTATAAATGAAGATTTAGTAAATATTATATATGTTATCTTAGGCTACTGGAAAAAATATAGCTTTTTAAAAACATAGTGTTGGGAAAACTGGATAGTATTTTAGAAAAGAAAAATATTGGATCCATTATTGATCTAGTAGAGAGTGTGAAAACACTCTACTTGGGTCAACAGTCTAAATGGGAACATGCTTGGCTTTCTTTATAATGTGTGTGGAGACATTTCTAATTATGATTCACTATCAAGCAGCTACATAAAAATTATAAATGCAACTTCATTAAAAATTTTAAAATTCATGATAAAACTGAGAAAAATTAGGAGACAGGCTGGACAAAAATATTTGCAACTTACATCACAGAAAATAAAATGCTAGTATCTTTCACTTAAAAAGTTATTGAAAATAAAGTGAAAAAAACATAGGAAAATGATTTAAAAAAGAAAGATTTAGAGAAAATATATTAAAATGGTCCTTGAACATATGAAAAGGCACTCTAACTCACTGATAATAATAGGAATGCAAATTAAAACTACACCATTATGCTATTTCTTACCTACCAGATTAGTAGAAAATGAGTGCCTTGAAAACACATCCTTTTGGCTAGGCTTTGGGAAAATAGACACTCATAACTGCTGATGGGATCATATGATGGTAAAACCCTTGTTGAACACAATGTGGCAATATCTAACAAAGCTGCCGGTGCATTTACACTTTGATCCAGAAATCCTCCTTCTAAGACTTTGCTTGTATATACCTTCCTGCAAATAACAAAACAATATATGCAAAAGGTTATTCACTGCAGCATTAACTAAAATAACAAATGTTGGATACAAACAAAATGCCTATCTATAGAAGACAGATTAAATAATTTATAGAACAATGAAAAGATAACTAGCTATTAACTTATATGGAGTATTTCCAAGATACATTGTTCAGTGAAAAAAGTGGCTTAAAAAAGTATACATACTATGGCATGTTTGTGAATGAGTGCAGAAGAAATTTGTGTGTGTGTATGTGTACAAACAAATGTTCTCTATTATATATGTATTTAAAATGTATAATATGTAATACATCACACACACAGAAAAGATACACAGAAAATAATGAAAATGGTTAATTAGGTGTGTGAGTATGAAGAAGATGGAGGGATGGAAGTAAACTCATCTTTATCTTTATATATAAAGGACATCTAACAAATATGGAAAAAATAAATGAATTCTAAAAATGAACTTTATTCAAACGAAAACGAAAATGCACCATCAGAACTTGGTCTGTCCCTTGCCTTCTCTGAGCAAATGTTGTCAACAGATGCTAAAACCATTGTGTGGTGGATTGTTGGAAAACAGGGCTTTCCTACCTATTCAAGATATCACACAAGTATAATATTAATTATTAATAGAAAACAATTTTTCTTTATGATTTGGAGATTTAGCAGCCAAACTTTGAATCATCAATGGTAGGACAACTTGATATAATGTTCTTAATGTGAAACAACAAGCAACTGTGTACTATTGTGAAACAACACAGCAACTGTGTACTATTCTTGCCAAAATTGTTAAACTGAATTTACATAAGAAAAAACAAGAATGGAACACATTGTAAAAGACCAGAGGCCTAGAATGGTCAACATTTCAATATAATGAGAAAAAAGATAAGGGACAGTTCAACATTAAAAGAAACTAAAGAGACATAACCAAATTCAATTTACAAACCAGAATTGCATCCTGGAGTTTTACAAAAAGATTCTAAAAGATAATTTTAGAACAATTAGTGAATTTTGAAGATGGACAGTGTATTAGGTGATCTTTTAGAATTAGTGTTAATTTTCTTAGATGCAACATTGGTATAGTAGTTATAGAGAAGAATGTTTTTATCCTTAGGAGAGTCCTGCTAACATATTTGTCAGAGAAGTTATGAAATGCCTGCAAATTATTTTCAAATTGTTCAGCAAAAGAAAAAAAAAAGTATGTATTTAGAGAAAGAAAATAATTTTAGGAAAAATTTAATGTCTAAATTTAGCTAGGTACAGGTGGCATTGTACCTATAGTAAAATTTCTCCAACTTTTCTGTAGGTTTGATTTTTTCCCAAAATAAAAAGTTTATGAAATGAACAAAACTCTTTTTATATTGAAAATACAGCCTGCTTTTTTAAACTAAAAAAATAGAGATTAATCATCTGATCAATCTATATTCAAAGGAGATTTTCAGATATAGTTCTTATATGTTTGCATGCCAAACTTCACTGCCAGCCATTTGCTGGAATTCCATGGTTGCAAAAATGAAACTTAAATTGAGAAACATCACAAGAATTCAACCACTTCTGAAATATGTTCTTTATAGGTTTACTGAAATACAGACGTGAAGGGAAAGACTAATTGTAAAATATTCATCTTGAAATGTCTCAACTGCCCCCAGTAGCACCGTATCTTTCAGGGATTGAAATTGCAAGAGAAAGGAAAACAAGGTTAAAAAATCAGGTATATTCTGTTTGGAAGGATGTAGGATTATATGGCATCATCAGAACTTGGTCTGTCCCTTGCTTTCTCTGATCTTTGCTTTCCTTTGTGTTAGTGGAGTTCTCAGGCTGGCTTGCCACTTCTGCTGACCAGATGTACACCGGCTGCTCCCATCTTACTGCTATCTTCTACCAACTTTAATAGCTGAAGAAAGTTTCTCTCACTCCTCAGATTCCTATCTGCTCTGAGTATCTTCTCTTGGCTCAGATACCAGTCCTAAAGAAATGCCTGTGGCGAGGGTCATATGAGACTCTGATTTACTGGGCTCACATTGCCCACATTTAAAAGAGGAATGACATTGTAGCACTAGGGTTACTGAAGTGAAAGAGGAGAGGATGTTTCCCAAAACAGAATTAGAATTCTCTTAACATTAAGAAGTGGGAGAGTGCTGGGCAGGCAAAAACAACAGCTGTCAACTATCAGCACCATGGCCATTTCTGGAGCCCTGAATTACACATTTTATTTTATGGTATTTTTGTCACATTTTGTGACTTCAAATAAGCTACATGAAAATTTCTGGATATTTTAATTTTCTCTTCTCATCAGTATTCTCCTGTATACTTTTATTTTTATAGGATGAACCACCTTTGATTACAAATTTCTTGATCTCACACTTACCTTTACTGAGGTTAAAATATTTGCTACTTGGCACAACTCATTATAAATTATAAATCTTTTCTGTGTAAATTTGTTTCTCAGTTTTTATGCCATTTAATTTCTAGTCGTATTTCTACAAAGTTAAATTGTTGTAAGAGTGAAATACTAACTTCCAAGGGAAAGAAATTGTGATTCAAGAATGATTCATTTTTAATAGAGAGCAAAGTTATCACAGTAATACATTAATTTTCTTGAGTGTAAGGTGCCTTTTTATTCTAGTAACAACATATATCCATCACTTTTGCCCTTCATTAGTGAGATAAAATGGTGCTTGATGAGCATGAAAGGGCACCATATTATAACCATTACATTTCTACACAGCAGAAAATGAACTAAAAATATGAAATCATCCTGTAAACATGAGTTGTATAAATAGCTACTCTTCCTATTATGTTAAAAAAATCTGTATCTAAGAATTAATTATGATTTGCAATGATATACTAAAACCTAATCCATTAGATCCTTCTGAATCTTTTGTTTTATAGAAGTATGTCAATCAACTTTTCTTTCAGCCAGAGAACCACAAAATCTCAAAGGCTTACACCTTGTAGTTCTCACCCATTATATGAATGCTGAGGGTCAGCTTCAGTTTGGCTGAGCATTTCTGGATTTGTTTGGTTGGTTTTATTGTGCTTGGCCTGTCTCCTTGTGTTTCCTTATTGCAGTATCCAAGTGGAAATATCAGCCACTACTACAACATACTTTTAAAATTGCAGAAGGCAGAAATTAAAGGTGACTGATAGAAACGTAAAATAACTCTCACAGCTTCTGACACAATGTGGCATATGTTATGTCTGATTACATTCTCTTGGCCAAAGCAAGTCACATGTCAAAACCCAACATCACTGGGGCATGGAATTATATATCTCCCATGAGTGGGCACCGGGTGTAAGTGAGGGAGTGGTGAACATTTGGATAGACATATTATCTCCCATAAAAGGTATCCAAGAAGCTGACTTGTTTTGCTATGCTGGAGGCAGACAGCCAACTATTTATCCACCGATTAGTTCACATAGTCACTGTTTGAATGTCCACCGTGGGTCAGGTCCTTATTAGGTGCTCCCTTGTGACATGAATTTAAAACACTAGAAAGAAACAAAAAAACATGAAATTGTTCCTATCAAGGTGCTTCCATTTCTTTGGACCGGGGTTGGCAAAGGTTTTCTGTAAAGGGTCAGATGTTAAATACTTTAGGGTTTATGGGCCACATACAGTACTTATGAAGACTTCTTTCACCTTTCTCCTTCTCCATATCTTCCTCCTGCCCCTCCTACTCATCCTCCTCTTTTTAAAGATTCTTTAAATAGGTAAAAAAGAGTTCTTATCTCTCATATTGGGTAAAAATGGGCCACCAGACAGAGTTGGGGCACAGGCGGCTAGTTCCCGCTGTAAGAGAATAAAATGGACAAACACGACTTCTATGACTTACACTAAACACAACTATATCATTCCAAATACAAGTGTGTACTCTAATTTAATTAACTTGTAAATTTATTAGTAAATCCTCTTTTAATGTGCAATGTCCCAAAAACTGAGAGAAAAATATAAAATCACTATATCAAAAAGTACTTATGACAGGACCTGCATGGCTATAACAAATGCATTTCCCTTAGTTGCTCAGCCTTATTCTCTCAATAATACAGTTTATGCATTAGCTTCACGCTTAATTTTTCACACTGAGGCTGTACTTCTGAGACAGTTTATCTTGAATTGGGAATGAAGAAGATAACGAACATAATGTATAGGGCATGAGCTGAGTTCAGGTCTTGGTTTTGTCATTTGTTAGTTGGGTGGGGCATGTTTATAACAGCTAATTTATGGACTTCGTCTGATAATCCCAACATCTGTGTCATTTTGTGATTATATTTTCCCCTGTGATTTTCCTGGTTCTGTATAGGCAAGGTAATTTGAAATCAAATTATAGATATTTTTAATATTATGTTATCAGACTTTCAGCCTCATTTAAATTCTGAAGAGGATATTGATTTTTTGCTTTTTATCACGCAATCTGATTAGGTAGAGGTTTAGGCCACAACTTGCTTTCTGTGGGTTCTTATTCCCTCAGTTTAGTCTTCAGAGCATTTACTGTACTATTTAGATCACCCCACATTTGTGCCCCCCAGTGGCCAAACAGTGAGTGGAAGCCTACCCTGGGCTCAGTTTCCAAAATCTTTGATATGATATTTAGGGTGAGATGCATGAATGTGCAGTTTGGAGGTGAGCTGAGGAGTTCCCACACAGTTTATGGGATTTCTGTTGATCTTTCTTCTTTCTGTGACCTCCACAACAGCTTCTACCTTCCTGAGGCCACCCTTTCCTGTCCTCTCTCCAGAAACCTAACTTCTTGCTCTTCCAGACACTTCCAAAAAGTGTGTTTGTATTCAGGACCAAATGGTGGGAGGACAGAGGGAGGGGGAAAAATGGAAATTTGCTTCATGCTCTGGGGACCCCAGATTTTCTTGCCAGAGAGCAGAATTTTCCTTTCTTAGAGTTGTGGGAGCCTGCCTGGCAGCCACTGCCATCACTGTGCAGCTGCCACCCCACCATCACAGCTGCCTGGGAGCTAGAACAGGAGAGAAGGAAAAAAAGTTAAACAAAACAGGCCATTTCTTTCATTTTTTCCAAACTTCGGTAGTTTCTTTCTCCTCAGATTGGAGAACATATTTCTCACGGACCTTTTTCTATCTGTGCTTGGCATGCATTTCCAGATTTGGAGCTGTTTTTAGTCCAGGTTGGGTAATACCAGAGGCAGAAAGAAAACACTGTAAACTTACCACCAGTTCCACGGAACTTTGAATTTTGAAATTCTAATGTCCAATACAACTGCTACCATGTGCTTTTTAGGGCCTCGGACTGCTGCTTCACGCATTCTGTCTGGAATTTGGGGTTGTTTCAGTGGGAGAAACTGGGTGAAGTGTACTTACCCACCTTCCCTAGAATCTGAACCCGAAGTTCCTTAATTTTTAAATGGGCAAGGATGAGAGTGAAATGAAAGGTAGTAGAGGTGAGGAAATAAAGGAAAGTATTGCAAACGGCAATATATTAGCAGGCAAGAGGCCACAGGAGGAAAGCACCAGTCCATTAAGGAAAAAAGCACTTGCTGACATACAAAGATGTTTTTTGTGATTGATTTGTCCTAATGAGTTGACTAGAAAAGCAAAGCTTGGAAACCTGAAAGAGTTCATCTCTATAAACATATGTGTGCATGTGTCTTTGTTGTAGAATGATTTATAATCCTTGGGGAATATACCCAGTAATAGGATGGCTGGGTCAAATGGCATTTCTGGTTCTAGATCCTTGAGGAATCGCCACACTGTCTTCCACAGTGGTTGAATTAGTTTACACTCCCACCAGCAGTGTAAGCGTTCCTATTTCTCCACATCCTCTCCAGCATCTGTTGTTTCCTGACTTTTTAATGATTGCCATTCTAACTGGCGTGAAATGGTATCTCGTTGTGGTTTTGATTTGCATTTGTCTAATGACCAGTGATGGCAAGGGGAGGGATAGCATTAGGAGAAATATCTAATGTGGATGATGGGTTGATGGGTGCAGCAAACCACTATGGCAAATATATACCTATGTAACAAACCTGCACGTTCTGCACATGTATCCCAGAACTTAAGTATAATTAAAAAAAGAAAGAAAGAAAGAAATATCCTATAATCCCAAGTGAAAAAAAAAAGAGTTCCTCTCAAAGAATAAGCTGGACAATGAATCTCACACAATCAACACTTCTTTTAGTGAATATCTTAGAGCTCTTAAGACAGTTGCTGCTGATAAAACTTACAAAGACAAGGATAGTAATAAAGGACATCAGTCATATTCTCTTACTCAGTGTCCCCTATTATAAATAAAATAACAAATATGCTATATGTTACCAGGAGAGAAGAAAAGAAAAAAAAAAGTGGAATCGTACTTTGGAAAGTTCAAGCTAACTAATACTAACAGAATAATTTTTTTTTTTTTTTTTGAGACGGAGTCTCGCTCTGTTGCCCAGGCTGGAGCGCAGTGGCTCGATCTCGGCTCACTGCAAGCTCCGCCTCCTGGGTTCACGCTGTTCTGCTGCCTCAGCCTCCCAAGTTAACTGGGACTACAGGCGCCCACCACCACGCCGGGCTAATTTTTTTTTTTTTTTTTGTATATTTTAGTAGAGACGGGGTTTCACCATGTTAGCTAGAATGGTCTCCATCTCCTGACCTCGTGATCCGCCTGCCTCGGCCCCCTAGAGTGCTGGGATTACAGGCGTGAGCCACTGTGCCCGGCCCAGAATAAATGTTAAAATGATCAACAAGTAAATAACAACAATGATTAAAACAACAAAATATCTGGAGATTATAAATCTGTCAATATTCTTTCATCAAGCACTGTCCAGTAATATCAAGGCATCTGGTGTGAAAATACTTCCTTTTCTATTTAAAAGTGTCTCAATAACTGACACCTTCCTGTTGGAGGAGTAGGATCTCCATTGTGATATGTGCTTGTATTAGAATTTTCCAGGTTCTTCACTTTTTCTTGGTTGCACTATCAGAGTTAGGGACACATTTGCTATCAGTGTTATTTTCAATGTTCCAATATGAAACCCGATATGGGCAATTTTCCCAAGCAAAACAATTTTCTTCTTGCATCCCCATGTAAATACAGCGTGAAATTTAATAAGAGGAGAAGATCTCAAAGGGCGCTGTGGAAAGTTAGCAGAGCCTGAATCTTCATAGATTCCTAAATTCGAATTTAAGATGTTTCTATGAAAAATTACTGGCATTTTAACATATTCAGTGCATATAGAATCGATATAATTTGATAATTATCAAAATTTTTATGGGCCCTTGAGGTTATATGTTTGTTTACTACACCCAGACTTCAAAGATATTGACTTCTTGGAGCCAAATTTGATAGTCACTCTTTCTTATATTGACACTAACACATTGTACAGTCATTGCAGACTGGTCAAAAACTCACAGGAATAAGTGGCTCCTGAAAAGGGGTTTAAATTGACATAAACTACTAACATTTTGTCTGGATACCTACTAGAATATGAGGATATTTTTGGAGATATCTTCAAAACAATTTCACTCAGACTTACCTTATTGATTTACCACAGCTATAAGGTGTATACATGTTTTTAGATGTAAGTATTTAACAACTTGTATCTGTGACAGTCTTAAAAAATAACAATAATAGCAGCTCAACACATTTATAGACTATGGAAGTAATAAGAAAATCAATTTATTTGAAACACTTCACCTTCAAGTTCTTGCTTTTCAACCATGTACACAAGATATGAAGACTTTAAAGATACAGCAATTTAATCACAAATGTCTTTCGCTGGTCAGGAATGATACTTTCTGTTGCCTCTCTTTCTTTTTCTCATCTCAAAGACACATGAAGTATAAGAAAAGCTGCCAGATGTCACAAACTGCAACCCTGATAAACACAGTGCAGTTTGAAAAACAGATGGAAGTGTCTGAGGCTCACCTCATCTAGCAATGCTGTTCTTTCTCTGCTGTGATTCACACAAGGTGATTATTGTGAAGCCCAGATGCTGGCTCTGCAGCTGCCACCTGGTGCGATACCTTCTCTCAGGGTCCTGTACTTTGTGCAATGAGTTTGAAAACGTTTAGGCCCTGCTGAGCATGTGTTTTGTTCTTTGAGGTTTTTTTTAATGATTAGTCAGTAGTGAAATGAAATGGGCTCTCAAGACAGTGAATAAAATATGACAGGGAAGCAAATACTTTTTTTTTTCTGAAGCAATGTTATGTTAGCATTTGTCTTAAGTACAAATAGGAGAGCTCAGTGGCTATTTAGAATGCAGGCTGAAGTTAATTTAAGATATTAAGTAGAATTTAATGATAATGATATTCTAAGGTGTAAATCTCAAAGATGGATCTTCACGAGAGCAGAAATTTTAGATACATCTAGTCCGCTTACACGATCTGTCCCGTGATATGAAGGCTTAAGGTGGATGTTTTCTCGTCAGATGATTTACATGAAAGAGTGAAGGCAAACAATAAAAGTGAATTAAATAATGTTAGACCAGAAGTCCCAACAATTCAACCAGTCTCATAATTGGAGGAATCAAGGAAAGGCCTATTATTAGCCAAGGACCAACCTGGGACAAGACAGCCTATTGAATTTTTAATATTAAACCCTGTTTCAAGCTTAAAATGTAACAAATACTAGGTAGGTAGATCCCCAGGTGAGGTTTGAGGCTGAACACGAGTCACGATTCAGCCACTTAGTAGATCTACTTCGCTGCACTTACTTTCCAAAGCACATGAAATATGACACACATAAGAAGATGAATTGGATTTAAGTCAGTTATCAATTATTTGCTAATTGCATATACTTTTAAAAAGTGGATGACAGAGTGAGGGGATAGAGAAAAGGATAGAAAAACTTAGAGTGCTAAAGTAACTAATATTTTGATTTGGGATCTAAGACATATACAAGAGAGCTATAGCATCTCATTGATAGAAAGCAAGACCTTCTGAACAAACAGCAATAGAAGTTTGTAATAAGAATGAGGACCATGCATATGCATATTATGGCTCCAGTGCTTAACCCGTATTAGGTGACTCATTCATTAAATGAGATGGGATACAGAACAAGCTGGATTAGAATAAAATTATTTCTGGCCAGTTCAGGAATTAATGGACGTAATTTGGTAGGAAAGAATAGGAGAGAAATTTATGCAAGAGAAATTGTTAGGAAAATAATAGACAAATTATGCATAGCATTTACATTTGCAGTGTCTAAAATGAATACACTAAATGACTGACTCTAAATTCAGGGCATGGACAATGAGAGGTGCCATAAATTTATTTCATAATTAGTAGGGTATAAATGCTCTGTAAGGAAAAGCATTCTTGAAGTCATACGTAGCTTGAGTTGTAACAGTAATTATTGAAATTAGAAAAACTGAAGACACTTGTAGATATTCCAGCATTAGTTAAAGAAGGATTAGCATAGTTTATGGGAAAGAAATACAATGATCAGACACAGTATGTAAAGGCCAATTTACGTATGAAAATAGAGAAAAATATAAAAGTAAATGAAAGCATACCAGATGAGAGATCCCAAGCTGTCAAACAATATTGTAAGAATAGATATGTTATTGGCTGTGGAGATACCTGGAAAATGCTGAATTTTTAATGTGACTACCTCTTTTAAGCATATAGACTTGACAACTGCTGTAATTTTGCCGTCTTTGTTTTTACAGTTTTCATATAAAGAAATAATACAGATGTCTTTGAACACCCCTATTCCATTCACTCCCACCCCCCATGATTAAAGGCAGACATAAGTCTAAAGTTATTTCATGTTTACAGTCTACGTTTTTATACTTTCATTAAATTTGTGTGATTCCATAAAGTATTGATTATGCATGTTCAAAATGTATTTAAACCTTTCATTATGCATCTTACTTTATTAACTCAGAGTTACTGGTTACCTATGTAAATATTTGTGATACAGGTTTCATTCATTCACTGACTCATTCACTGTGGGTGGGTTTTTACTTTGTTTATAGTGTCTTTGGTCATACAGATGTTTCCAATTTTATTGTCTAATTTATCACTCTGTTCTTGTGGGGTGTGTACTTTGTATATCTTGTCTAAGAGATTCTTCCTTGCCTTGAAGTAATAGAGTTTCTTGTTGCTTTTATATCGTTTGGTTGTATTGTTTTAAATTTAATTATGAAATGTGGGAGTTAAGCCAAAATTTCTGTATAACATGTCGCATGAGGTTGAGGTACAATTTTCTGCTTTTTAATATGGATAGCCAATTATCCGTTTATTAGACAGTCAATATTTTCCCGACTCATGTTCAATGCCACCTCTGTATTAAGAAAGATTTTTTTGTCTGTGAGTGACTCCCCTGACCCTGTATTTGTTATCCTTGCATCAACACCATAATATTTAGATTTTTATAACATCATAATAAGTATTTATAATACTATCACTTGTTAAAATCTACTAATACCTTGCCGATATTTTGACTGGATTATGTTAAATGTATAGATTACTTGTGGGAAATGAGATATATTTGTGGTATTGAGGCTTCCCATTCAGGAAAGAATATATCTCACCACTTAAGTCTGACTTCATATTCTTCAAAAACTCTTTATGATATTTCATATAAGATACTGCTATTATATTTAGCTAGATTTAAATATAGATTATAATTTTATTGCTTTTTTGGAGGGTGGGGACACAGTCTCACTGTCACCCAGGCTTGAGTGCAGTGGCACAACCGTGGCTCACCACAACCCCAACCTCCCAGACTCAGGTGATGCTCTCACCTCAGTCTACTGAGTAGCTAGGACTACAGGTTCCCAACACCATGCCCTGCTAATTTTTGTATTCTTTGTAGAGACAGGGTTTTGCCATATTGTCCAGGCTGGTCACGAACTCCTGGGCTCAAGTGTTCTGCCCACCCCAGCCTCCCAAAATGCTAGGATTACAGGCAAGAGTCACTGCGCCCAACCTTGATTTTAATTTTTTTGGTTGCTAAAAACCAGGATTTTCAAAATTTTGATACTATTGAATTTTTACTAGTGAACAGAAACACCATTTTTTTTGCATCTTTGTTTTATATCTGTATAGCAAATTGCAGAACTCCCTGAGTAGTTTCAAAAGTTTGCAACTCGGTTCTTTTTGATCATCTACATAAGCAGTCCTATCAATGTAAAAGTGTATTACTTTCTTTATAAGAATTATGACTTTGCCTTATTTTTAGTTACTCATTGCATTGGCTGGAATTGCACAGTCCTCAATAGTAGCCACTAGTTACATATGATTATTTACATTTAAATTAAGTAGATTTAAATAAAATTAACTACTCAGTTCCTCAGTTACTGGCCACATTTCAAGTGCTCAATAGCCACATGAGTTAAGTGGCTGCAATATTGTACCACACAGAAATAGAACATTTCCATCATCACAGAAAGTTCTACAGTCCCAGAATAAACCTCGGGTATAGAAAAGAATTGAATACATTGGGATCGCCGATATACAGATATAAGTTTATTATATTCATTTTCATGCTGCTGTGTAATAAATTATTATAAACCTTGTGGCTTGACACAGCACAAATGTATCTCACAGTTTTTGCAGGTCAAACATCTGAGCACAGTGTGGCTGGAGTTTTGTTTAGGTGGAGTTTTGTTTAGGTGGTTTATAATATGGACATTTGCTTTCATTAAGGCTCACTAAAGTTCATCTCTCTAACTTCCTCTTCTGTGACAAGCAGGCGAAAATTCTGCTTTTAAAGGCATTGTCTGGTTAGGTCAGTTCCACCGAAGATAATTTCCCATTTACTAAATAAGTTAACAGAGTCGTGGGAGTGGTATCTCTTTGTAGTCATAACTCCCACCCACACTCAAAGCAGAGTGGGCTATAGAATACTGAAGGTCACTAGGAGTCATCTTAGAAGGCTGCCTACCATAGCAACTTGACATGTAATGCATATCTACCATTCTTACAAAGATAATTTTTCCTGTAGACTTGGAGTAGCTGCCATAAGCAGGATAAGAAAATTCCATTAGAGTTCTAGTTTAATAAGATTTTTCACTATGAACATGTATTGCATTATACTAAATAATATCCCTTCTTCTTTGTAGTTGGTCACATTTTTGTTCATTGATTCTATTAACATGTTAAATTATATCCAAGGGTTTCTAATATAAAACACCTCCTGTATACTTGGGACCAATTCTATACTTGGTTACATAGTTACAACTAATAACAACTGAGCTAGTAAGGACGACAATTCATTTATGGGTACATGGCGGTACATAAGAATCTCCTTAGATTCTATATATATTTATATATATATACTGTATCTCTGTGTGTGTGTGTGTGTGCGTGTATATATATGTATATATACACACCACATCTGTGTGTGTGTGTATATATATATGTATATATATGCTATACAGTGTAATCTTCACACTGAGCCTTTAACGGTACTAATTTGAGGAAAGTAAGCCTGAAATTTGCCCTGAGCAAGGACCCCGGGGTAGGCCTAAAGTCATACCAGGCAGTAGTGCTCCTGGGATATCAACAGAAGGAAATGTTTTTCTGAGGGAAACTTTCCTTTATATATAGTCACTTGATGTCCCACAGATTAAGGGCAAGCAACAAGCTAATAAAAAAATAACAGGCACATGATAAGCCAAGCCATTAGATCACAAAAAATGAATAACGAATAACAGAATTAGGTACCCCCAAACTGCAGAACTTTTAGATACAGAATTTAGAACATATATGTAGGAAAAGTATATTTCATAAGCAATAAATAGGCATTTTAAAAAATCCATGAAAACCATAAAGATTGAAATTTTTTGAAAAGTAAAAAGACAGGTTAAACAGGATTAGACATTGCTGAATGAAGAGTAAATGAAATGAAAGATTTATCTGAAGGATAGGAATGCATCACAGGAAGATAAGGAGGTAGTAATAAATAAGGAGATGTATTAAGATACAGGGAAAGCGAGGGGGCGGAGCAAGATGGCCGAATAGGAACAGCTCCAGTCTCCAACTCCCAGCGCGAGCCACACAGAAGACCGGTGATTTCTGCATTTTCAACTGAGGTACTGGGTTCATCTCACTGGGGAGTGCCGGACGATCGGTGCTGGTCAGCTGCTGCAGCCCGACCAGCGAGAGCTGAAGCAGGGCGAGGCACTGCCTCACCTGGGAAGCGCAAGGGGGAAGGGAATCCCTTTTCCTAGCCAGGGGAACTGAGACACACAACACCTGGAAAATCGGGTAACTCCCACCCCAATACTGCGCTTTAAGCAAACAGGCACACCAGGAGATCATATCCCACACCTGGTCGGGAGGGTCCCACACCCACGGAGCATCCCTCATTGCTAGCACAGCAGTCTGTGATCTACCAGCAAGGCAGCAGCGAGGCTGGGGGAGGGGCATCCGCCATTGCTGAGGCTTAAGTAAGTAAACAAAGCTGCTGGGAAGCTCGAACTGGGTGGAGCTCACAGCAGGTCAAGGAAACCTGCCTGTCTCTGTAGACTCCACCTCTGGGGACAGGGCAATAACAAACACAGCCGAAACCTCTGCAGACGCAAACGACTCTGTCTGACAGCTTTGAAGAGAGCAGTGGATCTCCCAACATGGAGGTTGAGATCTGAGAAGGGACAGACTCCCTGCTCAAGTGGGTCCCTGACCCCTGAGTAGCCTAACTGGGAGACATCCCCCACTAGGGGCAGTCTGACACCCCACACCTCACAGGGTGGAGTACACCCCTGAGAGGAAGCTTCCAAAGCAAGAATCAGACAGGTACACTCGCTGTTCAGAAATATTCTATCTTCTGCAGCCTCTGCTGCTGATACCCAGGCAAACAGGGTCTGGAGTGGACCTCAAGCAATCTCCAACAGACCTACAGCTGAGGGTCCTGACTGTTAGAAGGAAAACTATCAAACAGGAAGGACACCTACACCAAAACCCCATCAGTACATCACCATCATCAAAGACCAGAGGCAGATAAAACCACAAAGATGGGGAAAAAGCAGGGCGGAAAAGCTGGAAATTCAAAAAATAAGAGAGCATCTCCCCCGGCAAAGGAGCACAGCTCATCGCCAGCAACGGATCAAAGCTGGATGGAGAATGACTTTGACGAGATGAGACAAGAAGGCTTCAGTCCATCAAATTTCTCAGAGCTAAAGGAGGAATTACGTACCCAGTGCAAAGAAACTAAAAATCTTGAAAAAAAAGTGGAAGAATTGATGGCTAGAGTAATTAATGCAGAGAAGGTCCTAAATGAAATGAAAGAGATGAAAACCATGACACGAGAAATACGTGACAAATGCACAAGCTTCAGTAACCGACTTGATCAACTGGAAGAAAGAGTATCTGTGATTGAGGATCAAATGAATGAAATGAAGCGAGAAGAGAAACCAAAAGAAAAAAGAAGAAAAAGAAATGAACAAAGCCTGCAAGAAGTATGGGATTATGTAAAAAGACCAAATCTACGTCTGATTGGGGTGCCTGAAAGTGAGGGGGAAAATGGAACCAAGTTGGAAAACACTCTTCAGGATATCATCCAGGAGAACTTCCCCAACCTACTAGGGCAGGCCAACATTCAAATCCAGGAAATACAGAGAACGCCACAAAGATACTCCTCCAAAAGAGCAACTCCAAGACACATAATTGCCAGATTCACCAAAGTTGAAATGAAGGAAAAAATCTTAAGGGCAGCCAGAGAGAAAGGTCGGGTTACCCACAAAGGGAAGCCCATCAGACTAACAGCAGATCTCTCGGCAGAAACTCTCCAAGCCAGAAGAGAGTGGGGGCCAATATTCAACATTCTTAAAAGAATTTTAAACCCAGAATTTCATATCCAGCCAAACTAAGTTTCATAAGTGAAGGAGAAATAAAATCCTTTACAGATAAGCAAATGCTTAGAGATTTTGTCACCACTAGGCCTGCCTTACAAGAGACCCTGAAGGAAGCACTAAACATGGAAAGGAACAACTGGTACCAGCCATTGCAAAAACATGCCAAAATGTAAAGACTATTGAGGCTAGGAAGAAACTGCATCAACTAACGAGCAAAATAACCAGTTAATATCATAATGGCAGGATCAAGTTCACACATAACAATCTTAACCTTAAATGTAAATGGGCTAAATGCTCCAATTAAAAGACACAGACTGGCAAACTGGATAAAGAGTCAAGACCCATCAGTCTGCTGTATTCAGGAGACCCATCTCACACGCAGAGACATACATAGGCTCAAAATAAAGGGATGGAGGAAGATTTACCAAGCAAATGGAGAACAAAAAAAAGCAGGGGTTGCAATACTAGTCTCTGATAAAACAGACTTTAAACCATCGAAGATCAAAAGAGACAAAGAAGGCCATTACATAATGGTAAAGGGATCAATTCAACAGGAAGAGCTAACTATCCTAAATATATATGCACCCAATACAGGAGCACCCAGATTCATAAAGCAAGTCCTTAGAGACTTACAAAGAGACTTAGACTCCCATACAATAATAATGGGAGACTTCAACACTCCACTGTCAACATTAGACAGATCAACGAGACAGAAAGTTAACAAGGATATCCAGGAATTGAACTCATCTCTGCAGCAAGCAGACCTAATAGACATCTATAGAACTCTCCACCCCAAATCAACAGAATATACATTCTTCTCAGCACCACATCGTACTTACTCCAAAATTGACCACGTAATTGGAAGTAAAGCACTCCTCAGCAAATGTACAAGAACAGAAATTATAACAAACTGTCTCTCAGACCACAGTGCAATCAAACTAGAACTCAGGACTAAGAAACTCAATCAAAACCGCTCAACTACATGGAAACTGAACAACCTGCTCCTGAATGACTACTGGGTACATAACGAAATGAAGGCAGAAATAAAGATGTTCTTTGAAACCAATGAGAACAAAGATACAACATACCAGAATCTCTGGGACACATTTAAAGCAGTGTGTAGAGGGAAATTTATAGCACTAAATGCCCACAAGAGAAAGCAGGAAAGATCTAAAATTGACACTCTAACATCACAATTAAAAGAACTAGAGAAGCAAGAGCAAACACATTCGAAAGCTAGCAGAAGGCAAGAAATAACTAAGATCAGAGCAGAACTGAAGGAGATAGAGACACAAAAAACTCTCCAAAAAATCAATGAATCCAGGAGTTGGTTTTTTGAAAAGATCAACAAAATTGACAGACCACTAGCAAGACTAATAAAGAAGAAAAGAGAGAAGAATCAAATTGACGCAATAAAAAATGATAAAGGGGATATCACCACCGACCCCACAGAAATACAAACTACCATCAGAGAATACTATAAACACCTCTACGCAAATAAACTGGAAAATCTAGAAGAAATGGATAATTTCCTGGACACTTACACTCTTCCAAGACTAAACCAGGAAGAAGCTGAATCCCTGAATAGACCAATAGCAGGCTCTGAAATTGAGGTAATAATTAATAGCCTACCAACCAAAAAAAGTCCAGGACCAGATGGATTCACAGCTGAGTTCTACCAGAGGTACAAGGAGGAGTTGGTACCATTCCTTCTGAAACTATTCCAATCAATAGAAAAAGAGGGAATCCTCCCTAACTCATTTTATGAGGCCAACATCATCCTGATACCAAAGCCTGGCAGAGACACAACAAAAAAAGAGAATTTTAGACCAATATCCCTGATGAACATCGATGCAAAAATCCTCAATAAAGTACTGGCAAACCGGATTCAGCAACACATCAAAAAGCTTATCCACCATGATCAAGTGGGATTCATCCCTGGGATGCAAGGCTGGTTCAACATTCGCAAATCAATAAACATAATCCAGCATATAAACAGAACCAAAGACAAGAACCACATGATTATCTCAATAGATGCAGAAAAGGCTTTTGACAAAATTCAACAGCCCTTCATGCTAAAAACGCTCAATAAATTCGGTATTGATGGAACGTACCTCAAAATAATAACAGCTATTTATGACAAACCCACAGCCAATATCATACTGAATGGGCAAAAACTGGAAAAATTCCCTCTGAAAACTGGCACAAGACAGGGATGCCCTCTCTCACCACTCCTATTCAACATAGTGTTGGAAGTTCTGGCTAGGGCAATTAGGCAAGAGAAAGAAATCAAGCGTATTCAGTTAGGAAAAGAAGAAGTCAAACTGTCCCTGTTTGCAGATGACATGATTGTATATTTAGAAAACCCCATTGTCTCAGCCCAAAATCTCCTTAAGCTGATAAGCAACTTCAGCAAAGTCTCAGTATACAAAATTAATGTGCAAAAATCACAAGCATTCTTATACACCAGTAACAGACAAACAGAGAGCCAAATCAGGAATGAACTTCCATTCACAATTGCTTCAAAGAGAATCAAATACCTAGGAATCCAACTTACAAGGGATGTAAAGGACCTCTTCAAGGAGAACTACAAACCACTGCTCAGTGAAATAAAAGAGGACACAAACAAATGGAAGAACATACCTTGCTCATGGATAGGAAGAATCAATATCGTGAAAATGGCCATACTGCCCAAGGTAATTTATAGATTCAATGCCATCCCCATCAAGCCACCAATGAGTTTCTTCACAGAATTGGAAAAAACTGCTTTAAAGTTCATATGGAACCAAAAAAGAGCCCGCATCTCCAAGACAATCCTAAGTCAAAAGAACAAAGCTGGAGGCATCACGCTACCTGACTTCAAACTATACTACAAGGCTACAGTAACCAAAACAGCATGGTACTGGTACCAAAACAGAGATATAGACCAATGGAACAGATCAGAGTCCTCAGAAATAATACCACACATCTACAGCCATCTGATATTTGACAAACCTGAGAGAAACAAGAAATGGGGAAAGGATTCCCTATTTAATAAATGGTGCTGGGAAAATTGGCTAGCCATAAGTAGAAAGCTGAAACTGGATCCTTTCCTTACTCCTTATACGAAAATTAATTCAAGATGGATTAGAGACTTAAATGTTAGACCTAATACCATAAAAATCCTAGAGGAAAACCTAGGTAGTACCATTCAGGACATAGGCATGGGCAAAGACTTCATGTCTAAAACACCAAAAGCAATGGCAGCAAAAGCCAAAATTGACAAATGGGATCTCATTAAATTAAAGAGCTTCTGCACAGCAAAAGAAACTATCATCAGAGTGAACAGGCAACCTACAGAATGGGAGAAAATTTTTGCAATCTACTCATCTGACAAAGGGCTAATATCCAGAACCTACAAAGAACTCAAACAAATTTACAAGAAAAAAACAAACAACCCCATCAAAAAGTGGGCAAAGGATATGAACAGACATTTCTCAAAAGAAGACATTCATACAGCCAACAGACACATGAAAAAATGCTCATCATCACTGGCCATCAGAGAAATGCAAATCAAAACCACAATGAGATACCATCTCACACCACTTAGAATGGTGATCATTAAAAAGTCAGGAAACAACAGGTGCTGGAGAGGATGTGGAGAAATAGGAACACTTTTACACTGTTGGTGGGATTGTAAACTAGTTCAACCATTATGGAAAACAGTATGGCGATTCCTCAAGGATCTAGAACTAGATGTACCATATGACCCAGCCATCCCATTACTGGGTATATACCCAAAGGATTATAAATTATGCTGCTATAAAGACACATGCACACGTATGTTTATTGCAGCACTATTCACAATAGCAAAGACTTGGAATCAACCCAAATGTCCATCAGTGACAGATTGGATTAAGAAAATGTGGCACATATACACCATGGAATACTATGCAGCCATCAAAAAGGATGAGTTTGCATCCTTTGTAGGGACATGGATGCAGCTGGAAACCATCATTCTTAGCAAACTATCACAAGAACAGAAAACTAAACACCGCATGTTCTCACTCATAGGTGGGAACTGAACAATAAGATCACTTGGACTCAGGAAGGGGAACATCACACACAGGGGCCTATCATGGGGAGGCGGGAGGGGTGAGGAATTGCACTGGGAGTTATACCTGATGTAAATGATGAGTTGATGGGTGCAGCACACCAACATGGCACAAGTATACATATGTAACAAACCTGCACGTTATGCACATGTACCCTACAACTTAAAGTATAATAATAATAAATAAATTTAAAAAAAAATAAATTCTTTTTATGATTAAAAAAAAAAAGATACAGGGAAAGCAGAATATGCAGGTTTAAAACATGTCTAATTAGAATCCATCACCATAGATTTAACAAGATTTTTTAAATGCTGGTTGGAATATGTACTGATTGCCATGCAATTACAACATAGTTGATGGCTTCAAACAAAAGAAACTTACTCTTTCACATTTCCGGAGGCTCCAAGTCTGAAATCAAGATACCAGAGGGGCCATGCTCCCTCCAAAGCCTCTAGGAGAGAGCCTCTGCCCCTTATAGGTTCCAGTTGGCTACTCCTGGTATTCCTTGGTTTGTGGCAGCAAAACTCCATCTCTGACCCTGTGTTCATATGGCCCTTTTTCTATGTGTCTCACTGTGTTCTCTTCTCTTTATAAAGACACCAGTCATTTAGGGCCCATCCTATATCCAGGATGTTTCATCATGAGTCCTTAACTAATTAACGTCTGCAAAGACGTTATTTTAAATGATTCTCACATTCTTTTTTAAATTAATTTTTATTTCAGTATCTTTTGCAGTACAAGTTTTTTTTTTTTTTTTTTTTTTTTTTTTTTTTTTTTTTTTTTTTTGTTTTGTTACATGGATGGATTACTTAGTGGTGAATTCTGAGATTTTAGTGCACTTGTCACCCAAGTAGCTTACTTTGTACCTATGTGTAGTTTTTTATCCCTAGCCTCCCTTCCACCCTTCCCCTTATGAATCTCTAAAGTCCATTATATCACTCTGTATGCCTTTGTGTACTCATAGCTTAGCTCCCACTGATAAGTGAGAACATACAGTTTTTGGTTTTCAATTCCTGTGCTACTTCACTTGGAATAATGGTCTCCAGCTTTATCCAAGTGGCTGCAAAATACATTATTTCATTCCTTTTAATGACTTAGTAGTATTCCATGCTGTAAAGAAAGTATACAACATTTTCTTTATCCACTCATTAGTGAATGGCCACTTAAGTTGCTTCCACATATTTGCAATTGTGAGTTGTGGTACTATAAACATATGTGTGCAAGTGTCTTTTTCATATAATGACTTCTTCTCTTTTGGACCCACAGTGGGATTGCTGGATCAAACGGTAGATGTACTGCTAAGCTTCCAAGTAAACATGAATTGGGGGGAGCACTACTTAACTCACTATCAGATGTTTTTCAGTATTCATGAAAATAAAAATCCAACACCTCAGTAAAAGTTCCTAGATATGTGAATTTACATTGGAGTACATGTTTAAAAATAATAAAATTATTAATTTAAATTATATTTAAATTTAAATTAAAAACCTAAAACTCTTTTTAAAATCAAAGTGAAACTACAGAAAACTAAAGACCAAAAGGTGATCTTAAAAACAGCCAAAGAGAAATATTGTATCACTAATAAAGTGACAACTTTTAGAATGGCAATAAATTTATGAATAGTGCTAATAAAATGAGAATACAGTTAAATAAGTATTCTAAATTGTTGAAATAAAAAAATATAAATTATAGGAAAATAATCATACATATATGTATGTTAACAAAATAGCAATAGTATAAATAAAGAGGTCTTAATAGCTGAAAATCAAGAAGACAATTAACAACGTGATAGATATACCAATGGCAATACAATTTAAAAGACAATAAACATTTCAAGTGATAAATAAAATAACTGTCATGCTGGAATTTTATGCTCAGATAAATTATTAGTAAAATTTTACTCTTGCTCAATTTTACTCTTTACTCAATTTTACTCTTGTGCTGCCTAAATCTGAGGATTCTCAGATAGACAATTCAAAATAATCAGTTCTGTAATGTTCACTGTTAGTGTCTTATCAATTGTGCCATCTGCCATAACATCACTATTACCTCTTCTGGAAGTCTCATTGATATGTATAGAAATTTATTTCTTATTCTACATGTTTTTAAAATTTTTCTTTTGTATTACCTCTGAGTGATATTTTTTTTCTGATTTATATTCCAATTTACTAACTCATTCTCTGGATGTGTCTAGTCTTCTGTTTAACTAAATTATTCAGTTTTTATCTTATTGATTTAATTTCTTCATTTCTAGGTGTTCTACTTGGGTCTTTTCCAAACTGGTCTGATCCTATTTACTGTGTCTTCTCCATTCTTATGTTTTTAATTCTTTAATTATGACTTCTCTTTGGTGCTGTTTTCTATTGCTCATAGAACCCTGTATCTGCTTTTATTTTACAGTTTTTGATAGTAGGCTCATATTTAGTCGAAATCCTTTGACACCTTAGCTGAAGGTATGTGTTTGCAAAGTCATATTGCATGTGCTTCTACTAATCACCTTGGAGGTATTGCCATCTCAGGGCCGCTCTTCATATTAAGTTATCTGCTTAAATGTTATTAGACTTTATGTATGTTAGTATTCCAACACCACTTTAAGGGCAGACCATTGTACTAATTATTAGGGAATTTTTTGATTTTTCCATTGAGAGTGTATCCTAGATGGCAAATAAGAGTTTTCTAGTGTACCCTGTCATGGAAAATGCAGCTTTTCAAAAGTCCTAGCTTTATGCATTGGTTTCATTCTAACTCACAATCTTATGTAAACCCAAAGCAGCCTTTCGCATCTCCACATGGAAACCAAAACAGAGTATCCACACCTCATGATTAAAGCTGTTTCTCAGCTTTCTCTTGATATTTGGCCCATTTTTCTACCATTTTTGCCAGTCAGCTATGCATTTTGAATTATAATTGTTACATTTCATCAATCATCTACCCATACTTTGCAGTAAGACTACTTGGGGATTATCTATTGTGCTGTATTAATAGGAACCAAAGTCTACTTTCAGTTATATAAATGTGAATTATCAGAGCTTGTCCACTCCTCAAAGTAAAATGTACATCCAGGCAACTTGAAATATAAAATACACTGGTAAAAGATTAGAGCTAGAGATAAGAATTATAAATAATGGAGTAAGTCAAGAGATGTAGATGAGGGCCAGGAAGCAAAGTTTTCAGGAATTTAAAAGGGTGTTCACCAAGAAAGTTGGAGGATTCATGAAATGGTCAGAGAAAGATGGTTTTGGTTTACAGTGAGTGAACATAGTAACCCCACCCCCGCCATTATCCCCAGGGAATATGTTCCAAGAACCTCAGTAAATGCCTGAAACCATGGATGATGCCTGAAACCATGAATGGTACCAAATTCTATATATACTATGTTGTTTTCCTATACATACCTACCAGGGATAAAATATAGTGTATAAATTAGACACAGTAAGAGATTAACAATAATAATAACATAGAATAATTATAACAATATACCAACTTCGCTACTCTTTCACCCTGGGACCATTATTAAGTAAACTAAGGGCTACTTAAACACACTCACTGTGATACCCCGACAGTAGCTCTGATAACCAAGACAGCTACTAAGTGACTAATGGATGGGTAGAGTATACAGCATGGATACTCTGAACAAAGGGATGATTCACATTCAAGGCGAGATGGAGCAGAATGGTCCGTGATTTCACCATGCTATTCAGAACAGTGCACAGTTTAAAAACTAGGCATTGTTTATTTCCAGAATTTTCCACTTAATAATTTTTGGACCACAGTTCATCCCAGAAACTGAAATCTCAGAAAGCAAAACCGTGGGTAAGGGGAGACTATATACTAGGAAAAGGATCTCAGGAATAATGTAACATATTCTAGCCATGTCCCTACAGAAAAATGGGAGAAGACTTGTTATGCTAAACTCTTCTCTAGAAAGCAGTATTAAAAACCCTCTCTTATCCAGCATGTCATTGAGAATAGTATTTTCTTTCCTTATTCATTTCCCCCTGATTATGAAGTTAGAGAAAAAAATGTTTATTAATAAACTCTCTGTACATTTAAGTTTGGATGTAGTTTTTCTTTATTGAGCCAGTTCAAACTAAAATTTTCAATAGTATTAATAACTAACACTAAATAACTTCTGACTGTAAATGATAATTTCACCTATTTCAATGTGTTCAGTGAATAGTATGGTGTTTACCATTATCTACATTATCTTACCCATTTTCATCAAATATTTGCACCTTATTCATTATTGGTTATGCTTTTATTATACCATACTCCCATCCCAGTAAAAGTAAATTTTTAAAAATTAATTTAAAATATAGTTTTCTAAAACTCTTTTAGGTTTGTAAGCTTAAAGAATGTTTGATGGCATCATACATATATTTGTATAATGAATATAGACAGTAATATTTTTGTTTCCCAACATTCAGTAAAATGACTTGCCCATCTATCTTTCTTAATAAATAAATGTAAGATCTTCACAACAAATTTGAGACATCATGGGGAAAATGATTCTACTTCCCAGTGGTATAACATAGGATATACTATATAATGTTAGTAAATCAATAATTCAAAAGAGAAATTTTAATTATATGAATTTATCTAGCTTTTAAAGGATAATGAATATACCAATTTATCTATTTGACCTTTCTTAAAAAGAGTAATCAACACTATATAGAAAAAGAGTCATGAGTAGTTTGAGACCAGCCTGACCAACAAGGCGAAACCCCATCTCTTCTAAACACACAAAAAATTAGTCAGGCATGGTGGTGCACAAGTGTAATCTCAGCTACTCGGGAGACTGAGGCAGGATAATCCCTTGAACCCAGGAGGCAGAGGCTGTGGTGAGCCGAGTGTGCCACTGCATTCCAGCCTGGGTGAGGGAGTAAGACTCCGTATCAAAACAAAAAGCCCCAGAAAACAAAAACAAAAACAAAATAGTCATCGCAATAGAATAAAGCATCCCATTTCAAAGTAATTGTACCATTTTACATTTTCATGAGGATTCTATGAAAGAAATATTCATTTGTAAATCCTTTAAGGTTGCTCTATTATTCATGTTGCTTCAAGAATAAATTTTGCTGACCAATTTGGGACTGACTTTTATCAAATATATCACATGTATTTTTCCTTTTGTACTTTAACACTTTAATTTTTGTCTCATTTTGACAGATAGTTATCCCTTCTGCAATCAGCAGCTGTTTTTTCTCTACCTAGCAACCTGGAAGGCTGACGTTAGAAACAGTTTTTATCATTATGACTCTGCCCCAGTCATGTGAGAATTGAGATCTCATTGATTTCTTTACCAGCTTCACTCAGATTCTAGTCATGCAGCTGTCTCTGCTTTCTTCCACTGCTTCAGGTAGAAGCTCAAACTACAGACCTAGGCAACAGTTTCAACTCTTTCCAGAATATTTTCCGTGGAGAGTTGGAAGAATGGAAACCCAGTCACCAGCTCTACCTTTAGCTTTTCTCTGATCTCCTGATATGTATGGCCTATTTTGCATTCCTGTTACTCAGAAGGGGAAAAACTATTCCAGACCATCTACCTCTGTGCCCATTTCCAAGAGCCCAGTAAGCATACAGCTTCAGGTGTCAGGCACTGTTCTTTTTATGTTGCATTCCTCATTTTTGGAGATGTATAGCTTGCTTTTATACACAACTATGCCTTTTAAATGCATTTAAACAGATATGTCTATCATTGCTGTTTGTTTGGATTTGCAGGTGGTTGATTACATTTGGATTCTCAGGATCATCTTGACTAGAATGTTTTTGAAGTTTTTAACTTTTATGTTTTATTTTTTAAGACATAGGGTCTTGGTATGTTGCCCAGGCTGGGATGCAGTGACAAAGCATGGGAGCATTGATCTGCTTTATTTTTAACCTGTTTTGGTTTACCCTTACTTACCCTTGCCTCCAGAAGGTCACCAAATTGATGCCAAACCTAGGACAGACACTTGATTGGCACAGCACACTACAGTCCAGAACTTCTGAGCCCAAGTAATCCTCCTGCTTCAGCTTCCCATGTAGCTGGGGCTACAGGTGCGTGCCACCATAAGTGGCTGACGTTTTTAACCTTAGCTATTGGAATTAATATAATTAGGATCAGGATTATTGAAAATATGTGTAAGAGGAAATATATAATCAATCAAATAGCTCTTATACAGGAGTACTTATATTTACCTGGAAAATGTATTTCCTCATCTTTGTTCTTACTTAGGAATTTTTGTATCATTTATACAGAATCATAAATGGGTAACATTAATAAGAGTTTGTTTTAATTTGTTTTTATAAAGCAATATAATGGAATGAAGACTCAGGCAGTGTGAAATGTATTTTCAGTTATTGTTTTCCTATAATAGTGATGTAATTGCACTGATCCTTTTACATTCAGTTTCCAAAGGCCCCTTATGTTCAATAATAAATGTTTTCACAACAACTAGCTATGATTATGATATATAGCCTATATAGAGGTCAAACCAATGATTTTGATAAAGCTGCTTTGCATTAATCATTTTGGCACAGATAAATATTAATAAATTACAGTAAATAGTTTAACTTTGTGGTTTCTTAAATGGTACAGTTTTATGAGGTAGCAGCTGAAACAAAAATGTGAAAATCCAGAAATTGTGTAGGCTTTTGTTTGCTGTACAAGTATGATTTCAATACTATCTGCTTAACTCTGATTGATTGTTTACAATATTGATATCATAAGGAAGTGTTTTCTAGGTAATATTATCCAACTTAAGGAGGTGAAAGTCAACACAATTTATTTCAATGGACTTAACTTTTAGAGAGAACCAGAATTCATTACTTTCATTCCTATTACTACAGGAGACTTTGTAACATAAAATGTGGTGTAACACTTTTGAAAAAAAAAGTCTGGGTCCAGAAACAAAGATAAAGCAAAAGAAAAAAGACCTTCAAATCCATCAAAAACTTCAAATCCAGAAAGTCAGGAATATAACTTAACCCTTAAAAAAATCACTTGAATTTTCTTGGAAGGAGTCAAGCACCAAAATCAGAAATGGCTCACTGGGGTCATGGTTCACTTCTACAAAAAGAATATAGTAGAAAATAAGAGGCATAGTTTTCTATTATTGAAGTATAAAGATTATTCAGAAATCTTGTGAACATGTGGCTGAGGTCTTGGTTCTCACTGGATGCATATAAGCATAAGCTTCAGTTATATCAACTGCAGCTTTGCCTCAGGAGTTATGCCGATGGTGATCCCCAATGTGTAAGAACCTACTGGAAGATGCCTTTAGACATAACTGAAACAGAGGCAGAAACAAGAATCAGAGAATTTGGAGAAAGTTAGGCTAAAATCTCCACTGGTTGGTAGTTCTTTCCCATAGGAGAGGGTAGTGTCTGTGTACTTGTGTCCCAGGTTCAACTCAACATTGGCCCATTGGCCTGCATCAGAGACACAGGACTTAAGGCAGAATGGAAATTGCTTTATGAACAAATAAAACATATGAAATTATCTGGAATGGATTAATTTATTTAGACATGGTAGAGAAACTCCACCCATTTCTGTGAATGACAGCCCACGTTTCAATGTTATGTCTGCACTTGTTCTACACAGGATTCCTAACAAATGAGAAGTTAGTTAGAAAACAACTGTGCTCTTACCATCTGTTAGATTTTACTAATGTTAGACTTTAATATCCTAACTGTTGGCAAGAATAAATGCATCATGTTTTGGGATTTTAATTTTTGCCTAGATGTTTGGTCAGGAAGGGGGCATTATGATTTTTAACTTTAGATCATGTTCTAAACCATTATTTTAGGATTAAGGTAATTTGATGTTCTCAAAAGATCTTCACATAAGATGTAGAGAACTGTATGGGACCATATGTCTGAGAATTATTTGAATTGAACATTAGAATAAGAATAAATTTTCAAATTAGGCAGGGCACAGTGGCTCATGCCTGTACTCTCAGCACTCAGCAAGGCAGGCAAATTCCCTGAGTTCAGGAGTTCGAGACCTCCCATCTCTACTAAAATACAAAAAAATTAGCCGGGCATGGTGGCAGGCACCTGTAGTCTCAGCTACTCAGGAGGCTGAGGCACAATAATTGCTTGAACCTGGAGGCAGAGGTTGCAGTGAGCCAAGATTGCGTCACTGCACTCCAGCCCCTGCGCAAAAGAGCGAGACTCTGTCAAAAAAATAAAAAATAAACAAATAAATAAAAATGTTCAAATTGAAGAACCAGTAGAAACTTGTATTTACTTTGAATAACATTTTTTCTATCTAATATATTTTACACTATCAGAGGCTTTGTGTCATAAATCTAAGCTGTCCAACAATTGATCCCAGAAAACACCTACTAAAAATCTAATAAAATATCAGTTTTTATATGAGTCATGAGGACTTCTGAAAGTAGAAGCAGGATGTCCAATAAAGAGAGCAAAGAGCTTGGCAGTATTAATGGAAGAAGTTCTTATTCTTCATTTTTCATGTTTCCCTAGGTGAATAAGAATTTTCTCTTTCTTCCCAAAAAAGAAAACACAGAAACAAACAAACAAAAAAACCCTTCTAGCCTTTTTCTTACCCAAATCTATTTCTCAACGAGAGCATAGGTGAGACTGGGAGAAGGAACTGGGTACCTGCTTATATACCTTATATGGAATCTGTTTTGGAAGCAACTTATTCTCAGGAATTATGCTTTCCCTCCTTATGTCTGATGTATTTATTAAAATCGTCTCGTAAGCCTATTATTTTGGCAATTTAAGGATTAAGAAAGCTTAATTTTGGCTTTGATTCAAGCCACATTTTGCAAGTCAGATTTATATATAATTTATATCTTAATTTAACTATTTTTTTTTTTTTGCAGTTTTCTCAATTTATCTAGAACTCACTTTGGAAGAGAAGAATGATTATTTGTCACTCCTGAAGCTTAGTGCCAAAAATGTATGTATCAAAAAGTTTTACGGTAAAGATAAATGATTTATAATTACACAAAAAGGCACCAGCCTCATTTGTGCTGAACTCACCTGTATGGCAGTTATTTTTGTAAAACTAAAAATACTTTGTATTTGTGCAGCTTTCCATTTTTTGAAGTTTCTAAATAAATATATTCTTCCCTGATTTTTCTAGACTTTCTAATATAAGTGGATACTTTGGTCTCATTTACACAAAGTAATGGAATTTCAGAGAATCTGAAAGTGACATCACAGGAACTAGGAAATTATTGAGATGGAAATGAAACCCATACTTATGACTTGAGTTCAGTGTCTATAAACTCATTCACTAATAAAGGAATTTAATTATCAGTCACTGTGCGAAGCCCCAAAGAAAGACTGGTAAACCAAACAGAATTGGTACCTGCTCTCACGGAGTTATAGTTTAGAGGGCAAGCACACAATAATATGTGTAAAATCAATAAAGTTGAAAATGTGCTATCACAGGAGAAATTCAAGATGTCATGGGATGATGCAGTAGAGAACACCTAAGCCAGCTCATACCATTGACACTTCTGTAAATAATAGTTTTAATGCTGAAAAAGAATTCAAAGGCAGTATATATAAAACATAAAGATCACAATAGGCATGATTATTACCTGACAAAAACTGTTAGAATAACACCCTGATCTCTCTTCATGTTTAATTTATTTGGCAAACTATTAGATACAAAAGATTCAAAGGTGAATATGATATGGTTCCTGTCCTCAAAGAATTCTCAACCATCGAAGAAAGACAGGTAAGTATATAGTTGCAACAAAGTATGGCATATGTTATGATAATACTTGGTGATGACTGCTTTGGAAACATAGAGAAGAATATGGAATATTATCTAGGAGTGTCCAGAAAGGTGTCACTAAGAAAGTAAACTTTGAGCCAGCTCTCGAAAGGTATGTAAAAATGGGTCAAATAAAGAAGAGGACGAAATAACCAAAAAGCGACAGAATGTGGAAGTTAACGTATTAAAGTAATGATATATCCAGGAGATAGGAAATGTTTAATGTGTTTTTACTGCTAGATGCTTGGAAGGAATATTATAAGAGGTTTGAGGGGAGTTATTTTGGGGTGAGGCTGCAAAATTCAATATAAATATACACTTAACATGAGGGCAACCGAGGTCTTTTAAAATGGGCTTATGATGGAGATATTTTTAGGATTTTGCTTTGTGCATTGGTTACGGTAGGAAGACTCAAACAAGGAAACCAATTAGGGATCTATGGCAATAGTTCTTTCAAGAGATAATTGAGGAATTTTGATTAAATCATTGAGAGTAAATAAAGACCTTATTTAGGAGACATTTCAACATTTCAAGGAGAATTTTTAGTACTTCAGTGTTTAAGATGAAGGAGAGTGTGTAATGATTCATAACCAGTGGTTATGTATATTTTACATAGAATAGATATTCCAGTTGTAGAGTTGTGACTTCTGAACAATATAATTAATTATAACCATTGGGTATCTAGTAATATGAATACAGATTTCTCCAAGAATAAATCATATCAGTTCAAAGCTCATATGATATGTGGCTTGGTCAAATTGAAGTTGAATTTCAAAATTTGAAAAATAGCAAAACAGGTTTAGATAATGAAATTATCTACTTTGGAAAAATTTTTGGCTACCTACTTTGGAAAACAGTTTGGAGGTTTCTCACAAAGCTACACATAGAGTGACCTTGTGACCCAGGAATACCACTATTAGAAATGAAAATGTTTGACTACACATAAAGGTTTAAATGAATTAATATAGCAGCATTATAAATATTAACCAAAAAGTGGAAATACCCAAAATAATCATAAACCAATGAGTTGGTAAACAAAATGTGGTATATTCATAAAATGGAATATTATTCAGTAATAAAAATGAGTAATGTGGCCGGGTGTGGTGGCTCACGCCTGTAATGCCTGCACTTTAGGAGGCCGAGGTGGGCGGATCACGAGGTTAGGAGATCGAGACCATTCTGGCTAACACGGTGAAACCCCGTCTGTACTACAAAATACAAAAAATCAGCCGGGCGTGGTGGCCGGCACCTGTAGTCCCAGCTACTAGGGAGCCTGAGGCAGGAGAATGGCGTGAACCTGAGAGGCGGAGCTTGCAGTGAGCCTAGATGGCGCCGCTGCGCTCCAGCCTGGGTGACAGAGCGAGACTCTCTCTCAATAAATAAATAAATAAATAAATAAATAAATAAATAAATAAAAAGAGTAATGTACTGATACGTGCTAAACATGTATGGTCCTCGAAAACACATGCTAAGTGAAAGACACCAGTCACAAAACACCACATATTTTAGTATTCTATTTATATGAAACATCCATAACAAAAAACTCTATAGAGACAGAATGTATTTTAGTGATTGTTTAGGGATGGGAAAGTGGGAAGAACTGTGGAATTACTGCCAGTGAGCATGTTGTTTCTCTTTGCAGTGGTCAAAATGCTCTACAATTGATTGCAATGACCTGAATATACTAACAGCCATTGAATTGTACACTTGAAATAGATTGTAACAACTCTGAATATACTAATAGCCATTAAATTATACATTTGAAATAGATAGGTTATATGGTATATTAATTGTATCTCATAAAGCTGATACATATTTTAAAACTTAGTCATTTCACAAAAATGAAAAAAAATGGCTAATGTACTTGTGACATGTTACTCAATCATGTAAAAAAAAAAAAGAAACACAAGGTAACAGTATTTCTGCATTATTTAGCACAAACTAGATTTTAAAAAATTAAAAATTAACATGTGTAGTAGCAAGAAGTATTATTGAAAATGGGGATCAAGTAGAATAATGGTCATCAGGAGCTGACGGGGAGAGGGAATGAATAGTGTTTTATTGAATTTTTAAAACTGTATTGAGATATTATTGATACATTTTAAAAACTGGACATACTTAATGGAGACAATTTAGTGACTTTGGAGATATGCATATATCTGCGATGCCATCGCCACAATCAAAAGTTCCATATGAAAAATGTGAAAAATCTCTAGAGATGTATGGTGGTGATGGTTGCACAACCATGTGAATGTACTTAATGTCACAGAACTGTACACTTAAAATGGCTAAAAGGGTAAGTTTTACGATATGTGTATTTTACCACAATTAAAAAAAAAGGTAAAGAAGAGGAAGGAGAAGAAGGAGGAAGAGGAGGAGGAGGGTAAGATGGAAGAGGGGAATACAAAGGAGAAGGAGAAAGGAGGAGGGAGAAAGGAGGGGGAAAAAAGGAAGACAAATGGAAATTCTTGTCCTCTGGTCACCAAAGCATAAATAAAATAAAATTAAAAAGCTGAGAACCAGACTGAGGAGCTGAAATGTGATGTGGAAACCTTCGTGTCCTATTCCTGCTTCTCATCTCAGCTCATTTGTGTTTGACTCACTGGCTTGTTGAGCATCGAGTGAGTGCTTGTCTGTCTGTATTTCCACCAACTCACATATTCTTCCTGGAAGATGAGTAACTTACACAATTCATAAAATTGTGAAAGATTTCTTCTTATTCCATTCAAAGGAGGAATCAGTGAATTGAAACTTGGACACCATAGGTCCATCTCTTTCAGACATTGTTTTGTAGACTGCTGTTCTCAATCGAGCACACTCTGCTTTTTCACTTTCTGTTCTCATATACTAAGAGAATGTTATTGAGGGTCATCTATACTTCCAGTAGTAATGCTAATATCTTTATTCTCAGTCTGCAAGTCTCACTCTTATTGGTCTGAATTCTACAGTAATGTAATTGAATTATACTTTCTTTACTTCCTGAATTTCTGAGTTTTATCCAGGACTAACAGGAGCAATAACAGCTATAATATTGGGTAAATCAAGAGGGTGGCATTGGCCCTTTCCTTTCTACTACAAGGAGACTGACAAAAATTTGCCATAAACTTCTTGCTTGTTCATCAAGAAATACATAAAGCAACAAAGACAACCCTTCACTTTGACTGCTAAGACTGTGGAGGGAATGAGTAATTTGGAAAAAAAAAAAAAAGTTGTTTTTTTTCTGTGTATTCTTATTATTGCCACATTCTTTATGCTGGAAAAAATAAAAATTTTACTAATTCCTATGTGGTCCATTGTACTCAGAACACTTACGTTTAAAATAAGCAAAATATTTTTTTAAAAACCAGCAATTATCTACTAATACCTGTCAAACGCGTATCTCATTGAAGTCAGAGGCATTTCTTGCAAGACTTTTAGCAAATTTTGCATAGATGTGAGCTGTAGAACAGTAAAACTACACATGAAAATAAGGAGTACATTTTAAATAGCAAAGTAAATTAGTTAAAATGTAAAAACAGTAAACAGCAAGTCAGTAGGTTCTACTTCAGATTTTATCACTGTCTAACAGTGAGATTTTGGATAATTTGTTTAAGCTATTCAGGTTGTAAACTCATCCATTAGACTTAAAGATATTTAAGGTTGTTTCTAGTTTAAAATTTTAGAATCCTTAAAATTGTCAGTTATCCAAATTACTGCTTTCTACAACCTTAAAATCTACACTTTAGGAAATAACTGCATGACTGCCTTATGTTTTTAAACCAATATTTGGAACTCTGTAGACAAATCTTCAGTCATCAAGCAGAATAGATTATGTGTACTTTGCAATAAAAGTTACTGTTCTATAAAAATCCATTTTTCTATTCCTCCAAATCATGTTTATGGTTGACTGCCCACTAAGAGAACAATTTCCCTACCAATAATCTAGATTTTTATTTCCTTTGTTCTCCATTTTCCTATTCTAATCCTTTACTATATTAATTAACAATAAAGGACAAATAAATAAACCAATATTAAGATTATCTTGTGACTCATACCTAAAAGGAATAAAAATGGGAGAAAAATATCATTTAATTTTTTTTCTATATTTATCTCTTGCTAGAAACTGGGAACAGAATTCAGTGAACTTAGTATTATCTTAATAAGATTATAGCCCATAGTTACATTACGTCCTATAAACACAGGCATCCCTAAGGACTGGGATGAGGTCTCTTGATTTTTGGTTTTCAGCATCTAGCACCAGGCTAAAAAAATGAAAGGTTCTCTATAAATGTGTGTTGAACTGCATTTAGCTGAAGGAGACAAGGAAAGCAAAAGGAAATTTGAATTGACTGGGCTGGGACATTTTTGAGTACTTTACAAAGTTTTCACAAAAGGTTATTGACTTGTACTGATAGTTTTAATAAACATGCTGAGGCTCCAAGGCAAAAAGAACCACCATTTCATGGACTTCCTTAATGGGCTACAGCCAAATTGCATAACTCTGGCTTGATAAGCTGGTTTCCTACCAAGTTCAGGTTTTTGCACCATGTCCACTCTACCTCATAATTCGCCAGTACTCCTATGTGCCTTGATTTCACTATAAGGTAGAAAAAGAAGATTTTTGCCTTGATTTCATTATAAGGTAGAAAAACAAGATTTTTGAAATTAATAGAAGTGAAAATAATCTACGTATTTTGTGAAGATTTATCTGTAAACTTATAGAATCTCAGGTATAAGAACGTGACTTTACCTTTTCTGAGTGCTAATTGATTAATAATAATAATAATAATAGAATCAAAGAATTGGTGGTAAAGAGAGGGTATGATTTCCTCAACCCAGCAGCATTTTAAATACTGCAAGAACATACAGTCATGATAGGCTGACAGATTTAAGTTTAACAAAATCATGAAAATGTATCACTGCATATATTTTTATCTTTACCAAAGTTTAACCTGGTTCTTACTGAATTACAAATATATGATCTTAGTGGCCTAAAATTTATAGAATCATTCATGGAATGTTTGCTTTAGTCAAAGCATCAGTTTATTCTACAGTAAGTTTCTGTACAAAGGGCATCATATTTATGCTCCTGGGTCTCCATAGCTAATTCATATAATCAACAAATATTTATGGGGCAGCTACTATGTGCTGAGAACTGGTTTAAAGCTAAGTTCTAGAAATAAACCTATTAGCTGCTCTTGACAACTACATTCTAGTAAACTGTAGCCTATCAGGGAAATATTAACCAGAAAAGTAAATAAATAGAAGTTCAATTAAAAATAAAAATTATATTAAAAAATAAGATCTGTTTAATAAGAATGGAAACAAGGGCTGATTGGTAATTTTAAAAGATGGTGATAAAAAAGGTCTTTTCTAAGGAGGAGCCTACCATGTAAAGATCTGGTAGAAAAGCTTTCTATGAAGAGGGAAAATCAAGTGCAAAGGCCTCAAGTAAGGACTGGCTTGTCCTTGTTTGAAATACAAAAAGACCAGTGTTCCTAGAATTAATCAAATGAAAGTAAAAAAGTTTAAGTCAGTGAGGTAGGCAGAGGTCAATGAGGTCAGGCCTTCTAAGCTAAGGAGAGGAGGGTGTGTTTTACTTGACTTGAATTGCAATGAGAAGCCATTGAAGTAGGGTAACTACACAACCTGTCATCCAAACCAGAACCTTTGAGAGAGAAAGTAGGCACAATTAATAATTATTTCAGAACAATAGGAACAAACAAGGACTCTCCCAAGCAAACAGGGACATGAATACCCTCTTGTGAAGATTTCTAAGCAGTTTCTTAGCAGAAAAGTAATATATGATTTATGCTCATAAAATATTAAATTAACCTCTTTGCAGAGAATGAACTATATAAAAAGACAAAACTGCAAGCAGAGCAACTAACAAGAGGTTACTGTGTGTGCCTCATTGGCAAATAATTTTGTTTGTCCTTAGCTTTGTAGTAGAAGAGATGGTGAGAAGTATTCAGGTGTGAAGTTAGAGCAAAAAAGAAAAATTTGTTGTATTGAATGTAGGGTGGGAGGGAAAGAAAAGAATACGGGATGACTCTCAGTATTTCTGCTTGAGAAAAATGGGTGAATAATGACACCATTTACCTATGCTGAGTAAGCTGGACAGGAGGAATAGTCAGGAGAGGAAATAAAAATTGTGCTAAGAGAAATATATCTGAGATAAATATATCTCTAAGCACAGAAGGCCGAATATCAGCTCATTCCTAGACATATGGTCAATGAAGTCAAACATTCAGACCAAACTTTCGAACAGAATTCATTCGGACTCAACTGTCACAAGCTAGCCTATATGCAAATTTAATAATTTTGAAGGTCTTTCCGCAGGAAGCAAAGGCAGTACAAATAGTAAATCACAAATGAAATATAATAGTTACTTCTTCTATTTTAAAGTACAGGGCTCTCCTCTGACCTCAATATCAAGAAATACATATAAATTTAAATATGTGAATATATGTTGTAGCACAAAATGCATTAACTTCTGCTTGACTTTGCTTATGGATCCTTTCCCTAGTTTCTTATTCTACTATAAAGGAGTTAGTAAATATTTGGATAACCTGTGTTCTCATACCCAAAAGCAATGATACTGATATATATGGATATCAAGCAAGACTTTTACTTTTTCTCATAGACAATACATGCCATTAATGTAAAAGGACCAGTATCTAATATAGTTGGTCAGGTAATCATTCCAAATAACTCATGTCCTCAATGTACTAGTAGTCAAAGAATGTTTGTCGTAAAGAATTTTATACTACCTATGTTTCAACTTAAATGTCAGGTTTATAGAGTTCATCATGACCAAGTATTTTTCTAGAAAAAAATAAAGCGTCCTATAATCTAGCATTTTATTTGAGAATAGTTAAGCTCATAAAATGATAGCTAAATAGAATTAATTGCATATGGCTCAAACTGTCAATAATATATAGTAAGTATAGAATAATTCTCTATTTCTTCCTCCTAAAAACCATAGATGACCTTGAACCCATTGTGCCTCTCCTTGTTTCAAGGCTGGCAAAACTAAAGTTTAATATTTGCATATGTGCATGTTCAAACTACAGTCCCTGAGAAATGCTATTGATCTTTCAAAACTCAGCAAATTGGCAAGATCTATGTTCTTGTAGCAGTGGTATTCTCTCAGGGGCAATCAGCATTTTTCTTCATGTTGCATATGCACAGTCTATGTATGTGACTAAAGCAGCAAGGCATGACACAGAGCAGCATGTTGCTAATTAATGAGTAGGTTTGCATTAAACAGAGGAAGTATCATAAGTCACTTTACATAGACTCAGTCAAGATCAACAATTTTGTGTTGGCCAGGTGTGGTGGCTCACTCCTGTAACGCCAGCACTTTGGGAGGCTAAGGTGGGTGGATTACCTGAGGTCAGGAGTTTGAGACCAGCCTGGCCAACATGGTGAAACCCATCTCTATTAAAAATACAAAAATCACCCGGGCACGGTGGCACACACCGGTAATCGCAGCTACTCGGGAGGCTGAGGCAGGATAATCACTTGAATTCAGGAGGGAGGTTGCAGTGAGCCAAGATTGTGCTACTGCACTGCAGCCTGGGCAACAAACTGAGACTCCGTCAAAAAAAAAAAAAAAAAGTGTTACACATACCTCTATTCTAAGATAATTTCTTTTAGGTTAATTGTTTTAGAATTTGTAATTTGTGCAATTCCCAGCAAACTGTCAGCCTCTGGGATCTGAATGACATAGTAGAATGATTTGTGGGCATGGATGCACCCAGACCCAATTACAATGTTGACCTACTATTTATTAAACACAGACTAGACATTTACTCTTTTTGAACTTTGGTTTTCTCATCTATAAAATGGAACTAAAAATATATAACTTTTAGGGCTGCCCTGAAGATAAACAACAATGAAAAAAACTTAAATTGATTTTTCTTAGCACAAATTTGGTGCTTGATTAATGCTAATTGCACTTCTATTGATAAAAAACATTCATTCGACACTAAGCATAGGCTATTTCGAATTGTTATGTGTCTTAATGTGTTTAATGAATTGTTTCACAGAGTAACTCCTTAAATATTTGTTTTAAAATTTAATTTGAACAAGATAATTCTCAGTCCTAGACTACCCCAATGTAGTTGATAACAGAGTAATGTATTGTTAATAAAATAGAAATAAAAGTTTTAACATGCATATTTATATAGACAAATATGTACAATATATGTACAAATATACACCTAAATATATGCATACTTAACTATGTATATTTGATGTTGAAAATATCGGTAATGTTATTGAAAATTTATATAAAATAGTGGAAACTATTGATTTTACTTAGAAAATTATTTCTTTATGACAAAATCTCTTGCTGTTTCGTTTTTTGTTTTTGTTCTCCCTCTTTTTTTTATAACCAGATATAACTGAAAAATATTACTAAATTCGAATTTTTAGGTATTACTTCATTTTCAGTTCTTATAATTGTTTTATGAAATGATAGAGTAAAAAAAGAACTTCAAAATTTTTTATACAATTCTGGAGAATTGTTCCTATCATATTCTAAATCAGAGTTCTAACTTATTTTCAATAGCAGACAAAGGAAAATATTTCATGAGTTCTGCTAGAGTTTCCAAGATTCTATTAGTCAAAAATATTTCAAGAAAAAGGGAAAGTAATGAACATACATATGCATGTATCTTTATAATAAAACAATTTGAATTCCTTTGAGTATTTACCCGGTAATGAGATTGCTGGGTTGAATGCTATTTATGCCTACAGGTCTTTGAGGGATCACCAAACTGTCTTCCAAAATGGATGAAGTAATTTACAGTCCCACCAATAATGTAAAAGTGTTCATTTTCTTCCACAACCTTGCCAGCATCTGTTGTTTTTTTGACATTTTAATAATAGCCATTCTGTCTGATGTGAGATGGTATCTTATTGTGATTTTGATTTGCATTTCTCTAATGGTCAGCGATTTGAACTTTTTTTCATATATTTGTTGACCTCATGTATGTCTTCTTTTGAGAAGTGTCTGTTCTGTGTCCTTTTCCACTTTTTAATGGGTTTTTTTTTTCTTGTAAGTTTATTTAAGTTCCTGAAGACTCTGGTTGTTAGACTTTTGTCTAATAGATTGCAAAACTTTTCTTCCATTCTGTAGGTTGTCTGTTTACTCTGTTGATAGTTTCTTTTGCTGTGCAGCAGCTCTTTAGTTTAATTAGATCCCATTTATCAATTTTTGCTTTTGTTGAAATTGCTATTGACAGCATTATTCACAATAGCAGAGACATGGAATCAACCAGAAGCTGGTTGATATCTCCAATGACAGCCTGGATATAGAAAATGTGGTACATATACAACATGGTATACTATGCAGCCATAAAAAGTAATGAGATGATGTCCATTGCAGTGACATGGATGGAGCTGGAGGCCATTATCCTTAGCAAGCTAATGCAGAAACAGAAAACCAAATACCACATTTTCTCACTAATAAGTGGAAGCTCAATCATGAGAACACATGGGCACAAAGTGAGAAACAACATGTCCTGGGACCTCTCAAAGGGTGGAGGAAGGGAGGAGGGAGAGCATCAGGAAGATTAACTAATAAATCCTGCGCTTAATACATGTGTGATGGGATGATCTGTGCAGCAAGCAACCATGGTACATGTTTACCTATGTAACAAATCTGCACATCCTGCATATGTACCCTTGAACTTAAAGGTTGAAAATAAAAAGAAAACATTATGCTAAATGAAAGAAACCAGTCAAAAATCCCACTTATTGTATGATTCTATTTGTTTGAAATGTCCAGAACAGGGAAACCTACAGAGACAGAAAGTAAATTAGTGGTTGCTTAAGGATAGGGGAGGGTGGATGGCAGAAGGATAGCTAAAACTTACAGAACTTTCTTTTTGTGGCAATGAAATGTTCTGTGGTGAGGTTTGAACATATCTGTGAATATACTAAAAATAATTGAACTGTACACTTTAAATGAATGAATTGTATGGGGTGAATTATACTTTAATAAAGTCATTTTTTAAAAAAGAGAAAGGAAAAGTATATAATTAGAAGCCTAGACATTAAATTTTGAAGGAGTGACTAATAAGTTCTTTGATCCATATTTATTTTGACACCTGTCAATTCCTTAGAGAATCAGACAAACGTCTGTGTATCTTCAGTTTGATTAGGTTATTCTATTTCCAAAACTAGAGCAAGTCTAGTATCCCCCTGATTTAAATATATCAGGAGACTTTCAGAAATCTATGAAAACCTTTAACACAGTAAAAAAAATATCTATTTTCTTTGATTTGTATGCTATTATAAGAAACCAACAATTGTTTGTGATAGAGTGATAAATCAGAAAATATAGATATGAATATTAAGCTAATTGACTACTACATAGCAGGAGTCTTAGTCCATTGGGCTGCAGTAGTAAAATACCATTAACTGGGTGGCTTATAAAGAAAAGAAATTTATTTCTCACAGTTCTGGAGGCTTGGAAATTCAAGATTAAGGCATTGACACATTTGGTGTCTAGTGAAGGCCCATTTTCTGGTTCATATATGGTGACTTCTGGCTATGTACTCACATAGTTCAAAGAAGTTAAGGCAGCTTTCTAGGGACTCTTTTATGAGGGCAAACTAATCTCATTCATGAAAGCTGAACCCTCACGATTTAATCACTTCCCAATGGCCCCACCTCTTAATATCCTCATATGGTGATTAGGTTTCAATATATGAATTTAGAGACAACACAAACATTCAGATGGTAAAAGCAAGCACTATTTAGTTGCATTGAAATCATTACTTTATTTAATCCTCACAATAATCCTGAGTTTGTTACATTTTCTCATTTGGAAAATAAAACAGAGGGATCAAATATCTTGATCCAGGGCACACAGTTGGTGTGTAAACCAGGGCACACAAAATTCAAATTGTGTCTGTCTACAAAATGAAAGATCTTAGCCACTAAGTCATGCTCTTTCTGTGGCCGTAAAAAGGGAAGTAAAGTGATAAAAAAAAAAAAAAAAAAAAAAAAAAAAAAAAAAAAAAACATAGAAAATAGTCACTGGTGTCCCATAGTGACTTTACTACATCTAAAGCATGAATGGAAATTGATTCAAAATCACCCATATTTTAAGATGATGACGGTTTCTCAAATAAAATTTAATGTAACCTATTTTTTATACTTGATAGTACTAAGTTTCATTTCTCAATAAGGTCTAAACATCTAAAAGATCCCTAGTCCTACACATACCTAGAGTATCTCTGGGTAGTGTTTATGAGTACATTAACACAGGGCCAAAATTTGAAAATCAATCAACCTGCATTTTGTTCACAAAACAAACACCAAATGGTTTATTTGTTACTTGTGTTTGTCTGTTTATTCCCACTGGTTTGAGCCCACATGAATAGAGTTCGTGATCTAATAAAAGAGCTGGGGGGAACAGCATTCATCCCTTTTGACCTTCATCCCCACTGCCATATGAGATCATGGTGTTCCTTCCCTCCAGAGGAAACAGCAAGGAAGCAGAGAAAAACCCTTATCAAGACACGAAATGCTAATTCTTTGATCTTGTATTATCCAGTCTCCAGAAATGTAAGAAATAAAGTTCTGTTCTTTATAAATTATCCAGTCTCAGGTATTTTGTTATAACAGCACAAAATGAACTAAGATAGCCTCCTAAAAACTGAATCAATTTACCATCACCCTCAACAGTGTATTAATGTTCTATTTCCCTGATATTCTCATCACTGAATATTAAACTTTTCCATTTTATTCAACTTATGTATATTATTATTGTCTTAATTGGGAATTTTACAAATTACTAGTGAGGGCGAATGTTTTTTAGTGTATGTATTGATCATTTGTACCTTTTTCTGTGAAATCTGTACATAGCATTTGCTCATTTTTTTTCTCTTGGCCATTTTCTTACTGAAACGTAAAAGCTTTCTGTGTATTATGTTTATTACTCCTTTGTGGCATGTAAACTGTAAAAATACTTTCTTCCAGCCTCAAACTTGTCATTTGCCTATATTTATGATGTCTGTTTATTAAGTTTTATGTTTTACGTAGCCAAGTCATTCAAACTCTTCTTTATATATTTTACATTTTATATCTTGTTAAGGAAGATAGCTCAATCCCTAAATTCAAAAATACTGTTCCATATTTTTTCTACTACTTTTATAAATATTTAGATCTTAATCTATCAGTACTTTTTATATAGTGTGAGGTACCTACTGAAATCAAATTTTGTTTTAAAATAGATGTTCATCTCCAGTTTACTAAAAGCTTGCTTTTACTTTCCTTACTAATTTGAAATATAGCCCATTTTATATTATAAATTCCCACATAGAAATGGGGCTATTTCTGTTTTCCCTATTCAATGACATTAATGTATTTTTGAAACAATACTGTGTTATTTTAACAATATGATGTATTGTAGTATATGTATTGAAGAAAAACATTTCACTACCACCTCACAGATGAGGTCTAATGTTTAAGAGCACAGATTTCAGACCCATTCCTGGCAGCAGTACTTTTTGCCTGCTGGCAGGTTGGTTGAACTTTCTGTACCTCCCATTCCTTATCTGTAAAATTTGCATGAGTATAGGATTATTAGTAGTATTAGAGAAGTACTAGAATTATAAGATTATTTTTAGGATTATTATAAGTGAGTTAATATATGTAAAGTTCTTAGATCAGTATTATATAGTAAATATTTTTTGTTTCCTATTATTATAACCCCCCTTATATTTATTTTGAAAAAAAAGCTATCTTTTTGCAATATCTGCCTATATAAATTTTTGCACCAGAATGCCAATTTTCATAGATACTCCCATGTGCACTCTGTTAGGACAATGGATACTACGTTAATTATACCTAAAATACTGTTTTGTGCACATTGGTATTATTTAGCAATGGAACCCTGTCTTCATATGAAAGTTTGAGTAGAGTCTAAAAAAACAATCCCTTGAAGATGGACCTGCAATGGTTAAAGCTGCCAACACCAACTACCAGTAAACAGTTTCCAGGACTCTAAGAAAAATAGTTTGAAAATCCCAGGTTGAAAACATTTTTTTCTTGTCACATTATCTCTCATCACATGAATGTTTATTTCAGTGAGCAGTGACTGAGTTATTATGTTTTATTGTCTGAGAGGAGGTTGGCATTTGGTGTACTTCATAAGAAAAACATCCCCAGACAATATTCCAGAATTTGTAATTTCAGGAAAGAAAGCAATAAATGACCACCGTCTCCATCTGTTCAAAGGCTGCATTTACTAAAGAGGAATGACAGATTAATGTGCACCATATGAAAGAATTTTTGTTTCACCAAATTTGGTAAATTTGTATAAACACTGTAGCAAATGGTGAGGTGAGATGATATTATAATCACATACTCATCCCTCTGATAGATAAGCTAACCATATTAGTCTTTTGTACAAAATATACTACTGAGTTTTGTGTTCCAGTAATGTTGTTATTGGTTATCTTCTTGATTTAATATGAACAGCTCCCTAAACCATAAGTAATTTAATCAGCTTTCTGTAGTTTTATATTTATGTCATCACTTCTGTTGAACTAAAAATGCAATTCACTAGTTATTATCATAAACATAGTCTTCTGAGTACAAGGAATTATAATAATGGGCTGTATTTGTTCTATTGTTATACTTTGTTCAACCAAGTGACAGCATGAACTCGCATCTAAAACACAAGTTATTGTACACTGCAGGCCAAAACATAGGCTAGTTCTGAAGTATGAGCTAATAGTGCAGACATGGGATAACAGTGAATGGCTCTCTGGGTTCCAATGACTAGGGCAACTTTCCAGTTCATCTGAGAGAAACACAGTCCAACATTATCACAGCAATGTACCCATCTGTGGGTTTTAGTAGCTTTGAATGAGTGCATTGCAGAGACTGTGGCTAGTTAGCCAGTTACTGAGTGTTGCACACTGCTCTGCCTGTATGAAAATAAAAGACACCACAGATGGGGCTATTGTTTTGGGAGGATACCAACAGTGAGTATCTTGATGCATTGTGTCATCAAAGCATACAACATCACAGAAAAAATAATGGTTGATTATCAACAAAGAAATATTATGTTGAGGTATTCTAGGTACTTAGAGCCATTGGGGAAAAAATAAGAATAAATTTGAATTATTCATTATGCATAGTCTCCAGTATGCCTTGTAATTAGTGGATAGATCATTATATATGTGACTCACACATGTACATTTTAATCTGTAGAGATTAAACTCAATAATTTAATAATTTTTAATTATAAAAAAATTACAAAACTTATTTAAATTCTTTGAATAATGTCTCTGCTCTAACCTAAAAAGAAAAAAAAAAAACCCTGCAATTTGTTTATATACCCATGTGACATACAGGTTAAAATGAGTTTTAGAAGTGAAGCTTGCCCAGAATTAAAGCTAGCAACTTTGGAGCATAATTCAAAATCAGTCTGTCTAATTTCAAAGCCACTAGCTGAACCATTAAATAATGCCTGTCTCATTGTAAGGGCATTTTTTTCCCCCCACAATCCAACCCCCCTTGGTTTGTTTATTTGTTTGGTTTGAAAATCTATCTATCTATCATCTATCTATCTATCTATCTATCTATCTATCTATCTATCTATCTATTGTCATCTATCTATCTAGAAAACAAGCAATGGAACCTGTAACAAAGGTTACCATCTTGTCTATAAAAGCAAACTATACAAATAAAATGCAACATTCTTATGTTCTTATTCTCACAGTCCTCTTATTTCTTCTCTGGAGACAACTGCTATACTGAGCTTGGTGTGTATTCTGCCAGGCAATGTTTTTAATTATTTTACTGCATATATATTATATGTAAGCCATCAACATTAATTATATGTTGACCTACATAAATCGTATCATGCTGTGAAATAATTCTATAAATTTTTTCTTACAATTTCACATGTAATCTAGTTGATTCATTTTAACAATTGCATCACAATTAATCAATGTTTTATTTATCTATTCCATATTAATGAATACTTAGACTTCAAACTTACAATATTTTAAATAAATAGGCAGCAAACTGTCTTCTATGTATTTCTTATATAAATGTGTGAAGTTTCTCTAACTGTTTCTAAGGTATATACCTTGAAGTATGTCAATGGTCAGTGTCCATGCTGTCCACTAAATTATTTGAAATATAATTCCTTTGTACTTACAATGTACCTTTGTCAAATATTATACCAACATAATATTCTATCAGCATTGTACAAATAGGCCTATTTTTTTACATTCTGCCAATGCTAAATTCTTTTGAAAGAAGTTAATTGTTTAATCTGGCATATATATAAATCTATAATACACGAAGATTTTGAAAGAATAATAAGTGAATATCACAGTCTCACCACCATATTAATGTGTTAGAACACTACTGGTTCCTAAGAAGTTGTGAGTTCCTACAAAATTATAATTATCCTCTAGAGTCAATTTTGTGTTCATTATTCTCTTTTTCCATATATATTTAGCTGTCTGAATATGTATGTCTACTTTTGAAACCCTAAGTAGCAAGCATAAAACTAGACATATAATAAAAATAGAATTCAACACTATTAGTGGAAAGCTTTCAGGAAAAGCTCTGCTGAGCGATAGGATCTCTGAGAATGTACAAGAACGCTTTTTGGTGAAGTTAGTGGGTGAAGCTATTAGAGTCCTGACAAATAGGGCTTGTGTCACTTAGACCATTTAGCTAGGTTGAAGTGAGAAATAGATATTGAGGAAGATCCATCAGAAATATGGCCAGAGGAAGTGAGCAGCTCTGCATTTTCTGCTTCTAAGCTCATCATAGCCCAACTTTAGCTCCCATGAATTGGCCAAAGCAGAACACTTATGGCATTGTCAACTGATCCAGGGAATAAAGCATGAGGAGAGAAGCAATAACTTTATTAGCACATGGTTTAGTTCAGCCAGGTACAGGTAAGACTCTGGGGCAGGTGCCACTTAGGCATTCTGCTCTTAGATTAATAATAATGGCACAGAGGCAGTGGAGAGGTTGTTGAAAGCAGACTTCCACAAGTTTGTCTCTTGAGTCTATTCCAATCTATTCTGAAGCACTGTTATCATTGAGGGATCTTCCTTCACAACCTTACCAGTAGGTCTCTTTACCTCTTTCTTGTGGTAAATCTCTTGTTTCAAGTATTCCATTTTGTCCTCTGTCTTGGCTTTCTTTGAGCTTCAAAAGGGTATCTAGTTTCTCTTATCGATACCAACAGAACCATTGATGTCAAAATTTCAGGCCTTTTTTGAAGGACTGCTCTCGTCTCCCATAGAGACCTCCAATCTCCTACTTGGAAGGTAATGACCTAAAAGCTCAATGGTAGAGAAGGACTGTCATCTTTGAATTCATTAGTCACTATAACAATCACCATTTAATCCCTTTGTGGAATATCAACCCCCGCCCCTGGCCCGGTGCTTTTTTCTGCCAATCTCATCCCTTCTCTTTACTCAATTCATAGTATATACTTTTAGATTTCTATTTGGTTGAGAAAGAGGCAATTTACTAAACAGGGAGTGTTTTTATGGGATCTAGAAATAGTAATGCATCTAAATGGCTTTTAGCCAGTCTTCCTCATGTTAGGCTTCCCCTTCACTTACGATTACATGGTCCTTGATACTTCCAGTAATTCTTGAGAATTATTCAGTAGACATTGTGCAGTCTTAAGATTTCCTCATGTCAGGCTTGGAATCTGGCTTTTTCAGATGGATGAGCCTGTTACCACTTGTGAATACAAAGAATCTGAGACAGGTCTCAATCTAGTTAGAAACTTTATTTTGCCAAAGTTAAGGACACACTTGTGACACAGCCTCAGGAAGTCTGATGACATGTGACAAAGGTGGTCAGGATACAGCTTGGTTTCATACATTTTAGGGAGACATGGGATATCAATCAATATGTGTAAGACGTACATTGATTTGGTCCAGAAAGGCAGGACAACTGGAAGCCTGCTCCAGGCTTTGAGATCACAGGTAGATAAAAGACAAAGAGTTGCATTCTTTTGAGTCTTCGATCATCCTTTCACTGAATACACAATTTAAATGTGGGGGAGGGGTCTAGAGGAATAGTAACTTATGCCTTAGTCTGACTCAGTGAATCTGTATATTTTACATAAACAATAGGGCAGAAGAAGAAATCAGATATGCATTTGTCTCAGGTGAGCTGAGATGACTTTGAGTTCTGTCCCCTTTCCCCACATCTGTGAAGATAAGGTATCAATTTACATTGCCAAGGTGAAATTCAACAGAACTGTTTCAGGGTAAAGATTTTGAGACCCACAAGGAATTTCCTTGTGGGCACACTGTGAGGAAGGTATGTAGCTTTTTTCTCTTTGCAGCTATCTTATTTAGGAAAAAAATAGGAGGCAGGTTTGCCTGATGCAGCTCCTAGCTTGACTTTTCCCTTTGCTTTAGTGATTTGGGGGTTCAGAGATTTATTTTCCTTTTATAAACTTTTCCGTCTCTTTTCCAGCTTACAAAATGTTGTTGCTCTTGCCTTGATTCCGTGTTTCTCATCCTTGCTGACACTAAAGTCGGCATTGTGGAAGCTGAGACCAAATCTAAAACAAAATAGACTTTTACTGAGAATGTATGCAACTCTAAATATTCCCACTTGAGCAGTTTTCAAATTCCTTTTATTAACCATTTTCTCCTTAAATACTTTAAAATGGAGTGCCCTGTGTGAGGCTGTATGCATTAAAACAAACAAGCAAATGAATGAACAAACAAAAACTCTTGATGATGGCTTTTGGAATGCTACACACTTATTCAAATGAGACTTAAGTAATCTGAAAGTATGGATGTAATTTATAAGAATCTTAAATGCAAATTAGAGAAAAATTACAAAGCTAGAATGGGAATTGTTTCTGCACACTACCCAATGCTGGAGGAAGACAGTGTGTGAAATGCTAGCTAGCTTGTGAAAGGCTTATAAAAATGATGCTATGCCATTCTTCAGACTATATGCTGAATGGGGAAAAAAGATGTAAGAAACAATAAGCAACATAGTCATGGGTCTCCGAAATAAATTAATTCAATGTAAACCCTTTCTATTCTAGACATTTCTAAGATTATTCAGTGTGATAGAGATTGGAGATCTCAGAAGCTTAGGGTGAGTGGAGGAAGCTGACTATCAAATGCTAACAGGACTCAAGGCAGATCTGTGCTGCTCCTTGTCTTTTAGGTATCAGCTAAAATTCACCTCTTTCTGACCATCCTACCCAAAGGAGATTTCTCATCTACACATTCACTCTCATTAATTCTTAGTTTTCTGTTTGTTTCCTGTAAAGTGTTAAACAAAATGTGTGATTGTTTTATTTTTGCTTGTTTCTTTTTTCTGTCTCTCATCACTAAACTCTAACAAAAGTCAAGAACCATAACTTTTTTGTTTCCCATTTTAGCTGCAATAAATGAAGTAGTCCTTGACATACAATATATTGGGGAATTTAGCAAGACCTTCTACCTAATCTCCTAGCAGCACATGAGCAAAGTCTCAAAGGATTTGTAGGAGTTAGTCTGTGTTGGAGGGCATTTGGGGAAGTCATTTCTGTCAAGCAAAGGAGTATGTGAGAAACTGTAAATTATTGAATATAGCCAGAGTGAATACTTTAGTAATAAGGATAAAAAAGAACTGGAGAGAAATAACATTGAGGAGCAAAGCCAAGCAAACTCATGAATTATTGCTGTTACAAAGTCTTGAGCACCATTGCAATATTTTAAGCAAGGGAAATGTAAGAAAACATTTTCTATTTTAGAAAGATAAATCAGAGAAAAGTTAGTGATAAGCATTTGAATAGAGCAAAGCTACAGTTATTAATATAACTGTTGATATAATAGTTACCCTCTAGAAAAATAAAGATTTCAGTTTTATATGGCGTTCATACAGAGAGGAAAGATGAAGAGCTTTCTAAAGACAGAATCAATAGTATTTGGTCATCTACTCAATGTAGTGGGTGAAGGACAAAGGCAAACTAAGTCATTTTTCAAATTTCTTGTTTAGCCTGTTAGGTAGAAAATAGGGCCATATACAAAAAATGAAGAAAATTTTGGAGTGGGAGAGGGAAAGAATATAAGCAGAAATGTCACTTTTAGTGTGGACTTTTGGCAAAATATAAGACTCTAATTGAATAATTATTCCTATTTTGTGTCACTCTAAAATATTATTTACTCACCTTAAGTCCATAGTAAAGATGACATTACTGCTTATATTCTCATACTACCCATTCCAAACCTGGACCTCTCATGTGACATGCCTAAATATTGGTTAAATACATATTTATTTTTCTGATTTGTTCCTCTGACACTCTCCAATGCATAATTATCCGGACATTCAAAGATCAAAATAGAAGAACGTTTCAAAAAGATAAGGATTCAGGGTTAAGACTCTCTTAATTATGACTCCTTTGTTTAAATATGAGCTCACCCACTTATGCAGATAAGTACTGTCATTGAAATGGTTATTTAGAAAAGAAAAACACATTTTTGTTATTACCATAGGAAGAGTAATGGCTTCTTTATGAACTATTACTTCACATTAGCTGAATTCAAATAATGATTAATTCTTATAACATGTCTTAATTTTGTGAAGAAAATAAAAATACTAAGGTACTAGCATTTTAAAATTTTTTATCCAGGCACAATACAGGTAACTACAATAAATCAATGCAAACTTAATATAGTCACCAGGTATAAAGAAAATATACATAATGCCAATGTTTTAAAATGACTAGATTTGGGGCCACTTACATACAATAGAGGAGAATTTTGAAAACAATTATTTTATATAGTAATGGCGGGTTATTTTCCAGAACATAAATAATTCAAATCAACAAAGCATTTTAATATTTCTTTTGAAATTGGCCAATTTTGAATACTAACTTCAAAGCAAATACTCCTTGTTTTTGTTTATCTAAGAATTGAAAAAATTTGCCTATTTGAGAAATGTGAACTGTAAGTATTCACATAATAGCTGATGTTGCTATTAAAATTTTAATAGGCTGGATGCCATATTAATAAAAATGAGACACACAATTTTTAAAAATATTAAGAAAGTAAATGTTTTTTTTTCTTTTCAGCTTTGCATAATACAGGACAGAACATTAAATGTAAGGATAGTCAGACGAAGAAATTCAAGATAAAAATAGTCTGTTTACATCCTTATTCTTATTTTGCCATGATGCTTATTGATCCAAAACTAATCTCACCACCAGATTTATTCTCTGTCTAATCTTTTACTTCTCATTTATAACATCTGAAATTTCAGCAACATGAAATTCACATTTTAGTTAAAAGTCTCATATATCATTTAAGGAAATAAAGTTTGCGTCAAAATACTCTCACCTTTTATTGTTAAATGTCAACTATTAGCAGAAATATCTCTATCCAATTCTATTTGTATACGTATAATCTAATTACATTTAAAATGTGTATATATCTTGCAAAGAAGAAACAAAAGAAGGTAAAAATAAATAAATGTGAAGAATTGAAAAAAAAACCAATCTGGGAAAAAAAAACAATCTGGGAAAAACTAAAAGAACAAGAGCTTCTTGTAGCAATGAGTACTTCCTAGTCTGGGGCAAAGAAAGAATTATGTGAGGCTAGGGTATCTTGTTCTACAATAAATTTAATTGACTTAAAAATTAATGAAGTGACATTAAAACAACAAGGAAACAGATATAAAAAGCCCTCAAGGACTAAAGTTGTGACAAGTTGAGTACCAAAAGGATAATAATTGCAGTGGAATAAAATAACTTTTCAAAATCCACAAGTAGTGTTCAAAAACAATAAGGCCAGAAATATCTCACAGAATAAGATTTGATAAAGCATTTCCTTACTGAGAATTTGGTAGCTAAAGTACAATGAGTAAACATCTTTTCTTGTCTTTCTTTTTTTCCATTAGGAACTATGTTTTGGAGTAAGAACTCCAGTAATTGGGGAAAAGCTCTATGTTATAGAAGAGTACAGCTTATTTTATAAAATAAATGACAGAGTTGAGATACAATTGTTTTAAGCTTGTATTCTTCAAGTAGTATAAGCTCCAAATATATTAGTAAAATTTACAGAATTACAATGAAAATAATTCCAAATCTGAAATCAAAACATTGTAAAACTTCTCTCTGAATAATAAATACATTGAACAATGACAAAATTGAAAATTGTTACAAGAGATTTGAACAGCTAACACACTTAATGTAATGAAAATATATAAAAACCTGCACCATGAAATTGCTGAATGCACATTTTGTACCATATATAATTAACAAAAAATTAACTTCAAAACAATAAATTGACAACCAATATCAAAGAAGTATAATTATATCAGCCATTTTCTGGTGACAATGAAATTAAAATACTAATTAATTACAAAAAACTACCAAAAAACACACATATTTCAAAACTTATATAAAAGGCATTGCAAAAGAAAGAAAAATTCTAACATTTGTGTAACTAGAAACTTAGAAGGAAAGAGTACAGGGAATGGTAGCAATTTTTAATGACACACTAAAAATTTTTCAAAACTGATGAAAGAATTTAAACTATCAATTATTAAAGCGCTACTAAGCAAACAAAATAAATACAAACAAAATCAGATTATTCACACCATAATCAAAACACTGAAAACTAAAACAAAAAGAAAAACTTAATAACATTCAAAGAAAAAAAAATATACAGTAATAATGTTTTGGTCAGCAACAGTTCCTTAAGATAAAAATGGAGCTGAAAAATTCTTCTTGCCTAGTGATATCATAGCCATCTTACCATTGTAGCACAATGAATTTACTCACATTTGTGGTTACAATTGTGTGAACAAATCTACTGCACTTCCAGTATTATAAAAATGAAACACATAATACTTGATAATGATAATATTAATAAATGACTATGTTTCGGGTTTATGTATTTACTATATTATTGTATCGCCATTTTAGAGTATGTCTTCTACTTATTAAAAAAAGTAGAGTGTTTCTTCTACTGATTAAAAAAATAGTCAACTGTAAAACAGCCTCAAGCAGGTCCTTTAGGAAGTATTTCAAAAGAAGACATTATTATTATAGGAGATGACAGCTCTATGCATGTTTTTGCCCCTGAAGACCTACCAGTGGAACAAGATGTGGAGATGGAAGACAGTGATATTAATGATCTTGATCCTGTATAGGCCTAGGCTAATGTGTATGTTTGTGTCTTCATTTTTAACAAAAGTTTTAAAAAGTAAAAAAGAAAAATTAAAAATAGAAAAAAGATTACAGAATACAAATATAAAGAACGTAAATATTTTTGTACAATGTGTTTGTGTTTTAAACTGTTATTACAGAAGAGTCAAATGCTTAAAAAGTAACGTTTATAAAGTAAAAAAAATTATAGTAAGCTAAGTTCTAATTTATTAAGAAAGAAAAAATTTCTTACAAATTTAATGTAATCAAATTTTAGGGTGTTCATAAAGTTTACCATAGTATACAGTAATATCCTTAGGATTTCATACCCACATCCCTTTTACCGACTCACTCAGAGCAACTTCTGGTCCTATAAACTCCATTCGCATAAGTACCCTATGCACAGTTGCTTTAAAATATCTTTTATACTGCAGTTTCACTGTGCCTTTGCTATGTTTAGATATGCTTAGATACACCAATACTTGCCATTGGGTTACACTTGCCTACAGTATTCAGTACAGTAACACACTGTAGAGGTTTGTAGCCTAGGAGCAATAGACTAGAGCATATAACCTGAGTAAGGGGGAGGACATCCCATCTAGATATGTGTGAGTACACTCTATGATGTTAACACAACAAAAAAATCACCTAAGACACATTTTTTAGAAATTATTACCGTCATTAAATGATGCATAACTAAACTATATTTAAAATAGAATCAATAAGTATGAGAAAGATTTCTCAAGGAAATAAGTTTTAAAGAAGACATTATTATAGCACTAAAAGAAAACATTGGTCAACATTTATTCTATATCTAGCTAAAATGTCCTTCTAAAGTGAGAAGAAATAAAAATGTTTTGTGACAAACAAAATTGGAAAATGCATTGCTAGTGTCCTACACTAATAGATACAGTAAATAATTCAAGGACAAAAAAATTATTTCAGATACAAATATAAATATACAGGAAAGCAAAACAAACAATGTAAATGGTAAAAATTGGGTAAATATAAATGAATGTTAACTCTAAAAAGCAACACTAGGAAAATTCCATATGCTCTGGTTCAGCATGTAAGAAGCTTAGAAGTCACCACTTGACCCTCACAAGTAAAAAGCTAAAACATCAACAATTCCTCTTAGATCCATCAGAGAAAAATGAGAGCACAGGGCAAACCACTGCCTTAAAATCAGAGAGCCAGACAGGGTGATGCAGAGAATCACATTACTTGAGCAGAAACTTCCTAGGGGACTGGTGTCTTGTAGGAAAACCAGAACAGTAATTGACAAATTGTTGGATACTCATTGTGGACAGATCCAAATGTTAAAAATTCCAGGAGGATCTAGTCAAAAGGGAGCCTCCATCCACACTTTTGTGAGTTTAACCACGAGGAGTTCTACCAGACCTCCACAGTGAGTATCAAAGAAAAATTCCCTTCTGCTTCTAGCAGGGGAAAGGGAAAAGTAACCATTTTGAAATACACCTGGGCACATTGTTCTTAATAAAGTTGGCCCTTAAGAGAAAAAATTTTACTAGATCCTAAGGAGAAAAGTACTAGAAGGCACTGGTTAAGCCTATAGTATGGGGGCACAGACTCACCAAAAGACTGAAACTTAATCATAGGAATAGAGAATGCTTTCTCTACTCTCACAGTTTGTGATTACCTTACTAAAGGCCTATTTACTACAGATCCTTTAACCCAGTACATCGTGTCCACCTTTCAACAAAAAAATACAATACATACCAAAAGGCAAAAACACAGTTTGAACAGACAGAACAAGCATCAGGATCAGAGACAGAAATGGCAGGAATATTGGGATTATCAGGCCAAAAATTTTTACAACTATGATTCATGTGCTAAGTAAGGGCTTTAATGGAAAGACTAGATAACATCCAAGAACAGATGAATAAGGTAAGCAGATAAATTGAAATTCTATCAAAGAGTCTAAAAGAAATGCTAGAGATCAAAAACACTAACAGAAATAAAAATGCCTTTGATGGGCTCATTACTACACTGAGGAAAAAATACCTGTGCTTGGGTATATGACAATAGACAAAGATGAAAAAGCAAAGAAAAAACTAAAATAAACAGAACGAAATATCAAAGGACTGTGGGACAACCACAGCAGTTGTAACATACACATAACAGGAATATCAGAAGAAGAGAAAGAGACAAAAAACAGGAGCAATATTTGAAGCGATCATGACAGATAACTTCCAAAAATTAATTTCAGACAAATGAATGACAGACACATCCAGGAAACTCAGAGAACAGCAATCAGGATAAGCACAAAGCAAACATACAAACTATGCAGAAACATATTATATTCAAACTGCAAAAAATCAAAGATTAAAAAAAAATCTTAGAAGAATCCAGAGGAAAAAATGATCTTATCTATAGAAAAGTAAATATAAGAATTACATCTGATTTCTCAGAAACCATGTAAGCAGGAAGTGAATACAGTGAAATATTTAATGTTGAGAAGAAGAACCTACCAACCTAAAATTCTGTACCCTGAGAAACTGGCTTTTAAAGTGGAAGGGGAAATAAGGTTTCCTCAGTGAAAAATGGAATTTGTTGCCAGCGTACATGCCACTTAAGAAATGTTAAAAGTTCTTCAGAGAGAACCAAAATAATATAGGTCAGAAACTAGTCTATATTAAAAAAAGAAGAGCAATGGAGAAAAAATAATGATGGTTAAAAAAAGTTTCTCTTTTCTTATTTTTAATGAATCACAATTTGTTCAAAATAATAATAATATATTTGATGATGTATGCTTATGTATAAACAAAGTTAATGACAACAATGATGCAAAGATATGAGAGAGAGAAATTAGAATATTTTGTTAATATAAGGTACTTGCACTACCCATGAAGCAGTACAGTGTTATTTGAAAGTGGACTTAGTTTCACTGTAAAAATGTATTGCAAACTCTAGGGCAATCACTAAGAAAAGAAACAAACCAAAAAGAACTACAATTGCTATGCCAAGAAAAGAGAAATAGAATCACATAAAATACTCAGTTAAAATTGCAGAATGACAAATAAAATGAAGACAAAAACAGGAACAAAAGAACAAGGCCAACAAATAGAGAATAGTAAAAAATATGGTAGCTGTTGTCTAAATATCTTAATAATCACTTTATACACCAATGATCTAAATAAACCAATTGAAAGACAGATTGTGAGAGTGGATCATAAACCAAGACCCAACAATATGCTGTTTACAAGAAACCAACATTAAATATAATGGCATCAATAAATTAAAAGTAAAGGGATAGATAACAGCATATGACACACTAATCAAAAGAAAGTAGAAGTAGCTATATTAATTTCAGGCTGAGCAGTCTTTAGAACAAGAAGAGTTATCAGAGATAAAGAAAGGCATTGCATAGTGAAAAAGGGGACAGTACTCTAAGAAGTCATAACAATTCTTAATATGTACGCATTTAACAACAAAAAGTGAGAACTGCATGGAGAAGTAAGTTAATTCACCGTTACAGTTGAAGACTTTTCATCCCTCTATCAGAAATGGACTGATCCAGCAGGAAATTAGTGAGGATGGATTTGAACACAGAAGAACCATTAATCAACTGGATACGATTGACATCTATCAACGACTTTATCCAACAACAGTAGATGACACATTCTTCTCAAGCTCACATGGAATATTCAGTGAGACAGATCATATTTAGCACCATGAAACATACATAAACAAATTTACAAAATAGAAATAATACAATGTTGGCTCCCACTTCAGAAAGAAATTAAACTTGAAATAAATAACAGAAAGATAGCTGGACAACCTCAAAATATGTTGAGATTAAATAACACTCTTCCAAATAACACGTGAGTCAGAGAAGAAAAATCAAGATAAATCTTAAAATATTTTGAAGTGCTTCACTTAATCAAAATTTACAGGATGCAGCAAAAGCAGAGTTAACAGGGAATTTTATAGTACTGAATACAACCATATGGGAAAAAAAAGATCTAAAATCAATCATCTGAATTTCCACCCTAGAAAATTAGAAAAAGGAGAGCAAATTGAATCCAAAGTAAGCAAAAGAAAAGAAATAATAAAATTAGAGCAGGAATCAATGAAATTGAAAACAGAAATTTAATTGAGAAAAATCAACAGAATAAAAATCTGATTTTTAAAGAGATCAATAAAATTAATAAGCTTCTAGCAAAGAGAGAAGGTACAAAAGACTAACATCAGAAATGAAAGAGTGAACTTAACTACAGAACTCATAGGCATGAGAGGATAATAAATGAATATTATAAACAACTTGTGTCTACAAATTGGTTAACTTAGATAAAATAGATCAATTTTTGAATGACAAAATCTGATAAAACTTAAGAAAAATAGACAATATGAATGGGCCTATATTATTCAGAGAAATTGAATCAATAATTAATACCCATCCAAAACACAAAACACCAGACCCAAATGGATTTACTGATGAATTCTACCAAATATTTCAGTAAGAAATTATTCCAATTCTCTAGAATTTTTTTCAGAAGATACTAGCAGAGAAATATTTCCCAACTAACACTGTGAGGTCAACATTACCCTAATACCAAAACCAGAGAAACACATTCAAAAATTATAGATTAATATCTCATGTAAACATAAAGCACAAATCTTCATAATATTGGCAAATTAAATTTAAAAACATATAATTAGAATTATACACTATTATCAGGTGGCATTTATACAAGCTCTGACAAGTTGATTCAACATTTGAAAATCAATTAATGTAATTCATCATGTGAACATGTTAAAAAAGAAAAATCACATAATCATATCAATAGATACAGAAAAGGTATTTGACATAATTCACCACCCATTCATAGTGATAAAAAAACCTAGGAACAAAGCAATACTTCCTCAACTTAATAAAACGTACCTACAGAAAACCTACAGGTAACATCATATTTAATGGCAAGATAATTGAAGTTTTTTCACTAAGATCAGCAATAAGGCAAAAATGTTCCCTCTCTCTACTGCTTTTTAACACTGAATGGAAGACATGGTTAATTCAATAGGACAAGGAAAGGAAATAACAGGTATACAGATTAGAAGGGAAGACATATTAAAATACTTCAAGTTCAACAATGGGATAATGAACAATCTGATTAATGTATGGGCAAAAGACCTGAGAAGTTACCTCACTAAAGAGGATATACGGAAGGCAAATAAGCATATGAAAAGACGTTCAACATATTATATCATTAGATAAAACAATGAGAAACCACTGTTGATCTATTTAGAAAATTAAAATAAAAAATGAGAACACCAGATGTTGAAGAGGATATGGAGCAATAGGAACTCTCATTTATTGACAGGAATGCAGAATGATACAGTCACTTTGTAAAACAGTTTGTCAGTTTCTTAGAAAAGTAAACATACTCTTACCATATAATCCAGCTCTCATGCTCTTTGGTATTTACTCAAAAGAGTTGAAAATGTCAGCCTACACAACACCTGCACATGAATGGTTATAGAATCTTTATCTATAATTGCCAAAACTTAGACATAACCAAGAAGTCTTTTTGTAATTGAATGAATAAATTAACAGTGGTATATCCAGACAATAAAATGTTATTCAGTGCCAAAATAAAGGAGTGATCAAGACATGAAAAGATATACAGGAAATTAAAATGCACATTACTAATTTTTAAAAAAATCTGTAAAGTCTATATACCATATGATTCCAACTATATGACATTCTGGAAAAGGTAAACTAGGGAGACAGCAAAACGATCAGTAGTTAGCAGAGGGTAGGAGGGAAAAGGATAAATAGGTGGAGCACAGAGGATTTTTAAGGCTGTGCATTCTGTGTGATACTACAATAATGGGTAAATGCCATTATATATTTGTCAAAACCCATAAAATGTGCAACGCCAAGAGTGAATTCTAATATAGCTACAGAGTTTGGGTGATAATGATACATCAATGTAGGTTCATTGATTGTAACAAATGGACTACTATGGGGAGGGATATTGATAATGCAGGAGGTTGTAGATATGAGGGGAGAGAGAGTATATGAGAACTTGTACTCCACTTAATTTTACAGTGAACTTAAAATTGCTCTAAAAATAAAGTTTATTTTTTATACAGGTATCCTAATAAAGTTTTGGGGAACTCCTAAGGCTTGTGATGTACTACGTTGTACTTAAGTGATGGTTAATTTGTCTTAGCTCTAGAATTGTTCATTAGCCTGTATGTTTAGGTAATGTGCTTTTTTGTATTTGTTATATGTTCTAATATTTAAATGGATAGTGACTGTGTAAATAGGAAGTAAAGCAAGAAAATACTTAGGAAAATTTAGAGAATGAAAAAGTATTAAGAAGATTAAGTATTTTATTTATATATATATTTAACTTATAAGTTTAAGGGTATACGTGCAAGCTACAGGTTTGTTACATAGGTAAACTTGTGTCATGCGGGTTTGCTGTACTGATTACTTCATCACCCAGGAATTAAGTCTAGTACCTATTAGTTATTTTCCCTGACTCTCTCCCTTCTCCCACAATGCACCTCCCTGATAGGCCCAGTGTGTGTTGTTCTCCTCTATATGTCCATGTGTCCTAATCATTTAACTCCAACTTATAAGTGATCACATGCAGTGTTTGTTTTCTGTTCCTGTGTTAGTTTGCTAAGGATGATGGCCTCCAGCTCCACCCATGTCCCTGCAAAGGACATGATCTCATTCATTTTTATGGCTGCATAGTATTCCATGGTATAAATGTACCACAATTTCTTTATCCAATCTATCATTGATGGACATTTAGGTTGATTCCATGTCTTTGCTGTTGTGGATAGTGTTGCAATGAACATATGCATGTATCTTTATAACAGAATTATTTTTATTCCTTTGGGTACATACCCCGTAATGAGATTGCTGGGTTGAATGGTATTTTTGTGTTTAGGTCTTTGAGGACTCACCACACTGTCTTTCACAATAGTTGAACTAATCTACACTCTCACCAACAGTGTGAAGCATTCTTTTTCCTCCACAAACCCACTAGTGTGGTTTTTTTGTTTGTTTTTTTGGGGTTTTTTTTTGTTTTAATAGTAACCAAAATAGCATGGTACTGGTACAAAAACAGACACATAGACCAACGGAACAGGATAAAGAACCCAGAAATAAAACCACACACCTACAACTCTCTGATTTTTGAAGAACATGACAAAAACAAGCAATGGGGAAAGGATTTTCTATTCAATAAACGGTGCTGAGATAACTGGCTAGCCATATGCAGAAGATTAAAACTGGACCGCTTCCTTACACCACATACAAAGATTACTCAAGATGGATTAAATACTTAAATATAAAACCCAAAACTATAAAATCCCTGGAAGACAACTTAGGCAATACCATTCAGAACATAGGCATGGCCAAATATTTCATTTGCAATTATAACAAAAGTAAAAATTACTAAAAGCAATTGCAGCAAAAGCAAAAATTGACAAATGGGATCTAATAATTAATGAGCTTCTGCACAGCAAAAGAAACCATCAATAGAGTAAACAGACTACAGCAAGGAAGAAAATGTTTGCAAACTATGCATCCAACAAAGGTCTAATAGCCAACATTTATAAGGAAGTTAAACAAATTTACAAGAAAAAACAAACAACCCCATAAAAAAGTGGGCAAAGGACATGAACAGAAGCTTTTCAAAAGAAGGCATATGTGCAGCAAAGAATCATATGAAAAAAAAAGCTCAACATCTTTAATCATTATTTTATTTTTTGAGACAGAGTCTTTCTCTGTTGCCCAGGCTAGAGTGCAACAGTGTAATCTCACCTCACTGCAACCTTTGCCACTGCAACCTTTGAACCTGAGCTCAACCGATCCTCCTATCCCAGTCTCCTAAGTAGCTAGATGTACAGTCAGGTGCCATCATGCCCAGCTAATGTTTGTATTTTGTTTGGGGGGGTAGAGGGGGGGTTTCATCAAGTATCCCAGGTTGATCTTGAACCACTGAGCTCAAGCAATTCACCCACCTCAGGCTCCCAAAGTGCTGGGATTACAGACGTGAGCCACAGCACCCAGCCTAAGTCATTTTAAAAGCATTCATGATTTATTTGTTAAACTTATGTGTGCATAAATAAATGTTTTTCCTTATTGTTATTCTTGAAAATATATATTGTGTGTATTCTTTAAAATATATGTATGTATTCATAATCAAATAGTAAATATAAAGTATTCAAATATTTAAAAGATGAGGAGTATTGTCAGAAAGATTATAAAATAGAACTTTCCAGTGCTCATCCCCTCACAGAAACACCAGTCTGACAACTATCCACACACAAAACTACCTTCACAAAAACTATGGTATCCAGGTGAGATATTACAGAACCTGCGTGGAGCACAGAAATAAGAAAAGATACATTGAAGAGAGTAGGGAGGTCAGTTATACATTGCTCTTTTCACCCCTCCCACAAGCCCAGGCAGCAAAGTACAGAGAAAGATACTCTCTGCATAGGGAAAGGAACTGAACCATCACATCAGGCCCACCAGAATGAATCTCAGCATTAGACTGTCCCCTGACACTCCAGGCTTGCTCTAGTGCCAGGACAGAGCCATAGCCTCAGGAACAAGGCCGACCCCTGCAGCTCCAGCTCCAGGCCAGCCCCAATGCCACACCAGTTCTTGTGAACTCTGATCCCAGGTTGGTCACTCTGGTCACTCTGAACCCAGGATCCAGGCTGTCCCTGTGGACTAAGGCTCCAAGCTTGTCCTCATGATCTCGGGCACCAAGACACCAAGACTGCCACCATGGACATAGGATGCTTGCCCCAAGAGACTCCAGCATCAGGCCCAGTTCTAGGGACTCAGTACCAGTCTCATCCCTAGGGAATCAGATGCCAAAGCTGTCCAATTGCCAAGTCCCAGTGTACCCAGGCCCAAAGCTCACCCTTGGTCCAGGTTGACCTCTGTGGACCCTGGATTCAGGGTCACTTTTGCAGACACAGGATCCAAGCCTGCCCCATAGGACCCAGGCACCAGGGCTAGTCCTTGTGGACCCAGGACCCAGTTTGTACTTGTGGACCCAGGCTCCAGGCCTCCCCTCGTAGTCTTAGGCACCAGGACGGCCTCCATGGACCCAGGTTCTAGGCTTGCCCCAGTAGACACCAGCATTAGACTCATTCCCAGTGACTCAGTATGAGGTTCAACCCCACGGAGTCAGATGCCAGACTTGTCCCACAGTAAGACTGGTACCACCGTACTCAGGCCCAAGGTTCATCCCAGTTCCAGGTTGACCTCCATAGACCCAGGATTCAGGGTCACTTTTGCAGACACAGGCTCCAATCCTGCCCCACCCAGGCATGAGGCATTGTTCTATGGACCCAGGTATCAGGCTTGTCTACTTGTGTACTCAAGGCCCCAGGCAAGCCTGGCCAAGGATTCCAGTGGAAACTCCCACCCGCACCCCACAAACTCTACCAGACAGCCAACCCAGAATGACTGGATAGGTTGACTTACTAGTGAAGGTTTTTCCCAGCTGAAACCAGTTTGTAATGACTGAGAGAGGTACTTACTTCCTAAAGACACCAATGCAAAACCACAAGGATCACAAATAATCAGGAAAACATGACACCACAAAAGGAATAGATTAAACATCAGTAACCAGTCCCATAGAAATGCATATCTACAGTATGCCTGTTAAAAATTCAAAACAATTATTTTAAAGAAGTTCAGTGAGCTTTAAGAAAACATAAGTAGACAACTAAACAAAATTCAGCAAAGCAATACGTCAATGAAATAAAAAGTTCATCAATAACTTAGAAACCATGGAAAAAATCAAACAGAAATTCTGGTGCTGTAGAATGCAATTACTAAACTGAAAAATCCCATAAAGAACTTCAACAGCAGACATGATTAAGCAGAAAGGAAAATCTGTAGGTGACTTAAAATTACCCAGTCAGAGGAATCAAAACAAAACAGGAATGCAAAAGAATAATGACAGCCTATAGGTCTCAGAACACATAGGAATCCAAGATAAGAAGAGAATGAGAAAGAGGCAGAAATCTTATTTAGAGACAGAAAGTTTCCCAAATCTAGAAAAAAAAGTAAACATCCAGACCATGAAGCCCTCAACTAGCTTAAATAGAAAGACATCTTACCGAGACTCTTTGTAATCAAATTTTCAAAAGTGAAAGTCAAAGAATTTTGAAAGCAAAAAAAACAAAAGCAATCTGTCCCATAACAGGGAATGTTCATAAGACTATCAATGGATTTCTCAGCAGAAACCTTCCAAGCCAAGAAAGAATGAGACAATGTATTCAAAGTGCTGTGATAAGAAAACTGCCAACCAAGAATATTGTATTTGGCAAAGTTGTTCATTGGAGATAAAAATGAATGAGAAAAAAAATTCTCCAGATAAACAAAAGCCATGGAAATTAATCACCACTAAACCTGCATTATAAGAAGCACTAAATGGAGTTTTTCAAGTTTAAAAAGATAAAAGTGTTAACTAACAACATGAAAACATATTATAGTATAAAATTTAGTACTAGGTTGGTGCAAAAGTAGTTGTGGTTTTGCCATTAAAATAATGGCAAATATAAAACAGAAATACAGTCAAATTAAGAATAGTCTTATAATATAATGGTGGTAAATAAATTACTTTTACCTCTGGTATAAAAGTTAAAAGACAAAAGAATTAAAAATAACTATAACTTTAATACCTTTTTAATGGATACACTGTATATAAGAGATTAAGTTTTGATATTAATAACTTAAAATATGGGGAAAGGAGAAGTTAATGTGCAGTTTTTGTATGCAGCCAAAGTTAATTTGTTATCAGTCTGAAATACACTGCTTTAGTGATAAGATGTCTTATGTAAGCCTCATGGTAACCACTAGAAAAATATGTAATATTATATGTAAAAAGTAAAGAAAAAGGAATCAAAGCATATCACTCAAAAACATCATCACATCACAAAGAAAGACACATGAAACAAAGGAACTACAAACAGAAAACAATAAGCAAAACTGCAGTAGTCAGTTTTTACCTTTCAGTAATTACTTAAAATGTAAATGGATTAAATTCACTAATCATAGAGACTATAGACTGTTTGAATAAATGAAAAAATAAGATCCAACTCTAATCACTTCACCTTTAAGAACACACATAGTTTAAAATGAAAGGATGGAAAAAGATATTCCAAGCAAAAGTGAGAAGGAGAGAATATACTTATATCAGATAAAATAGTATTTAAGTGAAAAACTGACACAAACCAAAGGTTATTATGTATTAATAAAAGGATCAATTTATCAAGAGGATATACTAATTATAAATATGTTTGCACTCAACATTGTTGCACTGAAATATTTTAAATAGAAATTTAAATTTAGTTTATATTTTAAATATAAAAGAAAATATTAACAGAACTTCTTATGGGGGGGGGTGGGAAATGGCTATATGATAATGGTAAGAAGCTTTCTTACCCCACTTTCAACAATTGATGGGTCATCCAGACAGAAAAATCAAAAGAAAACAGTGGACCTGAAGAACACTAGAGAAAAGATGGACCTACAAATAAATAGAGAACAGTCCACAACATGCAGCAGAGTAAAAACATTATTTTCAAATGTGTATGAAACATTCTTCAGGATAGATTACATGTTAGGCCACGGAATAAAGCTTTTTTTTTTTTTTAATTTATTTATTATTATTATACTTTAAGTTGTAGGGTACATGTGCATAACGTGCAGGTTTGTTACATATGTATACTTGTGCCATGTTGGTGTGCTACACCCATCAACTCATCATTTACATCAGGTATAACTCCCAATGCAATCCCTCCCCCCTCCCCCCTCCCCATGATAGGCCCCTGTGTGTGATGTTCCCCTTCCTGAGTCCAAGTGATCTTATTGTTCAGTTCCCACCTATGAGTGAGAACATGCGGTGTTTGGTTTTCTGTTCTTGTGATAGTTTGCTAAGAAAATGATGGTTTCCAGCTGCATCCATGTCCATACAAAGGACGCAAACTCATCCTTTTTGATGGCTGCATAGTATTCCATGGTGTATATGTGCCACATTTTCTTAATCCAATCTGTCACTGATGGACATTTGGGTTGATTCCAAGTCTTTGCTATTGTGAATAGTGCTGCAATAAACATACGTGTGCATGTGTCTTTATAGCAGCATAATTTATAATCCTTTGGGTATATACCCAGTAATGGGATGGCTGGGTCATATGGTACATCTAGTTCTAGATCCTTGAGGAATCGCCATACTGTTTTCCATAATGGTTGAACTAGTTTACAATCCCACCAACAGTGTAAAATGTTCCTATTTCTCCACATCCTCTCCAGCACCTGTTGTTTCCTGACTTTTTAATGATCGCCATTCTAACTGGTGTGAGATGGTATCTCATTGTGGTTTTGATTTGCATTTCTCTGATGGCCAGTGATGATGAGCATTTTTTCATGTGTCTGTTGGCTGTATGAATGTCTTCTTTTGAGAAATGTCTGTTCATATCCTTTGCCCACTTTTTGATGGGGTTGTTTGTTTTTTTCTTGAAAATTTGTTTGAGTTCTTTGTAGGTTCTGGATATTAGCCCTTTGTCAGATGAGTAGATTGCAAAAATTTTCTCCCATTCTGTAGGTTGCCTGTTCACTCTGATGGTAGTTTCTTTTGCTGTGCAGAAGCTCCTTAATTTAATGAGATCCCATTTGTCAATTTTGGCTTTTGCTGCCGTTGCTTTTGGTGTTTTAGACATGAAGTCTTTGCCCATGCCTATGTCCTGAATGGTACTACCTAGGTTTTCCTCTAGGATTTTTATGGTATTAGGTCTAACATTTAAGTCTCTAATCCATCTTGAATTAATTTTCGTATAAGGAGTAAGGAAAGGATCCAGTTTCAGCTTTCTACTTATGGCTAGCCAATTTTCCCAGCACCATTTATTAAATAGGGAATCCTTTCCCCATTTCTTGTTTCTCTCAGGTTTGTCAAAGATCAGATGGCTGTAGATGTGTGGTATTATTTCTGAGGACTCTGTTCTGTTCCATTGGTCTATATCTCTGTTTTGGTACCAGTACCATGCTGTTTTGGTTACTGTAGCCTTGTAGTATAGTTTGAAGTCAGGTAGCGTGATGCCTCCAGCTTTGTTCTTTTGACTTAGGATTGTCTTGGAGATGCGGGCTCTTTTTTGGTTCCATATGAACTTTAAAGCAGTTTTTTCCAATTCTGTGAAGAAACTCATTGGTAGCTTGATGGGGATGGCATTGAATCTATAAATTACCTTGGGCAGTATGGCCATTTTCACGATATTGATTCTTCCTATCCATGAGCATGGTATGTTCTTCCATTTGTTTGTGTCCTCTTTGATTTCACTGAGCAGTGGTTTGTAGTTCTCCTTGAAGAGGTCCTTTACATCCCTTGTAAGTTGGATTCCTAGGTATTTGATTCTCTTTGAAGCAATTGTGAATGGAAGTTCATTCCTGATTTGGCTCTCTGTTTGTCTGTTACTGGTGTATAAGAATGCTTGTGATTTTTGCACATTAATTTTGTATCCTGAGACTTTGCTGAAGTTGCTTATCAGCTTAAGGAGATTTTGGGCTGAGACAATGGGGTTTTCTAAATATACAATCATGTCGTCTGCAAACAGGGACAGTTTGACTTCTTCTTTTCCTAACTGAATACCCTTGATTTCTTTCTCTTGCCTAATTGCCCTAGCCAGAACTTCCAACACTATGTTGAATAAGAGTGGTGAGAGAGGGCATCCCTGTCTTGTGCCAGTTTTCAAAGGGAATTTTTCCAGTTTTTGCCCATTCAGTATGATATTGGCTGTGCATTTGTCATAAATAGCTCTTATGATTTTGAGGTACGTTCCATCAATACCAAATTTATTGAGCGTTTTTAGCATGAAGGGCTGTTGAATTTTGTCAAAAGCCTTTTCTGCATCTATTGAGATAATCATGTGGTTCTTGTCTTTGGTTCTGTTTATATGCTGGATTATGTTTATTGATTTGCGAATGTTGAACCAGCCTTGCATCCCAGGGATGAAGCCCACTTGATCATGGTGGATAAGCTTTTTGATGTGTTGCTGAATCCGGATTGCCAGTATTTTATTGAGGATTTTTGCATCGATGTTCATCAGGGATATTGGTCTAAAATTCTCTTTTTTTGTTGTATCTCTGCCAGGCTTTGGTATCAGGATGATGTTGGCCTCATAAAATGAGTTAGGGAGGATTCCCTCTTTTTCTATTGATTGGAATAGTTTCAGAAGGAATGGTACCAACTCCTCCTTGTACCTCTGGTAGAATTCAGCTGCGAATCCATCTGGTCCTGGACTTTTTTTGGTTGGTAGGCTATTAATTACTGCCTCAATTTCAGAGCCTGCTATTGGTCTATTCAGGGATTCAACTTCTTCCTGGTTTAGTCTTGGAAGAGTGTAAGTGTCCAGGAAATTATCCATTTCTTCTAGATTTTCCAGTTTATTTGCGTAGAGGTGTTTATAGTATTCTCTGATGGTAGTTTGTATTTCTGTGGGGTCGGTGGTGATATCCCCTTTATCATTTTTAATTGCGTCGATTTGATTCTTCTCTCTTTTCTTCTTTATTAGTCTGGCTAGTGGTCTGTCAATTTTGTTGATCTTTTCAAAAAACCAACTCCTGGATTCATTGATTTTTTGGAGAGTTTTTTGTGTCTCTATCTCCTTCAGTTCTGCTCTGATCTTAGTTATTTCTAGCCTTCTGCTAGCTTTCGAATGTGTTTGTTCTTGCTTCTCTAGTTCTTTTAATTGTGATGTTAGAGTGTCAATTTTAGATCTTTCCTGCTTTCTCTTGTGGGCATTTAGTGCTATAAATTTCCCTCTACACACTGCTTTAAATGTGTCCCAGAGATTCTGGTATGTTGTATCTTTGTTCTCATTGGTTTCAAAGAACATCTTTATTTCTGCCTTCATTTCGTTATGTACCCAGTAGTCATTCAGGAGCAGGTTGTTCAGTTTCCATGTAGTTGAGTGGTTTTGATTGAGTTTCTTAGTCCTGAGTTCTAGTTTGATTGCACTGTGGTCTGAGAGACAGTTTGTTATAATTTCTGTTCTTGTACATTTGCTGAGGAGTGCTTTACTTCCAATTACGTGGTCGATTTTGGAGTAAGTATGATGTGGTGCTGAGAAGAATGTATATTCTGTTGATTTGGGGTGGAGAGTTCCATAGATGTCTATTAGGTCTGCTTGCTGCAGAGATGAGTTCAATTCCTGGATATCCTTGTTAACTTTCTGTCTCGTTGATCTGTCTAATGTTGACAGTGGAGTGTTGAAGTCTCCCATTATTATTGTATGGGAGTCTAAGTCTCTTTGTAAGTCTCTAAGGACTTGCTTTATGAATCTGGGTGCTCCTGTATTGGGTGCATATATATTTAGGATAGTTAGCTCTTCCTGTTGAATTGATCCCTTTACCATTATGTAATGGCCTTCTTTGTCTCTTTTGATCTTTGATGGTTTAAAGTCTGTTTTATCAGAGACTAGTATTGCAACCCCCGCTTTTTTTTGTTCTCCATTTGCTTGGTAAATCTTCCTCCATCCCTTTAATTTGAGCCTATGTATGTCTCTGCGTGTGAGATGGGTCTCCTGAATACAGCAGACTGATGGGTCTTGACTCTTTACCCAGTTTGCCAGTCTGTGTCTTTTAATTGGAGCATTTAGCCCATTTACATTTAAGGTTAAGATTGTTATGTGTGAACTTGATCCTGCCATTATGATATTAACTGGTTATTTTGCTCGTTAGTTGATGCAGTTTCTTCCTAGCCTCGATGGTCTTTACATTTTGGCATGTTTTTGCAATGGCTGGTACTGGTTGTTCCTTTCCATGTTTAGTGCTTCCTTCAGGGTCTCTTGTAAGGCAGGCCTAGTGGTGACAAAATCTCTAAGCATTTGCTTATCTGTAAAGGATTTTATTTCTCCTTCACTTATGAAACTTAGTTTGGCTGGATATGAAATTCTGGGTTTAAAATTCTTTTCTTTAAGAATGTTGAATATTGGCCCCCACTCTCTTCTGGCTTGGAGAGTTTCTGCCGAGAGATCTGCTGTTAGTCTGATGGGCTTCCCTTTGTGGGTAACCCGACCTTTCTCTCTGGCTGCCCTTAAGATTTTTTCCTTCATTTCAACTTTGGTGAATCTGGCAATTATGTGTCTTGGAGTTGCTCTTCTCGAGGAGTATCTTTGTGGCGTTCTCTGTATTTCCTGGATTTGAATGTTGGCCTGCCCTACTAGGTTGGGGAAGTTCTCCTGGATGATATCCTGAAGAGTGTTTTCCAACTTGGTTCCATTTTCCCCCTCACTTTCAGGCACCCCAATCAGACGTAGATTTGGTCTTTTTACATAATCCCATACTTCTTGCAGGCTTTGTTCATTTCTTTTTCTTCTTTTTTCTTTTGGTTTCTCTTCTCGCTTCATTTCATTCATTTGATCCTCAATCGCAGATACTCTTTCTTCCAGTTGATCGAGTCGGTTACTGAAGCTTGTGCATTTGTCACGTATTTCTCATGTCATGGTTTTCATCTCTTTCATTTCGTTTATGACCTTCTCTGCATTAATTACTCTAGCCATCAATTCTTCCACTTTTTTTTTCAAGATTTTTAGTTTCTTTGCGCTGGGTACGTAATTCCTCCTTTAGCTCTGAGAAATTTGATGGACTGAAGCCTTCTTGTCTCATCTCGTCAAAGTCATTCTCCGTCCAGCTTTGATCCGTTGCTGGCGATGAGCTGCACTCCTTTGCCGGGGGAGATGCGCTCTTATTTTTTGAATTTCCAGCTTTTATGCCCTGCTTTTTCCCCATCTTTGTGGTTTTATCTGCCTCTGGTCTTTGATGATGGTGATGTACTAATGGGGTTTTGGTGTAGGTGTCCTTCCTGTTTGATAGTTTTCCTTCTAACAGTCAGGACCCTCAGCTGTAGGTCTGTTGGAGATTGCTTGAGGTCCACTCCAGACCCTGTTTGCCTGGGTATCAGCAGCAGAGGCTGCAGAAGATAGAATATTTCTGAACAGCGAGTGTACCTGTCTGATTCTTGCTTTGGAAGCTTCCTCTCAGGGGTGTACTCCACCCTGTGAGGTGTGGGGTGTCAGACTGCCCCTAGTGGGGATGTCTCCCAGTTAGGCTACTCAGGGGTCAGGGACCCACTTGAGCAGGGAGTCTGTCCCTTCTCAGATCTCAACCTCCGTGTTGGGAGATCCACTGCTCTCTTCAAAGCTGTCAGACAGAGTCATTTGCCTCTGCAGAGGTTTCGGCTGTGTTTGTTATTGCCCTGTCCCCAGAGGTGGAGTCTACAGAGACAGGCAGGTTTCCTTGAGCTGCTGTGAGCTCCACCCAGTTCGAGCTTACCAGCAGCTCTGTTTACCTACTTAAGCCTCAGCAATGGCGGGCGCCCCTCCCCTAGCCTCGCTGCTGCCTTGCCGGTAGATCACAGACTGCTGTGCTAGCAATGAGGGAGGCTCCGTGGGTGTGGGACCCTCCCGGCCAGGTGTGGGATATGATCTCCTGGTGTGCCTGTTTGCTTAAAGCGCAGTATTGGGGTGGGAGTTACCCGATTTTCCAGGTGTTGTGTGTCTCAGTTCCCCTGGCTAGGAAAAGGGATTCCTTTCCCCCTTGCGCTTCCCAGGTGAGGCGATGCCTCGCCCTGCTTCAGCTCTTGCTGGTCAGGCTGCAGCAGCTGACCAGCACCGATCGTCCGGCACTCCCCAGTGAGATGAACCCAGTACCTCAGTTGAAAATGCAGAAATCACCGGTCTTCTGTGTCGCTGGCGCTGGGAGTTGGAGACTGGAGCTGTTCCTATTCGGCCATCTTGCTCCGCCCCTCCTTTTTTTTTTTTTTTTTTATCCCCGAAATGGGGACCTTCTTCTCTCAGGGTGGTTCTGGAATTGTGGGTGAAGAAGTGACATTATATTTGGTACTCAAAGTATGGTCCATAGATCAGCAGTGCCACCATCACCTGGGAACTTGTTAGAACTGTAGAATCTTGGATCCCACTGCAGACCTCTCGAATCAGAACCTACATTTTAACAAGATTCCCAGGAGATCGGAATAAATCTTAACACATTTGAGAAGACCAAAATCATATCAATCAAACTATAATCGTGTGAATCTAGAAATCAAAAATAGGAAAATCAATAAATATGTGGAAATTAAATAACACACTTATAGACAACTAAAGGATCATAAAAGAAATCAAAGGAGAAATTTTAAAAATCTTGAAATAGTAAAAAATAAAGATACAACACACCAAAATTTATGAGAGACAGCAAAAGCACCTCTACTAGGGAAGCCTATAGTGATAAACACTGTAATTTTCTTTAAAAATAATAATTTTAAAAAATTATAGTGTTTATAATTTTTGATAATTATAGTGTTTATAATTTTTAAAATTATGTTTATATTTTTTAAAAAATCTCAAAATACACCTTGTCTGAACAGAACAATAACAAAAATGTGATTGAAGCAGTAATCAAAAATTGCTCAACAAAGGAAAATCCAAAACTAGATGATGAGCTCAAGGTCAATTTTACAGAACATCTAAGGAATTATCGCCAGTCCTTCTCAAAATCTGTGAGGAATTGAAGAGCAGGGAACAGTTCCAAATACATTTTTCAAGGCCTGTGTTACCCTGGTACCAATGCCGAGCAAGAACATTAAAAGGAAAGAAAATTACAGGGTAATATTTCTAATGAGCCTACATGCAAAAATCCTCAACAAAATACTAGAAAACCATATTCAGTAGCACATTAAAAGGATCACACACAATGATCAAGTGGGATTTATCTGTGAGATACAAGAATGGTTTAACAAGCACAAACCAATAAAGAAGCTCATCTGCTTTAAAAGAATGAAAGATAAAAATGATATTTTCATCTCAGTCCATGCAGAAAAAGCATTTGCAGAAATTTAATGTCCTATTATAGTGAAAATTCTCAATCAATTAGGTATAGAAGGATATACCTCAACATAATAAAGCCCATATACAACAAGCCCACAGCTAATATCATACTCAGGAGCAAAAAGTTGATTTTTTGCTAAGATGAGAAACAAGAGTGCCTACTCCTACACTGCAACTTCTATTTAGCATAGTACTGGAAGTTCTAGCCACAGCAATTAGGCAAGATGAAATAAAAGGCATCCAAATCAATAAGGAAGAATTAAATTATCATTGTTTGCAGAAAACATGATCTTATATATAGAAAACCCCATAAACTCTACCAAAACACTGTTAGAACTACTAAATGAGTTTAGTAAAGTTGCTGGACACAAAATCAACACACAAAACTCTGTAGCTATTCTACAGCAATTCTGTACACTAAAAAGGAAATATCTGAAAGAGACAACAACAATAAAATTTCATTTACAGTAGCATTAAAAAATAAATATTGAGGAGTAAACTTAATCATGGGGTGAAAGATCAATACACTGAAAACTATAAACACTGATGAAAGAAATTGAAGAAGACACAAATAAATGAAACGATATCCCATGTTCATTGACTAAAGTGATCAATGTTAAAATATCTTCACTACCCAAGGTGATTTACAATTCAATACACTCTCTATTAAAATTCCAATGACATTTTTTACAGAAATTTTTTAAAATCCTAGAATTTGCATGGAACGATAAAATGCCCAAAGCAATCATGAGCAAAAAGACAAAAGCTGGAAGCATCACACTACCTGAGTTCAAAATATGCTACAAAATTATAGCAACCAAAACAGCATGATACTGGCATAAAAACAGACTTATAGACTCAGGGAACAGAACACAGAGCTCAGAAATAATTCCACACATTACGGTCAATTGTTATTTGACAAAGGTGTTAAGAAGACACAAAGAGTAAAGGACAGTCTCTTCAATAGATGACACTGAGAAAACTGTATATCCGTATGCAGAAGAATGAAATGGAGCCCTTATCTCATACCATATACAAAAATCAATTCAAATGTATTAATACTTTAGATGTAACTTAATTGTAATGACTTAAATGTAATTAAAGATCTGAAGTTGTAACACTCCTAGAAGAAAACTTAAGGAAAAATTTCTTGACATTCGTTTGTGCAATGATTTTTTGAATATTGTCTCAAAAGCACAGACAACAAGAGTAAAAATAAACATATGGGATTGCATCAAACTAAAAAGCTTCTACACAGCCAAGGAAACAATTTACAGAGTCAACAGACAATCCAAGGAATGTGAGAAAATATTTGCTATCCATATGTCCTATAAGGGGTTGATATCCAAAATATCTAAGGAACACATACAACTCAACAGCAAGGAAACAAATTATCCAATTTAAAATGGACAAAGGACCTGAATAGACATTTCTCCAAAGAAGACATACAAATGGCCACAGGAATATGAAAGAGAAATGCTCCACATCACTAACTTTCAAGGAAATGCAAGTTAAAATCACATGAGGGATAATCTCACACTTATTAGAATATCTATTATTAATAACAAAAAATATAAGTGCTGGTAAGAATGTGGAGAAAATGGACAGTTGTGTGCCAACTTGTACACTGTTTGTGAGGATGTAAATTAGGACAGCTATTATGGAAAACAATATGGCGGTTCCTCAAAATATTAAAAATAGAAATATTATCTGATTCAGCAATCCCACATCTGGGTATATATCCAAAGAAAATGAGGTCAGTAAATTGAAGAGATATCTGCATTCCCATATTAATTGCAGCATTATTCAGAATAGTCAAGACATGAAATCACCCTAATCATTCAACAAAGATAAACAGATAAAGAAAATTATACATAAATGTATATATATATAATATAGAACCACAAAATATCCGAAATGCCCAAAACAATTATAAGCAAAAAGACACACACATATGCATACACACACACACACATACACACACAAAATGGAATATTATTTAGCCTTTAAAAAAGAAGACAATGCTGTCATTTGTGATGACATAGATCTGGAGGACATTAAGCTATGTGACATAAATCATGCACAAAAAGACAAATGCTGCATGGTCTCACTTCTATGAGGAATATAAAAAAATGCAAACTCATTGAAACAGACACAAAATGATGAGTTGCCAGAGGGAAGAAGGTGGGAAGAATGAGAACAAGCTGGATAAATAGTACAAATTTTTGGTTATGCAGGATGAATAAGTTCTAAAGATCTAATGTAGAGCATAGTGGCTTTAGTTAATAATACTGTATTTTATACTCAAAATTTGCTGAGTCTAGATCTTAAATTTTCTCACTGGAAAAAAAACTAGGTGAGGTGATGGATATGTTCATCACCTTGATTATGGAAATCATTTCACAATGTGTACACATTTCAAACATCACGTTGTACACAGTAAATATATACATTTCATTTGTTATTTGTTCTTTAATAAGGTTGGAAAAAATAAAAAGAGTTAATAGTGAAAAAGGCAGAATTTATGCAAAAATTTTGAGAAGTTTTGTTATAAAGAAGAGTCAACAAATGGGAATGTAAAGTGGAAATGGATAAATACACAATTTGAGTTTAAAACAAAAGACAAGAAATGTTAAGTATATTTGTGTTGTTGAGATTAATCTTCTGAAGAGGGGCATTAATGATTAAGGAAAAATAAAATGAAATTGCAAAGGAAGTCCCTGTCCAACTGAGAATAACAGGGAACAAAAGACAAAGGTAATTGTAGACCATTAGAAAGTTGTATTTCTAATGACAGAACACTGCTTCATTTTCTTACAGGTAATTTCCTAAGAGTGTGGATGAATTGATGGCGGGGGCAGGGTGGCTTTCAGAAATAATAAGACGTTGTGAAATTTTTGTCTCAGGAAACATTTATTGATGGGATTGTTCAACACTATTCACTGGCAAATGAAAAACCAGTTATAGTGGTTCTGTAATTTGCTGGTGATCCTCCAGGACATCAACACTTAAACTAACAGTATGAAAAATCTTGCCAAGACTGAATACTATTAATACTTGTTATCTATGCCGATGTGATATGTGAATTTTTTAAACTTCCTTATATTCTATATTTATTTTATTATTAGGTAAAGTGAGAATGTTTTCTTGTATTCTTTATTTATTTATTTTTATTTATTGTTATATTGATTGGAAAAGAGTAAGGCTAGAAGAAAGGACACTTAGAAGATTGTTGGCATAGTGCAGGTTGAGCATCCTTAATCTGAAAATCTGAAATGCAAGATCATACAAAAATCTGAAACTTTTTGAGTGTAGACACGACATTCAAACCTCATGCTCAAAATAAATGCTCTTTGGACCATACCGGACTTCGGATTTTCGGATTAGGGATGCTCAACCTGTATAAATGAATATAATGGTGGCCTGAATACACTAAATGTTAGTGTGTTTGTGTGTGTGTGTGTGTGTATATACACACACACACAGACTAATATATATTATATAACATTAGACTCAAAATAAAGCACATTGAGTCTAGAAGAAAACCAGCTGCCTGTCCACCATGAAGCTTAAAGGGTGAAACTATTTTGATGAATTTAACCACACTTCCACACTTTTGTCAGTCTGGATCCCAAACTCATGAGTTTACTGAAACCAAGTTTTATCAGCAGTCGAAGAAGAATATATTTCCCAGTGGGGAGCCTCATGTGAACAAAGCCCATAAAATTAAATTTACATATATTTTTCATCTTCAAAATAGTGAGAATAAAATGAGTTATATTTACCAATATATCTGGAGCCAGATGCTGAATACATGATAGCTTATTGTTACATATAAAATCAAAATGTTAATAGATTAATTACCACTGAGAAATAGAACTATCAGGCTGAGTGTTATTTTTGCATAATCAGGGCAAATTACATTTACACACACGCAAGAAAAGACAATTTTCTTTATAAGCTTGATTTAAAAAGTGGATTGCAGAGAAAGTAAAGGCAAAAAAGGAAAGAAAAGATAAAAATTGTGGCTGAAACAGAAAGTCTAGTTAAGGAATGTTTGAAAGTTTAGTATTTTGTTTTATTAAGGTAGTGTTATGGGTTGAACTGTGTCCCCAACCAAAAGTATACATATATTTTGATGTCCTAATCCCCAGTACTTTGCAATGTGACTTTTTATTTAGAATTAGGGTATTGCAGATGTTACTAGTTAAGATGAGGGAATGCTGGAGTAGGGTTGACCTCTCATCCAATATGACTAGTATCTTCATAAGCACATGCCCATGTGAAAACAGAGACACAGAGGGAACACCACAGGACATCAAAAGCAGAGAAGGGAATTAAGTGTCTGCAAGCCAGGGGACACCAAAGATTACCAGGAAACCACCAGAAGCTACGAAGAGGTAGCCCAGGGTTGTGAGACCATAAGTTTCTTCCCTTTAACCATCCTGTTTGTGATACTTTGTTACAGGAGTCCTAGAAAACTAACATTGATAAGGAGATTCAAGAAGCTTTAAATGTTGTTGAGAAACAGTTACCAGGAATGGAGATAATGAAGATAGAGAGAGAGAGGGACAACTGATGGAGTCCGTTCCTGGAAGAGAAGACAGGAAATGCTACGTAAGAGAATGGCCCTAGGAGGAAAGTCACTTCTTGAATTTTACTGAGAGGAAAAAAGGAAGGTGAGGTAATTCTTACCTATGCTTCTCATTTTCTCTAAAATTTATGAGGTAAAATCATCATCTGATGATGAACAAGTACCTGGTTTCATAGAAGATCTGGAAGAATAGAAAAGATTGAAACAACTTCTGTAGAGAGTAAGAGAGAAAACTGAGCACCTGCAAGATTGGCAGTCTCAAGTAGAACGTTAATAAATGAATACATTTGCAGTTCTGTTTGATACATAGAAAATTAAACTGGTATTTTTATTTTTCTTATCTGCCCTACTTTGAAAGACTAATTTAATAAAAATTATTATAGATATTATAATTTGAAACCAATAATAGTTATTCATATGCTTTGTTGCCCCCTCATATTATCTGAGAAAATCATTCATTTGTTTCATGGCCTGTATTCATGTTGTTGGTGTCTTAGATTTGCTTACCTAATAAGAAATGTGTAATCACTGATTTAAAGCTTGTGGAGGCTACATAACCAGGAAAAGTGGAACTCCCATTAGATCTATAAATTTACCTAGCCCTTGAGTTTATTTCAATATGTGCAGTCATTTATTAAGTAAAATGACATACTAACATTTTGCAGTTTGAAATGTGTAATCAATGGGTCCCATGACAGCATCAATCAAATAATACAGGGACAGAATTGTTCATTAGCATATTTAAGAGTTTATTACTGTAGATAAAACTAATCTAATTAACACAAATATGTAGTAATAAGCCAATATGGAGTTTAAGAAGATGCTTGTGATTTCTCGAGACATAGGTGGAAGATGTGTAATATTATATTTGGTGTCCATCCCTGATCCACAGAAGTAAATAATATTGAATTAGCTATGGGGTCTGGGAAATATTAATAGAATCTCTATTCATGAGGAGATAAAGAAAAGCTTGGCATAATAGTATGAACATTTAAAAATAAAAATTTTAAGCACTAAAAACAATCATATATTTATGAATAATAAGTCATTCTAGACTAAGCCCACATTATTTTGATGTGGTAACTAGTCCATTGTTTGGAAGTGTTATATTTTTATATATATGTATATATGTGTGTATGTACATACATAAATTTATGTATATGTATTTTATTTATATTTAATTATGTTACAAAATGAAGACACAGTCAAGTTGATTAGTTATTAAAATAATGAACGAATATAGCACTGTATTGATACTAATTGTATAGAATGATGTTCAAAAGAGAACCAAAATCTTTACATTAAGCCTTATCTATCTTTGTAGAGGCCAACTCCTCCTTCAAATTTGTTCCTCTTCTCAGTAGCAGAGCTGTGTGGCATGGAGCTCAAGGGCATAACCTCTGCAACTATTCAGCCATATTTGCAATTCCACTCTCCTGGTCGCTAACTATATGACCTTGGAAAATTATTTATTTCTCATGTCCTACAATTTCCTTATCTGTAAAATGGGGAAATATTATTTTGTAGCATTATCGTGAGAATTAAATGAGTTATTGCATTAAGAATATTTGGAATCTCTGCATTTTGAGAGGCCAAGGTGCAAAGATAGTTTGAGGTCAAGAATTCAATATCAGCCAGGGCAATATAGTGAGACCCTGTTTCTACAAAAAGTTTAAAAATTAGTTGTACATGATGGTGGACGGGATAGCTGCTCTGACATGGGAGGATCACTGGAGCCCACGAGTTCCAGTTTACAGCAAGCTATGATAGCACCATTGCACTCCAGCATTGGCAATAAGAGTGAGACTCTCTTAAAAAAAAAAAAAAGTATTTGGAGGCCAGGCGTGGTGGCTCACACCTGTAATCCCAGCACTTTGGGAGGCCAAGGCAGGCGGATCGTGAGGTCAAGAGACTGAGATCATCCTGGCTGACAGGGTGAAATCCCATCTCTACTAAAAATACAAAAATTAGCTGGGCATGGTGGTGTTTGGCTGCAGTCCCGGCTATTCAGGAGGCTGAGGCAGGAGAATTGCTTGAACCTGGAGGCAGAGGTTGCAGTGAGCGAGATCACGCCACTGCATGCCAGCCTGGTGACAGAGCGAGATTCCGTCTCCAAAAAAAAAGTATTTGGAGCTTGAGCCTGACACAAATTAAGAACTAAATAATATTAAATATTATAATAAGCACTTATTATATTCTCTATCTTGGCTAATAACATTGTCATCAATTTGCATAAGCTGGAAATCTGGGCATCAGCTTTAAATCCCACCTTTTCATCACGTATGTGTCATAAATAATTTGTAGACCATATGCCTGGTTTAATCTTTAATATTTAAGCTTTAATTTATGTTTTCAGTTTCTCACTTGGACAGTTAGGTCTGTCTCATGAGTCTCTCTAATCTCAGCTGCCCACACTCAGATTTGTTTTCCACATCATTTACTATACCATATTTCTGATATCCAAATCTAATCATGCTACTTCTTTTCTTGTAAGGCTTAGAAGTTTTCAGGATAAAGTTCAGATGACTCACCATTACACATCGAGTTCAGTACAAAAGGTCACAGTTCTCTGAACCTGTGCTGCATATCTACACCTTACTGCTCTGCACTATTTTCTCTCCATCTCCCACTTGGAGTGCCTCTCCCTCCCTTCTCTGCTTAATCATGATGCCCTTTTCTTCTCATCTTGTGTTAGTCATCCTCTCTCTTTCACCTTTTAGCATAATTATTCCTTAATAACAAGAGCACGAATAACAGTAGTTAACATTAATATACAGTTATGTGTCACACACTATTATAGAGACAGATAATACCTCATTTATGCCTCAAAACAATTCCATAATGTGGGTAATGTTATCATCCTTATCTAACAGATGAGAAAACTGGAACTAAAGAATTAAACACTTGTCCAAGACCACCTGGCTGATGAGATATGGAGCAGACTTTGAATCCATTCATTAATATTTGAGAGCTAAAGTTCTGAAATACTAAATAATACTGCGACCCCAAATACAGAACCTGTATAGTACTGCATATCATACTATCATAAAAATCAACCTCTCTCTCTCTTCCAAAGTACATTGTCTTCTTCATATTGGAATCTCCAGTGTCTGATTCAGTAGTGTGAATACAGACTGCATAGTCATTGATAAAAGAACAAATAAATGGATAAATGAACAAGCTCAAATAAAATAAATAGCCAGTTTATAGTGGATTACCTTTCCCACCCTGTGGAAATCACGTTTATTCACTTTTATGATTACCACTTCTTTATGTTTTTCTTTCAACCTTGTTATGGGAAAAAATACGAAAATTAAATTTAAAAGTTACGCTGCAGCAGAATTAATGTTTGTCCACATCTATACAACCGCAAGGAAATCAGGCCATAAGAGAACTGTTTGCCCTTGTAAATAGCGCTGCAGCGAATGTGACAGTACAGATATATCTTGGCATACTGATTTCAGTTTCTTTGGACATATATCCAGAAGTGGAATTTTACAATTATTATTTGTCAATTAAAAATACAATTAAGTCTTTAAAAAAGAACTGTCCTTGACTTGATTTGTCGGTTTTTCAAGTCCTGAAAGTGTTAGCTTTAGTGCTTGTGGAAACTGTTAAGACAGATTTTCATCAAATTGAGCCATTCGAATTCTCAAAATCTGATCTCTTTTTCCAGGGTTGTTAGATATAGCCACTGTAATAAAAAATTAGCATAAGTGGAATTGTTTTAACATTCCAAAGTCAAGACTTAAAAGTGCATATATTTAGTCAGTAGAGTATAGCCTCAGTACAATTTTAAAAGCATCTCATGGATATGCGACAGAATGGTCCCATTCAGCTGAAATACATGATTTGATTCCTGTCTAGATTTCTGAAATATATTCCTCCTGGGCCAGTGAGAGCAGCCACATTACCAAAAAGTTAGATTTAGTGTTAACAGTATACATCTTTCTTCATTTAGCCTCTGACTATTTAGAGGCTTTCAACCTCATTTCTTAAATGTCGTTGCTTTTTAAAAATGACTACCTGAAATTGAAATCATACCATGAGTTTTAAGCCTCTATTTATTTATTTATTTAACTTCCAACATTTTTCCTAGAAAGGAAAGATATAAAATGTTGTATAGGCTTTCTATTTTAGCTTAAATTCACGTATTTTGGTGTTTAATTTTTTAATTTTTGGACATAAGGGGATTTTTGTCTTATTAACTTATAATTACATTGTATCAAAGAAATATAATATTTTAATAGTAATTTTTGAATAAAATTTTGATATGAAAATTTTGTTAGGTCATTTTGGATAAAAGTCGAGTTCTAAGAATCTATTGTAACAACTGAGAACATACATAAAGATATAGTCACAGGACTTTCTATGCATTTTCTTTATAAACATAATAATTTTGAGAAAAATATGATCATATGAGTCATTCAAATGTACAAAATAAATCACTGTAGTTAAAAATTGTGAGTCAAAGAAATTTAATAACATGGAAAGACATTTAAAAATTAAGTGAAAAGAGAATACTAAAACAGATATATTTAGTATGTTTTCATTCTGTGAGTATATATGAAAGACAAAACTCTGAAATGCTACTATTGTTGTATAATAAGACTGAGGATGATTTGCATTTATTTTACTCATCCATATTTTTGAAGTTTTTAATATTATTACTTTTGTTTTTATTAATGTAAACTATACACAGAACGAAAATTTTAAAGTTCTGTTCTATTTGGTTTACTCTGAGTGTTAAGACAAAATTAATGCAAACAGAAAGTTTAATGGGTCTTGAGGAGGCATAGTTAAAAATTTTCTTCAAAATACAACAACAATTGCTGATATATTTCACATACACACACATAAAATTTCTACTACTGCTCCTGAAATTTCTTTAATTGGCTGCCTATACCCAGCCTCATTTATTCAAACTCAGGACTTTCTTCTACTTATCTAGAATTGCTTCAGGATTATCTAAAATATTTAAAACAAAAGTGGACTTCTATTATTAATTCATATTCTCAAGGGATCATTAACTGATGTTACATCACACAAATTTAACATAACAATGGAAAAATTTCACAAAGTTATGTAAAAGTTGTATGCTGTGGGAAGCTAATAAAATTTTTTTTGCATCTGTTCTTATTTTGATTAATCTTTCCTTTGCACATCATTACTTTTCCACAGACTGAATGAATTTGGACTTTGAAGTCAGAAAAATTAAAAATAAAGATAAGAAATTATTCTTACTGGCTAATCAGTCTACATGATAAAATATAGAGACATGTTGATTTATAAAACACTGTTTATTTCATCCATAATAAAATGCTCAGAATACTCTAAATAAAACAAAAATTCAGCCCTTAAAGGGCTTCAAAAGTGAAGACTACTAAATTTTAAAATCTCAGTGAAGAGTTTTTAAAATGTGGACTAGAACGAAGAGGTAGATTAGATCTGGGGGAAATCAGGTATCCCATAACACATGTTTGCAGTTAAAACTTTTCTGGATTAAATAAATAAATTATATCAAATTTTGCAATAAAATGACAATGATTGACACAATAATATACTTTTAATTTATAATTAAATAGTATATTCAAAACATTCATATGATTCAGTTTTTTAAATGCGTGTGCGTGTGTGTCGGCAGTGGCTTTTGGAAGGATGTGCAGAGATGCACATATAGTTATCAGGCCATCTTGAACAATGAAATTATTGGTGATTTTATTTTCTCCTCTATATTAATCTACTTTTAAACTAGTTTTATTATAATTAAAGTTATTTTTTATTTAAGTTAGTCTAATTACTAGTTTTATACTGGAATCTTAGAACCACTAGTTCTCTCCTTTACAAACCATAAAGATAATTCCTTAAGCAAACAGGGTCAGCAAAGCATTTAGAGTCAGTAATGTTTTCCTATTATTAAATATCTACTTAAAAGAGGCATTATACCTACAAGTATCATCAAGTATTTATCTCTGTTATTTGAGAGGACTTGAAAGAGCATGTGTTATTTAAGATAACTTTGATAAAACAGTTAATGCTGTAGACAAAGAAATGAAACAGGGCATAAATATTAAAAATGAAAAGATAAATACCATTATTGCAAATATAATTCTCTATCTAAAAACCACACAAAAATAAACTGAAAAACTCTTGAAACTAGAGTACAGTTCAGTAGCTGGCTAGTTAAAAATATAACAATAATAGCTTTTAAAATAACCATTAAGAAAAAAATACTTGAGACAAATCTCATTGGAAAATATTTTATTTTATTCTGCTCTATTTTTTTGAGACAGGGTCTCATTCTGTTGCACAGGTTGGAGTCCAATGGCATGATCACTGATCACTGTAGCCTCAACCTCTCAAGGCTCAATGGATCCTCTTGCATCAGCCTCCCAAATAGCTGGCACTACAAGTGGGTGCCACCATGCCCGGATAATTTTTGTATTCTTCTTAGAGATGGAGTTTCGCCATGTTGCCAAGGCTGGTCTTGAACTCCTGAGTTCACGGGATCCACCTGCCTCAGCCTTCCAAAGTGCTGGGATTACAGGTGAGAGCCACCATTCTGAGCTGGCAAGTATTTTAAATGGGTTCACACAATTCTTACTTCAATAACTCATAATTTGCCTTCCTATCTGCTACAAAGACTTAAAATCTAATGCAAAGTCTTATGCTCCTTATTACAGGAGATCAGTGATATAAGTATTTGATCTGGATTCTAAAAATCATATGCACATATGCAAGATTTGGATGCAAAGTGAATGCTGTGAGATGCTCTCTACGTGAGAGGACTTCACATGTTCTGGAAAGCATGGAAATAGAGGCATTTGGTTCTTCTGGAGCAACTAGGCTAGCAATATGGTATCCAGTTCCCCCACCATCACTGGTGTGGAGCAAAAGGTTCTGATGACAGAAATATTTCTATCATGTGATTGGGCAGTTTTACTGGCTGCATTGTTCCTGTTGGAGTAACATCAGAACCTGGTATTCTAGAACCTCTCACTGAATCTGTGAGCTATCTGGTGTCTTAAAATAAATTTATTTTCACTTACAATAGCAAGATCTGACCTTATTCCTGACAACTGAAATATTGGACAAATTCAATGGAGCATTATTAAACAGATAGATGATAGGTCAATAGATTATCTAAAAAGACATGTATGCATAAATATTAACATTGGGTGTATTCTGGATCATAATATTTGGAGTAATATTAACCTTGCTTATTTAAAAAAAGCTTTTCATTATACTAATAATGAGTACTAATATATATTTGCTACTAACATGTATATGTATACACTAATATGTATTTGCTGAAAAGAAGTTATGCAATATAAAGTGGACATAAGTCCACCCAGAGGTTTTCTTCAGTATGCCATAATTAAATACAAAATAGTACCTAAAGTAGAATCATTTCTGTGGCTGAGCTAGCCAGCTGTCCACCAAACAGATAACACACAAGCAGATAAACAGATATTGGTTGCCTCTTCTTGGGAACACATCTAGACTACAGTTAGCCTCCCTTGCAATTGAGTGTAGACACATGGTTGTTTTAATGAAGGTACTGTAAAGAGAAGTCATGCGTACAACTTCCAAAAGTGGCTCAAATAAACCTCCTATAAGCAACCTCTATGCTCTTCATTCCCCACTTCTGGCTGATGGTTATGCCCCTGCTAACCTTGGAATCCACATATTGAAGATGGCAAAGTAGCCATCAGTCTGCCCTGTATGTCTGCAAAGAGAAAATGTGCTATCAACCCAAATAACAGCCAGGACAATTAACTGAGAAAGAAATAGGCCGGGCGTGGTGGCTCACTCCTGTAATCCCAGCATTTCGGGAGGCCAAGGCAGGAGAATCATTTGGGCTCAGGAGTTTGAGACCAGCCTGGGCAAGATGGCAAAACCCTGTCTGTACAAAAAACACAAAAAATTAGCCATGCAAGAGAGCAGGCACCTGTGGTTCCAGCTACTAGGGAGGCTGAAGTAGGAGGATCTCTTGAGCCTGGGAGACAGAGGTCACAGTGAGCCAAGATTGTGCAACTGCACTCCAGCCTTGGCAACAGAGTTAGACCTTGTGCCAAAAAAGAAAAAAAAAAGAAAAAAAAAAAGAAAAGAAATAAATCAGGTCTTTTTTTTTTTTTTTTTTTTTTTTTTTTGGTACTGAAAGTTTGGGGTCTATTGTGTCAGCATACTCAACATTAATACAGTCTCCATCTTTCATTATCTACCTTCTCCTCTGGCCTTCATCCCTTCAAATTAAGAATTCTGTGGTGTCATTCTGTGCTTTTTATTTGCTTTCTCCAAAAGTTGCCTGCTTTTAGTAGCCGGAAACTTCTTCTTAAAAGAAGTCTCATCTGTAATAATACAGAAATTGTTCAAAATTTATAATGTTGTCCCTTTCCCAAAGATTCAATGTTGATAACTTGCTTTTTATTTTCTTATTTTTATGTGGACATTCCTATTGTGTAGCAAAAAAACACTGAGTGCCTGTTCTTACATTGACATATGTTACTAACATTTTGATTTGGAATGATTTATTACTTTTATTTTATTAGTATTCTTTAATTTTTCTGTAACAAACAGAAATTACTTATGCAATGTTTAATAAGAAAATTCTACAAAGCTTTATTAAAGATATTAAAGTTAAAATAGATATTTAGCTTAGTGTTCATTTAAAACTTTGAATTCAATTAAATTCAAGTTCAGGTATTGACAAAAAAAAGTTTGTTATTCCCAAACTGGCTTTCATTTCTCAATAAAATTGTGTGTACAGGCCTGTCATATTTACAAACATAGGCAAGAGAGTATGCATTCAGAGGATGTTCTCCTTTTTTAATTTTCTTTTTTGCCTTTCTTTTTTTTTTTTTTTTTTTTAATTTTTCTTTGAGATAGGGCCTTGCTCTGTCACCCAGGCTGGAGTATAGTGGCATGATTATAGCTCACTATAACCTTGAACTCCTGGTCTGAAGTAATCCTCTCACCTCAGACTCCTGAGTAGCTGAGACATGTACCACTACACCAGTCTATTTTTTTTTTCTTTTTTTTAAGAAATAGGGTCTCATTATGTTGCCCAGGTGCATCTTAAACTCCTGGCCTCAAGCAATCCTCCTGCCTCAGCCTCCCAAATTGTTGGGATTATAAACATGAGCCACCATATCCTGCTCCTTTATAATTTTCACCTTTAATTCTCTAATATCTTCCAAAATCAGGAATTAAAAAGCTGCATCTTTTTGCGGGAAGTCAGGGACCCCAAATGGAGGGACCGGCTGCAGCCACAGCAGAGGAAACATAAATTATGAAGATTTCATGGACATTTTATCACTTCCCTAATAATACTCTTATAATTTCTTATGCCTGTCTTACCTTAATCTCTTAATCCTGTTATCTTCGTTAGCTGAGCATGTACATCACCTCAGGTTCACTGTGATGATTGCGTTAACTGTACAAATTGATTGTAAAACATGTGTGTTTGAACAATATGAAATCAGTGCACCTTGAAAAAGAACAGAATACCAGCGATTTTCAGGGAACAAGGGAAGACAACCATAAAGTCTGACTGCCTGTGGCAGAATAGAGCCATATTTTTCTTCTTGCAGAGAGCTTATAAACAGAAGTGCAAGTAGGACAGATATTGCTAAATTCTTTTCCTAGCAAGGAATATAATATTAAGACCCTAGGAAAAGAATTGCATTACTGGGGGGAGGCCTATAAATGGCCACTCTGGGAGTGTCTGTCCTATGCGGTTGAGATAAGGACTGAGCTACAACCTGGTCTCCTGCAGTACCCTCAGGCTTACTAAGATTGGGAAACCCCAGCCCTGGTAAATTTGAGGTCAGACCTGTTCTCTGCTTCTGAACCCTGTTTTCTGTTAAGATGTTTATCAAGACAATACATGTACCACTGAACATAGACCCTTATCAGGAGTTCTGATTTTGTCCTTGCCCTGTTTCCTCAGAAGCATGTGATCTTTGCTCTGCTTTTTGCCTCTTAAAGCATGTGACTTACTCCCTGTTTGCACACCCCCTCCCCTTTTGAAATCCTTAATAAAAACTTGCTGGTTTTATGGCTCAGGTGGGCATCACAGACCTACTGATATGTGATGTCACCCCTAGTGGCCCAACTGTAAAATTTCTCTCTTTGTATTCTTTCTCTTTATTTCTTAGACCAGCCGACACTTAGGGAAAATAGAAAGAACCTACATTGAAATATTGGAGGTGGGTTCCCCCAATAGCATCTTACTTCAAAACCTCCTATACATGACTACTAAGCATTCTGGCCCATAAGGGCCACACTCCCAACTCTGATTTTCAAAAGTCCCTAGATCATTCAAGGTCCATTTCTACTGTTGACTACTCCATGAACCTTCCAGGACTCCTCAAACAGATGTACTCATATCTCCATTTATGTATTTCATTTGACATTTGTATATGATAGTTTCCAGACCAGGTCTTTTATCCAAGAGATCTTAATATCTTCTGTGCCTCTCCATAAACTGAAAGCTTCTTGAGGTCTGGAACTGTGTCTCATTTGTCTTTAAATTCTCTATATATCTTAGCATTACAGAATACAGATAAATGATATTTACCATATTTTGTTGAATTAAATTAAGCAAATATCTAAGTTTAGTCAATGTTTCCGCTTCTAATCTGCCACTAAATCCCTGTTTCCACAACAATCCTAGGTGATAGGAGCTCTTCCTTCCAAGAATAAGGTGTGGATGCTGGTGGCAAGATGTACTGGAGTCCCGGATGGAATAAATAGGAAGAAAGTTGTTTCTGAAATCACCAATGAGAATATCCTTAGGAAAAAGAAAAAATGAACAGAAGCTCAACAGAACCTGAATCCTGTCCTCTTGCTTTTCTCCCGAGACATGAGATTCATCACCCACTCCACCACTTTCTCCACTAACTGCCTGTCTGTGGGGTCCACCCAGTTGCTCACCAGCAGCCTGGCTATCCTTTATGCAAGCACTATGGGCTCTAACTTCTGGATCTTTTCTTTCAGCTCCTCCAGCTTCTGGGTCGGCTAGGTATCTGGTAGAAATAGCAGGGCATACAGAGTAAGAACGAGGCCATGCCAGGCCTGAATAACTGCTTAGCCTCCTACCTGGACAGAGTGAGTGGCCTGGAGACCAAGAATCGAAGGCTAGAAACCAAAATCTGGGAACATCTGGAGAAGAAGGGGCCCCAGATCAGAGACTGGGGACATTATGTTAAGACCATAGAGGACTTGAGGGCTCAGACCTTTGCAAATTCTGTGGACAATGCCCACATTGTTCTGCAGATTGACAATGCCTATCTTGCTGCTGAGGATTTTAGAGTCGAGTATGAGACAGAGCTGGCCATACACCCATCTGTGGAAAGCCAAATTCGTGGGCTCAGGAAGGTCACTGATGACACCAATGTCACTCAGCTGCAGCTGAAGACAGATCTCGGCTCTCAAGGAGGAGCTCCTCTTCATGAAGAAGAACCACAAGGAGAAAAAAAAAAGACTTACAAGCCCAGTTTCCTAATTCTGGTTTGACCATAGAGGTAGATGTCCCTAAATCTCAGGACCCCAGCAAGATCCTGGCATATCAGTGTAATGAGCTGGCTCAGAAGAACCTACAGGAACTGGAAAATACTGGTCCCTGCAGATTGAGTGAGGAGAGCACCACAGTTATCACCATGCAGTCGCCAAAATCAGAAATGCTAAAATGATGCTCATGGAGCTGAGAGGTACAGTCCAGTCCTTGGAGATCAACTTGGACTCTAGGAGAAATCTTAAGGCCAGCTTGGAGAACAGCTGAGGGAGATGGAGGCCCACTATGCCATGCAGATGGAGCAGCTCAATGGGGTTCTGCTGCACCTGGAGTCAGAGCTGGCACAGACTCTGGCAGAAGGGTGGCATCAGGCCCGGGTGTATGAGGAGGCCCTGCTGAGCATCAAGGTCAAACAGCTGGCTGAGCTGGCCACCTTACTGCTGCCTGCTGGAAGATGGGAGGGACTTCAATCCCAGTGATGCCCTGGATAGCAGCAACCTCATGCAAGCCATCCGAAAGACCGCCACCTGCGGGATAGTGGATGACAAAGTATCCTGCGGGATAGTGGATGACATCTGACACCAGTGACACTAAAGTTCTGAGGTTTTCAGGCAGCAGAAGCAAGGTGCCCTTTAGGTAACAGGAGACCAATAAAAAGTTCAGAGGTCCAAACAAAAATCAAACAGCAGTTCTGGTCACCCAATACCAGGAGTTTTTAGATTCAGCTCTATATCAACTAACAAAATTGATAGGGAACCTAACTAATTTTTCAAACATTCTATCATTGGGAAATACATTCCATGCTTTAAACACCTCACCAAAACTGTCTTTGGAATAAAATATATTCTTCGTTTTTAAACTTATTATAGTGAAAACAACTGGCAACTTCACACAATCCACTATCAATCCTAGAAGTGTATTCTTTGTGCAGAAGTTATCTCGGTTTAGTTGATACACTGAACTATACAGAATGATAGATCTTTTTGTAATTTTATGATCTATCTTGAGTAGAAAATTCTGTAGTCTTGTCAGGTATAAGAGTTATGATATGCCACAAATATTTGTCTTATAACAGAAAGCTTAAACTTAGGGAGGAGGTATATAACTGTTCTGGTCCTATTTCATCTCACTGAGTTAGCATGTTTTATGTTTCAATAGCAAATGTATACTGAAAAGGCAGAGAAACATTAAAATAAAAGGGAAAATGCAGAAATAATATTTCATTATCTGGACTTTGTTAGTTTATAATTTTCTCCATAAGTTTTAAAAAGGGGAGAAAACTGGTTACAATAAAATATATGCTTTTATTATTTATCACTAACTTTTACCCCAACAGAAGTAATTTTTACATTGAATAAATCTAGGATTGTTTCAAAAATTTCAATTAAATATTATATATTTACTTTTGTACATATAATAATATTCCATACATATAAATATATATGTATGTTTGTATATATAATTGTATATATATAATAATGTTCATAATAACATGAACATATTGAAATATTATTCATCCATTAAAAAGAATGAGGTTCTGATACATGCTACAACATGCAAGAAACATGAAATCATTGTGTTAGATTAAATAAGCAGACACCAAAAAACACATATTTTGTAATTCCATTCACATGGAATATCTAGAATAGGCAACTTCAGAGAAACAAAAAGTAGATTAGAGGTTACCAGGGCCTGAGAGCGGAGTGAAGAGGGTGCTACTGCCTACTGGTCGCAGAGTTTCTATTTGAGTTGATGAAAACATTTTGAAATTAGCGATTATGGTTGTACAACGTTGTGAATGTGATTGATACCTCTGAATTGAACACTTAAGAAATGACTAAAATAGCAAATATGTTACATATTTTGCCATGATTAAAAATAATTAAAAATTAAAATTAGTAAGCAGTGATATAGCAAAAAAAGCATAGCATTGTGTTTTATGTCTGTTGCTACTCTGACCTGTTTAACTTAGATTAAAATTTTTATTTGTGCTTATGAATATAATCAAGAAATGAGAATAAATCCAGTAGCCTTACACCTGACATTGACTAGTTATTATGAAAAAACCTAGATTTTTGGAAAATAAATAACTATGGAATCTGTAACACAGTTTTAAGAGTTCTTCCCCAAACTTCATGGTCAGAATTTTAAAACTAGTAGAATAATCACTGATTGAAGAAATGAAGGATCTGTTTTTGGGCAGCTGACATTTCAAATTCATGAATGATCTTATTAAACTGTTAAAATATATTTATATAAAAATAATACAGAACACTAATATAAAACTCAATACATATAAAAATAAAGACAATGCCAAATACAAAAGCAATTAGTGATGTTTTAGTTTTGTTAGTTTTAATGATTATTGTTTAATATAATTCTATTGATATTTGATTTTAAGATAATTTTTTGAAATGATATGATACATTTTGTATGACCCGAAAGTAATGAATGTAGCCAAGGAGAAATAAGGAGAAGAGTCATTGAGAAAATGAAGTCCTCTGGTCACTCTTTCTCTGGCAAATAATGGAGACATTCAAGGTTGTTAAAATTGAACTGTGAAAGTTTAATTATTCAATTGATTGCTTGAAGCTTCAGCAGGTTCACAGCACTGGATCAAGCAGGGTTTTTCTTTTGTTATGTGGAATGGGCATTGTACGCATTGCATTTTATAAACTTTTGAAGAACATGTGATACTCATTAACAGAGGTCATTCCTTTCCTCTTTTGCAGGCCACTTTGCAGCTGCTTATATATGTGTGTGTTGAAAATATGTTATCTTATTCAGAGGTCAATTTTTTTTCTTGAATCCCATTGCTCTGCTAGGTAGATTTAAATAGTAGTGTAAGAAACCAATCATTTCTGTACTTTTTTTTATTGGCCCCAAAGCCCTTTTCTCTCTTATCACTTAATGTAATCAAATCTTCAAAGTTTTTTCTAATGGATTCTAAAAATGGGAGTTGAGCAGTTGGTACCATCAGTTGGTTCAATGTTACTAAATCTTTTCCAATCTTTATTTATTTCTTTGTATTTTTGGTTAGTACAATGATTTATTTATTTATTTATTTATTTATTTGCCACCAGAGAAACCCTGAAAAATCATTTGAAAGCTTCAGCCATTTTTCATGAAAGACAACATTTTACTTCACGTATCGACTCCCTTATTCTTTAAAGATCTAGAAATGGGGAACACTTTTGCACTACTGATGGTGGGAATGTAAACTTGTACAACCATTATGGAAAACAGTATGGAGATTCCTTAGAAAACTGAAAATCGATCTACCTTTGATCCAGCAATCCCACTATTGGGTATCTACCCAGAGGAAAAGTCATTATATGAAAAAGACACTTGCACATGCATGTTTATAGCAGCACAATTTGTAATCACAAAAATGTGGAACGAGCCCAAATGTCCATTAATCAACTAGTAGGTAAAGAAAACTCATATACATATATAATACACATACATGATGTATATCATATTCTGTATATATCATATATACCATACACACACACACACACACACACACACACACACACACATACACCATGGAATACTAAGCCATAAAAAGGAATGAAATAATGGCATTTGCAGTAACCTGGATGGAGTTGGAGACAATTATTCTAAGTGAATTAAGTCAGGAATAGAAAATCAAACATTGTTCTCACTTGTAAGTGGGAGCTAAGCTATGAGGATGCTATGAGGATGCAAAGGCATTAAAATGATACAATGGACTCAGGGAGAAGGATGGGAGGGGTGTTAGGGATAAAAAGACGACACCAGAGTACAGTGTACACTGCTCCAGTGAAGGGTGCACCAAAATCTCAGAAATCACCACTAAAGAGTTTATCCATATAACTGAATATCACCTGTTGGCCCAAAACTATTGAAATTAAATAAATAAATAAGATCTAGAAATGGAATACATTTTTGTCACTTTTGTGTACACATGTGTTGGTTTCATTACATAAGTGATGTGATTCAACAAGTGTTTGGTATAATAGCTCTTTAATCTTCTTTATCATAGTCCTGACTTTATTATGGGAAAAAATTAATTCTACCCATGATTTCCTGCCAATCCTAACTGCCTCTAGTGGAGTTATGCACTCTTAGATATCTTGCATAACTCCTTTCAAATTTTCTTCCCTAATGTCATCAGTCCTCGCATCTCATCTACACCAACAGCACTCCTTTGCAGAGTTAAGGTAAAAAAAAAAAAAGGAGTAGAATTTGACGGATAAGCAACACAAAAACTGACAAAAATATTTCATTTGAGAAAATGATAGAAAATCTAAAACCTCTCTCCACCATAACAGTTTACATGTACAGGAAGAATTGAGAGGATAGTAGAGTTCCAAAATACCCTACACCTAGTTTTCTCCATTATTAACATCTTGCATTTGCATGGCAAATTTGTTATAATTAATGAAATAATATTAATACAGTATTATTAACTGAAGTTCATGGTTTATTTAGATTTCCTTATTTGTTGCCTTCTATTCATTTCCTGTTCCAGGATATTATCCAGAATATCATATTATACTTAGTTGTAATGTTTCCTTAGGCCTTTTTTGGCCATGACAATTTATCGAACTTTTCTTATTTTTAGTGTTTTAGTGACACTGACCCCTCTGAGGAGTATTGGTCAAGTATTTTGTAAGATACTCCTCTATTGGGTTTGTCTGATGTTTTTCTCACTATTGGACTTGAGTTACGGGTTTGATGGAGAAAGGTCGCAGAGGTAAAGTGCCATTTTCATCACATCATATCAAAGATAAAATCAACATGATTTGTCATTTTTTATGTCAACCTTGGTCAGCTGAGATAGTGATTGTCAGATTTCTTCACTGTGAAGTTACTCTTATTCCTCTGTTTCATGCTGTACTCTTTGGAAGTAAGTAAGTCAATATCACAGCCCACACTTAAGGGATGAAAAGTTATGTTCTCTCTGCTTGAAGGAAAGGTACCTACATAATTTTTTTGGAATTCTTCCACATGAAAGACTTGTCTCTTCATTTGTTAATTTGCCAAATTTTTAAATTTATATCAGTATGTACTCATAGATACTTGTACTTCATTTTGTACTCAAATTGTTCCAACTTTGGCCATTAAGAGCTCCTTCAGTTAGCTACTGTACTCTGTTGGCATATGTACTCCCACTGATGTATTTTGGGGGCCTTTTTATTAGCACGTTTTTACTTTCTGAGACTTCAAAATGCTGCAGGTTAATCTTTCTGCTCCAGTTCTAGAAGCCACCATCTCTCAAGGGAGCCTTGCTTCCTGTCATTGGAGAATGGTATTAGAAACTGAGATCTGAACAATAAGTGTGCTAGTTATTATAAGAATGTCCTTTATTTTAAACTCTCTCAGCTAACAGAGCAAAGAAATAGATGTGTATACACTAACCGGTGATTGCATACACACAGTAGATCCTCTTTATTTGTAGTGATACAAACATACTTGTGACTTTTTCTACTTGAACATTTATATACACATGCAGGACAGCAAAAAAAATGAGTTACCTGACATGTACATCCTAACTGAGATAGAACAAGGCAACATTCTGCCTTCTTGTTTTAACTATCATAATATAAACAAGTGTCATTTTGTGGTATACTTAGCATTATGTTTTGCACAGTTTTTGTGCTTTATGTTATTTTCCTGTTTAAAGTGGTCCCTCAAGTGTGGTGCTACAGTGCTTTCCTAGTATTCCTACGTGAGAGAAGGTTGTGCTGTACCTTATGAAGAAAATACTTGGGTTAGATAAGCTTCCTTCAGGCAAGGGTTATATATGTTTTATATATATATAGCACTTATACAGGAGCACAGGAGCCAACTGAAAGAGCTCCTAATGGCCAAACTTGGAACAATTTGTAACTATATATATAGTATTGTTGGCTGGGAACTCAATATTAATGAACCAACACTATATAGTAAATGGGGTGAGTTAAAACAGAAATACACATAAAACAGGTTACATATTGATGGTTAATGAAAATGTTATAACCAGAGGATCACAGAAAAGTAACCCTGTATTTTTTTCTTGGACAATGGTTCATCATTTGCTAATTCAGTGTTTCTAATGGCTTTACAGAATATAACTACCATAAATAACAAGAATGAACTCTATAAATATTTTATATGTAACCATCTGTATCTATATTAAATTAAACATGAATTCTTACTGATGTCTCCACATCTGAACTATTACTACCAGGATCATTCTAGTCTGCTTCCTTGTTTATCTGTAAACTCTCATTCCAACAGTGAGAAACCACCATTCTTTATTTATTTACTTACTTTACTTTATTATATACTTAATTGTTCAATTCCTGTCCACATGTTTAGCAGTATCAGAACCGATCATTCATATCCTCAGGAGAAATAACTTTATCAACTATAGTACAATGCTTATATACAGCTTATATGCTTATGAACCATATTTCCCTTTTAGGTCTCTCGGCCTGTAATGGGAGGGGCTGCTGTGAAGACCTCTGACATTCCCTGGAGATATTTTCCCCATTGTCATGGATATTAACATTCAGCTTTTTGTTACTTATCCAAATTTCTGCAGCCGGCTTGAGTTTCTCCTCAGAAAGTAAGATTTTCTTTTATATCACATTGTCAAGCTACAAATTTTCTGAACTTTTATGTTCTGCTTCCCTTATAAAACTGAATGCCTTTAACAGCACCCAAGTAACCTCTTGAATGCTTTGCTGCTTAGAAATTTCTTCTGCCAGATACCCTAAATCATCTCTCTGAAGTTTCAAGTTCCACAAATCTCTAGGGCAGAGGCAAAAATGTCACCAGTCTCTTTGCTAAAACATGACAAGAATCGCTTTTGCTTCAGTTTCCAAGTTCCTCATTTCCATCTAAGACCACCTCAGCCTGCATTCTATTGTCCATATTGCTATCAACATTTGGGCAAAGCTATTCAACAAGTCTCTGGGAAGTTCCAAACTTTCCCACATTTTCCTGTCTTCTTTTGAGTCCTCCAAATTGTTCCAACCTCTGCCTGTTACCCAGTTCCAAAGTCACTTCCACAATTTTGGATATCTTTTCAGCAGCACCCCACTCTTCTGAAACCAATTTACTGTATTCATCCTTTTTCACACTGTTGATATAGACATACCCAAGACTGGGCAATCTACAAAGGAAAGGTTTAGTGAACTTACAGTTTCACATGGCTGGGGAGGCCTCACGACCATGGCAGAAGGCAAAGAAGAGCAAGTCACATCTTACATGGATGGCAGCAGGCAAAGAGAGAGAACTTGTGCAGGGGACCTACTCTTTATAAAACCATCAGCTCTCATGAGACTTATTCATTATCATGAGAACAGTGCAGTAAAGGCTTGCCCCCATGATTCAGTTACCTCCCACTGGGTCCCTTCCACAACAAATGGAAATTCAAAATGAGATTTGGGTGGGGACACAGCCTAACCATATGAAGTGACAAAAAATCGAATTCAGGAAATTCAGAGAATCCCAGGAATATACTACACAAGATGACCATCCCCAAAACATATAGTCATCAGATTCTCCAAGATTAAAAGAAAAAGTTTTAAAGGCACCTAGGAAAGAAGCAGCAGGTCACTTACAAAGGGAATCCCATCTGTCTAACAGTGGTCCTTTGACAGAAATCCTACAAACCAGAAGAGATTAGGAGCCTATATTCAACATTCTTAAAGAAAAAAAGTTCAATAAAAAATTTCATATGCAGCCTCATAACCATAATGAACAAAGGAAAAATAAGACCCTTTTCAGAAAAGAAGATGCTAAGGGAATTTGTGACCACCAGATATGCCTTAAAAGAGGTCTTAAAGGGAATGTTAAATATGGAAAGGAAAGTCCCTTACTGGCCACCACAAAAGCACACTTAAGTACAAAGATCATTGACTTTATAAAGCAACTACCCAATCAAATCAGCATAATAACCAGGTAACAATAAGATGACAGGATCAAATTAGCACATATCAATATTAACCTTGAATGTAAATGGGCTAAATGCCTCAATTAAAATGCACAGAGTGGTACATTGGATCAAGAAGCAGGACCTATTGGTATGCTGTCTTCAAGAGACTCATCTCACATGCAATGATCTCCATAGGCTTGAAGAAAAGGGATGGAGAAAAATGTACCAAGAAAATGGGAAACAGAAAAAAGCAGAAGCTGCGATTCTAGTTTCAGAAAACAGACTTTAAAATAACAACAGTTGGAAAAGAAAGAAGAGCATTACATAATGGTAAAGGGTTCAATTCAACAAGAAGACCTAACTATTCTAAATATATATGCACCTAACACAGAAGTAACTAGATTTATAAAACAGTTCATAGAGACCTACAACGACTTAGGTAACCACAGAACAATAGTAAGAGACTTCAAAACCTCAATGACAGTGTTAGGAAGATTATAGAGGCAGAAAACTAATGAAGATATTTTGGATTTGTACTTGACATCCCACCAAACAGACCTAACAGACATCCACTGAACTTTCCACCCCAAAACAATAGCATATGGCACATATTCTAAAATTGAACATTCAAGAGGTCATAAAACAATTCTCAGCAAATTCAGAAAAATTGAATTAATACCAACCACACTCTCAGACCATAGCACAATCAAAATAAAAATCAATAGAAAGAAAATTGCTCAAAACCATATAATTACATGGAAATTAAACAACCTGTTCCTTAATGACTTTTGGATAAACAATAAAATTAAGGCCAAAATCAAGAAATCTTTGAAACTAATGAGAAAAAAGATACATGTATCAAGAATCTCTGGGACATAGCTAACACAGTATTAAGAGGGAAGTTTATAGTGCTAAGTGCCCACATCCAAAGTTAGAAAGATATCAAATTAACAACCTAACATCACAGCTAGAGTAAAAAACAAAGCAAGCCAAATCCAAAGCTAGCAGTATACAAGAAATAACAAAACTGAAGCTGAACTGAAGGAACTTGACATGAAACACCATATAAAAGATCAACAAACTCAGGAATTTGTTATTTAAGAGAATAAATAAGATGGATAGACAATTAGCTAGACTAAAAAATAGAAAAGGAAAGAAGATCCAAATAAACACAATCAATTGGAAAAGAACAAAGCGGACATTACCTGCAACCCCATGGATGTATGAGAACCATTTAGAGACTACTACAAACACCTTTATGTACACAAACTAGAAAACCTAGAAGAAATGAATGGATTTCTGGAAAAATTCAACCTCCCCAGATTGAACCAAGAACAAATTTAATTTGTGACCAGACTAGTAACAAGTTCCAAAATTGAAACAGTAATAGCAACCGTACCAACCAGAAAAAGCCCAAGACCAGGCAGATTCATAGTTGAATTCTACTAGATGTATAAAGCAGAGTTGATATCATTCCTACTGAAACTATTCCCAAAAACTGAGGAAGAGGGACTTCTTCATAACTCATTCTATGAGGCCAACGTCATTCTTATACAAAAACCTGACAAAAACATAACAAAGAAAGAAAACTTTAGGCCAATATCCTTGATGAACATAGATGCAAAAATCCTCACCAAATACTAACAAACTGAATCTCAAATCCAGCATAATATCAAAAAGTGAATCTACCACTATCAAGTAGGCTTTATCCTTGGGATGCAAGGTTGGTTCAACATATGCAAATCAAAAGATGTGATTTATCACATAAACAAAACTAAAAATATCCACATGATCATCTCAATAGATGTAGAAAAGACTGTCAATAAAATTCAACATCCCTTTGATATGGGATTTTTGCCATGTTGCTTTTTCTGTCCAGAAACCTCTGTGGCCAGTGGTGCCTTGGCCCAAGTTCTTGTCCTGCATCCAGGAAGAATGAGGTATGCAGAAAAGTGGAGGGTGAGCAAGACAAAGAGGAGCTTTATTAAGTGTTAGAACAACTCAGAGGAGACCCACAGAGGGGAGCTCTTCTCTGTAGGCCAGTTGTCTCATTGTCCCTTTGCCCTCTCCTCTGATCTGCTGAACCCAGGGCTTTTATGGGTCTCAGAGGGGAGGAAGTCCATGCCAATTGGTTCATAGGTGGCCATGAGCAGCAAAGAAAAGGCATCACAAGTTCCCACATCAGTCTGCAGGACTAGCAGCCCAGCCCCAATTTTCAGGCCCTCCCTGGCTGAAGGTGGAGCCTCATCAGGACCTATCCCTTTCTGTGGAAGGGCCTGTCTGCCTCCCACCACTCAGGCCAAGGGGCACCCACAGGCTGAGTTGCTCTCCACCTCATATGAGCCTCCTCCCACACTTTTTGGTGCCCAAAGTCTGGAGAGGCTGATGCAGCAGGGGGCCTGCTGCACACCAGGCCAAGCTGTGACAGCTCCAGGGCTTGGCACTAACTCTGCTCCCATCTCAGAGTGCTGGCAGCAGGATGAGGCCAGGCATGGGGAGCAGGCACCTCTGAGCTTGCCATGACAGGGGGGCCCTTCTGGGCCCTGAGAGACCATCTGGAAACCTGGGCCCACAGCCACAACCTGGGTGACTACAGCTGTTCCTGGGGAGCTCCCATCCTGACAACTTGGGAGGGGCAGGGCTCCCAACTGACCCTGTCCCAGGCTGTACCCCTACTCCGTGTCTCACCACTGTGGCAGCAGGCAAGGTGCAGGTGGCACGGTGGCCCTGGTCACCTCCGCACAAATGAACCCCATGCTTCCTGGGCCAGTTCTGTGAGTCCCAGCTGCACCATTGGCCAGATGCTTGTAGGCTCCAGGGTGTGGTAGAGAGCAAGGTCGAAGCTGCAGTGGAGGCTCTGGACCTGGGAGCAGGTCCTGCCAGGCCATGTGAGGATGGGGGTGGTACAGTCAGTTGTCTTAGGGATGTGGGGCACAGAGGACACAATGCCACCACCATTGCTTCTGCAGCTGCTCCTGCTGCCCAGTCTGATGCTTTGCAGCCTGGGGCTGGGCTCCCGGCCCTCGCCAGGTTCTGGGGATGGGATGACATTTGCAAGTTCCCCTGCAGCCCCAGCTCTCAGTGGTGAACAGGGGCTCCCCCTTCGTTAGCTCATGACCATGCCATAAGTGTGCCTTCAGGAGTGGATTGGGGCCCTGGACACAGCCATTGGGAGCACCAGACTCAGCTGTCACCTCAACATAGGGTGGATCCTTGGTAGGCATCCTAGGGTGGCCCCATGCTGAGCCTCCCACAAAGGCACAGGAACCTGGTGCCCTCAGCAAGGAGGGTATGACACTGGCCAGGTCCCACTTGCAAAGGGCCACTCCCACTTCCCACCACAGGGCCCTGAAATGCAGCCACTGCTCCATGTTCAGGACCAGCCCCCACACTCCATGCACAAGCATGGTACCTCCTTGGGTCAAGTTCTGCCTTGGGGTCCCTCCATGCTTGTTGGTGCCATTCCTCCACAAACAGTGGCCTAGCCCAGCTTGGACCTACAGCAGTGACTCCCAGAGGTGGGCTCCCAAGGCAGCAGATACCAGGGACAGTTCGCCTCAACATCCACACCTAAGTACCCATGGCTCAAACCGACACCCCACCACCTGCACCCCACCACAGCTGGTACCATGGCAGTGGTTGCTTTGGACAGCTGCCAGCTGTCATCACCTTCATATTAAAAACCCTTAACAACTAGTCATTGAAGCAACATATCTGAAAATAATGAAGCATCTATGACAAACTCGAAGCCAACATCATACTGAATGAACAAAACCCAGAAGCATTGTCCTTGAGAACCAGGACAAGACAAGGATACCTACTCTTACTAGTCCTAGTTGACATAGTACTGGAAGTCCTAACTAGAGAAATCAGGCAAGAGAAAGAAATAAAAGGAATCTAAATAGGAAGAGAGGAAATCAAATTATCTCTGTTTGCAGATGATATAATTCTATACCTAGAAAACCCCTCATAGTATCTTCCCAAAAGCTCCTGTATCTGATAAACAACTTCAGCAAAGTTTCAGGATACAAAAACAATGTGCAAAAATGAGTAACATCCAATCTGAGAGCCAAATAAAGAATGCAAACTCATTCATAATAGCCACAAAATGAATAAAATACCCAGGAATTCAACTTACCAGGGATGTGAAAGATCTCTACAATTTACAAAATACTGCTGAAAGAATTCAGAGATGACACAAACAAATAGATAAGCACCCCATGCTTATGGATAGTAAGCATAAGTATTGCTAAAATGCCCATACTGCCCCCCGAAATTTACAGACTCAATGTTATTCATATCAAACTACCAATGGCATTCTTCACAGAACTAGAAAATACTATTTTAAATTTTATATGAAACCAAAAGAGTTTGAATAGCCAGAGAAATGCTAAGGTGGGAAAAATACTGAAGGCATCCATTATCTGACTTCAAACTATACTACAAGGCTACAGTAATCAAAACAACATGGTACTGGTACAAAAACATACCCACAGAGAAAATAAACAAAATAGAGAGTCTATAAGTATAGCTGCACACCTGCAATCATCCAATATTTAACAAAGTTGGCAAAAAGGAGCAATGGGGAAAGAATTCCCCATTCAACAAGTGGTGCTGAGATAACTGGCTAGTTATATGTAAGGGACTGACACTGGACCCCTTCCTTACACCATATACAAAAATCAACCCAAGATGGAATAAAGACTTAAAACACAAAACCTAAAACTATAAAAACCCTGAAAAGTAACCGAGGAAATACTGTTCTGGACATAGCACTTGGCAAATATTTCAGAGTAAAGATGCCAAAAACAATTACTACAAAAATAAAAATGGATAAATGAGGCCTAAACTAAAAAGCTACTGCACATTAAAAGAAACTATCAATACAATAAACAGACAAACTACAGAATAAGAGAAAATATTTGTGAAGTATGCATCTGACAAAGGACTAATATCCATAATCTATAAGGAACTTAAACAAATTTACAAGCAAACAGCCTCATTAAAAAGTGGGCAAAAGACATGAACAGACACTTTTCAAATGAAGACATACACATGGCCAACAAGGATATCAAAAATAATGCTCAACATCACTAATCATTAGAGAAATGCAAATAAAAACTACAATGAGATACCACCTCACAATCAGTCAGAATGGCTATTATTAAAAAGTCAAAAGATAACAGACACTGGTGAAGGAATGCTGATACACTGCTAATGAGAATGGAAATTAGTTCAGCCATTGTGGAAAGCAGTTTGGCAATTTCTCAAATAACTTAGAATGCCCATTTGACCAATAAATCCCATTATTGGGTATATACCCAAAGGTATATGAATTGTTCTACCATAAGGACACACGCACTCATGTACTCATTGTAGCACTATTTACAAGAGCAAAGACATGGAATAAACCTAAATGCTCATTAATGGTAGACTAAAGAAAGAAAATGTGGCAGATTTACACCATGGAAAAATACACAGCCATGAAAAAGAATGGCATCACATTCTTTGCAGCAACAAGAATGGAGCTGAAGGCCACTATCTTAAGTGAACCAATGCAGGAACAGAAAACCAAATGTCACATGTTCTCACTTATACTGGGAGCTACACATTGAGTACACATAGACACAAAGAAGCAAACAACAGACATCAGTACCTACTTGAGGGTGGAGATTCAAAGGACAGTGGCGATTGAACAACTACCTGTTGGGTACTATGCCTATTACCAGGGTGATGAAATAATCTGTACAACAAAACCCTGTGACATACAATTCACATACATAACAAACACATATATACTCCTGAGCCTAAAATAAAAATTAAAAGAAGAGAAGTTATCTTAAAGAAGATCATTGGATTTAGACAAGAAGAACATAATAAAACACTTAATATTCTGCAACCTATCTGGTTAAGTTTGTCAATGGCCTCTTAAAATTTTTTGAAGGCATCTGTATAGAAGACCTCTTTATTGCTACTGTAGGTACAAAAAGTAGGGGAATAATGTGCAACTCACATGCATGTGAATGCAGACAGAGATAGATTGTTTCCAGTATACATTCTTCTCTTTTTCTTTGAAGTACTAGAAACCTCCAAGTTTAAGGTCAATTTATGTCCACCCAGCTACAGACTACATTTCCTGACCTTCCTTAGACATAGATAAAGCTATATACTACATTTTGGCTCATGAAAGGAAGTTGTTTCTGCAAACTTACAAAGGGTCACAAGCTTTAAAAATGAAGTTTTTCACCACCTGTGATGGTTAATTTTATGTTCCCCTTTACCAGGCCACAGGGTGCCTAGACATTTGGTTAAACATTACTTTGAATTTGTTTATAAGAGAACTTTTAGGTGAGATTAACAACTGAATCAGTCAAGTGAGTAAAGCAAATTGTTCCTCCTAGTTGAGGCAGGCTTTATCCAATCAACTGAAGGCTTAAAGAGAACAAAAAGGCCTTCCTGAGAGTAGAGGAAGCCTGGCTGCTTGAGCTTGAGCATTTGTCTTTTTCTGCACTTAAACTGGAATTTATTGAGCTCTCTTGATTCTCATGCCTTGGGAAGCAAAATTGGAATACTGCATCAATTCTCTTTGATCTCCAGCTTGCTGACTACAGATCTTGGGACTTCTTAGCCTCCACAATTTTATGAACCAATTTCTTATAGTAAATCTCTTTATAAACACATATGTATGTGTATGTATATACATATATAAAATTTTCTTTCTACTAAGAACTCCTACCACATTCTGTTTCTCTGGAGAACAAGACTAATACAGATTTTGATACAAAGAATGAGGTACTGCTATAACAAATATCAAAAAATGTAGAAGTAGCTTTGGAACTGGGTAATGGGTAGAGGTTGAAAGAGTTTTGAGGTACATGCAAGAAATGTTTACACTAAGGGTGATTACTGTGAGGTCTGAAATGGAAATAAAAATATATTTTGGGAAATGAAAAAGGTGATCCCTGTTATAAAATGGCAAAGACATGGCTAAACTTTGCTTTATTGTTTTGTGAAAGGTAGAACTTGTAAGCAATAAAATTGGGCATTTACCTGAGGAGATTTCTAGGAAAAGTGTTGAAGGAGGGTCTTTGTTCCTCCTGACTGCTTATAGTAAAAGGCAAGAAGAGAGAGATGATTGAAACCCCTGAGGCTGTTACATAAGAAAGAATGATAAGCTTCCATTTTTGCTGGAAGAACTGTACTGTTTGGTCTCTTAGCTAAAGTGCTATTTAAAGTACAGCATCTTCTGTATATTTATTATTTATTGCAGTAAATATAATTCACAATTTATGTAAATCATTGTATTATACTTTTACTACTATTTAATAATAATCTTTTGTAGCTCACATATATTTCTACATCTTAAGTTTATAAATGTTACTCTCATAGAGGATTTTCAGTGTCAGATTACTGATAAGTTTCACATATAGTATATGAGAGATTGAGGCCTAGATTTTGTACACCTCTAGAGCTTGGTGTCAGTATTAGAAAATTGTGCCTTTTAAAATTGCATCCAATTAGAATCAATAAAAATTGAAAGTATTACCTTCAGAAGTAACATTCTGAAATACAATTTGTGGATTTATTGCTGATGAGAAGGTTGTTTCTCTGAAATCTTATTAAAAGCACTAAAATGTGACTAGTGAATTTATGACCTAATTAATTGTTATATGCCACTAACAGAACTATGGTACTTAAATCAAATATAAATATTTTTAAAAGAGCAATGTGAATTTGTCTGTTTTTCCCTACAGTCCTGCAGAGAGCTAAGTCACAATGCCACCAGGTCTGCAAAAAAACAGGCTCTATTGGGGAAATTTATAAACAGAGGAACAGCAAGATACAGCATGCTGTTTGCCACATTCTTTTCTCCCTTGGAGAAGCATATAAGGGTAAAAACACAATGGGAAATTGTAAAGGACACTGTTCTCCAGGAAGGAAACCTGTCCTCTCTTCCTCTAAATTTTATAGGACTACGGTGAGAGTGCCCTTGAGAATGTTTAAAAAGGGGTGGAGCAGTTGTCAGATTAGGGACCAGCTCTTTAGGGGGATGTTTATTCCCAAGACCTGAAATACCATTTGTGCAAATGACTTGTTTATACAGTGATGTTAACACCTAGAGGCCTGGGGAACTGATAGCTTTGCAGTCCATTCTACTAGGGTAAAGGGGAGTCACAGCTCCCAGCTAGCTCATTGCCAAGACATCAGAAAATATATCTGCTGTGATTTTATGTTTGAGCACAAAATATTTGTCTTTGCAATTGCCCAGGATAGAGGACATATGGCTTTTCAGTGCCTTGACCTATCATAGCTTGAGGACACTGTTGCTTTTGGTCATCTGTCTCACTTTGATCTGATTCTTAAGCACAGCAAGCAATGTTCTGGTATGGGTATACCCAAAAGATTATAAATCATTCTACTATAAAGACACATGCACACGTATGTTGATTGCAGCACTGTTCACAATAGCAAAGACTTGGAACCAACCCAAATGCCCATCAATGATAGACTGGATAAAGAAAAAATGGCACATATACACCATGAAATTCTATGCAGCCATAAGAAAGGATGAGTTCATGTCCTTTGCAGGGACATGGATGAAGCTGGAAACCATAATTCTCAGCAAACTTAACACAAGAACAGAAAACCAAACACCACATGTTCTCACTCACAAGCGAGAATTGAGCAATGAGAACACATGAACACAGGGAGGGGAACCTCACACACTGGGGCCCCTCAGGGGTTGGGGGCTAGAGGAGGGATAGCATTAGGAGAAATACCTAATGTAGATGACGGGTTGATGGGTACCCCAAGCCTCCATGGCACGTTTATACCTATGTAACAAACCTGCACGTTCTGCACGTGTATCCCAGAACTTAAAGTATAGTAATAATAATTAATAATAATAATAAAAGACATGGAGGATACTTAAATGCATATGACTAAGTGATAGAAGCCTGTCTGAAAAGGCTACATAATATATGATTTCAACTGTATGATATTCTAGGACATCTCCAACTATAGATAGAGTAAAAAGATCCGTAGTTGTTAGCAGCTGGTGGGGAGGGAGGGATGAATAGGTGAAACAGAATTTTTAGGACAGTGAAATTATCTGTATGATACTGCAATAATAGATACATGCCATTATACATTTGTCAAAATCCATAGAATGCACAACATCAAGTGAACCCTAATGTAAACTATAGACAGTGGGTGATGATAATGTATCAATATAAGTTTATTGCTTATAACAAATACACCCCTCTCATGAGAGATGTTGACAATGGGGAGTCTGTGCATGTATGTGGTGGACACTACGTGGAAACTCTACCTTCTGCTAAATTTTGCTGTGAACTTAAAATTGCCCTTAAAAAAGTCTATTTAAAACAGAGGCAGTGCACTCATATATTACTATTATCATTTGAAATTATTTTAAAATAAGTGGTTGGTCTTAGGTACTCTCTGACTTTACAAATTGATTTCAATTACAAAAAGAACAGAGGGCCTAAAAGAACAATAATAAAAAACCCCAAAGAGAAGGGGTAAAATATGAGAATACAATATTAATAAATTAACATAAGAAGTTAATTATTTAAGAAAATTATAAGAAGACTTATATTACTATTGCAAGCATAGTTATATTTTAATATCTTGTGAGTGCCGATAAACACAACAGATAGCATTTATGAAAAGCTCACTCTATGCCAGGCATTTTTGCTAAAGATTTGGCATGCAATAACTCTTTTAATCAATGAAAAAATGATCCCATAAAGTGGATACTAATATTGCAGTTCCATTTTATAGGTAAGGGAAGTGACCAAATACATTAATAGATTTTCTAATACAGTAACATTCCTAACTTTTTTGATAAAAAAGAAAAATATACTTAGTGTTGATAGAGTAATGTGCTATTCAGGTTCATTTGTTAATATTTTAATTAGGATTTTTGCACTGATGCTCTTAAGTGAGATTGGTCTGAAAAGTGTATATGACATTTAATATTCAAAACTTTACTTACATTTTATAAAGTATTAAGACCCTTATTAACCGTGGGCTTCATGCTAGCTCCTTGAATATCTTATAATTGCTGCTGTAGGAATGTTGGTGATATATAATGTTCTACACAGATATTCATAATTGCTTTGTTTTAATAGGAAGGTGTCTGTTTTGTGACCACCTTAAAATATCCTTCTTTATCTTGTTTAACATGTTTTAGGCTTTATGCCACCTAATCTCTGATTAAGATTGCAATGCCTGCTTACTCTTTGTTTCCATTTCACTGATATATGTTTGTTCATCTTTTTATTTGTTAAGTGTTCTGAGTTTTCTTATTGTAGATATAAAACATAGAACTCTATTTTCTGTGATAAAATATAAAAATCTTTACTTTTGCCTATAGAACAGGAGAAAATTTTATTTACATTTATTGATATAATGAAAATATTTACTTTTGGTTCTGCTACATTGTTATGTTTTGTGCATGTATTTGGTGGTAAAACATATGTTATGTTTTCAATTGTTACCTTGTAAAACCCCTTCATTTTGTGTTCTGTTTTCTTTTATTTTCTCTCTCTCTCTCTCTCTGTATGTGTGTGTGTGTGTGTGTGTGTGTGTTTGAGACAAGGTCTTTCTTTGTCACTCAGGTTGGAGTGAAGTGGCAAGATCATGGCTCATTGCAGCCTTAATCTCCCAGGCTCAAGCGATCCTCCTGCCTCAGCCCCTCCAAGTAGCTGGGACTACAGGATTGTGCCACCACGCATGGCTAATTTTTCTATTTTTTGTAGAGTTTGGGCTTCACCATGTTGCCCAGGCTAGTCTCAAACTCCTGGGCTCAAAGGATCTGCCTGCCTCAGCTCCAAAAGTGCTGGGATTACAGGTGTTAGCTACCACGCCCAGCCTATATATGTATTCTTAATATTTACAAAGATTTTCATTTTGTTCTGTGTTACTTTTGTAATTATTTATCTGCATCGCTCTATTTTTAAGTTAAAGTAAGAAATGTTTCTGCTAGTCTGTTAAAGTAAGTAATGATAAAAATTAGTGTTTCTTATTCCTCAATGCCTTCCTGCTTGACTAGATAATTTATCAAATAATTTGGATTACATTTCATCTTTGTGTGGCTAAATGTCATGCTACTTATTTGTTCTTTTAAGAGGTTTTATTGGACTCCCAGCCATTAGACAATGGATGCCATTATATTTCATATCATTTTTATATTGTCAGAGTCTATTTGTTCTATAAAATTTATATTGCATTATATTGCTTTAATTCTCATATTCTAACATGTAGGTCAGTAGATAAATACATTGAATGTATTAACTTGAAAATCAGTCCTTGATTCAGCATGTCTCTTTTACTTATTTATTAGAAAGCCGAATTTCATTCATTATTCTAGTGATTTCCTGAAGGTAGTTTCATGAGAATAATAGTCCCTGAGTTCTTGCATGTTCACCATTGTTTGTCTGTTCCCATTGTACTTGAAAAACCATTTAGCTAAAAAGAAAAGAAAAAAAACCTTAGTTCTCAATTTATTTTCTTTGGTTTCTTGTAAGCTTTGTTCCACTGATACTGAATGGCTCGATTCCACTAAAGTTGCAGTGAAGACTTCTGAGGCCAGTATCAGTATTTTTCTTTATAAGTTACTGATTGCTTTTGCCTGCATGTCTAAAAAAATTCTTTTTTTGTATTTAAATTCTAGTTACTGTACTAGGACACATCTCAATGTTGATGATTCTGGGGCAGTTTTTCCTGGTAATCGCTGTTTCTTTTCAAAGTGAAATTTCAAGTCATCTTTCATTTGAAGAATGTTTCTTTCTTTAATAATATATTTACATATTTATTTTCCCATCATTTATTTCTTTTCTCTAATTGTATATCTATTGGATTACCATTCCCTATCTTCTCCACCTTTTGTATTCTCTCTACTCCTGTGTAGTTTTTCTTTACTTGCATTTTATTTTGTTAGCCTTCCTCATTTCTGTCTCTTCTTTTCCTGCCTGTGTCTATCTCAGTGTGCATTTCACCTCGTAATTCTTCCATTTATATTCTTAATTCGTGAAGGTATTTTTTTTCTTCACTTCTTTTCTGAGTTTCTCCAGCTATGTGTCACCAGCTCCTATTGTCTGTCATCATCCCTTCCCAAGTTCTTGCATTTGTACCTTGTAGTTTTAATTTATAGAAGCAATTCCTTCATTGTGCCTTTTTGAAAATTTTTGCCGTAATGTTAGAACAAATTTTTCAACTTCTCCATGACAACATTGTTGTGGTGTGTGTTCTTCAACAATGGAAACATTTTACTACTCCTTTGCAAGTCTTTTCCTATACTGCTTTTGTGTCGACAGTGTGTCCATTCTTTCTTCAATTACTCATATATAACTGAGTTAAATTTTTCTCATCTAGGTTCTTGGGAAAAGGAGAGCAAAATAATATCTGGGGTTTTCAAAGGGTTTCTCTTCACTGCTGTTACAGAGATAGACTCACTCCTCTGCCTCATTTTTGTGTATCCCTCCATTACTTCCCTCAAGGCACATCCAAGTGGGCTTCTTTCACTAGCCACACTGATTGTTGGAAATTCCAGGTCCTACACTGATTGGTGCAAACAAGATATATAGGTTTCATAAGTCACAGTAAGATCTTAGCTTCAGAAATCATATTTTTGTAGGTTTCCTGAGATTAGCCACAACAGAGTCCTCTACATTTGTCAGGTTTCTTTCTTTCCTCCATTTGCAGCTATACCCCAACTCTAGTTCCTGAATCCATTGTTGTAATCGATGGAAATTGATTTTGTTCTTCTGAGTGAAACTGTCACTTTCAAGAATCTTTTTTTTTTTTTTTTGCATATTCTCAAATTAGGTATCATTGGGCCCACTCTCTGCCCTTCTTTCTTTCTCTTCTGAAACTTCTGGTTGATCTCAGCAGTTCTGGGATCTCATATACAAATTTTGGAAACTGCAGATTATCTATCTTTTGATTTTACTGAAAAAAAGTTGTGACTTTTTTTCCTTTTGATTCTTTGGTACATTGTTTGGGAGGAAAAAGGGAAAATGCTCATTTTTGCCACTGTCTTTATAATAGATTCAGTCTATGCATTCAGCAGTGCTAATCATATAGTACATATATAATTTTTAGACGTGTCTGCAACCTCAGAAACATTTATTATTCTCCATTTTTCTCACTTTGAATAAAAGCAGATGTTTATTTTTTAAAGTTAAGGCTCACCAAAATTTTCTCTTGCCTAAAAAGTATCCACTGTATTATGTTACTACAACAAATGTGACTTTCTTAACTAACCCTTCAGTCTCCTCGTTTCTTCAGCAGCTCACATAAGGGCTGGTGATAGCAGAGGCTCATAATCTGTCTTCCTTTACTCCTAATCTTTTTGATGTCTATAACTAAATTATTAAATATTTATTCTTTAAGCTTGAAATTTGTCATGATCATCATTATTACTAGCACATCTTTCTTAGTGATAAAGCTTTTTTCATTCTATCACTGGACTCTTAAGCCTCACAAAGGCACAGTTAGCAATTTTCTTAACTGTGATATCCCTGGGACCTAACATATTGCCTGCCTACAGGGAGTGCTCATTGGATATGTGTTTAATAAACAGAGCAATGATATTTCCTTTGCTAACCAATATCTGGCACTCATGCAATATCAGCTCAAAGACAGGGTTTTGAATCTTTCTGATTTTAGAAAATTTCAGCATGAGAATTTGTTTTCAATTAAATAAGTTCAAAGGGTCAGGGTTTTAAAATTAAGCTTTTATTGTATTAATTCCTTAATTTTCCCATGGTGTAATGCTTAACACAGTACAACAGTAATAGAGATGTAGAAGGAGAAAGAAGCATAAAAGGGTAAGAATGCTGTAGTAAAGGTGACAGAGAAGTTTTCACCCAGGCTCAGAATCTACATTGAAACACAAGTCCTTCAACAGGAGAGTTCAATGCCATTCCATTGCTTATCATCCTGTTCTTGTCTCTGGTGGGCCAAGTGGCTGGGGATGTAAGCTGGAGGCAGGAGTTAGAAGCTTGCTTGCTCTACCCCAAACATCACCCTTTTCCTTTGCTTGGCTGTAAGGCATTATAGTTTGCATTTTTGTCTTTGCCATTTTAGAACCATAAAATGAGACTATAAGCTATTGCGTTATAGTTTCATAATTATAGGAAGAAAATAGCAAAAATTCTCAAAGGTAAATTACTTTAATAAGGAAGGGATGAGAAATATTTTAAATAGAAATGAGAAAACAGAGATTTAATTAATTCTTGGTAACCATCCTCTGCCCAAGTGGCCACTGGCATTTACAAAATTTATTGTTCACTTCTGTAATATAGGCACCACTGAGAAGACTTAGGGAGCTGAATGAATTGTAAGTCTTTGCAAACCTTTTCTTTCTATGGTCTTTATGGAAAGAATAACAGTGGGTTAATTTGCATGGTACACCTCTGGATCTCTGAAGACAGTAACACATGCCTTTTAAAAGGGAGGTGTATTCGAATAATTAGATGTTTGTTCCTAAATAAGGAGGTGGTTCTCTCATTCAGGTCATTGGGTAGATGTTGAACCAAATATTTTCATTAGCAGATATACTCAACAGGATAGAGTCTAGCAAGTTGATGCCACTCAGCCCATCAAGTAACACTTTATCTCCAACATTGTTTTTTCCTTCATGTGAATGTATACAGGAAAATCTAGAGGTTTTTAATCAATATTTAGGTATGGCCTATTGCACTGAAAATGTTTTTCCACATTCCATTTACAGTCAAGAGAGCACTTTTTAAAATCTGAGAACATTTGTTATATAAGACACACATGTAAAACGAAATGCCTACTTTATTTATTCTAGAGACTATGATCCTTTAGGCTTTTAAAAAAATGATTCCACCAACTGAAGGATTACTTCATTTAAAAAAAAAAAAAATTTTAAAGCAACACAACCAGCCAGCCAAACAAAATCAGAATCTCTTTCCCTCCTGGGAATGTCTGGGAATAATTAGCTCACCTTATGTGTTATGTTATTTGAGGAGAGTTTTACCAGGCTTTTTTTTTTCTAGTCATATCTTTTAGACACATAATCTACTTGCTCCCTGTCTATTCCCAATTACCACGTGAAAATTATAAAGTAAAATTACGGCTCACGGAAATCAGTTAATAATGTTCAGTTGTTTTTATATTTACTGAATGTGTGTTAATTCACCCTCTCGATCTCGCGCGTGTATCTGTCCTCAGTACAATATCTATTTGCATGCACCTCTTTGTAGTTTGCGAATATACAGGATTGATTTAGAGTCAAATAGAGCAAAAGAAAATCCACACTACGAAAGCGGGACCAACCCTAGGAAAATGCAGGGGGAAATGAAAACCTCTGTGATAAAGAGATTCAGAGATCTTTCAATCCCTAGGTTTTTAGGATGTTGAGAAAAGGGAGGAAGGAAACCAAGACAGAAAGTAATGGGGCTGTCACTATGCCCTTCACACTTACAACCTTCCTAGATCATTGAGAACACGGTCCGAGGCAATTGGGTCAAAATGATATATGTATATATTTCTTTTTTTTACCTCTTTAGCTGGTCAACCCCGGCAGTAAACAACCAAGGCCACCACTGCCCAGGCAACAGCTCCAAGGGGCAGGCGATGGTTGCCGGCGTTGAGCTCCCTGCTGGCGCCTTCTGGCGGGACAGCCGGTGCCAAAGAGCGGCCAGGGAAACAAACACCAAAGGGGGAGTATACAGATGTCATGGATGCACATGTAGGATCATAATCTGTCCAGAAAGCGGAGAGAAGGAGGGCGACAGGCTACGGGATCCTGGTCCAAGAGCCGCCGCAATGGAGCGGGCGGCGGCGTGCGCGCACAGGTGCCACAGGCCGGTGGCGCGGCGAGCTGTAGCGGCTGCCTCCCGGACTCAGCACTCGCACCAGCGCGCTGAAGCCGTGGCTGCTGCCAAGCTTGGGTAACCCCCAGCCTGAGCCACGAGAGGAAGAGCCCAAGGAAAGGGCGCGAAGGGGGAAGAAGGGTTGGGTAGAAGGAGGGCGAGGGAGAGACCCATGGCCTCATCTTCCATTTCCCCTCCCGAGCTCATCTGGTGGGAACCTTTGCTGTGCTCCTGCGCGCCTCCCTCCCCACCCCCTCAACTCTGGGCGACCATCTCCCCCTCTCCCCTCGCTCACCCCCCACCCTTCCTGCTCTTCCGTCTCTCCCTACCGCGTGCCTCCTCCCCTCCCCCTCGCCCCCCTCCCCTCCAGCAGCCGTAGCTGTAGCAGCTTCAGCGAAGCCGGAGATGGGCAGAGAGCGCGCGCGGCGCAGCAGCTCCAGATTCACTGCTCTCCCCTGCAGCTCCCCGCGCCCCCGTCGCTGTCGCCGCCTCGGTGTCCCCCAGCTCCCGTCGCGCTCTTAGGACAGCGCCGCCACCGCCGCCTGGCCCTGCCTGCCTCCTGCGCCGCGCAGCCCTCGCGAGCGCCCCGGATGGCGCTTTACCCCCAGGACTGGTGAGTAGGCGGGAGAGTGCCGGGGGTCGGGCTTCAAAGCTTGGCGCGGAGAGAACATCTTTTGATTTGGGAGGCACCCCAAACCAGCTGCTGTGATTCTCCGTCCTCCAGGCAGAGGGTCCAGGGAGGGTGCTGCTCTGTGGTCCCCAAGGGGATGTTTGATTTCAACTCCACCTGCTGGCAACCTGAACCCCTCTCCCTCTCGGGGACAGCTGCCTGCAGCTCACAGTCCCGCCTCACCTTCCAGCCCCCAGGCTCCCACACCAGCAGCAGCAGTAGATGGCCCCGACCCTCTGGTCACCCCAAACAGGGTCATCTCTACTCTTACCGTCCCTGCGTTCCTACCTTATGCCAGTGCGCAAACGCCCCCATCTGCCACCCTTCACCGGATCTCGCGCTGACAAAGCCTTCTCCACAAAGTCCTCCCTGACCCACCTTCTCGCCTTCCCCAAAGCCTGGCTCGCGAGCCCTACTGCCCCGTCCTATTCCTTCCCAGGGTGAATGGTGTTCGGTGAATTCTGAGCTCATTCCCTCGACACAATGGTGCCTCTCCAGATTTTCTGACAGTCACCTCAGGAAATTGACACAGACACGCTGTGATCCTGGCTTCCGTACAGTTACTTTGTGTGTTACTCAGTACCTGGGCTGTTAAGGGTATGATCAAGCATGAAAAAATAAAGACAGAAAACAAACCCTTTGGAACCAAACTTTTTGTCATTGTTGTTTTAAAGCGCAGAACAATTTGCATTGCTTTGGTTTGTTCTGTTCATTGAGAGGCGTCTTAGCTGAGTACAGGAAACACACCTATTTTACCTGTTCCTGCGGAATTGGTCTTACTTCCAGGTTAAGAACGGAGCACCTGCCTGGGCGGGGAATCTCTTTCAGCAGCAACACTATCAAAAGCTCAGCAACGCTTGAGGATAAGAAGCTTTTTCTTGAAGGAGATGAGAGTAGCACCAAACTTACCCTTTAAAATCTTCTTTGAAATTGCAATCAGCCAAAGCTCTTATTTTTCTTTAGGTGTAGTGGCTAAAACAGGGATATAGGAGGATTAGAAAACGTTGTACCAGGAAGCTCCTGCACTATTTGGGTGCTTCTGGAGTTGTGTAGTATCTTAGCACCAGACGGTATTCCTGTAGAAGTTTTCTTAGGGCAGTAGTCATTTCTTCTGAAACCATGTTTACTGTTTTATGATTTCTAGTTGGAGTGCGAGAAAATAGAGTTGTGTTCAATGAATGAATATGAGCAAGGGGGATGGAGGAATAAGTGAACATCGGGAGGGGTCAGTTAAATAATAAAATTTGTGCTCTCAATTTCTCATGTACTGAAATCTTAAAAACAAAACTACCCCACACAATTTATGGCTTAATATTTTAGAGAAATGATAAAAAGACATTTATTTCAACGTGGCATTTTACTCCATGGAACCCTTGGTCATAGGACTTGTGTTCTAAGCAATATGGATAAGTATATCCAGAAATAAAGGTTAGGAACTTTAAAAGGTGGCCCATTGTGTCAATATAAATTTCCTGATATTATTATCACTAGAATTTGATGGGAATGCGAATTAAAGTGCCATTCTTGCTCTTGCAGTTGGTGGAGAGAGATGTATGCTTCATCACCTTAAAGGAGCAAGTCTCAGGCTATATAAGAAATAGGAGGGGACAGTTGAACCATCATCTAGGGAATTTGTTAGTGAATATTGCCTTAATACCTTCTCCAATGTCAGGAATTTTTGTTGGTTTGTTTTCATTCAAACTGCATCTGAGCTTTTATTTCCCTGTTGTGTAGACATCGGCAAAAATGCACTGAGCAAGTCCACTGACAAGGGATGGTTTAAGTAAATGTGGATAGCTGCACTAAAAGTCAAGAGGGGCTGTGAATAATGACTTTACTGTTGGTTTTCTAAATTTGAAAATTTTAGTTGGTTATATTTAGGGCTTGACTAAGAACATTCAAAGCTGTATTTAAATTTGTAGTTGCTGCAAATATCCACATGTGGCCATGACATGAAGATAGTAGGTATGTCAGGAGCTGAATCAAAAGATTATTTGATTATTTCCATACATATGTTTAACCTTTGGGTAACAGTAGTGTGACTACTATGCACAGTATATCCAACAGTAATTAATCTGTATTGGGACTGATACATCCTAAATTGAAAGCAAGGTGTAATACTTTGATCAGTTATTGCCCATAATCATGTTAATGATAAATTAAAGTCAATGTATTCTAACATAATTCCAATTAACATGAAAATATTAACAAGGTCTCAGAATTATCTGTGAGAATGCAAATAACTAGTCAGCCAAAAATTATGGCAAGAATTTCTATAAAGAATTACTGGTGAGCTGAAAGTCAAGATCTGCCAGGATTTAAGGTCATTGTCATTAGTAAGACAGACTAAACAGTTAAATATAACATATGGGGAGGTAAGGCACACCAATATTGGAATGGCATATCTTTAAGTACCATTGAACTGTATCTTATAATGCTCATAATCATATGCCACCTAGAGGATGATGGTTTAAATTAAGTATTTGCAATGTTAAATATAAATTAAACATTATAAAGATAAATTTAAAATTATGGAAATTATATAGGTTATTCTATCAACAAGTTGTTGTTAGTTGAATGTTCCTTGTGAAACCATGTTTTGCCTTGTGTGTGATGAAGAGAAAGAATGATTGAGGAAGAGAGAGCTGCAGGAAGGGAGACATAGAGGGAAACACTTCAACCCCTTGGAGACTGGCTTAAATTATTTAATCCAATTAAGGTAACTAAATACAAGTTCTATTATTTTGGTATTTGGGATAACAACTGTTTTCCCGCTTGAATTTTAGGATATGACTCCTTAATTATAGCAATAAAAATATAAGTTTTTTAAAATAAAGTCTTTTATTACTTTTATTTAGTAAAATCTGAGCATCAAAGGCAAACTATTTTGTGTAATCTAATTGATGAATTAAACTAAATAAAATTCTAGACAAATTTATAAAAATACTTTGAAAAAGAAAGCACACATACTCACACCTCACACATACCTAAAATTACGATATTAGATACAGAGCTAAACAATTTAGTGTCTTATGAAGGCAAAAGGATTCAAAGGATAACTACATACAATATTTTTATACTTTAATATATATTTTTTATATTTTCTTTTTCATTGTGGTGGATGCATTATTACATTTTTATAAGTATTTTCATTTTATTTATAAATTCATGTCTATATTATAAAATGCAAATTTTATAAATTCAAATAATCCCCAAATTACACTTGTAAGTATAAAATTATTACATAAATGTTCATAATTTTGCTTTCTATCTTGCATTCTGGAGGGAGTATTCAGCAGAACGCATTCTCAAAGAGCAAATATGTAAAATGAATATTTCAGAATAAACGTGATGATTCAACCAAAGTTTTACAACAATGCTATAAAGTGATACTCTCATAAACTCTAATGTACAATTAAAATTCCTTACAGATACATTTAAATTGTGTGATTTTTTTACCTGTGACTGATTGTGTAAAACACAATTTTATTCATTTAGCTGTAAATGGGATGCTTGGCATTCTTAATAGAGTCACAGCATTCAGATGTTGATTAGAAATATAGAGAGCATTCTATTTCTATTACTCTAATGACTTGCTCAAGGTTGCAGAGTGGTTAAGAGAAACAGAGTTCAAATCCTGGTCTCCTGACTCCTTGCTGTATTTGTCTTCTATAAAATAAAAAAATTTTTCCACTTATTTTATTTTAAGATATTAATAAAGGAGAAGTTAGTATTAATGTTAAAGAAATCTGAAAATAAAATGAAATAAAATGTCTGTGCTTCTTCAAGGACCATCTCAATGCTTAGTCTTCCAACACACCATAGTTAAAGGTAATCAGTCAACCAGACTTCTTCATTCACTCCCACCTTCAGGTTAAAGCTTGGGAAATATTTAAAAATTAAACTGCAACTAGCCCACTTAAAAATCTTTTAACATTTTTGCACAATTTTTATTAGAAATTCCTCACTTATGCAGTGTAAGTCTTTTCATGTTAATAGCATGTCATGGACGCTTCCATATAAACTTTTATAGACAATTGACTGAAAAGTACTCCTAAAAAACAGGTTTTAGTTTCTGTAAACAAAATACACTTGTTTCATTTCCATGCTGATTCAATATTTATGTTATCACAGATAAAGTTTCATATCCATATGTTTATTTATTTTTAAATTTTTACCTCCATAGACTGTGAATTGCTCAGGTGGTCAGGGAAGGTAAATTTGTTTCACAAAATTCCAGGCCCACAGATGAAAATCCTGGCACTTTTAGCTTTCTCTTCACTGATAGCCAGAGGGATCAATGAAAGTGAATGACTAAATCAATGGGAAACCATCATCATTAATGCGTAAAAAATAAGCTCTCAAATGTATTCTTGGTGATGGTGGCTCATCACCATGATTTCATCTAGGAAGAATAACATGGTGACATATTTTGATATCTCAATTACATTTTCTGGAACAATACTGTATTATCTAAACGTGGTTGGATTGATGTAAACTAGGGGAATCAGTGATCTTGTACTGCTGGGTGTCTGGTTCAAAAGCTGAGGCATTGATCTTAGGCATTGGTTTTCTTATAGCGCATTAAGATGCAAATATGGCTGAAAGGAAAACTACATCTCTAGGGCTCCCCTGACATAGTTTCTTTAGAGTGTAATTCAGCCTCTCTTTATTGAGGGCCTATGGGGCAAGAACTGAAGTGATGATGGCAGGCACAAGAGTAAGTATGATTTAAACTCTGACCCCAAGCAGCTTAAAGTTTAAGTGGAGAAACCAGCAAGAACAAATAGAAAGGAGTGATGAGACACCAGCTGCTTTAACCTAGGGAATGTCACCTTGGTATTAAACAAGGGTGTCCAGGAAAAACTCAAAAAGACCAAAAATGAATAAAAATCTGTCTTGTGTAACATGGATCTAGGCATGCCGTGGCTAAGGCTAGACAACAAAAATGATTTAGTTCCTTAAAAAAAGCAAGTTTCCATTGCTTTCTATATTAATTTTAACTATGACAGAGATTTTTCTTTTTTTTGGACAATGCTGGAACCTATTAGGAGAATGAACATAGGTAGTCCCAAACTAACAAATTCAGTGGTTGATTCAGTCCTTGGAGGTCACAGGGTAATCTGTTAATGGAAATGTAACTAAGTATATACTTTTACAGTAACTAGGAAATGCTTACCTTTTAAGAAACTTAAATCTTCAAGGAATATTCACAGAGAGGTACATGCAGAGGATGCAGGGAAGGAGGTTATGAACAGTATATGTAATATCTATTTCATAATCAAAGGTTTAAAAACCACTTTAATAAGTTAGACAACCTTAAAAGGTATTTGTAATTATCTATATTTTATTTACTCTGGTGAATATTTATTGAACAGTTTCTATTCAGTGATAGAAAAGGAGGATGACATATAGTTGGGATGATAAAATATATACTCATTGAGTAATTTGGGAGAAGTATATGGCAGCATTTAAATAATATGTATTACATGTCATCTGACCTAGAACATGGACTGGATAATTACTTTTATACCCAAAGTTTATAATATTTATGTTATTGGAAAAAATAATGGCCTCGAACAGCTTCTGAAGGTGCCTGAATTATGCTATAAAAGGAACAGCTTACGCCCATGAAAGATGTGATTCATTTATGTTCAATATTGGTTTACCAAGAGAAAAAAATAAAGTATTCGATTTTTACATAAGAGGGAAAAATATACCTCCTAACTTGTTGACTGTTTTATGAATTCTTTACTACTTTATGTTTTCATGACATTCATTGTGTGAAGAAAGTGACTGAGTTACATGGGTAATGTGATTAGAGAACCTCAGGGAAAAATGGGGAAATCTGTGACATGAGATGAGCTACAAGACACAGGTGTTAATGATAACGATGTGTCACTGTAGGGAGCCAACTGAGCTATTTCACTAGTCAATTCCTGCTGACTTTCAAGGGTCCTACAGGGTCTGAGATTAATTTAACCCACTAAGTTAAGTATGAGTGACTGGTTGTACTCCTTGTTTTGAAAAGGCTGCATGAAGGCAGTCAATCCAACTTGTCCTATTTGTCTAAAACAACAGCTTAATGGTGTTTGTCTGTCTGCACTGAATGGTTAAGCAAGAGTTACAGAAATGGGCGTGGGAAAGACATCTGGAGGTGTTGACAGGTATCGCATGGGAAATACAGAAGCTGAGACCATCTCCTCTATTTCCAATGGATTTTTTGCTATGGCTAAGGTGAATGTAGATCAAATCATGGTCCGAGCTGTCTGGTGTGGGATGGCAGGTCTGGTAGAGAGTTAAATTTAAGGCACTTGCAACAGTTGAGTGAACCACTTTTTCATGTAAAGCTGAGATGCCACTGGAAAGCCGGGAGAGCTACAAGCTGGAATATACTCTTTCTGTTTGATAAGCAAGGTTCATAGGACCCCTTTTTATCTTTATTTGTCATTGAATCTGAATTGGTACACCCCAAAATGAAAATAGTATGCCAGACAGTCATAGAGTCTTCAGGAACAGGAGTTCAGTTCTGACAAGAGCCCAGCAGCAAGCTAATAGCTACTTTTCAAATGAGGTGTACCTGGTAGGAGTATATCCTGTATGTTAAGGAGGTGATCTGTCCAAAATCCCAAAGGGCTCCTGTGAATGGAAGCTGCTTACATTTTCCTGGGGCTCCAATTAGAAAAATCATTAGTCACAGAAACTGGTAGCTTACAGGTTAATTAGGGATGTGGGACCCCAAATGTCAAGAGAAGGCCACAGCCTGCTAACACAGTGTGTTGGTTTATGCTTCATTCAGAAGATGCTGATGTTTTGGACCAGCTAATATAGAAGTCCGAGTAGAATTTCCAAGTGAAGAACATACCATCTCCAGTACCCAAAGGTTCCAGTAAGATCCTGAACATTGTTTTTGTTTGTTGCAAATGAAGAGACAGCAGTTTTTCTTTGACTACCAGAAGGATTGAACATTGTGAATCTGCTCATATAGTCCCAAGAAACTTTATTTGACAATTGGAACCCTGATTTTTTTTCAGAATTTATCAGCTGCCATGGTTGATAGAAGTGTGTCAGCACCACAGTCAAGACCATTGCAATGGAAGCTCCTGACTGGCTCATTAACAGGACATCATCTGTAGAGTGAAAGCTTTGCACCATAGAGAGTAGGGACATTCATGCTGACCTATGTACTACTGATGGCAAATGGCAGAGGAATCTTGGTACACCTGGGAGTAACCTGTAGTAACTTGGGAGGTTACTAGAAATGTATATTGGTGGCTATGTCACATGAATGTGACTTGATCTTTGTCCTCAGAAGCCAGCTGTATAGAAAAGCTGGCATTGGTACAGTCCAAGACAGCATACCAAGAGTTTAGTCTGTGCAATGGATTCAGTTACATGGATAGTTGGGATTGTGAGACTAACAACTTGATTCAGTTGGCGATAATCTCTTCTAAGTTTCTAGCTCTCATTACCCTGTTTCACTGATCATACAGTGCTGCTGTATTAAAATATTGCATCTCTTAGCGCCCATGTTCCCTTCAAGTCTGCAATCAAGGCCTGATTTTCTTTTCTCTTTTTCTTTTCCTTTTTTTTTTTTTTTTTTTTTTTTGAGACAGAGTCTCACTCTGTCGCCCAGGCTGGAGTGCAGTGGCGCTATCTCCGCTCACTGCAAACTCCGCCGCCTCCCGGGTTCACGCCATTCTCCTGCCTCAGTCTCCCTAGAAGCTGGGACTGTAGGTGCCCGCCACCACGCCCGGCTAATTTTTTATTTTTTGTATTTGTAGTACAGATGGGATTTCACCGTGTTCGCCAGGATGGTCTCGATCTCCTGACCTCATGATCCGCCCGCCTCGGCCTCCCAAAGTGCTGGGATTACAGGCGTGAGCCACCTCGCCCGGCCTCTCTTTTTCTTTATACTGTTTTTGTGGGATCATCTGGGAGGAAGTAGAGAACAAGACCAGAAACTGATTTACGTGTCCCATTAACACTTCACTACATTTGGCCTTTCCCAATTGTGATAATCTGCCCAGGCACTTAACTGATGATGAAGTATAAGCACTTAATATATTAATTACTATACAATCGGATATAGAAAAAAAACAACAGTACATTGAATTGCCCCAAAGGGCTCCACTCATGAGATCATGTTAGCTTGCCTTTCCCACTGTGAATCCTGCTTAAACCCCATTAGCTAAATCAGACATCCTTTTTCTTTCTATAAATCCAGTTTAAAACGTGACTTGTGTGTCCATATCCAAATATCCTAAAAGTTTTATTCCCTTATTTTCCTGAAATTCCTCAACATTCTTGGATAGGTGCATATGTCATTTGATACCCATTGGGAATAGGGATACCCTGACCTGTAGTCATGTTTCTCTTTAAATAAACTGAGATTATGGGAGAGGGGCATAGAAGAATCAGAGGGCAAGGGAGGAGAGAGACTTCATATGTACTATCCCAGTTTCAATGATACAGCAGTGGCTCATGGCGTAACCAAATTAACTTAGAATATTGTTGTCCACCCAATACTCTATATTGGGAGCAGGACTCTTGAGGCTGGCACCGTTTATTTCATCCTTGGGAATCCCTTGACTCGGAAGCCACAGATACATTGCTGTTTTTGCTAGGGTATGGGGTTTGTGACCTCTGGCTGACTCAGTCTTGGCTGACACAGTGGTGACTTTAAAGCATCCACCTTACTTTAGAGCATTAGCTGCCCCATTATCTTGTATCTGTTAAGCTCTCCCAGTTTCAGCATCAAGGATACGGAAGTTTCTCTGCACAGTGTTGATGACCTCAAGAATGTACCTAGGTTTCTTTGGGTCTCTTTCTCAATTTTCTAGTGGGTCAATTTTATCAGAATTCTAGACACAATCCAGGCCAGTAAGAGCCCAAATACTAGTCAATGCCTTATCTGTGGTTTTCCACAGGAGTTTTTCTGTCTCAGAAAAATCTCCTCAAGAGGAGTAAAGCTTTCTTATAGCAGCAAAGTCCCACTGCAAAAAGCTTGGATAGATTTTCTCATTACTTCCAAGTGGACCTACGGTTGACATGAAGGAGAGATTTAGCTGTAAGTCAATGCAGCATTTGCCATGATTCCTTGAGAAGCAATATGATCCATAACCCCTCCTTTCCATTGTGAGCCAAAATTCTAATGATTCACCTGGTTTCTGGTTATGGAGTTCCCCTTTTCACACTCAGTATATGTACACATTACTCTTAACTATTGTCTGAAAGAAGGTAGAAGCTTCTGCCTACCCAGTGCAAATCTTAGTATTAGTTGTTACAGTGCTGCAGGTCTGAGACTGGACTCCAGATTCCAGTCTCAGACAAGGAACTTGTTCCATTTAGAGAAAAATTCTGGCATCCATACTTTACCTATTTTTGTTATTTAGCTTGCAATGACCTCCTTGATTCCTCCTCATTAAAAGGGAAAGAAGTTAAGGACTGTCTATTGCCTAGTGGCCCATATAATTTGTAAACATCTATGTTACTGATTCCTAAGGACTTCTTTCAAATATTTATTTTCCTGAAATTTCTCGACATTCATGGATGAGTGCATATGTCCTTTGATATTTATCAGGGATATGGATACCCTGACCCTAGTTATGTTTCTGTTTAAATAAACGAGGTCATGGTAGAGGGACAGAGAGGAATCAGAGAGAAGGGAAGGAGAGAGACTTCATATGTACTATTAGTTTCAAGTGATGTGGTGGTGGTTCATGGCATAACCCAATTAACTTTTAGTATTTAGTAGGTCTGCAGGGCTCTCATCTTTCCTCTTCCAGAAAGCCATGAGTTTGTCAGCTTCCCATCCTCATCACTAACGTTATAAAAATCTCTGAAGCGTCGGAGAGTTTTCCCTGCTCACAAGTTAAGATGAAAACCTGCCACAGTTGAATGGATGCTGGTAGAAAACAATAGACTCCTAGGTCAGAGATGAAGGACAATTTATTTTTTACTGCAATAGCAGTAGCAAAAATATCAACATTTTTGTCCTGTTCCCTGGGTCCCGATTTCCACAAGGCAACATGAAGTATACACATTACAAACAAAAAGACCCTGAATTTAAGGAATTCTACGCTTTTATAATGGGCAATGAGCATGCCTCCCTTTGTTCCAGAAGATACTATTTCTGTCCTCTAAGGCTGTTTGCTTTACAAACATCTTTTTAAAATAGTTCAAAACAAAAGCAGCCAATGATTCTTTCATAAGATGTGCAGAAATGTGAAAGACCCATGGGAAATTGTCTCCCAATAGTGACGAAAGACTTCCATAAGTGACTGTTTGGATAGGCTTCTTGTCTGTGGTACGATATATGTTCATCCTTGCTATTTCCTCATGATGGAATGCATTAAACTTTTGTTACCTGAGATTGATGAACCTGTCACTAAGATAGAAAATAAAAAGGAAGCTTTTGGAGCAAATATATTGTATTTAAACTGCAATATTAGAGTCTTAATTAGTAATTCCTGGCTATAACCTATATAGGTTACAGCACAGGGCATGTTAAAGAATTAAGAATTTCTATCAGGAAGTAAAAATTTGAGCCCAAACCACAAAATATATTAAATATATATTTTGTGTAATTACAGTGTATTGTAAATCAAAATCATTAAGCAAAAATGTGTTATTACATGTTTCCCATGGCCGTAATGTTTCTCCAATGCTTTGTAGTTTGAAAGGTGTCAAAATTTTCCTAAATAATCAAAACAAAAAGGTGCGATACTGCTTTAATATGTTTAATTTTTTCAAGACTGAGCATAATTGTCATCTCTAATAGTCATTTCCTATGCACTAGGCTTGGACACATGCCTTTCTCTGTATTGACACAATGGCAGGTTCATTTGTACCATTTTATGCCTTTGCAACATCATGTTGGCCTTATATATTTATGTTTCCCTGACTGGATTACTTTGAAATTAAACCTTGTTGCTTATTACTCTTTGTTCTCTTAGCGCCTACCACCCCAACTGAAGCATGGTGAGTATCCAATAAATGCTAGTAGAGATGAACTGAAAGTAACAGTGTCTGTTAATGTTGAATTTACTTTCAGATATTTCAGACAATTATGTCCCATGAGGAATAACTGAATGGAAGATGTAAAGAATATTTGAGCTGAAATAATTTATAAAATTTCTTAATGACCATTGTTTTACTTATAGTCATGTAAATATTCATATCCTGATACTCATTCCTAGTTTTAAGACATCCCGAAACATTTAAAATTTTGCATGTATAGTGAAACTTTAAGATTTTATAAATCTTTTATACGTTTAGACATCGAAGAGAGGGTCACAAAATTAAATGTAAGACTTTGTTTAATTATCAAAAGGTTTGGAGTCACTTATTTATATTATCCAGAATTGACTTCTATTCTAATGCTGCATTAGAAATTTCAAAGCATCTTGCCTTTCCCCTTTTTCAAAGAAGTAGACTGAAGATGAATACATGTCCCTTTCTCTGCCCTAATGGACAGATGTTCTTTCTTTATTTCTTTGTCATAGTTTTTTGTTTCTCTTGCATTCAGATAGATGTCTGCTGCTCATACCTACCTTTGCGGTTTCTGTCACTACCCCACCTAATCATTATTGTCATTATCACCAGTGCTGCCAACCCTGAAATCTGGTGCATTTCTCCCCTTCCTCTTTTCTCAAATTTTCCAATTTCTTCTGACTTTTATTGCTTACTCATATTCTAAAAACAACAAAAACATAAACAAAAGGACTGTCTCTAAGGGACAGCTGCCCTTTCCTTCTGGGCAGTGAACTTGAAGGATCAGAAAAAGTGATGGGTTCTCTGGCTCTTATTCTCTATTTGTGGTTATCTAAGGACTGGCTGTATCTTCACTTCACTTCAAGGGCTGTATTTTTCTGGTTTTTTTCCAGAGCCATTTTGGAAATTTAAGAATTCTAAATTCTTGGACTTTGATTAGCCAATGTTTTGCTGTTTTCTTCATATAAAACAGGTTTTTGTAACTTTTTTGTCCTAACACTGCCCTGTTATTTAATAGCAACATTAACAAGTGAATACCTTAGAACTTATAAAATATGTGTGTCATTTCAGAGAACAAAAAGGTTGGAATGAATGAAACAAAAGAAAGATATGTTTTTATGGGAAGCATGGAAGGTCAGGAAATGACTGGTTTGCTTGGAGCATGTCAGTGGCAATCTTGTGCAGAAGAAAAGAGGAAGATATCAAACAATAGAAAAACATAGAAATACTATAGAGATAAGAGGGGGCAAAGTAGCAAGTTCTAGAACAATAAAGACAAATATTTACCTATGTTATAATAGGGCTTCATGGAAACATTGCATTACATAGAAAAAAAAAAAAAAACCACAGAGCTGTAACCAGATATTGGTTACAATTAAATTCTTACTTGTTTATTGAGTTAACTATTCAATTGGTGCAAAAGTCATTGCAGTTTTGGCCATGACTTTTAATGGCAAAGTAATGCTTAATTAAACATTAAGTAACATTTCACATTTTTAATTAAACAAAGATAATTATCAACTATCTAGCTGAGAGATTAAAGTCAAATTTCTTAGTATATCTAAGACTCTTTTTCCTATTACATAACAACTTGCTTAATTATTTTGAATGTGGAATTAGATAATATGTAGAAATCTTTAAAACTGACTGGCACTGTAAATTTTCATTCAACAAATGTTACATTTTCTCCATACTTAAGAATAAGAAGACACAATCATTTCAGCTTGTAACAAATAAAATGAGTCTATTTCCCAAATAGACAGTTAGCAAGAGACAATTAGATAATCCAATCTGATAATCAGCAACTTGGAGAATTTTGGAACTTTCAGAATATTATGTAGTAATGCAGGAAGAAGAATATAATGAGCACTGAAGAGTTAATTAGAATCATACTTTCCATGACAATATGAAGTAAGTACTTAGAAAAGAAGGTATCTGTTTTAATAATTATTAAATCACAGTGGTATAACATTTTTTCCACAAGAATTAAAACTCATGAACAAGAGGAGTTCCTCTTTTAACTAGGATGAACAAAACTGGAAACAGTGTCAATCCCAGCCTCACAAGACAAAGCCAGATGAACTACAAAACTATAACTTTTGTTAAAACTCTTGTAAAACTGAGTTCACTGGGCAAACAAATATCTAGGTTTTCAGGAAATGATAGGTTCCTCCACTGAGAAATGAGTCATGGGGATAGTGTCATACGTGGCAGAGAATAGAATAGGACCTGGCTGTCATACAAGCGATGATAAAAATTATTATTATTTAAATTATCTAACAAGAAATTCTGTAAAAAGCTAAAATTGTTACAAATTGCCAAAGACTGACTGACAGTTTAGAAACTCTGGTAATCCCTCACAAAAGGGTAATCTGATGTCACCCATTGGGGCTTTTATGTGGACTTCCACCAGGTACTTATGAGAAATGTTGGAAGCAGGGTGGGAGACAGGAGGGAGCCTGTTGGCAAAACAGGTGCAGAGTAAGGGATTGGCTGTCACTTCAGATAAAACACAAAATCCCAGTCTATTCAAGCTCGCATCCCATATCCTAAGCACAAGGCTAGAGGAATGTAAAGTCTTTGGCACCCTAAAGGTCAGCTCTTGACTAGCTTAACTCAATGCCCCAAACTAATGACTTTAGAGTAGCAAGAGTATACTCTGTTTCTAGGTATAAATGATTGGCATCATTCCCAATTATTTTGCACTTGATATTTGACATTTAATTGAAAAATTATAAGATATACAAAACTTAAGAAAAAAAAAAACCCATTGTCAACTTCAAGCAATGAACAAAACCAGATTTAGGGATGACCCAGGAGTTGAAATTATCAAACAGGGACTATGACTAATGTTTTAAAGAACCTAATAGGAAAAAATGGGCAATCTGCATGAAAGGATGGAGAATAATGGCAGATAAATCGAAAGTTCAGGAAAGATTGAAATGAAGGTGAGAAGTGAAAGGAAATATTATCACAGATCACAAATTCTATAATAAGTGGATGAATTTACCAACAACAATCCCAAATATGTGTGCAGCTAAGAACAGAGTTTCAGAATCTAAGAAGCAAAATTGATCAGACTGAAAGGATAAAAAGATAAGTCCACAACTGTGGATTTTTCTAATGACTAGAACTCCTCTGTAGTTAATAGAACAAATAGAAATCAGTAACTGTATAGATGGCCTGAACAACATCCTCAACCAATTTGACATAACTGATAATTATAGAATACTCCACCCAATAACAACAGAATATGGAAGAAAATACTTACAAAATATGTATCATAAAGGACTGATATGCAGGATATATAAAGAATTATCACAATTCAATGAACAAAACCAAATAACCCAATAAAACAAGTTGCAAAATATTTGAACAGACATTTTAACAATGGAGATATGTGGTTGGTAAAAAAAGTAGTGAAAAGATGTTCAACACTGATAATTACTAAGAAAATTAAGCAAATTAAAATTGGAGTAAGATACCACTGTATAGCTATTAAAGCAAAACAAAAACAGAACAAACAAACAAAAACATGACCTAACCAAGTCCGAGTGAAAATGTGGACCAGTTGGAACACTGGTCCATTGCTGGAAGGGATGCAAAATGGTACTGCAATTTTGGAAACTGTTTAATAGTGCCTTATAAAGTTAAAAATACAGATACCTGACCCAGCAATACCATTTCTAGGTATTTGCTCAAGTAGAATGAACATGTGTTTCTGCATACAAATATAATGAATATTTAAGTGTGAATGAATACCCATACTTGCCAAAAACTAGAAACAACCTAAATGTCCATCAACTGCTGAATAAATAACAAACTGGTATATTCATACAATGGCATACTACTTAACAATAAAAAGGATTGAACTACTGCCCAGTGAAAAATTGTACTCAAAAGGCTACACGCTGCGCAATTACATTTATACGACGTTAAAAAAAATAAAATAAAAACTTAGGAACAGAAAACGTATTAGTGGTTCCCAGGGGTTAGGGTGGGAAATAGAGGCTGATTTTAAAATGACAAGAAGAAAGATTTTGGGGGTGATGGAACTGTGCTATATCTTGATATTCACTGGTGGTCTGTAGGCCTTTGTCAAAATTCATAGAACTTGCCACTTTAAAAAGATTAATAATCTGTTTGCCAATCATATTTCAATAAACCTGATTTAAAAAAAATCGTGAGTGGAAGAATGAAAGAATTCCCATTAGGTAGGTCTACATATTAGGCACTTTCTAACAGTGCCTAGAGATGATTATTTCACATATTTTTAATTCCTGGCAATTTGAACATTTGAGTATATGTGTGTAAACAACCTAATTTTGGTAAATAACATTTTGCATTATTCCAAAGTATTGACACACATCTATATTACTGCAATCTTTATTAAATTCAATAATCGTAATCTAACCCTAACCTTGAAGAGTTATTGGGAAAGGCTGTTGAGACAGATTAGTAGATAAGACAACTAATTCAGAGAGGTTGCATGGTTTGCTGGCGCTATTAAGCATTGCAGTCAGACTAGTAATCATATACTGGGAGGACTTACCTTTATGTAGAGTTAGGGTGACTACCCCCCAAGATCATGGCCCAGTGTAGCAAATTAGACTAGTAAAAGATTATCTGCCCGCAACTGGACAGTAATTATTTAACAGATAGTGTATCCTTCAATAGAGCAACAGAATATTTATTCCCTAGCAATTTATAAGGAAGCATACTTTTGACCTGCTCCATCTACTATTCATCAAAAACTTAGTTATATTGATTGGTACATTTTGGAGAACTGACTGTTGCTCTAAGGAAATTGGCCCCAAATTTAAATACTTTACTCTATTTTTAAGTCTTTTAAAATATATTTTTCCTAATAATTTATTTCTCAGTATATTTTACAAAATTCTTGATGGATAAGAATTTTAAAACAAAACTAGGACTTTATTTCAGTTTGTTTGAGAAATACTTATTCCCAGGCATTCGAACTAACTAAATAAAAATCTGTAGCCCCATATGGCCTATGGCTTTTCAGTTTGCAGTTCTTCCTTTAAATATTCTAAACTTGAGACCTGTGTACCAAGACCGCATTATTCTCACCTTTTGCAGAACTGATGTATCTGCATTATGTTTTCAGTTTACATTGAGCCCTGGGAAACATACTGTTACATTTAAAATAAGGTCGTTTTAAAAAAAATCCAGTTTACTACATAATACAGAGTCCTTTTATGCTAATCTACAGGAGAATGTTTCTCACACTTTGTTTTCTGAAGGAGCCGTAATTATTTTGTTACTGATTTTATTGAATGAACCTCTTTTTAATGGCTGCTAGGAAACTCAGTGTCAACTTTCTATCCCTAATGACTACAGAGAGACTACGATATGCATTTTTAAATTATGTAACTTAATTTATGAATGTTCTTGTTTAATTTTATGTTTCCAATCTCATTCAGTCACTAATTTTTTTCTCATAGTGCATGTTAACTTTTAGTAAAGTAAAGGACACTAGAAAGACAATAAATAGTAAGGAAAGAAAAGAAAGGAAGGAGTACTCAAATATGCTTGTATGCTACATATTAAATATTTGAGTAACTCTAGAGTACATTACTTCTTTAAATTTTACTCTCCTAGATACCTAGTTCAAAAAAATTCTTTGAAAACATAACTTTGAAAATTTTAATGTTTTCAAAGTTATAACAGTAGGGGGAAATGTAATATAATTTTCTATATAGGCAGTAAAATTTACCCATATTTTCTTTTCAGAACTCCCTGTTCTTAACCAGGTTATGTAAACTGGGAGTCCCTTCTTCATTATCTCCGTCCATGTGGTCTCACAGTGTTTCAGGTTCCGATTTAAGCCTGGCCCTGTCTATAGGCAGGCTGTGTAACCGGAGAGATAACAGCATCCTACTGAGATAATATGCTTTTATTCCTAATGGCAACCTGAGGAGTAGGGGAACAGTACGTGTTATTAGAGCAATTGTAAGAAAACTTCAGGCCAGATTTGCATCCTGTTCTACTCGGCATGACAGTTTTTTGATTCCCGGAAAGAAGTTCCTAGGCTGCTAGGAAAAGAATCCAAGCTATTAAGAACAACTACATGTGGTTTCCAGCTCTCTACAATGAGAGTTGAAATTCTGTATAATTAATTACACCTTATGCAGATAAAAAGAAAGGAAGCGTAAAAGCAAACCACTCTGCTAGTAAAAGTATGAAAAAATATTAAAAGCTTATTGTTATCAGTAGTTTCATAACCACTGCCAAGCTTTGTTCTAAGAATTTGAATATATTGGATTGAGTTTCACTGAAGAAAGAGTAATTGTAATACTTTTCAGCTTATGAGACCTTACATCTCAGTCTCACTGAGAACTTTTTGATCACTAATTAAAGCTGCTAAACAGTTAGTGAACTTCTATTGAATAGAAGCATTTTCCTGATTGATGAGACAGTGCCACCATTAAAATTGGGTACAGAAATTCACAGATAGAATAAAATTACTGATAAAGGGAAATGACTCCACATTCAATTGAAACAGCAGGTCCAGAAAACATATAAGAAATAATTAATTACATAGGCTGAAAATTGTCCAAATCCCTGGAAAACTGTCCAAGGTCAATTTCTCTTCACCCTAAAATTATTTTCCTGAGGCACATAAAAATGTATTGACACAGACTAGTTGTATAAACAGCACAGAATATGTTAGAAAACTCATTTTTTCAAACTAAACAATTATATAGACAAGCTGTCTTCTTTCATAAATTTGTCTTCTGATATACCAAAATATAAATATTCATACACACTCAAATTCAAACACATATTTGTTCTTATGTACATACAAATACAAACTAGCAAATATGTAAACACATATACAAATATACTCACATGCAGATGCACATATACATATACATGCTTACATATAAAAACACACATTCATTAAATATATACACAAATACACACACACACATGCATTCATCCTAAACTTAAACACCCTAAATTCAGAAAAAAAACCTCCAAAATTTAATAAAAGGGACACGGACATTTAACTTAGGAAGGGAAACCATAGAACAAACAAGAAGACAGAAAATATAAACTCTATACAGTGCTGGATAAGCAGGATCAATCTGACTTCCCATTGGTAGCACTTTTTCAGTATTCTTTTCTTATTTTCATCTTAGTTCTTGATCTTCATATCTTTTGGCTCCTTCCTCTAGCACATCATCCTTCTGAATGAAGCAGGCACAGGAGCAGAGGCAACCTCTGTACCAACTTGGGAAGATGTCATCATTAGAAGGAGTAGAGGAGCATTTTGTCATTATAACTGTTACTAAAAGATAATTGCCTATGAGGTTATGGTTAGGCACTATACCCCTATTACCTACTTATACTGTCCCTGTTTTATTTAGGATTATATCCAATATCCAATATGAAATCAAACCGGCAGAGAAAAAAAAGCAGAAAAACAAAAAAGCAATACTGTAAATTATAATTCATGTAAGGAGCAGTACATGTTCTTACATTATTTTTTAAATTATTGTGTTTATTTAATAATTTCTATTAAACTAGTGTGTACATATTTCAGTGAAAGTAAATGCCCTAGATTAGGAAATGAATCAACCAGCATGAATCCGTTTGAGATGCAACAGAACAGAGTGGTTCTGTATCACACACTTACTACTATAAGGGAAATTTAAATATGTGCTTAGAAAACCACCACCTACATCCTTATGCCCTAAATTATGCCAATCCAGACCCCAAACTTACCCCTGCATCGAACCCAGAGTGCTTGCTTAACAGGTGCAAAGAAAGTTACAAAAACTCTTAACTGGCGGTGAAAAAAAGAAATTAGCCATGATTTCTCTTGCTTTCTCAACTTTTAACTTTGTAAGAAAGACCAGTTTTGGAACAATGGCCTATTACAAAGCAGAAGCATGAGAAAAGTAGTTTGGGAACTACAAGGTACCAGTGGTTTGGATAAGAGGAGATAAGCAAATGATTTCAATAAGAGAACATAGGCAAATTAGCCACACTTTTCTAAAAGCTCTGATAAAAGAGGGACAAAAAGTCATCAGTTCAATTAATTCACTTAAGGTGATGAAATTAGTAAAGAGAAGAAACCTTTGTTAGAAAAAAATGATATAATCATCCTCTATAATAGATTATATCCTTTCCATAAAACCAAAATGCGCTATTACACATATGAGGAGAGGGAGGGAGGGAAAGAGGAAATGAGGAAAAAAGAGAGATGAAGAGAGAATGAGAAAGTCAGAGAGAGAGAAGAGATCCTATTTATTTTGGGAGCATTACTGAATTACTATTATTGACATGACAAAAAATGCATAAATGCAATGAAAACAAATTATTTCCTCCCGTTTCTTTTCTTGGAACAGTAAATGTCACTCTGTATTTAGACATGAAGTTCACACTCTTCATCTCGTCTTCCTTTGCACCCATAACCTTATTTTCTCTTATATGTAATTCAGCTTCCTGTTATCTCTTAATTCATTCATCTAATACATTTAATTTCTTCCATTTTAAGAGGTGATTTTGGAAATATTGTCCCACAGTTTTGAAGACCAATGTAATGTAATATTTACCCAGGAGAACTTCAAAAGATACCTTAATTTTAAGTAGATATATTAGGAAAGTTCCCATCTGCGAAAGAATACTTTTGGTTTTAGATTTCTCATATATTTTGAGCCAAAACATTTACACTTCAGAATAGATATTCTATATAAATGCTAAATAAATAGCTTAATATTGAGAACATAATTTTCATTCAAGATGTTCTTTAAAAATAATATTTGCCTTAATTTTGTAAGGTTCTAAGCAGATTTCCATGCTGCAAGAGTAACAAATTATGAAGAGTAAATATATATCTGAAATTTGCTATTATAATTAAATAAAACCAAGAGCAATGTTAATCTGATACATTGAGTCTATTCATGGTTTGCATAATCATGATGGTGCAGATGATTATTAGGCATAAATGCTAAGTAATTCACAAAAATGACTATCAGTAGAATTGCTTAGTTGAACTAATTTTTTGGGTTTCAGTTCTTCCCATTTTGTCAGTAGGGCCTTTAGCGGTGATAACTTCCCCAGATAACATGAACATTTAATCACGATTATTATTAACTCAAATATAACATAATGTAAATTAGTGTTTCTTCCTGACAGAACCTTAAGTTTCTTTCATTGGAGAGCTCTTCAGTTCATCCAGGAAGCTGAGTCCCAGATTAAAAATCATTGCTGTGGTTTGTCTGTATTTTGGAGTATCAAAGGAGACAAAAGAAAAGGAAAGCACCTCCAATCCATCCTAATAATAATCCCACCTTCCTTCCTGCTTTCATATGACATTTATTTAAACCAAACTATAGCTGTGCTTCTCAAACTTCACTGTCCATGTGAATCACCTGAAGATATTGTTAAAATGCAGATTCTTATTCAATAGGTCTGGGTTGGGATGGGGGATTTCTAACAAACACTTAAGTAAACTGCTACTCTGGAAACCACACCTTGACAAGCAAGGGTCTGTAGAACTAGAAAGGTAGAGACCTTTTAGTTCATGGCTCTTAACCAAGAACCTGTGAATCTCTGAGACATTTATCCACAGGTTTTAGGATTCTATGAGTCCCAAGAAGTAAAATGCAAAATTGTATATGTATGTGGGTATGGGCATTTTTAAATTTTCTGGAGAGTTAACAGTTATTAGCTTTTGTAAGAGGTTTTGAAGACCTAATTAAAATAAGTGGATAGTGATTGAATCAATCCCATTTTTAGATAAGTAAACTAAGGTCTAAGGAGGCTAAATTATCTGTGAGGTTCACACAGTTTGTTACAAACCTAGGAATTGCATCCAGGTTTCTGGTGCTTAATGCAGGGATTTTAATAGTACTAGATTGTCTTTCAAACTTTGGTTTGGGATAAATAAGTGTAATAATTCAGTAAATAAATTAAATAATGAAAGAACAAGTAAGCAAGTGAATACGAACACTTCATGCATATGATCCTTTGAGGAGAAAGCATAAGAATATTTGGCCTAGATTAAAGAAGAAACTGGTGGTATTGATATTTAATGACTTTGATATGGAAGAAGTTGGGGAACAGCAAACACTGAAAAGAGGAAAGTAGGGGCAGCAAAAATGGAATTTAAAGATTAACCCTTCAGACTATTCTTATCTTTATCTGGATAAAACTCTGCAAATGCTTAGTCATTAGTCTTTAGTGTGAAAAAAAATCTTTTTGAATGTTAGAAAAAAAAGACCCTTTTTATCTTCTCTGTCAAGAAATGTACTTATAAACAATATCATATTTTCATTAGCCAGTTATGCCAATTGTGAATACAAAATGGCAGAAGCACAAGTTCTTAAAATAATTGCTGCAGCAATGGGTGAGGTGAATGGGAGAGTGATTGATTTGTAGTGTCAGTGAAATGTGCAGAGAAATATTGGCTAAAACTTTAAGCTGGGCTATGATTCTGAAGGTATTAGAAGTTTCCAGACCAGTGAGCTAACTTGAGCCTAATATGGACATCTGAAACACACGCCTAATCCCTGCATCCTCACTGCAGGTGTGTGGTGCCTTGAACAGAGAGTGATGCTTCAGAGCGTTGCCACAAGGCCAAGCGCTCTTAAGTAAGAGGTATAAGATGGCAATGGACAACTTCAGGTAAAAGAAATACAAAATATGTAATTACAATATTTTTAAGAAGGCAAGAGTTTCCATTTAATTTCCAATTATGGAATCAAATCAGAAGAAGAGTAAAGTTTTCAAAAGAGAGGCTCAGAAAGGTTGCACATATTCATCAGAGAGGATCTTCTGTCATATCTGGGTCAGATGAATTCACTGCAATCTTGGAATCTGAAACATGAGTAATATTAGAAAACTCAGGCCATCTCAGGCTTCTATTGGCAGAATAACTGGCTTAAAAAAAACGCATTTTTAATTCTTCTCCTTTGCCATTATGCATTAAAAATATAAATGAATTTGAAAAAGAATGTGGGAGACTATGAGGAAAATATCAGGTAACTTCCTTTAAATTTTTTCTATTATGTTTTTAAAAAATGTTTAAAGAATTCAGAAGAGATTTGGCATTTCTAGAAAAGCAATTCTCTTCCAGAATGGTAGCTGGGGAAAAATATGTCCAATATGTTCCCCACCAGCTGCCAGAGATATATTTAAAATGCAAATCTGACTAGGTTCAATCTACTCTTCAACACCCATCAATGACTTTTAATTGATCTCAGGATAGTATTTGAATAGCTTTAAATGACTTTGAACACTTTCTTGATCTAGTTCTTGTTTATGTCACAAATCTCATTTTTCACTGGTCCCCAGTTCCTACTTCAAGCTTTAGTGATACTGACCTGAATTACCTTCTATGCACCATCTACATGAAAATGTGTCTCTTCTTTAGCTTGTGCTTTCATTCTGCACAGAATATCCTCTTTGGCCTGGTTAATTAACCCAAAACTCAGGTGTCACCTCTTCCAGGAAACCTTCCCTAACAACCAGCCTGGAATAATCAGGCCTCCCCTCAATGCTTAATATTTCTACCTTAGCACGTAATGTATTCTTCTAAAATTATGTGAGTGAACCTGCCTTTCTTTCTGCATTGAATAATCTCTAAGACTAGATGCATAACTTTCATTTTTGTACTTCTATCACTAAACTTAGTGATGGGCACATAATTTATGCTCAGCAAATGTTTATTCAATTGAACTGAGCATCATTCAGTTATATACATGTACACACACATACACACGCACACACGTATATGCCATTAGTGATAACCAAGCAATGGAGTGCAATTAGTGCCAATTATGTGGAATGCAGGCATGAGAAAAGGAAGGAACTTCACAGTCCTCAGAGTATGTTTATGGTGATAAACAACAATCACATTCGTGCTTAATACCTATACTACCTATTCTCCATTAGCTCCTCACCAATTTATAAAAATGCCTCTAAGTTTCTACTGAACCTATTATTTTGTCTTCATTTTACACTGTGCACCCACTATCTCATTTTTCTTCATTCTGTCTCTTGAATTTGGCAAGTTTGTTCCCACTTCAGGGCCTGTGCATGTGATATTTTTTGTGCCTGGATTGCTCTTCATTTATCCAGGTCTCAACTCAAGCATTACCTCCTCCTCACAGGTGCTTCCTCAGTCACCCTATTATAAGTAGCCAAACCTGTACTTTTCTATTATTTATACCATCTGAAAATCTCTCTTGTTGCTTAGCATCTATCTTCTCTGCTAGCAGTAAGATAGCAGAGGACAGAGACCTTATCTATCTTGTTCTTTACTATGTCTCCTCCACCTACAACAGTCCAAGCATTTAGCAATGAGCAAATACGTTGTGGATATGTATGAAATGAATAATATACTTCCTTTCCATGTGGGATTTTCTTATAAAGTGTTTCTACAAGACTTTCTTGGCTTAAAATATGTTAGAAGCCCGTATCTCTTGAACTTTAAATTCAAACTATTTTTTTCTCTTTCCTTCTCTTTCTTGCTTGCTTTTTTGCTTTCTTTCCTTCTTGTTTCAAGTATTTATTAGGTTCTCATTACATGTGAAGTAGCAATAACTAATGTATCATATCATGTTTGTGACCTATAACATTATATAAAATTTTAAAATTTCTGACTTGTTCTGAATACTGAATGCTATATTGTTTGCAGAGATTATAAGTGATTGTTCTTGTTTTCCCACTGCCTAACCAAGTGCCAGTGCTTAGTTGTTTAAATGGTCCATCTAGTTGAGAACCATTTAGAAGAACAAAACACATTCTATTTGAGGCACTGAAAATTTCAACTCAGAGCTACAATAAATTCATTTATTTATCCATCAACTTACTAGTGCAGTCATGTGGTCTAAAAAGAGTACTGCCCATTAGCTAGTATTCCACAAGTGAAAAGGCACAAGAATGCAAAACCATGGCACATTCCTAGAACTAGCAATCTTTGATATTCTTGGAGAATAAAGCTGGAAGTAGAAAAGGGAAGGAAGAAGTAGGAGGTCATGTGACATTCCGAAGGATCAGGTCACAAAATACCTTTCACGACAGGCAATGGAGCTGGCATTTTATTTTCTTGATGATCCTACTCTGTAGTATCCTGGCAATGGAGTCGAGGATTGAAGTGACTAAACCCAGATACTACAGTTCAAAGGAAAGAGATGAGGAGGGCAAGAACAGTGCAGTTTGGATAGAGGGGAATCTATGTAAAAAGGTACCTGTTTTGGAGGTAGAATTATTAGAGCTTGAATGATGGAATGTGGGCATTGAAGGCCAAGGAGCAATCTAGGATGAATCCCTGGATTTGGCTTAATGGTAACATTCACCAAGACACTGGAAGACGGCCAAGTTTGTTGAGATTGATGTTATAGCAGTTTCTTTGTACTTGACCTTTTTATCACTTTCATTTGTTTTTACTACTGTTTAAAGGGTTTAATGAGAGGGTGGGAAAGGAAGAGGAATTGATGCACTAGAAGTTTCAGATTTGAGCCTACATGTGTCTTTACCTGCAACTGCCCACCCCCTTTCCTCGCCATCATCTGCCCCATCTCTTATTCGTTCTGCTTCTTCTCTAGGTTTGGCCAGTGTGCCTCCCAGTTTATGCCTTTCCCCAGTTTTTCTCTCCTGTGATCCATCTTGCAAAACACAACTTTGTACATATATTTATACATCAATACTTCCCATCTAGTAGACTGCGAACTTCTTGAGGACAGGGTTTATGTGTACCACTAAGCAGCCAGCAGAATGCCTGATACACAACAAAATATTTTATGTATTGAATTCTTATTTAAGTGTTCTGAAGCCAAGAAAATCAGAGTGATGGATTCTCTATTACTCAAATTCTTCCCTATTGTGCTTGGTAGAATACATGATTTATAACTGATATGGAAATTTCATAAGCTTCGTGTAAATAATTCAAAATTAAATGTAATCTTTTACTGCTCCCTGAATGTAAACAGACATCTACCCATATTAAGGTAAATGATTTTGTATATGGATTTCCTTCCAACATCCCGTTTTTATGCAGGAAAATAATGGCAGCCTTTTAGAGCTACTGGCAGTGTGGTGTGGGGAAATTTTACAAAATCAGCTGACTGCCGTTTAACTGGCCCCGAAATGGACTTGTGAGGTGATACATTTAGCTGTTTTGGGCATTAGTTTTTCATTCATAAAGGCATATGTCTAAGGGCATTTTCCAGCTCCAAAACACTTTGATCTAAGTGGTTTTTTTTTCCTCTTTTTGAATTTCTATTTAGGATATTAAACAATCTGTTGATACATCCAAAGTCACCATTTCTGCCTCCTGTTAATCCCAATGAGTCTCTTGTTGTTATGACCTAACCCTTTAATGGAAAAATATTATTGAAGGGTAGTATTTTTTCTGTTATTTTTCTTATACAGAAATAAGAGAATTACCATTATTATCTGAATAATTAAAAACAAGAAAGACTTAATGGAAATATCCACGTGATTGAAGCAGAATTTATTTTGCCTGAAATGGATCTTCATTTTATTATTTGTGCTTAGGAAAGTAGTGACTATATAAGTGTATTTCATATTTTGAGAGCTTTCTCAGAAATTATAATAGTTGGACTCCAGGAGAAGACATATCACTAAAACATCTCAAACTTTTCTGCAGAATGCCGAATATTTATACAATTGACTTTCTTCTTTTTTAAAAATTGGTTTACTTAGACATCTGAAGGATTTTTCTTTATTTCAGAAATAAAAAAATAATTATTTCCCGGTGATATTAAAATCATTCCGACGAAGGCCTGCTCTGATTTCACACGGAGTTATTCTTTCGGTTTTAATTGCCATAACATATCTCAAACACAGGTTGCAAAAATACTTTTAAAAAATCTTAGCTTTGTTTTGTTTGAAATTATAAGGAAAACATAGAATTATGAAAAATAGCACCATCTCATAAAAACATTTTATTGTTTCACAGTCAGTATTTCAAAATATAAATCTATACATACACACAGACATACATGCACATATATATATGCACACATAAAAAATTACTTTTTTAAAACACAGAATAAAACTACTAAACAAGTGTTTTGTAGTAAGTTATGTAGTCAGCACATTTTTGTTCTGTCTCATGTTTTTGCAACTAATGACACTTTTCTCCTGAACTTTATCGTCAAATTTGTACCAAGTACTTTTCAAGTACTTGCCTCCAGAATAGAAACCATCTTATAACTTTCAGTTATTTCCAGACTCTCTGTTCAGTTCACTCCCTCACCACCCCAACATCCCTAGGTTCATCCTGGTCAGATTAGTGAGAACTGGATGCCAAGTTGTCCCTGCAGTCACCAGAGCCTCCCACAGCCTCTGGGCAAGCATGGTTATGTGTCTATAGGGGCACCATCACAACTAGCAACTATGGACATGGAGGCAAGCAGCAGAAATCCTAACCTTAAATATAACTATGGGAATTCCCAGATAAGTGTTTGAAACAATGTCTGCATCTCATTGCTTCCTATTTTAACAATTTTTTTTAATTAGTGAACAAGTAGTAGATAGTTGTCCAGTGGAAAATGTAAAAGAATTTAAAATGTGCCCACTACCTAAATTCTGTAACTACCATTATATTACATTTGTTGTGTGCAGGAATATACATCTATTTATTCCTGTAAATTCTTTTATTATGCATAGTAACTTGCAGTACATTTCCCTATACACTCCATCATGCATATTATAAACTTAGAGATCAATATTTTACAGCTGTTTTTTGAGTTATTTAGTGTAGACTTGAAAGATGGATATTCTAGAGATGAATCAAATCTTAGATACAATGAAGCCCCAAACCCTCCTTTTTTGGTCTTGTATTAGCCCGTTGGGTTTAAGTGTATTAGTCCATTGAGTTTTATAGATGTATTAACTCATTGAATTCTCACAACACCTCTGTGAGGTAGTTCCCATTATTCTGTTCATTTCACACATAAGAAAATTAGAGTTTAGAGCAAGTAATTTTAAGACACTTTATTAAGCTCCCTGTGTGCCGATAAAATATGTACTTAGCATTTAAAAGCCTCTATAGTGGTGGTTATCTGACATCAGTCTCTGGACCAATGTGTTTCTTGACTAAATTTTTATGAGTGTGGCAAAATAAAATACATTTTACCTGTGATGAGTATTTCATAAACTTAGATTTGATCAATTCACAGGATTGTTGTTTATTCTAAGGTTATAACTGTTATACATTATTTGATGTCAAATGACATTGTTTTTGTTAAGTTATAATTACAATAGATGGCAGTCATACTTATTTGTTTGTTTGGTTGGTTTTGTTTAATTGTTTTACTACTCTTACTTGGAAAATGTCAATATTATTTTATTTGAACATTTTCTGTCTATAAAATCCCCAAATCTGAGATCTGTTGATTTATACTAGAAGTAAATCATTAAATGTTTTAGACATTTAACTTTTCATTGAAGAAAATTAATAAAATTATAATTATTACTTATTCAAGAGCACAATTGCTGTGAATAATCTTTGAATGGAATATTCTATATGTGTGTGTGTATGTGTGTGTGTGTGTGTGTATATATATATATATATATATATATATATATATATTTTTTTTTTTTTTTTTTTTTTTTTTTTTGACACGGAGTCTTGCTCTGTCGCCCAGGCTGCAGTGCAGTGGTCGGATCTCGGCTCACTGCAAGCTCCGCCTCCCGGGTTTACGCCATTCTCCTGCCTCAGCCTCCCAAGTAGCTGGGACTACAGGCGTCTGCCACCTCGCCCGGCTAGTTTTTTTGTATTTTTTAGTAGAGACGGGGTTTCACCGTGTTAGCCAGGATGGTCTCGATCTCCTGACCTCGTGATCCGCCCGTCTCGGCCACCCAATGTGCTGGCATTACAGGCTTGAGCCACCGCGCCCGGACAGAATATTATTTTTTAATAGTCCGAAAGAATGTCCCCACAGGGGCTTTTTGTAATCTCGAAGTACTTAAGTCAGACCGTCTCCAAGGTGCCTCTTCTGACACTTGACTATCTTATATTCATGGAATTTTTTTTTAAGAGCATAAAATAGAGAAGCTGGAAAGACAATTTTTAATGGAAACGAGAATAGGAAAATCAATGTCAGTAAAATAATAATCTTTTAAAAACCAACACGTTGCTCTCTGATCAGATCAAATCTGATCAACAGCTGCTAGTCTTTACAAGTTCAGGTTTCAAGCACCTGTGATCTTTGGCTTTATTTGATATTATTGGCCTTAGTGTCACTTTGGCTCAGGGGCACACTTTCAAAAGTAATGCTTGATTTAAAATATATGTAAGAGTAACTGTATTTACATTTGTAAGTCGGTAAGTGGCTGTGAATGAGATGAAAGAACAAAAATACAGTAGGTATTATAACTGACAAAAGTTTTGTACATGTCCCACGTTCAAAAACAATACGTATGTGTACAAATGAAAGCCTTTATTCTTGGTGATTTTTCCATTACCTATAATTTGCCTCTAAATTGGAAAAGTGATTCCTTGAGCACAGACAGCATGACCTAAATAATTGTCCTTAAACCTGACTGATTCTTCATTGAGATTTTGAAATTTAATCATTTAACTTTTGTTGGCACAAAGAGACAGACCTCAATAGCAGACCCATTTGCATTCACAATTGCTCAGATTTGAGTGGAAACATTCCAAAATCCATATCCTTTGAAAAGCTCTGCTATGCCTGGTAAACTAAACACAAAACATACAAATAAATAAATTGTATTTTCAAGCAGTGCTGCTGAATCAAATATGTGCCTTATTTTCTTCTTATATTATTTGATATCTGTTATGACACAGAATCTCCAAACCAGCAAACCAGTAATAAATTGAAACTCTTAGACTAGAAACTGGAATCTTGATCAACAGTTTGTTCTGTGCTTTTTTCCTCCCTGATTAAACACAGCTGAAATTACATTATTTAGAGCCACAATCTGTGCTAAGTCTTCATAATAAAAATTATTTTTCATAAATACTCTTTTTAATTCCCTAATTATAGTATTCAATGAGTCATATGAATTTTAAGTAATCTTTTATTGTGCTAGGTATGAGAGTACTGTATAAATTAATCATTTTCATTAAGTAATGATGACTATCTTAGTGTAAGTGAATTTGCACTATTTAACATTAATTACTGCTGATATATACAGCCTTATATGTTCTACCTGTCATCAATATTTCAAAATGCTTGATACACCAGGTGACTGATTCCATTTGCTAAAGTTAGATATAATGTGGGGAGTCAATATAATTTGAGTGACAGTGAAAGGGGTGGAGATTGACCAGGCTCACTGAACAGGAGAATGTCAAGATTTAGGGAGTTTAACATGCCGCAGATGAATCCTTCAGCAGGACAAGATGGGCCAAATTGATGGATCCACCATTATACTGAGGGGTCAAACCAAGAGGTGAGAATTGGAAAGCAAAGGCAAATAATGCTGGAATAAAATGACTGGTGGAAATGTCAGAGCAGGAGGCAAAGAACCAGCAACAATCAGACCAGAAGAAAGAAAAGTGGGTATTAGAGGAAAGCAAGATCTGAAATCAGCAAGTTGAAGTATAAGGGAATGAGAGAAACTCTCAAAGTGCCAGACAAAATTTGGCCAGACTCTCAAATGCTATCCCAGCTAGATTTTATTTTGTGTTGTTCCATGTGCCACATACATCTAGTTTCTGACGTTATCATCTAATATAACAATTTTGTTGATTCCCAGATACTTTTCCATGACTCTCTTTATTAAAAATGAATTTTTAAACCAGACACTATGGTTTACCACTATGTTAAGTGTTTAAATTACCTAAGTATCCCAGGACTGACAAGTAAGCAATTATCATCCAAGATAGCAAATACTATTGAAATTTGGCTGATGAGGCACAAAACAGAGGAAGTGGGGGAGTAGCCCCTGCACATGGCTGTGTAGTTCCTGGAGAGGAAAGGGTGCTTGGATGGGAAAAGCCGGGGCTGCAACTCAGCTTGAGCAAGCCAAGCTTTGTGAGCTGGTCACCCTGGGGAAGTTATCACCGTGCTGCAAGACTTCAGAGGAAGCACCCCCTTTCGTTGTTTGCCCATTCCTGGGGGGTACTTTTTTGCAGTTTGCCCAAGGCAGCTTAATGTAGTGTGGGTGCCTCCAGGAGGAGGATGGCTAGTTGAACCTCAAAAGGGCCACCCAGGTATAAAATCCACCATGAACTAGGGTATAATTTTCAGCTTTCCAATACATCAATCTGAACTTGCTAAAGAAATCAGAGTAAATCAGTAGATTCAGCTTTTGAGCAGCTCACATTCTTTCTTTGTATGTATATATGTGGCTTAAAAGATTTCTTCAGTGTCTTATTTCATGTGGAATAGTATTCAGATCCCTTGATAAGCTCTACAACAATGTCTTTCAAAGTTGTTTTTTTGTTTGTTTGTTTGTTTTTTGTTGTTGTTGTTTTTTTAACTAGGACCTAAAGGGGGAAACAATGTTTATATACCATGACCCAGTACACAGATATTCACACACACACACACACACACACACACACAGCCCTGAAGCAATGATTTTATGAAAATTATTTTCTTAACGTATGCAATGCACTTTGATTTTTCTTATTCTTTTCTGTTCTATTTCCTTTAAGAAAATTGTTGCATGTCACTGAATTGATTTCAAGGCCAACAAATTGGTCACAGACCAATTTGAAAAATATTATCTTACAACTCCTATAACATGACTCTATCTAAGGTTTTTGGAACCTGTTTCTCCCTCTGCCTTAAACCGTCCATTCAGATATCTCTGCAGGAAAGGCTACTTCCTTTCTAAGTTTGTACTCAAATGCCATTGCTTCAAAGAAGCCTGGAGTTACCACCCATCCCGAAGACCTTCACCCTAACTCTATGGGCAATGATTTTCTTCACTTATTTGTTAACTTGTTTATTTCATGCCCCCTTCCCACATATGAACATGCAAGCTTTGTAAGAGAAAACAGCCAGCTTCTTCACTGCTGTTCTCCACAAATTCTGGCAACATGGCAAGTAATTAATGAAGATATATATTTTATCTATCATATAGGCATGTCTGTTCCAAAATTCCAAAATATTATTTTACAGTGGAAAAGACCATTTTTATTCAATCTGGGAAGTGGTGTCAGCAGATCATTGTGCTTTCCTCTAAAGGAATGCTACACTTGAAAAAATTGTCAGAGTGACAGAAATTAATCATGTATTTTGAGTTTAGTGGCATCCAAAAGAACATCTCCTTAATAAGGCAATACACCCTAGTGACTAGAAAACTTTGTCTCTGAAGCTGTGCACTTTCTTCTTTCTACCAGGCTTAAATGGCAAATCCAAGCTGTATTTGATCTTCACTTTTCATTACACAGAGCAGAATCCAAATTTTATATGACCTGAAGCTCATACGGTTTGGAGCCCCATTAAAGAACAGGAAATTACAAATACATGTGCTCACAGTGTCACCGAATGGAAAGGAAAATGTTATGGAGAAATGCTAAGAACCAGTAGTCTTATCCAATTATAGTAGAAATGCCTCAGTTACGCAAATGTTAGAAGTATGTGTGACCCTCTCAGGCGTCTCTCAGGAGCCATGAAAATAGCTATGTTTAAGCGTCATTGCTTCACAGGGCATTTGCCTCTGCTTCTAGGTATACATTTAGTTACAAAATAGTCTCTTTTTTTTCCTGAAGTAAAGTACAATTGTTGCAATTTGTTTTCTGAGTTGCGATCTTGTTTCTTTCTCCTTGATATTGCTAACAAATTACTTCAATAAGAATTGTGGGTATTTCACAAATCTTACTTCATACACTTAAAAACAAATATTTTGGTTTTGTTTCTGAGGTAGCTAATTACTTTCATTGTATATGTGCTTTGTGATTTTAGCTTCAGAAAGGAAATGCATTTCTAATTACAGATGGCAGGAGCCTCGCTCTCCTCCAGCCTCCCTGCCTTCCCTACTCTAGCCCCTGACACCACCGTGAAAATAAAACAAGGGCTATGATAGAAAAACAAAAACAAACATAGGTACTATGTGAGAAAACATAAGATGACCTAAGACAGACAACAAAAATTAAGAAAGGTTTCCTGAAATCTCTAGGGCATCAGTAGACGATTTATAGAGGATGTATTAGTTTTCTATTCCTGCTGTAACAAATTGCCAGAAACTTGATAGTTTAAAGCAAGATAAGCTTATTATCTTACAGTTCTCTTAAGTCAGAAGTCCAGCTCAGGTCGGGCCGGCCATTGTGGCTCACCTCTGTAATCCCAGCACTTTGGGAGGCCGAGGCCGGCGGATCACGAGGTCGGGAGATCGAGACCATCGTGGCTAACACGGTGAAACCCCGTTTCTACTAAAAATACAAAAAATTAGCCAGGCGTGGTGGCGGGCGCCTGTAGTCCCAGCGACTTGGGAAGCTGAGGCAGGAGAATGGCGTTAACCCAGGAGGCGGAGCTTGCAGTGAGCTGAGATCGCGCCACTGCACTCTAGCCTGGGCAACAGAGCGAGACTCCGCCTCAAAAAACAAACAAACAAACAAACAAACAAAAACAAAGTCCAACTCAGATCTTACTGGGATAAATCAATATGTTAGCAGAGTTATATCTCTTTCTAGAAGCTTTTGAGGATAATTTGTTTCCTTGACTTTTCCATCTTCTAGACACTGCCTGCATTCTTTGGCTCATGGTTCTTCTCCATTTTTCAAAGTCAGCAAGTTTCATTGCCCTGACCCTTCTTCTAGAGATACCTTCCTCTGACCACAGCAAGTAAAGGGCCTCTATTTTTAGAGACCCATGTGTTTATATTGGGCCCTCTAGAAAATCCAGGATATCACTTGATCTTAAGGTCTTAAACTTAATCATATCTGCAAAGTCTCTTTTGCCATATAAGGTAACATATTCGCAGCTTTCAGGGATTCCCACCCAGGCATCTTCTGGGGGACAGGGGAGTTCATTCTGCCTACCACAGTGGGTAAGTGGATTATCAGTGTCAGAAAGATAAATTTGACAAAAGTAAGTAGTAAAATTGGAAATCATTACATGCCTACCACTGTTACTCAATGGGAAGTGTTTGTAGCTTGAGAAGAAGATTTTGCTGTGTCAGATGTAATGAAAGATTGACAAAGAGAAGCAAGGTTTCCAAATTGGACAAAGGGATAAATGGTACTCCCACTTATGAAGCTGGGACTAGAAGGAGAGAATAATGGATAGTGAATTCATACTGTCATATTGATTTAAGTTCCTATGATACTTAATGCTACATCTGGGAGAAGATGAGTGTATTCTCACGGAATGGAAGCCAGAAAAGAGATCTGCACTGGATGCTTTGATTAGCAAGTGCTCACTGATTCATAAAATATTCTTGGACATGTCCTAAGTGCCAGTTGTGGGAAATGAGAGGGGGAACTGACCAAGTACAATCGGAGCTAATTCAAAATCTGATATTCCTGAGTGGCGCATCTGCAGTAAAACCAGGTGTGGAACAGCAGGAATGCTGTAGTCATTTGAATCCTGATTCTGCTACCTTCTACTTGGGTAACCTTCAGGAAATTATTTACTCTCACTGTGTTTCACTGTCCTTTCTTCTGAGATAGTTATAATAATAAAAGTGTTTTCTTCGTAGTTTTGTCCTGAGTTCCTACATGTAAAATTCTTTGAATAGTGTCTGACACATATTAAATAAATATTACTTATAGATATGAAAAGACAAGGGAAAATTATGGAATGGGTCCTCTTGAAGTAAGAGTTTGATTGGTCTAAGTCAGAAAGTAATGGATAGGAAGTAAAGGGGGACATAGAGTCATCAAATCATCTCTTCCTTCCAAGGTTGTAGCCTTTTGGGTGCTGTCCTCTGGAATCCTTAGTTCTCAGGCTGCTTTTCTGGAGTCTCTTTCTAAGAATTATGCAAGCTAGTAACATTCAGTCTCCTGGGATGTCAGTCATCAAAATGCCAAAACACATGCTGCTCACTAATAAAATTCAGTGTTTAAATTGAAGAATAAAAACATTGATACACAATTTATATATCTCATTGTAATAAAGGAAGTATATCTTAGTCCTGTCCTTCTTGAGTGAGTAAACAACTCTTTCTTACACCTTCCATGTCTCATATGAGGCCATCCTGTGTCAAAGCCTGTGGCCAAGGTAAACTGTCAGAAAGAGGTTTGAAAAGGAAGAGTGGTTGGTTTTAATACTCATCCATTTGTATCAGCATGAGAATAAATGAGAGATCTACCAGACTCCCATGTTGGCCCCCCAAATTCACAGCATCTGGAGTGAGAAACACAAATTGGACAATAGTTTTGACTTTTCTTCCTCTTTAAACTCTGTTTTGCTTATCTTAATTATTTCTTTTGTGTTTTGAGCATCTCTGTTATTTTCATTCACAGAAAAGAGAGAACCAGAATTTTGGAATAATCATAACAAGATGATAGTGAAAGGGTGAAGTTGGTGATATACGGGATTAGCTAACGTGGACTAAATAGTTACTATGTGTCAGGTAGCATATAAAATGCTATCTGTCATTTATTCTTCATAATCATTCTATGGGGCAGATATAATCCTCATCTTAAAAATTAGAAAACTGAAAAATAAAATACCCACCTTGGAGAAGTGGGTCTACCAGAATTCTTTGCTGACAAGGCATCTTGAAGGCCATGTGCAAACAGGGCTGCAAGGAACGGGTGACTATGTACATTTCACATCTCTCTTCTGCTCATATGCATGCTCCATCACTACACTAGATTTCAAAACACACTTTAAAAGATAAAGTTATTAAGAATTTCAAGATGGCAGCAGCAGAGTATTCAATGAAGTGTAGGACCCTTCTGAGAGGAGGGACCTGTGTGAATGCACAGGTCACACACCCATCAGTCTGTCTCTGTGTTTACCCCAATCTAATTTGAGGTAAAATTCAATAGTTCAAGATGTTCAAATCACCCTTTTTTTTTTTTTTTTTTTTGAGATGGAGTCTCGCTCCATTGCCCAGACTGGAGTGCAGTGGCAGGATCTTGGCTCGCTGCAAGCTCTGCCTCCCAGGTTCACGTCATTCTCCTGCCTCAGCCTCCTGAGTAGCTGGGATTACAGGCGCCTGCCACCACGTCTGGCTAATTTCTTTTGTACTTTTAGTAGAGACGGGGTTTCACCGTGTTAGCCAGGATGGTCTCGATCTCCTGACCCCAAAGATGTTCAAATCACCATTTAAAAAATTTTGAACAGAAATAGGGTTCTGTTTACCATCATTCCATTTAATTAAAAATGCAATGCCTGTTTAGTTTGTAGTTTAGATTTATAGTCATGAGCAACTGCTCTCTTCGTTATTTAAACCAGTGCTTTTCAAGCGATTCTAACAGAAGATTTGTTTTCCTCTCAATTCAGTAGCAACTGATATTTTGGTGAAATACAAAACCACACAGTTGGATATCTTGCTCTTGTCAAATTGCTTTAAAATTATTTAAATGCCTATCCTTTCTTTCTGAACTAATCTCAGTGGGACTTGGAAACAAATCGTTTACATACCACGCTTTGAGTAGCATTGATCTCAGAGATATCCTATAATTGCATTTTAACTATAAAGATTATTTTTTAATGTTAATCTCAGTAAGGAACTGCTTAGGAAGATTACCTCAGAGTCTTTTAATTCATTTACGAATGATGGAGGGATATGTAGCTGTCAAGTCTCTTTTTCTTTTTCTTCTTACATTGCAATGCAGTTTACTTAATTTATTTTGACAACTACTTCTAATTACTTAATGTAACACATTATATGGGTAATAAAAACACTTAATAATGTAAGACGTCATTGCTATTTCAGATCAACTGAGCGATGTGTGCATATATTGTCCAGGCGTTTGTGAAGTGAATCATGTCTCTTTCTCTTTCTCTCTCTCCCTCTGTGTGTGTGTGTGTGTGTGTGTGTGTGTGTGTGTGTGTGTGTGTGTTGGGGCAATTTCTTCAGATAAATATTTGGATTCTCTGATGTGAAGAGATTAAATTCCATGTGGAATGTGAAAAAACTGAGTAGTAAATATTGCCAAATCTCAGCTCTGGAAAAAATGGCTAAACATTATTTTAGGTTACATTATATACTATATGCTATACCTAATTTACATGCCTGGACTTTGTGGGGCGCCCTGTTATAGGGGGCTAGATTATCATGTCTCTTTTTCATTTTTATCCTATGAAAGAGTAATAAAGGATTTTTAAAAATTTGATTCTTGATAATATAGATACTGCTACGTGACTGACTTGAAATTCTTTTTGAAAACAATAAAATAGACCAGGCATGGTGGTTCACGTCCATAATCTCAGCATTTAGAGGCTGAGGTGAGAGGATTGCTTGAAGCCAAGAGTTCAAAACCAACTGGGACAACATAGTAAGACCCCATCTCTACAAAAAAAAAGAACAAAATTTGCTGGGCATGGTGGTGTGTGCCTGTGCTTCCAGCTACTCAAGGGGCAGAGGTGCGAGGATTGCTAGAGGCCGGGAAGTCAAGATTGCAGTGAGGTGAGATTGTGTCACTGCACTCCAGCCTTGGCAACAGAGCAAGACCCCATCTCTAAAAAAAAAAATAAGTAATAAATATAACTATAAAATAATAGTAAAATTAGTAAACTGGAAATTTGCAAATCAATATTGTATATTAAATACATGATTTGTCCTTGGATTAGAATGCTGGTGGTGAAGAGCAAGCATCCAGACCCACTTGATGTCTCTGGAAAAGGACTGTTGGTTTTCCACAACCTTTGAGAATTGTGGTTGGATTGGGAAGTATATTAGTTCTTTCTTAAGCTGCTATGAAGAAATACCCAAGACTGGGTAATTTATAAAGAAAAGAGGTTGAATTGACTCACAGTTCTGCATGGCTGGGGAGACCTCAGGAAACTTACAATCATGGTGGAAGGGGAAGCAAGCACATCCTTGTTCATATGATGGCAGGAAGGAGAAGTGCTGAGCAAAAGGGGGAGAAGCCCCTTATAAAACCATCAGATCTCATGAGAACTCACTCACTATCACGAGAAGAGCAGCATGTGAGTAACTGCCCCCAAGATTCAATTACTTCTCACTGAGTCCCTCCCACAATATGTAGGGATTGTGGAAAATATAATTCCAGGTGACATTTGGGTGGGGACACAGTCAAACTATATCAGAAAGTGTCACTAAAAAGAACTGAAATGTCTGGCCACTGTTGTCACTCTTTCTTTCCATGGTATTTATTCTCTGCTGAATTCTCTGCATTTTATTCCTTAATTCTTTCACCCCATAGCTTCTTAGAAAATGCATCACAAGGTTCCAAGTATTTACCGATTTCTGTTATTCATCAAGCACAGTTTCTTTTCCTCAACTCCGAATTGATTAAGTCAAGGCAGAAACAAGAAGAAAGCTGGAAAGTCAAATTGCATGTGCTCCCTAACCTGGCCAGGTTGTGGCACAAACAAAGTAGGATTAGGAAGGAGAACATCAGAGGATTTTCCAATGCAACCAACTTGGCTTCACTACAGATACTCAGATGCCAAGTGCCAGAAAGATGTTGGGGAAATGACTATACTGTAATGAAAAGTTTCTAGTTTTTTGGCTGTTTTGCTAATCAAGATACTTTTTGAAACATTAAGAAAAAATAATCTGAAAAAAGTGTGTCAACTTTCCTTCATGAAGGTGGAATGGAGAGAATAGAAGGGAAAACTTAGAAAGCAAGTAAATATTTAATAAGGTCAAAAAATTTAAAATATAAAAATAAAGTCTTGAAAATAATATTGTGTCTTCACCTTACTGTTTTTTTTTGTCTTAATTCAATTACCATCTAGCCATGCACACCACAAAGCCCAATCATCACTGAAAATATACCAAAAGTAAAGTAATTTTAAAATTCTTTTGAATGCAAGTACTGAATCAGATTAATTAGCAAGCCTTTATCCTGGTCTACTGAGAAAGATGTCAAAATAATTCTTATTTTCATCACAATAAAATTAATTAATTTTTTACTTATTTTTCAGGGTTATTTTAGATTTTATGATTTTACATGTCTAAGAAGCATTAAAGCAATGCATTTTTTAGTTCATTTCGTCTTTTCACTTACTTTTGTAATTTAGAAACTTTAAAGCTATGTATCCAGAGTACTATTAGAACTATGACTACATTAAATGGAAGAAAGAAATCTTTCTATTTTCAATGAAAAAAAAAAAAAAACAAAACCCAGCAACTGAACCTGAGCCTGAACCATTCAAACTTAATAAAATAAATGTATTAACAGACATATTTAAATAAAGAATCATTACAGCACTGGCCAAAATATTATGTGTTATATGTTTTTTATCAATTTTGCAAGGTTCTTATGGGAAGCTATTCAGTATTTGGTTGGCTAAACTAGTAGGATAAATTGTATATAATATTTATTTATAGAATTAAATTTTTGGTTTGGGGAAATTGTGAAATTATATTTGTGAACATATGATATATAAAATAAATCAGACAAATCACACTTCTAATTGTTGGATCTGTTTAAAGTGCTAAATAAAGCACAGGATATCATAAGGTGTTGCAAGAGAATGTTGTTGTAGTAAGTGAGATGACAAGAACATGAAATCTTCAGCTGTTTCAGAGTCCATTTCATCGAATGACCGTAGTTCTTAAGGTCTTTTTGGCCCAGGGATTTTGTCCTTATCAGTCAAGATGATGGGACAGATCCATCCACTCCTTCAATCAAGTCTGATTTACTAAGTCTTTACTCTGAGCTGGGTATTGTGCCCAGTGCTGGGGTTATAACAAAAATGAAAGTAATAGATTCAGTGTTGGTCCTTATGGACCATACAGTGTAACAGCTGTTTACTGTAGTATTGAGCACTTTTACCCAAGACCAAGTCCACATGATAGTGTGTATATGCTCTATAGAATTCATTCATTACTCATTCATGTATTTAGTCAGCAATTTTTGAGTAACAATTATGACCCAAACACTCTGCTAAATCTTCTGACTACAAAGATAAAAGAAAAATCCTTCTGCACTTAAAGGATTTACAGCCTAAATAAAATGAAAACACACATGACCACCAAAATTATAAACAAAGGGCATATAACATGAATACAATGAATATCATAATGCAATGCAGCAAATAGATTAAAATGTGAAACAATCCAGTATACTTGAAGTTAGAAGTTTAGGCAAAAATATTGATGTCAGCACATGGAAGAGCCCTAACCACATATTACCTTATAAACTTGTTTGCAGTCCTAATCCCTTTGTATTTCAGTGCTTTGTATGTCTGAAAGAGCAAGAAAAAATAGTGCCTACAACACATGGTTTAAAAGTGAGGATTAAATGTAATAATATAGGTAATGTTCTTATAAGAGTGCCTGACACATATTACATACTAAAGAAATATTAGTGGTCATTTTCATTTTTATCCTTTCTGATTTTGTGCTTGTGTTTCCCTTTTCTTCATTAGATTTCCAAGGGTTCTTTAAACTAATTTTCATTATATCAAAAATTATGCCCCTTGATTTAGTAATCAAATATATTGTTTTATTGGTTACACCAATAAACACGAAAAATGAACATATTGTTTTATATTTCCAAGTTCATTAAATTCTGCTCTTATTTAATACTGTACTTTTTTCCTTAGGATTAATTGATTTATAAATTATGAGTGGTCTGCTTAGTGCATTGATTTTTCACTCTTATTTAATAATGAAAACATTTAATGTTACACATTTACCTTTGCACATAGCTTTAGTGATGTGATATAATTTTGATGTGCAGCATACTTCTGCTCAGTAATTTGTGAATACATGTGACTATCCTTTTAATTTTTATTTGACCCAATAACTAGGATAATAATTTAAATCTCTGGGTAATGGTTGTGTGGTTTTTTGATTTATTATTATTATTTTTTTTACATTTTCCTGTTTGAAAACCATTAATTTCAAATTTTAGTGTATCTTTCTCAAAGATCATATTTAGTACATGCAATTTCTGCTTTGGTAATTTATTTGGATTTTTTTTAAAATCCTCTCTTTTTTTCCCTTTTTTTAAAACTTTTTTGTTCAAGGGTAAATGTGCAGGCATGTTACATAGATAAACATGCATCATGAGGGTTCGTTGTACAGGTTATTTCTTTGTGGTGTGGTCTGTTTTCAATTACACACACTATAGGTAATTGGTTTTTGTTTTTGTTTTCTGTTTTTTTTTTTCTAGAGATGGGGTTTTGCCATGTTGGCCAGACTAGTCTCAAACTCCTGGTCTCAAGTGATCTGCCCGCCTCAGCCTCCCAAAATGCTGGGATTAAAGGTGTGAGCCGTTGACCCTGGCCAGACTCTAGATATTTGAAAAGAAATCTGCCACTCTATTACATGAAGCTTAGTGTACAGTTATTCTATTTCTAATATAATTTATTATTTGTCATCTATGTCTAAACAATTTATCAAAATATCAAAATAATATATATAATATATTAATATATTATATCAAAGTCTTGCATTTTAGTCTTGCATTTGAAGTCTTCTATTTCTATCTAGCTTAAGTTCTACTTTTTAAAAATAATTTATATTTTAGATATGTTGAGTCTCTGCTGCTGCTTAAAGTTTCATGCCTGTTATACCTTCATTATATATTCTCTTTTTCTGCATGAAATGACAATTTGTATCTTATTTAATGCTTTCTGCCTTGGACTCTATCTTGTCTAAGACTAAAATAATGATCAATATCTGCTTTCAACTTTTCAAATACCCACATATCCTTATTTCCCATTGAGTGGGATGAAAAAAAGATAAATAGAATTTGGTTAGTCTCTATGTCAAAGTCATACATATGAGATCTAGAAACATTTTTCTTTTGCCAAGGGCACTAAAATGGCAAGTGGAGAATCAGCACTACAAACATGTATATCTGCTTTTAGTTTCCTTTTATTAATTGTTTATGTAACTTATACTAGACTGCTCATGATCAATAAAACATGCAGGAAGTTACAACATCTTTGTCCATGACTATCACTAATTCAGTCAGGGTATTAGTAGTAAAGAAGAAAGCACAATCTTAATATAAGCAAATATACCTAGTATCCAACAAAATAAGCTCTCAGCTGGGTGTGGTGGCATGTGCCTGTAGTCCCAGGTACTTGTGAGGATAAGGCAGGAGGATCGCCTGAGCCCAGGAGTTTGAGTAGGCAGAGTTATGATCTCACCACTGCTCTGCAGCCCGGATGACAAAGTGAGTCTCCATCCTTAAAGGAAAAATAAAAAAATAAAAACCTAAGATTTTAAAATTAGTCATCTAATGAACCACTAAATATGATAATTGTGTCTTACATATTTACTATATATATACAGTCTCTGACTTAACGGTGGTTTGACTTAGGATTTTTTAATTTAAGATGGCATAAATGCATATGCATTCAGTAGAAACCATGCTGCAAGTGCCCACACAACAATTTTATTTTTTACTTTTAATGTTCAATAACTTACATGAGATATTTAATACTTTATTAGAAAATAGACATTGTGTTAGATGATTTCGCCTGCTGTAGGCTAATAAAAGTGTTCTGGCTAAGCAAGCTAGAATGTTTGGTAGGTTCGTTGTATTGAATGCATTTTTAACTCATGATATTTTCAATTTATGAAGGTTTTATTGGGACGTAATTCCATCAGAAATTAAGGGACGTCTGTATGTAATTCTTAATTGTGGATAATAATAATTATAAAAGAGAGGTTGGATAGATGAAAGCAGCTACATTTCATGTTTTACTGTCAACCTTTTATTTTTCTAATGCTTGAATACCTAGAAGAGTGGTAAAATATTGCAGTTTGAGTGTCTACTTCGTTATTTTATATCTAACATTAGGAAGTGCCAAAGTGTGGAAAATCAGACAATTCTGGAATTCAGAGGGAAGAGAGAAACCCCAGTAAACCATACGCTTCAGACACAGGCAGTGAATAATAAGGAAACAGAAAGAAATATAGAAACTGAATTGCTAAGGCACTTTTATTGCTACTCCTAAGAAACTCAACATTATCAGTATAATAATGGCCATCATTTATATATGTTGATTTTATAAACTTATTTTTTTAAAGTTCTAAATTGCTCTTTCTCCACTCCCTAACCTGGATTAAAACGTATTGCTTCCAAATGCTGAATTAGGGAAATTCTGTGTCACCATTTTTGCTACCGAAAATTAGTGTGAGCACAGAATGAAGAGCAATCTTATGCATAGGAGGCTGCTGTTGGAGAAAGCTGAGTAAGAGACATCAGGAGGTTTGGCTTCTTCTCAGAGGCCTTAGGAAGTTTCGATACCTAAATGATATAACATAAGACTAACTTTTGAAGTGAGCGCTAAAACTATTTATACATACTCGACAATTTTCTCAAGATTTGTCCTTTTTGTCTCTCAGACGCTCACTAAAACTCCTTCATCAAGTTGTAATTCACACATGTAGATAAGCCTCCAGCCTCTCCAAACATTTTTAAAATCTGTAAATTAAAGACATTTAAAAAGAAGACACATGATCTCCTCTGGACTGCTGCTTGATCTTGTTTGATATTCTTCAGCACTCTACTTTTTATAACGGGTCAATAGCAGACGGGCTGTAACTGATCTCCTTATTTCAGAGCTGAAAACACAAGGCATTTTGCACTGGGTGCAGTTCTATTCTGTTATGCTACTCCCGTTTGTCAGTAGGTAAAAACTTTTTCCATTCCCCAGAAGGCAGTACTTCTATGAATAGTTGCTTTAGACAAGCATTCATTGTTCAAAGGGTTTGATTCCTCACTGAGCAAAAGCTACAGCATTATAAAGATGCCAGTTTAAATTTTTTTAAGCTTGAATTTTTTAAAGCTAGAAAGGAACCCTCACTGTTGGGGAAGTCATGAAAGAAAACCCCTTTTCACAAGCCCTGGAACAAGTGGATTAAGAGAGTAAGAGTAAAAGTGCAAAGACTGGGAACCTGGCTTTATTCCAAAAAAAAAAAAAAAAAAAAAAGCCAGAAAAAAAGCCGCAGTTAAAAGTAATTGAACACTTTGGAAATCCCTTTGAAGACCTAATGCAGTAGAATTTTTTGAAATGAGTAAAAGTTAAACGCATAACAATTTCAGGTAAGAAAATGTAAAGGGATGTTTGAAGAACTAAATAATAAATTTATAAATGTTTAATGCAGTGAGACCAAGCAGTACCAACCTTTGGTAATGTGTGTTAATCATTAGCAATGTGGTTACTTGGAAAAGACAAATTAAAAACCTGGCAATCTTACCTCTTGTTGTTTTGTACTTTGTATACTTTGCCTGGTTTATAGTGATGATATTATCTGTACTGATTATCCTTGTTCAGTAGAATTTTGTACACTTGTAAATGGAATTTTTAGACACAAGAAAAAAGGTACAACAATTGTCTAACTACAAAAATTTTCCCCTCTTTTATATTGGGACTAATGATACGTTAAACAATCTGATGCGTCACTTGAGAAAAACAGTAATGGCAGTTGCATTTGCCAGGAAAATGTAGCAATAGATTTTAGGTGTCTTAATAGAATACATAAAATATTAATTTTTAATATCTTGCTGTACGTGGTGCTTTTAAATTAAAAAATCATTGATATTTGAAGAATGTTGATACAAAAAATTCTACGTAGAGGATAATGTAGTTTGCGAACTAAAACGGAGAAAGCCCCAAGAGTGTATATCACACTAAAGGAGAGTGTATTTTCTGCTAAATGGAGTATAAAATGTTGCGTATTTAGTACATAGGACACGTGCATGCAATCCTTCCCTAAATATCCCAGTGGTTTCACTGTGCCAGTTTTTTTAGACTCATTTCTCCATCTTGATCTGCGCTGACTTCATGTGAGGTCAGTCAGAGAATAATGTTAGTCCAACCACTTGTGTGCACACCTGCATACACACATACCAGAAGGTTAATGTCATTTTGCTTTAAAGCAGTGATTTTACTCTGGACCATGGGTATGTGGCAGAAGGATGATAGTGACTTATACATAAGCATCTACAGAGGAGGAATGACTGATATGTATGGTGGAGTTTGACAGAATCTTGGATCAGGAAAAAGAATAACAATCTTAATGTTGGAGGGGATTTTTAAAATCATCTTGACCAACTGCGCCTTTCTTTACATCATTCCTCACTCCGAGGCTCATTTCTAACTGATGTTACCTTGGAAGATGACTAATTTTTAGTGCTTGTTTTGAATTTAGTTTGTGGAATGATTTCTCAGCTTGACCCATAATATCTACTCTGTACAGAAAAATGTTATCCCTTTTTCTTTGCAAAGTGTGAATGTAAAGCAACGAGGCTGTTTTTCTTTCATGAGTCATATCCGGTCTCTGAAAACAGTTCCTAAATTGGAGTTGCCAAAATATTTCATGTCATGGAAGCATGGTTAGAATAGGCTTATCGAGGTGAATTTTCTGAATGGTATTTCAGTACTTATTTTATAGTCTCATAGCTCTATAATCACATATTGAATGTGATTTTAATACTAAAAAAGAGGACACATAAAAACACATTGTGTCTATTATTTGCATAGAACAATCACCTACTTCCTTTATTAATAGATCTTATTTTGTGAAAGCTACACTTTACAAAATTTTATCTTGTTCTCACCTAATTATCTAAACACAAGGAATGATCCTGCTCTGAATTAAACCTTTCTGTTTAGTGTCAAATTGAACAGATGCAAACTCACTTATGGAGAGCCATCCTTTGGAAATAAACTGTTTAATTCAATAACGATCAAATCCTAGAATTTTCCACATAATATGAATACCTACTTAAATTCATTTCAAGTACCAAAGAATATTTCAGTAATAACATTTACATACTAAATTAAACTTAATTATACAACACAAAACATTTAGAACCATTAAATACAGAACGATTATTTTGAATTGTTAAGTGCCTCCAACATCATCGACATAGTGTATTTTTTGAAATAATGATGTAACCATTTAAGTAAATTTTTATATTTTATTCACATTAAAGTTTATCTGTAACATTAAGCATAATTTTTTTCTTTTCTCTCTCTCTCTTTTTTTTTTTCTTTTACTTTTTTTTTTTTTTTTTTTGACGTGGAGTCTCGCTGTCACCCAGGCTGGAGTGCAGTTGTGCTATCTGAGCTCACTGCAACCTCTGCCTCCCAAGCTCAAGCGATTCTCCTGCCTCAGCCTCCCTGGTAGCTGGGGTTACAGGTGCCCACCACCATATCCAGTTAATTTTTTGTATTCTTTGTGGAGACAGGTTTTCACCATGTTGGCCGGGCTGTTCTCAAACTCCTAACCTCGAGTAATCTGCCTGCCCGGGCCTCCCAAAGTGCTGGGATTACAAGCATGAGCCATGGCACCTGGCCAGCATACTTAACCTTCACAGAGGCATTTTTAGCTGAACATTTACAGCATTTAAAGGATGGAATTCAATTAATAAAAAATACTTTCTGTAACATTGAAACAGTGAGTCTAAGAAAGTAAATTTGTTGCCATTTTACTTTGTTTTGTTTTGTTTTGACAAAGCAAAGATTATAAGTGACCAAATACATAAACCTGTTATTTCACATTAAAATGTATCCTATATTTAATGAGCATTAAAAGTGAAGTTTACTAGTAATTCCATGGGATATTATTATGAAGTTATAAGAATAGGAGAGAACTTATAGTTTATTTCTGTTTCATTTTAGGATTTTCCTATTATGGCACATGAATATTAATCCACTTTATAATGGTGTCATTGAAGCAGAGTGTGTAAACAATTGAGTGAGAAAACAAACATTTAACCTCCGGAAATGTATTTAACTACATCTAGTATTTAGTTAAATGTATTTAACTACATCTAGTATTTAGTTAATGTATTTAACTACATCTCCCCCTAAGAATGATTTTATCACCCATTATTCTTTAAACTTCTCAAGATACTTCTTAGGCTCTGTTCTCTCTGGAGTTGTGCAAATCCTAATAATCATAACATATATTATTATCTTAGAAGTCACTAAGTCTTCTCTTCTTTATTTTTTTTTTAGCATTCCTAGTTTCTCCTGGGTATAGTTTTACAAATGCTTTCATTCTTCGTATCAGTTTTCATTTCACATTTGCCTTTCCCCAAAATGCATCAAACTGCTTCTTTTTTTTATTTTCTTGTTTCCAGTGGGGTTGGTAAACTCCTTCTTAATACCTTACAGTAGACTTATGCAAAGTCTCATGGAATTTTTAATGCTTTTTATATTTTTTTCTGATTTTATTTTGTTAAACTGATCTCCACTACGATTCTAAGATCTTTTTAATCTCAGACTCATGTAGCTGCCCATGTAAGCCTTGTAGTCCTGTTCTGCATTCTAGTGGTGTCTAGCTACTTTTCATTGTTAACATTATTTATATTGTAATCCTTTCCTCTCTGGTGGTAATTAACCTATCACAATAATCATCAGCAAACTCAGAAAGCTCTTAATCTCTCCTGTTTTATGTAGAGGAATTCTCCCCGAGTACTTCTTTCCTGAGGAAGCCAAAGGGAAAAAGCGAACCAATGCCATTACTGAGTTACAGAAAACAGAAGCACAATTACATATTATTTTGTCTTATTTGATCCACACTTTGGAAGTCAGTTTGATCTTTATAATTCCCATGGAGTGGCTTAATTAACAATACTTTATTTTATAACTATACCACGGTTTGTGTAGTATATGATACTATTCAAAGAAATACCTAATGTAGATGATGGGTTGATGGATGCAGCAAACCACCATGGCACGTGTATACCTATGTAACAAACCTGCATATTCTGCACACGTATCTCAGAACTTAAAGTGTAATAATAAAAAAAAAGAAAAAAAGAAAAATAACCTAAAAACATATAAATATTTAAGGCTAGAAAGTAACAAATAGAAATCAAAATAGTAGTATATTATTAAAACTGATAGGCAGAAAAAAGAAATAGGAAGTAAATGAGTGAACTGAATCTTTACTCTCTATAGCTGGGAGTCAGCCAATGATATTCAAAAGTTGATAAACCAAGAAAATATCAGTAAAATCATGTTATTTGGAGCTATCTGTGTAAACAATTGAGTGAGAAAACAAACATTTAACCTCTGGAAAATTTGGTTAGGACTGCAAAAGCACAGAGAAGGGGACTTTGCTCTTTGTTTTATGTCATTCTCTAATACTATGTTTTTTCCCCATGCATGCGTATTTATTGACTTTTTAAGACAAATAGCGTAGGTAGCTAGATAGCTAATAGAAAAGGAGGGAGGATAGGATGGAGAGAGGAAAACCTACACACCTAGAGGTTATCACTGCATAGTGAAATTTCAGGTGATTTTTTTCTTCATTATACCTTTTTGTATGGCTTGGATATTTTACAATGAGTAGGTAATATTTTTATAAAAATAAGAGGAAAATAAACTGTTTCCCCTTTGTAAAAAAAGTAAATCTTAAATTAAAACAAAGATAAACAACAACAACAACAACAGTGTCTTCAGTTAAATGATGTCTTTTAATACTGGAGAGAAAAAGAGTTAAAGCAGCTGGCCTATAATCCATCCATTCACTAACTTTCTGAGGAAACAGAAATGGGGGTGTTGCTGGAGTGATGTAGAGCAGGGAATTTGGTGTAATTTCCTTGTGAAAAGATAATGACTAAACCTCCTTGTAAATGAACAAGAAAAAGATACCTTATCTATGAAATGCTCTTACCAGGGTGTTCCTGGTTTAAGGTTGCTTATAAAACATCAACCCAGAATCTGTGGATTTATGGAAAATGATAAGTATATAAGCTGGCTGACTATTTAGGGTGTATTAGGCCATTCTTGCCTTGCTGTAAAGAAACACCAGAGGCTGGGTATATTCATAAAGAAAATACGGTTAATTGGTTCACGGTTCTGTATGCTTTCCAGGAAGTATGGTGCCAACATCTGCTCAGCTTCTGGGGAGGCCTCAGGAAGCTGACAATCATGGCAGAAGGCAAAGGGGGAACAAGTGCATCACATGGCAAAACCAGGAACAAGGGAGAGAGTTTGCGGGGGACACTTTACAACAATCAGATCTCATGTGAACTCAGAGGAAAACTCAGTTATTACCAAGGGAATAGCTCAAGCCATTCAGGGGCATTCAGGGGCATGATCCAGACACCTCCCACCAGGACCCATCTCCAATACTGGGGATTACATTTCAACATGAGATTTGGGCACAGACAAATATCCTAACTATATCATGGGGTATGTAATGTAGATATTTAATAACATACGCTTCACTGTTTTGTGAGATAAATAAAGGCAGTGAAGCATTGCAGGGTCATGGATGGATAAAGTTACTGGATACAGTGAGTACATAAAGTGGGAAGCAATAAGTGTTATCTTTGGAGAGTGAATTTGGTGAAGGATCCTGAAGATGCCACCTATACCCTGTGCACCAGGCAGATGCACCAAACTATCTCAGCCAATTTCACTGAGATTCAGACTGGAAAGGAGCTCATGGTAAAGTCTTTGTAATTGAATTAAAAACTTAAGTAATTGTTTCTGTTATTTAAACTCACTGGAAAAGCTTCAAAATGAGACAATGACTTGAATGAACCAGCAATCGCTTGGTTACACTATTAGGGTTAACAGACATCCCCATCAATTTAGAACCTACAATGGCTCAATTGCTACCAAAGTTCACAGGAGAGTTAATGTAAGGAGATCCAGAACTACTCACGTTGAGGTAGAACAATTACCTCATTTTTCTTAGCTCAGGGTTAACCACTAGTAGATAAGCTGCTTGTTCATACTGGCTCTCTGTGACAAAGAACTCATCCTGCACCTATTATTAGTGTTATTACCATGATATTCAACCAATAGTCTCATATCTTCATCAGAAACTAGTTACCTATGAGTTAAGTACTGAGACCCAGCCTGGGTCTCCCTGCTGAGAAGGAGAACTGAATGAGGGGCATAGAGAGTATAGTACTGGATCATGTGGAAAATGATGTGTTTTCTTTGAGCATTCATCACACCATACTGGCAATGTACTAAGAGAATGTGGCTGACTTGCAGGTGCATGGTAAGGACAGCAGAGAAAAAAATGAGTGGGCTGATGGCATCATTAGAGCAAAGAGCTCTTAGAGTCTTCTCATTTCCTATGGGAGAACTTGGCACAAAATCTCTACTTGGAAGTAACTTTTCTTTGGCTCCCAGCACACACACTGATCTACACTGAAAAAAATACAAACATAAAAGTAGCTCTAATATAGAAAAGCAGGTGGATCTCGAATCAGTTTGATTTGTCCTCTCTTCTTGGCTTATTTGTAAGTAGCTTCTATCCAACTCATTCTTCATCTTTATCTTTCACCTTAACACACACGTGTGCACATGTGCGCACACACACACACCCCAATTTTCTCCCCATCTCAGCCTGCATTAGCTATTCTAGAACTGAATAGTGAAGAAATCTGTTGAGAAAGCTACTGTGCTAGCCAAAACAATGAACAATTATTTTATGTTTATGAAGAAATATTGTAGCATAGAAAAGTATGTCTCAAAATACATTCTTAGATTGCTACAACACAATACTCTAGACAGTAAAAATGAAGATTCCTTGGCTTCACTCCACATTTGGGGTAGGGACCAAGAAATCTATATTTTTAGTAAAAGTTCCATGTGAATTTTAAGAATAATCATTAGTAGAAAGAACACTAGATTAGATGTTTCTGGAAGAGTTACTAGTGTCACGTGGCTGCTTTTCCTCTCTTCCTGTCTAGGTAGACTTGACCAAATTATAAAAATATTCTGAGCCTTAGTTTCCTTATCTGTAATATGAGGCAATTAAATGAATGCTCATGGCGGGGCCATCAAGGTCTAACCAGTAAAATTCATTGTCTAGCTGTTCAGTATGAATGTTTTGAAATGAACTAGCCATACAAACAACGCTCTCTTAAAGGATTTGCCTTTCAATTTTTCCGTTCCTTGTATGCCCTGAGAAGCCTCCTGTAGCCATAGGAGCAACAACACTTGGAAAAAAATATGTTTATTGAGAAGATTGCCAACAGTAACAAATTCCTGGCAACTTCCTCAGTTCTCTAAGTAATTGGCCATGTGGCTACTCCATCTAATATGATGGGATGTGACCGGTATGTTAATAAGTACAATATTTTTCTATCTCTTTAAGCTCCCAGTCTGTGAACTTTCTCGGCAGTTTATATGCAATTTAAAGAAATTTGAATTAAAAAAATTGTTAGCATTTACTTTGCTTTTCATAACATTTCTTCCTTTGGGATATGTATGTAGACAACAGCTACAAAACTGCTATAGATCTATTATTTTGAATTTTTAATTACAAGCTATATGTCTGAAATACTTTATTAGAAAATTGGACCCTCTATGACATAAATAACAAAATTGATAGGAAATGCTCAGTGAGCATAATTAACAGTTATGATCTGCAAGATAACGGAAAGGAATAGATTGTTGTCGCAAGATAATGGTTGCTGACTGTGAGATAAATGTCAAGGCAAAGTCATTCCAAAGTCTGGCCGTTTATCAAAAATAAACATTGAAGAAAAGTAGGATACATTTATCAAGCAACTGTTCTAGTACAAACATTTTATTTTTCTTTTCCTGGCTAATCTATGATTTAGATGCTGTCATTTCACTTGTCAGGTATTTGTGCAGCTAAATGACTCAGGTCACTACTGCATTGTTTAGAGTTATACAACCCTGATTTTTGAGTGGTTATTGTGTTTATGCCAAAAACTATCTTATAGTAAGGAAATAGTTAAGAAAGTAAATTGATTGGGCTCAGTTTTAATTTCTTTTTTCTTTCTATTTAGAATTTTTCATATTGTCATCTATTTCTTTAAAGTGATCTAGTATGGTTCACATTAAAATGCACATTTAATACATCAGGATAGAAATTTAAATTAAAAGCTAGAACTAAGGGGAATGATAATCAGAATTATTTTAATATAAGCATTATGATTCTAACAAGTGTACTGATTGCTCTACACATCTTACTCCCTGACAGATGTGGCTTATTTAACCACAAGTGTGATATTATCATTTGGTACTGACAGCCCTATTGTCATCCAAAGCCATTTATTCCTGTCACCACTCATAAATTACTGTAAAAAAAGAGGCTACTGTTCTCCTAATTTAACATGTTCTTCCACATTCCGACCATGATGGTGATTTTGTAATCCATTTATCTTCTTAAAGCAATAGGACCATAGGCCAGCTTCCTGAAATGGAAAGCAAGCTCCCAGTATTAGTAAGCTGATAGAGTACATAAAAATCTTCGTATAACTTACACAAATACAAGTACAGGTACTCTATTTCCAGAACTACTTGAGAATGGCATTACTTGCAGAGTAGACATGGTAAAGATTTTCCTCATTCTCCTCCCTGAATATTTAGAGAAACTGTGTGTGGTATACCTCTTCCAGAGTCTTGCCTAATTCTTGGATCTTGCACACTCAATTGCTTTCAGCTGTAGGAGAGGCTGAATTTTTAAAAATGAACATCACAGGTGTATGTTTACCTAAAAGCTTTCTATTCTTTTATTTCTTCATTCCTTTCTTCATTCATTCATGTGTTCAGCCAAAACTTATTGAATAGCTGCCATATGCAGAGTATTGTATATTGTTAAGTTTTAAAAATATAGATCAGTAAGGCATGACCTCTCCAATGAGGAATTCCTAGCTTAAAGGATATGGATATATTTGTATACATATATATGTGTGTGTGTGTATATGTATACATTAGGTTATGGATATATATATAAATTCGTTAGGCTATGAATATATATATGAATATATACATATATGTTGTATACACACATACTCATGTTTAGGTAATAATAAGTAATCATTACAACTGAGAAAACATGTTTGAGGTAGGGTTGAGGGGCAAGTGAGGAATGTCCAGAAATGTAATACAACTTTAGAATATAAAAGACCTCTAGCACTTTGCCAAGAAGTTTGAATTTTATCCTGTATGAAACAGAAAGATTTTAAACAGAAAACAGAAGTGCTTTAAACATAGGAATGACGGAGTCACACCTGATCGTATTGGAGGCATCATGAAAATATAAAATATTGGAAGAGGGAAGTCTTTGCTACACTTTAAATAAGAGTCAGTGATTGCTTGAAAAAGCAAAGGGGAGTAGAGGTGATGGGAAGGGCATTAAGTATGTGAGAGACCAGACTGACAGGGCTTGGTAAATTATTTAGGGATATAAGAGGAAAGAATGACTCAAGGATGACTCTGACGCTTTTAGCTTTTAGCTTGGAAGTATAGAATTGTGGTTGGAAGTAAAGAATTGTGGTTGTGTTTCTCTTTTAAAAAAGAAAAAAAGAACCAACTTTGTGTGGAGACTATAAAGCTAGTTTTTCTACCTTTTATTTTATCAGTATGTCCTTTAGCTTGGAAGTATAGAATTGTGGTTGGAAGTATAGAATTGTGGTTGTGTTTCTTTTTTAAAAAAGAAAAAAAGAACCAACTTTGTGTGGAGGCTATAAAGCTAGTTTTTCTACCTTTTATTTTATCTGTATGTCCTTGAGCAATTTCCTCAAATTTTGCGCCGAAATATTCTTACTTGGAAAATATATAATACAAGGCCGGGCGCGGTGGCTCAAGCCTGTAATCCCAGCACTTTGGGAGGCCGAGATGGGCGGATCACGAGGTCAGGAGATCGAGACCATCCTGGCTAACACAGTGAAACCCTATCTCTACTAAAAAAAAAAAAATACAAAAAACTAGCCGGGTGACGTGGGCGCCTGTAGTCCCAGCTACTCGGGAGGCTGAGGCAGGAGAATGGCGGGAACCCGGGAGGCGGAGCTTGCAGTGAGCTGAGATCCGGCCACTGCACTCCAGCCTGGGTGACAGAGCCAGACTCCGTCTCAAAAAAAAAAAAATTATATATATATATATATATAATACATATGTTTACTTCATAGGATTTTTGTGATGATTAATGAGTTAGTGCATGTAAAGCTCTTAAAATAGTGTCTGGAGTATAATAGGTGTTGGATAAATATTTCTTTTTTATTATTACTATAATGTCACTATTATCATGCATCATTTTTGTCATTATCATTATGCATTATCTGAATTAATGAATTCCAACAGAAAAGATGATTTTGAAGAAAATAAATGAATCCAACTTTGGATTAATCATTTTAGTCATCCAGATAGAAGTGATGAGTTTGAAATGCAGTTCTGGAAAGAGGTGACAGCTAGTATATAAACTTGGAAATCAACCATGTACAGGTCATATTTGAGGTTATGAAATAGTTTGGCTTGCCCAAGAGGAAAGTATAAGAAAAGAAAAACAAGAGTAATATTGAGAAATGAAACAACTCTCCTAGAAATAACAATACTTAAGGAATGATTAGAAGATGGTCTTCATAGTAGCCTGAAGATCAGAGAGATACTAGAAGACTATGGAAAGATGGGTGAGTTAACCAAAAATACCCGATATGAAGATGAAGAGAACTGCATTGTCAAATTCTATAATAATAGTATGACTTAGCCTAAAGAGTGTTAGTTGGAATTCAACAAATAATTGTTATGAATGAAGCAATTAATTTGAGAATTGAAACATTATTGATGACATAGCAAACTAGTTTTATCCTGCTTCTATCACATTGATTAGCATCCGAATAAATCAATAAATAAATGTGAGACTTAAAGCAGTTTAAGTAATTTTAGGTACGAACTTCAGATTTCAGTGGGCTAAGTCGTTACTGGAGAAATGAGGAAAGTTATGCTTTGGAAAAAATATAATTGTAGGCTGGGCGTGGTGGCTCACGCCTGTAATGCCAGCACTTTGGGAGGCTGAGGCAGGCGGATCACCAGGTGAGGAGCTCGAGATCATCCTGGCTAACAAGGCAAAACCCCGTCTCTACTCAAAAATACAAAAAATTAGCCCGGGGTGGTGGCGGGCGCCTGTAGTCCCAGCTACTCGGGAGGCTGAGGCAGGAGAATGGCGTGAACCCGGGAGGTGGAGCTTACTGTGAGCCAAAATTGCACCACTGCACTCCAGCCTGGGCGACAGAGTGAGACTGTCTAAAAAAAAAAAAAAAGTATACATATATATATAATCCAAAGACTTTTTGTACACAGATAATACCCAATTAAAAAAAAATAAAGAAAATATGATTCTTTTTGAAGAAACGAATGTAAAATACGATAGTTAAGAATCATCGGCCGGGCGCGGTGGCTCACGCCTGTAATCCCAGCACTTTGGAAGGCCGAGTCGGGCGTATCACGAGGTCAGAAGTTCAAGACCAGCTTGGCCAACATGGTGAAACCTCGTCTCTACTAAAAATACAAATATTAGCTGGGCGTGGTGGCACATTCCTGTAATCCCAGCTACTCGGGAGGTTGAGGCAGAAGCATTGCTTGAACTGGGACCCGGGAGGCGGAGGTGGCAGTGAGCTGAGATCACGCCGCTGAACTCCAGCCTGGGCTGCAGAGCGAGACTTTGTCTCAAGAAAAAAAGAAAAAAAAAAAAAAAAAGAATCATCTTACCAAGAAATGAATGAGATCTACAATATTTTGCTGGGCTTAATGGAATGAGTAATCAGATTGCCAAACGAGAAGATTGGAAAAAACTTAATTACAAGATTTTAAAAAATATAGTTAATTTAATTTTAATAATCTCAATAGAATACCTTTAGGAAATTTAAAAATCAATTTTAAAATTCAGAGAAATGACTAATTTTTGGTAAGATAATTTCAAGGAAGATTAGTAAGTAGTTAGAGCAAATTATTATTATTATTATTTTATTATTATTATTTTTTGAGATGGAGTCTCAAGGCTCTGTCACCCAGGCTGGAGTGCAGTGGTGCGATCTCGGCTCACTGCGACATCCACCTCCCAGGTTCAAGCGATTCTTCAAACTCAGCCTCCCTAGTAGTGCGACTACAGGCACGCGCCACCATTCCCAGCTAATTTTTTTTGTATTTTTAGTAGAGACGGAGTTTCACCGTGTTAGCTACGATGGTCTCAATCTCTGGACCTCGTGATTTGCCCTCCTCATCCTCTCAAAGTGCTGGGATTACAGGCGTGAGCCACTCCGCCCAGCCAACAGAGCAAATTACTAAAGCACAGTTAAAACACACACACACACACACACACACACACACACACACACACACACACACACAAAATAATTAAAACAGATACCGGTTAAAGAAAAAAATACTAATGGGCACAATTCATGAATAAATTATAAATTATTCTTTAATTTACAAACAGTAGTGAATGAATTACAGAATAATTAGCTTCCTTAATAATAAAATTATGCAAACAAAAAGCACATGAGAAATATTATCTTACCTTGTTGATGAGCTGATAAGTGAGGTGGCACCTGTCTTATTATGTCTGATAAAAATAATTACATATTTAAAATGTTTACATTCTTTGTTCCAGAATTGATATTTCTGTGAAGCTATATGAGCAACATTGAATTATAGAAAAAAAAAGTATTTATTTAAATACGTTTATTAAAGCATTATTTATAATAACAAAATATTGGGAACCTTGTAAATGTCCCACAAAATGAGAAAAGTTAAATATGGCAAACCATATTATGTAATACTATACAAGCCTTAAAATCGTAATTATGCTTGTAACTCCAGCACTTTGGGAGGCCAAGGTGGCCAGATCGCTTGAGCTCAGGAGTATGAGACCAGCCTGGGCAACATGGGGAAACCCTGTCTCTACAAAAAATACAAAAAGTTAGTCGGGCGTGGTGGGGCATACCTCAGTCCCAGCTACTCGGGAGGCTGAAGTGGGAGGATTGATTGAGCATGGGGAGCAGAGGTTACAGTGAGCCGAGATTGTGCCACTGCACTCCAGCCTGGAAGACAGAAGAAAACCTCATCTCAAAAAAAAAAAAAAGTTAATTTACTAATTTAATTAAGTTAAAATTACATGGAAAACCATTATTATAAAATTTTGAATAAAAACTTGAATATGAAAATCGGTATGCAGTTTAACTTACGAACCAGAATGTGTATGTGTATCTATAATATATCCTAGATTCTCTTTCAATCATTTTTCTCTTGGGATCTGAATTATTCATTGCTTTGCTAAGGATGCAGTAATCTAAATAGAAACATTGAAGTGTATGTAAGTAGGGGCTTATCAGATAGATGTTAGTCTTCTCGCTTAAATTTAGCACATATATGTAATATTACTGCCTGACAGAAATAAATATGAGCACTCTCAAAATGAGTTGATCAAAAGTGATATTAAAACAATCTCAGTGGATCAAGGTAGCTAATGCATATTGGATAAAAATTCTTTGAAATCTAGTTTTGCATTTTATGAACAAATTGAAAGTAAAGAAATTTCAAAGGTAGTAGAGGACTTTTTAGAATTAGGACAGAATTCTGACAGTAGATGTGTCTTCAGTTGGAAATTGACTGCAGATCAGAGGTGCTGTTCTGCAGGAGCAGTCATTAAAACAGCTCCTGTAAGTGAGGAAGTATGTGGGGCTATCTCTGGGAGCAATTTGTTCTAGTTGCCTGGTAGAACAACTAGAAGGGATTTGTTCTAGTTGTCTGGTAAGGGATAGTATGTTCTGGGAGGTAGTTATTATGGAGAGGATAAAGCTGAACGATATGGTGCAAAAATTAAGAATTTATAACAATTTTTACACATTTGCCCAGATATAAGAATTATTAATTTTCTGCCTCTATTATTCATTTTGATTAATGATCACAGATACAATAATTCTGGAAGTAAAAAAATTGGTTTGCCCATGGCAAATCAATTATTTTAAAAATGAAGTTTAAATGTCATTTTAGAGAAGAGTATAAAGAGCAATGTGCTGCAAATCTGAACACCTGGAAGCCATGGTAGTTTAACCATTACTACATTAACAAAGGAGCAAGACTCAAGGCATTTTTAAAAATTGTCACTAAGATCTCTTCTATCCCTAAACATCTATGACCAAAATTTTGACAACAGCCAATCAATAATTATATACATGATAATAGTTAATATTTAAAATGTAAATTTAAGGTTTTTTTTCTTTTGTAGAGCCAGGGTTCCACCATGTTGCTCAGGCTGGTCTCAAACTCCTGGGATCAAGCAATGCTCTCATCTCAGCTTCCCAAAGTACTTGGATTATAGGTCTGAGCCACCACACCCAGCCCAATAATAGTTAATTTTATTTATTGTTACTATTAAACTAGGTGTGGTGCAATATACTCTCTATGAATTATTCTTTTTAATCCTTGCAATGACTTTATGAAATAGGTTCTATAGGCTGGGTTCCTAGGCAATATAGTGAAACCTTATTTCTATTTAAGAAGAAAAGAAAATAAATAGGGTTCTATTATAGGCTCCATTTCTTAATGAGAAACTAGGGGTTTCGAGATGTTAATTAACTTGCTGAGGTCATATAGCTGCAAGTAGCAGAGTCAAGATGCAAACCTAATTGACTATAAATCTCAGACTCAGAACCACTACACTACCCTCTCTATATATTTCTTATCTTACTTCTTAACCACCTTATTTCTAAGCAGTCACAGCATGGAAATGACTGATTATAAATATGGAAAATGTGCATTAAAAACACTAATGGTATAAAAAGTTATATCTTTCTGCTATTATTCTCTGCAGCACCTTGTAGATTGCATCAGAAATACATCTTTGTCAAATACACTGAAAGAGCATTTTTTTCCTCTCTTTATACTCAATTGTCTGAATCTTTAAAAACAGAGCAAGGGAGAGGATCATATTTAAAATTACTAGTCCATAAAATTACTAGTCCATAATGATGTCTACAATTCACTAAGCTTGGCATGTACCTCTACATGGTATGCACATAGTTATTTTTATAATGCCTTTGTGTTCCATGCATTTCTAGAAAAAGGCAACTTTTTTTTCTATCTAAATAATGAAGTCCACTGGTTAATTCATTAGTGAAAGAAGATTTTTTGAAGTTTAGCATTTTGTGCTATATTTTAACTGAAGTACTTTGATGTAAATAAAAATTGCACAAACATAGCTATATAAAGTTTATAGTTACTCTAAGTCTGAGTAAATGTGGCCAGTGGATACTTTCTAGTATTTTGAGCAGATAGTAATTATGCACCACACGTAAAGCCTTATTTGACAGGCATATGTCAGAGCCAGCATATGTAGGCCACTGGAGTTGCAGAGAAGAAGCAGACACTCTTTCTACTTTTAGGAGTCTTTCCATCTAGTTGGAGAGATACACATGAACAAACATTCAGAAAACAGAACAAATGCTCTGACTTGTAATGTGAGCACAGGGAACACCACGCTATTTCTACCTGGATATAGTGGGAGGCTGGAAATCAGATGTCTCACAGAGAAGCTGAGATTTGAACTGTCATTAGAAGAAACATTGGCCGAGTATGGTGACTCACTCCTGTAATCCCAGCACTTTGTGGGGCCGAGACGGGTGGATCACAAGGTCAGGAGTTCGAGATCAGCCTGGTCAATATGGTGAAACCTCATCTCTACTAAAAATTCAAAAATTAGATGAGCGTGGTGGCACACACATGTAGTCCTGGCTACTCGGGAGACTGAGGCAGAATAATCGCTTGAACCCAGGAGGCTGAGGTTGCAGTGAGCTGAGATTGTGCTACTGCACTCCAGCTTGGGCGACAGAGCGAGACTCTGTCTCAAAAAAAAAAAAAAAAAAAAGCATTGAAAAGATAAAGGATGGTATTACTGATAAACATGCAGGGCAAGTAAAGGCCTAAAGGTCTGTGAGTGTGTAGTATTCCATAGGATATAGGATATGTAGGTCTAAATATCAAGAGTGAGGTCAGGTTGAGAAATAGATTGAACATTATCAATATCTTACTATTAATTAAAATCTTTGCACAGCATGAGAAGCAGAGCTAGAAGAATAGAGGCCTGAAAGAGTGATGGGGAACAGAAACATTAAAGGGGCGAGATGCTAATGAGGGGCCCAAGATGGTGCTTTAACAAATTGTTTCCCTCCTTATAAATTGTTCTATATCCAGTGCTGCCTCTCATTAGCTGTGTAACCTTGGACAGCCCTCATCCTGACACAACATCTGTCATCTGTGGAATGAAGAAAGATCCATTCATTCATTCCCAACTTGAATACCCAGAGGTAGTAGTGGAGTTTTCAAACCCAACTAAAATTCCATTTAGATTTTCAGTATTACAAAATAACAATATAATTATGGCTTGCTTACTGACTTAAAATCTTTTAAAATTTAGGACCTGCAATTAAAATAATAAAAAATATCTACTAGTGAAAAGGTTGTAAACCATTAGCCCAAATGGTTCCAGTTCTAAAAACCTGTTATTTTATTATCTCAGTGAATATTAGCAGTAGTTGGTTGTTAACATGAAATTTGTGCTGCACCAAACAATATCCACACTGTCCCCATCCCTGAGAATGCAGCCTGCCTGGCAGCTGCACGTGGCCCATTAGCACAGCCGTTTACATAAAATGTGATGATATCTGTTTTCTTTGGTTTGTTAAAAAATAAAACACAGCATTTACAAGCAGAGCTAGAAGAATAGGGTCTTGCAATGACTTTCTTCCTAGTCATATCTTGGGAAGAAAGCAAATGGTATAATGAAAGTAATACTGAGTTTGGATATGAATTTCCTGAAGAAGCCAAGTTTATTAATATATAGTTAGGAGTCAGATTTTTGTTTAATTATAAGGCTCTTGGAAGAAACTAAAATTAGCCTTCTGGCATGTCCCTTTTCTTCTTTGTAAAAGGGATAGGATCATAACTGCTCTCACTTCATACTTCATGGACATTTCCTAAAGAATATTTTGGAGTCTCTTTGTTCCTTCGAACATTGGGGTTCAAAAACAAGGTCATTTAAAAGCAATATAGTCACCTACGTAACTATACTTTTTAGAAGAAAAATTACCTTTATCTCTAAAAATTTGCTATTATAATCAAATCAAATATTGTCACTGTATAAAATATAGGCAATAAAATAATTAGATGATTTTAGTTTTAATTTAATTATTATTTTTTTAAGAGACAGGGTCTCATTCTGTCTCCCAGGCTGGAGTGCTGTTGCTGTGGTATGAACATAGCTCACTTCATCCTGGATCTCCTGGGTTCAAGTAACCTTTCTGCCTCAGCCTCCTGAGTAGCAAGGACTGCGGGCTCACACCACCACGGCCAGTGAATTTTTTTTTTTTTTAATTCTTTGTGGAGATGGAGGTCTCACTGTGTTGCCCAGGCTCATTAGAAACTCCTGGCCTCAAGCAATACTTCCACCTTGGCCTCCAAAGCACTGAGATTATAGGCATGAGCCAGCACACCTGGCCAGATTTTAGGTTTTAGGCAGTACATCTGTGTATTATATAGGGGTGTGTGTGTGTGTGTGTGTGTATGTGCACGTGTGTATTTCTACCTTGTCAATTACTAGCAGAAAACTATTATAGCACATAAATCAGAAATACAACAAAAAGTTGGCTGTGTTAGGAGCCAAGTTTGAAACTAATAATGGTGAAGACTTTAAACAGTAGGGAAAAAAATCAAAGTTTCACGTTCCCTTTGGAAACATCAGAAACAGTCTTTGACCAGGGTTTGATACCAAGAAAACTTGAGAAACGATGGAATCCTAAATTTTAATTTTGTACCATTTCATATTTAGAATCCATAAGAAAATGATGGAAATTTTGTGCTTCAGAAATGAATCTCACTTTCCTGACAAACATATATATATATTAGTGTGTGTGTATATATATAAGTATATATATTAGTATATATACTATATATTATATACTATATATAGTATATATGTTAGTATGTATACTATATAGTACATATACTGTATATAATATATATAATAGTATATATACACACACTAGTTCTCCTTGCAAAAGCAGGTTTGACATATATACAAGCTCAAGTTACTTATGTATAACTTTTTATTTCCTTAACTTTTAGTAATTCATTCATTTCACTATATTTTGAAAGGAAAATTAATGGGCCAAATGTTATACGGGCTTGGATCTTCTTATAATACTAATGTATAACTGAATCTAATGGAAATTAATACGCATTTTAAGCCTTTAGATGTTTAAAACTGTCTGTCTTATTCAGGCTAGTGCTTCATCAGCTGAAATTAGTATCAGCCGATTCCTTAAATTTTATGTCAACTTAAGCTCACTGACCGATTTGACAATGGGTCAATGAAAGAGGTCTGTAGGATTCTAAAGTTTAATATGTACGTAAGTAAAAGAATGACATTTCTTTCCCCTTCCTACATGTTTTGCAGTAGGTATTAACAAATATTTTTATTCCCAAATAGCCTGTTGTTAGAGTGGGCTTTGTTCTTCTACCTCTTAAAATGTACCAGAAAGGATAGTTACACAAGCGGCATTGTTCAGACTATGTCACCAGCCTATTATTTACTATAAATAATGAAATGACTGGGCAAGTGGTCTGAAGTAAGCTGTGACTCAGGGCAGTCAGTTTATTGGTGGGTAACATATCCATGGGATTCAGAAATAGTCCAAATTTTCAGACCCTTTCTTTAGGAGCTGATACTACATAAAGAATGCTTGCATGTTTGCATTTTCGACACCAAATGGTACTTTATAACTTGATGTCAAGATTTAAGGAAATATAGGAAGACTATTTTCGGCTGGGATATAAAGTGATTATTAAGATATCTTTACACAATGTGAAGGACTGCAAGTTCACTTGATAGACAACCTTGCTGGTAATCTGGGAATTACGGCTGTTGAATTAATTTATGTTGCTTTGTGAATATAAATTGCAGCCTTCCTTCATCCAGGGAGACAAATATCCACATGCTTTTTGAGTTTTCACCTAAAATAGTTAGGTCTATTAAAATAATTTATTTAGCATTTCGCCGTGTGAGATAAAACTGAAAATGTCATCTGATTTCTTTCATTTGAAAATGGAACTGCTGAGAACAACATATATACTTGGCATTGGCTTCATAAGTCTAAAGTAAATAAATTATCGTCAATGTATTATACTGTTGATATATGGAAATATAAATACTAAACTCCTAATTAAATTAAAATTTAACATAGGCATATTATAACACTGTTTTATGTTTGCAGTGTTATTTCCCCTGGGCAGTTGACATGTTTCTGTTATTTAGTTCTCAAATATACCACATGAACTGCTCAGCTGCAAATATTGTTGGCTTTGTTTTACAAATTGGAACACTTTGGTGAAGTTTATATATCAGATAGGCAAATAGACTGTAATAAGGAAACTCTAAATATTAGTTTACTGATGACTCTCTTCATTATCTTATGAATATGCAAAATTTTTATCAGAGCAATCTGCTCACAAAACATAAAACCATTAAATAATACAAAAAGTCTAGCAAAGAAACACTTCCATTCCCTCCACAGCCCTTGCCTTCCCCCTGATTAACACCTCAGAGACACAATACTCACAAATACAAAAATTCTGACATAGTTCTGGTATAATTTTCTTATGATGCTGTGACTTCATTCATCAATGTTATTGTTAGTTTTTGACTTTGTGTTATGGTAATGAGGTTAGGATCTGCACAGTTGCTCCCCCACCATCACATACACATACATATCCCTTTTACCCAATCTCATAAACTAAGAATATTAGTAACTTTAGTCAGTTTATATATTATTATGATTGTCTAGGTCCTTATTTTTGATCTAAATTCTCTACTATTCTTTCTTATACAACTTCATGTTGTTCTTCGAGTTAATAATTCCTTTTTCTTTATTAATGTGCATGGTTTTCTATGTAACTGTTCCTATTTTTTCCACAGTTTATCTAACCTATCAAAAGCCTTTTAATGTAACTTTTAAAAACTCAAAATTATCTGGTAATCTATCGGCTTCTTTCCCCTCCTCTTACCTTATAAACTCTCCTACTGGAGCTCTCCACCCTTTTTCCATCTGGCTTGATTGTTCTCTAGTCTCAGCAAGCAGTGATCATTCTGTAGATGTCCTATAGCTCTTTTTTGGCTGGATTATTGTTTCCTGAGTTCTCTTTCGGGGTTTTCTCTCTTGCTTTTTTGGAGCATATCCTACAACAATGTCTGAAAGAACACATGAAAATACACTTTGGAGTCTTTATTTATGTGATATCAACTTTATCCTCATTCTAACCTCACACTCAACTAATAATGTAGTCAATGCTTAATAGCCAGTGTTTTGTGGTTAAGAATTTGGAAATATTCTTTTGGTTGTTCCTTTTTATGTGATCTGCCTCCGCATCAACTTTATAGTCTCCATTATTTGCCTTTTATCCCTAGCGTTCTGAAATTTCAAGTTGATGCACACTGTAAGAGTTTCTTTATAACGTTACTTTCTTAGGTATTCAGTGAGTACTTGCAATCATGACCTTAGTTATTTTATTCTTGTTTATCAAAATAATTTTAACTTGTTTCCTCTATGTTCTATTTCTGGGATGCATATGAATGAGATGTTGGACCTTCAGAATGACTCTAATTGTTTTAATTTTTTCATTACAACTTTCTCCTTTTCACTTTTTTCTACATTCTAAGAGATTTCCTCAACTGTGTTTTTCAAATTTTCTATTGGAATTTTAATTTTGGTTATATTTCCATGAGCTTTTTCTTGCTCTCTGGCTACTCTGGCTTCATATAATTCTGCTTTTATTTCAGAGATACATCTTATTTTATAGCTCAGATATTCAATATACCTTTTCTCTTATAAACCTTCTTACAGCGTGCTTGCTTTGATCTCTTTCTTTCATATTAGAGTATTAATCAAATTTTTCGTGATTGTTAATTAGGTATTCATAATTAAACAAAGGTCAAACAAAGCTAATTGAAGCTCTTTATGCATTAGGTGGAATTTGTTAGACACAGTGATTAATCAGTGAGCTGGTCTTTTCATTGGGAGACATCAATATTTAGGCTTTTGCTTCTCCTCGCCCCTGCCCCCAACCATTCTGTTTCTGAAAAGAAGACTCCTTAATCTTCCTATCTAAAGATATTTTCCTGTGGCTAGAGTTTTGGGTTCAAAGAGTCCCGCCATTTCATTTTCAGATCTTTGCTGCCTTCCTGTATTTAGCTTTGATCTGCACTTTATTTCTTTATTCTTCTTCATATGTGTCCATGTTCAGAGGCACTGTGCTTTAATTTCTCTTGAAAATAGATATTCAAGATTTTTTCCCTGTACATTTTTAAAGGTGGGGAAGGGAGACTAGGAAACACCAGATCTATCTGCATTATTTCGACCAAACTTCCATTTTCAACAACTTTAAATTTCCACAACACTCAGTGCCTTCAAATATTGAGCTTTTCGAGGACACCACAGCTATATTGACTAGTTTCTTGTCACTCTCCCTCTCTCTAGGTATTTAGGTGGCATCTGAAGTCAGTTACTAATCTTGAAGTTAAGTCAGTTACTATTCTTTCATTTGCTTTCTGATTCCTCCTGAAATTGTTGAAATATTTCAGGTGTCTCTATTCCTCTCTGTTTCCCATTCCCCTTGAGTATTTAAAGACATGTTATTCCTTTACAATCATTTTGGTTAGGTTGTTGAAAGGCAAGAAAATAAATGCATGAAATTAATCTACCATTTTTAATGGAATATTTTTTTATTAGTCTTCTTGATATTGGCATCACCAGTTTGTCCTCTAATGTACAGAGACAAACCGCCTCTGAGGACATTTAGGATAAAAATCCTATTATTGTACAATATGTTTATAGTGTAAAAAGTATCACCTCCATCAGAAAAAGCAAGATAATCAGAACTGGAAACTTTCACTTTTTTTAATAGTTTTGTGAAAAAATAACAATTCTACTACAATGTTAGCTATCAAAGTCTATTGGCGGGACTATGATGTATTTTAATAGCATAGGAAAAACTACTTGCTAAATTTAATAAACTCTAAGAAAATAAAAGTTTATTAGGGCAAAATAAAAATGGATCCAGCTTTAAAAGAATGGGGAAACAATAATGATTCTAACCGAAAAGAATGTCTGTGACTTTACAACAATGTATCGGACAATATTATTGCTTTACACTTGAAGAAGTAGAATAAACTCAGGACATTAAATATCAAAAGAAATACAAATTCATATATATTTGTGACTTTGCACTTTTTAAGAAATTATATTTGAACAAATCACGATGAACAAAATATTCATCAAACCAATATTCAACATTTTATTTTTGTTAGTTTCTGTGATCTATTTCTCAATAGTTCTCACAAATAAAGCTTAATTGTATTTCTAAAAAAAAAAAGCCAGAAAGAATGACATAATACTTTTTAAACGGTTATTTGTAAGAGGATATAAAAGTGTAGCTATAAATAACTTCTTTAATAATTATCTAGAATCTAGGATTTATTTTAGTAGACTTTACATAAGAGGAGTAAAGAGATCAATAAAGTGAAATTTTAAGGTAATATTTTTCTATGCCTTAGGCAATTTAGTGAAAGAAGAAAGAACTGAAGTGAAGCAAAAACAAACCACAAAAAATGTCTTTGCCTACTTATTAAATGTATGTATACTATGCCTATTTCAAAACTAAATTTGAAGTCAGTTATTACAAATAAAACACTATATTGAGAAAATTATGATAAAAATAAGGTATTTAAATGTTCCAATGATGGTTAAAATGTAAATAACTCATTTACTCTAACTTTAATATTTGAAAAATCATGTCTTGACCATGTACCCTCTTTGCTTTCAATCCACAGTCTTTCGTAAAGTGGCCATATCCTGTTCATGCTTTAACATGAATGCCATCTGTATGCGTTTTTTGCCTAAATTTGTATCACCAGCCTTGTTATATATCCTTATTTCAAAATGCATATATCTAACTGTCAACTTCAGATGTTCTTGGGTATGTCTATTATACTTCTCAAAAATTGCGAGTCCAGATTTGAACTCTCATGTCATTGGTAAACATATTCCTTATTTGAAGAATTAGCAACAGCATGTACCCTGTTTATTCAAAGCAAAATCCTGAGATTAATTTATAATATCACATTTTCATTCATTATGCACATGTAACACATCATAAAATCTTATCAGCAATAACACCAAAATTGTTTGAAATCTGTCTATTCTCTCCATCTCCATTGCTAAAATCCTATTCACACTAGGATTTATTTTTACTAGTTATAATATCTGTAAAATATTTCATGAAAGAAACATAAAAAGTATACATAAAGTTTAAGTAATATTTTTCAATGAATATTTAACATCAGAAATAAAACAATATCAACAATTTTGAGGCACCTTAAATGCTAATTAAATTGCCCTCCATTTCTTGCAATTGTTCACATGTTCTTCATTTCCTTACTTTTTCAAAAGTATCCTTTCACACACACACACACACACACACACACACACAGACACACACACCCTTCTTGGATAATACATTTTTTAGTTTTGATTGTCTTCGAACTTTTCTTAAATGAACTAGTATTTTATATATTTTTCTGCAATTTACTCCTTTCTCTCCACATCTTGATTGTGAGATTCACCTATGCTGATGTGTCTATTTGTAGTTCATTTGTTTTTACTGTTCTACATTAGGCAATTGTCTTAATATCTTAAAATGTATATATAAATTCTAATACGGGTAAATATTTGGATGGCTTCCAAGATGATGGTTGTGGTTTTTCGATGTTTCATTGTTGTCCTTCTGGATTAAAAACAATGCTACTACAAACATTCTGGTAATAGTCTATTGTAAGTATGTGCGGGAGGTTCTACAAAGTACATATCTAGAGTAGAACAACAAAGTTGAGATTTCCATATTTTCAAATGCAATAGATTATGCCAAACTATTAAGTATTTGTGCTGATTTACACTCCCATTAGCAATGGTTGAACATTACAGTTTCTCCATTCCCTCACCAATACTCATTATTATCTCTGAATTTTAATTTTGTCCAACTGTAGAGTGAAAAGAGGCATCTCTTTGTTATTATAAATTTTTGTTTTCCTGATTGCTAATGCAGTTGAGCAACTTTTTTTTTTTATTTAATGGCTGTTTATGTTCCCTCTCCTCTGAAATGTACGTTTGATCATTTAAGAATATTTTTATTGATTGTTTTGTAATTATGGATCTGGAGAAATTCTGTATTCTCAACACTATAGTCATTTGTTTAATCCAGTTTTATGAATGCCTTCTTCCAGTTCAGATCTTGTGTTTTTACTCTTTTTATGACATATTCAGCTGATAAAATATTTATTTTAAGTAATTTTATCAATATTTTCCGTTTGAGTTTGGATTTTTTTTATTCTTTAGCAGAAACTTTTCAACCTTTGAAGTACGGTGATATTTTCCTATATTGTCCTCTAAAGCCTTTAAAGTTTGCCTTTCACATTTAAATATTTAATACCTCTTAAAACAAGTTTTGAAAATGACATATGTAAAGATTTATTTTCATTTTTTTCCAAACAATATCCAGATCCCAGCACCTTAAATAGTATATGCTTTCCTGATGACCAGCACTATAACAAATAGAGATTCCATACATGTGTGGGTCTATTTTAAAACTATTTCTGCCATTGGCTATTTGCCTATTCCAAATACCACATTGTCTGAATTATATAACAATTTTTGTATAGCAAATTTTTTCATCTGATACTTGTAGAGAGTCTTGGTTAGTATTGTCCCTTTCTTTTTCTATATGCATTTTAAAAATTAGTTTTCAATTTTCTTAAAATCTTTAAACAATTACATTGAACCTATCTACATTTTTTGGAGAAATTGCATCTTTAATGTATTCAGCCTTTCCATTCAAAAACATGTTATACTTCTCCAACTCTAACTTATTGAGGATTTCTTTAATGTCTTTTAGTAAATTGTTATCGTTTTCTCAAGAAAGAGCTTTGTGTATTGGGTTTACCTCTTATTTATTTGTTTATTTGATTCTAGATACTTTATGTCTTGACTACATTAACCATAAGGGATATATTTGGTTGCTTCATTTACCATAGTGTTAGAAATGAGAGTTCTCCCAAACTTTTTTTAGTTGGGAAATGAAAGTAGCTTTTTAACTGGGTTCTCTGTTTTACTCTTGCCTCCCTATAGTCCATTCTTCTCACTATCACACACTGAACATTTATTTCCTTATTCTTTGATGTGTTTGTGACATATCTTTTCTCACCAGAATTTAGTTTTCTGAGAGTAGAAACTTTGTGTTTTCTTATCAACACTGAATCACCAGTGTCTAAAACAAAGTGGGCACTTTAAAAACTTAAATGAATGAATGAAGAGGTGAGCCACATATATTGTTAATATTTCTGAGTGTGTAAGTCAAGACAAGGGCTCTGTCTTTCTCATAAATAAATAGATTGTATTGGCTAATAATTAACCAGCATAGGCCACAATTTTGGAGTTGCAAAATGAATATTTATGAGTAGCAGATAGTATAAAAGGGACTGCTGACCATTTACTTATTCTATTCTGTTCTCTGGATGCATTGACTTACAAGTTATTATTGAACATAGCGTAGAATGATATTGTTGATCACAGGTCAGCTAGTTCTACCTTTCATCCAATGTTCCAGCCTCTCTATTGCATCTTTCTTGAGTGGCAGTGTTCTTGAATGTTAAGAGTTCCACTTAAACCCCTTCAGCAGCTGGCATCACACCCTCTTCTCAGATTTCCATTCCATTTTCAAGTACAGTTCGTCATACTGAACTAAACTCTGCTTCTCTTGAGTTACCATTTATCGATCTGAACTCTGATTGTCAGATCCTCCAAATTAAAAAGAAAGAAATAAAAAAGAAATTCACCCACTTTTAGCATAATAACTCTTCAAATATTTTAAGTACTCTGTTCGATATAATAGTGTTTATCTTATTTAATCTAAGCATCTGTTTATTTTTATGCACGCCTTCTTTCATCTACTATTTCTTGAGTGTCTTCCATGTCTCAGGCATAGAAAAGGTAAGCATTAAAAGAGATCACTTGGACACAGGAAGGGGAACATCACACACTGAGTCCTATTGTGGGGAAGCGGGAGTGGGGAGGGATAGCATTAGGAGATATACCTAATGTAAATGACGAGCTAATGGGTGCAGCACACCAACATGGCACATGCATACATATGTAACAAAACTGCACATTGTGCACATGTACCCTAGAACTTAAAGTATAATAATTTAAAAAATAGTAATAATTTGAAAAAACATTCCTTCTCACATGTCATTATATGATAACTCCCTGAGTTAGGTCTTAACCTTTCAGAATGTACTTGTCAATTGAATAGCTATTTAGTGGAGATTTGGGGCTTCTTCTTAATTCTAGCCGAAACAATGGACTATTTTTAACAAGAAGGTGTTTAGCAACCTTGAAAATTAAAAGAGAGAGAGAGACAGACTAAAGTGACTTATCACACTAAAAGTCAGACTGTCTAGAAGATCATATCTCTTTATTTCCTTTTTTACAACTAAAATAATTTCGAGTTGATTTTCCAAAGAATTCCGTCAAAGAGAAGATCTTAAATTTCCTGGAAAGACCATCTGGCACATTTTATAAGTGTCATGTATTTTTTTAAGCTACAGAAAGTGCTCTAAGAAGAAAGCATTTTGGGATAAAAAACTAAAACAAAAAATTTCAGTTTTCAATTTTGTCCCAAATCATTCTTGTCAATTACGAATATATATCTAAATGTCCCAGGTTTATCTCTAATTCTATTGAGCTAGCGCTTAAATGACTTACCTTAAAGTTGACTAGTAGTTTTTCAGAGTGTGAAGTTAATTTTCTCACACACACATTTGTGACTAACTGTTCAAATACTCAGTTATCAGCAAATTAGCAACACAGCAAATGTGTCTCAGAAATTGGACTAAGGGGACTAGCTGTATACGAGCCATAAAACTTATAAATCTTGTGGATAAGATCTTGACCTACAAATTAGAAATAGAAATTATTTTGAAGCCTTGGACACTGACAGTTGCATTACTTAGCATCCTATGGTCTTCAGTCCCAAGTTCTTATTACTGATTCCCATTTGTATGTCTTCACTCCCCATAGACATTTACTCTAATGTTTGATATACATCCCTGTTTATATATATACATCCTAGCAAAATATACTATGTTTCGTGTGTGTCTATTATTTAATCATTTTATATAAAGGATATTATGATGCATAGAGTGTCATAAAGTGTTGTTTTGTTCAGTTTTTTGTTTTACTGAATAATATCTATCCACATTGCTAAATGTATGTATTTCCCAGTTTGACTATTTGAAAGGACTTATCAGACTCCACAGAGCATGCTCGCATAAGGCTCTTATTTAAATTTTTAAAAAATACAATACAGCAAAAGAAAAAATGTATAGGCAAACATTAGAGGTTCCAAAGATATGCCATGTACAAGGCACCATTTCTGACATAGCTCAAAGGATGTCTTAGTCCATTTGGGCTGCTACAACAAGATAGCATACTGTGTAGCTTATAAACAATAAGGATGTATTTCTTACGGTTCAGGAGGCTAAGAATTTCTAGATCAAGACACCAGAAGAGTTGATGTCTATAAGGGCCCTTTTCCTTCATAGACGGCAGTTCTAGCTGTGTCCTTACCTGGTGAAAGAGGCTACCTAGCTCTTTGTGGTCTCTTTTATAAGGGCACTGATAATATTCCTAAGCATAGAGCACTCACAGTCTAATCACCTTTTTCAAGACCCCACTTTCTAATACCATTATCTTGAAGTTTAGGATTTCAACATTTTTGGAGGACACAAACATTCAAACTATGGCAAAATATAAGTTGCCTGGGAAGCCTTTCTTTGTCTTTTTGGCCAAATAAACAAGCCAGGTTTGTCAAACCCCAGAAACTAGTTGCAATCATAAGGAAAAAAAAACTTACCCTGGTGGTTCTCAACACATCATAAATTCAACTTCCCTTATCTTGGCCAATGGTAAAATGCAAACACTCAAATGTCCTGGAAATATAGAGTTGTTTAGCATAGTTATAAATTAATTCTATCTCCACAATGTACTCTACTTTATTGTCTCTAATTGCTTTATAGTATTCCATGCCTTGCATCCCTCAACTATTATTTAGTCGTTCTTCTAGAAATGGATACCCAGCCCTCCAACTGACAAAAACAACATCGTTATGTTTATTGGGAAATGTCCTTTTGTGGGCCTATATTAAAGTTTCTCTGTGAAAATTAGATGTAAAATTACTACTCATCAGTAGGGCAATTGTATAATTTATCCTCCACACTAAACGAATTTTAAGAATGAAAGAGGGTATTATTAATAATTATGCCATGACAGCATCATGAACCAGAGCCTGGGTAAACCAAGGCATCCATGCCTGAATCACAGGCTGCACATATTCACATAACACTACCAGACTCTCCTCCAAACCGCATAAATGCACCTGTCTACACATTTTATTGCCAACACTTTGTGTTTTCAAATTTCCAATTTTGAAATGTGACATATGCAGTATTCCTTCCATCTGCATTTATATCCACATATTTGCCAGCTATGCAGTCTTCCTTTCTTTTAATTTCTGATTCAAAGCTTTGGTTTATTTTTCCTGCTTATCAATTGGTTGTCAGCTTTACATCTAGCAGTTATTTTCCTTCAGTTTGTCCCCTATTCGTTAACTTTGTCTTTTACCAGAAATTCTTAATTTTGATATAGTGAATCAACTCATTTTTCATCTTTAAATTGTACTATATGTATTGCTTAAGAAATATTTCCCCATCTTACAGTCTCAAAGATAATCTCCTGTATTTTCCTTCTTAAAGTCACAAAGATATTCTCCTATATTTTCTTCCATTAGCTATATGATTTTTCCTTTCATAATCAGGAATATTCTGGACTTTAATTTTGTAATCAATATGAAATAGGAACCCAACTTTATTTTTTTCTTCATATCAAAAACCTGGTTTGGACCACAGAGTTCTTGCCTTTGTTTGTAATCCTTAATCTTAACTAAGAACTCACTGGACTTTAATTTTGTAATCAGTATGAAATAGGAACCCAACTTTATTTTTTTCTTCATATCAAAAACCTGGTTTGGACCACAGAGTTCTTGCCTTTGTTTGTAATCCTTAATCTTAACTAAGAACTCACTGGACTTTAATTTTGTAATCAGTATGAAATAGGAACCCAAGTTTATTTTTTTCTTCGTATCAAAAACCTGGTTTGGAGCACAGAGTTCTTGCCTTTGTTTGTAATCCTTAATCTTAACTAAGAACTCATTATCTATCATGTACCTTTGCATTTTCTCAGTTAGTTAATATTTTCCACTGCTTGGCCTCTCTTTTTTTGTCCTCACACTAAAGGAACGTACTGTCTGAACTAAGGTATTAAAAGGCACAAGATGATATCAGGACCCTGCTGTCACAGAGAATAGGTTTTCTGCAATTCAGGAGTGTGCAGCCTGCCAATTTTTGGTTAGCACCTGTGCCTCCTATATAGTCAGTGGGGCACGTGCCATCTCAACACATGGGCATCAGCAAGGAGACAAATATTATGCATGTGGGTGAAGACCAGTTTTTAGCTTTTGTTCTTCCTGTTGTACTTGTTTTTAAAAATCTAGACCTGGTTTTTAGATAAAGAAAAATGACAGTCTTACAGAGCCAAAAAGGAAATTCAAGAGTAGCCTTATTTTGGATTATTTGAATGTTTTTGTTATCTCTTTTATCTCTATTATTGGCTCATTACCTAAAATTATTTGTTGGTGTTGCTTTCAGATTTGTAGTGTATATTTTTAACTTATCATGGTCTACCTCCAAGTAACATAGCCCTCTACATATGGTATGAGAACACTGCAAGAGTAGGTTTATATGTTCCCCACAAATCTTTTTTTTTTTTTTTTTTTTGAGACGGAGTCTCGCTCTTTCACCAGACTGGAGTGCAGTGGCATGATCTCAACTCACTGCAACCTCCGCTTCCCAGGTTCAAGTGATTCTCCTGCCTCAGCCTCGTGGGTAGCTGGGACTACAGGCACGCACCACAACGCCCAGATAATTTCTGCAGTTTTAGTAGAGACAGGGTTTCACCACGTTGGTCAGGATGGATCTGATCTCTTGACCTCGTAATCTGCCCACCTCAGCTTCCCAAAGTGTTGGGATTACAGGCGTGAGCCACTACGTCAGGCCTTCCCCACAAATCTTTGTTATTGTCATACATGTTACTTCTAAATATGTTATGTAGAAGTTGCAAACCCTACAATATAGTTTTTGGGTTTTCTCTAAACAGTAAAGGTTCTGATACAGAGAAAATGCTTTTTCTGCTTTTAACTGCATATTTACCATTTCCAGCGCTTATCACTCCTTGGCGTAGATCCATGTTTCCACAAGGATCATTTTCTTCTGAAGGACTTCCTTTAACATATCTGGTAATAGACACCTGCTAATGTCTTTTAGCTCTTGTATGTGTCTGAGAAAGTCTTTATTTTTCAAAGGCATTTTCACTGGCTATCCAATTCTGTTTTCAATACTTTAATGATGTTTCCCTGCTGTTATTCAGCTTCCATTGTTTCTGATGAGAAATATGCTGTCATTCTTATCTTTATTTCCTATATTATATAATATGTCATCTTCTTTGGCTGCTTTGAGAAATACCTAATGTAAATGACAAGTTGATGGGTGCAGCAAACCAACATGGCACATGTATACCTATGTAACAAACCTCCACCTTGTGCACATGTACCCTAGAACTTAAAGTATAATAAACAATAAAAAATAAAAATATAAAAAAATAAAATGTTATTTCATTTTTAAAGCAATTTTATTATGATATGCTGTGGTATAGTTTCCTAATGTTTCTTGTGCTTGAAGTTCATTGAACTTCTTGATTCCTTAAATTGATAGATTTCATCAAATTTGAAAATTTTTAAACTTTCGTATATTTAAACATTTTTGTCTTCCCCCACTTTTTTAGGACTCCTGTTATTACTTGTATGTGATGTGGTTTGAAGTTTCCCCATAGTTGTATGATTCTCTGTTTGTTTGGGGGGTGGGGTGTGTGTGTGTATGTGTTCCATATTGGACAATTTCTATTGTCTTATCATCGGTTTCCCTAGTCTGTCTTCTGCAGTGTCTAATATGTGGTTAATTTTATTTATTGTATTTTTTAATTTCATACATTATGGTTTTATATTTAGAATTTAAAATGAGTCTTTCAAAAATACTTTACATGTCCCAGACCTTTCTCTACCTCTAGTAGTCTGTACCTAAGTAATGTTTTAACTGCTTATTTTTCCAATTCCTTGCATGACTGGCTATTCTTTAATTGGATGTCATACATTGTGAATTTTGTCTTGCTGGATCCTGGATATTTTTGTGTATCTCTAAAATTTTTTAGCTTTGTTATTGGGCACAGCTAAGTTACTTGTAAACAGCTTTGACCCTTTCCTTTCAAGGACTGTTTTTGGTTTTATTAGGCAAAACAAGAGCAGATTTAATTCAAGGATTAATTTTGATCCCATTACTCTTCTACATACTCTTCTTGATGTTCCATGAATTATAAGATTTGTTCACTCTGTTTGGAACACAGACTATAACTATTCCTGGCCATATGTGAGCTCTGAAGAGTTGTTCCTTCTCTTCTTTTTGGTAGTTTTGTTTCATCATGGTTAGTTTTCATACACACATTTGCTGATTAATGCCCAGCTAAATAGCCAAAGGGATTCTTCTGCATATATCTGAAGATGTGCTGTGGAACTGTTTGGCTACTTTCCCCTGAGAATCTACCCTGTTAGCCTCCTTGAGTTCCTAACACTTGTCTTCTCATCCCTGGCAGACAATCAGGCTCCACCTGGTGTCCCTTTCCCTGAGCTGCAGCCTAAAATCTCCAACCTGTCAGGAATCTGGGGAAGTTACAGGGCTTGTTTGCATCTCCTTTCTCAAAGAACATGTGCTGCCACAACCAACATTTAAAATTGCTGTTTGATACATTTTCTCTACTACTTTTACTTGTTATTGTTGCAGCTAGAAGGTAGATCTGATCCATATTCCTGCATTGTGACCAAAAAGTACAACAATAATCTGAGCTGCTAACAGTATACATCAATCTCATCCCAGAGTAAGATGGGGAGCTGAACGAAGCTTTCAGTGTATTCACAGGAGGCATGAATGCCTTTCTATCCAATAACTTGTATTGAAATACTGCCCTACCAACATAAAGAAGTAACCAGGCTATGAGTGGAGAAAAAAGGACTCATAACAGTGCTTTTAAGCTATAAAAGTGTGTCCTCTAAATCCACAATACCCATATGGCATTGCATTATTAGTGCAAGGTAAGTACAGTTTAAGGTAGAAATAATTTGTATGTATAATGATGAATATCTGGTAATCACAGAAAGAACAATGCACTGGGACAATAAATCAAACATAAGCCTGTATAATTCGGAAAGGAACCTAAAAACATGGTTGTATTATAGGGAGACTTGACAAAACTACGAAGACATAAGATTTTAACACATCTCTATAAAATTATGAAAAATCCCCCAAATTAATAAAGTTTTAGCAACGCAAATACCAATGGACATATAGGGTGCTTAAAGCCCATAAGAAAGAGTTAACATTATTTTCAAGCATGTGTATATGAAACATACATACAATTTTTGGGGGGTTAAACCACAAAGATAGTATCACTAAATTTCAAAAATTAGAATCTTGTATATACTTTTTCTGAACACAGTCAATAAGGAAGTACTTTTGGAAATAAATTTGTAAAATCAATTGTTTATGAATTAAAGAAGAAATCACAGTAGAGATTTAAAATGTTTTTATGTGAGATATTAATTTTTGAAAAAAACATGATGTAGTTAAAACAATACTTAGATATAGACTATAATTTATATTTTTAAAAAGTAGATGAAAGTGTTCAATTTTATAAACAAGAGGAAATAATTATATCAACTCAAAGAATATAGTAAAATAAAACTAAAATTTAAAAATTGAAATAAAACATATATTTGACATGATCATCAAGACAGAAACTGATCCTAAGTAAAAGATATACATCTCTGGTAAGATGAAGCAAAAAAGGAAAAGGGAAAGCAAGATAAGCAATATTAAGAATGAAAAAGTGATGCAACTATAGTCATAACAGATCAACTTTAAATCATGGAGACATTATGAAATAGAAAATTATTTTTAAAAAGTTACTACAATAATAGTCACACACACCCCAACTGCCACACCTATTGGTCATATTTGTATGTAATTTAAATACCTAAAGTAAAAAGATGTTAATTTATTATAAGATATTGAATTAAAATAGTACATAGGATTATGCAAACAAAGGGAAAGAAAGTATGAGAGAAAGGGAAGTGCCTAAAATTAGAATGCCAGCTAACAAAAGTAGAATAAATTTGTAATATCTAATGCAATAGTAATTAATTCTGGCAAGAATCATCAATAAATGATAAAACCATTGAGAATATATTCAGGTGGGGAGGAGGCTATTTACCCCACCTCAATTATCACCCTGCAGATAACTTTTTAATTGCAATGGGAAATATGTACACTGACACCATGTAGATCACCTTCTTAAACAAGTGATGTAACTTCACCAAGTGAAGGAGAGTCTGATATTATTTGACTCTCACGCAAACAAACAAACAAAAAAATCATTCAAAGCATTATCCATGCATTGTTTCCATAAATGTTTAGCCTAAATTTAACCATGAGAAGGGTAAATACTGAATTTGAAATATTTTACAAAATAAATTGTAAAATATTCTTCTAAAATTCTCTAAAAACCCAATTTTTCAAAAAGCAAAGGAAAGAAGAAGTCATAAATTCATTGGGACTCTTCTGTATTAAAGAAGACTAATGAGTCAATAACAATGCATGAATCTTCATTATCGTATCTTGGATCATAAAAGAAATCAGTTTTATCTTAGACACAATTGAAAACATTGCATATGAGCCCCATATTATGTGATATGCAATTATTATTATTATTATTATTTTTTTTTTTTTTTTTTGAGACGGAGTCTCGCTCTGTCACCCAGGCTGGAGTGCAGTGGCGCGATCTCGGCTCACTGCAAGCTCCGCCTCCCGGGTTCACGCCATTCTCCTGCCTCAGCCTCCCGAGTAGCTGGGACTACAGGCGCCCACAACCGCGCCCGGCTAATTTTTTGTACTTTTTTTAAGTAGAGACGGGGTTTCACCGTGGTCTCGATCTCCTGACCTTGTGATCCGCCCGCCTCGGCCTCCCAAAGCGCTGGGATTACAGGCGTGAGCCACCGCGCCCGGCCTGTGATATGCAATTATTATTGCCTTTATGGGTATGACAATGGTACTGCAGTCAGGTAGAGGAATGCCCTTTTTCTAAGAATATTTTGAAATATATAGCTGAGAAATGTCATAATACTTGCAATGTAATTTCAGATAGTTAAGGAGAGAAAGGGACTGAGTGAGACAGAGAGAGAGAGTGAGAGCACAAATCCTTGGCAAAATGTTAACAATTGAAACTAGTTGAAGGGTTTGTAGGTAATCTTTGCAACAATGCTGCAATCTCATCAATTGGAAAATTTTCCATATAAAAAGTTGGTAAGGAGGGGCTTTGCCAAGTCCAGATGGTATTACAAACAAGTTTTGTTGAATCTTTAAGGATTTTTGAGTGAGAAAATATTTTCAGAAACAAAGTTTCCATACTGATTTTATAATGTGAGCATAATCTTGAAACTCTATTGAATCAGGACAGTTTGAGAAATTCAAATTTTAGTGTACTACTATAAACATAGATACAAAAATGATATTTGATAAAATATTGTCAAATTACAACCAATAGTGCAATAAAAAGTAGTATACTATGACCAAGTAGGATGTATTCCAAATGGACAATAATACTTTAACAGTAAAACATTGATTGATATGTTTATCAAATTAATACATTAGAGAAAAACCTTGTAACCAACTAAAATATCCAGAATATTTTTACAATATCGATCTAAACAGCAGGTAAAATGAATGAATTCAGTCTGTATACATCTTTATGGGAATATCTCTGAAACATAATACTGAGTGCACCGATCAATTGGAGAATGATATTTATCCTATGATACACTTGTGTGAAATTCAAAAATAAAGAAAAATCTGTATTATGTTTTCTGATAGACATATTGACAACATATATATAAAAAAAGAATGTTACCAGTATATTCCCTAAATAAGATATTCTAATGGCTTCCTATAACTGCTAAGATTAATATCAGATTCTTTATTACAGACTCTAGGAATCTGCATCATCTGATTTTTGCAGACATTTCTAGAATAGTCAAATATTATACTTCTTCTAGCTCTCTGTGCTCCAGCCTCACCTGACTTCTTCATTCATACACTTGAATGTGTCTTGTTACAACTCACAATTGAGACTTTGCATATGTCATTTCCTGCTTCTGGATTATTCTAGCTCTATTCTTCCTCTTAAATAACTTATACTTATCTTTCAGCTCTCATCCCATATTCAGGAGACGCGAGGTCAAATTCCATCATTTTTCTTTATAACATTTCATACCATTCTTTCCCTTTTCTTTTTTTGGAAACAGGGTCTTGCTCTGTTTCCTAGACTGGAATGCAGTGGCACAATCATAGCTCAACCTCCTGGGCTAAAAGAATCCTCCCAACTCAGCCTCCTGAGTAGTTAACCATGCCTGGCTAATTAAAAAAACAATCAGAGAGACAGAGCTTGCTATATTGCCCAGGCTGGTCTCAGAGTCCCGGGCTCAAGCAATCCTCCTGCTTTGGCCGCCTAAAGTATTGAAATTACAGGCACGAGCCACCGTACCCAGCCTCTATTCTTTCCTTTGAGGGCACTATATCAGTTGTTATTTCTAATTGACTTATGAGGTTTTGTGATTAGTATCTATCCTGCCATTAGGCTTGTTTTCCCCACATAAAATCGGAGATGGCATCTATTTTCCTAAGCATCATATCTCCAGTACCTTGCACAGTTCTTGACACATTAAAGGTGCCTACCAAATATTTACTAAATAAGTGAATGAATTGGCAAAGTCGTTTCTTTCATAGGATTCTCTTATTTTGATCATGATTCTGTTGAAACAGCCTTCTCTTGATAATTCTACACTTTCCTTTATCTTTTCCCTGTGGCTTGCAGTTTGATGTGGTTTGGGCATCTCTACCTGAATGACAGGATGTAGATACTATGATTGAGAGTATCCTCTAGAAGTGTGGGCACTGAATGGAGCATTTAAGACCAGAGGAAGAGATATGCTAATCTTGGCAATATATATCAATATATGTTAAGAAATTTCATTGAAGAGTTAATAAATTGATTGTATTAAGAAGTAGAATATTTAACAGAAAATATCGCTGCAATAAGAGTTAGAATTTAAATATGCATTTCTCCATGCCCATATTATTTGTGAGCATATAATCATCACTTTTCCAGGCATAAAAATGGCTTCAAAGTTATTGCATGAATATGGATCCACATACACACACAAAATGAACTTCTAAAATATTACCAAGAACCTTACACACACCATCTTCATCTGTGTAACAGTCCTTCAGAGGAAGGTATACATTACTGTTACAATGCTTACAAATGAATAAATTAAAGGACAGAGGAGTTGAAAAATTTTCCCCAGGTTATACAGCAGCAAAGTCAAAAATTAAATCCACATCTGTATGACTACTGAGCCCTAGTTTGGTACACTGCAAGTCAAGGATATGAAAGTTTTGCTGAGACTAATGAGGCTGGAATTGTATATGTCATTTTTTAATCTAAGTCAGTGTTTCTTCAGATTTGATGCTGCTCTGTGAAAGATTCCAAAGTCAAACAAGTTTTGGGTACGCTGCATGTCATATTCAATAGTCCTCTCTTATTTGTGGTTCCAGTGTTCTGAAAAGATTAAATAAAAAATTCCAGAAATAAACAACTCACAGGTTTTAAATTGTGTGCTGTTCTGAGTAGCATGATGAAATCTCATGCCATCCCTTTGTCTAGTGTATTCATTCTGTGTTAGTCATTTTGTAGCTGGCTTGATTATCAGACCTTGTCACAGTATCTCAGTGCTTGTGTTCAAGTGTCCTTTCTTTTACTTAATAATGGCCCCAAAGCACAAGGCTGCTGGCAATTCGGATATGGCAAAGAGAACACATAAAGCACTTTCTTTAATGAAAAAGTGAAAGTTCTGTACTAAATGAGGAAGTTTTAAATATCATATGCTGAGGTTGCAATCTATGATGAGAATGACTCTGCTATCCATGAAACTGTGAAGAAGGAAAAAGTAATTCATGCATAGCATATATTGGGTTGGTACTATCAGTGATTTCAGGCATCCACTGGGGGTCTTGGAATGTATCCTCGTGGATAAGTGGAAACTACTGTACTCAAGTTCTGAAAACGTTTTTTAATAGAGAAATAGCTTTTTTTATTGCTTAACTCAGCATTTCTAAAAACATACTTGAACAGGGAAGCTATTCTTGGAAACTGTTCCAGGCAAGAGGGAACTATAAAATTTTTTTATTCATTGTTTTTTTTGTTTGTTTGTTTGTTTGTTTCTAATGCAAACCTGTGTCCTAGAAAGACAAGTTTTTGTTGTTGTTATCATTGTTGTTGTTGTTATTTCAATAGGGTTTTGGGGAACAGGTGGTATTTGGTTACATGAATAAATTCTTTAGTGGTGATTTCTGAGATTTTGGTGCACTCACCTCCTGAGCTGTGTACACTGTACCCAAAGTGTAGGACAATTTTTATAGTGCTCTGTGTCCTTTCTCACCTCATGCTTCTGCTCAGACTGTTGTCTTGGTCTGGAACACCTATGTCCTCTTTGTGATATGTGGTAAATTCTTATTTACACACTAGTTTAAATGTCACATCATCTGTGAAGTCATCTATTAGCCCTTCAATCATATTCTCATATATACAGAATAAGCACTAATGAGCTATAATGTCATAAAATAATGTGAATGATCCCTCACCTTTAACAAGCATCTTCTATGTTTAAACCCAACTCTAGACATTGCAAATCTCATTTCTCTTTTACTACTTACAAGAATTATTTATTATTATCTCATTTCCCTCCAGTTCACATATCAGTTCTCAGATTCCCTTTCCAGGAAACTCCTCTAAAGAGATGACTACATTGCCTGATTGACAGCTTTCCTCAACTTTCACTTGAATACATTCAACTAGGCTTGCCCTACCCTTCACCATGGCTTTTCCTGTCTAACATACCAACAGCTGCTACATTAATGAATTCAGACAAAGTCTCAGTCCTCATTTATTTGGATTATCAGCAGCACTTGACAAAGTTTGTCTCTTTGTAGAAGTTCAAACCCATTCTTCACTTTTCTTTCAGGATGCTGTACATTTCTGGTTTTCTTTGTACACCACAGCAATTTTTTTTTGTGGTCTAGTTTGCTGGTTCTTCTCATCTTTACTAATTCTAAATGTTGTCCTGCTCCAGCCTTTGGCAGTAATTCCATTGGTGATTTCATCAAATTTCATGTTGAGCATTATGGCTAAGAGCACAGACCTTTGCACCAGGCTGTCTGGCTTTGAATTGAAGCTCAACTAGTTTGTTAAATGTGTAACTGGGCTAGCGATCTATCTCTACCTTTCTATGTCTACCTCTCTTTTACCTCATTGGTAAAAATAGGGATTATAGCAGTACCTCTGTCATAGAGCTATTGTCACATAACATGATGTAATGTCTGTGAAGAGCACAGAATAATGTCTGGCACTATATGTTTTTGCTGATATTATTTATAATCTAATGACTCACAAAATCTATCTAGTTGGGATTTCTACTACAAACTTATGAATCATATATCCAACTACCTATACAATGTCTCTACATGGAAGTCTAACATGTATCTCAAATTTGTTATATATAAAATGGAAAGTATTATCATCACTCTTAAACCAGGCATGCTTAGTAAATGGCAACTACATCCAGTTGCAGATGCAAAGAGACTCGGATGCTTCCTTGATTCCATTCTCTCAGAACATCCATCCATCTGTCAATCTAGATTGTTCTGCCTTCAAGTTTTCCAGAATCTTGCTACTTCTCAACTCAACCATTCTAATCCTACCCTCCAGGATCCCTCATCTCAATTATTGTACTAGCTTACTGCTCTTCTGTGGACTATATTCAACAAAGTAGAGTGGTTATTTTAAAATATAAATCAGCTTATATCTCTCCTCTGCTTCTAGACTTCTGTGACTTTTTACCTCACTGATTAAAATCTGGAGTTCTTATACTGGTTTATAAGAATTTACCCAATCTGTCCCATGACTCCCTTAATCTCTCTAATCTTGTCTACAATTTTCACTTATTTAATTCCACTCTCACTGCTCTAGCCCCCTCACAGATCTTGTGGGAATCTAAGCATGGTCTTCTCTCAGCCTCCTTGCACTTGCCATTCCTCTGCCTAGTGTGTTATTTTTTAAGGCACCTGTGTGTTTGTGTGTGTGTGTGTGTGTGTGTGTGTGTGTGTCTTATTCTTTCAGATCTTTACTTAAGATTCACCTTCCCAAGGCCTTTGCCTACTCTATTGAAAATTGCGACTCCACTCTACCCCTAGCCCCTTTTTCTCTTTTATTTTTTTTTCTCTGGAGCTCAAAATGATCTAGCACAATATGGTTTTTATTCGCTTCTTGTTTTTTCAAATATTCCTTCCAGAACATAAGCTCAATGAGGGGAGAAATTTTTATTTCATCTGTTCATTGCATATCTCTGGTGTTAGAGCATCCAGCACATAGTAGGCACTTAAGCAATAGTCATAGAATAAATTACTTCCTTCCCACAAGGGATAAAGATAGTGAGGCTCATAGAGACAAATCATTTTCCAAGACCACCCAAAATTTGCCCAAGGAATCCAAAGTCAAAGCACAGATTTAGAAGACACAGGTCAGCATCTAGGCTACACATACTGAAGGAATATGTAATTCATAGAAGATAATAATAGAATAGCCAAATGCATACTCCTCTTCTCACTAGAAGGAATTTTCCTTAGAAAAGGAGCAGTTTTAGTCATCTTTATAACCCTGGCACCTAATATAGTGTGGGAATCACAGAAGCAGCGGTGTGCTGGAGCCAGCTCCCCAGGCTCAGAAGAGTGGGTTGTGTGCTCTCTTCCAATCCTGCTTTTTGCGACATATGTTGGTAGCTTGGAATTGGCCTTACTGAGAATATTTACACCATGGAAATTAGCAAACAAGTCAGGGCTTATTAAATATTTACCTGAAAAGCACAGCAAAGAAGATAGTTAAATATATATATAACGCTGTATGAGTGAATGAATTCCTGAGTAAAATGTACAAGGGGGATATTATAGTCTGAGGCATCTTTTGGCATACTGGTGCTGTAGAGAAGGTGAAAAGGTGAAAACTGTTGATTGATAACTTTCAATGAACATTACAAAAACAAACCATAACAAATAAAATCTTTGATATAGGATATAGTTCCATTTCTTACTCCATGAGTTCTACTTAGACAGAGCTCTCTGTTTTCCCGATGGGAAAATAAAAAAATAAGGCTCATATTTCCTCCCAAGTATGGTATCCCACATAATGTATATTCATTTTGTATTTTACCATTATGTGTCTGTGAATATACATAATTTTTCCACTAGACAAGTCCTTCTTAAATATTTTTAAATCACCATTTATTTTAAGAAAGTCACCTTCATATAAAAAGACAAAGCTACAAAAAATTATGCATACAATTTCCAGAGGAGCACAGATCTTCAAAATACCATGCCACCCCTGCTCCTACCCCAACCAATAGGCCCCAGGTGAAGAACTCTGCACTTGCAGTAGAGGATCCCAGGGGCAGGCTCTTTGTCTAATTTATTGCCTATTCCCAGCATGTGTCTAACATACTGACACTTAAAAAAAAAAAAAAAGAAAAAAAAGAAAAAAAATAAGACTTGCAGATTGAATAAATGGATGGAATGAATAGTTATCTTAGTTGCTTCTTAGATCTTCTCTTTTCCTAAACACCTCCAATTGCATCAACTACTCTTTATAAAGCATGATTTTCAAAACATGTAACTTCTGGATCTCCCTCCTATGATACTCAATGTTCTTGATTTTGGAAAAAGTCAAACTATTGCCTCATTCCCCCAAACTCAAATATAGAGTTATTGTTATAGTTTAAGATTCAACTAATGTTCCAGGCAACATTTCTTTAATCACTCACGATCCACAGTGATCTTCATTTAGCTAAAACTCTAGATTCTTGTCACTCAAAAGACTACAGCTAGCTCCTTCTATAATTCTATTGCTGTAGTGGACTTTTAAATTTAACTCTATATTTTTACCATTAAATTCCACTGTCAGTTTCAACCACTGTTCTAGCCTGTGAAGCTCTTTGGAAATTACATAGCACAGCAGTCAGAACTCCCAGTTAGAGTCATTCCCAAATGTATACAATATGTCTTATGTGTCATCAAATAGTTCATTAAAAATTACTTTAAGAATAAGAGACGCCAGAGACCTCCTGCAGTTTTATCGTGAGCCAGATTAATGTTTGGTAGGAAAGATCTATCAACTACAGATTCAACAAACTACTTAACTGTTCAACCCACATTTATTCACCCTATCCACAAGGAAATCTTAGGAAATTTCAAATGTGCTGTTGAAATCCAGGGGATTTAGATGAGGTATGGTACAGTCTGTTATTGTAACTTTTCCCTGAGATACTGTTGTATACAGCTCTTCTGTGCCCTCATAAAATTTTGTGCATGTCTCTGTCATAGTCTTTACCACAAGGTACCCTAATTTTCTTTTGCATCTGTCTTCTCAAGTACTGTGAAGAGCTTGGAGAATTAATCTATGCCTCCTTTATCTCTCTATTATCAGAACCTTATGTGTAGTACTTAATAAATATTTGTCAAACAGATGAGTAAATAATAGGAGTCTCATATTTTACCTTCGGATGTGAAAATCTGTATAAAGTTCACAATTTTCTCTGGACTTATTCTAGGAAGCAAATCACTGAAGATGACTCACAACAATTTGGGAGAATAGAGGAGCCAGTTCATTTCTTTGGGCCTCACTTACAACACTCTTACTATTTTAGCTTTATGCACATATGGAATGTGTGACTTGGTTTTATAACGGAAAGATAATTTTATCCTTCTTAAGCTAAAACTGTACATGCTATTATGATTATTTCTGTTTTCCTCCTTTATATGTCACCTTTTATATTTCTTTCTAAAAGGTCAGAAACAGTATCTCATTAACACTTCAGAAAAAAATAGTTGCCAATGTTTCCATTCATAGACCTCATACTTGGAGTGTCTCCTTTAACATTATATGAAAATGATAAAATGCCACAAAATCACAGTGTTCCTGAATATTTATGCCCTCTTGTATATAAGATTCACTTCAGACTTTCTGCTGCTTGCCTGATAGTAATACCTTTATTAGTGTATTTAGAATATAAAATGTCATCATTTTATGCCTGCCTTTTGACGGCCAGGCACTCATCAATTTTTTTCCAAAGCCAAATTTCTATAAGGAGACATTCATTGATAAAATACCTAGTGTTCCTGTACAGAGATTGAGTAATTAGTTTCTACCACAGACTGAAAAACTCAATGTGTGGAGAACAAAATAACCTTGTACATTATGCGCAATCTTTATTAATTGAACTTTAAGCTAGCCCTTGAGATTTTTATGCAATCTGCAACAAAAAGGTCAATGGAATGGCAATGAATCTTCTTATATTTATTAGTTCATTCTGCAAATGCTAACGTTGGGTGAGAATTGATTCGATTTATTTGTGATCCAATACCAAAGGGGGAAAAGTAATGCTCTTCTTACTCATCTTATTCATTTAGATTTACATGGAAAATAACATTCCCAAGGGATATCAGAAGGAACATTTGTAATAGCAATGGTCACACTAGAGGTTGACCATGATTCTCATTTCACACCATTTCTTAAAATTATCAAAAAGTGTCTTCAAATGAATTATTACTTTGAATTTAACACAGGCACACACACACACACACACACACATATATAATGTTTAAAATGCTGTTCTAGGCTCCAAGGGTACAACATAAATAAAATAGTCAATGTCCTCAAAAATGCTCACAATCTAATGAGAAAACAAACTTGAGAATTCATTCATTATAGTACAAGGTTAAGTAAAGGAAATACTTTCATATCAATATGAAATTATCTATGGGAGTACAGAGGATTTAAAGATGAAACTTTATAAAGTGAGAAAGATTTCACTTATGTCTTAGATGATTAGCAGAATTTCACAAGTTTTAATGGAGATACTAAACAAAAGCCAAAATATGGGCAAGAGTCCTGGAAATAGCTAAAGAAATTTAAAATTATGGGAAATGGAGAACAGAGCTGTATGACTGAGGTATGGTGAGGAGTGAGGATCGATAAGCCAAGAAGTAAAGACGCGGGTTAGAATTTGAAGAAACGCCTTTCTTTTCCATGGTGAGGTTGTCAGGTAGTGAGGCACTACTGAACAGTTTGACCTCTGGAATGGGTTAAGTTAAACCTGAGTTTAGACATGTTTTAGAAAGTTACCATTTGTGACAACACACCAGGTGTAAAATCTGTAATTTCCCTAACATATGTGAAGATACCCTTGGCTGTGACAATGGATTAAAAGGAGGGGAAAGACACATTAAAAGTTAGAATTAGGACTTAGTGTTTGAATGAAAATGGAAGTTTAGGAGGCATCAGGATTAAAGATGGAATCGGGATTTCTACTTAGTACTATTGCATACGTGTGTAATCAAGTGTGAATTATTAAACAAAACTAAATACTTCATATCTGATTATGTAATTACTACTTAATATTTTTAACCTAAGTGTTCTTAATTCTACAAAGAATTCTAAATTTAAAATGCCTAAGTAATCTTTTTCAGTTCATGCAAATATATATGTGTGGGCGTGTTTGTGTGGGTGTCTTATTTTACTAAAATATCTTCAAGAATAATGTTTTAGGGAAAAAAATTTTAAGAACATAAAAATAGGCCAGGCGCAGAGTGGCTCATGCCCGTAATCCCAGTACTTTGGGATGCCAGGGCGGGTGGACCACCTGAGGCCAGGAGTTTAAGACCAGCCTGGCCAACATGATGAAACCCCATCTCTACTGAAAATACAAAAAATTAACGGGCATGGTGGGGAGGTGCCTGGAATCCCAGCTACTCAGGAGGCTGAGGCAGGAGAATGACTTGAACCCAGGAGGTGAAGGTTGCAGTGAGCCGAGATGGCACTACTACACTCCAGCCTGGGCAAGAAGAGTGAAACTTTGTGGAAAAAAAAAAAAAAAGAACATAAAAATGTACATTTTATTACAGGTTCAATTATTTCATTAAGGAGACCACAAGTTTCCTCCTTGAGGAGACGGGGAAATCTTCACTCTTTTACATACTCTAATTCTGGAGACAAGATTTCATTCTGTTGCCCAGGCTGGAGTACAGTGGCGCAATCACGGCTCACTGCAACCTTGACCTCCTGGACTCCAGCCATCCTCCTACTTCAGCCTCCTGAGCAGCTGGAATGATAGGCATGCACCACATGTACCACCACTGCCAGCTATTTTTTTTTTTTTTTTTTTTTTTTTTTACTAGAGACAAGGTCTTGCTATGTTGCACAGGCTCACATTCTCCTTTTCTACCTGGTCAGTGTCACCAGGAATTTATATCATTTTATCCTATGATGATTAGAAAATGTTTATATATGAAGATACATTTAATAGTTACTTTAGTTCATTTGATATCATGGGTGGATATGTATGCATGTGTGTGTCCGTGTGTGTAAAAATATGTGTATAAAGTCTTATAAAATAATCAGTAGGTATTTCAATAAAACAGTAAAACTTTCCAGATTTGTCATGACAATTGTATGCAGAAAAAAGCTTTCTAATATCATATCTTTATATAGAAATAGGTAACAATGTTCTTACAGAGATCATTGCAGAGTTGTTTTTTCTTAAAAATTATGTGTGCTAATGTAAATGTTCATATGTAGATGTAGGTATTCAAAAGATGGCATATATTATAAACATATTTATTATAACGACAAGTAAGAACAATATATCAGAAATTTTACATATAAATACAGCACTAAATTTACCTGAGTTTTAAAAAAAAGATTATTAGGTCATTGCCATTAATTAAAAATAATAATTATGTTTTGTTTTTTACTGAGATAATTTTCTAATTCTTACTTCCCATTCCTTTTATTTGAATCCCTGGATCTGTAATTGCCTTGAATTTTTTTGGCCAATAAATTTTCATGTCAGTTCCTTCTCTAAGAGGTATTATAAATTTTTTCTCTGAAAGCTGACCCAAATGGGCTATGAGTTCACTTTTGAGACATATTTTGCTACAATACAGTCATCTTATCTTAGTGTTATATGTGTAAATGAAGGAGTGGCCTGCCCCTCCACACCTGTGGGCATTTCTTGTTAGGTGGAACAAGAGACTTGAGAAAAGAAATGAGACACAGAGACAAAGTATAGAGAAAGAAAAAGTGGGCCCAGGGGACCGGCGCTCAGCATACTGAGGACTGACGCCGGCACCGGTCTCTGAGTTCCCTCAGTATTTATTGATCATTATCTTTACAATCTTAGAAAAAGGGAAGTGGCAGGATAATAGGATCATCATAGGGAGAAGGTCAGCAGTAAGACATATGAATAAAGATCTCTGTGACATGAATAAGTTTAAGGAAAACTGCTGTGCCTTGATATGCATATGCAAACATCTCCATAAACCTTTTTAGTGCATAAAGAGCAGCATTGCCGCTAGCATGTCCCACCTTCAGCCCTAAGGTGGTTTTCTCCTTTCTCAGTAAATAGAACATACAATTGGGTTTTACACCGAGATGTTCCATTGCCCAGGGACGGGCAGGAGACAGATGCTTTTCTCTGTTTCAACTGCCAAGAGGCCTTCTTTCCTCTTGTACTAGTCCTCCTCAGCACAGACCTTTCACGGGTGTCAGGCTGGGGGACGATTAGGTCTTTCCCTTCCCATGAGGCCATATTTCAGACTATCACATGGGGAGAAACCTTGGACAATACCTAGCTTTCCTAGGCAGAGGTCCCTGAGACCTTTGGCAGTGTACGTGTCCCTGGGTACTTGAGATTAAGAGAATGGTGATGACTTTTCACAAGCATACTGCCTTCAGGCAGTTGTTTAACAAAGCACACCCTGCACAGCCCAAAATCCTTTAAACCTTGAATCACCACAGCACAGGTCTCTTGCAAGGACAAGGTTGGGGGTAGGGTCACAGATTAACAGCATCTCAAATACAGAACAAAATGGAACCTCTTATGTCTACTTCTTTCTATATAGACACAGTAACAGTAGTCTGCTCTCTCTTTCTTTTCCCCACATGTAAACAGCCTTAAGCCTATAACTTTACTTACAATCACATATGATTCATTGGATTTGAAGTTCAAGCCCCTTTATTTTCTTTTTTTAATCAGCCTTTTCAGGCCGAAAAATCTTAAGCTCTAGATGTAGTTGAGTTTGATACCCACATCAAATATCATGTAGAAAGTGTGTTTTCCCCCTGTATACCAAATTTGAAAAGAAAACATCTTCCCATTATACCAGAGAGAACAGTTTAAACTTAGTTTCTCTCATGCATCATGCTACACTGGAATGTGTGACATGCTGTGCCAATAGACATTACATATGGAAACAGGAGAGCACTTTGAAGAGCTGACAGAAGGCTAGAGTGACTAAAACAGACTGTACAAAACCAAGAGCGGAGGAGGCAGGTCCAGACTTCCCTGGCCTTGGGCTATTGGAAAATAACAGTCAGAAACAGACTTTCAGGCCTTCAACATCAGCTAAGTGAATAGGGAATGGCCAAATGCTTGAATAGGGAGTAGGGGAGGAGACCAGTGAATATTTCAACAACATTATCATGCAACAGCATTATTTAAGATGATTTTAAGTTCAGTCAGGGCAAATACACACACACACAAACACATACACACGTGTGTGTGTATGCATATGTATTTTCTAGACACTTTCCTTCTTCTTCTTTGCCCTCAATTTCCATCTCTCAGGTGAATAGAATTCTTATTCTGCCTTCTTTATATTCAAGAACTCAACACTACAGCATCCCACCATTACCTCAACTACTCTCCTTACCCAAATTAAAATTAAATCTGTGAGGAGTATATTAATTTCCTAGGGCTGCCATAATAAATAACCACAAACTAGGTGGCTTCAAAGAACAGACATTTATTCTTTCACAATTCTGGAGGCTAGAAGTCCAAGCTGAAGGTGTCGATAGTGCCACGCTCTCTCCAATGGCTCCATAAAGAATCCTTTCTTTTCCCTCTATCTTCTGGTGGTTGCTAGCAAGTTTCTTGGTTTGTGGCAGCATAACTTCAATATCTGCTGCTTCTTCAATAGACTTCTTTCTGTGAGTCTCTGTATCTCCCAAGCTCTCTCATATCACCAATAATTGGATTTAGGGCCTAACCTTATCCAGTGTGATTTTCATCTTTTTTTTCCCATCTTTTCTTTATTGAGGTATATTTGATGGATGAAAATTGTATATATTTAAGATATACAGCATGGTTTTGATATATATATATGTTGTAAAATAACTGCTATAATAAAGTTAATTGGTGGATCCATCTTAACTTGATTGAATCTGCAAATGATGTATTTCCAAATAAGGTCCCATTCACAGGTACCAGGGGTTAAGACTTCAATATGTCTTTTAGGGGTGCCATAATTCAATGCACAACAGGGGGCTAATCTCAGCTAGATGTTTAGAAGGACAACCACATCATCTGATTAAACCAATTTACATAAAAGTCAGAATAACACTGCCTTTCTAAAGAAGAATGCTATAACAAAAATGTATTGAATAATGTACACACTGTTAAGGGTAAGAGCATTCCTAGTACCTGCTTTCTATCCAGAGCTTTCAACCCTCCACCTTCAGTAAACTCAACGCCAAGGTTATATTTCTCTACCCATTTGCCAGAGTAGATTAGCTCTGAAATGAAAAGGATACTTAAGCAGAAAATTTAGGTTGTGTATTTTATTTCCTTTTCCTTTAGCAATGTTTTCACTTTTATAGTAAATATTTTAATATTATTTGACCAAACTATATGAAAAATGGCTTGATACTTTATTTTAATTTTCCCATGTTAAGATGAATTTAGATCTGCATATTTGCCATACATGGTCCATATATGAAGGACAGATATAAAATATATGAAGGACATGGATCAAAAATGTTGGCAGTAGAAAACTACTCAAGTGTACATTATTTTTTGTTTGTTTTGTTTTTGTTTGTTTGTTTGAGGTGGAGTTTTGCTCTGTCGCCCAGGCTGGAGTGCAGTGGCGCAATCTTGGCTCACTGCAAGCTCCATCTCCTGGGTTCACGCCATTCTCCTGCCTCAGGCTTCCGAGTAGCTGGGACTACAGGTGCCCACCACCACTTCCGGCACATTTTTTGTATTTTTCTTAGAGATGGGGGTTTCACCATCTTGCCCAGGCTGATCTTGAATTCCTGACCTCGTGATCCACCCGCCTTGGCCTCCCACAGTGCTGGGATTACAGGCAGGAGCCACCGTGACTGGCCACACAAGTGTAAATTATTTTGTATAATTTTCTAAGCAAAATAGAGTGGGTACAGATTTTTTGGCAGGTACAGATTTCATTTTTTCCAAAATACATTGTAAGTGTGTATTAGAAGAACAAATAAGAACAAAGATAGTCATCTCGGGGCTTCATATCAGGCAATCTGAGTTCTTCCGTGCTTACTTAGAGTCAAATTTATTCATAGTGGTGGAATGCTCACGCCTGGAAGGAATAAGTTCAGAAGAGTGTGGTTCTTTTATTTAGGCTATTAAAATCCTGAAATTCAAGTTTTAAAATGATTCAAAAGGAGATAAATCTGTTTTAAAACAAAATGCATTTCTTTGTATGCAGTGAGTCAGAGTACTGCTTTGTGGTAAATTGCCCTATGTTCTGAACAATATAATGTATTTCATTTTTTAATAACTCAGTTTATTTGTAAACCATGTACTATTAACACATATCTCAAACTACTGTATTTAATATAAAAATTGCAGTTAAAATTGAAGTGGACTCTTTTCCTTTCCCAAAACGTTCATTGTTTGAGGAGAATTTAACAAGCAATTCTGATTTTTAAAATCCCTCATCAGTGTAAGCACTCCTTTACAAATAAAAATCATATTATTCTAAATTAAATAGCCATTATGTAAAATAGCCATTTAATATTTTTGCTAGGAATAGTATGTCTTCTTTGTTGATTACAAAAAACATACTATGCTAAATTTTATCATTTGATTATTGATTTCCCAAGAGTCTTTGGTCTAGATGAAAAGCTGTGTCTTAAATTTTCTAATTAAAATTTATAGTGATAGAATTATTTTTCATGCAGTTAATTTATACTTAAGAAAAGTTTTAATAGTTATTTAAATAATGATAAGTTTCTATAGTCTTTTTTTATTCGGTTGTTTTGAACACTCTGGAGTTGATCTGTTATTTTTCACAGCATGATCCCCAAACATCTGCAACAAATTCCTCTAAAAATTAGGGAAATTGTTAGATATGGAAATCCAGGGCCTTACCCGTACCTATTATCAGCATCTCTGGAGATATATTTCACAAATATGTGTTTCTAAGAAGTCATTAGATGACTCTTATGCCTATTAAATTTTAAGAACCCAATGTTAAAGGGAACAAACCAGTGGATCCTAACCTTTCCAACACTAGTTATCTCTAGGCTTTGTAGTACACTGGGATAGCTTGTTCAATGAATGTCAGCTTTTCGTAGAAGTCATCCAGGGGTCAGGAAAGAGAGAAAACCTGAACTGCCTTTTACTACCCCTAGAGTTCTGGAGTTCCGGGAGCCTGACTGAAGATAGCAGGCAGCAAGTATGGAGCTACGTCATTGAGAGTGAGCCCAAGACAAAACGTCACTTTCCTTCCTTCCTCCCTCCCTTCCTTCCTTCCTTCCTTCCTTCCTTCCTTCCTTCCTTCCTTCCTTCCTTCCTTCCTTCCTTCTATCTTCTTAGTGCTTCCCCCATTTTTGTCAGAAGAATGGGGAGGGAGGGTTGTTGGGAGAAGAGCAACAGCATATCAAAACCCTGCTTTATCTTATCTTGACCTCCTTTAACACTCTTAAAAACATGTGCTTTTAAAAGGAAGTATTCAATTTTTTCTTGTTATTGCCATAGACAAAAAATAGTAAAGAAGTAAGAAGTGTCATCAACTGTCTGTCCCTGGTCTACTTTCCCAATCCCGGTTCCAAGAGACATGTCCTTTTTGGTGGATGTGACTGATGATAGACGAGTGTTATACAATCTTTGCCTGAGTTTACCTCTTATCTCCTATCTTCAGATCCTTCTTCCTGGGAGTATTTTAACATGTAAGATAAGGAATTAAAACACCATCTGAATAAGTATGAAGTGCATTGCAGTCTTTGGGAGCAACACCTAGAACTCAGCCCAAACCTTATTCTATCCATCAGAAGCTCCCAGGCGACTAATTGGTCTGTCTCTCCCAGGCCTGTTACAAGAAAAGTCAGGGCTTATCTTTCATTGGTTTAATGATTCCAAGACCCCATTACAGCTAGAGAAATGAAGAGAGGGAATGCTTAAACTTGATTGATTTGATTGAAAGACACAAAGTATCAAACCATTTTACAGACATATGTCTCAGTGAAATTAAAAAAATAAAAAAAATTCATTTTCATCCAAACCAGAATTTGGTAAACTATAGCACATTATTTATGTCTGTCTTCATATTACAAAAGCAGAGTGGAGCAGATGAAACATAAATTGTATAATATATGGGTACCTATAGGACATCTTTGACTTTGTCTCCTGGCCTGCAATGCCTAAAGTGTTTACCATATAGATCTCTAGTGCATAGCTTTGCTAAACTCTAGTTTAAATCAAAACAGTCATAATTTATTTTCTCCAGCATCTGAAGGCAAAATATGCATCCACTGTATTCCATAAAAAATTATTCATACATGTCTTAAAACTTGCATATTTTATTTTCATACCACCTAGCATGAGACAATCATAAATATGTAGGAACAACAGCCTTATTCCCAACAACCACAGCAGCACCTATCGTAATAGGGATTCCATAAGTGTTTTGATTAAATAAGTCTTTACAAATATATGTACATTCTGCATTTTATTTATTATATACTGTCTCTCTATTTTAGAATAAATTTCATTTTCTCCAATCTTTGAATAAAATAGATGCTTTAGGAAGAATGTACAATGAGGTTTCTAGTACTGCTTAAAGCTCAGGGGAAGAAGCTCAAGAATTTTTCCTGAAGTGTGCAAGTTTTAAAAGAACAAAGCAGCTTTCCCTTCCCCAAAATACGTGTTGAAAATATTTCTATTGATAAAATGTATGTATACATTTGGACAAATCTATTTCAAACATCTATTATAACAATTACTAATCTGTATGCCAAGCATTAGTGTATTTTAAGTTCTTAAGACATTGATGTTTGTCAGTGATCCTAAGTGTTACTAATTCTGTCACCTGCAACAACTCCATGCGTAGAATAGGCTATATCATTCAAGGCTAGCCTTCTATAGAACATCCAACCCTGTTCAACTCACGAGGATCTACATCCTATTCCCTTTAACTATAGAGTCAAAACAGTTCATTCAAGCCGGCTAAGTGAGAGAGAAGGAATGAGAAGAAAGCACAACCCTTGAAAGATTTCAGATAAAGAAAATAAACAAGAGCTGTAGAAGCAAGTCCAAATCATGCATGTCTCTCATGGCCATTCTTTTTTCTTTTTCTTTGGTCATATACTGCAAAGATATGGACCTGGGAGATGACCTTTAAATCATCTAGCCCTGAATTTGTTCCACAATAAAATGCTTAAGAAATGTTTGTTATTTCCTTCTCTTCTTCTCGTTCATTCTCACTTGGCTTTGTTTTTTTTCGGTCTAGGATTCTTATTCATATTTCTACCTAATGTAGAGAGCCAACCAACATTTTTTGGACTGTGAACAGGAAAATTTTCTTTTCCATGTACATTTATGAAAAAGGAATTCTTTAGAGACAAATCATCCCATGCTGTATGGAAGAGGCAGACATATCACACCAAGAATGGGACTCAGGAATCAATCTGTCTGGGTTCCAGTCCAGCTGTACCACTTACAAGCTGAATGACCTTGGACAAATTGCTTAATCTTTCTGTGCATCATATTTCTCATCTCTAAAACTGCAATAGTACTACTTCATAAACTCATTGACAAGACTGAATGAGAACATATATGGATAGACTCTTAAAATTGAGCCTGTATATAGTGAACAGGTGTTATTATTACTAGCGTTAATGAGAATCAAGCTCTCAGCATGACCTAGGGGCTCTCCAACTCACCTCCACTGCTTTGTGCATGTCTTCCATTACGCTCTTTACCTTTACACTCTGTTCCACAGAGGCCATATTACTTTTTAGTCCCAAAATGATATTATCCTTGCTATGCTTCTCTTTATTCATGCTGCAGTGTCTTGTCATTATTCTGCATTCACGTTGCATAGCCTGTTTTCTATTAAGCTTACACCTTGTAAAATAGAATGCTACTACATGTGTACCCAAAGCCAGATACACACACACAGTTCTTTTGTACACACACAGTTCATTTCTGTTTTTCCCCTTCCGCTTCTAGACTGTGAAGATTTCGAGGGCAGAGAGAGTGTCTTAGGAACCCTTATGGCCATAACCCCTAGCAACTCTCTGTTACATAGAAGACATTTAGAAAATGTATGTTGAATTAAAAAAAGCTTAAAGACCCAGTCATAAAATTTTGAAGTCATAAAATTCTACTTAAAGTACAGTCACAGGATTTGGCTCGATGACCTCTCTTGGCAGCAACGCTCACTTATTATAAACAGCACATAGTACTTGTCATTATTTTTCAAAATTCAATGTCCTTTAATCTCATCTGGTCAGCTGAATTAAGAAGTTTGCTCCTATTATTGGAATTCAGTTTTCAATATATCTGAGGTATTTCTAACAACATCTTTCAGAGTTCTCTGAAGCTTCTTTTTAAATAAATAATGCTCCATTTGGCCATTTCCTTGTTCTTTCACATTTATAGATTGTGTAGTGTTTTTCTTAATCATTTGCACTATCTTTAATTCAACAGCAACTGAAAACAATTATATAAAACTAGTGTGTCTCCATATTTTTCACCTTTGGTGTATTTTCCCCCAAATTTACTAAAGTATCTTGAATAAAGATCTAATTTTTATTATTTAAACTGATCTTTCTCTACAAAAAAAAATTAGCAATGATTCAAAAGTGATGACTCAATGATGCATTTGTGTTTGTGAAATGACCATACTAATGAATTGGATTTAATACTTTATTCAAATATATCAAATGTATTCCAAATCCAAACACTTATTTCCACCAAACCTAACAACCAACATTGTCCTCAATTCAAGGACAGTAATAGCCTTTGAACTGGCTACTGCTTCCAGCCTTGCCCCTCTATTGTCAATAGGACAGCTGAAGTGATCATTTAAAATTGTATTCAGATCATGCTAGTCCCCAGCCAAAACCATCTTGTATCCATTGCACTATAAAGTCTAAACTCTTTACAATGGCCTTTGAGGCCCATCAAGACCTGCTGCTACCTGGTTGTCTTACCCTTCCCCTCACACCCACCCTACCCATAGTGCCCCGGGTAACTATGCTACAGGTATACTGGGGTGTTTTTCTTTTTTGTTTGAACATGCAGTGCTTGTTACTGTCCTGGGCCTTTGCACTTTGTGTCTACTCTCCTTGTAATGCTAGGTCTTGAATATAAGGGTGAGTCATTGTCTTCAACTCAAACATGAACTCCTTCATGAAACCTTCCTTTTCTGGCTGCTTCTCTTCAGTGGGCCTTTCCAGTCCCACTCTGCTGCCGACACCTGTCACAGTCAATTCTTTCTGAGCTCTGTCTCTTCTAATGGCCTTGCTAATTCAGCCTGCCCTTGATCTTGATGCTCAGATTCCTCAGAGTCTCTACTACTTTTCTCTTCTGACACCTGGTTAAAACTGTGAACCTCATAAACCTTCTTGGCTGAGCCATTTTGCTCATAGAAGGCCCATTAATCCCCCTCAATTTATTATCCATATTGCATGATAGCCAAAGGAAACTTGGGATTGCAAAGTGAGTCTGTCATGCCACAGGGCCTCCTTGGCTACTACTTGGGATCCGCATGTTGACTTGGGATTACTCAGCACAGCAATGTCCTCCAAAACTTGAAAGCAAAAACCCTAAGCATCCCGTCAATGTAATTAAGAATTTCGAAAGATACATCCCCTAGAGGATTGGCCTCGAGAAGCTGGGAAGAACAGACAAGAGCTGTAGCATCCACTTTTCTCTACCACTGCACTCTTTCTCTCCACCTATTCTGGCATTCCTCAAAAGAATGCCTGAGGGCTTTTTTCCTATTGTGCTTTTTTTAAGGGTCTCATTCTATCGCCAAGGCTGGAGTGCAGTGGCATGATAGTCTATCACCTCAAACTCCTGGACTCAAGCAGTCTTCCCACATCAGCTTCCTGAGTAGCTGGGACTACAGATGTGCACAAATGTGCCTGCCTATTTTTTTTAAAACTTTTTTTTTTGGAAGAAACAGGGTCTAATTATGTTAGCCAAACTGGTCTGAAACTCCTGCCCTTAAGAGGTCCTCCTGCCTGGGCCTCCCAAAGTACTGGGATTACAGGCCTGAGCAACTGTGCCTGGCCTGTTCTTCCTACATGATTTGAAACTCCTTTATATAAAATTCCATGCAAACCCACTCATTTATGTTTGTTGACAAACATCGAGATGAAAAGTAAAAACACTTAGTGAATCATCTTAATGTTTCATCTTTAAGTTACTAAGCATCTGGGTCTTGGCAAAACATCCAAATAATAGACTAACCCATCAAGCCTGGTCTTGATATGGAGGAAGAAACTGAAGGGCTTTCTAAAGACTGATGTTGAACTATACATTAAAATAATGCCTTGAAAAACAGAAATTGAGTGTCTCTTTCCCACCTCTACCCCATGGCAGGTAGATGCCTTACCATTGTAGGAAGAAAGACATGTAGAAAAGCAAAAGAGAAAAATGCACTATAATTTTTTGACTGGTTTGGACACAAATATAGGGAATGGAGAAAATGATTTTCTCCCTACACATAATAGAAAAAGGGAGATAGAGATAATAAAAACTAAGTTCAAATAAAACATTATCAACAAAAGTAATCAAAAGAGTAGCTCAATTACTTAAGTGTGATTTATTCAGCATGCTGAGACTTTAAATTATAACCATGATTTGGGAAACACACATACACACACACGCACAAATCTGAGTTACCAAATAGATAAAAGAACTCAGGCCACTTCCTGGCCCTCACTATTTGCTCTCATTCTAGAAATAATTCTAAATGTTTGATTTTTTCTGACTTCTCAGCCAAGGTCTTTTTGAAAGCATTGAATCAGATGTCAGATGGCAAAAACAAAAACAAAAACAAGAAAACACTGGTACAATGAAAGCAAATGCGACAGCAAATAATTTATATATATATATATATATATCTCAGATGTTTGGGAGCCAATTTATATGGATATCTATGCCTCTTCTCTAGTTTTTATTAAGTGATTGAGTATTTTGATCTTTTATGTGAAGAATTATAACCAATACACTGCACACTTTATATGCAATAATAGTGTTTGTGGTTTTACTCATTTAACAATCCTAAGACAGCTATACACAGTTTCAACAAAGAAATTAATTTACTCTATAAAGCATTTTATTATTTTTTTCTAATTGGGACCTCTAAGAGTATTGAAAGTAGATAGTTAAGCAGAATAGCCCTACAAACAACATCCAGAAGCCATGTGCAAGTGAAGATTGTAATAAGAAAGAGGAGACATTTTGAAGTTAGGTTTGGATTTGATCCACAGCTACAATACCTTCCAGCTTCTTAATATGTACCAGTTGTCTGAGTTATCAGAACCTTTCAAAATGAGAAAACTAAAACCTACCTTACAATAATGCTTTGATAATTATATGACAATCACACACACCCATAAAAACCCTAAACAAATATTACAAAATATAGTTATTCATTTACAAACTGTTACACATTTGAAAAAAGAACAATTAGGTGATAGTCAACTTTTTAAAGACAAGATAGATCAATTTCTTCATATCTGTATTATCTTTAAATGTGTTTGAATCCAATATCAAAGTATAAGGGGGAAAAGGTACTAAATTCAGTGGAAAATTAAATTATTTTTCTTTCAAGCATAATCCAAGGCTATGTGGAAATCCACAAAGAAATCAGATTGAATTTTGTTTTAAAATTGACTGCTTTGGGAAAGAAAAAAATGCAAGTGTTTGAGGGACATAAAATCAGAACAAAACGTGTTTGTGTGTGTGCGCAAGCGTGTGCACAGGGGTGTATGCAATGAGTACAAGATACTTAACAAGTATTTTTGGTTAGTGCTAAGTGTACGAATTCCCTTGGGTCTGTTCTATAGCAAAAATGCATTTTTTGACAGGGGATAAGTTTATATAACATACTTGCGGGGGCATTATCTTAAAGAGAAAACTGAATGTGCCCTTTATATACTTTAAGTTATTCCATAGTTTAAAAATATTTGTTCTTGATTGGGGTAAGTGAATGCCAGTGGGTCAGTTTCACACTTTATATTAAATCTAATCCTTATTCATTATAGAGTACTTAATTCAATACAATTTGAAAGCGTTTACCTCTGTTTGTGCTAATCATGTATGTTGGCTAACACACATCACCGTTAAAATGACAAATGTTTAGGCAAATTAGCAAATTGTTTGATCTTTATTTTTATAAGCATTCGGATAGTTGTATACATCCAGATGATTTAGCAAGTTTTTTGCTAGTTTGTTTTTTGTGCCATGGGCACAATTTATTCTGTAAACGGGAAATTTTAAATATATTTAATTATCAAGGTATCTTATACTCACTTTCTTAGAGTTTCAACTATAACCTAGATCATTCATTCTTTTTAATGATATTTCCCTTATATATTGTAACTATTTAAGGTATTCAATAACTTTTTTTTTTTTTTTTGAGATAGAGTCTTGCTCTGTCACTGTGGCTGGAGTGCAGTGGTGTGACCTCAACTCATTGTAACCTCCATTTCCCAGGTTCAAGTGATTCTCCTGCCTCAGCCTCCCCAGGAGCTGGGATTACAGTTGCCTGCCACCGTGCCCAGATAATTTTTATATTTTTAGTGAGACAGGGTTTCACCATGTTGGCCAGGCTGGTCTTGAACTCCTGACCTCAAGTGATTCACCTGTCTCAGCCTCCCAAAGTGCTGGGATTACAGGCATGAGCCACTGCGCCCGGCCATCAATAACATTTTTTTTTAAAATTTAACAGAAATCACAAATAGACATCAGCAAAGAACGCAATAATACAGAAAGATTTTTGTTTTTATCATGCATTTTCTTTTAGATTTTTTTGGTTATCTAGCTATATATATAGTATATCTAGTGCATTTAACTAACATACTTCTTTATTTCTCTTTCTCATCAGGTTTAGAATGTAATAACTCAAGGATTTGATAAGACAGTGAAGTAGTATAACTGTCTATGTGCTTCCCATGATATGTTCTCTATATTGTAAGTATATATTTACTTTCTCAATCTAGCTTGACTATGGGAGAAATTGTTCAGTTAGAACTTATAGATGATTTATATTGTTTCAGAAAATTATGAACTAAAACCTATCCAAGGTACAGAATAATTTCAGAAGGTTAGCTTCTATGAGGAGATCTTCCATAAACTTAGTTTTAACATTCTATCAAAGTGAAAGTTTAAAATAATTTTCTATCATAGTAGGTAGGATAATATATCGATCATGTCTAATCATATTTTAAAATAAATCTTACAGTTAATCTTAAAATTTCTATACTCTTGTGTTTTCTAGAAAACTGTAAATAAATATTGGACATGGAAAATTTTATGTTCTCAATATAATTTGCAATCTAATTTTAAATTTAGGTCAATTTCTTTTTATATTAGTTATCTTTTGAAAATAGATTTTAATTTGGGGTAGATAATGCCTATACCACTAAATAATTCTTATATATGAATATAAGAATATATTGAGTATATATATTCATATATATGTAACTTAATAAGTTAAATAAGTTATTAAGTTAACTTAATAAGTTAAATGAAAAGAAGAAAAGTAATCTTTACACAGATGTGAACCTCTTACTGTTCATTTCACATTATTAAAAAATAAGGAAGGAAGTACAATTCTGGGATACTGTGCTTTGTTTTTGAGTTAAGAGATACTATGAAGCAATAAGTGTTACTCATGTCAATGAGAAAGAAATAAAACAGCCTAGTCCCTTTTCCTTGGGTGAAAGCAAACTATGAACTGGAACCCATCAGGAATCAGTAGTGTCCCTACAATTTACGGTATGTTTAGGGCATCAGGAGATGCTGTTCCTTAACAACACCTAATATCGTCAGACCTAAAATCCTTTCTCAAGTCTTACTCTCTATTGTCTTCAGCCCTTGTTTTGCTAAGCTCCTGTCTGAGGATATAAAGCTATCAGAGAATTGGAGGTGGTGGTGGATAGGTTATTAACATCCCCGTTTCAGAACTCTGAGTCCACTGCAACACAAAATATGATTTAATACATATTATCATATTCTATAGCAGTGCTATCTAATAAAATTGTAATGTGAACTGCATATGTTATTTAATTTTTTCTTATGGCCACACTTTTTAAAAAGTAAAAAGAAGCAGGTGAAATGAGTCTTAATGATATATTTTATTTATTTACCCTGTACATTCCAAATATAGTTATTTTATCATATGACTAATGTAAAGAAAAGAACGAGACACTTTGCATTCTTTTTTTCACACTAAGTCCTTGAAATCCAGTGTGTACTTACAGAACATCTCAATTCGGATACTAAAGTTTTGTTGAATATACTTGATTTATACTTAGACTTAATAAAATTTACATTCGAAAAAGTAGATTCACAAGCCCAAATTGTCCTACAAATATTTAAAACTGTTCCAATAACTAAATCAAGAGTCAGCTTTTAAATTTAAACTGATAGTCATCTTCTCAATGATGCTAGCTGTATTTCAAGTGCTCAGCTGTCTCGTGGCTGGTAGCTTCCATACTGGAAACTCTGCTCCAGAGGATCACTGATATAATACTTTGGTTCTGTTACCTAACAGGAATTTTGAAGGCCAACTTCAGACCACATCAAAGGAGTATGACTTTAAAATTTCAATGAGAAAAAAAGTCAAACCCTAAACTTATTACTTAAAATGGAGTTTTATAGAATCCCGTGTTTATGAGAAATTATAGAGAAGAAAATATACCAAATGTGTACTTCTAAGCTATAATACATGTTGGAATTTGGGGGCTTTTTATTAGCTTCCGTGTACTTGCTTTGTTGTAACTAAAGTAATTTGCTGATCACAGCCCTCCTCATTACAAGGAGTAAATCAATAGAAAAAAAAAAAATCTAACATTTAAAAAAATTGTTCCATCAAACACATTCTTAAAAGAATGAAAATATGGGCATCAGATTTGTGAATCACATATCTGATAAAAGATTTGTGTCCATAATATATATAAAAAAAAACTCTTAAAAATAAGAAAGTAAATCCAATTTTCCTAGTAAAATATCTGAGCTTTACCAAAGAAGATGTACGGATGACTAATAAGAATAAGAGGAGATTTTCACTAGGGAGATACAAATGAAAACCACAATAAGGTGCCAGAACATACCTGTTAAAAATGGATAAATAAATTAAAAGTCTAACAATATCAAATATTCGTAAGCATGCAGAGCCACGGAGACTCTCATTCACTACTTTCATTACTGTTGGCAATTCAAAATGGTACAGCCACTTTGAAAAACGTATGTGCAAGTTTGCTATGAAGTCAGATGCTTGCTTAATATATGATCCAGTGATCCCACTCCTAAGTATTTACCCAAGTGAATTGAAAAACATATTTGACACAGAAAAACAATACGGGAATATTTACAGAAACTTTGACTTCAATTGCCAAAATTTGGAAATAACTAATATGCTGTCTTCAGCTGGTAAATGAATGAACAGACTGTGGTAAATCTATAAAAGGGAATACTATTCAAATATTTTAAAAAGATAATTATTGATGTATGCACATCATGGATGAACGTTTTAGTGCGTTTTGCTAAGTGAAAGAAGGGAAGCCCAAATGACTACATATTTAAGATATATAATTCAATCATCTTAAACCCTGGAAAAGCCAAAACATAAAGATGGGAAATAGATCAATGGTTGCCCAAATTAGAGATATATTGAGTTAGAGATATAGGAGGGTTAACTACAAAATCGTTGATTACATGAGGAAATTTTAATGGCAGTGGAACTGTCCGTGGTGCTGGACAAATTACTGTGCTCGTCAAAACCCATAGAACTGTACAACACAATGAGTAATCTCTGCAGCATACACATTAAAAAAAAAAAAAAAAAAAAGGAAGAAAGAAAGAAAATGAATAAGATGTAATATCCCCAAATGGGGTGGAAAAGTGACAAGTGAACCTAACCATCTTACAAATGTAATATATAAGCTTACTGAAGGTGATGAAGTCAAAGGATCTAGCCTATATTTTGGAAAACAGTATTTTGAAAGGACAAAACCTGCAAAGGATGAGGCTAACTATACAAAGAACTATACATAGACATTGTATTTTAGTTGATTTTTTTTCAAAGGAGCGCAGGTTAGCAATTATGAAAGTACTTTGCATGTATATTAGGGTGGAATGCATAAGTAAATAAATTATAGATATTGGGAGATAGGTTTCATATTGCTAGAGAAAGAAGTCATAATTAGCAAGGAGAGATGGCTAAAATTAACCTTGTATTGCTAGTTTAGAGATGTAGATATTAATTTGTGAACCCATTCTTATTTTAAAATACATAGATACAGAAATGGGTCTACATACATAACATTTATTAGCTCTATCTACTGAAAAGCTCTAGAAGCAGTGATACCACATTAGCAATGAGCATACCTCATGCCTAAATTTTAGTCTCATGCTCAGAGTTTAGAGGTTTCTGTGTATACATCATAAAGCTTGAATCTTAGAGTGAGCATAGAATGTAGGAAATTCAAATAGCATTCTTTATTTAAACACAAGAGAAGTCTCTGAGAGTTTAAGTGACTGGCCTGGAATCAGCAACTTGTAAAGGATGGAGCATCTACATAGAGCAAATCTTACCTCATTCTTAATCTTAGCTTTTGTACCACATCAAGAAGCCTACACTGTATGGAAATATTCTTATTTGTTGAATTATTTGTTTTTAATTTCCAGAAATAATCAAGCTCTTTTACTGAATTTAAATAAAATTCTGGCAAATTTTATATCATTAAAAAACTATTATTCACATTTAAATTCAAAATTTGTACCTGATACTTCTGTTTCCTGTTGAGTTTCAAAGTCCCATCTAGAGGCCAGGCACAGTGGGCTCACTCCTGTAATCCCATCTCAGTGGGAGGCTGAGGCAAGTGGATCACTTGAGGTCAGGAGTTCAAGACTGGCCTGGCCAACACAATGAAAACTCATCTCTACTAAAAATACAAAAATCAGCCAGTGTGGTGGTGCACACCTATAGTCCCAGCTACTGGGGAGGCTGAGGCAGGAGAATTGCTTGAGTGCAGGAGGTGGATTTGGCAGTGAGCCAAGATTGTGCCACTGCAGTCCAGCCTGACCAACAGAGTAAGAGTCTGTCTCAAAAAAAAAAAAAAAAAAAAAAAGAAGGAAAGAAAGTTCTACCAGACTGGGAAATTACTATTGCTAATTTATTTCTGTCATGGACACACATATGCTTTCGCTTTAATGAAATCCTATGCAAGAACCAAAAAAAAATTACAAAATACAATCATGCACTGCATAACATTGCAGACAATGATTGACCACATATACAACAGCGGTCCCGTAAGATTACAATAGAGCTGAAAAATTCTTATCTGATAGTAACTTTGTAGCCATCAGAATTTAGCAGCACACAACTCACATGTTTTTGATGAAGCTGGTATAAACAAACCTATTGCACTTCCAGTTGTATAAAAGTGTAGTACATACTGTACAATTCCGTAAGGTACATAACAATGATAATAAATGATGATGTTATAGTTTATGTATTTACTATATTTTATCATTAGAGTGTACTTCTACTTATTAAAAAAACTTAATTATTAAACAGCCTCAGGCAGGTCTTTCAGGAGGTATTCCAGAAGAAGGGATTGTTATCATAGGAAATGAGAGCTCCAGGCATGTTACTGTCCCTGAAGACCTTCCAGTGAGACAAGATATGGAGGTCGAAGACAGTGATATTGATGATCTTCACTCTGTGTAGACCTAAGCTAATGTGTGGGTTTGTATCTTAGTTTTTACAAGTTTAAAAGGTAAAATAAAAAATAAAAATATTTAAAAATAGAAAAAAGCTTATAGAATAAGGATTAAAGAAATTATTTTGTACAGCTATACAATGTGTTTGTGTTTTAAGCTGTGTTATTACAAAAAATCTCGAAGAGTTAAAAATACTTTTAAAGTTTATAAAGTTAAAAAAAATTACAATAAACTAAGGTTAAATTATTAAAGATAGAAAAATCTTTTTATAGGTTTAATATAGCATTTGTACAGTGTTTATAAAGTCTACCGTAGTGTACAATAATGTCCTAGGCTTTCACATTCACTCACCACTCACTCACTGACTCACCCAGTGCAACTTCCAGTCCTGCAAGCCCCATTCATGGTAAGTGCTTTACACCGGTGTGCCATTTTTCTATGTTTTATACTGTATTTTTACTGTACCTTTTCTATGTTTAGCTATCCAAGTACCATTGTGTTAAAATTTCCTACAGTATTCAGTATGGTAACATGCCGTAGGTTTGTAGCCTAGAAGCAATAGCCTGTGTGTAGCAGGCAATACCATTCAGGTTTGTGTAAGTCCACTCTCTGATGTTTGCACAACAATGAAATCACCTAACATCACATTTCTCAGAACGTATTCCTATCTTTAAGTGACACATGACTGTACATAAAGTGTTTTTTACTGCAAAACAATTATGTCTCACAAAAGCATTCATCATGTATTTTCTTAGATAACAATCTTCCCTGCTGCAATTTTGTTAGATTTATACATAGTATCTCAGAGGAAATAAAGTCATTTTATAAAGACAAGCTAACCTGTGATCCTTTCCTTTAATATCCTCATCACTATGCCCATCTGCTGCAATTTCTGTAAGTAAGTGTGATCTCATAATCCACACAGTTTTAATATGGAGAAAATTTATAGCATACTCTTACTAATCAATAAATCAAGCTTTCTCCCTATTGCTTTCCAATCACAATGATGACTTCTAAGGGAGCTTATTTTATTAGGTAATTTGAACGTACTTTATTAGGCTATTTGAGGAGCTTCTTGAATATGAGGGGATTATTAACAATAAAAGAAGATACACCCAATAGAGAAACAATTTCTATACCTTCAAACAATGGTGTAGTAGGTATAGGAAGCAAATGCAAAATCAGTGTGATCCATTATATATTTAAACCTCATTTGTTATCTGTTGCAATGCATAAATGTGTTTTGAAAAGAATATTATCAAATCTATTTGAATTTTCTACCATATTTAATGTTCAGAATTCTCAGTATTTTATTTTTTTCTGTTTTAAAGTCCTTCTACCATAGTAAAGGTCTATTTTATCTGTTTTATTTGCTTGTTTTGCTTGTTTTATTTTTGTTTAAAAGACTATTCAGAAGAGTTCCTTATTATAAGACCACCTTTTTCTGGGGGGTGGGGGGAACGGAGTCTCGATGTGTTGCCCAGACTGGAGTGCAGTGGTGCGATCTAGGCTCACTGCAAGCTCTGCTTCCCAGGTTCACGCCATTCTCCTGCCTCAGCCTCCCCAGTAGCTGGGACTACAGGTGCTCGCCACCACGCCTGGCTAATTTTCTTTTTTAATTTTTTTTTTATTTTAGTAGAGATGGGGTTTCACCATGTTGGCCAGGTTGGTCTAGATTTCCTGACCTCGTGATCCGCCTGCCTCGGCCTCCCAAAGTGCTGGGATTACAGGCGTGAGCCACCGTACCCTGCCAAGACCACCTATTTTTTTTTGTACTAAGACTTTCTACTATTACGCCTGGTGAATAACAGGTACTTAAAATATTTGCGGTATTGACATCTAAACAAAATAACATTAAGCACCTTTTTTTTCCAGCTAATTTTAGGAGTAATTGGAGTAGCCTGGGAGAAATCACATATAGGAGATGCTCCAGAGTTCCACGGTTTGTGATGACCATTCTATATGCAACATAAAATGAGTCTTGGTGGTGTCTCAAATCTGTCTCCTCCACAAGGAGAAGTAGATGGAGTATAGATGGATGCATGGGTGGATGGAGTAGGACAAATAGATGGACAAATAGTTGGATTGTTCTCACACATACCGTCCAATACCTTCCATACCATGGACAGTATTTTATCCTTACTTGTTTCTAGGAACTAAGGAACATACTTGGTAATATGGAATCCTGTGGAACTCCAATAATTTCAGAGAAAATTGAGGATACAGTATTTTTACCCTCTGAACCCAGGAGAGCATACTGTTTTATTTTGGTAACTAAAAAATTAACATTAATTTACTTTCGCCTTGATAGTAGGGTCAAAATCAATGTCTATGGAAGACTGCCTATAATAGTGACTACTTTAAATTCTTTTCTTATCCCTTATAAAGATATATCCTTACTTTCAATATGCAGATATAAGCAGTTCTAAGTCAATGCTTCAAATTACATGCTTTGGGGAAAGAATTAGTCAACAAAGATGTCAAGAAAATCTGAATTTATTATTTTCAAATTGTTCTTAAATTTTATTTTTAGAGACTATCATTTCCCTATAGCTACTCTACAAAGAGCCAAAAAAAAAAAAAAAAAAAAACTTCCCAGTGAACTAGCCCCCCTAGGAAAAACACTGTGGAGTGAATATTTATGTTACCAAGTAGTTAGAATAAGTAGAGACAGATAAAAATACCCTAAACTCTTATTTAAATCCTGTGAGCTTTCTTGCTATCCTTATAAAGTCAATTATCACCCTATAGGTTTTTGAATTTTAATTTCAGTTTATTTTAAATTATCTTTATTTTATCTCTTCATATTAAAAAATTAATCTTCTCTTTTACTTTGTATGTTACATTCCTTTTTAATTCGTGTCACTTTTGTACTCTAAACACAGTAGGATGCTAATTTAAAATTTGTGACCTTAAATTCATGTCATTTAAATCCCCCAAATGAATATAGTGATTCATCCACTTTTATGTTTGAAATATAATCTGCCTTAAAATAAATCTCTATGTTGCTAAAGGGTAAAACTTAGTATATGCCTCTTGATTTTATGAGAGCACAAGATCAAATCTTCATTATACTCAGAGCTTACACTGAAGATGGGAAGATGCTTTATCTGATAAAGTGAGGGAAACTTATCAGTAAGTCTTCAAGGAGGAGAAGATGAGATGTGCTGGGTAGCCAAAAGAATTTTAGTAAAGTGATGGACTGTGTTCAATATTAGCTTGTGCACTTTGCTGTGATATAACAGCTCTCCATCTAAAACTCCTGCTAACATTACATGTGCCTTGTGTGAAATTTTAGGGGAAATTAAAGAGACTCAGTTTCACGTCCAGGTCAAAGCAATCAGAGAAGAAGGAACATTTATGGTAGATAACACATGAATAGAATTTGGAATTCTCTAGTGTAGAAGTTCAAGACCCTAAATAATCATGAGTTTCTAGAACACCTTTAATTCTCGGAAATCTTATGGGACATTGGAATTTCCAATACAATCTTGGATGGGTGGCTGGAACTCTCAAATGCAGAAACTATACTTTAGGTTACTTTTCTTACTACACAACATTAAAGCAATATTTAAAAGGCCAATCCACTCAGAATCCACCTACCACAGAAATTCACAGAATTATTTGCCTATGTTTCCTTTTATTTCTAATCTGTGGGTACACATAATTTTACATGGTATAGTTATAATTTTGTTTTGATTTTCTACTCAGTGTCAAGTCATAAACATTTTAACATGTTGGTTTTTTTGTGTCCTTCTAATGACTATTTGCCTAACCCTTTTCTTATCTTGGGTATTGGAGTGTACTTGAGTTTTTGTATATATAAATAACAATTCAATTTAAATATTTGTCAAATATTTCGCTTTGATCAAATAAAAATGGAAACAAAAACAAGCTTATATTGTAGAGTTGTTGTAAGGATTAAATGCAAAAAAATGCATAATAAGGATTACATAGTGTCAGTTTGGACCAATTTCTAGAAATTAAATTGTTGACTCAAAGGATATGACTATATATTCTTTCTGAGACTGTTGCATGAATTATTAACTTCCAGAGTATTCAGCTGCCAAAAGACTAAAAACTGGCTGTCAATATCTTAAACAAACAAACGAAAAAATCAATGCTGAAGTGATCACTTACTTTAAAAAGAACAAAATACAATTGTCAGGCACAGTCTCTCAGAGCAGAGAAGACTGCTAATATTATAGAGGGCTCTGAGGAAGAGTGTAGTTCAGTTACTGGTTGACTTCCAGAGACATAAGTGTGTTTATGTCATTTGTAGAAATATGGTTTTCAGGTGAGAATTCCTTTGATAAATCAACTTCCAGAAGTGTGTTCTTTGAAGTGAATATTTTTCGGATTAACTGACTTTAGGAAGTTAGGGTTATAACTAGTTGGTTGACTTGCAAATGCATGTTCACTGAGATGCAGAGTCATTAATTCTTCAACTTTGTGGAAAACCAGTTCTGATAGTTTCTGGAGCTGTCATTGATTCAGCGGTTTTAAAACCACTTCTGGTGACTACTTGCTACCATAGCTACAGAAAAATATCAATCATTTCCTAGGAGTGTGGGGACATTTTATTCTCAAGCTATAGTTGAAATAACTTATGTGAAAAAAGTCACAGAGGAAATGATGGAAAATGCCAAGGGCCTTTCATGAGGAAGAGGGGGAAATAAGTAGAAATTTGTTTTTAATGTAATCTTCTTCTGCTTGAGAAGTATTATATCAGTATCCAACAATGAAACAGATGTGGAAAGGTAGTACTCATTGAAAAGAGGAATAGAACTAGGGTGGAAAGGTAAGCACATTTTATGTAAGTTAGTTAAATTGTTAAAGAAAACTTATTTCTTATTTTATTGTCAAGAAATCATATAATTATACATTTTGTGGGATCACAAATGTCTTTTTATTAAACTTTTTAGTTCTTAAGGCTGCTTTTCTCTAAATTCATACTTACATAGATTACTTGGTAATCTTTATTTTTTATTTATTTATTTATTTATTTTGCATTTTCTCTTGCTTTAATATAAATTGTGTTCTTACTTGCTTATATTCCATTCTAGAATGCCTTCCAGTCTCCTTCCAGAAGGCTGACCCTGCCACTTCTAAATTTTTTTCTGACTCTCATCCTCCTGAATTTTGCTCTCCTCCATAGTCAACAATTTTGAACACCTCCTTTTCTTTTTTTAAATGACATTCAGTTTCTGAAATATTGGCTTCTCTCATTATACTTCCACCCCCATTCTTTCACCATGCAAAAAATAACTCTTCTTTTCTCTTCTTTTGGCTAAACTTTCCAAAAAGATATGTAATTTTTTTATTTTTGAGAAATGTGTTAGTGACATAAGTCCTGGTTAACTCATTCCAAATGATGTCTCTATCTTGCATTCTGTCTTACTGTCCTACAACCTATTCCAGCACCATCAACAGATGACTCATTTCAGCCTGACCTCATGAAAAGAGCTTGCATTCTAGGTTCAGACAGAATAACAAGAGACTCCTATTTTTACCGTTTGCTGACTGATGTAATCTTACATGAGTAATTTAAGCTATAGGGATCTCACCTCCTTTATCTGTAAAATAGGAATTCTAGTACATGGGATGGTAATGATGATGTAAAGAAATCATGTAGAGAAAACATATAAATAGCATACTCTTTCTACCCAGGAGGAGCTACATAATTGTTAAATCTTGTGTTTATTTCTTATTGTCTCTTACTATGTTAACTGTTCTTCCAAATTGCACAACCAGAAGATCCATGAGGCCTAGTGTCAGAAGCTCAATGTCTTTGTCGTCTTATGAGGCAAGTCAGTTTATCTCATCTCGTTCATTTAGGGATAATCATAATTCCTTATCTACCTTAATTACATTGTGACAATGGCAAATTGAAATGTGATATTGATTATAAAAGTTTTTAATTATTATAATAGCAATAACTGTTAGCATTTTTAAATCTGGTGTTGTTTATGTGTAAGTCACTGTGCTGGCACTTAATACATGTAAGCTCAGTCTTTATAATTATCTAACAGGGACTAATATTATTTATAATGTTTATGTGAAGGAGCTACAGCTTAGAAAGATGAAGGAGTTGGGTCAAGGATACATAGGTGGGAGGGAACAGGGCTAGAATTGAAGTCTTCTGAACCTCCACCTGCACCCTCAGAGCCCCCTGCAACAGTGAATGATCAAATGCATTCAGTACCTTTCATTAAAAATGCTCCTTGACCACTACTTGAACCATGCTCCGTTACTACCCAGCTCATTTTCAAAGGCTCCTGTTAACTCTCCTAAAGGCATTATAGAGCTAGATTGCGACTTCATTTATTTTCATTATAGCTGCTTTCTTTTCTATGTCATTAATTCATGCTTCTCTTTTGTAATTTTACTGTCAGGTTCTCCACCAAGTGCTCTAGGCAATTAAAAACACATGCACACAATATTTAAGCTTTTCAGCGAGTGAAGATTGACCTCATTTCCTGTTTTTCCTCCCTCTTCGTGCTGTCTTCAGGGTTGATGTGCCTCCCTCATCTTCTGCCTCCAATAGTGCTTAAGCCTCTCTCATATTGGCACAGGTTAAAACTCGTCCACAGCCTCTGGATGTTTCATTAGTCGTTTTACATTGCTATAAAGGAATACCTGAGATAGGGTAATTGATGAAGAAAGGAAATTTATGGTATGGCAGGCTGTACAAGAACCATGGCCCCAGTATCTTCTCAGCTTCTAGTGAGGTCTCAGGAAGCTTTTACTCATGGAGGAAGGCAAGGGGAGCCAGTGTGTCACGTGGCAAGAGAGGGAGCAAGCAAGAAGAGGTGCCGGGCTGTTTTAAACAACCAGCTCTAGAGCAAGAAGTCACACATTACTGCCAGGAAGGCACCAAACCGTTCATGAGAGATCTGCCCCCATGACCAAAACACCTCCCTTCAGGCCCCACCTCCAACAAGATGTCATTCTTTGCTTCCCTAAAGTTCTTAGGTCTTCAAAGCACTCACTCAACAAAGTGGAAAAGTATTTATACCATAGTTATGCTATTCTGTAGATCCAGGACATATTGCAAATTATCAGTTACATGCAATGAGTTGTTAGGCTTCAGTGCATTTTAAAGCAAAGGATTCTCTGCCTTTGCTTCAGACTAAGAGACTGAGTTGGTCTTTATATACACAGGTTTGTAAATTCAAACTACACTTTAATTCATGTTATTTACTATTATAAATGTACTTCTTTCACCTAAATAAGTTCAATGGAGGTAGACGCAATATCATTTCTGTATGCTTTAACTTTCCTGTGGAGATTATAGCATGGCCAGGTGGTGAATGAGAATTATAAAGTGATGATTAAAATGGAAATGAACCATCTGTAATAATATTAAATAATTGAGTAGAAAATTTCAATCTAAGTGTCAAAGCTTATCAACCAAAATAATTCATGAAAAACTGTTATTAGGAGCGGTTTCAGGTTATTATTGGTCTGAGGATTAATAATCTCTTTTGCTAAAAACTACTTTTTTTTAAACGTTTATTTGAGGTTCAGGTGTACATGTACAGGTTTGTTAGATAGGTAAATTGCATGTCTCAGGGGTTTGATGGACAGATTATTTCTTTACCTAGGTAATAAGCATAGTATCCAAAAGGTAGTTTTTCAATCCTCACCCTCCTCCTACCTTTCACCCTCAAGTAGGCCCCAGTGGCTGGCTGTTGTTCCCTTCTTTGTGTACATGTGTACTCAATGTTTAGGTCCCACTTATAAGTGAGAATATATACTTATTTTCTTGTTCTTGCATTAGTTTCTTAGGACAATGGCTTTCAGTTCCATCCATGTGGCTGCAAAGGACATACGCTCATTCTTTTTTATGACTGCATAGTATTCCATGGTGCATATGTATCACATTTTCTTTATCCAGTCTATCATTGATGGGCTTTTAGGCTTATTCTGTGTCTTTGCTATTGTGAATAGTGCTGCAGTGAACATACGTGTTCATGTGCCTTCATGGTAGAATGATTTATCTTTCTTTAGTTATATATCCAATAATGGGATTGCTGGCCCTAATGGTAATTTTAACTTTTTTGAGAGATCCCCAAACTGCTTTCAATAATGGCTGAACTAATTTACATTCCCATCAGCAATTTCTCCTCAACCTTGTGAGCCTCTGTTATTTTTGACTTTTTAATAGCAGCCATTCTGATTGGTATGAGATGATATCTCATGGCAGTTTTAATTTGCATTTCTCTAATGTGATGTTGAGCATTTTTTTCAAATGCTTATTGGCCATGTGTATATCTTCTTTTGAAAAGTCTACGTTCATGTCCTTTGCCCACTTTTAAAGGGGTTGTTTATTTTTTGCCTGTTGATTTAAGTTCTTAGAGATTTGGGATATTAGACCTTTATCAGATGCATACTTTTTTTTTTTTTTTTAATACTTTAAGTTCTAGGGTACATGTGCACAACATGCAGGTTTGTTACATATGTATACATGTGCCATGTTGGCATGCTGCACCCATTAACTTGTCATTTACGTTAGATATATCTCCTAATGCTATCCCTCCTCTCTCCCCACCCCCCCAACAACAGGCCCCAGTGTGTGATGTTCCCCTTCCTGTGTCCAAGTGATCTCATTGTTCAATTCCCACCTATGAGTGAGAACATGTGGTGTTTGGTTTTCTGTTCTTGTGATAGTTTGCTGAGAATGATGGCTTCCAGCTGCATCCATGTCCCTACAAAGGACAGGAACTCATCCTTTTTTATGGCTGCATAGTATTCCATGATGTATATGTGCCACATTTTCTTAATCCAGTCTGTCACTGATGGACATTTGGGTTGATTCCAAGTCTTAGCTATTGTGAATAGTGCCGCAATGAACATACATGTGCATGTGTCTTTTTCTCCTATTCTGCAGATTTTATCTGTTTACTTTGCTGATAGTTTCTTTTGCTGTGTAGAAGCTCTTTATTTTAATTAGATTCCATTTGTCAATTTTTGAAACTACTCTTTTAAAAAGGAAAATTGTAAAGAGCTTTTAAAGCCAAATTTAACAAGCAATAAACTTTTTAAAGTAATTGATTCAACTACCTGATTATCAAAACTTCGGTATAACAACAAAAGATACTATAAACAAAATTAATTTTGTCTTTAAATTTAAAAACCTGAGAGAAAATGTTCCCCCCAAAATTAAACAAAGGTTCAATTTTGTAATATGTAAAGACTGTTCACAAATTAATTATGCAAAATGACATAATAAAAGACACAAATAAAGTACGAATAGTCATTTCACAAAGGAAATAAAAATGATCCCAATAAAGACAATAATGTCCAACCTTACCAATTAATGAACTGACAAACCCAATTTTGTGGTCTAATGGGGAATTTTTTCATTTGCACTGTATTAATTAGTTCATAACATTCATCATTATTAAGTGTGTGGAAAATTTGATTCCAGGTCAAGCAAGTTGGGCCCGTTTGGATGGCATACTGGTGATACTTACAAAAATTTTGAAAACATATATTGTTTGACCCAGTAATTCTACCTGTGGTGATTTATTCATCAAAACCACTCGTATTCACCACTAAGAAGCCTTCACCAAAATGTTTATTGCAAATTTAGAATGCAAAGTATTAAAAACAATCAAAATGCCCATCAATAGGAGAAAACTAAAATATATAATAATATATTCTTACCAGTCAGTGCTAAGCAACCATTGAAAATAATTTGGTGAGTATATAAAGACAGATTAAAATATCAAACTGAAGGGCCAGGCACAGTGGCTTACACCTGTAATCCCAGCACTTTGAAAGGCTAAGTAGGAAGGATCTCTCGAGCCCAGGAGTTCAAGATCAGCCTGCGCAACATGGTGAAACATCTCCACAAAAAATACAAATAGCCAGGCATGGTGGCATGTGCCTGTGGTCCCAGCTATCTGGGAAGCAGAGGTGGGAGGAGGTCACCTGATCCCAGAAAGTTTGAGGCTGAAGTAAGTTGCAATTGTGCTACCGCACTCCAACTTGGGTGACAGAGTGAGACCCTGTCTCAAAAAATAAAAATAAAAAATAAAACAGCCTCAAACTATTCACTATAAAAAGCAAGTCTCAGAATAAAATAAATGGAAGAGTCTCAATTATCTCTTAAAAATTATATATATGTATAAATATATCTAAATATATGCAAATGTGTATAAAGTTTTGAAAAAGTTCTAAAAGGATATAGGACACACTGAAACAAAAGTGATTACCTCTTGGGGAAGAGAATGGGTTGAAAGAGTGGCAATTAGTATTAACTTGGTATTTGATACTAAAATTTGGTATTATTTATTTTATATACACTTAAATTACTTACATTTTAATAATAAAAATAAATTCTTCTATTACTTTTATACTTCTTATAAGTCGGGCAAATATAGGTAGTATAACTGAAGTAAGTAAATGTTTCCAGAAAAGATTTGATGAATTATCAGTCAATTAGTGATAGTGTTCTGAAGAGTGGGCATTTTTGAACATTTTTCCTGTTTATGCCTTGAGTTTTTAAATTAAATTTCAAAAAAAATAATTTTACCACACTTGTACGGCTTAGCTTTGGCTAGAATCAAAATTTTATGTAAATTGAGCATCTGTTGGAAACAAATAATCAGAACCTCCTCAATAAAACAGCATTGAGAGGTGGGAGAGAGGGTACGAATCTCAGCATGGTTTTTGGGAGACCATTTTTTTAACTTTATATTTGAAAAGTATTTTTTTTTTAAATTTGACAAGTAAAAAAGCAGTATGAGACAAAGCAGTATGAGAAAAATTAATTTAAAAAATAAATTTAAAAAAGGAAAAGGAAAAGAAATTAAAATTTGACTTTCTCTGCTATGAGAGATAGTTGTTCTGTAATTTTATAAATATTATAAGAAACTTAACCTGTCTTCATGTATTAAATAAGATGGAGTAAAAACGAAACCTGGAGTGAATGCTAACGTCGCATTAATAATGCCATTAGTTAATATTCTCTCTCCACCATCATCTTGAATGTCTCAGTAACACAATAACATGGTCTCCACTTAGTGCTTGAAAAATTAAACTCCCTTCCTTTTGGGAAAATATCTCTCTAAAAAGCAGAGAGATTGTTCTTGGACATTAAGGAAATTCTGTAGATTGACTGCAATTCATGAGCCTGAGTGAAACTTTCAAGCACTTTAATTGTTGCTACAATTATGAATATCCAAGCTGTTTTTACATATTATTTTTAAAGGATACAAAAGTAATTCTCTTTCCCCCTTCAAGATAATACAGTAAAATTTGTTTTCTTTGACACAATTTTAATTGAACTACACACGCATGTTTTCCAACTTAGTATGACAATAGAAAAAGTGATCATTATTCTTCTGACTCATTCTAAAACTCTTACAGTGTGAGAGGACACTCTTGGAGGTTTGCTTTTCTCTTTACCATGACAGTGCAAACTTGTTGCTTGCTACTCTGCAACCATTTCTGAACTCAAATTATTTTAGAAATTCTTCAAAATTTAACATTTTCTCCTGATCCTTTTTGAGGAATCAGTATACCATTGTGGTCATCCCTGCTTATAAAACTGGGTTAATAATATTACCAACTACACTGTTGGTTTGAGAATGACACAGGATGGTGTGTATTTGTTATGTGCAGAACCCAGTACCTGGCTTGTATGGAGCAGCCCTTTCTAAATAAGTACTGCTAGCATGATTTTTTTCTTCCATGAGTTCCTATTTCTCTTTTACTCTAAATTTTCATGACAATAGGCTATACATTACTTATTTTCCAAAATAAATGTTATGGTAACCACCTGCATGAAGAAAGGTGAAAAAAAAATAGAATGTATTATGAATGACTATTTCCGAAAATTCAACTATCTAACATTGTATAAATAACACCTTGAAGAGTAGCTTGATTTTTCTCATTTTCAGCTTATTTTTTCTTTCCTTCTCTTTCCATATTTATATTGTAAGTGGTTGCCAGCACTGAACAATGCAGTTATCCAGACTACAAATGTACTGTTGTCATACTCCTCCAAACACACACATACACACGAACACACACAATCATTGTCAACCTTAATCATAATTGTTTAAGCAAAAGGAGGAATTCAGGCTACAAATCCCTATCTCTGAGAAGAAAGTTTTATAGAGAGCTTATTCGCATTCTACTGCTTCCAGACCTTCAAAGGAGATATGTGGTTGTTCCTTAACCTCAGGATGCTTTAGGGAATCCCAGCTTCAACATTCATTCAGTGATTCCTCTGGGAGTCATTCTCATAAGTACCCCAAAGAAATTGAGATTGAGAAAAGATTTCCTATAACTTTGCAGACATTAGGAACCAAAAGAAGTATCCTTTTTTCTTCACCTGGTATACAACAAATTTCTTGCCTCTTCTCAAACAGGTAAACCATTTCTCTAATATGTGAAGAGGAATTAGGGAATGGAAGGTAATCTAAAATTTACTAAATTGCCTAAAACATGTCAGTAAATTACAACAGTTATTTTTCCTATCATCACAGTTCTATGGAGATGATATTATAGTCTTCATTTCTCATATGAACGAGTCTCAGAGAAGTTAGAGATTTTCCTGAGTCCCAGCATGAAATGCAGCAGGTGCAAATGGTGCCACTTATCAATTGCATTTCTTCCTGTCGCCCTACAAAATTCCCATGTTACTCATGATACATTGTGTTTTCTCATCCTAACATTTACATCACTAGATATTGGAATGAATCCAAAAGTCATTTGTTTTTTATATTTTTTTATAAATGCTAATATTTTATGGGAGACAGGAATTCTTTTCCGCTCCATGAAACTTTTTATTAGTACGCAACATCATTCGAGACAACTGACTGAAAAACAAAGGTTGAAAGAACATACATATCTGCTGTTCCATTTCTAAAAGCCTTTATAAGCTGCTCCTGAAAAGTGAGCGAAATATCAGTATTTCTGCCCCCAGTAGAATGCATCCTCTCTGGTTTCAGCGGCAGGTTAGTCATTAGTGTGTGTAAGCGTGCATTCCACAGCAGAATCATGAGGGTTTGGATAAGGAAGGTTAATTCGACTGTAGTAAGTACATAATATAGAGAAATATTTTTCTTCACAAAAAAGCTGAAAATTGTCCCTGGACTGACACCAAAAGAGAAAGGGTGACAGTTTTGGTGGACTTGTTAGCACTAAGCTACATACATTTTGCCAGACATTTACAGGTACTCATCTGTATTATGTTTCATTATGTTCTGTTTTTGGCGATTTAGACACACTCATTTTTTATACGAGAAAATATTTTACAATGTGTTTTGATATACTGTAATGGAATTTGTGCTAAAATGTAAAGAGCATATATTAGTTCCTATAAGCTTTCTGAAAACCTTTATGAAGTATAATTGCCCAAGCAAAAAACTGTTTGCAGACTTTTAGTGCAACATTCAAAGCAAATACACAAAAAGCATATTATTCTGTTCGCTTCAGAGGACTTGATGTATCTATACCATTTATTTATTTATTTATTTATTTCCAATAGGTTTTGGGGGAACAGGTGGTGTTTGGTTACATGGATATGTTCTTTAGTGGTGATTTATGAGATCTTGGCACACCCATCACCTGAGCAGTGTACACTGTACCCAGTGTGTAGTCTTTTACCCTCAATTCCCCTCCCAGCCTTTCCCTGGAGTCCCCAGAGCACTTTTTAAAAAATAATAATAATATTCTTGTCTTTTAGGGAAGGTGTGGACCATTTGTATGTGTGTGTACCGGGTAATAATATAAAATGTATTTCTTACTGTTGTTCTAAACTAATTTTCATTGCCAATAAAAAAAAAATAGCTCTAGAGAGGTGGAACTTTTAAGAAACTTGTCCATAACCAGAAGCCACTTCTGTGGTGCTTCACTTACATCACTGAAAGCGGCTAGGAGTAGAATACAGGGATGAAGTAAAACCAAAAAAAAAAAAAAAAAAAAAAAAGGAAAACAGTAGTGAAATCATTGTGAACATCTGAGTGATCAATTGGTTATTATTTTTTGAATAAGACAGATCTTATAATTCAGCTAACAAACGTTGGGTTCAGATCTCAGCTCTACAACTTGTTGGTTAAGGAACCCTGACCAAAATTATTTAACCATGCTAGGCTCCCTATAAAATGAGGATGAAACTACCGTCTGTCTCCTCAGGCAGTTAACTAAATTAAGGTGTGTAATTCATACATTGAAATTACTGCTCGACATAGAATAAATTTTCAATGACTATAAACTACTCAGTGAACACCTCTACCGGAGGCATCACAAAGTGTTAATTTACAGACTAACCTAAAGTGTTTTTGTTTTGTATGTTTGTATAGTTTATACTTTGCTAAAATTACTTGCTAAATTAGTAGTCTCTCAAGTAAATGATAAATTTTGCTTTTTTATCTTCGAAGATATATAATTTATTTGTAAGGTCTTATGGTTTTCTAACTATTGAATGAGGATAGTTTCATTTTGTTTAATGTTTTACTGTAGGATATTAATAGTTAAAGTAAGTAGGCATAATTTTTTTAATGATTTCAAAGACATATCCTTAAGTACTTCTTTTTTTGACTCCTAAGTATAGAAGCCCACACAATATGGTAACAAGGTTTTCAGATATATGAGTTTTGGAATGAGTTAAATGAGGAAAACAAAAAGAAGATATTTGAACAAACTGAGAAAAAACAGTTAATAAAATAGTTTTCTATTATAGAATTAATACATATTCATTATAAAAATTTAGGTAATAGCCAAAGATAAATTAAACAATATTACTATTTAGATGTATATGTTTCAAATGCATTTGTTGTGCACATATACAGCTAATAACAGTTTTTTCACAAAATGAAATCATACCATACATAATTTTATAAGTTCCTTTTGTCCTGTGACTATATCATGGATGTTTTCTATGTCAAGACATGTAAGTCAATAGTATTGTTTTTAAGAGCAGTATAATATTCCATTCTTTGTTTGGACCATAGTTTTTTAAACAATTACTTATTCAGGAACATTTATCTAACATCTGATATTTAGAAATTGCAAACAATGCTCTGTTGTTTTATAAAACTCTCTGTATCCTTCTCCAAATATTTCAATATGATAAATTTCTCCTTCAGTTCATAAAAGTAGTCACCAATTACTGAACACTATTTGACAATTATAGTGTTGAAAGTTTTATATACACCATTCCATGGGATTATTACAATAATTATTGCAATAATCTGATGAAAGAGATACATTATTCACTACATTTTACCAAATAGGGCAACTGAAAATTAATAAAGTTGAATAATTTGCCAAAAGTCCACAGAAAGCAGGAATTATAACCAGGAACAACAGACTCCAAAACTCATGTGTATAACCACCACACTATACTACTCTCGTGTAGTATAGTTTGAATATTTTAATTTTTTTATTATTCTTACTTAGTTTCCAGTTAATTTAAATTATTTTTTGATGAATAACCTAAATTATACTTTGCAGGACCAATTTCAACTTATTTGTCCTTGGTCCCCCATGAATTGTCTAATATGTAATCTTGTCAAGTAGCTGCATGACACATTCAAATTACATGGCATTTCAAAAAGGTGCAGGTTGCTGTATTGCTACAAATATTCATTACTAAGTTGAGGACTAATATGTTGCTTGGAAAGAAAATTACTCTATCAATGACTTTATTGAATGAGCACCACTTATTAGCCCCAAGTGAAAGGTGTTAAGGAGGGAATGGCAAGGTTTTCACCTTAGTGCCAATACTCAAACTGCTTTAGACTGGTAACCAGTTGGCCAGCCAATTTAATTATTCCTCACCATGATTCAACATAAAAGGAAGTAATGAGCATTGGGAATATAATAATATCATGGATGCTAAGTATACTGCATAAAGACATGCACAGCAAATGCAAAACTGCCAGTTGCAGTAAAAAAAAAAGGTACTGGGGGAGAGGGAAGTGGGAGGGGAGTTGCTGTTCAATGGGTGTCAAGTTTCTGTTACAGAAGATGAATGAGTTCTAGATATTTGGTGTAAAACATTGTGCTAATAGTGAACAAATACTACACTGTGCACTTAAAAATCTGATAAAGGTTAGATATTATTACATGTTCTTACCACAATTTTTTAAAATGTAAAGTAAAAGGAAAAGTACTTTTGAAATAAGAAAGTGGGGAACAAACATTTCTTTCCAAGACCAACACTGTCATCTCTGTGATTTCAAGTGGCTTTCTCAAGCAGCATATCTTAGTGATATATTCGATATCTAATATAGCCTCAATCAATTACCCATTGCCAAAGAAATGACTTTTCTGAGATGAAGGTAATAGAATTCCTTAACAAGATCAAAAGGAAGTCATGTAAAAGAACTGATGGCTTATAGATTGATTTTTTCCAATCCTTAAAGATTGTCTTTATCTCCTACTTGCCTGAGAAATATATTGATAGGGTATCAGTGGGCATATTTAAAAATCACATCCGTATACTGCATTAGATGATTGAGAAATGCATTTGAGTAAAATGTCACCAAGAGTAATTAGAAAGTGATTTGTCTTGACTTCCTAATACTTGAATGAGTAGAATCATTTAACCTTTTAGCTTTGAGCATGATATGTTGATATGTGATGGGGCACCAGAAGTTGGATTCAGTGAGAAATATCTCAGTATTCAAAACTATCTAAAGAGGTTCTGAATGCTTCCTGAAAATATTGACAGATACAATTAAAAGTTTTGACTTAATTTTACTAAGAAATGAACTCATTATGCTTAGGTCAGATCATCCTTCTTGCAGTTATGAAATAATTTATGTTTATTATATTTTATCTTTACATTTTCATTATAATAAACATTTTAATGTACCTAACACTGGCAATCCTTTTGAATACTATGTATCCATTAAGTGATCAGCAGATACAGAAAGATTTACATTATGCTTAGGAATATCTTCTTCACAGCATTTGTATGTTATCACAATGCTTTTGTGCACAGAAGAGAACAAATTTTATTCCAAAGAAATGTAGTAGTAAGTGTGGTAAAGCTCTGTGTTTGAGAGGGTAGAAGCATTGTGGGATTTAAAACAATAGCAGAAAAAAAAATAATTGCAAGGCTACTCTCAAACAAAATGCCATTCTCAAATTTCACAAATAACAAATTTGATATAACTTTTAGTATCCCTTATGAATATCAACTTTTAATGACTTATGAATCAGACTTGATATTTACAGCATGCAGACTGCGTCCCCCCAAATAGAATTGGATATGAGAAAATGGAAACCTTTAGACAGAGTTTATAAATCTTTGACATTTACCTTTTCTTCTCTTCTATATACATATCAAATAAAAATTTAGATTCATGGTTATCTGAGATCTATCAGCAAATATTTATCAAGAACTTATTAATTCCAGGCATATTGTGAGGTGCTGTAAGGCATGGAAACCATGAGACACAACAGTGAAGTGTTTAAAAAAGCAAAAGAATGGGAGCCCAGCAAAAGAAAAAAATATGAGCCAACCAAAAGAGTCCCCAGTGGCCAATTTTGAGTAACACATAATGGAGTAATTTGATAAACAAAATAAATATTGTAGTATTATATTATACTCCAGTGTATAGAATGAATATCCCTGAGTGCATAGTTATATAAATAAATGATTAAATACATAAATGAGGGAGAAAGACAGATGTGTCATACAGAAGAATTCCCAACAATTTATGTGGATACTTCACCCTCAAGTAGAAGAAGCATAAATTTGAAGTCCATAATTGTGAGCTGCACATAATAATCTCCTCCCAAATAGTGCAGTATAGAAATGGAGAAAAAGAGGAACTTTATAGTGGAAAAACCTGATAAACATTGCCTCAGCAAAGTAATAAAAGTTAACATCAAGAATGGTAAGGTGTATTAATAGCCAATAATAACTTGATATGATGTGATGAGAATGACATTTCACCTCCTTTTTCTAGCAACATAAAACAGAGGGAAAAATAAAAACTAAGAAAATAAGCAAAAAAGAAAATATGAATAAAATATTAGGTTTAGTGAATAATAATATATTAATATTGACTCATTAGTTTTGATGAAAGAACCATAGTAATATAAGAAGTTAAAAATAGAGGGAACTGGATTTGGAATATACAACAACTTTCTCTACTCTCTTTGTAAATTTCCTGTACATCTAAAACTATTCTGAAATTTAAAGTTTATTTAAAAGTTACATATTAAGAGATACCTGAAGGTTTAGTCTAAGAGGGCCTATGGAGCATCCCACTTATGACTAAAAGAAGGCAAACCTGTCTCTTTGTGCTCATAACTGCTCATCTGTTGAATTGCTATATAGTTCCCTGTTTATTATTTTGATGGACATTGTACATACTTTCCTACTTTCATATTGCTTCTTTCAGTGACAAGCTACTAAAAGGCATAAACCCTAGTTCTGAGTTACTCATGCCCTCTCTTGATTAAAAAATAGGGCAGCAATGGTTTTCCAATACAAAGCTGGGTTTTCTATATCTCTGGAGAAAATGACTTTGTAGACAAAGGAAAGAGGAATTAAAGTGTTTGGATGAATGAGTCAGGATGATCTGAGCAAAGGTGAAGGGCAATTTTTGCTTGATTTTTATTTTTTACTCTTTCTTCTTTGCATGTCTATTTTTTTCTTTGTTTTATTATAAAAATAGATCAGAATTCTGACAAAGAAAAAGTATGGTTTTCCAAAAAAGGGTATGTGCAGGAATATTCTTGAATAAAAAGCACAAGCACCTATGCGTTCCTTCCTCTTTTTTGACACTTGGATTTTGCAGGGAAAGTGAAATTAAAAATGGCACTTCTTCATGCAAAAAAAAAAAAGAGCAAAAACTCTTAGCACAGATGGTTAGCAACAAGGTTGAGGACACAATTAACAGTCTGAAATTATATCATTGTATAGTCTGTCAGCAACTCCGAAGCTGGGCAGCAGCATCCAGGACTGAATTGGCTTTATTAATAAGGCATCCTTTCATTTCCTTTCTGTCTAACTCTTATGTCACTTGTCACTACAACAGATTTTTTTAAGTATCTGCAAATGAATTTGATCCCAAAAGCTTATCTTTTCTGCAGCATGCGTTATTTCTTCTAAAGTAGAAGTTTCTCTTAAATTTCTACTTACACTTAGTATGGAGCTTTCAGGTAAAACTCTCAAACAAAAAGTGCTTGACACTAGTAAGGCAGAGATCACCCTTTTGGAAAAATATATCTACTACTTATTGATTGCCTTAAATGCAGATAATGCAAATCTCAATTTAATCTCCATGTCTTAAAAAAATGACCAGCAGATAGAAATTAACATTACGGGTGTATATTAGTCCATTTTCATACCGCTATGAAGAAATACCAGAGACTGGGTAATTTATAAGGAGAAAGCAAGCTAGGTACTTCCTAGATAAAACTGGGGTACAGGCATTGTGTAAATATACCTGTTCCAAGTGGGAGAAAACGTCCAAAATGAAGGGCTTGCAGGCCCCATGCAATTCTGAAATTCAACAAGGCAGTCAAGTCTTAAAGCTTCAAAAGACTTCCTTTGACCCCACATCTCAAATCCAGGTCATGCTGATGCAAGAGGTAGGTTCTCATGGTCTTGGGAAGCTGTGCCCCTGTGTCTTTGCAGGGCACAAACCCCCTCCTGGCTGTTTTCATGCTCTGGTGTTGAGTGACTGCAGCTTTTCCAGCTATGTGGTGCATGCTGTTAGTGTATCTATTCTTCTGGAGTCTGTAGGAAGGTGGCTTCCTTCTCACAGCTCCACTAGGCAGTGCCCCAGTGGGGACACTTTGTGGGGGTTCACATTCCACATTTTTCTTCATCATTATCCTAGTGGAAGTTCTCCATGAGGGCTCTGCCGCTGCAGCAAACTTCCGCCTGGACATCCAGGCATTTCCATACATCCTCTGAAATCTAGTTGGAGGTTCCCAACCTTAAGTTATTGACTTCTTTGCACCTACAGGCTTAGCATCATGTGTAAGCTGCCAAGGTTTGGAGCTTGCACCCTCTGAAGCAATAGCCTGAGCTATACACTGCCCTCTTTTAACCATGGTTGGCACTGAAGCCACTGAGACACAGGGGGCACCATGTCCCAAGGCTGCATAGAGTGGGGCCTCCAGGCTTGTGGTGGGAGGGGCTGCTGTGAAGGTCTCTGACATGCCCTGAAGACATTTTGTCCATTGTCTTAGTGATTAACATTTGGCTTCTCATTACTTGTGCAAATTTATGCAGCTAGCTTGAATTTCTCACCCCAAAATGGGGTTTTCTTTTCTATCACATTATCAGGCTGCAAATTTTTGAAACTTTTATGCTCTACTTCCTCTTGCATGTTTTGCCACCTAGAAATTTCCTCCTCCAGATACCCTAAATTATCTCTCTTAAGTTCAAAGTTCTACAGATCCTTAGGGCAGGGGCAAAATACCACCAGTATCTTTGCATAGCAAGAGTGACCTTTATTCCAGTTCCCAGCAAGTTCCTCATCTCCATCTGAGACCACCTCAGCCTGGACTTTGTTGTCCATATCACTATTCAGAATTTTGGTCAAAGTCATTTAAGTTTCTAGGAAGTCTCAAACTTTCCCACATCTTACTGTCTTCCAAGCCTTCCAAGTCTACAGGACGTTACAAATTTTCTAACATCTTCCTGTCTTCTTCTGGGACCTCCAAAGTATTCCAACCTCTTCCTGTTACCCAGTTCCAAAGTCGCTTCCACATTTTCAGGTATCTTTAAAGCAGCACCTCACTAACCAGTACCAATTCACTGTATTAGTCCATTTTCATACCGCTATGAAGAAATACCTGAGACTGGGTAATTATAAAGAAAAAGAGGTTTAATCAACTTATATTTCCACATGGCTGAGGAGGCCTTACAAACATGGCAGAAGGTGAAGGAAGAGCAAAGGCACATCTTACATGGCAGCAGGCAAAAGAACGTATGCAAGGGAACTGCCCTTTATAAAACCATCAGATCTCATGAGACTTATTTGCTGTCACAAGAACAGCACAGGAAAACCCATCCTTATGATTCAATTACCTCAGTTACCTCCTACTGCAACCCCCCCATGACATGCTGAGATTATGATCTACTCTCATCACTGAGAATACTCATATTCTTCAATCATAACGTTCAAATATCTGAAGTATGTCATGCATTACATACCTAAAATCTTCATAGAAATGTAGTTACATTTGAATGATAAATATTTGTTTTATGTTATATTGACCTTAGAACTAGGTAATAATTAAAATGAACACTTCAGTTTCTGGTTTGTAAAGAGGAGTTTTGATAGAATATTCAATTTTTGCTAATATAGCCAGACATGCAATTGTTTTCATTTCTTTGATTAAAATTAATGAGATTTTTGAAATTATCTCAAAGGCATTATGTTCGTGACAAGTTATCTATAACACAATATGGAAACTATCCTTTAATGATAAGTTTCTTCTGAAATGTATTTTTATTACTGTTTTTATACTTTTACAATATTAATCTTAATGGTAAAATCTAGACAGAATATATAGGCTTTTGTATCATTTTTCCAAAGTTTGGAATACTACTAGTAATCAGAGATTTTTATTGACTATTCTATGAATAAAGATAAAGCGTTCCATGAACAAATAAGTTTCAGAAATGTTTCCTATTGCAGTCTTCTCTGTATCTTTCTATTAGCATACAAAATGTTCTGGTAAGTCCTGTAAAAAAGACTCTGAATCAGGTGGGATGCAGGAGAATAAAAAGCCTCAAGGGAGAATGAGGAAATTAAAGCAAGAAAGTGGAGGGTTCCAGGGGCATCAGAGAAGCTGGGGTTTAGGTCAAAAGGGAGGAAGGCAGAGCAGCATAGCAGTATAAGGCTGAACAGAAAGGAGAGGGCAGATATTCACAGAGGCTTGCACTTTGTGTAATGAACTAGAACAGTGGGAATAGGAAACATGAGGAATTAACTCCCTTCAATATTTTAAAGAGAACTCAAGAATTATGTTGCAAGCTGAGAATCCAGGGATTGTGGGAGATCTGGGAATGTGACAGTGATAAGCAAGTCTTTGCTAGGACTTATCCCACTGGCACGCTACTACTTCTCCAGATTCTGGCTGTTGCCTTTGAGATTTTCCTAACTATGGCTTGGCTACTTTTCTTGACTACAGTTTATAATTTCTCTCTTCTTGTCTGCCATATACTCATCTTCCAATTTTAATTTTATCCCGTCTCAATTTTACATCCCAGCCTTCTGAAGTGATTACTTAGTCCAAACACTCCTATAAAATATATGTATATTGGTGAAAATATATTTTAATGGCAGTGTCAGTAGTAAGACCAACAGCTTACACACTGGGATTCTTTGCTTGTGAATATTGCTAAGAAACTGTACAATTCTTTTAAAACCTAATAATTTCAGAGATTGAACAGGATATAGAAATATGGCAAAGAAAATCAATCCCATTTACATTTTCTAGTCCTAAGGCAAATTTCTAGGTCCTGAAGTTCATCAGTACAGCTGCTTCTTATATTAACAAGTGATAAGTGATACTAAAAGATAAGATTAATCTCATATCTTGAGAAATACTCAATTTTATTCCTTCTGGCTGTAAATAGAAAACAAATGAAGCACAATCCAGTTATGAATACGGGTCCTGGCCAGCAGAGGTCTGGGCTATGTCAATGTCAGATCTAAGGTAGTAACCTGGAGAGACAAAGCTGGTGCATCTTGCCAAAAGTGAACAAGAGGCCAAATACCAGAAGATCTATAAAAGAAGAAAATGATCAGAATCGGGACAGACTTCGATGAAGTGCTGTTCAAAGGTTCATCATTAACTAAGATAACACAACTAAGTGAATCTAATCCTACATCAGAGGCTGTCTCTTCACTCTCTTCTGTGTGTGTCCCACCTCCACCTGAGAAGTTCATTTTTTTCTGTATGCAGGTATGCTATGAGGTCAGCATTACAGGTTGTTAACAAAATTTTCAGAAAGACATAGCTAATAGAAGGATCATGATATATTATTTTGTTTATGCATGCTCAAAAATATTTTTAAAATACATGTACTATGCATACAGAATAGTATTTACATACAAACACTTTTTGACACTGTATTTTATGCTAATATAGGTTTCTTATTTTTTCTCTCTCTCTCTTTTTTTTTAATTATTATACTTTAAGTTCTAGGGTACATGTGCATAACGTGCAGGTTTGTTACATATGTATACTTGTGCCATGTTGTCGTGCTGCACCCATCAACTCGTCAGCACCCATCAACTCGTCATTTACATCAGGTATAACTCCCAATGCTATCCCTCCCCCTCCCCCGTCTCCCCTCCCCAAAATAGGCCCCAGTGTGTGATGTTCCCCTTCCTGAGTCCAAGTGATCTCATTGTTCAGTTCCCACCTATGAGTGAGAACATGCAGTGTTTGGTTTTCTGTTCTTGCAATAGTTTGCTGAGAATGATAGTTTCCAGCTGCATCCATGTCCCTACAAAGGATACAAACTCATCCTTTTTTATGGCTGCATAGTATGCCATGGTGTATATGTGCCACATTTTCTTAATCCAGTCTGTCACTGATGGACATTTGGGTTGATTCCAAGTCTTTGCTATTGTGAATAGTGCCGCAATAAACATACATGTGCATGTGTCTTTATAGCAGCATGATTTATATTCCTTTGGGTATATACCCAGTAATGGGATGGCTGGGTCATATAGTATTTCTAGTTTTAGATCCTTGAGGAATCTCCATACTGTTTTCCACAATGGTTGAACTAGTTTACAATACCACCAACAGTGTAAAAGTGTTCCTATTTCTCCACATCCTCTCCCACACCTGTTGTTTCCTAACTTTTTATGATTGCTATTCTAACTGGTGTGAGATGGTATCTCATTGTGGTTTTGATTTGCATTTCTCTGATGGCCAGTGATGACGAGCATTTTTTCATGTGTCTGTTGGCCATATGCATGTCTTCTTTTAAGAAGTGTCTGTTCATATCCTTTGCCCATTTTTTGATGGGGTTGTTTGATTTTTTTTCTTGTAAATTTGTTTGAGTTCTTTGTAGGTTCTGGATATTAGCCCTTTGTCAGATGAGTAGATTGCAAAAGTTTTCTCCCATTCTGTAGGTTGCCTGTTCACTCTGATGGTAGTTTCTTTTGTTGTGCAGAAGCTCTTTAGTTTAATTAGATCCCATTTGTCAATTTTGGCTTTTGTTGCCGTTGCTTTTGGTGTTTTAGACATGAAATCCTTGCCTATGCCTATGTCCTCAATGGTATTACCTAGGTTTTCTTCTAGGGTTTTTATGGTATTAGGTCTAACATTTAAGTCTCTAATCCATCTTGAGCTAATTGGTTTCTTATTTTTTTAACCCAAGAAAGGGCATAGTTATAGGGGAGAATATACATAGGATAATCAAGATTTTATTATAATTATAAAATAAATTCATAACAACATATAATTTTAAAAACTATTTTTACATAGATTATATCATGTTATCTTCATAAAAAGCCTGTGGTTTTGATGAGGTAAATATTTTGTCTACATTTCAGAAATAAAGAGAAATAAAATCTTAGTGAACTTTAGGGTTGCTGTGGTCTGAATGTTTGTGGCCCTCCCAAAATTCCTATGTTGAAAACCTAATCACCAATGCTATAGAATTAGGTAGAAGAGGAGATTAGGTCAGGAGGGAGAAGCCCTTGTTACTGGTATTAGAGTCTTTATAAAAGAAGCCCTAAAGAGCTGACTCGCCCCTTTCTGCCATGTGACGACACAGTGAGAAGATGGCCCTCACCAGATACCTAATCTGTTGGCACCTTGATCTTGGACTTCCCTGCTTCCAAAATGATGAGACATAAATTTTTGTTGTTTATAAGACACTCAGTTTATGGTGTTTGTTACACAGTCCAAAAGGACTAAGACGGGAGTTTTTTGCTTAGTGCATAACTCATCAATGTCATGGCTAGAAATGAAGCCAAGAGAATTTTAACTCTAAAGAATTATGTACCCTAGAACTTAAAGTATAATAATAATTAAAAAAAAAAAAAAAGAATGTGTTCTTACCTACTATCTCTTTCAGATCAAATTATCTGTATTCATGTGGTTGTATGACCTTGGACGAGTTACTTAACCTCTCTATATTTTAGCTCTCTACCTGGAAAATGCTGATACTAATACCATTGGCCTTGTAAGTTTTGTGATAAGGATAAATAATATAAGGAATCAGCAGCCTGAATCACACATGAATGCTATTCCTGTGTGACTCATGAATCACACATAAATGCTATGTGTGATGTTATTTCTTCTATGCAGTAGGAGGAAAAAAATATTGAGAAGCTGGGGATTCCTTCACAGACATTCATTCCATAAGCATTCATTGAGTCTTTCATTATGTCATTCATTATGCCAGGCACTGTGCCAGGTCCTAAAAGACCCAGAGCATAAAAGTATAACTCCTTGCTTTGAGTGGTTTCTGGCCCAAGGAAGGCAAGTACTCATACAAACTAATATTTGTCAAAAGCATTTCAATCACTAAGAAAGAAACAGCGGTGTAGGCATCAAACACAGTGGTGGTCAGGAAAATTCTAGAGGTTTAGAAACTGTTTCCTAGAATGTGGCATTTCAGATAGGGAGGAATATGAGCAGAGGCAATGAATGGAATGAAACAGGAACCACCTTAGTGTGCTTAGAAAACTGTCTTTCAGTATGGCTAGAGAGTGAGGATGATAAGGACCCATAAGATAGAAACTAATAGTTAAATAAGGTTCCTTCCTTCATTCATTCCTTCTTTCCTTTTTTCCTTCCATCTTTTCTATCTTTCATCTCCTCCTCCTTCTTTATCTCTCTCTATCCTTTCCTCCCATCCCCTCCGTTTTGTCCTTTCCTTCTCCTCATTTTTAATATACTCTTTCCCCATATCTCAACCCCTAATTATCAGAAATACCGCATCCTCAATACATGTGTGTTAAGCACAGGGTCATTTGGAACTGTTTACTACCAGTATTTTTCCATTCAGATTATTTTTAAAATATAAAAATATAAAATCATTGGGTGGATTGAAATTTTAGATAAGATGGCCGAGTCACTGTATTTTTGTCAAAGGTAAGTGGGAATGTACTATCCTGAAAAAGGTTGCTAGGAGGGAGTCATATAACAGAGGATAGAGAAATGCCCATTTAAATAATTTAAGCAGATTGCCCTTGCTTATTCCACACCACCCAACTGCATTTAATTTTTACCACTTGGAAATAGGTAACTCTGGTTGTGTACTTAGAAATCCCCAATTCAGCAAGTGAAGAGATGAGTCTTCCCAGATAAAATAGTGAACTGTCCCCCTTAATCCCTGTGCTCTTCCTCTCCAAACTGGCTCTCCTGTTTACCCTGCTGTTGTTCAGTACTTTGTCCTGGATATGTTTTCTCAACATGGAGCCTTCAGCTGCACACACACATACACGTAGAGTAATGCAAACTTGTTTATTATATCATCTGTGACTCCTGCTTTTGGGAGAAGTTAGTTTCTAAGATCCTCTTTCTTCCTTAGTGATTTTTTTTTCCAATTAGTTGAACGAATGATGGTATTTGTTTGCAGCTTCCAGTGTTGCCCATAAAAAAGAGTAGTTATTCATTTAGGGAAATTGCTTGATCAATGCTACGCAGGGCCATTATATCTTTTTTGTGCTGATAGGAGAAAAGAGTGATATTCCAGATTGAAACAACTGGAAAAACAGATTGCTGAATTAGAAGTGAAGATATAATTAGATGCACCCTCCAATAATTGGATAGAATTGAAAGCATTTAAGTCTGTACATAATCAAATATTGCCTGGAAATGCTACAGCATCCTCATTTTATGCTAAACAGATTTTTATGGAAGAGCAATAAAGGAGGAAATCTGCTTGCTAATTTGATTAAAAACACCATGGATCTCTGCGATTTCAGCTATTAAGATTCCAAATGGGAGGAGGCTAATTATAAAAGAAAATAAGAAATTGATTTCATCTTTAGGATTTATTATCAAACATTGCATATTTTAAGTGGAATTATTCATAACAATTAAAGATGCACTTTAACAATTACTCTAAGAATAGATATATTTTTAGTTTCACTTTAAAGTGAAAGGAATCTAAAGAAAAAGCAACACTGTAGCTTCAGTATTTATGGGAGAGAGAAGTATTTTGTTAACCACATAAGCCCATTTTACTGAGAAGAAAGCAAATTGAAAGAATATCACTTGCTGAAACACAAATAAGTAATGTCTCATAACTTAAGAACTGTATTCATTCTCTGTTTATACTATTTAATTTCTTTATTATATCATAGCTATTAGTAGACACCTCCTTTTTATCTTATTATTTATTCATCCATTAAACAGACATTTACGGAGCAGCTACTATGTGGCAGCCAGTGTTTCAGGCACAGGAGATACAGCAGAGAATGAAAGAGACAAAATTTCCTACCATCAAGAATCTTACATTCTGTTTGAAAAGGGATAATGTAAAAGATAAATAAGTATGATGTATAGTATGTTGGATGGCAATGAATGCTGAAGAAGATAAATATCAAGTGGAAGGGTGAGTTTTTTTTTTTTGAGATGATGGTCAAAGAAGGCCTCATTGTGGAAACTTGAGTAAAGATTTGAATGAAGTGAAGGAGCTGACCATGCTGATATCTTAAGAAAGCCTCTAGACAGATATGCAAAGGCCTGAGGCAGGCTGTGCATGGCTTGTTTGAGCAACAGCAAGAAATGATGTTGATAGAGTACATCTAGGCAGGTGCTGGGGAGAAGGCACAGGTTGTATGTAGGTCACAAAGCCACAGTAAGGATTTTGATTTCTATTTTAATTTATTTTACTTCATTGCATTTTAGTTTTTTGAGGCAAAGTCTCACTCTGTCACCCAGGCAGGCATGCAGTGGCATGACCACTGCTCACGGCAGCCTCAACCTCCCAGGTTCAAGTGATCCTCCTGCCTCAGCTTCCCAAGTGTCTGGGACTACAAGCACATGCCACCATCCCCACTAATTATTTGTAGATAGTCTCATTATGTTGCCAGGACTGGACTCGAACTCCTGGGCTCAAGGGACCACACCTAAACCTCCCAGAGTGTTGGGATTACAGGCATGAGCTACCACACCTGTCCAAATTTTGACTCCAAATTGAGATGGGAAGGAGTGGTAGCATTGAACAGAAAAGACATGACCTACCTTATTTCATCAGACATGAGCTTCTCAACTGCAGGGGCTTCTCTGGGCCATGCAGCTTTGTAAAAATTATCTTAGTGATATACTATTCTATCTACTGGGTTGTGGATAGCTCAAGAACCTTCTATCTGTTTTATAATTTAGTACACAGTTAATCCTGGAAAGTGTTTATTAATGATGCTGGTTACCTTTTAATGTGGGCCTAACTTAATCATAAAAATAAAAAATTTGCAAACTACAAAGGAAAATCTGAGGGGTTACATCTTTTTAGTCCAGTTTAAATGCCTGTACTTCCTAAGAACTGAATAATTTGGTAAGTTAAAAAATATTTTTATTCATCATGCATATGGTAAATGTTCTTTGCTTTTCCTTTTTAGAACTACATTTAAAGAGAAATGAATTAATTCTGGAGTGCCACTTTGTCACAGAAAGAAGGCAAAGGGATATCTCTAGATTCTTATTTTATGTACCTTCTCATTCTTTTCCATGTTACCATAAAACAGTATTACTGCTTGGTGAAAGTTTTGTTTTATTGTAAAATGGTAAAATGCAGTTTAAATTTATTTCAAAGGATGAATCCAGGAGCCAGCTAAATATGCTCATGGGTCTGCTCAAGCCAAGGTTTTATTGCTGCTAATTGACAAGCCCAGTTGTACAGCACCAAATTTGGAACTGAAAATTCCCTGTCTTTGAATATCTGTAATTTAATCAAGCTTGCTTTAGCTCCTTTATTACATCATAATGAAATATAAAATACCTCACACACAAATGCTTCTCTTTCAGAAATTAAATAGAAAGCAAAGAATTAGCAGGCCAAGAGTAACAATCAGTGCAAACACAATTACCTTCTCACATGCAAGATAAAGCAACTCTCCCCATTTTTGCCATGCAAAATGGGGAGAGTTGCTTTATCTATCATAGTAGCATGATCTTTTCTCCCTACTTGCCCAATTTTTTTTTTTTTTTTTTGAGATAGAGTCTGACTGTGTCACCCAGGCTAGAGTGCAGTGGTCTGATTTCGGCTCACTGTAACCTCCACCTTCTGGGTTCAAGCAATTCTCCTGCCTCAGCTTCCAAGCAGCTGGGATTACAGGTGCACACCACCATAGCTGACTAATTTTGGCATTTTTAGTGGATGGGGTGGGGTGGGGTTTCATCATATTGGCCAGGCTGGTCTGGAACTCCTGACTTCAGATGATCTGCCTGCCTCAGCCTCCCAAAGTGCTGGGATTACAAGCCACCGCGCCTGGCCCCAAATCTTCGTTATCTTCATGTTTGCCCTAAAGCAAAAGAAAAAGATGAGCAACTGTGGAAAATAAAAATACCAAAGTGATTGGTATGTTTTCTGAGAAAACTTAAGCTTCAGGATGCTTATGACTATAATTATTAAACCCAAAGAAAGAAGTAAATCTTCTTCATGTATTTAGAAGCAATGTGAACATTTGCCACTAGTAGGATATAGAGTGAAGATTTCTTAACTCTTCATCCTTTCCATGCTAATTGAATGACGAAGACCTCAGGGGTTTTTCAAAAAATCTCATACAGAGTGCTAAAGCATCACTCGTTGATGGCCGGCCACGATGGATTCAGGCTTGTATAAATAATCCGCAGGGGTTCTTTGAATATATCACAGCCACGCTAGATAAAAGATGATCTGGGACTACAATATAGTTAATATTCCAGAAAAAAAGAAAGTGCATTTGATATGGTTCTACATCAGAGATTAAGGTAAAAGAACCACTGAACGTGGGATAAAGAGTACCGAAGTGAAAATTAGTTTTAGAAACACTACAAAGCAAAGACTTTAAAAGCAACATTTATGTTGGAAAGAAAAAAAAGTGTTGAAACTGGGCAGCCCATGTGCAATTAATTGAAGTCCAATCCTTCCTTAAAAGCCCTTTCTAACACACCAAATATCTCACAAAGCTGATGGTAACTAAAAATCTTTCCAACTGTTTAGGGCAATAGACTTATCACTATTCTAGAAATGTAAAAATCTAAGTTCTAGTTGATTAAGTGATCTTGAGTAATTAACTACCACTCAGGGTCTCAGATTCTAACCTAGAGAATAGGAAATTGGGTCTAGAAAGATTGCCAAAGTCCCTCCTATCTCCATAACTATTTGATTCTAACAGCTTCATGGAGCTCTGGGGAATTTAATTATCAAGCAAGTCTCTCCATTAAGGTGGATAATTAAAATGAGTGAGTACTCTGTAGTGCATCGAAGCGGATTCAGATTGCTGGCTTTTTCAAATTTACAGTTTTGCTTTCAGTAAAAATTACACAGTATAATCAGTCCAGCTGTGGAAATGTGCTCTGAAGGCTATTGATTCCTGAGTTCTTGATACTTTCATTGACCCTATCAAAACACTTAAATATTCCAAAGCCTGGAGCGGCCCTGGAGAAGCTCAAGTTGTAACAATTTTGTACTGCCTGAGGTTTATATTGCTCCAGATAGTATATATTTTGTAATAGGGTTGAAAAGACAGTAAAATTTTTAAAGTGGCCACTCCTATAGTAGTGTAAATACATGAAAATCTAACCAAATGTTGTCTTTATTCTGAGTGTGTACGTGCACACAAATCCCAACAAAATGTTCTCTAACTAGTCTTACGTGACCCTGGCTTAAAATGTGGGCTGTTAGATTTTGAACTACTTGAGGTCAGGCACGGTGGTTCACACCTGTAATCCCAGCACTTTGGGAGGCTGAGGTGGACAGATCACCTGAGGTCAGGAGTTCGAGACCAGCCTGGCCAGTATGGCGAAACCTTGTCTCCAACTAAAAACACAAAAATTAGCCAGGTGTGGTGGCATGTGCCTGTAATCCCAGCTTCTCAGGAGGCTGAGGCAGGAGAATTGCTTGAACTTGGGAAGCAGAGGTTGTAGTGGGCCTTGAGCCGAGATCGTGCCACTGCACCACAGCCTGGGCAACACAGTGAGATTCGGTCTCAAAAAATAAAAAATAAAAAAATCAAGATTTTGAACTACTTGAAAATAATAGACTGCTTTTATTATGTACAGAGTTAGTATTCTATGCAATTTTGTTGAATTAAATTTAATTCTTCTATCACCAGAGAACAATTTTTTTTAAAATGAGGAACATGATTACTAATTTAGATGACATGTAACCAAGTTTAAGGCAGACAAAAAACAAAAAAAGTCTCTATTAGAAACCACAATGGAACATTTTTGGGGATAAAATGAAAATATTAACTTAAAATTCATTCTTCCATCCCTTTTAGCCCAAGTGAGTGAATAATTTTAAAACCTGAAACAAATGTTTTCTTAGTATAACCCTTCTAAAGAAGTCCTGTAATTTCACTAAATCACAGAACTCCCATTGCCTTAGATCAGGTGTGTGTGTATTATCAACATCAAACAAAACTCAATTATTTGTAATTGTCAGCAAAGTTGAGAAAAAACCTTATTGAAACGTGAACATTGTGAGAAAAAATATATCTATGCATTCCATAAAAAGCAAGCATTTCTTTGCCTGAATTTTAAAAAATTGTTTTATTTATAATTATTGTGGATATATAATAGTTGTACATATTTATATATATGTGATGTTTGGATACAGTATACAATGTGTAATGATCAAATCAGGGCAATTGAGATATCCATCGCCTTAAGCTTTTATCATTTCTTTGTGTTAGGAACATTTCAATTCCACTCTTTTAGTTATTTTGAAATATACACTAAGTTATTGTTAACTATAGTCACCCTATTATGCCACCAAACACTAAATTGTACTCTATCTAATTGCGTTTTTGTACTAATTAACCCTACCCTCCTTATGCCCCTTCTCCATTACCCTTCCCAGCCTGTGGTAACCAGCATTCTATTCTCTATAATTTGTAATAATTATACTTCTAGAGTAAAAGATAAACTCTGCCTACCTGGGTCTTGATTCTCTTAGGAGGGATAAGTCATGTCCAAGAATAGAATACAAAAAGAGAAAATGGGGTCGGTAGTATGATGTTATACTATACTTGGTGTGCTATACTAAATGGTGTCAGTTTCAGCTAAAATGACATTAGAATTCAGGAGGGAGACATTCCAGCTGGAGCAATTAGGAATCAGGGAAGTCATTGTAAACAAAGTGGTATTTTTGATAGACCTGGACTTCAAAATATGGAAATTAGTGGGGAGGGTGATGAATCCAGCATTCCAAGGAAAAAGCAAGGGGAGAAGGAAGTGTGAGGCACCAACTGAAAAGAGGACTTGATCTTTCTGAGCCTCTAGTGTGTGAAAGAGATCAATGGGCTGTGAGGGGCTAGATGGTGTAAAGCTTTGGAGGCCTGACGTGCACTTTAATCATCAGACGTGGACCAGGTATAGAGGGTTTTAAGAAGGAGAATGACAGAACCAGAGCTGTGCTTTTGGAGATTTATTCTGACAGCAGTGTGTAGGATGGATTGAAGGAGGTGATGCCAGCTCAGGCTCAACAATTCCTTAAAGTGGAGAAAAGGCACAGTTGCAGTAGAGACTAACCCACGTGCCACTGAAAATTGTCCTGTGTTCCACCTGCAGCACCAATCTGAAGACTGTCCACCTCTTTCCAGAATACCATGGATCTGTGAACAGTTAAAACCTATTACATGAGCTGTGTGGAGCTGACCTGATAGGGATAATTATAATAAAAGGTTTATATCATTCCCTAGGACTAGGGGTAAAGGCGGTATAACACTCTTACACTCCTACTTTGTTCCTGTTTTAGCTTTTGAAGTTTTATAATAGCAAGTTACTTGATTTGTCTTGAGATTTGTGCTGTATCACTGATATAAGCTTTCTAATTATCTTTATCAATGTGGCTACAGAAAGGAAAAATGTGATTCCATAATTTAGATTTGTAGATAGCAAATAGAATGCTAATTGATACTTTGGAAATATGATTTTCAAACTTAGCAGAGTAGGTAACAGCAAGAAAAATGTTTTAACCTGAAGTCATTTTGAAGGCTAAAATAGATGTTAAATTTAACCTGAAAGGGAAAGTGAGGAGAACCCTGCTTGAGGCTTTAATTCTTTGATTAAACTTGATAGTGGGTTATCTTTAGGGTAACCTCTACTCCAATATGAGCCTCATTCTATGGGCCAAGCCATTGTAATTATATATAATAGAATGTTTTTTTCCAAAATACATTACAATATCTGAAGGAGATAATCACATTTTAGCAGAGAGAAATGAAAATCTGTCAAAGAGAATGAAGAAATTGTATTTGCCTTTCTTGTCTTTGGTGCCTAAAGTGAAATGAAATTGTTTTCCTGTTATCAGGCCAAGTGCAGACATACTTTAAGGGACCAGCCTTCCTTAACGATTTTACCAGGTAAAGACATCAGTTCTGCCTTCCTCCTTGCTTTAGGGCACTGCAAATGGCTTCAGAGCACATCTATATGCTAGTTCACTGGAAAGAATCGTTGTCCAAAGTTTTGCAGAACAAAACTCCCCTCAATTCTCAAGAGACCAGTTACACAAAGCTGTGAGCTGAGTTTTGTTATATTCAGATTCACTATCCAGATCTCTCATGAGCTTTGAGTTTCAGCTAGGATATTTTGAACCTAAGGAATATTTTACCCTTTCTCTTTCTCCAGGAAGCAACGATCCAGTATAAAAGGAGTTATATAAGCAAGACATAACTGTGAGCTTTGAAACTATTTTTAATCACCAGAGCCTGCTTCTTACCATAAAACGATTTCTCAAGCTCCATAATTTGGGATAGAAAACAATGGCAATCTTGAAGACATACCAGCAAGGACATTATTGAAGTAGAGAAGCATTCAAAATGGGATCAGAGGACGCATCTATTCACAGGTCCACTTGATGCCAAGGCTTATAGAAAAAAATCAGAGATATATTTAGTGTCATTGAAACTGTTCCCATTTTTACATAGGGAGAGATCAGCATTATATTTTGAGAAACCATAGGGAAGGAGCCTGTCTTTTAAAGTCTGGTGCTACCCAGGATTCTGTCTTTGGTCATGGGCTCATCTAATGGGTCATCTCTTACTCTGTTATAGTTTTACCTATTACACGCTGTATACGCTGCTAACATCCAAATCTAAAAATTCAGCCCAGACCTAATCCCTGAGGTTCAGATTTGAAGATTTGTGTGATGACCTAGATATATATGTGGATATCCCTCCCACAGGCATCTGGCACCCGCCCTCTCTTCTAGAGCACCCTGTCCCCACTCATAGCACTCCTTGTATTGAGTTCTAAGTGCTTATGTCACTGCTTATCTCCTCCACTGGACCAAAAGCACTGGGAAGGTCAGGGTGAGGTCTGTTTTGTTCATAATTAAAAGCCTTGCTCCTGGTACATAGCAACTGTTCAATAAATATTTTTTAAATAAGTGAATCACTGGAGTGGGGCTTGAAAAATTCTGGAATAATTATAATTTTATAAAATGTCCTTCTAACGCAATCTGCTCTCCAGCCCCTGCCATTTAAGATGAAGGGACTGCATTAGGACTTACTTAAGTACCTGTCTACTTAGGGTCACAGCACACTGATTCGCTGTGTAGGCATTTTGGACTATGACTTGTTGTATGACTTTGCCTATGAATATTCTGCCAAGTACAAATACTTTAATATGCTTGAACATTCAGTTGATGAAGTTGTAAATAGATAATTATTGCCTTTCAGAAGAAAGTTGCTAAAAATGCATATATATTCAAAGCAATACCTGAGAAGCATAACATAAAAAGCGTTTGCATTCCAATGAACACGGTTCAGTGAAAGCTGAGCTTTGCCTCACAGAGGCTAGGCAAACTGCATCTGGGAACCTTCTGGGAAAACTATAGAAATCCAATTAGGAACAGTCTTCAATGGACTCAGAATGTTTAGGTATGATAGAGAAACCAGTAATTCTTCTCATCAGTAAAAGTAATGAAGTGCCTTTTAAAAAGCCCTTCCGTGTCTCCTGTTTAATAAGTAGATATAAAATTGGGGTACTTACAAAAAGTATTTAATTGTCATAGGTAATTGCCAAGATACATTTTTAAGAATCCAAATTTGGTCAAGAAATACATATAAACAACTTTTGAAGAACATCAAAAATTGAAGAGCATATCAGACCATCTGGGACTGGATTCCCTTCAACTCATCTGGGATGTGCTCTCTGCCCCTCCCTGAGCCAGCTGCTTCATTTTTCCCTGTCCTCCTGTCTTTAAAATCACAAAAGGACATTAGACATTAACTGATGCCTTGCATTAATTTATATTTGGGGGTGACTGGAAAAACTGACATTTCTTCTAAGTGTGCAGGATTCTCCTGAGTAGACAGTGTGAGAAAAAGTTATAAATACTTTCCAGGTCTCTTTTCAAGTATGAAATTGAGAAATATCCTGAAAAGTCAGAGTCAGACTGAATTTAGCTAAGAAAATACAAATCCTATGATTTCTGCTACAATGGTATCTGAATCAAGATAATGACCATTAAATCTCAGACCTTTACAAAGGTCTTCAGTCAGGCAGAACAAAAACAGTAATTTGTTAAATGAGACTATGGGAAATACTACCCATCTCCTGAGGTCCCTCATTTATCACTTTGTCTTGAATCTCACTTCTCCAGTTTCCTTATAGTTTTCAATTACGAATGCTAGAATCACTTCTGTCACTTAAAAAAAATAGAATGTCTTTATTTCTTTATACCATTTGCATTTTAATTTCCTGTCCCTTTCAGAGACATTTCTTTTGCTAAGTAATGGCTAGCAGCCAATCTCAATCTGGAGAGGAAATGATCAAAATCTTAATTCTCCTGGAGGGGGAGCTACTATATTTGTCTTTTGTTTCTGGATTTGATCATCAGACTGTATGTTTCTGCCACATTAACCTCATTTTAGCAGTAGTTTTCAATGAGTGAGAGGAAAAAGTAGAAGAGATGCTTTCGATCCAATGGTTAATTTGTTTGACACAACATTTGCTTCCACACAATGGGTGATGGTAGTTTATATTACTCTTTAAATCAGAGTTCAACACATGTTTTATAGTATCAAATTAATAATATTCATTGTACATCTTAAAGTTGGATATTAGCAAAAGTGATAGAAATACATGAACACAGAGCAGCAAAATCATCTTCACAAATGGTGATCCTCTGTTAATGTTGAGTTTTTGTTCTTCTTATTCCCTTTAGTCATCTATATGGTCAAATTATCTGGTCAAATTTTATTTTTAAAAATTATGATTTTTCTTAGATTCCAATAGTAATACAAAAGCAAACAAACAGTACTTAGTTACTTTTTACTTGTTAGTTGAAAATTGTAAGGTATAAAAGTAAACATGTTTTTACTTTTTTGTAAAGTAAGATTGTATGAGACAGAATGTACATCTTAAATTCTCTTAAAGAAAGTAAATTTATTAACTTAAGAGTTCAGAGGTTAGTGGACTCTGGGTGTAGTCTGATCAAGTCACTCAATTTTTTATAATTCTATTGGCTCTTTTTTATTCCATGAAAAGCTTCATTCTGTGACTTAACTATTTTTGTGCCTGCAAAGAATGATTGCATTTGTAAGTATCACTTCTTCCTATAATACTGTCCAATTATAAAGAGAATGTCTTAGATTAAGTAAAAAGATAACTACCTTTTTCCCAATAGTCAAAAATTTTTGGCTTCATCTTGTTTGAAACAAAGTATTTCATGTGAACACCTCTGAATCAATCAGTGTAACTGACAACTCCTGGATATGCAGATTGGAAGACAGGCATAGGCAGTGGATTAGGTCTCATGCACTGGGGTCAGTCCTTCAAAGTGCTTGCTGCTGTGCAATAGGAGAGAGGCACAGCACATGCTGAGGAGGCAATGACAGTCACTGCAGATACCCAAACTTTCTTAACATTTCAATTGGCTCTTAAATCACAAAAGTATTCTCTCTAGCATACAGAAAAATGACCCCCAATCATCAGAGCAAAGATTGTCTCAATTCTACAGCAGTCAAGGTTTACTTGCCTATAATGCCTGCCTTTTTTTTTGAATGCTCTTAGCAAGCTTTATAGCAATTTTAAAATCTGATTCTTTGAAATCCAGAAAGTTACTAATTGGGAGTTAGAAGGGGGAAAAAAAAGAGTCAGTGTCAAAAGGTTTATTGTAAAGGTCTTTCTTGTCTTTTTGGGAGAGGGGGAGAGAGCGTTATGGTCTGAAATGTGTTCTCAAATTCATGTTGAAGTCCCAATCTCCAGTATGTTTTTGGAGATAAGGTCTTTAAAGAAGTGATTAGGCCCTAATCTAAAATGACTATCAGAAAAGCAAGATGTCCCTATAAGAAAAGCAAGAGCTGGAGATCGAGACCATCCTGGCTAACATGGTGAAACCCTGTTTCTACTAAAAATACAAAAAATTAGCCAGGCATGGTTGTGGGTGCCTGTAGTCCCAGCTACTTGGGAGGCTGAGGCAGCAGAATGGTATGAACCCAGGAGGTGGAGCTTGCAGTGAGCCGAGATCACGCCACTGCACTCCAACCTGGGTGACAGAGGGAGACTCCGTCTCAAAAAGAAAAAAAAGAAAGAAAGAAAAAAAAGCAAGAGCTACCAGAGGTAAGAGCACACAAAGGAATGACCAAGAGATGAGGCAGTGGGACGGCAGCCATCTGCAAGCCAAGAAAGAGTTTCAGAAGGACTCAACCCTGCTGACCCCTTGATGTTGGACTTCCAGCCTCTAGAACAGTGAGGAAATACATTTCTGCTGCTTAATCTACCCAGTTTGTGGTATTTTGTTATGGTATCCCTAGCAAACTAATACAGAACAGTGGTTTGTTTGCTTTTTCTTAACTTTTCTTTTGGAGGCTATAAAACCAACTGCTTCTTCCAACATTTTAATTTAGGATTTTGTTGCAGTAGGAGACTTGATTTCATAGAAGTAATAGTTATTTTGCTGGTGTTCAAAGGATACTTCTGGTACTTGGTTAGGTTGATGCGTTTCTCTTCACCAGTGAAGTCTAATGCTACAGGAAAGTTTTCAAATTTCACACTGGTCCAGGACCAGTAATTTTCCTTCCAACTGGCAAATACTTTGAGGATGACAGCTGTGAGCCAGTGCAACTTTCACCATGGTCTCTTTCTAATTTTTTTGTTGGTGTTTATGAGTATAACTTTTCCCCTTGGAGCCTTGGGTTCATTCCTGGTGATGCAGGATTTTATCTCCTTAGCTCAGCTAGGTCTGGGTTCTTGTCTTGTCTCATGACCAGGAAAAATCAAGAACACAGACACTTGAAGAGTGAGTGGAGTAGAATTTATTAAGTGAAAATGAAAGCTTTCAGCAAAAAGGGGCATCCTGAAAGCAGGTTGCTAGTTGCCCTTCACAGTACAAGGGCTCTTATATATATATAAGCTGATGGAGCTGGATTCCCTATTTGTATAAGGCACAAATTCCAGGTGGCTCTGCCCCATTCACCCCAGTGTGCATGTGGACACTTAATCGTCTCCGGGCATGTTTAGGCAAGCCCCTGTGCAAATTCCCTTATCTGCACAAAATATCTGGTGTAGGTGCTTGTAGGTCAGGTCAAGTCAGATGTTCTTCAGGGACCCTCCCTTACTGTCTGCCTAAAGCAAGCTGGTTAACTCCTTTCAGTGGCTTTGAACGTTTTTTGCTGTTGTTTTTCTAAGCACTATCTCTTTTCAATTTATTTCACCATAAATCCAGTTCTTATAATGTATAAAAGAAATATCTCCTTTTAATGTGTGCTGAGGTTTGGAACTCAAATGTACAAATTATGACTGCCTATGTATAAAAAATAGAAATATGTTACCGTTAAATAAAATAATAGGCAGACAATGTTAGTTTGAAATGTTCTTTTTCCCCTCTGCTCCTATTAAATTTGGGTTGGTTCCTTGTTAGAGAAAAGAGAAAGAAATAAAGTGCAATGCTTTTGCCTAGAAACTTATCCCCAAAGGAACTGAGTTAACTGTACCTAGCCCCAGAGAAAGACATGAAATTATGACTGGCTAAAAAGGCTAACCAAGATGTGTGTTTTTCTAGAATTTCTTCTTATATTCTTTGAGCCTATATAATACAATATGATCAGTACCTTCACTTTCATTGTTTGTTGTAATTGTGAAATGAGTGTGATAATTCTGCCCATGATACCTCAGAGTCTGTTACCAAAGTCACTGAAAACATCACAAAGGAGGAGCTCCTCAGAATATGTTGAATAAGTATTAAATGTGATAAACTGTAGAGAATCTGGGTGTTTTCATAATCTTTTCATTATTCTGGTGAGCTTATTTTTGTGTTATTCCTTTGGAAGAGAACGCCTAATAAAATGAGTTGAGTAATGTATACTGTGTCAGAGTGAACAATACTCCTGGATTTGGGAGTGTTTATTTTAGTTATAAAGGAAGCTGCAGTTTAGAATTTATTCTAGAGTAGTGGTTCTCCCAGCACGGAGTTTGAGATCTGAGAATGGACAGACTGCCTGCTCAAGTGGATCCCTGACCCCCGAGTAGCCTAACTCGGAGACATCCCCCACTAGGGGCAGACTGACACCTCACACCTCACACCGCTGGGTACACCTCTGAGATGAAGCTTCCAGAGGAATGATCAGGCAGCAACATTTGCTGTTCAGCAGTATTCACTCTTCTGCAGCCTCCGCTGCTGATCTCCAGGCAAACAGGGTCTGGAGTTGACCTCGAGCAAACTCCAACAGACCTGCAGCTGAGGGTCCTGACTGTTAGAAGAAAAAATAACAAACAGAAAGGACATCAACATCAAAACCCCATCTGTACGTCACCATCATCAAAGACCAAAGGTAGATAAAACCACAAAGATGAGGAAAAAGGAGTACAGAAAAGCTGGAAATTCTAAAATTCAGAGTGCCTCTCCCCCTCCAAAGGAACGCAGCTCCTTACCAGCAATGGAACAAAGCTGGACAGAGAATGATTTTGACAAGTTTAGAGAAGAAGGCTTCAGAGGATCAAAATTCTCTGAGCTAAAGGAGGAATTACAAACCAGCGCAAAGAAACTAAAAACCTTGAAAAAAGATTTGACGAATGGCTAACTAGAATAACCAATGTAGAGAAGTCCTTAAACGACCTGATAGAGGTGAAAACCATGAAACGAGAACTGAGTGACAAATGCAAATGCTTCAGTAACTGACTCGATCAACTGGAAGAAAGGGTATCAGTGATTGAAGAGCAAATGAAAGACATGAAGTGAGAAGAGAAGTTTAGAGAAAAAAGAGTAAAAAGAAATGAACAAGGCCTCCAAGAAATATAGGACTACATGAAAAGATCAAATCTACGTCTGATTGGTGTACCTGAAAGTGACGGGAAAAATGGAACTAAGTTGGAAACCACTCTGCAGGATATTATCCAGGAGAACTTCCACAACACAGCAAGGCAAGCCAATATTTAAATTCAGGAAATACAGAGAATGCCACAAAAGATACTCCTTGAGAAGAGTAACTCAAAGACACAAAATTGTCAGATTCACCAAAGTTGAAATGAAGGAAAAAATGTTAAGGGCAGCCAGAGAGAAAGGTCAGGTTACCCACAAAGGGAAGCCCATCAGACTAACAGCAGATCTCTCAGCAGAAACTCTACAAGCCAGAAGAGAGTGGGGGCCAATATTCAACATTTTTAAAGAAAAGAATATTCAACCCAGAATTTCATATCCAGCCAAACTAAGTTTCATAAGTGAAGGAGAAATAAAATCCTTTACAGACAAGCAAATGCTGGGAGATTTTGCCATCACCAAGTCAGCCTTACAAGAGATCCTGAAGGAAGCACTAAACATGGAAAGGAACAACCAGTACCAGCCACTGCAAAAACATGCCAAAAAGTAAAGACCATTGATGCTAGGAAGAAACTGCATCAAATAACGAGCAAAATAACCAGCTAATATCATAATGACAGGATCAAGTTCACACATAACAATATTAACTTTAAATGTAAATGGGCTAAATGCTCCAATTAAAAGACACAGACTGGCAAATTGGATAAGGAGTCAAGACCCCTCAGTTTGCTGTATTCAGGAGACCCATCTCACGTGCAGAGACACACATAAGCTCAAAATAAAGGGATGGAGGAAGATCTACCAAGCAAATGGAAAACAAGAAAAGGTGGAGGTTGCTATCCTAGTCTCTGATAAAACAGACTTTAAACCATCAAAGATCAAAGGAGACAAAGAAGGACATTACATAATGGTAAAGGGATCAATTCAACAAGAAGAGCTAACTATCGTAAATATATATGCATCCAATACAGGAGCACCCAGATTCATAAAGCAAATCCTTAGAGACTTACAAAGAGACTTAGACTCCAATACAATAGTAATGGGAGACTTTAACACCCCACTGTCAACATTAGACAGATCAACGAGACAGAAAGTTAACAAGATATCCAGGAATTGAACTCAACTCTGCACCAAGCAAACCTAATAGACATCTACAGAACTCTCAACCCCAAATCAACAGAATATACATTCTTCTCAGTACCACATTGCACTTATTCCAAAATTGATCACAGAGTTGGAAGTAAAGCACTCCTCAGCAAATGTACAAGAACAGAAATTATAACAAACTGTCTCTCAGACCACAGTGCAATGAAACTAGAATTCAGGATTAAGAAACTCAATCAAAACCACTCAACTACATGGAAACTGAACATCCTGCTCCTGAATGACTCCTGGGTACATAACAAAATGAAGGCAGAAATAAGGATGTTCTTTGAAACCAATGACAACAAAGATACAACATACTGGAATCTCTGAGACACATTTAGGGCAGTGTGTAGAGGGAAGTTTATAGCACTAAATGCCCACAAGAGAAAGCAGGAGAGATCTAAAATTGACACCCTAACATCACAATTAAAAGAACTAGAGAAGCAAGAGCAAACACATTCAAAAGCTAGCAGAATGCAAGACATAACTAAGATGAGAACAGAACTGAAGGAGATAGAAACACACAAAACCCTTCAAAAAAATCAATGAATCCAGGAGTTGGTTTTTTAAAAAGATCAACAGAATTGACAGACCGTGAGCAAGACTAATAAAGAAGAAAAGAGGGAAGAATCAAATAGATGCAATAAAAAATGATAAAGGGGATATCACCATGGACCCCACAGAAATACAAACTACCATCAGAGAATACAATAAACACCTCTGTGCAAATAAACTAGAAAACCTAGAAGAAATGGATAAATTCCTGGACACGTACACTCTCCTAAGACTAAATCAGGAAGAAATTGAATCCCTGAATAGACCAGTAACAGGCTCTGAAATTGAGGCAATAATTAATAGCTTATCAACCAAACAAAGTCCAGGACCATACAGACTCACAGCTGAATTCTACCAGAGGTACAAGGAGGATCTGGTACCATTTCCTCTGAAACTATTCCAAGCAACAGAAAAAGAGGGAATCTTCCCTAACTCATTTTATGCAGATGACACATCTTGATACCAAAGCCTGGCAGAGACACAACAAAAAAAGAGAATTTTAGACCAATATCCCTGAGGAACATTGATGCAAAAATCTTCAATAAAATACTGGCAAAATGAATCCAGCAGCACATCAAAAAACTTATCCACCATGATCAAGTGGACTTCATCCCTGGGATGCAAGGCTGGTTCAACTTATGCAAATAATAAACATAATCCAGCATATAAACAGAACCAAAGGCGAAAACCACATGATTATCTCAATAGATGCAGAAAAGGCCTTTGACAAAATTCAACAGCCCTTCATGCTAAAAACTCTCAATAAATTTGGTATTGATGGAGTATATCTCAAAATAATAAGAACTATTTATGGCAAACCCACAGCCAATATCATACTGAATGGGCAAAAACTGGAAGCATTCCCCTTGCAAACTGGCACAAGACAGGGATGCCCTCTCTCACTACTCCTATTCAACATAGTGTTGAAAGTTCTAACCAGGGCATTCAGGCAAGAGAAAGAAATAAAGAGTATTCAATTAGGAAAAGAGGAAGTCAAATTGTCCCTGTTTGCAGATGACATGATTGTATATTCAGAAAACTCCATCCTCTCAGCCCAAAATCTCCTTAAGCTGATAAGCAACTTCAGCAAAGTCTCAGGATACAAAAGCAATGTGCAAAAATCACTAGCATTCTTATACACCAATAACAGACAGAGAGCCAAATTATGAGTGAACTCCCATTCACAATTGCTTCAAAGAGAATAAAATACCCAGGAATCCAACTTACGTGGGATGTGAAGGACCTGTTCAAGGAGAACTACAAACCACTGCTCAATGAAATAAAAGAGAACACAAACAAATGGAAGAACATTCCATGCTTATGGATAGGAGGAATCAAAATGGCCATACTGCCCAAGATAATTTATAGATTCAATGCCATCTCCATTAAGCTACCAATGACTTTCTTCACAGAATTGGAAAAAAGTACTTTAAAGTTCATATGGAACCAAAAAATAGCCCACATTGTCAAGACAGTCCTATGCTAAAAGAACAAAACTGGAGGCATCACATTACCTGACTTCAAACTATACTACAAGGCTAGAGTAACCAAAACAGCATGATACTGGTACCAAAACAGAGATGTAGACCAATGGAACCAAACAGAGCCCTCAGAAATAATACCACACATCTACAGCCATCTGATCTTTGACAAACCTGACAAAAACAAGAAATGGGGAAAGGATTCCCTATTTAATAAATGGTGCTGGGAAAACTGGCTCGCCATAAGTAGAAAGGTAAAACTGGATCCCTTCCTTACACCTTCTACAAAAATCAATTCAAGATGGATTAGAGATTTAAATGTTAGACGTAAAACCATAAAAACTCTAGAAGAAAACCTAGGTAATACCATTCAGGACATAGGCATGGGCAAGGACTTCATGTCTAAAACACCAAAGCAATGGCAACAAAAGCCAAAATTGACAAATGGGATCTAATTAAACTAAAGAACTTCTGTACAGCAAAAGAAACTACCATCAGAGTGAACAGGCAACCTACAGAATGGGAAAAAATTTTTGCAATCTACTCATCTGACAAAGGGCTAATATCCAGAACCTACAAAGAACTCAAACAACTTTACAAGAAAAAAACAACCCCATCAAAAAGTGGGCAAAGGATATGAACAGACACTTCTCAAAAGAAAACAATTATGCAGCCAATAGGCACATGAAAAAATGCTCATCATCACTAGCCATCAGAGAAATGCAAATCAAAACCACAATGAGATACCATCTCATACCAGTTAGAATGGCGATCATTAAAGAGTCAGGAAACAACAGGTGCTGGAGAGGATGTGGAGAAATAGGAATGCTTATACACTGTTGGTGGGACTGTAAACTAGTTCAACCATTGTGGAAAACAGTGTGGCAATTCCTCAAGGATCTAGGACTAGAAATACCATTTGACCCAGCCATCCCATTACTGGGGATATACCCAAAGGATTATAAATCATGCTGCTATAAAGACACACACACACCTATGTTTATTGTGGCACTATTCACAATAGCAGAGACTTGGGACCAACCCAAATGTCCATCAGTGATAGACTGGATTAAGAAAATGTGGCACATATACACCATGAAATACTATGCAGCCATAAAAAAGGATGAGTTCATGTCCTTTGTGGGGACATGAGTGCAGCTGGAAACTGTCATTCTCAGCAAACTATTGCAAGAACAGAAAACCAAAGACTGCATGTTCTCACTCATGGGTGGGAATCGAACAATCTTAGACACAGAAAGGAAACATCACACACTGGGGCCTGTTGTGGGGTGGGCGGAGTGGGGAGGGATAGCATTAGGAGATACACCTAATGTAAATGACGAGTTAATTGTGCAACACACCAACATGGCACATGTATTCACATGTAACAAACCTGCACATTGTGCACATGTGTCCTAGAACATAAAGTATAATTAAAAAAAAAGAAACAAAGAATTTATTCTAGACAAATAATGACATTTAAAGGCAACCAGGGTTTTAATGGTTCTCTCAATCAAGCGAAAACAATGTAGGAAAATTTAAACATTTAAACCTCAGAAATGCCAGTGAAGACTATAAAACTAATTCAGTTATGATTTCAAAATCGTATTTGATCTATTTATATAAATGTTTTATAAAACAGGAATGAAACCACTCCTCAGTAGGAACTACTCAGTCCTGCAATTATAATTTGAATCAATATCATATGAATATTGAGCAACATTGCCTTGCAATTTTTTCTCTGTTGATTCAAAAATCACTTGTCCTCAAACCTACTTCTGTCTTTTCTTTAGAGACAGGCTCATTTTTGCTTAATGATACGATGCAAATGAAAGGAATACATTTGGGAAAATACGATTTCTCTAGCTCTTTATTTTTTTCTCTAACTCTATAATTTTACTTGTAAATATCAACTATATCATCCAGTCTTTAAGAATCACTAATAGAACAAGAATTATTAGAAAAGAAAATCAGATAAGGCCTCAACAATGGTGACTTTTAATTAGCACTTTTGCAATATGATGTTCTGAAGAAAATATGATTAGTGGTTACTATAATGTTTACAATGTCATTTACCTGAACTTTACATTTGTGTCATTTTTGTAGATAAATAAAGGGACACACTCTCAAAGATTCCATTTCTGATTTATATTTTTTAAAGCAAGGTGATGGTTTAATGGTCTTTAATTCATTTTCATATCATAATGGACAGATGGTGGAGAAGGATTTTCCCCACTGTGTAGGTGTATGATATTAAAGCAATAAACACTATACAAAGTAAGTTAAATTTTCTATAATATATATGATATGAGTGTGTATGTGTGTGTATTTCCTGAGACTAAGATATTTTATTAAGACAAGTTATTCTTCAGGAGCATTTTGTGAAATATCAAATATTAATCTATTTGAATTTATGATTTGATAAAGGGAGTTATTAACTTCTTTCAGATGGAAACCTTTTTGCAACAGGGCAAAATAGATTGGTCCCTAATTTCTTTTTTTTTTTTTTCTTTTTTATTATACTTTAAGTTCTAGGGTACATGTGCACAGCGTGCAGGTTTGTTACATACACATACATGTGCCATGTTGTTGTGCTGCACCCATTAACTCGTCATTTACATTAGGTATATCTCCTAATTTCTTAATCACTCCTTCAATAATTCTAGGGACAGACATTCATTAATCAGCTCTCAGATAAGAAACTTGCTCTGTTCTTTTAATGATCAAGTATTCTTGGGAGACTTGATCATTAAAAGAAAGCGGAAAGAATCTCCAACCACCTTTTCCGCTTTCATAATATTAGATTTGTTGCTTCATCACCGAAATTGCCTTTGACTTTCTTCTATACCATCAATGACTAAAATTCAAACTCTCGCTTCTTTTTCCTGAATCAGCCTCTTAGGCTTGAATCCTCAGAACTTTAACATCATTTGTTAAATTATTTTTAAGCACTTGCTTGTAGATTATCTGCTGCATTCCTATTGTTGATGGGATTGATGTTGATCAACGTAAAGGTAAAGGTCCATGTTCAGGTAAATGACGTTGTAAACATTATAGTAACCACTAATCATATTTTCTTCAGAACATCATGTTGCAAAAGTGCTAATTAAAAGTCATCATTGAGGCCTTATCTAGTTACCTTTTCTAATAATGCTTATTCTATTAGTGATTCTTTTTTTTTTTTTTTTGAGACAGAGTCTCTCTCTCTGTCGCCCAGGCTAGAGTGCAGTGACGCGACCCCGGCTCACTGCAAGCTCCACGCCATTCTCCTGCCTCAGGCTCCGGAGTAGCTGGGACTACAGGCCCCCGCCACCACCCCCTGCTAATTTTTTTTTTTTTTTTTTGTATTTTTAGTAGAGATGGGGTTTCACCGTGTTAGCCAGGATGGTCTCGATTTTCTGACCTCGTGATCCACCCGTCTCGGCCTCCCAAAGGGCTGAGATTACAGGCTTGAGCCCCCGCGCCCGGCCTCTATTAGTGATTCTTAAAGATTGGATAATATAATTGATGTTTACAAGTAAAACTTTAGAGTTAGAGAAAATAAATAGCTAGAAAAATCATATTTTTACAAATGTATTCCTTTCATTTGCATAGTATCATTAAGCAAAAATGAGCCTGTCTCTAAAGAAAAGACAGGAGTAGGTTTGAAGACAAGTGATTTTTGAATCAACACAGAAGAAAATGTTGATCCCATCAACCACAGGGATGCAGGGATTGATGCTGATCCCTCTGAATGATGATATACTGCTAAGTTGAGCCAAAGAAAAAAAAATTAAAAGCATCTTTTCTCTATAACTTCCTTCCAAAAATCAAAGAATGAAATAAGACATGAGAAATTAGAACATAAATTATTAAGATGGGTTCTATAAGACCAAATGTGTTGGTAGACCTATATGTCTGTAAAATGACTTAAAAATGTGTAATTTGTAGAAATATCTCCCAAAATAAGCTTTCAGAAACAGGCTAATTATACTGACTAAATCTTTTTGGCCTGTTTTCCTTCACTCATGTAAGATCTGCCTGTGGTGTTTCAAAGCACCCTTCATGCTTTAAACTGTTTCTGCTGGAGCCAGGATCCAAGTTCCATTCATTTTTCTCCCATTTTAGTCCTTAATATGGTATTTAGTAACTGTTAAACATGACTGAATGAATCAAGCATTATAATTTTATATATGAGTCTTATATCAACAGGATTCTAAACACATTGATTATTTTAGCAGTAGATGTAATAAATTGTCTTGATAAACTGCATCACTGATCCATGCTTTACTAGTGATAAAGTTAACCATGTCAACTTTTAGTTATGGCCACAGCTACTTTCTGCTATCCTACTTTATATTCATTGATTCTACCTTGAATATAATTTTTCATTAGCTTAAATTTATATTATCAAAGAAACAAAAAATTAATTAGGCTGACAGATAAAATCAGAGGATAGAAGAATTATCAGGACACTTGTTAGTTACATTAAGATAAAAGGTTTTAGACTTTTGCCCTTACAGACATTTTGATTGAGCTTTTAAAAGTACTGCCATTCCCTGTTTCCAACAGGCTCAAAGCTTAAACTACTAATTTAATTTTTGGCACACTGAATAAAAACTGGGAATTCTGAAATCTGTGTCAATGATGGAATTGTGTCTCTGTTGAAGAGTCGGGGGAAAGAGTGGGGAGGAAACTGTGAGTACAGTTCTCGATTGCCCAGTCCTTTCAGCACCTCATAATTTGTGCTGATGAAAAATACCACAGTTATGCTGCCTGAGTTTGCAGAATAAATAGCTTTGGCTTCCATTACTAACTGTGTTTCTATTTGAATAGCAAAGACTTGCTTTACCTGATTTGTAGAACAGTCACTCTAGTCAATCCGGAGTGAAACAATTGGTAAGTGTAGTTGAAATAATATGTATGAACGTTTTTTAAAAAGTAAGTGCTATAAAAACTCAAGGCATTATTTATTAAATTGTTATATACAATGATAAAAAATTTGTCCAACTTGATGATTCACTAAATTGTTCCAAATAAGTCAAAAAAAGGGGAAGAGAGAGGCTAATAATAGATATTGATGACTTTCACAAATACATTATCATAGATAACTAGCTCTTATCTATGGAAATAGACTTTGGTGATAACATAGAAAAATGAAAATGCAGATCTATGTATAAATTCATATTGATTAATATATAATCTTTTTACAAAGCAAAATTATCACATTTGGATTTTTCTTTACTATTGTTTATTATGTACTTAAAGTAGTAGAAATAATAATAATCAGAAGGTGCTAATGATTGAGAGAGAGTGTATGGCTGACAGAGAAAAATAATGAAAGACAATACTCTGTTTTTAAACTATGATTATGAAAAGGTGAATTGTAATTACTGGATAACCTCCATCTACTTCTATAGGGTAAATTAAGAGGGATTATATTCCTCAGTAGAGGAAAATCTGGATTCATTTTGTAATACCAGAGTAGAAACAGTAATTGGCACAAGATCAAACTCAAGGAAAAGACTTTATAGCTAGAAATTTGCTATCATCTGAATGTTATATCCGCCCCAAATTTATATGTCAAAACTTAATCCCAAATGTGATGATATTAAGAGATGGGGTCTTTAGTGGGTGATTGGATCATGAGTACAGAGCTCTCCTGGATGGGATAAGTGCCTTTATTAAAGAGGCTCAAGGAATATCATTGGCCCCTCCAACCATAATCGGACACAGCTAGAAGATGTCCTCTGTGAGGATCAGGCGTTCCCCAGACACCAAATCTGCCAACACCTTAATCTTGGACTTCCCAGCCTTCAGAGCTGTGAGGAATAAATATTTGTTGTTCATAAGCCACGCAGTTTATTATATGTTGTTGTAACAGCCTGAATGGACTAAGACAGAAATATAGACACAGATAAATATAGATATAGCTAGAGGCAGACAGATAGATAGATAGATAGATAGATAGATAGATAGATAGATAGATAGATAGATGATAGATAGATAACCAGGTTGATTTTGACATCTTTTGAAGAATATAAATAGTTTCACTGTTAGAGGTGACTGCCTGAATGTGGATGTGAATATCTACAGAGCACACAAATACTTAAGGGATCTAAAATACAATTTCACACCTGTATCCTCTGAATTTACATTTTCTGTTCAATAAAAGCTGTATTATACATTATGTAGATATTTAAATCAGTACCTATAACTTCTGCATTATTAATATGTGAGCACCAGATATCCAAAAAAACACACCCACTTCACTTTGCCTTTTACCATGGGATGTGAAGAAGTGATAATCACCATTCCAATAATTTGTACTAGTGGATTTTGACTTCTTTCCTCTGTAAACTGAAAATAAAATTCTGAGCCCCACTACAACCATCTGAATGGATTCCCTCCTCTCAGCCAGCGTATTCCAAAATTAACCTGAAAAGTTGGCTCAGGCCATGGCGGGATGGTAGAGGGTGAGACATGCCTCATTATGTTATCCTCTGTTTTGGGATTCAGGAAAACTGATCAGCATTTAACATAAACATAGACCATAAGTATGATAAGAAACATTTGCAAGCTAGTCTCTCTGAATCTTGCTACCTGGAGGTTTCATCTGCATGATAAAACTTTGGTCTCCACAACCTCTTATTATAACTCAGACATTCCTTTCTACTGATAATAACTCTTTCAACCAACTGCCAGTCAGAAAATTTTAATATCTACCTGTAACCTGGAAGCCCCCCTGCCTCGAGTTGTCCCCTTTCAAGACCTGAACCAATGTACAGATTAAGTGTATTTGATTGATGTCTCATGTCTCCCTAAAATGGCACCATTAGCCACACATAGCTATTTATGGTGCTATTCAGGTCAACTATAATTTTACTGATTTTCTTCCAAGCTGTGCCCCAACCACATTGGGCACATATTTGCAGGAACTCCCAAGGCTGTGTCATGGGTACATCCTTAACTTTGACAAAGTAAACTTTCTAAATTGATTGAGATCTGTCTCAGATACTTTTGGGTTCACACCTCCAAACACTGCTCCAAACACAGTTTGCTCTTAAGCCCATCAGATGAGTTTTTAATTTCAGGCAATATATTTTCACTTCTAGAATATTCATTTGGTTCCTTTTTCACACATTCCAATTTTTGAAATTCTGCATTTTTTCTTGCAATTGTCCACTGTCTTAATCATAAAAGGGCCAATTTTCTTGACATCCTAAGAGATCAAAAGATTCTCCAGACTTTTCTTAATACTTGACTTTAGGCAGAATCCTAGGTACAAACAATATTTCAAGATTATACGTTTAATGCCCTAAATTTTTGTATGTTATCTGCATAATGAGTTGCATTTCTTATTAAATCTCTTTGTAATAGCACTACATATTCTCTGAAACATCCAGATCCACAGCCCAGACAATGATGAGATACAGCAAGATAGTGAAATATCACAAAGTACTAGCATTACTTCCTTGGAGCAAGTTCATCATGTATGCAGCAAAAGAATGGCCTTGCTAAAGTAGAATAAGAGCATTCTACTTACAGACTCTTTTACTGGGGGACAGAAATACTGGCAATATCAGTTAGAAAGCAGTGTCCTTATCTTTCGAACTATTTGCTTGTATCTACCACACTTCAGATAAAATATGCAAAACATCCAGCATAATAAAATGTTTCTAGTCAACGTTTTCTTTGATGACAAACAGTATTAGCATGCTAAAAGTCAACTAATCCTTCTGCTTAAACTAACAATTGATTCACAGATCTTTGCTAAAGTAGAATGTTTACACATATTTTTCTAGACTAGAAAGAATCTTTGGCATTATACTGCTATTCAGGGATGTTGTGTTCAGAAACAAGTTGTGTGTAATAATCCTTAATATAATTCTGTAGTATCATCATTTGGTAATGATTTCTTAGCAGGTACATTCAACACATTATGGAAGGTCTCAATGTCAAATACAAGAGCCATCAAGACCCACTGAAATAGGCTCACGGTTTAGTCAAAGTTATTTGTTTATTAAAATTTTTGATAAAACTTGCGACAGTATGTCAAAGATGAGGGTGCTTTTTGGTCTGTTCACTGGGGGAAAATGTCAGCACCTCTGGATTGCTGGAGACTCCACTGGGTTTTGCTACGTGGACACTGAGGCAAGTCAAGTTATAGAATGTAGTTTGCTTATTTCACCAAATATTTTCAGGGGCCTTTGGGCATGACAGAATGTTGGGTCTAAGATTCTACCATTCCTCTGAAAATGTTTGCTGGGGTTGACCAGACAATTTGCTCTAATGCAAAACTTTTCAAGTTTTCTCATGTCTGCTTCCACCTCTTTTCTTCACTGTGTCTGCTTCCCATTCTTTCCTGTAGTTGTGCCTATTACCTGTTAGGAAAAGCTAAATGCCACAATTCCTTTACGTTTTTCCTACTGTTTATCTCTTATGATCCCTACTCCTTATCTCTTATCGTTCTTCTCACTGAAGGGCTTGGCATTTTAGTAAGAACCAGTCACCTTTTTAGGGGAAAATTGCCCATTGATGTCATATGAATATTATTTGGGCCATCCATTGTTTTACATTTCTAGATTATATGAATAATCTCTTATAGACTGATGGCTATTTTTTCACTGCCTTAAAGCCTATGTCTCTTCTCTGATTCTGATGCTTTTCTGGATATGTGAAATTATCCATAAGACACACTCCATATATTTGAGGCACTACCACACATAAAATTTATGGTTTGAACAAGAAGAGTGCATATAAAATCTGTTCATAATCTGCTGTAGACACAGTCATAGGTGGTGTTTGGTGGAAAGTGTGTTTAGGAGCTTGGAGAATGACTGCCCTGAGAATTAAAAATGTGTTGCTTCTCTTTCGGCTTCTGGAGGATGCCAATTACCACCATGCTGTTTTTATTTCCTGTCTCCAGATATGATCCAAGGATATTTAGCAGTAGCCAGTGCTAATAATCAGAGTCAAAAGATAGTAGTAGTAGACATTTCAGTCTAATTCTGGAGAATGCTTTTGTTTTTCCTGATGATCTAGTACAATGTTTTTGAAACTTTAATATGCATACAAATTAACTGGGCGTTTTGCTAAAGATGAACATTCTGATTCAGTAGGTCTGGGGTGTGACCTGAGATTCTGGATTTCTAACACACTCCAAAGAAAAACAATGCTGCTGTTCCAAAGACCATACATTGAATTGCAAGAAAGTAGGGTCAATACAGGCGCCATTAGCCACACACAGCTATTTATGGTGCTATTCAGGTCAACTATATTTTTACTGATTTTCTGCCTGCTTGATCTGTCAATTATTGAAACAAGAGTGTTGAAATCTCCAACTACAAACATGAATTTGTCTATTTCTCTCTGCAGTTCTGTCAGTTACTATCTCATGTATTTTGATACTCATTTATTGTTAGGCACACAGACATTAAGGATTGTTATTTAGCTTCTTGGACAGTTGAACATTTATCATTATATAATGTTCATCTTTTCCCTGATACTTTTTCTTTTTCTGAAGTATGCTGTTTCTGAAATTTATAGCTATTCCAGCCTTCTTTAAATTACAATTAGCATAGTATGTATTTGTGTTTCCCTTTACTTTTAAACTAGCTGAGTCCTTATATTCAAAGTAGGAATTTTGTAGGCAGTTTTCACTCACTCTGCCTTCTTTCAAGACTTTTTGTTCTGTCTTTGACTTTCTGTAGTTCGAATATGTAAACTGCCTAGATATAAAATTGCTGGCATTTTATCTTATTTGTTGTGCTCTGATCTTCCTGAATCTGTGGTTTGATTTCTGTTATTAATTTCAAAAATATCTTAATCATTATTACTTCAAATGTTTCTTCCTCTTTGTTTTCTCTTACTTCCTCTGATATTCTAAGTATGCATATGTCATTCTGTGTGAGATTGTTCTATAGTTCTTGGATATTCTGTTCTGTTTCTTTCTCTTTTTTTTTTTTTTTTTTGAGACGGAGTCTCGCTGTGTCTCCCAGGCTGGAGTGCAGTGGCGTGATCTCGGCTCACTGCAAGCTCCGCCTCCCGGGTTCACGCCATTCTCCGGCCTCAGCCTCCCAAGTAGCTGAGACTACAGGCGCCCGCCACCACGCCCGGCTAGTTTTTTTTTTTTTTTTTTTTGTATTTTTAGTAGAGACGGGGTTTCACCATGTTAGCCAGGATAGTCTCGATCTCCTGACCTCGTGATCCACCTGCCTCGGCCTCCCAAAGTGCTGGGATTACAGGCTTGAGCCACCGCGCTTTTTTCTCTTTGCATTTCAGTTTGGGAAATTTCTAATGACATATCTTCAAACTCATTGATTCTTTCCTTATCTGTGTCTAGTCTACTGATGAACCCATCAAAGGCATCTTTTCATTTCTGTTACAGTGGTTTTGATCTTTACCATTTCCTCTTTATTCCTTCTTAGCACTTTCATTTTTCTGCTTACATTTCTCATCTTTTCTTGCATGTTTTCCAGAGAGCCCTTAACATATTCATCATTGCTATTTTAAATTCTGTCTGTTAATTCCAAAATCTGTGACATATCTGAGTCTAGTTCTGATGCGTGCTTTTTCTCTTCAAAACATGTTATTTTGTTGTTGCCTTTTAGCATGCCTCTGATTTTTATTGATATTTTTACTTGACATGTAATAATTGTACATATTTATGGAATACAGCATAATATTTCAGTATGTATGTCATGTGTCAAATCAGGGTAATTAGCATATCTATCACTTCAAATACAGACTTGCAATTTCCTTGTGTTGGAAACATTCGAAATCCTCTCTTCTAGCTATTGGAAAATATACTATATTATTGTGACCCATAGTTAACCTACAGACCATGAATGTCAGAACTTACACTTCCCCATCTAACTGTAATCTTACCCCTTCCAGTCTCTAGTAACTACTATTCTACTCCCTTGTAATTTTTTGTTGAAAGCCAGAAGTAGTGTATCAGTTGATGTGAATTGAAGAAAATAGGCCCTAAAAATAATCTAACTCCTGGTCAGACTAACATAAAACCACACATTTATGTTCAATGATTGTTATAGTATTATGTGTCACAGACCAACCTTAACTAGTGTCCTCATTTTGTCTCCAGTGTTGTTTTTGTGCTTACTTAACAATTCTTCCTTAAATAGAGGCTACATCTGGCACTCTTTCCGTTGTAATTCTCTGCTATTATACTGGAGCCCTTTTGGCCTGATATTAAGGTATAGGTGGTAGAGAGGTGTTCTTTAATCTTATGATTAGGTCATTCAGAAAGACTAGAGGATGATAGGGAATGCCTTTCCTCTAGGCCAGATAAGGCTCAGGTAAAGTCTTTTCCCTTGGAGAGGAGACCTTTGTCATGGAGATTGCCCCAGGTGTATTTCACAAAGGTTATTTTCCTCTCCACCTCTCAGAGCCTGGAGAGGATTTTGGCTCTTCCTTGTGAGATTCTTTTGGAAATTCTAAGAAAATGTGAGAGGTCCTCCAAGACTGCATCCTTTACAAGTTTCTCACTCTCATGCTAGTTCACAACCAGCTTCAACAATTCATGAAAGTTACTAATTTAAATGTCCCTACCAGTTTATGGCTCAAAGAAAAGTGATTAATTACAAGTTGTTCTTCTGTTTCCTTGTTTCAAAGATAGCAGTAACTACTTCCAAGCTCTTTTTTTTTTTTTTTTTTTTTTTTTTTTTTTTTGGAGAAAGGGGATCTTGCTATGTTTACCAGTGTTAAAACAAACTAAATATGGCCTGAGAAGGACTTCATACTTCTATATTTGAGTACTTGTGGATGAACTGTAACTTAGCTTAATAGGCAGACAAGATTGAAAACCTAACAAGAGTATGTGCCTGTAACAATAGCTAAGCCGAGCCTTGGCCAATCCCAGTGGCTATACTTCAACCACTCACAGATTGCTAAGTGTTCAAATTGTGTTCAAATAAGGCAAACACCAACGTGTAACCAATCCAGCTGTTTCTATACCTTACTGCCGATTTCTGTATATCACTTCCTTTTTTTGTCTATAAATTAGTTCTGACCACGAAGCATCCCTGGAGTCTCGCTGAATCTGCTGTGATTCTGGGGATTGCCTGATTCATGAATCATTCATTGCTCAATTAAACTCATTTAAGAAGTTTCTCTTTTAACACCAGACCTCAAGTATTCCTCCTTTTTCAGCCTCTTGAGTAGCTAGGATTACAGGCACAAGCCACTGTGCCCAGCTAAGCACTTCACATATTGTAGCTAAAACCAGAATTTCTATATGTGTCTATTTAAATTTAAATTGTAAACCAAAAAGTACCTGAGACAAGTCTCAGGAGTTTGTTTTGCCAAGGTTAATGACACGCCTGTGACACAATCTCAGGGGATCCTGACAACATATGCCCAAGGTGGTCAGGCTACAGTTTGACTTTATACATTTTAGGGAGACGTATGACATCAATCAATACACGTGAAATGTGCATAGGTTCAGGATACAGAACTGCAGTGCAACTCTACGTTGGGGATGGGGGTTGACTCTGCAGGTCTTAGGTGTATTCAAAGATTTTCTGATTGGCAATTGGATGAAAGAGTTTCTCTAAAGACCTGGAATCAATAGAAGGGAGTTTCTGGGTTAAGATAAACAGTTTTGGAGATCAAGGTTACTATTATTCCAGGTAGCAGACTTCAGAGAGAATAGACTGTAAACGTTTCTTATCAGACCTGAAGAGTCTGCTCTGTCAGTCTTAAGATCTCCATTTTAATGTTAAAGTTGGTCAGCTATGCCCAAATTCCAAAGAAAGGAAGGTAAAACGAGGCATGTCTGACCACCCATTCCCATCACGGCCTGAACTAGTGTTTCGGGGTTTTTGTAGAATGCCCTTGGCCAAGAGGAGGGGTCCATTCAATTGGTTGGGGGCGCTTAGAATTTTATTTTTGGTTTACAAAACTATGTGAAGTTAAGTAAAATGTAAACATTTGTTTCTTGGTCACACTAGCCATATTTCAGATGTTCAATAGCCATGTATGGCTAGTGGTTTCTGTATGAGACAGCACCCATGTAGAACATTTCCATCATCACAGGAATTTCTATTAGTCAGAGATGGGCTAGAGGAATTCTCTAAAGAAATCTCATGGGGCAATTAGAATCACAAGACAAAATGGGTCAGTATAAAATAAAATCGTTTAGGGTGATGTAAATCTTTGTCTCAGATTCACTAAATGATAAGAGAGAAAATTCACAAGAGAGGATAACTAAAGAGTTGACTCACGGACCGGGCATGGTGGTTCACACCTGTAATCCCAGCACTTTGGGAGGCCGAGGCCAGTGGATCACCTGAGGTCGGGAGTTTGAGACCAGCCTGACCAACATGGAGAAACCCCATCTCTACTAAAAATACAAAATTAGCTGGGCGTGGTGGTGGGCACCTGTAATCCTAGTTACTCGGGAGGCTGAGGCAGGGGAACTGCTCGAACCAGGGAAGTGGAGGTTGCAGTGAGCCAAGATCCCGCCACTGCACTCCAGCCTGGGTGACAGAGTAAGACTCTGTCTCAAAAAAAAAAAAAGAAAAGAAAGAGTTGACTCACAATAGTCTGCAGTGATAAAGATAAAAAGTGATCTCTACTTTATTATAGCAATTAACCTAAGGCAAAGAAAAAGAAAAAGAAAAAAGACCCAACCCAATGCAAAGACCTTTATATTTTCATAATATAGCTAAAGCCAAACTTGGATTTTCTGTAACTGACTGTCGCTTGTGGATTTAAAACTGAGTCTTGCTCTGTCATATGTCACCCAGGCTGGAGTGCAGTGGCGTGATCTCGGCTCACTTCAACCTCCACCTCCCAGGCTCAAGCGATTCTTGTGCCTCAGCCTCCCAAGTAGCTGGGATTGCAGTTGCGTACCACCATGCCTGGTTAATTTTTGTATTTTTAGTCCAGACAGGTTTTGCCATATTGCCCAGGCTGGTCTTGAACTCTTGACCTCAAGTGATCCACCAGTCTCGACCTCCCAGAGTGCTGGGATTACAGGTGTGAGGCACCACACCTGGCCTTGTTTTTATATTATTAAGTATATTTTTCCTGTCAGACAGAAGTCTGAGAATTAGCTAGTAAATTCTAGCTTCAGCTTGTGGTTTTGAGTGTGTAATAAAATTCCCCAAGGATGTATGGTGATTCAGCCCCAGGAATTATTCAGAAATTAATTTCAAAAGCATATAATCCAGAATAAAAGTAAAAAATTTTTAAACGAAAGACAGAGCACACACACAATTCACTTGCTTCAGAAACAATTAAAAAAAAAAAAAGAAAATGAGATCCTCTGTACTTTTACTATTAAAGAATGTCATATAAGTGACAGGCTTAATGACTGAAACCTTTGAGGTAATTATACTGCCAGGACAGTTAAATATGATAACGCACTGTTAGACCGGAGAAGCATAGTAATGTTGGCATAGTCTGTGCATTGTCGGTTGTTCAAACATTGTCTTACTGGTATAATACAGCAGTTAAAGATATCTTTTTATATTTTTTCTTAATAATGCTGTATATAACTGATTTAAAATGCCAATATGCTGCTCTGAGTTCCTCACAGGAGCCGCAAGTTTTTACTTTGAACAATCTGTTTTTTAAATTGAATGTTAAAATTAGAAGTTTATCATTTTGCCTTTGATCCTTTACTTTTATCAGAGAGTAAGAGCCATTCATTCTGGAATGCCATTGGTTGAAGAAAATAAAATATTTCCTATACTATTTTTTTAAATGTGATATTTGGACAAAATGTGATACTTATTAGTAAGAGGCTGATAAATGTATGTTGCACTCCATAGTTGTCCCTCAGTATCCCTTGGGGCTTGGTTTCAGGATCTCCCACAAATCTATGAATGCTCAAGTGTCTGATGTAAAATGGTGTAGTTTTTTGTCATTGCATACATTGTACTATTTGTATATAACCCCTGCACATCCTCCCGTACTCTTTAAATCATCTTTAGATTACTTATAATACCCAACACCATGTAAATGCTAAGTGAATAGTTGTCATACTGCATCATTTAGGGAATAATGATAAGGAAAAAACGTCTGTAGTTGTTCAGTACAGACACATTTAAAAAAAAATATTTTCAATCCACAGTCAGTTGAATCCATGGATACAGAACCCATGGATACGGAGGGTTGACTGTATATTAACTTTGTAACTTCTTACTCACTGATTAAATGCTTTCATTACTGAGATTCCTAAAATAAATTCCTGAAAATGTAAAATGGTTATTTTAAGTTTGAGAGAAGCAATGTAATTAAGAATAATTTAAAGACTATTTCTGGGACTGGAAGTTATTGGATGTGAACCTTAATTCCTAATAAGCAACTATGTATCCTCAAATCTTGAAAATTGAAAATAATAATAAAGATCTTGAAAATTTCTAAATCAAATGCCTGGGCCAACTTGATGGCAAATATGTGTAGACATCAATAGAGCCAGCAATGAGCAAAGATATAAAGAAGGAAACAACTGTAATACCATAAGATCTTCTGCCTTCACTTGCAGCATCACGAGGTGGAGGGGTAATATGGAAATTGCAAATATAGCTAATGTTTATCAATCATTTACATGTACCAGGCACCAAACTAATTATTCCTTCATTCCCTCAACAAATATTTATGAAGCCCTTACCATGTGCCAGAAACTGTCTAGACATGTGGGACACTACAGATGAGCCAAGTAGACAAGATTTTCTGTCCTTTTGTAGTTTCTATTTTAGTAGAAGCACATAAATAAGTAAATAATGATCTCAAAAGTACTACGGATAATAAAAAGAGTAGAGTAAGAAATTTGGAGGGTGCCAAGTAGAGGAGAGTAGTTGCAACTTGAAATCTGTGGGCCTCATTGAGAAGGTAAACATTTGAACAAAAGTGTAGGAGAGAAGAGCGCTCCAGGTAGAGACAATAGCTTGTACATGACCTAGGGTGGAGAGTGCTACTGTGCTCAAGATGCTACATGGAAGCCATTGTGGCCATAAAGGAGTGACCAGAGAACTGGGGGAAAAGAGAGGGAAGAAGAAGAGGTCAGAGAAGTCATTAAAGGCGAAACTATAAATATAAGTTGAAGGTAGAGCCAACTGGATTTCCTGCTAATTGGGTACACATGCAAGTGAAGGAGTGGAGTCCACCATATATCCCAAGATTATAGCTTGAGCAACTGAAAGGATGAAATTGCCTTCAGGTAAGACAGAGAAAAAAACAAGTGGAGAAGACTGAGTAGAACATTGAATTTCAATTTTTCTTTTATCTGAAAACAAATTTGAGATTTGATGAGCTTTATTTGATGATTTTTCATGGATTTGAGATGTCTGTGGGAAATTCAAATGGAAGGATCAAGTAGGCATCTTGATATATGAATCTAGAGTTCGGGAGTGATCTACTCTGGAAATACATAATTGGTAACTTTGCACATATATGTGGAACAAAATTGGGTATGTGAACCAGGTACTAAGCTCTGGGACACCTGAATCTTGACTGCTAAAGAAGAATGGGCATTACCAAGAATGGAGCAGAGAAAGAGTGACCAGAAACGGAGAAAACTAAGAGAAGGTGGTATCTTGACCTAAGAGCAGAAAGTTTATGAAGGACAAGGGAAGAAAGCAATTGCATCAAACACCATTCATAAGTAAAGGAAGAGTGAATAAGATGAAGACTGAGAATTGACCATTGAACTTGGGAAATAGAAGAGTTTCATGAAGTAGCAAGGGAAAGTGGCCAACTGGAATGTATGTAATAGGCATAGAAGTAGAAAAAGTGAAGAAAGTGAACATGTAGACCACTAGTTCAGAGAGTTTTGCCGCAAAGTGAAATACAGGAGTGAATCAGTAGATGGCAGGGACGTGGAGTCAAGAGAAGTTTGATGACTTCTTTTAAGATGAGAGACGTCTTTGTATTGTGATGGGAATAATCCCATAGAAAGTGAAAAAAAATGATGATAGAACAGGGCTGAATTTTTTTTATTAGTCACAAGGTGATGGGACTTACTGTACAAATCAAGGGATTGGTTCTTATAGGAATAAAGCTTATCCTGTCTGTGGCAACAGGCAGGAAAGCATGGCATATGGGTACAGATGCTGCTAGGTCTGAACAGAAGGGAGTAGAAGCACATATGTGGAATAAAAGTGAGCTGACATTCTCTTCTTTACATATATCGTCAGCAGTCAACATGCCCAGCAACTGGGGAAACCTGTGAGTACCAAGACCCTGAAGGAGGGAGCTGGGTGATGCCCTACAGGGTCCACTACAGTGACTTACCAAGCAGTGAGTAACTAATCTGCTGATGGGCGATTTAATATTGCCTACATAAATTCTGATGAATATGAAGCAAATATGCTGATTTTAATTCTAACTTCAAAGTAAGCTGGGCTGATGATTTCAGTTGTATTTTACATTCATTTCCCAATTAAATACAGTAAATTCATGTCATTATCATGGAGGATAAGGTTATTTGAGAGTTCAGTGAAATTGTGCAAATAAAGAACTCAGCATAGTTATGACACAGAGTAAGTACTAAATGAATCTCAGGTATAAGTTAAATAAAACAATCATAATTCTTAGAAAGTAATAATTTATTTTTCATTATTGCTAGGGGTGGAGGGGGTGGCTTTGTTGCTGATAGTGTTTTGTTTTTGTATTGGGGGAGGTCTCGACTGAAGATCAGAATTAGATTTATCTTTCAGGAAAAAAGTTTTATTTATTGGAGATGGGCATAATCATTTTAAATGTAAATCTTTCTCTCTTTAGGTTTTTTTAAATTGAAGAACTGTTCTAAAGGACTTAGGCATTATGATTAAGACTTTGTTTCTCTCATATTCAAATCTCTTTTAAATGCCGTGTGTTTACCAAATTTCTCTCTTTTGCTCCTTAAAATTGTTTATTATTTTGACCCATTTGGCGAAATTTAAAGAAACAATTTTTTCTCCTTTTGAAAAGAAAGGTAAATTAATTTCTTATGGCAAAGATGAGTGAGAGGTTAATTTTGCCAACCAAAGAAATTTGGAGAAAACTTGAGTGAGTGATTTCCCCCATTAGCCTGTGAACAGGTTATTTATTTCACATGAAATTATAAAACAAGTAATTCTGACTTAATGAAATAAAACCAACCCTGAAAACAAATAGGACTCATTTGCAGTTCTAACTGAATTAGATACTGAAAAATGCTTGCATTCTGATATGTTTTGAAAAGTCTAATGAAATTATAAATATAATATTTCAGAGAAGGAAATGTGCATAGACAGCATAATAAGAAGCTCATATTCACTTTGCCATTTGAAACATTTCTTATCTATAAGTTGGTGATGTGAAATAATTCAGGAAAATTGAGTTTCAATCCAAATCTCATGAAGTTGCTAAGTATATGTAGTTTATAATGTGTACAGTAGGTCAAATTGATGTTGTCATGCTTAGAGTTAAATGTTTTATTTGATAAATGCAGAAACCCAAGTTTGACTCTAATCGAAGTTTAAAATAAGTTATAAATAAGATTTAATGTTAACAGCAGGGATTTATTCTAACCATAAACTGAAACAAAAGTACCCATATTAATAAGTTAGGATTATGTACAACAGTATATCAAAATCAAACTGTTCTTTTTTTTTCTTTCAAAAGAATAGCTAATGAGCTAGTTAGAGCTAGTTCAACCAGAATGAAATCCCTTTCTCACACAAACACACACACACACACACACACACACACGTGCTATTGAATAGTAATAAAATAAGAAAATAATGTTATTGTCACTTATAATCATTGCCTTCTAGGTTGAAAACAGCGGTTTTCCTGTGATATCTTTATAAGTTAATAAAAATCAATAAAGTATATAATAATGACAAAAGAGCCACTGTCCTGAGATTAGTAAGAAATATCTTTTTCTAACTCTCCATTCATACAACATATTTTTAAACCCTGGAGAATGGGACATTTGGGGATTGTGTTCTGAGTCAAGTAGATATTCAAAGAAAATTCCAGTGATAAAACAAACTGTCCCACTTTCTCTAAGTTACTCGTAACAGTGATTTAGTTCATAAATGAAGTAACTGTCTACTCTTTTGAGGACAACATGTAGTTCACTCATTCTGCTTTTTCCCCCGCTTTTCCCCTACATTCTCACTGTTTCAGCTGTAGTACTTTTGAGAAAAGGGCCTGAGACAAAGACTTGATTGCCAGTCATTTGGAGGAGCATACAATCCTAAGAAACAGAAGTGCAGAACAGGGCAAGTGAAAATGAAAAGGAGCGATAACTGATTCCAGAATGCATTTTCAAGTTGGCAACCAAATACGTGACTGAGACTCAAGCCCATGGCACATTCTGAAGAGGCTTCAGAGCCGTTTTCCTGGAGGATGATAGATGAAAACATTTATCTGTCAGTTCCAACCTTCATTTGGATAAGACTGACTCCTCAGACATTAACTGCCGTGCTCTTCTGGGTTGCTCATGCGTGAGTACATTGCAGAAGCTCAATAATGTTCTATACTCAAGGCAGTAAGCAGTTGGTTTGTAGCCCAAGAAAAGGCACTGTTGGGTTCCAACTGCCACAGCTAGTGGAGGGCTGAATGGAGGCCGTCACACCACAGAAACAGGGGCTGGAGTTCCCAGTAAGGCTTAGAGAATGGTGAAATGAGACACAATAGTTGTCTGAGACGCTCTTCCTCCTCCTGTAATCTAGACTCCTTCAAGCTCCTCCACTTATGGCCCACAAAACATTTTGCTTTTGTTGCTACTCTGTACATACCAAGATTATTTTATCTTAATGCATGACTTATTTTTCTGGAGCAGGATAAAAACAAAATAGTGATATCTTCAACCTTAAGTATGTAAAAATTCTAAATAGCAGCTTTAGCTGCATGCAGCATGCAGAAAACCTTTGAATCCCTCTACCTTATCAAAGACTTTCTATCACCTCATGGGATTTCTACTCTTGGTTCCCTTCATTCATCCTAACCCTTAAGTTAGTCAAGTGTCCTGAAACATCATCCTACCCTCGTCTTGAAATACCATCCTACCCTCGTCTTGAAATACCTAACAGAATAAAGAATTTGTCTGATGTAATATCTAAGACCTTTTGTGGTTCACTACTATTTGACAATTCTTGTGGTAGAATGTATTTCCTCCAAACATCAGTGTCTTAGTTCAGGTTACTGTAACAAATGACAGTAGACTAGGGGACTTAAACAACAGAAATTTATTTCTAAGAGCTCCAGGGGCTGGAAGTTCAGGATCAGGGTGTGAGCTTGGTCAGGTTCTGGTGAAGGATCTCTTCTGTTTGTATCCTCACATGATGGGAAGAGTTTTCTGGGATCCTTATCACAAGGCCCTAATTCTATTTATGGGAGAGGGGGCTACATTCTCAGACCTAATGAATTCCCCAAATCCCGACCTCCTAATACCAAAACACTGGGGTCAGGATTTCAACATATAGATTTGGGAGAGTAGGACACAAACATTCAGTCCATTGTAATCTGTGTGAGATAATTGAATGAAAGATTTCTTTTTAACATTTTTCTTGGAAACATTGCCATTTACCACCATATACATTTTTCATATCATTTTATTCTTGTCAAAATGCTTAGTAATGATTATGGGTCTGAATACAATTTCAGATGATTGTTGTTATGTCTTTTTGGAAAGCATCACTACCACACTGAGAGATGTTTAGTTTATTAAATACTTGACCCCTGTATATTTTTGCCCCTTTCTTGAAAATTGGGGTCTTAGTAGAGTGTGGGTTTCTACATCATACCACCAGTGTTTAGAGATTGCTGCCAAAAGTCAAGAGAAGGAGGAAAGGAAACCTGTTATTGAAAAAAAAAAAACTGGACAAACACTAAAAGTTTAAGGTTGACAAGTAGCAGCAAACAAGCAGGTTCTTCATCAAACCAAAAGATTGTCTGTACAATACATTGATAAACATGCACGAAATTCTAATTTGTCCAAAAAGATTGGCACTATGGAGGACAAAATAAAGAGATAGGGTTCTCAATCTTGAAGGGAGCACTGTACACTCTGAGGATATAAGAGAGCCATGTACAAACAGTTACATAACATAAGATTAGGTGGAAGGTTCCCCGTACCATTGAAAAAAATTTAAAAACAGAAACATTTTTATAAGGCTGGAGTCAAAATGAATGGTTTTATGGATTTAGAGGAGGACTTGTAGAAAATGAGAGGTTTGAATTTGGGCTTGTGGAAAAGGCCAGAAAATGCATTTCTTGTGAGGAATAGTATATGAGTAATTACACAGACACACATTATTCTGTCCAGTCACAATGGCATTTTTCCATTTCCCTAAGTTCCTCTCTGCTGATTTTTCTTGAGATGAGGTGCTGGCTCCCACTTGTCATTTAAGTCTTGCCTTAAGAATCCCTGCATCATCTTACTTGTGTAGACACTAGTCTCTCTGTAGAATTATGCCTTATTTTATTTTCCTCAAAGGACTTGCCTTAACTGATATTGTCTTACTTACTTACTTGTGTTTGTTTTGTCTGCCATCCTCCGCCAAAATGTTAGCTACATGAGAGAAGAGAACTTTTCCATCTTCTTTACCTACCGTTCAACAGCAATTTGAACAGTACTCAACATAAAGTTCACGACTAATCATATTTCTTGGATAAGTTGAAGAATGTATCACACATAATCATATGACCTTGCCTCTTCCATGGCAAGAATTGGGACTTCAGTATGTTCTTTTCTCAGTCTCTCTATTAACTAGAGGTTTCCTCGATTCATGTTCTTGCTTCATTTAAAATCTATTCAACAACAAAAAAGAAAAAAAAAACTGGTGACTATTTTATCAGATAAAATATTCTTACATCTGTCTTATAAAGGTATGAATTTGGCAAGATGAAACATCTGGTCTTTTATATTTACAATATGATAAATAAGATAATTTAAAATGTATTATGGACATTTAAAATAAAAAAATCACACAAATTTTCTTTTGTTTTCTCTAATACTGTTTATCTTCTACGATCTGTTGCTGTCTTCTTACAGCATTGCTAAAAGAGTTTTAAGTTTTACATTAAATGTGATAGCCATATTGTTGTCATTAAAATTTTCTATTAAAAAACCATTTTGCAAAACAAAATAGTTAATAATTTATTTGTGTTGATTGTTGTTTAGTTTTTATAAAAAGGAATGTGAAATTTTACTATATGAATCAAGATTAAGAGAAATAGAAAAAGTATTTAGGACTTCTAAAATGAAGAATTTGCTCTACTGGTTGAGACAGGAAATATGCAATCCTGTGGCCCAGTAATTCCCTCACGGGTTTTGCAGTCACAGACCATTTCAAGCACTACCTTAAAAATCCACAAGCAACACATTAAAGAGATGTGAGTAAATAAATACAAACTTTTCACCACTCCTGTAAAATGACTCAAAATTAATGTCCTCACAATTCCAGCTTTATATTTACAGGCAGCACATTATTATAGAGATTTTAAAGAAACTTAGATTATTATTAAAGAAATGTGAACTGAGGGTTGTTAATAACTGTTTTCAAGCATATAAAAAGTGCCGTTAAAATGAACAGATGTTTTCCATCTACATGGGGACAGAATCAAATTAAATGATGGCAAATTATAATAAGAAAGAAGTAAATTACACCTAAAAATAAGCATCCCTACTGGATAAGATTATAGATTGACACAGTCATCTTTCACCAGTTACGTATAGCAATACTTGCAGGCAGAGAACGAAGAGGCAATACCCACCAGGATTTTTCTTCTGGCAGAAATAGACACAGGGGTCTCTAAGAGGCTCACTATCACCATGATTAACAAAATACACACATTTGGTCTTGTTTGTCCCCAGTTCATCGTGCTTTATGAACCAGGGAAAGAAACAATAAAGTGAACTGAGAAAGTGTGACTAGATTAGAAAAGTTGAAGAAGATGGAAATAAATGAGGGAAGATAAGAATGCACAGTTAGAAAGTAAATAATAGTAAACTCAAAGACTTTTGCAATACATACCAGTTCTGAAGTCCTAAACTGATGACCTAGAAAACATCACAAACCAAAGCTCCTTGAAATTCAATGCAATCCATTTCATATATGTGCATTTAGAAAAAAAGTCATCAGATTCTAAAGCATTCATCTATTCCAAAGGGGTGGCTGACTTCAAAAACTTTCGGGATCTTAGACTAAACATTGCTGTGGACTAAATAATTGTGTTGCTATTCCGATCACGATTTTACCTTAATAATTAGGCATTAGCTAGATTGAAGACTTTTTGTTTTCTGGAGCTGGACTGAGAAAATGTCCTCAGCAAGATATCAAGTGTCTTTCAGGGACTATTTAAAGCTAAAGGAATATCTTGTGGCTCCCAGTTACCTGACATTACAGTTTAGGAGAGAAATCTTGGAGCTCATTAAAGAGAAAGAAACAGTGCTTCTCCAAGTCCATGGCCCCGTCACCTGGTTCTCCTTCCCAGATAGCACATTCAGCTCTGTCTTTATTGAGTAAAGGGAAGGCATTGTATTTTTGTTTCCGATCTGTCTCATTCCATCTTTGGTCTCAACAAAATACATCCCGAATACTACATTGTCTGCTAATAAATGTGTAAGCTATATGGTTGCTTTGAAAAAAACAGAGAAAAATTAATGGTCTCGATGCTAAATATATAAATCAAAAACCAAATATTGTACCTGTTCTGTGGTTAGCTGTGATACTTACGTAAATACAAATACCACGGGGCACCTAGTTTAATGCAGATTTAACAGGCATGTAAATTGAAAATATAGAGTTTCTTGTTTAAAACTACTCTGGCCTTCTACCTGAGCCTCAAATATTATGAAACAATAAATAAATAAATGCACATTACACTTTAAAATAAATTTTACCTGGTGCTATAAACCAGCAATTGAAATCTTTCTACAGAGGGCCAGAGAGCAAATATTTTAGGCTTTGTGGGCCATTCAGTTTGTAATGGTTAATTTCAGATGTTAACTTAATGGGATTAAGGGATAACCAGATAGATGGTAAAGCATTATTTCTGGGGATGTCTGTTTTGAGGGTGTTTTCAGAAGAGACTGACTTTTGATCAGCGGACTCAGTAAGGAAGATCTGCTCTCACCAATGTGACTGGGTACTAACAAATTTGCTGAAGGCCCAGACAGAACAAAAAGCAGAGGAGAGGAAAGAAGAATTCTCTTTCTCTCTCTCTCTCTCTCTCTCTCTCTCTCTCTCTCTCTCCCCCTTCTGGAGCTGAGACATTCAGCTTCTCCTGCTCTTGGACATCAGAACTCCAGGATCTCTAGCCTTCAGACTCCAGGACTTGTGCCAGTTCCCTCTCTACCGGTTTTCAGGCCTTCAGCCTTGGACCAAGAGTTACACGGTCCACTCCCTGGTTCTCAGGCTTTGCACTTGGTCTGAGCCACACTACCGGTTTCCCTGATTCTCCAGCTTGTGGACTCCATACTGTGGGATTTCAGCCCCCCATAATCACATAAGCCAACTCCTCTAGTTAATCCCCTCCTATTTATATCTATCTTCTACTTTTATAAAATATGTTTTTGAAATATTTTATATCGTATATAATGATACATAATATGTAAGGTATATTTATATATATATATCTTATTGGCTCTGTTTCTGCGGGAAACCCTAATATACAGTCTGTGTTGCAACTACTCAACTCTGTCATTGTAGCACAAAAGCAGTCATGGACAATACATAAAAGGGTGAGTTTGGCTGTTTTCCAGTAAAATATTATTTAAAAATTAGACAGTAGCTGGATTTGGCCACCAGCCATATAGTTTGCTGACTGTGGATTTCAACAATCCCTTCGGGAAATTTTGCTTTTTTATTCACTCAGATATTCTCTCCTTTCACCTATTTTTCTTGCTCAGTTGAAATTCAATAGAATGAGTAAAGGCATCGTCTCATCCGCCAACCTCAGGGCCACGCTTCCTGGCTCCTTGCTTCTGGCTTGCCCTGCTGGCTTTGGTTCTGAGGCCAGGATAATTTGTAATCTGGGACTCTCCAGGAAGGGCACTATGTGGAGCTGCCTGGCTGTCTTGGTTCTCCTCAGCTCCTTTGGTGCTGTGACTTTTCAGGGGTCTGGCTGTGACTGCCGCTTAGTCTTAGGCTCTGCAGTTCCACAGCTACTTCATCACTTCATCACATTATGGTAATCCCCTCTAACTAGCTTCCCAGCCATCTCTACATCCCACCCACACTATACATAAAACAAGGGCAATTTGGAGAACTGTCTTAAGATCTCAGGTGTCTGACTATACTGTTGGCCGTTCCTGTGGTTTGTGAGAGGCCGCTTCTCTCTCTTTGAAATATTACCCTAAATTATGTGATACTCCTCACTTAGGTCAAAGCCCAGAGAACTTCTCTCAGTCCTAAATCTTGATATGTTTAAAAGCATTAAACATTTTTTCTCTAAAAATAATTGAGTTTGTATCTTTTACTATATGTCAGAACCTGAAAATTACAGTCTTCTTTCTCTTCTTACTCCTTCTCTAATAAATCTGAATTTACTTATCCTACCCAACCCTGAGGTAGATTAGATGACAGGCCAGCTAGGATAAAGGTCATGCATTGACAAAGTTCAGAAAGGATAATGTAATTACATGTTATGTTAAATTTCCCCTGCAGCAGTCCTCCTAGGTAGGTATTGTTATACTCATCTAGAGATGAAAAAATTAAGGTTCACAGAATTTGCTAAATAAAGCTTGACCAGTTACTTTATAAAAAAGCAGAAAACATACCTGTTTCTGACTACACTCCTAATTCTCATTCAACCACAATTCCTGGAAGACAGGAAGTTAACTCCTGGTAAAGCGCTTGGTTTGGGTTCTAGCCCCAAAGCCTCCAAATAAATGAACTTCTCTCCACCTTTGCATGGAATCATTGGGATTAAATGAGGTAAATATAGTAACAGCTATCTTTCATCCAGCCCCTGGGTGAGCCAGGCAGTTTCTAAACATTTAGATATATTATCTTATTTAATTCTCAAAACGATCCTATAGGGTATTAAAATTATTATCATTTTTTGGTTAATGTTACTAAGGTCCTCAACATAGAGTCTGCCACATACTAAAGGCTTAGTAAGAACTAGTTCTTCTTAAAATTATTACTCTTCCATTCGAATTACACCCACCAAGAATAGTTATACAGACATCTTTTTCCCCAGAGCAGAAGCATCTTTGATGGGCAGCCTTTGTTTGCTCATAGTGTGAGGAACTCCCATTCTTAAAAGGACTAAAAGAGCATCACATTGAAGAACAAAGTCTGGTGTCTGCCTACGCTGCCATTCTCCTCAGCTCCCATGATGCCAGACCTTGCTGAGTGCACAGGCCTAGAACATAATGGCAGTGTTGGAAGCAGGAAAATGATAGGAAAGGATGTGTACCAGGATGGCCAAGACAAGCCACTGGGTCAATTCAATATCCAGGGAAGACTTTTCCCTTTTGAATTTACATTTGTTTAAGTTTTAATCCTAACCCACTTGATGAATTTAATTTGGACTTTTTCCATTTTGAATTCTTAATATCACAACTGTATTTCCTAATTTTAGGAAAAGGGGAGACATTGTATTATGGAAAAAGTCTTGAACCAGAAGCTAATATACGTGGTTTGTTGTTTCTATTGTGTCACTAAATATGTGATATTTAACTAAAATGTAAGTGGAAGGAATATGAACTGTAGTATCTAAGGGTCTTCTTTGCTATCATTATGTTAATCATTTAATATAATAAACACAGAGATATCCATTTCGCATCTCCCTTTTGCACTGTGCCAATATTTGCCTCACATCGGCATTCACTATTTGCAGTTCATAAAATCACATGGTGAAAAAAATATATTCTTTTGCTTTAAGGATCTCATTGTACTTTGATTTCACAATTTAAAAAAACGAAATTAAAAAAATTTAAAAAAGAAACAAACCTTTTGTAGTTTCCCACATTTTGGGATTTCTGAAGAATCTGGGTCTTATTTTATACATCAAGCAGCAAAAACCTCATTCTCTCAATGCAATGAAATCGTTACAGCTATAAATTTATAGTTATTGGGATCTTAGGTATAGTCATCCCGTATTGTATATGACCATAGAAGATTTGTCCTTCTTCATTCCAAAGAAAGAAAAAAACTATCAAGTTAGAATGTTTGATTGAACTTTCATTCATTCATTATTTATATTTATTTGTTCAATACACATTTACTCATTTAGTAGATATTTATGTCTCCTGTGTACCAGAAATTGTGCTAAGTACAAAGAATAGAAAGTCAAAACAAATTTGGTTCATGCCTCCATGGAGCTTATGGTCTAATGGGGGAGAAACACAGGCAAATCAATTATAGTGTCATTCTAACGCAAGTGCGATGTCAAAGAGATGCACAGCAGCTATGGGAGCACAGAGGAGGAGCACCTTTCTTATTAAGATAAAAATCTTTCAAAGGTGTTTATTATTCAACAGGATTTATATGTTACTTTGACAATTTTTTTTCACTTGTGCATTATTTAAGAGGGATTCTATTCAAAACACTATGTTACATACATACAGGAACTTAAAAATATTTAATGAACATTTTTTATATGCAAAGTTTTGGTTAAGTTACCTTGCTAGCTGAAAGAAAAAATGGAATTATTATACATAAGAACAATAAAAATTAAGAAAATGATAATAAGTGAAAATCATTTATTCCCAAAGAGAATACCTGAAAAAAAATATGTTTTCATAAATTGAAGGTCAAAGAGGGGCAAAGCACATCAGAGAAAATGAGTTTCTTAATCTCGTACAGCCAGATTTGCCTACTGAACATACAGCTTATGACAAAATAATTGTGCAGCAATTACTCTAAAAGATGAGACAAAATCAAGTTAAAATGGAGCAAATTGCCTTTTACATTGTGGCCAATGACAATTAGTGACACATTCATGCTGTAAAATACCACTTTCTTTTTGTGAGAGGTGATCTATTGCTCGATGGTTAAGTAACTAGGTTACTTCATGGAAAATCTTCTGCAATCCTGTCTCTCAGAGGAAATGCAAAGTTTATTATTGCTACTGCTATTGGTGGCAATTTCATATTCAATAACAAAACAAGTATACATCTTAAGTCATGCATGTGTAAGTGCAACAATTATTCCTGGTCATGTTTACTGAGTGTTTGCTATGTCCAGGGACTGTCCCAGGGAATTTACATGTATCAGTTCATTTTATAGGCACAAATCTAGCATAGTGGTATTTTTTCAGTTTTTAGATGAATAACTGAGACATGGAAGGTTGGGGATGTTGCCCAAAAGTTTCACAGAGAGCTGACGTAGATCCAGGTGTGGTGATTTGAAACCAGGTGTGCTGTGTCCAGAGTAAGTGTTGTCAGAATAATGTGCCATGTGCCCCACATAGTCCAGAAACCAGTGGATGATCTTCCTGTTTACATTTTTTAAATGTAAGTGAAGGTTTTTTTATTATTTTTCATTAACACGTAATAATTGTAATATTTATGGAGTACAGTGTGATATTTTAACACATGCATACTTTTGTATCAGTTCACCAACCTTTGGCTTATCCCCCTGCCAACACTCTCCTCCCTCTAGTAACCACTATTCTGCTCTCTGCTTCTGTAAGAACAACCTTCTTAGCTTCTACATATGAATGAGAACATACAGTATTTATCTTTTGGTGCCTGACTTACGTCACTTAATGTCTTCCAAGCTCAGCATTTGTTCTTTTCTATGGCTAAACAGTATTCTATTGTGTATATTTTCTTTACCCATTCATTTGGTTATTGTAAATAAAAATGAAATTTTTTTGATGACTTAAGCAAATGCTCCCAACTTACTGTTAAGTAAAAAAAAAAAAAAAAAAAAAAAAAAAGAAAAGCAGCAGAAAAGTGATCTTTACCTACTGGTTCTCACTACTATTTTTAAAAATAACATACAGAGTTAGTCATTGAAACTAGATAGGTAAATATATAGTTAAGATAAGGAAATAGATCTATACAGTAAAGACTAGAAATTGTTATTAATTCTGTGAGTTGAAGTATAGATTGCTTTCATTTCCTTATGTGTGTATTTTCAAAATTATATACAATAAACATTAAGTTAATATAAAATCAGATTGTCATATCAGACTCACTTCAATGAGAGATTGTGTCCAGTATGAAGCTTTACCTGTAGTTTAAGGGTTCAGTCAATGAAGAGGTAAGAAGAGGTCTGAAACACCCTATTAGCCTCCACAGCCCTCTTTTTCACATTAGACATATAATCTCTGGTTGATGATAATAGAAGTCTACAATGTCACCTCACCCAATAGGAAGCATTTATGTTAGAAAGCATCTCCATTTTATTTTTTTCTCCATAGTTCTTTTTTTAAAAATTTTCCCCATAGGTTATTGGGGAACAGGTGGTATTTGGTTACATGAGTAAGTTATTCAGTGATGATTTGTGAGATTTTGGTGCACAAATCACCAAGCAGTATACACTGCACCCTATTTGTATTCTTTTATCCCTCATGCCTTCCTTCCCTTTCCCCCTGAGTACCCAAAGTTCATTGTGCCATTCTTATGCCTTTGCATCCTCATATCTTAGCTCCCATTTATGAGTGAGAACATACAATGTTTGGTTTTCCACTCCTGAGTTACTTCACTAAGAATAATAGTCTCAAATCTCATCTAGGTTTCTGCAGATGCCATTATTTTATTCCTTTTTATGGTTGAGTGGTATTCCATCGTATATACAACCCACAGTTTCTTTATCCACTCATTGATTGATAGGCATTTAGGCTGGTTCCACATTTTTGCAATTGTGAATTGTGCTACTATAAACATTCATGTGCAAGTATCTTTTTCATATAACAACTTTTTTTTTTCTGGCTAGATACCCAGTAGTGGGATTGCTGGATCAAATGGTAGTCCTACTTTTAGTTCTTTAAGGAACTTCCACACTGTTTTCTATAGTGGTTGTAGTAGTTTACATCCCCACTAGCACTGTAGAAGTGTTTCCTGTTCACTGCATCTACAACATCATTAATTTTTGATTTTTTGATTATGGACATTCTTGCAGGAGTAAGGATATCACATTGTGGTTTTGATTTGCATTTTCCTGATTATTAGTGATGTTGAGCATTTTTTCATATGTGTATTGGCCATTTGTATATCATCTTTTGAGAATTGTCTAGTAATGTCCTTAGTCCAGTTTTTGATGTAATTGTTTTTTTCTTGCTAATTTGTTTGAGTTCATTGTAGATTCTGTGTATTTGTCCTTTGTCAGATGTATAGATTGTGAAGATGTTCGCTCATTCTGTGGGTTGTCTGTTTACTCTGCTGATTATTCCTTTTCCCATGAAAAAGGTCTTTAATTTAATTAAGTACCAGCTATTTATCTTTGTTTTTATTGCATTTGCTTTTGGGTTATCGGTCATGAAATCCTTGCCTAAGCCAATGTCTGGAGGTTTTTCCGGTGTTATCTTCTAGAATTTTTAAGGTTTCAGGTCTTAGATTTCAGTCCTTGATCCATCTTGAACTCAGGTTTAAGTCCTTGATCCATCTTATGTACAGCAAGAGATGAGGATCTAGTTTCATTTTAATACATGTGGCTAGCCAGTTATCCCAGCACCATTTGTGGAATAGGGTGTCCTTTCCCCACTTTATGTTTTTTGTTTGCTTTGTCGAAGATAAGCTGGCTGTAAGTATTTGGGTTTATTTCTGGGTTCTCTATTCTGTTCCCTTGGTCTATGTGCCTATTTTTAAACCAGTACCAGGCTGTTTTGGTTACTATTGCCTTATAGTATAGTTTGAAATCAGGTAATGTGATGCCTCCAGATTTGTTCTTTTTGCTTAGTCTTGCTTTGGCTATGCAGACTCCTTTTTGGATTCATATGAATTTTAGGATTATTTTTTCTAGTTCTGTGAAGGATAATGGTCGTATTTTGATAGGAATTGCATTGAATTTGTAGACTGCTTTTGGCAGTATGGTCATTTTCACAATATTGATTCTACCCATCCATGAGCATGGGATATGGTTCCTATTGTTTGTGTCATCTATGAATGCTTTTGGCAGTGTTTTATAGTTTTCCTTGTAGCAGTCTTTCACCTCTTTGGTTAGGTATATTCCTAAGTGTTTCATTTTTTATTTTTTGGCAGCTATTGTAAAGGTGCTGAGTTCTTGATTTGATTCTTAGATTGTTCATTGTTGGTGTATAGGAGAGCTACTAATTTGTGTACATTAACTTTGCATCTGGAAACTTTGCTGAATTCTTTTATCAGTTTTAGAAGCTTTCTGGAGGAGTCTTTAGGGTTTTCTAGGTATGTAATCATATAATCAGCAAACAGTGACAGTTGGACTTCCTCTTTACCGTTTTGGATGTCCTTTATTTCTTTCTCCTGTCTGATTGGTCTGAGACTTCCATTAGTACGTTGAGGAGAAGTGGTAAGAGTGGGCATCCTTGTCTTGTTCCAGTTCTCAGAAGGAATGCTTTCAACTTTTCCCCATTCAGTATTACATTGGCTGTGGGTTTGTCATAGATGGCTTTTATTACATTGTGGTATGTTCTCTCTATGCTGATTTTGTTGAGAGTTTTAATCATAAAGGGATGCTAGATTTTGTGGAATGCTTTTTCTGTGTCTATTGAGATGATCATGTGATTTTTGTTTTTAATTCTTTTTATGTGATGTATCACATTTATTAACTTCCATATGTTAAAACATCCCTGTATCCCTGGTAGGAAACCTACTTGATCATGGTGGATTATCTTTTTGCTATGTTATTGGATTTGGTTAGCTAATATTTTGTTAAGGAATTTTGCATCTATGTTCTTCAGGGATATTGGGCTATAGTTGTCTTTTTTGGCTATGTCCTTTTCTGGTTTTGGTATTAGGGTGATACTGACTTCACAGAATGATTTAGGGAGGATTCCCTCTTTCTCTGTCTTGTGTAATAGTCTCAATAGGATTGGTACCAATTCTTCTTTTCATGTCTGATAGATTTCAGCTATGACTCCATCTGGTCCTGGACTTTGTTTTGTTGTTGGTAATTTTTTATTATTACCATTTAAATCTCACTGCTTGTTTTTGGTATGTTCAAGGTATCTAATTCTTCCTGATTTAAGCTAGGAGGGTTGTATCTTTCCAGAAATTTATCCATCTCCTCTAGCTTTTCTAGTTTATGCATATAAAGATGTTCCTAGTAGCTTTGAATGATCTTTTGTATTTCTGTGGTGTAAGTTGTAATATCTCTCATTTTGTTTCTGACTGAGCTCATTTGGATTTTTCTTTCTTCTTGGTTAATCTTGCTAATGGTCTATCAATTTTATTTTTATTTTCAAAGAACCAGATTTTTGTTTCATATATCTTTTTTTTGTTTGTCTGTTTCAGTTTGTTTTAGCTCTGCTCTGATCTTGCTTATTTCCTTTCTTCTTTGAGGTTTGGGTTTGCTTTGTTATTGTTTCTCTAGTTTCTTGAGGTGTGACCTTAGATTGACTGCTTGTGCTCTTCAGATTTTTCAATGTAGGCGTTTAGAGCTATGAACTTTCCTCTTAACTCTGCCTTTGCTGTATCCCAGAGGTTTTGATACATTGTGTCACTATTGTCATTCAGTTCAAAGAATTTTTTAATTTCCATCGTGATTTCATTGTTGACCTGATGATTATTCAGAAGCAGGTTATTTCATTTCAATTTATTTGCATAGTTTTGAAGGTCCCTTTTGGAGTTGATCTCCAGTTTTATTCTGCTGTGGTCTGAGAGAGAAGCATCTCTATTTTGTACCTAAGATTGTTGTATAGCTTATGTGACATTCCCTTTATGCCATGTCTCATAAATTCATCAAAGTTTAGGTTTCTTTACAGTAAGCAATTCTAAATCAAGAACAACTTTCTCAAAGTAGCTCATAGATAAAAATGCTTTTTTTTTTTTTTTTTTTTTTTTTTTTTTTTTTTTTAGCAAACATTCTTAGTCTGTTGCCCTGGGCCCCAGTTGTTATGTTTACAAAGAGATTAGACCAGGTCACCAACCTTCCTTCCCCACTCTCCAGGGGAATCCCCTGATAGTCAGAAGGAGTTACAGGCTAGCTACTTTAACTCCTTCCTCCTCAACAATACTTTTAGAATTTTTTTTTTTAACAGAAGGAATGAAAGGGGGGAAAAACACTCAAGCCATCGTGTTTGTTTTGAATTGGAGGAAAGCAAGACTAACATCATTTATAATAGTGAATGGTTCATTATGATAATCCAGAAAATGATATAAGCCTAAACAATGAAGTAACAATAGGATGGAGACAGGGAGTGAGATTTAACAAATACCACAGCATTTCAATGGACTCAATATAGTAATTGACTAGATGTAGGATTTAGGGAATTGAAGAAATAAATAATGACTTCCAGTCAGAGCCTTAGGCAGGTATATGAATAACATGGCTATTTGAGAAAACAGAGGAGCAATGTGTGGGAAGATGGAGGTTCTTTAATAGAAGATAAGAGAACTTTGATTTTATTTAAATTCTGATAGAAAACAACCAGTAAAAACATAGAAAAGGATGATGTAGCAAAAATATAAAATAATCTATGGAATGAGATCACTTTACCCATTTAGATTTCATAATTTAATGAGGAGGGATCAGCTTTAGGTGTGAGGACAGATGCCTTTTCCATTCTGGTGGGAGGGAAAAAAGCAAGAATGTTCTCTTTGATGTATTCTCTTCTAGTGGCCTCCATTTTCACTATTGTGTTCACAAAATTTGGAACTTTCTTCTGAGTAGTTAGCAACTTGGTAAACTTAATATTGACAAGATTGTTTATTGAGAATGAAATCAGACAAAAGTATAAGATGACCCTTGAGGATGTTCTGTTCAGACTATGGAGAAAGAAATGGAGCCAAAGAAATTTCCTGATATAAGAAAAATCCTCTCCTCTAAGGTTCGAGAAATTTATCTCTCTAAGATTAGTGATTTCTCATTCTTGGATTTTCACTTCTAAACTCTGCCTTTCCACCTTTTTTCTAGTAACATCAGTTTCTAAAAAGTATGTTCATTAGTTCATTTTCAGATTACTCAGCTGCAAGTTGATTAAACTTGCCTTTTTTCTAAAAATCTCTTTAGCTACACTTTTATCATATTATTTTTTAGGCTGTTGACTTCTTTGTGGCTTATTTTTTCCATTTAGTTTGTTCTCTTATTGTAAATTGAACTTGAAGTTTCAGAGCTCCTCATTAACTATAGTGATACATTTTTATTTAATCTCAGCAAAGCTGGTGCTAATTAGTTTCCCATGAGTTCAAAAGATGATCAGCCTGCAAAATTTGGTCTGATGCAGAAACTGTTGTCATAGCAATGCCCCATCTAAAGTAATACTCTCTTTCACTCCTGCAGCCTTCTTCTTAGTATGTTAACGTCCCTTTATATGCATGATGGTGTTTGTTTTGTAACTGTGTATTAGGGTTCTCAGAGAAACAGAACCAACAGGAAAGAGATTTATCATATATAGAGAATACATATAAAATAGAATTATCTGTATAGGAAAAGATTTATTATAAGGTTTTGGCTCACATGATTATGAAAGCTAGAAAGTTTCACAATCTGCCATCTGCAACCTGGAGCCCCAGAAAAGCTGTGAGTGGTTTGAAGGCCTGAAACCCAGACAACCAATGGTGTCAATTCCAGTTCAGATCTAAGGGCTGAAAACCAGGAAACCTGAGGACAGAAGATGCATGCTCCAGTCCAACCAGTCAGGCAGACAGCAAGTTCAGTCTTTCTCTATCTTTTTGCTTTATTAAGGCCCTAAAATGGGTTGAATGATGTCTACCCACATTAGGGAGGGCTATCTGCTTTACTCAATCCACCAATTTAAATGTTAATCTTTTCCAGAAACACTCTCACAGACACACCCAGAAAGAATGTTTAACCATTTATCCAGGCATCCTATGGCCCAAGCAAGTTAGCACATAAAATTAACCATCACAAACTGGAAGAGCAAGAATTTTATGTATACATAATAGCAAAAGATTAGAGCAGGTTGCCGGCCTGGCCTAATGTTAGAAAAAAGGGTGTAGGAAAGAGTCAAGGAGGGTAAAGCAGTTGGTTTCCCATGGATTCTCTACCTTGCCCTGTGAACTGGACTAAAACCTCTATCATTAGCAGATAGAGGACCAGAAATTAACGGAAGTGTTCTGGAAGAGATGCTGTGAGTGTTTCAGTGAATTCAAAGCCACTGAAATCAGCAACAAAGTTTGATGCAGATAGTCAGTTTTCCTCAGCTGCAACATGAAGCCAGACTGGCAGTTGCAGAGTTAGAGGTCAAGGAACTACTGAATTTGGGATTCTGGGCCCACACATCCAATAGGGAGGAGCAGAAGTGAGCTTGCATCAGACAGATTCTCAGACGAGTGGCAGCCAAATGATAAACGGCGAGTAGGGTGGGTGCAGACTGTAATTGCTAGAAATGTTTGGAATCCATATAAAACTCCTGTGGTCCTTTACAGAAACAACTGGGGAAAGAAGAGAAATGCCCAGTGGTAAGATCAACAAAGGATCAAACTATCACAATATGGTCAGTAAATGTCTGACCTTATACAGTAGTTTGGTAAGATCCAGGGAATTTGGATTATAAAAATTTACAGAGAGAGAATTCTTTATTTTGTTTTCAGTAATTAAAATAAATACTTGCAAATATTTAAAAAAATATATCAGCTGATGATGTGTGGAAAACTCTGGGACATAATTGAAATGTTTACTTACAATCTTCCTTTTCTCTCCCTATATTGTTTTTAGGCAACTTGGTTCTTTGAGGTTAGTTAATTTTCAAAGCTGACTCAACAGAGCAGCACATAAGGAATTTATCTGAAAGAGAATGTGGTTAGGAGGGGATACAACTATCACAGAGGCTTTGGATCAGCAATTAATGCATCATTAATCCTTGATGTTCCTTGAATTGCTTCATAAACACTCCAACAATAAAACAAATCTAGACTCCTTCACTGTTCTGATTCACCTTTCTATCCTCTCCTGATGGCACGTGACCACTGTTCCTGGCCATTGGCTTCCAGAAAGAGAAAAGACAGGGAAGTGTTGGTGAATCTAGTTTGTTCTAATTAACAATGACTCCAGGAAAATATATCTCATAAAATCAATTTTCAGTCATATAATTCATAAAAGTCTTTGCAACTGTTAACTGAAATCTTCATATTCTCTCTCTTTCATGTGTGTGTGTGTATGTATATATATAATTTTTGGAGATGGGGCCTGACCCGTTGCCCAGCCTAGAGTGCAGTGGCACGATCATAGCTCACTGCAGCCTTGAACTCCTGGGTTCAAGCACTTTTCCTGTCTCAGCCTCCTAAGTAGCTCAGATTACAGGCATTGCCACTACACCTGGCTAATTTTTCTTATTTTTGTAGGGAAGGTGTCTCTCTGTGGCACCCAGGCTGGTCTCAGACTCCTGGGCTCAAGCAATCCTGCCTTGGCCTTCCAAAGTGCTGGGATTACAGTAGTGAGCCACTGCACTCAGTTTATTCTTAAAGCAATATGTGTGGCCTGAGGCAGAAAGACGTACACCAGTTTCCTCATCTGGAAAAATTGATGTGATTCTAACCCGTATTTCATCTGGTTGTGAGATTTAAAGGAATTATTACCTGCAAAATGCTTGGAACCATGCTTGGCACATAGAAATAAATATACATATATGTTTGTGTGTGTGTGTGTGTTTAAACACATGCCCATATATTGTTCATCTAACAAATATATATATAAATATTTGTTAAATGAACAGTAAGAAATATATTTTTCCTGAAGATTAAATGGTAAAATTTATATAAAAATCTTAGTTTGGTGGTTTAAACATTGGAAATGCTGAATGATTGTTAGCTCTTTGGTCAGTCATAAAACATATGTTGAGAGCAAGAATATGACAAGTATGCTTTAGGCACTAGGGATTGAAATCTGAGTGAAAATACCCAATCTTTGCCTTATGAGCCTAGTTACAATTGAACAGAGATAACAACATTAATCATATACTCACACAAATCTAGGTAAACTTGATACTGCGGCAAATGCTGTGCAAAAATGACACATGGTACTATAAAATGTGTACTTGGGGCTTTGATTTAGTGTGTTGGGGGAAGGTGGGGAGACTGTCAGGAATTTTTCCATAAGCTACTGCCAGTAGAACTGAGAGCTGAAAAGTGAAAAGGAGCATATCAGTAAAGAGAGGAGGGAATCTGCGCCAGGGAGAGGTGGGGGCTGGTGGAGCAGCTCTGTGAGAGGGACAAGTATGGTGATGGAGGGAATGCAACATTGGCATGTGCTGAAGCTGGAGACAAAAGCTGTGTCCCCATTATCCAGGGCTCTTTAAGCTACATGAAGACTTTTAACATTTTTTTTTAATCTTATAAGCAATTGGAATTCATCAAAAGGCTTAAAACAGAATGGTAATATGTGATCTGCAGTTTGAAACATCACCCTGTTGGAGGAATCCTCAAATTTTAGTGTACATCAGATCCACTTGGAGAGGTCTTCAAAGCATGTTGCTGGGCCTCTTTCCAAAGTTTCTGATTTCATATGTCTGGGTTCCGGTAGGAGAATTTGCCTTTCTAACAGGATCCCAGATCTTGCTGATGCTGCTGGTCTAGAGTCATCCTTTGAGGACTACTAATCTACTGTACGGTGAACAAATTGAAAGGATCAAAAGGGAGCACCAGGTGGACCACTTACAAAGAAATATTAGTCTTCCACACAAGAATTCATGGACATTTGACCTAGGGAAATAGAGAGAAGTTTACTAATGTAAGGAATATTTTGGAGGTAAAATTGGCAGGATTTGGTTCTAGGTTAGGTATGGATATGAAGGACAGGGAGATGTCAAGATGTCACTGGGTTAGTTGCCCTACCTTATCATCTAGAAGGAAGACATTCTCATTTATAAAGTCCAAAAGACTACAGCCCAAAATGAGAGTTTTGGACTGTTTTTAAAAGGTTCTCCTGGCTTGCACTGGTTGGCTGCAAGGGACTAAAACCTGACAATAATCATGGAAAGTGCTGGTACTGACAGCTAAGTTATGAAAGACTGCTGGCCTCAAAGGGTGCTGGAAAGCTTGTTCTGAAAAAATGCCAGCAAGGAACCTCCTGGTCCTGTCTGTGGTATTCCCCAAGGGCACGTGAAGCATGAGCCAGGTTACACTTGGGCTCAATGTCAGATCGCATGGCTCTAGCTGCAGCTGAAGCCAATAAACAGAGCTTCTAAAGTTAATAAAGACAGTGATGAAGGACTAGTGATTGAGTGGAGAGGAGAGAAAGCAGATGAAAGATCAAACTAAGAGAGGCGAATCCCTGAATTTGAAAAGAAAATTTCAAAGACAGAGATGGTAGAAGGTGCCTAAAATAAAGAAATTTGCAGTACAGGAAAATTTTTAGAGATGGGGCCAGCTCTTTAGAGTAGTTGCCAGCTCTCTTGCCTGTCGAAACGAATGTCTGAGACAAAAATGAAAGAAGAAAAATGAATATTACAAAGACATGCATTGGACTGTCTAAAGACAACCCCACTGCAGAAATGAATCAGGGACTTGTTACTACCAGAGAGCATTCTGAGGAATATTTAGGAAAAGTGTTGGTGATCAAAATTGGTATAATTTGGTGGCAACTTCCTCAGGGCTTGAGGAAATAAAATAAAGGTTTACCTGTGGAAATACCAGAGATTATATCTAAGGATCTTTGAGAAAGGTTCACAAACACAAATTTTATAGCATTCCAGAGATCAACCAGTGTCTTCATGCCAAAAAAGGAAATGGCATTTCTCCCAAAGGCAAGAGATATTTGGCTCAGAATTTAATGGAGAAAATTGTGAGAACTTAGAGGAGGAATGCCCATTAGAGAGGTTCAATAGAATTTGAAGTTTCAAGGGAATTTTTCAAAGCACAGTGATGAATATATAAAATTTTACAGGACTCTGAGGCAGAATATAATTTGGTGTATAATAGCTAGCTAAAGCGTAAAGCTTTTGTTTTTAATCTTGCATAAAAATTGTAGGCAGGAGTAAAATAAAACAAAAACCAAAAAACCTAAAAAGAAAAGATAAGCCACCCAATTTAAATTATAAGCATTCAGTGTAGTATTCAGATTTTTGCAGAATCCTGTACTAATACTATGATAGTGAAGATCACAGTGATTATATGGGGAGCAAATTTGTATTTGAGCCTGCATAAACAGATTACTAATAGTTGAGAGTCAGATAACACCAATGGCTTATATAAAATAAAGAGATTTCCTTGTAGTTTTGAGAATTTACATATAGTATTGTTGTGGGGTGTTTTGGCTTATTTGAAAATCTAGATAATTATGGATATACTTTGAAGGATTCAATATACATACTTTGGATCCTGGAATATTAGGGGAAGAAGGGGAAGCGATTGCCAGTGTGGGAATAGAAAAGTGGTGGTCTCTTTCCTCCCCATGATAAGGGTCATGGCCAACTCCCCTCTAACAAAGACAGATTAATAGAAGAATAGTTGAGTATAATAGACAGATTAATTTAAAAATTAATAACAGCATAAGAAATTTCTCTGATCATAGCTTTATGTTACACGGGAGCCTGCAGAATTAAGACTCAAAGGCTCAAGGTGAACTATTCATTTTTATGCTTGGGATTAATGAAGAACGGACAGTCATATAGAAATGTGACTGGGCAAAAAAGGTCTGATCTAATAATGATAAACAAAGGAGGGACGGGCGCAATGGCTCACGCCTGTAATCCTGGCACTTTTGGAGGCTGAGGTGGGCAGGTCATGAGGTCAGGAGATCAACATCATCCTGGCCAACATGGTGGAACCCCATCTCTACTAAAAATACAAAAATCAGCTGGGCGTGGTAGTGTGTAGCTGTAATCCCAGCTACTTGGGAGGCTGAGGGAGAAGAATCATTTGAACCTGGGAGGCAGAGGTTACAGTGAGCCGACATCGCACCACTGCACTCCAGCCCGGTGACAGAGTGAGACTCCGTCTCAAAAAAGCAAAATAAAATAAAGTAAATAAACAAAGGGAGAAACCCAGCAAGACCAGTCTGTTAAGATTCTTCCTGGCTTCTCTGTAGCATTCCTTCCTTCTGGTAAAAGGCAGGATCTTCTCTGGAATGCAGGTCTTATGACCTACAATCGAACAAGGTAGGTCAGGAAATTTCTTCATGGCCAGTTCTTACACAGAAAGATGGGTGCAAGGTGTAGGAATATTTTTAGGTTTTATTAGTGGCCTTGGAGGAAAAGGGTTCTTGTTTCTATGAATGCCTTGGGAAAGAGGGATTCTAGTTTGTACTGCTTGCTTTAGGAGATAATGAGTGGTGAAAGACAGGAGGGCAGAAAAAGTCAGACAGAAACTTTGTTTCTGAGGTTGCTTCTGAGGCCTTTGCTAACTTTAATTCACCCTTCAATTTGTCAGTGATTCATTTGTTGTCTTTGGAGTCGGTATGAATTTATCTTGAAGATCCTCAGGTTGATCTAAAGTTCTGTTCAAATAGTCTACGTATTTCACATATTTTTACCAGCTATCAAAAAGTCTTATTAGGAATGGTTTGATAGTACACACATACACACACACACACAAAATAGTAAATGTACTATACAGTGACTGTCAAATGTGCTGACCCAACAACTCCTAATGGCATAAGGGAAAATCTCTTCCAACTCCACCATCCTGCTAATGAGAGATAGGGGAGGTGGGTTGAAGAGGTAGGTAGTGACTGCAATCTGGGTATAATGCCCCAAGTGACAAGTTACAAGCTCAGCTATCCTGTTCCATCTCCACATTTGAAGCAAGCATTGAACTTTGTTCTATAGTATGCTCTTGTTTCTTTCCATTTAAAATAAGGATTCAATGCCTACCTCCCCGCAAAATCAAAACATACAGTAGGACTGCCTCTCCTTGAGGGAGCCTCCTGTTCTCCTTAGTTTCACATTTTTTCTTCCAAATACCTTGATATGTATCTGTGGTTTGAGAATTACAACTCTAATCTTTTTCTATTTCAAGTTATCTTCCATTCTTTAACATTCAGTAGAGAGTTCTTAAAGAATGACTATAGGTAATCTCTTAACAGAAAATTGAATCATACATACCACGTCTTGTTAAGCAGTACTTTTAGCACAGATTCTATTATTTTTGATGGTAAAGTCTTTAAGTTACATTCTTTCATAGTACTTGAAACTACTAAAAATAATTGAAAAGGTTTAATTATCCTATTTACTGTTACAATTTGCTTTGTGCTATACATTTATTGCTATCTCTAGTGAGTTATAGAAACACTGCTGCAGGTGTTTTTAAAATAGATTGTATTGATTACCAGTATAAGACACAGTGAGTATCCAACTGAATTTTAGTTATGAGGAATAGGTGAAAAGGATTCTGTCAAGGAGATGTCAATTTGGCCCCAAGGGGCAAACTTTTTTTGACAGCTCTGTACAAAGTAGGGGTTACTGAATAACTGCCCCTGTTATTTAGTAATTGACCCTGACAGCAGTGAAAAATTGAGGGGAGAGGGTGAGCAGAGAGTTAACAAGGAAAACCTCAAGTTATATAAAATATCCAGGAAGCATGAAAACTGGAAATCACACCGTAGAAGGAACATTGTTCCTGTCTAGTGACCAATTCCTCATTTGACTAATAAAAGAGAGAGAGAGAGAGAGAGAGAGAGAGAGAAATTGAGACATGAAACTAAAATGTTCTGGGTAGATACTAACTTTGAGACAAAACAAAGAGAGGACTGGGATTTTGCTCATCTAGTGGTAGGAATAGCCACATGCCAATTTTAATGGGAGTCATTCCATAGAGAGCTCCATGGTAAATGCACAGAGGAAAAAACAAAGTACATATTCATTCATTCATATTTGGTTCATTTTTGTGTATCTGGTTACCTATCAAGCATAATATCTGTACATAGTTGAGATGCAGCAATTCACCCATTCATTCCTATGAGATATACAGCATTTATTAAGCATCTGCTACATTCTGGTGATAACAATACAGCAGTGAAGAAAACATAGCTCCTCACAAAGCTTACATTCTGATATCACTGAAATGATTGCATATTCTGGCTGCAACCTGGGGAAACAGTGATCTAAAATGTTAATTATCAAGTGCCCAGATTCCAAAGCCAGTTGGCCTGGGCTTGAAAAGTATTCTGTTCCATTAACTCTCTGTGTGGTTTTGGACAAGTTACTTAATCATTTTGGGCCTCAGTTTCTTTATCAATAAAATGGGGATATAATGAGTTAATACGTGTGTATGTGTGTGTAAGTTAATATAAGTGCTCAAATCAGTGTTTGACACTGATAAGTGCCATATATATGTGTCAGATATCCTTCTTGTTAAGAGAAATTAATCTTAATTTAACTCATGGGTAAATGGTTCTTAATTACAGAATAAAAGGTAGAGACCAGGGAAATCAAGACAACAAAACTTGAGACACGAAAAGCAAATGGATTATTCATGTTTGTATTATTTGTTCAAAGTAGATTATAGAAGAAAAGAGAGAGCACAATCCAGTGGTTAAGCTAGTTACCTGTATCTCTGGCCTTCAGTTTCCTCATCTGTGAAGGAATGAGAAAAGATGTCCTTTTTAGGGGTTCTGGAAAGATCAAAGGAAATGATGTGTGTAAAATGCTTGGCACAAGGCGTGGCTAAGGGTGAGCATTTATTAAATGGTGGCTATTTCAGTTGTAACCTGATTATATTGAACTGACGTCATTTATTTAATAGTTTTTGCCACTGCATTTCAGTTCAAGAAGGATTTAAGGAAACTGTCAATCAGAGCATTTCATTTCTAAAAACCATTAAACATTGGTCTCACAGGAAGAAAACAATGCAAAAGTCAGTCAAATCATGCATATTAGAAGTTAATGTTTTTCCAATGAAAAGAGACCCTTCCGGTAAGGTTTTTCAGTCTGTAAATTGTGGAGTCTAGGTGGAATTGAGAGATGGTCTAATTAGTTAAATTTATACTTAGGATCAAATGCAACTAAACTTCCATAAACTTACTCCTGAATCACATCATGATCTATTTCCAATACTTATTATTGCTAAATTTTTGTATTTTTGCATCTGTGTTCACAAACACAAATGACTTTTTTTTTAAAAAGTCATATCTTGCTTGGGTAACAAGATTATAATTGACCTCATGAGTTCTTTATTTTTATATTTTCTAAAATGATTTTTTTTAAAAGGTGGATGGTATTCCCAATTTATTAAATTGTTGATATTATTGGAAAACTATTTAGACCTAGTATTTGCTTTTAGTTGTTATTGTTTATAAATTCCATTTCTTTAACTGTTATCTTTTGAATCAGAATTTTTGTACAATTATTTTACAAATATTTGTACAAAAATACAACTATTTAGTAATATTTCAAATTTTTCAACAGAAAATTACTCAAAATAGTTACTGCCATTTTTATCCATGCTAAATCAACAAATATTTGCTATTTTTGATATTAAATTTGAATTTCTTTTTTCTTCATTATTCTTGCCTACAGTTTGAGTATTTTCAAAACTTGTGATGTTATTACTCATTTCAAATTTCTGGTCCTTACCTTAACATTTTTCCTTCTTATTTTTTTAGCATTTTACCATTTTTCTTTGTCTGGCGTCTTGAGTTGACCAATTTATTATTTTTCTGGAAAGTATGCAAACCTATAATTTCCTTCTGTTTAAATATACAACAAAATTTGGCATGTAGAACCTTCAGTGTCATTTAATTCTGAATAACTGAAATTTCCTTCATAATTCTTTCCTGATTTTCTCTGTATTCCAAGGGTTGATTAATAATTTAGCTCCTGGACATATTTAATATATACCTTTTGTTTTCATTTTCTTATTGACTGTAGAACTAAAGCCAACTTTGACAGGAAGCTGCAATATTTGATTCTAATGTAGTTCTGGGAGTGATCTAGAATGCAATGTCCAAAATCTTTGTATTCACAGTCAAGCTTAGATACTCAGAGAGTCTCACATGCTTTAAAAAAAACTACACAGCAAAAGAATGTGCTTTTTTTTTAATGTTCACATAAATTTAGGTAATTAAATGAAGGGCAATTTCTCCCCTTTTTTGAAGGAAACATCTAATGTTCCTATCCTAGCTTCTATCAAAATTTCAAAATACTTTAATGAGTCTGAAATTTATAGGCCATATTATTTTCATAAGAGAAACAACACGAATTTCAAAGATCTGTGAGGATTTTATCAAGAAACAGTTTTTGCAAATATATTTTTGTGTTCATACCCATAAAGAGGCATGAATGCCGAAGAGAAAAAAACTCAGAGACACTTTTTTTCTTTTAAAAAAAAAAAAAAAGGCTTCACTCATCTTTTTAGCCACAATCTGTTAAAATCCTTGGGATCAAAGTTGTTCTTCATGAAATACAGCCCTTTTTTGAGAATTTGTTTACATTTATTTTTATAATACCAGTATCATCTTAATACAAAGGAAAACTGTTTTAAAGCCCTTAAGCTATATAAGTGAGAAAGTTGTTCCAATACAAATAGAACATTTGATTATTACATCTTGGTAGATATTGGATGTACTAACAAATTATTAAAAGTAAACAAAGAAAACTGTAAGAAAAATATATAAATAAAAACAAAACACTGTGAGTTTTAAATTTATAAAATTTGCCTGAGTGTATTTGTTTTTTAAAAATGTATCAAATCAAGAGTTGCCTTTTTTTTTTTTACCGGATGATTATAGTAATGCATTTGCAAACTGTGAAGATAAATTTATAACGAGAAAAACAAAAATGTAACTTTTTAAAAAACAGTTTAGTTTTCTATTGAATTCCATCTGAACCACAAAGTTATAGTACAGTCTCAATATGAGAGTAAATAAGTGATTATATCAACTGGGAAATGTTTACAAATCTGATGTGGTTACAAAATACTAAAACTTCTAGTCATGGCTTTAGAGATAACAGTTTAGGTTGTGCCAGTTTTCTACAAGCAAATAAAAATAGAACAGTTAAGCATAGCGTTGAAAAAAAAAGTTTCTTGGTTTGAAGATATGCTGGTACTTTTAGAAGAGTTTTTGGGAAACTTCCTTTTGAAAGCAGTTTCTTGGCTTTGAGGAAAGTTCTGTTTCTCTTAATGGTTTGATAACACTGAAAAGGAAAATGCAGTTGATTACTACCTGTTTATCTCATATTTGTGATTTTAAATATATCTCAAATATATTTATGATTATCTCTTCATTCCCACCCCACCTCCCCTTCTGTCTTTCTCTGTTTCATAGAAAAAATTATGACATCAACATCCAAAGGAATTCTTCGCCCATTTTTAATTGTCTGCATTATCCTGGGCTGTTTCATGGCATGTCTTCTCATTTACATCAAACCTACCAACAGCTGGATCTTCAGTCCAATGGAATCAGCCAGCTCTGTGCTGAAAATGAAAAACTTCTTCTCCACCAAAACTGATTATTTTAATGAAACTACTATTCTGGTGTGGGTGTGGCCATTTGGGCAGACCTTTGACCTTACATCCTGCCAAGCAATGTTCAACATCCAAGGATGCCATCTCACAACGGACCGTTCACTGTACAACAAATCCCATGCAGTTCTGATCCATCACCGAGACATCAGTTGGGATCTGACAAATTTACCTCAGCAAGCTAGGCCACCCTTCCAGAAATGGATTTGGATGAATTTGGAGTCACCAACTCACACTCCTCAAAAGAGTGGCATTGAGCACTTGTTTAACCTGACTCTGACTTATCGCCGCGACTCAGATATCCAAGTGCCTTATGGCTTCTTGACGGTGAGCACAAATCCCTTTGTGTTTGAAGTGCCAAGCAAAGAGAAGTTGGTGTGCTGGGTTGTGAGTAACTGGAACCCTGAGCATGCCAGGGTCAAGTATTACAATGAGCTAAGCAAAAGCATTGAAATCCATACCTATGGGCAAGCATTTGGAGAATATGTCAATGATAAAAATTTGATTCCTACCATATCTACTTGTAAATTTTATCTTTCCTTTGAAAATTCAATCCACAAGGATTACATCACGGAAAAGCTCTACAATGCTTTTCTGGCTGGCTCTGTACCTGTTGTTCTGGGACCATCTAGAGAAAACTATGAGAATTACATTCCAGCAGATTCATTCATTCATGTGGAAGATTATAACTCTCCCAGTGAGCTAGCAAAGTATCTGAAGGAAGTCGACAAAAACAATAAGTTATACCTTAGTTACTTTAACTGGAGGAAGGATTTCACTGTAAATCTTCCACGATTTTGGGAATCACATGCCTGCTTGGCTTGTGATCATGTGAAAAGGCATCAAGAATATAAATCTGTTGGTAATTTAGAGAAATGGTTTTGGAATTAAAATTTTTCATCACTTGCACACTTGATAAATATTTTGATGAAATATCATCCAAGTATTGAGGATAAGAAGAGATGCAACATACTACTATTGTGTCACAATTTATTTTTATCACCCTCTCTAGGGTAACATGTATATTTTGGTGGAGATTTTTAAAAGCTCAGCATGAGCAATCATTCCATTTGGTTTTAAATTATCCTGTATATACCTAATTATGTGCACTGGAGAGTAATTTATTCTTCATTATCATTTGTAAACATTGTTTTTTCACATTTTTGTAGTTGTCTATAATGTAAGCTTGTGGTTTGATTATTGTTTCTACCCTGATCAGCTGTTTAATCTATTTGGGAAATGAAGATGCGCATCTTAAAGAATGAAAAATTTTCACTGAGTATTATAATGTCTAGTTCCAACTTTGCATACTATAACAAAGGAAGAACATGTTGCTATTGAATTCTAACCTCTTTGACTCTGAAGTTGAACGAAGTGTTTAACTGTCTCTATTTGATCTATTTTTTACCTGTTTACCACATTTGTGAAGGTGAAATTGTTCATGGAGTGAATTAGAAATATACGAAGCAGAACTGTTCTATTCAGAAAGCTATTAGACTTCTCATTTATTTTCATTAAGGTGATTTGCCACTACTTATTCGCATGATCTTAAATTATTCAAGTATTTTTAAATATCCAATTTGTTGTGATTTTCAGCACCTGGGAAGTAATACCAATAATATTTTAGAAAATCGAAGACAGTTCTCTTTCTGCTACTGATAACAGTCATTGTCATAATAAAACAAATGATTTCCTCAAATAACAAAGAAAAATGATACCTATAAATATATTTATAAATGGTGTCATTTATGAAAAATGTTTAATTACTTACCAATTTAAGATTTTTTTTCTGAAGCCCTATTATTTAAAATGGTCTTATTTTACCATATGGATATAAGATTTGGCTCATAATGATGAGCCCTATCATTTGACTTGAGTTCTATCATTTCAGAGAGCCTAAATAAAATTATCACCAAGGAATTAAATATAAGATGTTAAATATAATAAAGTGGGGATATATAGAAAACGCACAGTGTTAGCACAGAGTAAGATCTCAATGCACATTTGTTGGATGAATAAATAAATGCAATTGAATTCACAGAAAAATGTTTGTTTGTTTCAAGGAAGTGACAGTTCTACTTTAGAAGTACTAATTGGAGATGACTTTTATATCCCATTTTGGTAATTATTCATACATAGCACATACGACCATGATGTTCAGGGCTTTACAGAACCAAAATAAACCTACCATTACATGAAAATTTTGAAGAGTATATTCCTGAACGTGCAGCTGCCTATAGCATTCTCCTCCATAAGGCTAGAGAAGAGGAGAGCTGGATATAAGCAGAGACAGTAGGTGAAAAAAGACGGGCCACTAAAGATTCTTCAAGGAAAGCATTCCTCAAAATAATCTTTAGTGCCTTTATTCCATTCAGGCCAAAAATCCATCCAAAAATTAGAATGTTCTGAGGACATCCATTTGGGTCTATTTGTGACTTATTCCAGTAGTCCTATTACAAGTTGACATCAGCAAAATTCAAAAAGAATTCAGTAAAAAGGGCGTAGATCCAGCTACCCAGACTATCTTGTGAGAGAATAAGCTTACCCTAGCACCAGAAAGATTTGAGCAGAGGAATATTCCTGTAATGAATAGAGGATTGTTTGATTCTCAGGTATATTTCTTAAGCCAAAATTGAACGCAGTGTCAGACACTGCCTTAACACCCACAGAAATAAGATGAACAAGGTACTATCACTGCCTAAAATGAGCTTACAATTAAGTGGACAGACATATAAAAACTTCCTTTCAATTCAGTCTGAGACTGTTTACATGCATGTGCTACTCTCAATGAAGTTTGTATGAGTCAATGCTGATTTAATGGGGCAAAACAGTAGCAAATTTCCCCAATTGCTTAGCTGTTTGACATGTTTCTGAGTTGCAAACTTTGTTAACTCTTTTGACCCAATATATTATTCTCTCTGTATTACCTCTTCTAACCACAATGCATTAAGAAATAATATTTTTATGTGGATGTCCTCCTCAATAAGTAAAGATCTCCATCCATATTTAATTAATTGGTAAGACAGTCAAATTCATACATTTACATTTATTTGTCAAATTTTTGACCTGTAAAAAGCATAGAGATCTAAAGAGGATACACTGCTAACAAGTTTAGAAAGCACCTGCTTTTTTTGTTGTTTGTTTTGTTTTTTTGTGATGGAGTCTCGCTCTGTCACCCAAGCTGGAGTGCAGTGGCATGATCTCGGCTCACTGCAACCTCAGCCTCCCAGGTTCAAGCGATTCTCCTGTATCAGCCTCCCGAGTAGCTGAGATTACAGGCATGTATCACCATGCCTGGCTACTTTTTGTATTTTTAGTAGAGATGGGGTTCTCCATGTTGGCCAGGCTGGTCTTGAACTCCTGACCTCAAGTGATCCACCTCCCTCAGCCTCCCAAAGTGCTGGGATTATAGGTATGAGTCACTGTGTCTGGGCCACCTGCTTTTTTGAAGGTAGAAAAGCATTCGATATTGTTTCAACCCACCTTGGCTCTAGTGAATGTTCATGATTTGAAAGGACTGAAAGACCTAAAGGCATTGTCTCTATTGTTGACTACAAATTTAGGCTCTTTGTTGGACTATGACTATAATCACACACTGATAATACGACCCAAGTCAAGGCAGTACTAAGTGTCTAACAGGTGCATTGAAACCCCATTACTAAGTCCCAGAAGACTGTTTCCTAAATTTGAAGTGAAATAATTAAACGACTCAGTGGAACCATTTAGCTCTGGTCCATTGATCTGTGAGTTTTAGGGCTAGAAGGAATTATAATTTTGTTGTTTATAATTGCTATAATATAAAAATTATAATTGCTTTTCTTTCTACTTATGAATTAACTAGATCCAGAAGTATCTATTCAAGACACACATTCACACACACATACACACACATGCACACACACATCACAGCTAGTGACAATAGTTAAGATTAGGATTTAAGGATCCTATTTCTCTAAATCCCACTTTTTTTTTCAATCGCATTCCTACCTTATCATAGAATTATGTCTCAATTTTTACAAATGTGAATGTCTTATTGGTATTTTTAGGACCTATAGAATGGTATACCTCGTGTAGAAGAACTTCGACTTTTGAAGGTATACGATAAATAAAACATCAAACTTGTTAGCATTCGTTCTGGTTTAAATATTTTAGGAGTTGAGTTCAGCAGAAGGAAATGGGCTATCACTACATTTAAGTGAAATACAGCCCTCAAGAAAGTGTATGGTTCACAGCCACTCCTTTAATAAATCCTGTGGATTGCAATGCTTTGTAAGAAACTTATGGAAAAGATATACTGATTCAACAAAATTGGTTTGCTGTTGATTATACAAACAAATAATTATGCCTGGAATTAAATTGTGGACACAAAAAGGGAACAGACCGTTTAAAATGTTTTATTTCAAAATATTGAAAAGCTATTACCTTCAATACTCTAAATATTTAAATATTAATTATTGTAGTCATCAGTAAGAATGAATAAATATTAGTCATTATAGACCTTACTAATAAGAATATATACTGAATTGTCCACATCCAGAGTACCACACCCTGAACAAGAAAGACATGAGAGCCTGACAGCCATATATATTATGACAGCTGTATATCTGACAATATGAAGCAGAAAATGAAAAAAAAAATCATCTTAGTGGGAAACATATACATGCTTAAAATAGTTATATTTACTGTAACACTCCTGATAATCTCAGATTGTGCAGAATTTTTTTTTTTTAATTGTGAGGGGCTTAGAAAGCTCAGAGCATTTGATGTGTAAAGCAACAGAATATTTAGGAATTATTTGCTGAGCCTTTCAATTCTTGCCTCCAATTGGAGGTTAAATATGAAAAGAATAGGAAACTATGCCTCTGATATTTTTGTCAGTCTATTTTTAAACTAGATTCCATGAGTCTTAAGGTAATCACCTAGAATTTTTTTTTGCATGAATTAAAGTTACCACAACTTTCAGGTCCTTACCTTATGACTGTGTTTGATCATATCTTTGAGCTCCCTTGAACTCTGATCTCATTTTAGAAAACTTCTTAACCATTACAATCAAGCTGTTAAATATAACAAACATCAGAACCTAAAGGATAAGCACAGTGCCTAATGTACAGGAGGGTCATATCAAATATTTGTTGAATAAATAAATGAAAGTCATTAGTTGTCGTAAAACATTTTTTAAGAGTACTGATGGTGTTTTTTGGCACCAACTGGAGATGATATTTTATATTTATTTGATTAGTCAGTTTGTCGCCTGGATGCGAAAGTAAGGCATTTTAACTCCTTTCTATCTTACCACATTGTAAATCATCAAAAGAAGTAACATCGCAAGAAAGATTAGAAAGGATTTGGATCACGTTAACATTCTATGCAAATATTAGTAACATATCAACTGTTTCTAACAGGAAAGAAAATTGGTATTTAAGGAGAGTATAAAGTGCAAGCACTGTGAAGGGCAGATATCTATTACCAAACCACATGGAGAGAAATATAGTCTCTCTCCTAACTTCATTCCATTGTATTGCAATCAGTCAATTAAAGTGATTTTTTTTTTCCTGGATGTCTCATTTAGAGATTTTGTAGCATTTTGCAAATGGGTATGCTTCACTACTATCCAAAGTGTTCTCCCCTTTAGTAATTCATATTGAATGTATCCATATTCATATGCATTTTATAAAATGATTAACAGAACCTAAGTAACAGCCTGCTAAACCTGGAATATGAGTGCTACCGTAGGTTATGAGTTCAACAAACTGATTTTGAAAAAGCCACCTAACCTCTCTGGACCTTGTTTGTAAAGTTTCTTCTAGCACTATTACTCTTATCTAAGATCGAATTTGATATATGGATGAAATTCCTAATGGAATTTCAATAACCATCACAAAGTAATTTTTTAGAATATTCCATACAGATTTCCTTCTCATTTCTCTGGGTAGATACTTAAAGTATGAAACTGATTATTTAAACTAACATGTGGAAAGAACCTAATCCAGAGCTTGGAATATAGAAAGTGCTCAATTAACTGACATTCCTCCTGTATTTCCTCCCTCCCTTTAGTTGTCTATGACTTTTGAACTCACTACTCCCTGACACCTTAACTGCCTGCAGAAAAATCAATCATATCTGGGGCATTATTTTGAAATATTTTAGAGTTTTCTGTACCATGAAGATTCTTATTACAAAAATCTGAAGATATTTATTGATGCAAAAAATTTAGGGAGTCATTGGAAATACCTAAGGCAATCCCAAGCTAACGATAAAATAGCATAATTTTAAGTAAGCTACACTGAGTTCATTTAGAACATTTAGCTATTTTTTAACTCATAGTCAACATATGTCCATGCATTTGATTTACTTTAAAAATACTTTTATTTAAAAATAACCTCTCTAACACCAGTTGCTTCCTCTCAGTTTTACTCAAAGCACGTTTCCTAGGTCACCTGACCTAGAATCACCAGAAGTGTTAACAATACCGATTTCTGGGCTTTGAGCCATGAAATTAGAATTTCTTCAAATAATCCATGCCCTCCTGCCATCCAAAAAAAGAGCATGTTTTTAATACATTTCCAAAATTATTCTGTTTCTGCTATAACTGGTAAACCATCCTGTCCTAAACTAGCAGTTCTCAAACATGCATATGCCTTTGAAACTTCCTAGATCATATGCATAAAAATCATTTGAAAGATTGTTAATAATACACAGCTTCTGAGTCTCTGGGTGTGAGATGGGACCAGGAATCTTATTTTAAAAATCTCCCCAGATGGTTCTGGTGTCCTGCTAGTTTTGAGGTTTGCATCCCACCTGTTTAGATGGGAAGTATTCTATTACATATGAGGTATTATCTGTCTTTGGTTCACCTGGAATCTTCTTAAATACATAGGTAAAGTATTCTACCTCAAGATCCAAGACATTTTCTATGTCTAATTATTTCACACATGAGCATGGAACTCACCAGTCTTGTGATTTAGGGCAAGTTATTTCTAGTCTCCAGACTTTTTTTCCAGTTGCAAGTTGCTTATAGTAGTTCACGAACTTGAATGCACATTAGAACCATCTGGAGAGGATTTAAAATTGTAGATGTCTAAACCCCACCTCCAGAGAGTTAATCTATTTAGTTTGAGGAAAAGCCCAGAAGTCTAACAGGTGTAAAGGCTCCACAGGTAATAGTAATGTGGGCATACCTCAGGAAATCACTAGTTCTTGTCCTGGAGGAACTTTTAGGAAAATAAAAGGCTACATATCTTGAAAAAAATATCTCTAATTTACTTTCTAGGTTCTAACTGCATGTTTATATTTTGCAACAGGAAAGACTGGTCTAGACAATTACTGGGATATATGCTTCTGTGATCTGCTTTTCTATTGTATCTGTTTAAGAGATCACATTCTTGGGTTCCAAAGTCTCTGCCTGATAGATAGAAAGGTAATTTGCATTTGAGATATGGCAAAGAATTGCAGCATCCAAATTTTTGACAACTACAGATTTAGAATTGAATCCAAGGTCTGCCATTCACTAGCTATGTGCAAGTTACTCGACTTCTCTTACCCTCAGATTTTGCAGCTGTAAAATAGAGGTAGCATATTTCTGAGAAATTATATTCAAGTGACTAGATATGTGTTCAAGTGTTATCTGTTATTCTTATGAAAGATAATTGTGAGGAATCCAGGGCTATTTTCACAGTTTTAGGTCTAAAACTCTGAAGATGTTAAACAGGCAGCTTGTAGGAATCATTGAAATTTTATACAAGCCGAAGGAACAACACTCAGCAAAAGGGAAACAAATAAATACAGCGCTGAAGCATATATTCATGTTTCCCATAATTACTAAGTAATGGAAGAGGTGTGAGGAGCTGGCAGTGGTGGTGAATAGGCATTGTTTGCATTACTAAATACATATACCATTTCTTAAAATAATTGGAACTCAAGGAGGCCTAATTTTCTCTCCCTGTTATGAGCAATCAATAAATTAATAGTCAATTTAACTTACTATCAGTTGGTATAGTTCATTTCACAGAATAGATAGCAAGAAGATTCTCAGAGACCATTTTCTGGTAAAGAAAAATGCCTAGGAATATTTAGCAGTTTGACTTAATCTATCACTTCAGCTGGTTCACTAGTTTTGACACAGGACTAGTTAATGATTTCTTAGGAAGTCTCCATGTACTTTTCGTAAAACTAATTTTTAAAAAAGTTAAAAGTTACTTTAAAAATGTTAGGGTATAACTTCAATAAACAGGAATATTTGTCTAGTGGTGCAGAAATAAAATAATTGTTAGCCAGACTGTGATTAAGGCTACCCTAATTGCATAATAAATAGTTTTGACATGAATAATCTCAATTGTTCAAGTGTACAATTTTAAAGCTGTACTGTGTTAGAACAAAAAAATAGGCTCAAGGAAAATTTCTATTTTTCTATATGAAAAAGGGAATGATATTCAAGATAGTATTTTTAAGTAGTTTCTAATTGTGTTCCTTTAAAGAGCATTAGAAATGTCTGTTATGTCAGTAACATTAGAAAACTTCAAAAACTGATTTATTTTTCTGAATTCTCTGGAAACCAAACAATTTTGAATTAGTTGTGTATGTAAAGTAAGTTAAGTTATAGCTTGCTGGAATTTTATTGTGGAAAACAAATATAGGTTTTATCTGAACAATTTTAAGGACCATTTCTACAGAAAGTTATGCTAATGTGCTAACTTTCTACACATGGCTGCATTCCATTTAGATTAATGAGGATTCAGGAAATAGTAAGGCGGGCTCTGCAGAAGCCGTATCCAAAGACTAAATTAAAAACCCAGGACTACTACTCATTATGTGAGAAATATGGGCCACAGTTACAATATCACATCTCCAGTCTCAGATTGGCCTCATTAGCCATCTTCAGTTCCTCAAATGAGATAATCCTGAAGATGCCATCCTTACCCAAGGTGAGATTGCCAGAGGATATGAGCTCATCTAGGGTGGAATACATGTCTCCAGGGACTGTAATGAGATCGGGCTTTTCATTTACTGGTTTTCTTCCTCAAGAGTCCTTAAGCAAATGAAGATTATCTGATCTATGTAAAGCTGGAAGTAGTTTACTTTTTAGATAAAAGATAATCTATCTTGAATATTTCATATATGATTTTTAAATAATTAATCAAAAAACAAAGACGGTCATATTTGAGAACAAGATTTTACTTAGAAGCGGGGAAAAAAAAAAAGAGCTTTCAGCTTATAGATGCTCTACATTCAAATCAATGAAAGTTCTTGCTCTGGAAGTCTAACAGGCTCCCTGTCATTGGAAATGGATACGAGGAAGGAAATTAGGGAAATAATGATGCCTTTTTATCCTTAAATAAAAATGCAAATCTTTAGAGCTGTCGTCATTATGACAGCTTTCAAAACAATATATATTCATGTGCTTAAAAGAAAGATTGGGTTTGGTAGGAATCAGGGTTAAGGGAGTAATTGTGACAATATAAAAAATGGCATTGTTATAGAATCCCTAAGAGGTAAATAATGTATGAGATGAAGGTAGGAAGTAATGTATGCTTGCAGAAATGCAACTGGTCAAAATTACTTGAATGAAATTGTTGAGATTAAACATCTTCATTATAATAATATGTCTCATTCTGATTCCAAGACAATATGAATGTAGAGAAGAGATTTTTAAATGGAAAAAGTAAAGAGCTAACAAGTCTGTATCTAGATTCAAGCTCACAAAGCGGCAAAAAGGAGAAAAGTGTCAATGAGAAACAAGAAGAGGAGTAGTAAACTAAGGATCAAAGCCCAAGTTTCAGTTTTCACAATCTACTGTATTCACTAACATTTCTGGGCCATAGATTTTTAATCTGTAAAGGGAGTGTGGTGGACTGTACATTAGAAGTACATGAGAAGCTCTTAATAAATCTTGATGAATTGGTTAGAAATTCCAATTTAATTAGCCTGGCACAGTACACGAACTGCCATATATTCTTGCAGTTTTTTTCTTACTGCTCCTTTCCATGTGGCCATATCACTACAAGGGGTAGGGAAAAAGTTAACCTGTAATTGCTTCAGGAGCTCTGATTAAAAGGTTACTGAAGCAAAATACTGCAATGAAGTTCTGAAAATGAACAGTTGGGACTTTACATGATTTCTCTTTGTCTCATTCCCTCAAGAATGCACATATAGACACACATATGCCAATATCTTTTTTATGTAGTTCAAGTATAACTTTGAATAAAATGACTTACATTCAAGGAAGGTCAAAACTATTGTTCTGAAGCAAAATGTGCCAATTCTAGCCAATATGTGAATTGTAAGGGTCAGTAATCCATAAACTATTTGGATGGTAATTGTATGTTTTATTAATGTGATGTAATTTTGCACTATTGTATTGTCATATTTAATCAAACTCTTAAAAATACCCTGAAATGTAATGCCAAATGTACAGTTTATAGGTTCATGTTATTTCTGATAAGAATTTAATTGCATTGTGCTAATAGTTGTTTCTTGCTATTAACTTTCTGTGTATGTATTATTGCGATGCAGACCCAATAGGGTTATTTTAAGCACACTAATTAGTCATCTGGATTTTTATAGATAAAAATCACACATTGATCAGAAATCATTTTTCTATTTATTTTTTTGTAGAGTATTTTTCCACACTTGAAAAAAAAACATGATTATTTTATATCAAACATCGGCTTTTCTTTAAAATCTTATTTTAGTAGCTAATGCATGTTTGAAATAAGATGTGTTAGAAATTATATGACTATATTAAGGTTGTGTTTATATTAGGTGAAAAAATGCATGCAGTTGGTGAATCATGCAGCTTTGGGGACATTTGCACTGCCACTCACACACAGGCTCTGTCTCAATCCATTTGCATGATTCACGTCCTTTCAAAAGTCCTTTTTCAACATTTGGTAAAGTGAAAATGCTATTCTTAGTGCTAATGAGCCGATAAACAATGCTGCATTTCTTTTTTCTAACTTTGCAGCATATTGTGGTAAATTTTCTCCCAAAACTTTATTTTTGGAGTTATTGTTGGCAATAAATACAACAAATTATTTGTTGGCAAGTGATACAATTTACTGTATAGCAACTTTATAGCATAAAGCATGAAGATGTGAAAATATCATCTTAACCAGTTTCATTCTATGAACATAATATTCTGGCAGCTTTTTCTATAATGAGAATAGTATATCTTTTTATACACTGCCAAAATCAGTACTACTGCCAGTCACCTGAGGTCAGGTCTGCACAACAGTAAATTGGGCAATAACATAGAACATCTAGGCAGCCTTGACAGTCAACCAGTGTAATCACCAGGGGAAGAAAAAGTAGGCCTACCCTTTTACTTAGTAACTTAAGTAATAAAAATTGTATAAAAATACAAATGTTGGCTGCAGAGGAGCCTTTGCATGCAGATAATTTACAGCAGTCTTTGAAAATAACAAAAAATATTCCATTTAATGAAGGGTTTGTTTTGTTTAGCTTTTCTCTTTTATTCAGAAAATACACCTGTTCTTTTGAAAGGGCTTAATTCCAAACAGGTAATATATGTGGATGAATCATCTCTCCTCCTATGAAATTAATCATTCATAGTAATATATTAAGGCTAGAAAGTAGCTCTTAGTGACTTAAAACATGATGTAAACATTTACACTGTTGGAAGGTAATTTCATTGCAATGTTATTAAAATGATGGGAATCCTATTTATACATTTATTTATTTATTTATTTACAGAAGATTGGTTCCTTCCAGTTCAATTTAACAGCTTCAGTGAAGTTAGTATAATGATAAGAAAAAATTGACTCTGGCTATTATTCCAAGTGAAATTCATGCAGCTGAGTCCTGCTGCATCCTGGGAGTAAAGCATTAATTCAAATGAGGAGTAGCCAGTCCTAGCACTGTAGATGCCAACTTTACCAACCAAGATATGGTAAGTGTGTGACATTCAGCTAGCATTGATCTGGGCACTTAGTTTGCTACCACATTGTTCCCTTCATTGATTAAACTGTAAATAACATAACACTTTAAGGCAGCTAAGCAAATATTTTAATAAGCCATGAAAGGCAAGATACCAGAGGAAATCTGTATATTCAGCTATTTGGAGAACTTGTGTTTTCCACAAATTAAACTGGAGATGTCATTTGAAATTTTCTTCCCTTAAACATGCTGTCACAAATGGATTCCTGCTCATGGATGTCTTTCTAGGCTTATAAATACACGATGTGATTGCTATAATTTTGTGAAATTTTGTTCAGCAATTAATAGTGACTTCAGCAATATGTAAGATTCCAAGGCAGACATAAATGTATAAAGGATTTGAGCCTGTGTGTGTAAGAAGAAACTCTTCAGTCATATTTCCTAAATTCAGTGTAAGTACCTCGCTGATTTAGCACTGGAGTTATTCCTTGAATGTGTAAATAATGATGTTCTATTCTGACCTAATGAATTCCTGTAATGTGAATATTTAAAATAAAAGAATTCAATTTAAATGTATACTAGCTAGTGCTGGTTATTTGTAATTCTTACAATCAAAATTATTCACTTGAGAAGACTCATTTTTACTCAGATGCAAATCTAGATTCTATATATATATTGAATTAAGATTTTAAAACTACATAAATATATTTTCCAGATTATACACTCATTACAAATATTGCATCAAAAAGGACAGTCAGTGTTCATATATAAAATGTTCTACATGCTTTGTTTCCTTACTCTTGCATTGCTTTAATGGATTCAGGGCTGCAATTAGACCTGTTAATGATTTGGGCTTGTATGCATGGGGAATAGGAGAATCCATTCAACCTTCTCTATTCTGCCTTGATCTTGGCTTTGGAAATGTCTCACCTTGCATTCTGAATTATCTGCCATTCTACATACTCTTTTGGTTGTTTATATTCAGGCCTACAGAATCAACAATTACCAATATGCTAAGATCCCAAGTGTTTATATCCAGTTTCCTACTGTCATCGAACTTCGTGCAGATCCATTAACAGGGATAGCCCACTGTAAGGGAATGGAAACACCGAAAGGCCTCTAAACTTTTATTCCCTTAAGGGCACTATTATAAATTATGTTGCCTAAACCAAAAACTTAGAATTATCCTTAATTCTTCTTTTTCCTTTTCCCCACATTGAATTGACTATGAAATTTCTCTCAAATATGTCATTTTCTTCTGATCCACTGCATGGCTTCATTCAGTCAATAGGGCCTTCAATATTTCTTACCTGGGGCAAAGCAGTAACTTCTTAAGTCTCAAAAAATCTACACTCGACACTGCCACTGCTGGAAAAAAACAGAGGAAAAGTGATACAGAGAGAATTCAGCTTAAAATGTTGATTAACCAGTAGTTTTTTTCCCCAAAGTCACATACTGATTACGATTTTTTCATTGGTTCCTCATAGTTTTTAGGACGAATTCTTTATTTGGGAGCGGATCATATACTGTCCGTTAACATTTGACTTATATTAAATTTTCTAAGCTCTTTTTCGCTCCCTTGTGTTACCCTATGACGTTTCATCATCTGTGATACCTCTCACACCTCCCAGGGCTCAGACAGCTTTTCTGCCCAGTGAATTCTCAGCATCCTTAAGATTATAGTCCAGGGTCATATTCATTGTGATGCAAAATACATTTCAGATGCAAAAGATATTTCAGTTGTGTTCAAAGCCTAAGAGGCAAGTAAGGTTATTGGCAACATCCTGGAAGAAATGAGTTGTGAGACTGTCCTTGAAAGAAGAATTTAGTTAAACAAGCAGAGAGGACATGTGGATAGACCTTCCAATGAGGACATGAACAAGGTCTTGGGAACAGCATAGAATGAATAAAAATGGCTCATTTTAGTTGTACATTCATGAAGAAGAATAGTGTTAGATAAAGCATTAGTGATTTAAAAATGAAAAGGTCAGAATACTTGGAGCTTGACACTCAAACTGATAAATGTAAACTAGGTTGGTTGATTTGCATTGAGTTAGTTTGATTCGGTTCATACCGCTGCATGATTTAAAGTCACTGAATAATTATGAGCAGATGTATGGGTGTGTGCAAAGCCGTGAAATGTATCTTTTTAAAGCTCTAAATCATTAAAAAATGTAAACTAGCATCATAACATCTTGTCCACCCTCATGGCCGGTTCCAAGGTGTTTCAGTGGACAATGTCTCCCTTTGGCTGAGAGAAACCATGTGATATCGTGGCTCTAAGTGTTTGGGTTCTGAGGCTGGACTGCTCACATTCTACAGCCCTTCCACTTCCAGTGGTGTGGCCTTGGGGAAGTTATTTCACCCCTCTTCACCTTAATTTTCTTGTATGAAAAGCAGGAATAATGACACTTTCTCCTAAATTGTTGTAAAGATTAAATGAGTTAATGCACATACATTATTTAGAACATTATCTGGCACTACAAGCACTCAATATCTCAGCTATTATTTTAAAAGGAACACAAACATTTTTACAATACACCTTTACTTCAGTTCCACCGGTCACTATTAAATCATTGTCTTTTAACATATTTTTGTTGTTCTTGTTAAAAACATAGATCTTCAGGCCTAGCATGGTGGCATGTACCTGGAGTACTAACTACTCAGGAGGCTTAGGCAGGAGGACAGTTTGAGTCCAGGGGTTCGCGGTTTCACTAAGCTGTGATTATTGTGCCACTGCACTCCAGCCTTAGTGATACAGTGAGACCCAGTCACTCTATCACTTTGTTTAGTCAAAACAAAACAAAACATAGATCTTCAAGTTACTGCTCTATTCTGTCTATTCTAGACAGAAGGTGGTTTTCATCACAGAGAAGAGTCCTAGAACATGACTGGATGCTTCCTACAAACAGGAGGAATATAAATATTTGATAGCCTATGCTCAGTAGTTAGGTACTCTGAAAAAAAACTCCACACTGAACACATTCTGATTTGGGAATTACATCTGAAGTAAGCTGGCAATAGTGATAATTCAGAATTTCTCATATTGTAAGCAGTCCAACAACCTTTTTTGAGCATAGAACTGGCTTGAAAGAAACTGAAACTCCTTTCCAGATGGATGATGGAGTTTTGCCCTCCTTGTCTTTTGTTTTCACTCTATCTTATACTGTAAAAAGGATTTTTTTAAAATTGGAATACCTTTATCAACAGATTGCTCGCTATAATTCAGGAGAAAAATATGCCCAATTACCCAAAACCAGCAAGGACACAAATACCTATAACATACAATCTGGCAAAAGAGACCAAATGGATTATTCTGGAAGATTCAATGTCCATTTGGGATTGCCAGATTCCGCCAAAATGTTAAATATTATGCCCCAAAGCCAGAGGCAGATCTAAAACTCAGGATTTTAATTATTCAAAGCCAAATTATATCAAGCCAAAATTCTAATTTTAGAGTATAAGAGTTTAGAATTACAAGAAAATATTTGTATGGCCATTTGGCCATTTATTAAATTTGTCAACACATGTTACTTAGTTTAGTAAATGACCATGTTTGCAAATGATCACTCAGACTGAATACTGCATCAAAAGGTGTCCCTTAAGTCTATGTCCCAAATTATGCTAGTGCCAATGTTGTTTATCTTACTTCTTTCTCCTTGCCCTCAACCTAATCATCTCCAGGCTCAAGTGCCTTTACAACATGACCTAGTTGAGCGTAGTGAAACAGGACAAACTAGAATCTGTGACCTAGAATTACTTTTGCCAAGTGAAGCAGGGTAGGTACTAGAGAGGTAGACCCAAGCTATAGGTGCTAAAAGAAAGTTTATTCTAGAAAGTTAAGGATTAATGTGATTTCACAAGTTAGGGAAACAGACAGCAAATGATATTCCAGGTACAGACAAGTGATTAGAATAAGATAGAAAAGAGAAACAAATGCATATATTATATATATGTGAAATTCAGTAGCAAAAAACGGTAGCAGAACATGGCATAGAAGGTAGGAGCAGATGTCAGGAAGAAGAAAAGGAGGGGAGAGGGAGTGGCTGGGATCCCATTCATCTGAGAGAAGGCTCACCAAGTGCAGATGTGGATACTACAGACATATACGTTTTATATTCTGTGCTAACTACACTTTAGGATGTCTATTTTTAACAGATCACCTCAGGCCAGGTGCGGTGGCTCATGCCTATAGTCCTAGCACTTTGGGAGGCAGAGGTGGGTGTATCATTTGAGGTCAGGAGTTCAAGACCTGCCTGGCCAACATGGTGAGACCTCGTCTCTGTTAAAAATAGAAAAATTAGCTGGGCGTAGTGGCAGACGCCTGTAATCCCAGCCAATTTGGAGGCTGAGGTAGGAGAATCCTTTGAACCCAGGAGCTGGAGGGTGCAGTGAGCCAAGATTGTGCCACTGCACTCCATCCTGGGCAGCAGAGTGAGGCTCTGTCTCAAAATACGTAAATAAAAAAAAAATAAAAAAAAAAAAGATAGCTTCGGACTAAGCAAGAAAAACAATTAAGAAGATAACTGTTGTCCTTACTTTATAAGTAGGAAAAAGCACCCTTTCCATCCTTACTAGGATCAAAATAGCAATGATCATTTTAGTGTAGAAATGAACTCTAACCATAAAATAAAACTATATCTGTTCTATGTGCGTGTCTCTGTGTATGTGTGAATGTGTGTATGTGTGAATGTGTGTATGTGTGAATGTGTGTATGTGTGAATGTGTGTATGTGTGAATGTGTGTATGTGTGAATGTGTGTGTGTGTCAGTTTAGAACTCAAGTGACACAAGATAGTGCTAGTTTATTCATTAAGTCTTTAAGAATTGTATTTCCACATTTTTTTAATGTTTTAACTTTCCATTTTATAAGAACTAAAGAATTATAAAAAAAATTAAAAATTTTTGCAGGGTTCTGCTATAACCCTCATCCAACTATTAATTATGTGTGTTCCTTAACTATTAACATCTTGTCAAATGTTAACATAGTTTAAAGATCAAAAACAAAAAGTTCGTACAATATCATTAATTAATCTATAGACATAACCTGAATTTTACCAGTTGCCCCACAAATGACCCTTATCAGGATCAGGATCTAATCCAAGTTCACACATAGAATTTAGTTGTCATGTCTCCTTAATTTCTTCCATTCTGAGATACTTCCACAGTCCTTTCTCTTTTATGACTGATACTTTAGAAGAATACTAGCAAGTTATTTTGTAGAATATTACTTTTCTTTTCTTTTTTTATTGTACTTCAAGTGCTGGGATATATGTGCAGAACGTGCCGGTTTGTTACATAGGTATACATGTGCCATGATAGTTTGCTGCACTCATCAACCCATCATCTAGGATTTAATGCCCTGCATGGAGTAAGTATTTCTTCTAATGCTATCCCCCTCCTTGCCCTCCACCCCCCAACAGGTCCCAGTGTGTGATGTTCCCCTCCCTGTGTCCATGTGTTCTCATTGTTCAACTCCCACTTATGAGTGAGAACATGTGGTGTTTGGTTTTCTGTGCATGTGTTAGTTTGTTGAGAAGGATGGTTTCCAGTTTCATCCATGTCCCTGCAAAGGACATGAACTCATTCTTTTTTATAACTGCATAGTATTCCATAGCGTATGTGTGCCACATTTTCTTAACCCGGTCTATCATTGATGGGCATTTCGGTTTGTTCCAAGTTTTTGCTATTGTTAATAGTGCTGCAATAAACATACATATGCATGTGCCGTTATAGTAGAATAATTTATAATCCTTTGGGTATATACCCAGTAATGACATTGCTGAGTCAAATGGTATTTCTGGTTCTAGATCCTTGAGGAATCGCCATACTGTCTTCCACAATGATTGAACTAATTTACACTCCCACCAACAGTGTAAAAGCATTCCTATTTAGCTTCTGCACAGCAAAAGAAACTATCATCAGATTGAACAGGCAACCTACAGCATTGGAGAAAAATTTTGCAATCTATCCATCTGACAAGGGACTAATATCCAGAATCTACAAGGAACTTAAACAAATTTAAAAGAAAAAAAAAAAACCACATCAAAAAGTGGACGAAGGATATGAATGGACACTTATCAAAAGAAGACATTTATGCAGCTAACAAACATATGAAAAAAAGCTCATCATCACTGGTCGTTAGAGAAATGCAAACCAAAACCACAATGAGATATTATCTTGCGCCTGTTAGAATGGCGATCATTAAAAAGTCAGGAAACCACAGACGCTGAAGAGAATTCACATTCAAATTGTAAGGAATTTTACAACTTTACAGCTTGTAAAGTAGTCATTCAAATCTATTTATTTATTTATTTATTTATTATAGGTGAGGTTTTGCTATTTTGCCCAGGCTGACCTTAAAACCTGGGCTCAAGAGATCTTCCAAAATCAGCCTAATGAATAGCTGGGACTACAGGAGTATAGGACCACGCCTGGTCTCATCTAAGTCTACTTTCTAAAATGGTAAATCAGCAAATGTTGTATCTTCAATCAGATCCAGAAACAAAAACGTTAACGTACTTCTCACTAGGTGTCTTAGAAAAAGAGTAGAATCATTGTTTAGAGTTGCCAATGAATTAAGACACAATAAGATATTTTTCAACAAGTCCGAAACCCAAAATTCTCTGATATTGGCACCCTAGACCCTCAATAGTTACTTAATAACAGGAAATATGCAGATGAAAATCTTTATTCTACCTAAAAGTAGGAGAAGACATTGATTTTATGTTATATCATTTATTTCACCTGAATTATTCAGAAAACTTTATGCAGTTAATCACCTATGGATTCATGTTTGGATTATTTCATAAGAGATGCTTTATTTACAGTCACTTAATTTGATGGCAAAGTATTTCCAGTTTTGCTGGGAATGTGATTTCATGTGAGTTTTCTAACTCACAAAATTCACCTCAGAATCTTCTTATTTAATTTGTATCAATCAGTCAAAATTTTCTAATTATGTCCTTATGGGCCAAATCATTAATTTATTTATAAAATTTTAAAGTAAAATTTAAAAAATCATGATTTCATTAAGATAATTAAGCAAGCATATTAATAATCTCTGTTGACACTATCTTTAGTTTTGTTACTAAACTACTTTCTGATTTCCAACTTTTATACATGATACATAAGTGTGTCATGTTTCTATCTAAACCTCTAAATAAAGGATTTTTCAAACTTTGAATTTCTATGGGTTCATAGTAAGTGTATGTATTTACAGAATGCATGAGATATTTTGATACAGGTATGCAATGTTTAATAATCACATCAAGGTCAATAGGGTATCCATCACCTCAAGTATTTATCCTTTGTGTTACAAACAATCCAATTGTGTACCATTTTCGTTATTTTTAATTGTACAATTAAATTATTTTTACTATAGTCACCCTGTTGTGCTAGCAAATACTAATTCTTATTCTTTCTATATTTGGTACCCATTAACCATCCCCACTTGTCCTCCCCAGACCCCTCCACTCTTCCCAGCCTCTGGTAACCATCCTTCCATGATCTCCATGAGTTCAATTATTTTAACTTTTAGCTCCCCCAAATAAGTGAGAATATGCAAAGTTTGTCTTCTCTGTCTGACTTATTTCATTTAACATAATGATCTCCAGTTCCACCCATGTTTTTGCAAATACCAAGATCTCATTCTGTCTTATGGTTGAATAGTACTTCATTGTGTATATGTATGCCATTTTCTTTATCCATTCATCTGTTGATGAATGCCTAGGTTGCTTCCAAATCTTGGCAATTGTGGGCCTGGTGTGGTGGCTCATGCCTATAATCCCAGCACTTTGGGAGGCCAAAGCAGATGGATTACTTGTGGTTAGGAACTTGAGACCAGCCTGGGCAACAGAGCAAACCCTACGGCTACCAAAAAATAATAATAATAAAAATAAAAAAATAAAAAACAAAATAAAAATAAAAAAAATTAGCCAGGCATAGTGGTGAATTCCTGTAGTCCCAGCTACTCAAGAGGCTGAGGTGAGTGGATCCATTTCAGAAGTCGATCATGACACAGCATTCCAACCTGGGTGACAGAATGTGACCCTGTCTCAAAAAATAATAGATTAAAAAAAAAAACAAGCAAATCTTGGCTACTGTGAATAGTGCTCTAATAAACATGGGAGTGAAGATATCTCTTCACTCTACTGATTTCCTTTCTTTTGGGTAATTACCTAGGAAAGGGATCATAGCGTAGCTCTATTTTTAGTTCTTTGAGGAACCTCCAAAGTGTTCCCCATAGTGGTTGTACTAATTTACATTCCCACCAACAGTGCATGAGGGTTTCCTTTTCTCCATATCCTCACCAGTATTTGTTATTGCTGCTCTGTGGGAGTTACAACTCCTACAGAGTTGTTTGAGTTTCTGATATATTCTGGTTTTTAATCCTTTGGCAGATGGGTGGTTTGCAAATATTTTCCCCCATTCTGGGCATTGTCTCTTCACTTTATTGTTTCATTTGCTGTGCAGAAACTTTTAACTTAATGTGATTCTATTTGTCCATTGTTGCTTCGGTTGTCTGTGCCTGTGGGGTAAAGATGAGTTTTTTTAAAGCTCAAAACCATTTGTTTAATCCAGTTATAAGAAATCGCATGTTTATATTGATCTATTGATCTCTACTTTTGAAATTTGAGAAGAATTTGAGGTTTTACCAAGTTCTTTTGTTGTAATGAAATTTGTGATTCAGGTATTTCTGAAAAAAATGCTAATAAGATATATTAACATGAGCTAAAATAAGCCAAAAAGGGGGCTTAATGATATTATTCTTAAGTGGCTTAGAGAACTCAAGGTGCCAGGCCTTCTGAGAGTCCTGGACTTGGAACAGGGAAGCCTGCAGGAATCTCCGCAGTGCTCTACAGGTATGCGTATGACTTATGTGAACAAGTTTGGATTTCTACACATGTGTTTTGATGTGTGGGTTGGTTGTGTGTGTGTGTGTGCACGTGCACATGCTCATGTGTAATTGTGTGTGTCTGTGTTGTGCACGGGTGAAGGGTGTTAACTTCTTTAATTTTTCTCATCTTCATGCCTTATTCTTTTCTCTGGATATAGAACTGTTATGTTTCTCAGTGTCCATGGGGGTAGACGAAAACTCAGCTCCATAATTCTGAGTTTGCAACTTGTTTCCAGTCACATACAGGCATTAACTGTTCCCTGCTTAGGTCAGTTATCTTTCCCCCAGGTAAGCACTCAGAGACAGGAAGTAATTTATCTGGGCAGACTTCCTTCTATTGGCTACTGCATCAAAATCTTTGTAACAGTCCTCGCAAAGTTTGTATACCACAGTGATTCCAATAGTTCTTTCTCCAAAATAAAGAAAAAAATCCTGGTCATATATAAATGATTATAATAGTAAATATAGACTGAGAGTTTTCAGAGGGCAAGGTTGTATTCTAAGTACTTTACAAGTGTTATTTCATTTAATCCTCCCAACACTACAGTTCTAGCATTACCTCTTTTTTTCCTAACCAAAAAGTTGGGAAATTCACCCAACTTTACACAGCTACAAAGTGTGAGAGCTGGAATGTGAGAGCAGGTCATCTGCCTCCAGGACGTCAGTGCTCAACCACTAAATTCTACTGTTTGGAAACGCTGGATTAAATGAGGTTGAACCAATATCTCATTGATTAATTTTTGCTGTAGGATTTCTTATGACCTTTAATATGTTACAGTGAATTACGACTTTCTCAGAGCAGGATATACCATAAAGTTTCCAAAATGTATATAATCGTTTTAATTCATTTGTATTTTTATGAACTACTGAAAGGCACTAGTAGATGATTCCTTCTGAAATATGGCTATAATTTGCTTTTATTTCTGAGTTAATAAAGTAATACATAAGAAACAATTGTGTCATAAGGAAAACTGAACAAAAATTGAGTATATTTCTTTTCAGGTTTAATTTTAATTAGTTATAGAATTCTCTTCTCATAGATTCTAAAATTAATGAATATTTCAACACTGGCAGAAAAATCAAATTTTGTGCAAACAACCCAACTCCTAAAATTATTCAAAAAAATCAAGAGTAAAGAAGGAAAGAAGCTCATTTTTCAGACAAATAACTGGAAGCAAAATGTTAACTAGTCCCTATATGGGACATAATGCTTCAAGAATTTGTAGTTCACAGAAATAGTAACTTAGGAAGAGTATAATTCAGTTGAATTCTTGGATGATAAATGTATAACGAGTCCATAATGGAATCTAAAGAAGCAGTTCCTTTCGAGAAGAAGTTTAGGAAAGACAATCAGTTTCCCCTCTCACAAAACAGCAGTTAACTCATTTAACAAACATTTACTTGGTCCCTACTGGACTCAGGGAACTCTGATGTATTTTTAGAAGACAACGCATGAATACAGTGAATTTTGTCCTCACATCTTTCATGATATATCTTTATATATATATATATAAAACTCACACACTCAGGGGAGAAACCGCATTCAAAGGAGAGAGAAATGCACATGAGATGATGAGGAAAGGCTTTAGAAAGTACATGGCATTTAAACTGGACAGGATGGACAGGGCAGGTATTAGGACAAGAAATAAGTGAATTGTAAGGAAAGGGAACCTGATGACATGTAGAAAAGGTAAAATACAGGGCCAGGCACAGTGGCTCACACCTGCAATCCCAGTACTTTGGAAAGCTGATGTGGGCTTTCAAATCATGAAGTCAAGAGATCAAGACCATCCTGTCCAATGCAGTGAAACCCTGTCTCTACTAAAAATACAATAATTAGCTGGGCTTGGTGGGTGCACCTGTAGTCCCAGCTACTTGGGAGGCTGAGGCAGGAGAATCGCTTGAACCCAGGAGGCCGAGGTTGCAGTGAGCCAAGATTGTGCCATTGCACTCCATCCTGGTGACAGAGCAAGACTCTGTCAAAAAGAAAGAAAGAAAGAAGAAAGAAAGAAAAAGAAAGAAAGAAAGAAAGAAAGAAAGAAAGAAAGAAAGAAAGAAAGAAAGAAAGAAAGAGAGAGAGAGAAAGAAAGAAAGAGAGAGAGAAAGAGAGAAAGAAAGAGAGAGAAAGAAGGAAGGAAAGAAAGAAAAGAAAGAAAGAAAGAAAAAAGAAAGAAAGAGAGAGAGAAAGAAAGAAAGAAAGAAAGAAAGAAAGAAAGAAAGAAAGAAAGAAAGAAAGAAAGAAAGGAGGGAGGGAGGGAGGGAGGGAGGGAGGAAGGAAAGAAGGAAGGAAGTGTAAAATACAGAGAAGAAAAAGAAATAATTCAGATTAATTATAGTTTTTTGTCTGTAAAATGAGAAATAAGCAGTGGGATAGAGAGTTAGTGGAAACGAGTGTATTCCCCAGGGCAGAAAGTACCAAGTAGACGGTGCAGTATCATGGTTATGAGCATGGGCTGCAAAGACTGGAAAATGCCTTCCTGCTTCCAGTAGCAATGGTTCTCACTAGGAGTAATTTTGCTCCCCGTGGGATATTTAGCAAATTCTGGAGACATTTTTAGTTGTCATAACTAATATATTATTTAATATTTAATATTGTGATAATTTAGAAGATTCAAAGTAATACTACATTTAATATTTAAGACAGTGACATTATAGCTACAACACACTGCTTACTGATATTTAAAGGGAAAAATAGCATGACTTTCATTTCTGAAATCAGTGGACTAAATGTTTCAGAAAAACTTTTCTGTTGAACATTAAGATGCTGAATGAACTGTAACGATCATCTTCTGAAAACAAATAGCTTGATGAAAAAGAATTAAAAGGCCAAGGCACTGGAAAGAATGTGAATCCAGTGATTTTAACTTGACAATTGGGAACATTTTACTCTGCATTATTATCTAATCATAATTGTTCACCACTAAAAGCTGAGCTGCTTTTTATTTCAGGCATTTCTAACATCATCACAAGTCTTGGGTGGCAAAAGTCAGCACTTAGGACCAATAAACAACGTAATCCTGCCACACTTCACTGTCTGCTTTGAGCTGGGGTCCAAAGAACCACATTGCAGTATTAGGAGGAAAGAAGGAACTGCTCTTGTACAGAATGCAGTCAGATCATGTGGGTAGAACAGGAAACCTCATGCCCCAAGCACAGTTTCAAGTTATGTGGTCTAATAGTGATCTCAGGTATCCAGTAGAAGCAATAAAAATCTTCTTTAAAGGATGGTAAGTCATCCTGAGCTCCTGATTGTTTTCTATAAATTATCTTCTTAAGACATTGTCTATTATGCAAAAATAAATAGGAAAATGAGGAAATTAATTATGGGTGAAAAACAAGTAAAACTACTTCCGAAACGTCAACAGAAATAGATTAAAAAGATCCCTGAGTTGAGGACACAGAGTTGGTAGTCTGGAGAGGCAAAGGCAACCAGTCGTATTTTCAAAGCACAGTACCAAATAGCAGGAGAGACAGAGACAGAGATGGAGACAGAGAGAGAGAGAGAAAGAGAGAGAGAGAGAGAGAGAGATTGAGATCTGAAGTTCTGCAGAGGGTTCCCGTATTCAGCTGAGAAATCAGCTGATGCTCTTTAAAACATGTATGTGGGGAAATTATCTGAGGCCAGGGAAAGAACAACCTCAAAGGATTCATGTGTGCAATCCTTGGAAATAATACAAGGCTGAGACTAGTTTGTGTTCCTACCAGTGAGTAAAGGAAAACCTTGAAATTAACAGGACTTTCAGTAAAGGATTCAAAATATATTGCCTCGGTAGGAGGAAATATTAACCCTTGAGCACGGGCTGCTCTGATTCTGCCTGACAAAGCTTAAAAGCAATTCTTAACAGAACAAAACCATCTCCAAGTACTTTAACTGTGTCCAAACCAGAGTTCAAACACATTTACAGACTTAAAATGTATATATTATTCAACAAGATAAAATATTTAATGTCTGGCATCAAGTCAAAAATTAAATTCAAATTAAGTAGGAGAAAGTAAATAATAAAAATGAGGACAGATACTAACAAAACAGAAAATGGAAACTTTATAGAGAAAATCAGTGAAACCAAAAACTGATTCTTAGAAATGATTAATAAAATTGATCAATTTTTGGCTAGACTGGCCATGGAAAAAAGAAAGAAGACATAAATTACCAACACCAGAAGTGAGAGAAGTTATAGAACTACATATTCTAGAGTTATTAAAAAGCAAATGAGGGAATATTATGGACTACTCTATGCCAATAAATTTGACAACTTAGATGAAATGGGAAAAATTTTCAAAGACACAAACTACCAAGGCTCATTCAAAATAAAAAAATAATCTGAATAACCCAATATCTGTTTTCAAATTTTAAGTTTGTAGTGTAAAATATTCCCACAAAGACATTTCCAGGCCTGATGACTTACTGGCAAACTCAACAAACATTTTCAGAAATTCAACAGGATATGTTTATTGTCTTTAGTGCAATGATGGCTTCACAAGTGTATACATATATCAAAACTTATGAAATTATATACTGTAAATATATGTCAGTTATACCTCAATAATCTGTTTAAAAAGGTTTTTAAAAAATATGCTTCCAGTAAATAAGCAGTGGACAGTTCCCATAGGAATACATCCAACATTTATTAAGAAAATGCAAATAAAATAATAATGAAAAATTATTTTATACCTCCCACCAAATTTTAAAAGATCAAATAAATGCTGAGAAAATTGTGATAAGAATTTTATATTTGATAGTGCTGGTGGAATCATAAGCTTTTTTACCCATATGGAAAGTAATACGGAAATACATGTCCTCAGTAATTTCTTGGAAATTGCAACTTTAATCAGAATGACATATAACAAAACCATTTATTTTCTCATCTACATTATAACAAAAGTACATTGAATGAAACAGCTTTATTCGGGATCTGCTACATGTCTTTTTGCTTTTAAAGACATAGTTTTCAAGAACCTATCAACAAAGTGAGGACTTACTACATTGTAGTAATGTATGAGATATATGTGTGTATGTATCAGCTGTCATAAATAAATTGATATTTATGTTTCCAATAAACTTGCTTTTATCATAGTGTAAGAAAATGATTTTAACTGGATCAAGATGTTTAGCTTCTGTAATGGAAAGATAAATTTCTAGGGAAACCAAACATATCACATCTAAGTAGCTATTTTAAACACATGTTGCATATGGAAACAAGATGGAAAACACTGTATTATGAATTTATATTTTGATTGCCAACATTATTAAATTTGCGCTTGTGTGAAATATAATATTTAACCCCAAATCATTTTTTTCAGTATTTGAAAGAAGTTTACTTTTGAGGAGAATGTGTTGACTCTAAACTAATGCTAACATGATTGCTTACTTTTTAGTGCCTGACACAAAGTTATGATTCAAAAATTATTATTCAAATGAGCTAAAAGCCAATTTAAGAATACAAAAAACTTAGAAAAAATTGCTCAATTTTAATTTAGAGTCAAGAATGGAGTCTATACTACAATGGAATCTAGGGAAATTCTTGGCACACTTAAGGAATACTTCAATGTTCACTAACTCCTCTCCTTCAAAAGTTATCATGAAACAAACATGCAAGCAGAGACAAAGTGAATAAATATTTATTTATTTATTTATTACATGTTGACCACCACTATTCTTCTTGCTCATCAAACCAAGATTCAGCCAAAATTTCCACATGAATGTAATTGTAACAAGAAAATAACACTGTAAATAATTATTGTACTGGACCGTTCTTGCATTTCTTTATAGAAATTTCTATAGAGAAAATCAATGAAACCAAAAACTGATTCTTAGAAATGATTAATAAAATTGATCAATTTTTGGCTAGACTGACCATGGAAAAAAGAAAGAAGGCATAAATTACCAAATTTCTATAAAGAAATGCCTGAGACTGGATACTTTATACGAAAGGAGATTTAGTTGGCTCATGGCTCTGCAGGCTGTACAGGAAGCATAGCAGCATCCGCTTCTGGAGAAGCCTCAGGAAACTTCCAATCATGGCAGAAACCAAAAGGGGAACAGGCATGTCACATGGTGAATGCAGGAGCAAGCAAAGGAATGGTGGCCACACACTTTTAAAGGGCCAGATCTCATGAGAACTCACTCACTATTGCGAAGATGGCACCAAGCCATGAGGGATATGCCTCCATAAGCCAAACACCTCCCACCAGGTCCCACCTCTAGCACTGGGGATTACAGTGCAACCTGAGATTTATGTCGGGACAAATATCCAAACTATAGCATTTATTTTTAAACATTTGGTATTTCAATCAACACAATGTTTTAATTCATCTTCACTAATCTTCCATCTTTTGGTTATTAATTAGCAAGAGGTCTTACATTTGTATTACATATGGAAGTATGGGCAAAAATCACACTCATTTAATTAGGTAATATTTATTTAATTCTTAATTGCAAAAATGCCTTCAGTAGAAACTGAAAAATAAAGTGATAAGCTAAAAGCATTAATCCAACTATCTTTTTTTAGAACTAGAAGAGATTATATGAATTATTGAGTTTCAGTGTCTTCATTAAAGAAGAAACTGTAACACACAGATTATGCACAGCTGTAAGGCTTTGATGGCAAGAACAGAAATACGCTTCTTGTGTCTTGCTTATTCTTTCCTGAGATGGTTGAATATATCTTAAGTTATGTATCTAAAAATGTAAAGCCCCAGGATTGGGTTCTCAAGTTGATAACTGCATGACTATAAGCCCAGAATGATTCTATTGATAGAGTTTTCAATTCTAATCTACCTTTAGAACATGTAATAAATAAAATAGGATCTTAGACATTTGCAGTCAAGCTTATCTCAGCTTTCCACCTTAAAAACTGAACTTATTGAATTTGCTTTATATGTCACAAGCCAGGTCCCATCCAAGAAGAAAGAACAAACCCAATGATTGAAATAAAACAGAAAGCAATGGTAAAAACAGGAAGATACGAAAAAATAATTCTATTAAAGAAGCTTAATGTGCAAAAAATAGAAGTGCCATTTTTGAGAAGGAATAAATACATCATGAAGGTGGATGGTTATAATAGATTACAAAGAAGCTCAAGAAGCATAATTTACTAGAAACAAAAAACAAAGGCATACTTAACCACTGACAGAGGAAGAATCTTCTTTCATACATATAATTAGCCTGTAGGTTCTGGTGGGAAAGAGATATAAGAATAAAAAGACATCTTTAATAAAAGATAAGGAAAGTCATGTTTGGCTCAAATGTCAGATGGCAAAATCAGCAAGCATAGGACTTCCCATACACCTAGGGCTCCCACCACCATAGGTAGAATAAAATGAGGGGAAAAGTCCTCTATAAACACCTTGGGTTAGTAACTCACACATACACGCACATGCACACATGCAGATACGCGCAAACACACAGCCTCCTCCCCACACACACGCATACACAATTTGAAAAGAGGAGGAGGGCCGTGGGCAGAGACATTGCACACATTCTCATTCCTAATGATGAATCAGTTCCCTAGGATGGGCTCCTGTTTCTAGAGCTCCTAACAGTCACCATCTATGTTCTTCTAATCCAGGCCTCTTCCTGATTCCATCTCCATGTACCCCTTCATGGACTAGTGGGTTAGGATTCTAAAAATCTGTCCTGTTCTAGTAGATTAGTTTAAAACTATTAGTGTCACATAATTAAAATAAGTGAAGCAGTAAACTTCACTAATGGGCCCAAATGAAAAAAAGATAGCAAATATTGAGAGAGATCCATCTGGCCACCAAAGCCATCTTTGTAACTTCAAATAAAGAGTATTTAATATTAGAATCTAAGGATTATTAAATTTGGAATAACTGGAAATGAATCTGTTTTCAGATATATAAGTAGTAGGGCCTTTTCCTACGAGTTTAATTATTGGCCTAGAGTTAATAAACACATATTCTGGCCAGATGTTCAATGGTATTATGGCAAATTATAATTAATATACATACATATTGTCTTCACATACAGGTTACAGGATAAACAACATAGAAATACCTACACTCTGAGGTCGTGGATTGTTTCTTCTTGGGCTCAGGATCATCACGAGAAATAGCTTCCATCATCTATCATTCATTGCACAACACTGAAAACTGAATGTCTTCCCATCTTACTAGTTTTTCTAAAAGCAACCATGGTGAGTAAATCCAAACAACTGATTTTCAGATGAAAAAACTGTGGCCTCTAACTAGAGGGCCCCACAAATCAACAACATAAATAAATTTAAAACAATCTTCTTTGTGTTGTGGACATTCAAAATCCACTTTTCTAGCCTTTGAAATCATACAATAAATCCCATAAATGTGTACAATTATTATGTGTCGACTAAAAATAAAAGGAAAAAAGAAGCAGTCTTCTGACTCCCCTACATTGCATATGATAATACTGATACACAATACCTCATTCAGTGGCTCACATTATTCAGTGATGTGGCTGAGGTTCTCAATTCATGTTTTATCTAGTAACCTTGAGATTTTACACCACTTAAGTTTTATTACCTGGAAATTACATCTAATTTGTCTCCACAAATACATTGGAATCAAATAATGTAATGTAAATCAGTAATCAGGTGGCTTTAGGACCGTCTTTAATTAGACCTGCGGTAATTTGTCTAACAAATACATCACTGTACAATCAAATTAATGTATATAATAAATTCTAAAGTGGCTCCTCTGCCATTGGAAGACTGTAAAGCATGCTGCATACCAAGTAGTAATAAAGTGTTCTCTGGCCTGCAGCTTTTCCACAATGAGTTTTTCCTCATTAGGGAGTTAGCCACTAACTCATGTTCCATGCATATTCCGCCTCTTGTATGGGTAACCCAAAGCCACAACATGACTAAAGATTTCCCATGTAGCTTTTAAGTGATGCTTTCTGCTAGTGACATCTTGCCCAGCCCACAGCCTTTCTGTTATTAAAAGTTCTCGTGGACCTATTTATAAATTTCAAAGGCCCCCTTTGTCAGCCACAGCACTCCACCTGTGATGATGGAAGTCAGTAGAAGGAGAAAATTGATCAACGGCTCCTTCTTATACAGGAGACTCTTATATAGAGACAAAAGTATCAAATAGATTAATCCTTTCTAAGCACTTAAAGCTTCATAAACCTACATAAAGCAGGGTCATATGGAGAAGGAACAAGTCTGTCTTCAGCTCTCAAATGTATCTCTAATCTGCCTTTCAATTTATCAGAAGCACCTTTAGTAAAATGGAATTACTACTTGTGTCTTTCACCCTAAACTAATAACTCAGTTATTTTCTTCGAATACTCTTTGCTCCAAAAATCCTTAAGACATCATGCTCTGTCAACTACTAACGTGTTTTACTTGTTGGCTCTACTGGTAACTTGCTCAAAGCATACTCCTAGGCTGCATTCTCTTGAATTATTCAGATAAAAATGCTGTTGCCATTCTTTCTAGCTACTCTAGAGGAAAAAATATGCCATTGCTCCTTATTAAATTTTAATGATTATAAGCAGATTACATTTAACTTTAACATAGAATGAAGATTTTATATATGATATGGACAATTATTTATTTAATGTATATATTATTATAATTATTACTATGTGTATTTAACACTATCATTTATTGTATGAATACCAAATACATGTACTAAAGTAGGTCTTTCATTTACATTATCCTGCTTAATACTCAAAAGACAAAACTCTATGCTGAATATTTTAGCCCCATTTTCCAGAGGTAGAAACTGAGTTTCAGAGAGGTTGTCTAAAGATAATTGGTTCATTGACTGACAGAACAGAACCCAGATTCATCTGACTCCAAAGATAGCATCCTGTCTATTCAACAATGCTGACTCTGTCCACAAAAGTTTTGAAGTATCTTATATTAGAATTTAAGAACTCTGTTTCTCCACTTCATTCAGTTATACATTCAAGTATTTTCTGAGATTCCTAAGTGCCAGGTAAGAAGTAGAGACAGGTGATGCAATGAAGAGAAAAACAGACCTGACTCCTACCCTAGTGAAGTTTACCAACCCATAATCACACAAATAAATAGAAATTGCCAGCTGTGACAAGTGCTATGTAAAAAGAGTATGTATTTATCAGGAAGAGAGGTATTTGCAATATCTCTGGAGCAGTGGGGTGAAAGGTATTTTCAACGAATGGAAAAGGCTCAGTGGCCAAAACTAGGCTGGGACAAGATGAGACAGAGCAAAATCATGTATGTGGTCAAGAATAGAGAAGGCCATGGCATGGGAGCAAACGGAGCCCTGCTATGAATCAGAAGCTCAGGCTGCTAACATAAACTCATACCATTAACTCTCATGATTGTGTTTAGAAGGATAAATTATTGGCCTCCTCTTACCCAGGTGGAGATGGAAATTACAATGACTATCAAGTCCCAGAGCCAGGAAGCAGAGGGCTGAGTTAAATTGGAGACTGCTTCACCTGAAAGTAGACATGTTGTCACCACGCTACATTGCCTCAGAATTTGCCTTTTAGGCAAGCTGTTTTAGACAAACACACATAGGTGACCATCAGCTAAAACTTTTCAAAACTGATTAAGAACTTTGTGACAAGGTTCCACTGAAAAATCTCTTGAAATGAGAGGAGCAAAAGGATGAGAGATCTATTAAAAGTGAAAATCATTTTTCAAAAGTATCACTGATGTGAAATAACACTTGGATGTGAATTTGATAAACATATCAATCCTTGCCTCCTCTTTTTTCTTTCTAAACTTCAACTCAATGCACACTTTTGAAAGATTTGTTCAGAGAGAGGTTCCAAGACGGCTGAATAGGAACAGCTCCAGTCTACAGCTCCCAGAGTGAGTGACACAGAAGACAGGTGATTTCTGCATTTCCAACTTAGGTACCAGGTTCATCTCACTGGGGCTTGTCGGAGAGTGGGTGCAGCCCATGGAGCATGAGCTAAAGCAGGGCAGGGGATTGCCTCACCCAGGAAGCACAAGGGGTCGGGGAATTCCCTTTCCTAGCCAAAGGAAGCCATGACAGATGGTACCTAGAAAATTGGGACACTCCCACCCTACTACTGCACTTTTCCAATGGTCTTAGCAAATGGTATGCCAGGAGATTATATCTCGCGCCTGGCTCAGAGGGTCCCATGCCCACAGAGCCTTGCTCACAGCTAGCACAGCAGTCTGAGATCGAACTGCAAGGTGGCAGTGAGGCTGGGGGAGGAGCATCCACCATTGCTGAGGCTTGAGTAGGTAAACAAAGCAGCTGGGACGCTCAAACTGGGTGGAACCCACTGCAGCTCAAGTAGGCCTGCCTGCCTGTGTAGACTCTACCTCTGGGGGCAGGACATAGCCAAACAAAAGGCAGCAGAAACTTCTTCAGACTTAAACGTCCCCGTCTGACAGCTTTGAAGAGATTAGTGGTTCTCCAAATCTGAGAACATAGAGACTGCCTCCTCAAGTGGGTCCCTGACCCCTGAATAGTCTAACTGGGAGTCACCTCCCAATAGGGGCCAACTGACACCTCATACAGCCAGGTGCCCCTCTGACACAAAGCTTCCAGAGGAAGGACCAGGCAGCAATATTTACCGTTCTGCAATATTTGCTGTTCTACAGCCGCCACTGGTGATACCCAGGCAAACAGGGTCTGGAGTGGACCTCCAGCAAACTCCAACAGACCTGCAGCTGAGGGTCCCAACCGTTAGAAGGAAAACTAACAAACAGAAAGGGCATCCACACCAAAACCCCATCTGTACATCACCATCATCAAAGACCCAAGGTAGATAAAAGCACAAAGATGGGGAGAAACCAGAGCAGAAAAGCTGAAAATTCTAAAAATCAGAGCACCTCTTCTCCTCCAAAGAAATGCAGCTCCTCACCAGCAACTGAACAAAGCTGGATGGAGAATGACTCTGACGAGTTGAGAGAAGAAGGCATCAGACAATCAGTAATAACAAACTTCTCCAAGCTAAAGGAGGATGTTCAAACCCATCACAAAGAAGCTAAAAACCTTGAAAAAAGATTAGACAAATGGCTAACTAGAATAAAGAGCATAGAAAAGACCTTAAATGACCTGATGGAGCTGAAAACCATGGCACAAGAACTATGTGATGCATGCACAAGTTTCAGTAGCCAATTCGATCAAGTGGAAGAAAGGGTATCAGTGATTGAAGATCAAATGAATGAAATGAAGCAAGAAGAGAAGTTTAGAGAAAAAAGTGTAAAAAGAAACAAACAAAGCCTCCAAAAAATATGGGACTATGTGAAAAGACCATATCTATGTCTGATTGGTGTACCTCAAAGTGACAGGAAGAATGGAACCAAGTTGGAAAACACTCTGCAGGATATTATCTAGTAGAACTTCCCCAACCTAGTGAGCCAGGCCAACATTCAAATTCAGGAAATACAGAGAATGCCACAAAGATACTCCTCAAGAAGAGTAACTCCAAGACACATAATTGTCAGATTCACCAAAGATGAAATGAAGGAAAAAATATTAAGGACAGTCAGAGAGAAAGCTTACATTACCCACACAGGGAAGCCCATCAGACTAACAGTGGATCTTGCTGCAGAAACTCTACAGGCCAGAAGAGAGTGGGGGCCTACGTTCAACATTCTTAAACAAAAGAATTTTCAGCACAGAATTTCATATCCAGCCAAACTAAGCTTCATAAGTGAAGGAGAAATAAAATCCTTTACAGACAAGCAGATGCTGAGAGATTTTGTCACCACCAGGCCTGCCTTACAAGAGCTCCTGAAGGAAGCACTGAACATGGAAAGGAATAACCAGTACCAGCCACTGCAAAAACATGCCAAATTGTAAAGACCATTGATACTAAGAAGAAACTGCATCAACTAACAAGCAAAATAACCAGCTAAGATCATAATGAAAGGATCAAATTCACACATTACAATATTAACTTTAAATGTAAATGGGCTAAATGCTCCAATTAAAAGATACAGACTTGCAAATTGGATAAAGAGTCAAGACTCATCAGTGTGCTGTATTCAGGAGACCCATCTCACATGCAGAGACACACATAGGCTCAAAATAAAGGGATGGAGGAAGATCTACCAAGCAAATGGAAAACAAAAAAAGCAAGGGTTGCAATCTTAGTCTCTGATAAAACAGACTTTAAACCAATAAAGTTCAAAAGAGACAAAGAAGGCCATTGCATAATGGTAAAGGGATCAATTTGACAAGAAGAGCTAACTATCCTAAGCATATATGCACCCAATACAGGAGCACCCAGATTTATAAAGCAAGTCCTTAGAGACCTACAAAGAGACTTAGACTCCCACACAATAGTAGTGGGAGACTTCATCACACCACTGTAAACATTAGACAGATCAATGAGACAGAAAGTTAACAAGGATATCCAGTAATTGAACTCAGCTCTACACCAAGTGAACCTAATAGACATCTACAGAACTCTCCACCCAAAATCAACAGAATATACATTCTTCTCAGCACTGCATCACACTTATTCCAAAATTGACCACATAGTTGGAAGTAAAGCACTCCTTAGCAAATATAAAAGAACCACAATACAATCAAACTAGAACACAGGATTAAGAAACTTACTCAAAACCACTCAACTACATGGAAACTAAACAACCTGCTCCTGAATGACTACTGGGTACATAACGAAATGAAGGCAGAAATAAAGATGTTCTTTGAAATGAATGAGAAAAAACACACAACATCTCCAGGACACATTTAAAGCAGTGTGTAGAGGGAAATTTATAGCACTAAATGCCCACAAGAGAAAGCTGGAAAGATCTAAAATTGACACTCTAACATCACAATTAAAAGAACTGGAGAAGCAAGAGCAAACACGTTCAAAAGCTAGCAGAAGGCAAGAAATAACTAAGATCAGAGCAGAACTGAAGGAGATAAGACCCAAAAACCCTCAAAAAATCAACAACTCCAGGAGCTGTTTTTTTCAAAAGATCAACAAAATTGATAGACCACTAGCAAGACTAATGAAGAAGAAAAGAGAGAAGAATCAAATAGGTGCAACAAAAAATGATAAAGGGGATATCACCACCGAAACCACAGAAGTACAAACTACCATCAGACACCTCTATGCTAATAAACTAGAAAATCTAGAAGAAATGGACAATTTCCTGGACACATAGACTCTTCCAAGACTAAACCAGGAAGAAGCTGAATTCCTGAATAGACCAATAACAGGATCTGAAATTGAGGCAATAATTAACAGCCTGCCAACCATAAAAAGTCCAAAACAAGTCAGATTCAGTCAAATTCTACCAGAGGTACAAATATGAGCTGGTGTCATTACTTCTGAAACTATTGCAATCAATAGAAAAAGAGGGAATCCTCCGTAACTCATTTTATGAGGCCAGCATCATCCTGATAACAAAACCGGGCAGAGACACAACAAAAAAACAGAATTTTAGACCAATATCCCTGATGAACATTGATGCAAAAACCTCAATAAAATGCTGGCAAACCAAATCCAGCAGCACATCAAAAAACTTACCTACCATGATCAAGTTGGCTTCATCCCTGGGATGCAAGACTGGTTCAACATATGCAAATCAATCAATGTAATCCATCATATAAACAGAACCAAAGACAAAAACCACATCATTATGTCAATAGATGCAGAAAAGGCCTTCAACAAAATTCAACAGCCCTTCATGCTAAAAACTCTCATTAAAGTAGGTACTGATGGGATGTATTTCAAAATAATAAGAGCTATTTATGACAAACCCACAGTCAATATCATACTGAATGGGCAAAAACTGGAAGCATTTCTTTTGAAAACTGGCACAAGACAGGGATGCCCTCTCTCACCACTCCTGTTCAACACAGTGTTGGAAATTCTAGCCAGGGCAATCAGGCAGGAGAAAGAAATAAAGGGTATTCAATTAGGAAAAAAGGAAGTCAAATTGTCCCAGTTTGCAGATGACATGATCGTATATTTAGAAAACCCCATCGTCTCAGCCCAAAATCTCCTTAAGCTGATAAGCAACTTCAGCAAAGTCTCAGGATACAAAATCAATGTGCAAAAATCACAAGCATTCCTACACACCAATAATGGACAAACAGAGAGCTAAATCATGAGTGAATTCCCATTCACAATTGCTTCAAACAGAATAAAATACCTAAGAATCCAACTTACAAGGGATGTGAAGGACCTGTTCAAGGAGAACAACAAACCACTGCTCAACTAAATAAAAGAGAACACAAACAAATGGAAGAGCATTCCATGCTCATGGATAGGAAGAATCAATGTCGTGAAAATGGCCATACTGCCCAAGGTAATTTATAGATTCATTGCCATCCCCATCAAGCTACCAATGACCTTCTTCAAAGAATTCGAAGAAAACTACTTTAAAGTTCAAATGCAATCAAAAAAGAGCCCACATTGCCAGGACAATCCGAAGCCAAAAGAACAAAGCTGGAAGCATCATGCTACCTAACTTCAAACTATACCACAAGGTTACAGCAACCAAAACACATGGTACTGGTACCAAAACAGAGATATAGAACAATGGAACAGAACAGAACCTTCAGAAATAATACCACACATCTACAACCATCTAATCTTTGACAAACCTGACAAAAACAAGAAATGGGGAAAGGATTCCCTATTTAATAAATGGTGTTGGGAAAACTGGCTAGCCATATGTAGAAAGCTGAAACTGGATCCCTTCCTTACATCTTCCACAAAAATTAATTCAAGATGGATTAGAAACTTAAATGTTAGACATAAAACCATAAAAATCCTAGAAGAAAACTTGGGCAATGCCATTCAGGACATAGGCATGGGCAAGGACTTCATGAGTAAAACACTTCAAAAGCAATGGTAACAAAAGCCATAATAGACAAATGGGATCTAATTAAACTAAAGAACTTGTGCACAGCAAAAGAAACTACCATCAGAGTGAACAGGCAACCTACAGAATAGGAGAAAATTTTTACAATCTATGCATCTGACAAAGGGCTAATATCTAGAATCTACAAAGAACTTAAACAAATTTACAAGAAAAAATCAAACAACTCCATCAAAAAGTGGGCAAATGACATGAACAGACACTTATCAAAAGAAGACATTGATGCAGCCAACAGACACATGAAAAAATGCTCATCATCACTCACCATCAGAGAAATGCAAATCCAACCACAATGAGATACCATCTCATACCAATTCGAATGGTGATCATTAAAAAGGAAACAACAGGTGCTGAAGAGGATGTGGAGAAATAGCAACACTTTTACACTGTTGGTGTGGACAGTAAACTAGTTCAACCATTGTGGAAGACAGTGTGACGATTCCTCAAGGATCTAGAACTAGAAATACCATTTGACCCAGCCATCCCATTACTGGGTATATACCCAAAGGATTAGAAGTCATGCTGCTATAAAGACACATGCACATGTATGTTTATTGTGGCACTATTCACAACAGCAAAGACTTGGAACCAACCCAAATGTCCATCAATGATAGACTGGATTAAGAAAATGTGGCATATATATACCATGGAGCACTATGCAGCCATAAAAAAGGATGAGTTCACATTCTTTGTAGGGACATGGATGAAGCTGGAAACCATCATTCTGAGAAAACTATCACAAGGACAGAAAACCAAACACCACCTGTTCTCACTTATAGGTGGGAATTGAACAGTGAGAACACTTGGACACAGGAAGGGGAACATCACACACTGGGGCCTGTCATGGGGTGGGAGGAGCGGGAAGGGATAGCATTAGGAAATATACCTAATGTAAATGATGAGTTAATGGGTGCAGCACACCAACATGGCACATGTATACATATTCAACAAACCTGCATGTTGTGCACATGTACCCTAGAACTTAAAGTATAATTTAAAAAAAAAAAAAGAAAGATTCATTCGATTCATTCAAATCACCTCAGTTCCAGGGAATGCTGACAGTTTCACTGGAGTTCTCTCAAATTGTTGCAGACTAGGAATCCAAACAAATGCCAAGTAACTATGTCAGTAAGAGTAGATGTAGCTGCAAATATTTCCAAGTGAGATAGTGCAACTGTGCATCTGCTGGAATACATTCATTTCTCCTTGCAATAGAAGTAAGTTTGATCTAGGAAATGTGGCGCATTTATATGGAGATTTCTAGTATCTCATAAAACTAACATAAAAGTGTTTACACCAGACCCATATCCTACACTTGTATAAAAATTCCTTGCAAGAAAACTTGTGCTTCGTTGTGCAAAATGCCTTCTAAAGCACATAACAGGAGTGCTGGGATCATGACCTAAGCTGCTTCAGACTCGTTGTTTGAACCCCTCTGGAGACTCTTCTACTGACCTGTCAGCCTCCAGATTAATACTTTCACTGAAATGACCTTGTTTCTTATAGCTATTTCTGAAAAGTTTCCTCATTCCTTAAGGTCCAGTGTAAATGATGAATATTTTAGGAAGCTTCCCAGATGTCCTACGAGTTATTTTTCCTCCCTACACTCCCATGAGACTTTTTCTATCTTTACTATTTCACTTATTCCTGAGTGATGTACTGGAAATGTATCCTATCTCCTCTATTCACTGTATAAAAAATTCCTGAAGGTCACGAAAGGTACTTTCCCACCTTCCCTCAACACAGGGAAGTGTACTAACTGCACTTAGTGTACTAAGACTATATTTGTTGACTTGTAGACTTTTCTATCTTAATGATCTAATTCTATACAGCCACACATTTGCCTTCTTGTTTATAACTGTATGTCTTATGTACATGACTTTGGAGTTACAATCTATCATGTTGAAAATTATAATATAGTTATCTTGAGGATAGCTAAATTCTTTATTGTCTTCCCATAGTGCCTACAAAAGTGCTTTTAACCTACCCTAAATTCTGAATATATATACACACAGACACACACATGCACACACACCTCAAAAAACATTTAAAACATTAAACTTTAGTCAAACTAGACTGCTGTCTAGATTATAGGCACACTCACATGTTCATACTTCTGTCTGTCTCTCCGGATTGTTGACTAAGTTGTTTGTTTACTTGTGGAATAGAGATTAGAAACCCAACAATTCTCTAAAAGTACTTGAAACACAAAACAAAATCATCTTTACAACATTGTATTCAAATACTTCAGAGCCGATAGGAACCTTGGGCACTGTGGGATAGCCTCTTAGCTTCATAGACGATAAAACCAAAGTCAGAACACAGAAAAGTGCCTCTTATTCAATGATGAAATCAGGAGTCCTGACTTCCAGTCTGCTGCCCTAAAAGGTCTGATATTTGTAAAATATAACATGTTGACTTCAACAACTCAAGAAAATAGTTCACAATTCAGAAATATTTGGTTTAAGTATATATATATACACACACACACTTTGTTTTGTTTTGTTTTGTTTTGTTTTGTTTTAGGACAGGATCTCACTCTATAGCCCAGGCTGGAGTGCAGTGGTACAATCATCACTGCAACCACAAACTCCCAAGTAGCTGGGGCTACAGGTCTGTGTCAGCACGCCATGCTAATTTTTTGCATTTTTAGTAGAGATAGGGTTTCACCATGTTGCCTAGGCTGGTTTCAACTCCTGGACTCAACGGAGCTGCCTGCTTAGGCCTCTCAATATGCTGGAATTACAGGTATGAGCCACTGCACTCAACCCATATTTATTTTTCTGGGAAAAAAAGAAAACAACTGTATTGAGATATAATTTATGTTATATAACTTATATCTAATTTAATTTTACATTTCTAAAAGTTTTGAAAATGTAAGCCGCTCACTTTTAGAGAGCATTTTACTCTCACCAAAACATTTCATCAGGCCCATTTTCAGTCGATACCACTCCACTTTCTGAGTCTAAGTGACCACTCATTAGCCTTCTGTCATTGTAGAGTAGTTTTTGCTTGTTTCCAACTTTCATATAAATGGAATCATGTGAATGTACTTTGTTTGACTTTTTTCATGTAGAACATTTTTTGTAAGATTTATCTATGCCATTGCTTACATTAGTAGTTCATTTTAAAAAAATTAGCAAAACTTCAGGCTTTATTTGATTTTCACAAGTTTTCCATTAAAATCGACTGATCACCACCATAGTGGTCAATTGGGAAGAAAAATACAATGCACTGATTTGGTAAAGAGTATAGATATAGAGTCAGACAAGTATAATTTGGACTGGCATTAATTTTTATTTTAATTCATGTTGGCCGTGTATGACATTAGGGAACTTATTGACTTCCACGAACTTCAGATTCCTCATTTGTGAAATAAGAATGATAATCCACAATGCAGGGTTGGTTTTCAGATTAATGAGATAATACATGTGCATGTTTAACTTAGCACAAGAACTCAATAAAAGTTTGCTAAATAAAATTATAAAACAAATAAGGAGAAAATACAGCAGACCACCTTAACATGAGATACTAAGAAGTCACATAAGATAAAATTAACATAATTGAAGACATTCACTTATTAATTCAACAAGTAATTATTGAATGACTGTTTTGTGCCAGGAATTGGTGCCAGGCATTCTGTATTGGCTCCACAAAATTTACATTCTAATATGAAACAGAAATGTGTACCTGTGTGTGTGCAAATGGTGATGAATACAATGCATAAAAATATAACAACCAGGTTAAAGGGACAGTGGTAGAAGGTGCTCTATTACATTAGATAGAGAAAATTATGTAAGGTGACATTTGCACACAAAATATCTGTCCGGAATGAATTAAGGAAGCAAGTCATGGCTTGGGTGAAAGCATTCAAATTCAAGAGAAAAGCAGATTAAAACCCCAAGACTGGTGTGAGTTTAGTATTTTGGAGGAAAATCAAGCAGTCCTATTGTGGAAGAGAAACACAGGCTGAAGTGCAGAGAACAAGTGGGCATCAGTCATAAGAAATGAGAAGAAGTAACCAGAGGCCCAACCATGTAAAGTTGTACAGACAAGATGAAAGGTTTTAAATTTCATTCTAAGTATGATGGGTCATAATAGACTGTTTTCAGCAGTAGAGTGACATGACCTAATTTATGTGTTAAAGAATCACCAGTGTCTTCCATTTCTAATATAATGGCAGAAAAGATATAAAGAGAAATACATTCAGGTACAATACACTTTTTTAAAAGAAAGCTAGGTGTAAAGTAAAAGAAATCTACAAATGTCAGAAATAATAAAAATCTATACTCTGTGTTTTGGAGCTGCACTTACTCTCAAATTGGCTCTCCATCTCTGGTAGATTAGAGCTTGGGCTTTAACAAACTGAGTGTGCTGAGGACAAGACAAAAAACTGAGGAAGTCTAATTGGAGATCACTGATAACATTAGAGGCACAGGAGTGTAGCTTACTCAATGGCTCGGCCAGAAAATAAAGCCTCAAAAAAAGAGACTATCCAGTCAAGACCAAGACCTGAATTTGGCAACAAAGAAACAAAAAATTACTCATTGAGATTACAAGCTCACATTCACACAGGTTTAACTCTGATTTCATACTAGTCTAATGGGCCCAAAAAGCACAAGCTGCACATTTATCACCATGTTTCTAACTTTTCCATACATCAGTCTGAAGCAAATAAATGAAGACACATAGAACTCAGAATTCAAATAATTTCCAGAGTTTCAAAAAATGTGAGCTCACAATGAACATTTACTAAGATGTAAGGAAACAAGCCAACATTACAACCATCAGTAACAAAATCAAACTACAGAATCTGCGCCACATTAAAAAAAAGATATTGGAATTATCCAGTACTAAATATAAAGTAAACATTCTTACTATGTACAAACAAATAAGGGGAGCAATGAAAGCATGATGAAAGCAGAAGAGTAACAAAATTGGCAGGTAGGTTTGAAAGAAACAGAACAAAACAGAACTGTTGGACACAAATATACTAACAAAAACAATATCATGGATTAACTGCAGACGAGAAAGTGCTGGAAGTAAACTGGAAAACACATCTAAAAAAATTACGAGGCAACACAAAGATAAACAGATAAGAAAGAAATTATGAAAGAAGAGTGTGAAGGCCTAATATAAGAGTAACTGAAGGTCTAATATAAGACTAACTGTAGTGCCAGAAGGAAAGAATAGTAAAAGGTAATGGTCAAGAATTTTTTCAGAAATGAAGAAACAGTTCAATTTGCAAATTCAGAAACTCCAATGAAACCTAAGTGAGAAAAATTAAAAAGAAATCCATACCAAGAAATATACTAAAAATGCAAAACACAAAAGAAAACAATGTAGTATGAGCAACTATCAATTTTTAAATATATCATAAACAAAGTAAATATAATTAAACTGATAGCTAATTTATCAATGCCTATAATAGAAAATGGAAGAATGCTATTTTCAGATATGAGAGAAAGTAATCATCAAAGTAGAATTCTGTACTGACAAACAATCTTTCAATAGCAAGATTGAAATACAGATATTTTCAGATCCTGTTAAAAAAGGAATTTTACTACAACTACTTTATAAAAATTATTTCCAAGGAATCTACTTAAGAAGGAAAGAAAATGATCAAGAAAATATGTGCAAGATTAAAAAAAAACATGATGAGCAAAGAAAAATAGGAAATTGGGCAATAAAGCTATCCAAGTATTGACTACACTATTAAAATTATAATACTCTTGCTATATAGAAAATAAACATAAAAATTTTAAAAAAAGAAAAATCATATATACTGGAAGTATTAACCTCCTAAATCAGTGTAGACAAAATTGACTTCCTGGCAAAAAGGCCTTACTAAGGATAGAGTTATATTGTAATGTTTCAGTTCACAGGATGATAAAATTCTAAATCTTTGTGAACCTAATAACAAGGATCCAAAATACATAAAGCAAATGTTTATAGACTTCAAGAAGAAATTGATGGATATGTCAAGTTAATGAGAAAAAATGTACACATTTCTATCAATAATTGACGAAGTAGAGAAAATAAAAATGATTTTAAAAGTTTTTTTAAATCACAATCAATTCACTTTACTTAATTGGCATATATTGAACCACAACAGCCAGCAACTGGAGAACATTCTTTACTAAGCATACAGAACATTAAAAAATACTGACAATTGACTGTGTAAATTTTTTGGACATATGTAATAAAATCTATATCATAAAGCTGGTATTACTGGGCTACAAGTCAATTAGGTTAGGAAATAAAAATAAGTTAAAAACAACATATTTAGTAAAAAATTTTTTAAGTCCTTAATAATTTATGGATTAAAGATGAAATTGTAATTGAAATTAGAAAACAATTAGAACTATATGATAATAAAACTTATTTTAACTTTTTAGGATACCACTAAATCAAAACATAGGAAAATTTTATTCTTAAGTAAATTCATTTTGGAAAAGAAATAAAGCTGAAAATTAATGAAGCACATAAGACATTTGAAAAGAAAATATAGAATTAATATACATGAGAAAAAAATTAAAGAAATATAAAACTTTAAAACTACAATAGAGATGACAGGCAAGCAAAATTTGGCTAATATTAAGACTAATAAAATTGCTTAATATTTTGCAAAAAGGAAGAAGACATATTAAAATAGAAAAGAGAACATGGGCCGGGTGTGGTGGCTCACTCCTGTAATCCCAGCACCTTGGGAAGCTAAGGTGGGCAGATCACCTGAGGTCAGGAGTTTGAGACCAGCCTGGCCATCACGGTGAAACCCTGTCTCTACTAAAAAACAAAAACAAAAACAAAATGCAAAATTAGACTGTCGTGGTGGTGCACACCTGTAATTTCAGCTACTTGGGAGGCTGAGGCAGGAGAATCACTTGAAATCGGGAGAAGGTTGCAGTGAGCCAAGATTGCACCATTGCACTCCAACCTGGGCAAAAAGAGTAAAATTTCATCTCAAAAAAAAAAAAAAAGGAGAACATAATTCTAAATTCAGGCAAAATTAAAACATAATAAAAGAGTTTTACGGACAAATTTAGGTCAGTATATTTGAAAATTTAAATGAAAAGAAATTCATCTCAAATATAATTAACAACATTGTCTCAAGAATAAACAGAAAGTCTGAACTGTCTTAGTAAAGAAACTGGATCAGTTTAAAAATCTTTCCATAAAGAAAATACCAGACTAAACATTTTTTCCAGTCAAATGCTACCAATTTTTCAAGAAACAGCTTATTCTAATTTATAGGATATTGTGTGAAAATAGAAGATGCAATACTCCTGGACTCATTTTAAAAACCTGGTATAATCTTGATTCTAAAATTAAGTAAGAAAAATATGAGAAAGAACTACTGTAGATCAATATTTCTCATTACTGTAGAAATAAAAATGAAAAAAATTAAATTCCAAAATACACTTACAGCTGGGCAAAGTGGCTCGTGCCTGTAATCCCAGCACTTTGAGAGCCCAAGGTGGGCAGATCGCTTGAGCTCACTAGTTGGAGACCAGCCTGGGCAACATGGTGAAACCCTGTCTCTACAAGAAATACATAACATCCGTGTGTGGTGGTGCATGCCTGTAGTTCAGTTACTCCGGAGGCTGAGGTAGGAGGATCGCCTGAGCCAGGAAGCAGAGGTTGCAGTGAGCAGAGATTGTACAGCTGTACTCCAGCCTGGGCAACAGGGAGAATCTGTCTCAAAAAAAAAAAAGGAAAGAAAAAGAAAAATGTACATTTACTATATAATCAACAAGTTTGTTTCATCTCAACAATAGATCAATAATAGGAAGTCAAATAATTTATTTCACCATATTAACAGATTAGAGGAAAATAAATTATCATCTGTACAAATGTAGAAAAATCATTAAAAATCAAAAATATTTATAATTTAAGAAGAAAACCAAATCTCAGAAATATAACTATAAGGAACTTCCTTATTTTGATAAATGATATCTATAAAAAACAACACATCTACCATATTTCAATATTAATAACCAAAATCATTTTCTTTTAAATTAGAACTCCTACCATCACAAATTTCATTTAATATTGTATTAAAGATGCTAACTAGTGCAACTATTTTAAAAAGACATAAGTATTGGAAACAAAGAAAGATCTGTAATTATTTGCAGATGACATTTTTGCCTATACAGAAATCCCTCACAATACTTAAAAGATAATTATTAGATTAAATAATATAATATGTAAAGGTTGCTGAATATAAGATCAGACACAAAATGCAGTGGCATTTTATTAAAAAATAATCATAAGGTGAAATTTACTAGGAATATATCTACCCAAATATATATAAGGTTTTATGAAGAAAGTCATGAAGTTTATTAAAATGAGAAAAGACCTAAGAAAGGAAAAATAAATCATTCATGATTAGCAAGAAAACATTCAATGACATTTTAACAAAAAAGCAAATAGAATTTTTCATGTCACATGACGAGCTGTTTCTAAAATTTATGCCAACAAATGAAGGGTCAAGAATAGCTAAGACCCTCGAAAGTAAAACCAGAAGAGGAGATATACTCTATAGTATGTACAGATTTTCAAAATTTATTAAGAATCTTTAATAGCTAAGATGCATTGTCATTGGCACAGAAAAATACAATGAAACAAAAGAACAAAGGGAGGAAACTGGAGACAGATATGTGCACATATATATTTGTTGAATGATGCAGATGACATTGAAAGTTAGTGGGGAAAGAATGGCATGTTCAAAATATGGTGTAAGTTGAAGATGCATATCCCTGATAGCTCAACCTTTCCACTCCTAAATTATCCTAGAGAAACTCTTACACATGTACATCAGGAAGTATGTGAAAAGATATCCATAGAACCATTGTTCCTAATGAGAAATAAATCAATAAATAGATAAACAGAACCAAAATGTTATACTCTATAAACAGCATATTCTTACAATGGAATAACATATACCAGTTAAATGAATAAATTATAGCAGTAAACACCAACAATGAAAAACTTCACAATATGTTTCATAGAAACAAGTTCAATATCAGGCAAAATAAAAAAATGTATTGTTTAATAATGCACATGTATATGGAAAAACATTTAAGAAAAGTAAAACAATGTCTAACATAAAACTCGGAATAGCAGTTGCCTCTGTGGTGGAAAAATGATGATATAAACAAAAGGGACACACAGAGCCTTCAGATATTTTGGAAATATTCTATTCCTCAAGCTAGCTGGTGGGCACCTGAGTGTATACTTTAATTAATTTTTGTTATTTAAAATGTATATATAGTGCCAATAAAATATAATTTTTATAATATTTTATTTATTATTTTATAATAAAAAGGTAACAAAAATAAACGTGTCACTGGCTGAGACATGGAGAGTAGAGAGTACAAGTGCAAACAGTCTACCAGTCTAAAGGCCATACAGTTGTATAGGCAGAAGATGGTGATGGCTCAAGAAGGCATGGTAGAGCGGACAGTGGAAGCAAGGATCAATATAGGGAAGTATATGAGTGATGAGTTAAAAAGAGTTGCTGATGTAAAATGGAATATTTTAAAAGAGGGTCAAGATGGCATCAAGGTTTTTAGTTTTAGTAACTGAATGCATGGTTGTTTTACTGAAATGGGAAGCACCAGATAATGATTTAAGTGTTTAAAACTGGAATGATAGATGGTAGTAGAAGAAAACTAAAAGATAAGAAATGTACTGGAAAAATCATTGTTCATGTGGTGGACAAAAGATTAATGTAGAAAATACATAAAGACTTTTAAGAATCCTAAATAGAAAGAAAAAAGATGCAAAAAGAAAAAAACAGGAAGGAATATGAGGAGGCAAGTCACAGAATAAAAAATGTAAATGACAAATATATGGACAGTCACTCTCAGCAGTAATCAGGAAAATGTGAATTAAAAGAAGAATGAGATACTATTTTTCAAAATTGGTTTTAGGGAAAATCTGTGTGATAAAATCCAGTGTTATCAAAAGAAGGGGAATGTTCACTGTCCTATATTTTTTATACTGGTATAAACTGATATATAACTTCTTGTAAGGTAATTTGTGATGGCTTTTGATTTAATATTTTCACTTTTAGAAATTTATTTTACAAATTTTCCCACCAATGTACAAAAAGGACTTTTAAAGAAGAATTGCATTTTCATTGCATTTACATTGCAGAATTATTTTATAGTGAAAACCAGAAAATAAGTAAACTTTCCAATGATAAGGCAATGATCATTTATATTATTATTAGAGGGTTCATCAGAAAAGTCTCCCTATATGGCCTGAAATTCCCTCCAACACCATATAATATTTTTTCTTCTTACGGAAATAAAGAATTTTATATTATTTTGTTGTACTAGGCAAAAATTGGCAAAGCCATTGTTCCTTACATTCTGCAATATTCTTATACATTTGTACCAAAGAGGGAGAAATACCATGAGCAAACCATCTGGTGTGTGTTCTTAGAGACTTTGCTGGCTCATCCTGTTGAATATATATTCCCCTAATCTATTTATACAATGTCAATACAGTTGCTTAAGTTCTAATGAAATTCCTTGGTATAGTAGTCCGTCTTATCCACAGGGGATATGTTCCAAGACCCAGGTGGATTCCTGAAACTGCAGATAGTACTTAACTCTATATTTTCTCCTATGCATGCATACCTATGATAAAGTTTAATTTACAAACAAAGCACAGTAAGAGATTAACAACAATAACTAATCATAAGGTAAAACATTTATAACAATGTATGAAATAAAAGTTAAATGAATATGGTCTCTCTTTCTCAAAATATCTTATTGTACAGTACTCATCTATTTTTGGATTGCAGTTGACCACAGGCAACTGAAACCACAGAAAGTGAAACTGCGAATAAGCGGAGATTCCTGTATCTGGCTCTAGAAAGTTTTCATGTTGCAGATACTCACTGCCTCTTCATATGTATTCTCTGGCTAGAGATGCTGTTCTCCCAGGGGCTGTCCATGGTCTACTTCGAGCCTATGATTTTTACTCTATTATTCTAACATAGACTTCAGCTCTGTACATTTTCTACTCTAGTCATTCATGCCAGTTTCTTATATAATGAGATATATAATCACTGCTCTTTACTTGTCTGTATATTAAACCTACAAAATCATCTTGGATAATAAGCAGAATGGTGGACATGGGAGCTATTTTAGTTAGGAAGATCAAGCAAATCCCACTTCAGGTGACATCTGAGCAGAGACCTGAGTAAAGTAAGATATTGGGATACATGCAGTTCTGGTAAAAGAGCATTAAATAAAGGGGAAACAGCAAATGCAAAGAACCTGAGATGAGAATTTTTAACACGGTGAGTTTAGGAAACACCAAAAAGCCATTGTAGCTAGAACAGAGTAAGAAAGTGGAGAGTGGTAGGATGTAGAGCCAGAGACACACACGTGGGCAGATCATGTAGGATTTTGCAGGGCATGGTGAGGACCTTAGATTTTTTTTCTGGTTATAACATAAAACAATTAGAGGGTTTTGGTAAAGGAAATCAAAGTATTTGATTTATGTGCTTAAAGGTTCATTCCAGCCCAGCTGTTAAATGGAGAGTTGATTTTGGGGAAGAGGACAAGCTGTCAAGTAACCATCACCCTGGCCCAGGATAGAGATGATGATGGCTTAGACTACAGTGCTGAATAACAGTGGTGAGAAGTTGTTGGATTTATGATATACAATATTTTGAAGGTAGAGCCAATAGGTTTTGCTAACAGATTGTTGTGGAGCCTTGAAACCAAGGATGTACCAAGCGTTACGTACAAAGGAGCTGAATCCCTGGGAGGATTGCACCTCTGGTGCGGACTGAGGTAAACTGAGATGCCAAGCATAATAGAATGATTTCTAAGGATCTTCTAAAAGCAGGTGGATTAACAATTCCAATTACAGCCTCTTCTTTGAGAGATTTCTTTGCTTAAGCAATTATGTGAAAATAATTCAGAAAATGTTCAACAAGAGCAGAGATGAGCATCGAGACCTGGTGTTAGCCAGAGTGCACAAGGCTGCGGGACCTCTGATAACTCCACTCTGGATTATGTTGAGGCCAAAGGGAGGGGAGTAGTAAAGAGGCTTAGGGAGTTCCTTGGGTCACCCTTATATCCAGATAATGTATTCCACCACTTCATTCCTAACATAACATTGATTCAATTGTCTACCAACTTATAATTTTTTTTCAAATGAATTTTGATATTCTAACAAAAAAAAATATCCGGTGTCTTCATTAAAATAAAAATTGTGTTGCCCTTTTCTTATCTGTAGCACATAGTAGGCCAACCTTTAGAGAAAATAATAGTAACCCCGCAATCTGACAAATAGGTGTTCCATCTGGTTTTCCTTACCCTAATGAAAGTGTAAAGGGAAGCAAAATAAAGTACTCTTTCTTTCCTGTGGAGTGACACCTACCTATCCTATGATGAATGTGTGTTGTTTTCCTAGCCAATACCCTATTCTTTGCAGAAGATCCCTATCCATATTCAATATGATTTCTATGGGACTGCCTATAACATACTTCTTTTCCTCAGTGGTAGTGAATATGCCCCATGACATGTGTCTGGCCAACCATGGTGCATATGGTAATATAAAGGCCACATGGAGTAGCCTAGAATGACTCACTGCCCAAAATGATTGATCTAAAAGGTGACATGTGTCTCAAGGTGCACTATTCAGAGTCCTCTATAAGGTATATTTATCAACGTGGAAAGAAAAATAAGATTTTACTTTTCATTGAAAATTGAAAGGTGTAAATTTGATGTGAGCCAGAATCTCCTGGTGGTCTATGTCTATGACATAGAAAGAGTCTGAAAATAAAAAAAAAAAACATAGAGAAATGTACAGGCACGAGATTAAGTCGAAAATAGCTCTGACCACAATTTTCAATTCACACGTACCTCAACAAGTTCTACCATAGGATTCCTCCATTGTTGTATTAGGTATTTATTTATTTATGACAAATTAGTCCAAACATTGCAGCTTGAAACAACAAACATGTATTAACTCTCATAGTTTTTGAGAGTCAGGAATACAAGAATAGATCTGATGGGCAGCTCTGACTTAATGTTTCTCATGAGATTGAAGAAGAGATGTCAGCTGGGGGGTCCATCATCTGAAGGCTACACTGGGAATGAAGGACCCTTTTCATGATGGCTCACTCACATGGCTGTTGGCCAGAGGCCTCAGTTTTCCAGTGACTTTTACCAACAGTGTGCAGTTCCTCATCACATGGATTTCTCCTTAGAGCTGCTTGAATGTCTTCAAGACACAGCAGGGAGCTCACTCATCCTAGACTAACAATTCAAGAAAGATTACGGTAGAAGCTACAATGTCCTTCATAACTTAGCCTCAGAAGTCACATATCATCACTTCTGCTGTAATCTATTGGTCACGCAGATCAATCCTGACACAATGTGGGAGGGGCCTATGCAACGCTTTAAATGCCAGGGCCAGGGGAGCATTGGGATAATCATTTGAAGTTGACTGCTGCAGTTGTATAAACATATATACAATCCTTTTTATTTTATCTCATAAACTACGATGTTTTGCATTCTGTCACTGGCAGTCAAAATCAAGTTTAACCTAAAATATTATCACCAACGAAGTCCTCTACATAAAAACCAAAGAAAACAAAAAACCTGCTCTATTCTTAAACATCTTTAAAATAGAGGCCATAAGAAGTACCCTGTAATGAAATCCCAAATATATTAATAGTGTTATTACATGTGGCATTTGACAAGTTAGAGACTTTCTAAGATGCACCTCCATCTAAGAAACATGTGAACTATACTTTCTACCACTGTGAGGAGCAAGTGAACACAATATTATTATTTTTTAAATGAATATAATACTTAAAAATTCATACATCTTTCATACATATTTCTCTATTTCATTATTACGATAATACTGTGAAGTAGACAGGTTAGGCATAGATTTCAGCACTTTTCAGATGAGGAAATAAAAGAAAGAGGTTATTATTAATCCAAGGTGAATGTAACCTAGTTGGTAGAGTGGCATAGCTGTAGGGCCAGGGTGTTTCCACAACCACATGTCTTATCAATGTGGTTTGCACAATACTGTCCCTCTGCATGTTGCTCAGGCCTGTTGTCCAACCAAAGGCATTTTCACTGATGATAAATGCCTCCTTCCTATTTCAGCTTTAGTTCCCTCCTGAGAATGTGAATGAGCCCCATTGCCTACTTGTGTATAAATTTAGCAAACTAACATGGATTATACTTCAGATTGAATATTTATTAATTGTAAGTTCTTCATTTATGAGAAGGTAATACATTAACTATATTTTCAAGTCTATACTTTCCAATACAACATTCTAAATTTCAAAGAGAGGGAAATTTGCCAGTATGTCGTATGTCAGAAAGAAGGCTAGAAGGTTTTTTGTTTTTTTTTAATCATTAAAAGGTATTACATTTTAACAGACGTAATGCCATAAAAGGAAGATAACAGAAGTGGTTGGAGAAAACAGGCTAGTGTTTCTCCTGAAAATCATCAAAATGTTCCCTTGTTCATTTTCTTACAGTGAAGTGTGAATGACTGCAGAAGTAAAATCTATATGGTATACATTCATAGAGTGTGTTTTGATAGCCTTTGATTCCCTAACATAAGCTTTAACTTTTGCTTTTAAAGCATAAGTAGTATAAAAGTGTTAATTAAAATTACTCAATGTACAATGTAAGAAATTTTCATGTTAAGCTTCGTGTATTTATTTCTGACTTACACAATGCACTAAATCAATCATTGAGGAAAAATAACAAATTCCCAATAAGGCCTTAAGATATGAGCCATGCTATCTCTCCTGTGAAGTTAATTAATTTTTGGCTACGATCTCAACCCCTCTTCTAATCTCCCGTATAAATTTCCTTCACTTTCTTCCTGAGACAGCACTGCATTTCCCTGAACCACAATAAGCTCTTACACATTTTATAAAGTATTATCCTAGGGGAATTAACTCCATTTTCAGAAAATCATTGAAAATAGAGAAGGAAAGGCTGTTGATTGTCCTTCTCTTTTGGTGGCAATAGCAACTTTTTCTCCATTAAATAGGAGTGATACAAAGAACAAAATTCAGATACTCCCAGCCAGGCGTATCAACCAGCAGGAAATTATATAGTAAATCACATGGTAATCTCTAAACTCTGTGTGTTTATATATGAAAAGGACATCAGCCTAAGTGAGTTGTAATGGTTTATCAGCAAGGCATTTTATTTATTTAAAAACACGATGTGATGAAACTAAAAAAGCAGAACATTTTGATAAGTATGAAATTTTACTCTCTTAAAAGTTATTACCAACTGATTGTCCAAACTCATTCCTGACTAGTAATCTTTCCTTTAAGCTCAATCTTCTTTTACATCATTGCTCACAGCAATATGTAGAGAGGTGAGATAAAGTGTATGTCCGGAGTGAAAAAGGCTCAGGACAGAAGGGAATCAGGGAAGGTGTGATATTAGAGAGGGCAGTTAAATTGAAATTTTTAAAATATTCAAAAGTCAATCACTTTGTGTTTGGATATATGAAATAAATGAAAATGAAAACATTTCCTATATAAAAAACTGGACATCAAAATTACCTCGTAAAAATCCCATGCATCTATCAGCAGTTGAATTTGTAAATAAATGGTTGCAAATGGCTGTAAATGAAATCTGATACCACAGAGAAAATAGATGAATTACAGCTAGATACAACAACATGAATGGATCTTGAGAAAATAATTTTGAGTGGCAAAAAATTGTAGAAGAATACTTACGATATAATTCAAATTCAATCACATACATTTCAATAATTCGTTAATCTAATGATATATTATTCGGAATACAAACATAAAATTAAGCTGTATAGAAAAGCAAAATAATAATAAATCCAAAATTCATTATGATGGTTACATCTGACGGTGAATGAAGCAGGGCAGGGACTCAGAGAGGAACACAGGTGTTTTCTGAGTTGTGTGGTCTATTTATGTTACTGTACACTATTTTTAAAATTTTGCATGCATTTTGTAAATATCCTCTGGATTTCATCTATATTTTTTTTAAAAGGCCGCGACTTTGGGAGGCTGAGGCGTGTGGACCACATGAGGTAAAGAGTTCATGACCAGACTGGCCAACATAGTGAAACCGCGTCTCTACCAAAAATATAAAAAACTAGCTGGGCGTGGTGTCGGGCGCTTGTGGTCTCAGTTACTCGGGAGCGTGAGGCAGGAGAATGGCGCGAACTTGGGAGGCGGAGCTTGCAGTGAGCCGAGATGGCGCCACTGCACTCCAGCCTGGGCGAGAGAGGAAACTCTGTCTCAAAAAAAAAAAAAAAAAAAAAAAAAAAAATTAAAACTGTCATGTAATTTGATACTCTTTAATACTTGAATAAACATGTTCCAAAGAATACGTAAGTTCTGAAACTGAAAGCAAGACAGATAAGACAGGCTTTGAACCTCACAGTTTTGGATGTGGACATCAAGGGGGGAAATCTAAGACATACTTCTGATTTTTCTGAAATAATGCCCAGCACAAGAAGAGAACCCAGAAATGGGATTTCTGCTGCATCCTGAGAAATCCAGAAAGTCAGGAATTCCCAGGGAGAAAGCAAAATCTTAGTTTAGGCAGTTATTTTTAATAGTTTGTATCTAATAGAGACTTACTTCTTAAAATAAATGTTTTCTACAAATCCGTATCTTCTAGCACAATAGAAGTGGATAATCTCTTACCTTAACCTATATAAAGTCAAGTGTGTACTAGAAAATCTGTAGTCTCACGCACTAATGACAGATTTAACAGAAACGAGTATTATATGATGAATACACCAACTGAGGACATAGCACTGACAAACGATAATGCACATGCTCCTATTTTAAAAATCAATCTCTAGATACAGTTCTTTTTCTGTTTTACCTGAACATTCTAATTTGCTTCTAATGGAAGGTGATTTAAATGATGTCTAAATTCCAGGTTACTTCTCGTGAGACTAGTATTAAATTAGCCTCCCCAGTATTCAACAATATTTCAGACAAATTTAATGTTTTAGCTATCGGGAGAGAAAAACTCCTGTTCACACTGATACTTCACACTGAATGTTTTTACTGTATACTATTTATCCTAGATTAGAATTTTCATGAATTCCCAGAGCAATTTCAAAAGAATTAAAAAGGGAAGATAAAATCTAGTTATATATTGGCTAATTTACTATAATAGTTGTAGTTGATTAGAGGCAATAGACATGAGGAAAAGATAGCATCAATTTCTGAATGATTGAGAAATTTTTGGAGATACAGAAAGGGTTTTAAAAATGTTCATGGAGGCCTGGCATGGTAGGTTATGCCTGTAATTTCAGCTCTTTAGAAGAATAACTTGAGGCTGGGAGTTCAAGACCAGTCTGGGCAACAGAGCAATATCTTGTCCTACAAAATACAATTAAAATAATTAGCCAGGTATGGTGGCGTGCACCTGTAGTCCTAGATACTCAGGAGACTAAAGTGGGAGGATCATCTGAGTCCAGGAGTTGGAGACTACATGGAGTTATGATCATGCCACTGCACTCCAGCCTGGGCCACAGAACAAGACCCTGTCTCATAAAAAAAATCATGGGAAATGGATATTATTAAATAATCCATGAATTTTAAAAATGTTTTGTGCCAAAATAAAAGCTTCCTAACTTCTTAACATGTCTGGACAGGATCTAGCTTGGGGCACTACGAAGGATAAGACAACAGTTTGAAAAGAGTCCCTATCAGAGCAACATAAATTCTGCTAACACTGAAGTAAAACATCAAATTTATGGTGAAGCTTAGCTGAGGAATAGTGAGATCACTGATGCTTTATGGAAAGTTTATGGGAAAAATGCCCCATAAGAAATCAGCGGTTTACAAAGAGATAACTCACTTTAAGAAGGGACAAGAGCATATTGAAGATGAAGCCTGCAGTGGCAGGTTATCCACATCAATTTCTGAGGAAAAAAATTAATCTTGCCCATACCCTAATTTAGGAGGACCAATGATTAACTACAGAAACAATAGCCAACACTATAGACTTCTCAGTTGGTTCAACTTACGCAATTCTGACTGAAAAGTTAAGGTTGAGCAAAGTTACCTCTTGATAGGTGCCAAAACCATTGCGCCTAGATCAGATGTAGAAAAGAGCAGAGCTTTCAGTGGAAATTTTACACAATTGAGATCAAGATCTTGAAGTATTTCTTCAAGTATTGTAACAAGATAAAACATGGCTTTACTAGTATGACCCTGAAAACAAAACACAATCAAAGCAATGCCTACCACGAGATGAAAGCGATCCAGTCAAAGCAGAAGCAGACCACTCAAGAGCAAAGAATATGGCAACAGTTTTTTGGGGTGCTCAAGGTAAGGTATTTTGCTTGTTGTCTTTCTGGGGAGCCAAAGAACAGTGACATCTTCTTATTATGAGAGAGTTTTGTTTGTTTGTTTGTTTGTTTGTTGTTGTTTTTAAGAAAGCCAAAGCTGTAGCATAAAAATACCCCAGAAAGCTTTAACAGGGAGTCTTTCTCCACCATAATGCTCCTGGTCATTTCTTTCATTAAATAAGAGTAATTCTGTTAGTTTCAGTGGAAACTTATTAGGCATCCACTTTCGGTCCTGAATTGGCTCATTCTGACTCCTTTTTGTTTCCCAATTGTATTAGTCCATTTTCACAATGCTATGAAGAAATACCTGAGATTGGGTAATTTATAAAGAAAATAGGTTTAATTGACTCACAGTTCTTCATGGCTGGCTGGGCCTCAGGAAACACAATCGTGGTGGAAGGTGAAGGGGAAGAAAGGCAGCTTCTTCACAAGGCAGCAGGAAAGTGAAGGGCCAGCAGGGGAAATGCCAGACACTTATAAAACCATCAGATCTTGTGAGTACTCACTCACTATCATGAGAGCAGCATGGGGGAAACCACCCCCATGCTTCAATCACTTCTCACTGCGTTCCTCCAAAGACATGTGGGGGTCATGGGAACTACAATTCAAGATGAGATTTGGGCGGGACACAGCCAAGCCATATCACTATTCTTACAAAAAATCTGTAAAGGGCACCTATTTTTCCTCAGTTAATAATGTTAAAAATACTGCATCAACACGGTTAAATTCACAAGAACTTTAGTTCTTTAAGGATAGACTAAACAACTGGTGTCACTGCTTACAAAGGTGTATTCAACTTGATGGAACTTATGTTGAGAAATAAAGCTTATGTTTTTTACTTTTATCTTTTAATTCCATTTCTCTATGAATTATCTGGAGTTTGTGTGTGTGTGTGTGTGTGTATCTATGTATATATACATATATGCACATATAAAAGCCAAAGAGAAAAATCACAGAATCTTAAGGAAGGGTAGTGAGTCAAATTTAAAAGTTCAAAATACTACTTCACTATTGTAAGGCATACAATATTTTGATTACAATGCATGAGTGCAAGGGTGATTAGAATTGAAGAGCCTATATTATCTATTATATTGGTGCATATATATGTATATACACACACACACATATATATGTAACATTCTCACATACTGCAATAACTAATGAAAAGTCTCTGCCTGCACAAAGCCAACACAATATCAATCACTGTTGACTTTTTAAACTTATTCACATGTCCACACGGACACCAGTCATTGTTGCTGGTCTTTAGGGTGCCACCCTCGTTCTTCATGGCATTCAACGATCCTTTTAACTCATGGACCAAATCCTATGTATCAAATGCAAAAGCTGTATCATTATGAGGTGTATACTTCTCATAAGAAGAGTAACCAATTGGAAGAATCAACAAAAAGATGTGCCATTTGTACTAAAGTGTCCTGTTATATACTTTATTAAAAAGGGGACCCTCAGAAGTCTGAGAGCAGAGACTCCTGATCTAAAATCCTAAAACATTCCCTAGGAGCAACCCAAATCCTAGGTGAATGGTGTGGTCAACCCAGATATTTGAAACTGGTCCCAGTTTAAGATTCTGAACCTGAATTAAATACATAGCAGGATACTAACCCTATTAGTGTCCATAGCTCCTTGACTTTTGGTTTTTTTTTTTTTTAACACTGGAATCCTCAAAGATAATGAAAAAGCTCTAGAATAAGACAGGCCAATGAAGTTCTGGACTGAGACCAGTTTGGAGACCATCCAGGTATATCTGCTTTCAGAGCTGATCCATTGAAGTTGATCCTAAAAATACGAGAATTCTTACAACTAAGAATACCAGTGAGGCCCAGCCAGGCTTTATTGAAAACATAATATCACTCCTTTCTTTGTATTCCTTTCATCATCTGCATAAAAGTATCTGGAAATACCTTTCTCTCAACAAAACACATGTAATATATTTTTTAAAATCTTTGCAAACAATGTGTAGTTTCTTGCTCAAGAAAACATTAACTATGCCCACCAGCATTTTGAGCAATCCCTTTTTGTTAACATGATTTTTGACATAAGATTATGTGTCTGTATATTCATTTTACTAAATGCCAAGGCAGAGATTTCTAGAATTTCCATGTAATTGTAGGCAAAAAGTACAATTATTCATTAATAAACATGAAACACAGAGCAGAAATGAAAAAATGAATTCATTTTTTAATTCCTGCCCTCCTCAGTCAGCAAGTGTGGTCCTATAGTTTTTCTGAAAGACTATTTTAAGCAGAGAAAAAGGAGAGCTAAAATACCTATAAAAATCTGTTTAGACAGAATAGAAATCACTCCAAAAGCTTTGTTCCAACAGTATAGCCTCTCTAATGCCACTGCTATGCTTTAAGCTTAACAATTCTGCCAACTGACAGTTGAATGTTTAAGGTGTAATGATGTTGTCCTCAAAAGCACTGTACTTGACTATCCTCATATTTTATTTCTCATAAAATTAAAATGCTTTTTTTCAGCTACAGCAAGCAGGAGGTAATCAAAATGTACATAAAGAGAAAGTAGGAAGTTCTTGGTAAGCACAAGTGTTCAAGTAGTGTGTGATGTGCATGTGCTTGTAAGAAAGAATGAGTGCATGCATCACTGAACTGGGGTTGTGAGTGTGTGGGTAACACTAGGATATATAGGCATACCTCTGGCAGCTGCCTACTCTCAGCACCTCTTCTGGGTACAATTAGAACAAAATCAGAAAATGATGGGCTCAATCATCTGTCTCTACCCATAGCCCCCATGCTCAAATGTATCTTTATAAAAAGAAAAAGTAAGATAGCTTTGATGTAGGTCAAATACTTTTGAAAATAATCATCATAAAGGAAGGGCTTGAAAATACAGTGGAAAGGGATAAAATTGCTGGTTGCATTATAAGAACCCTTGTTCCAAAAGTGTCGGTATCACAGTATCTATGAAAAGGATTTAGAACAAAGATTCCATACAGTCAGCACATAGTAATTCAAAACTTAACTGTCAAGTGATTCTGATGTATATAGCACATTAATCTACAGGAGAAAATGTATTTTGTTTCATCCTTTAAAATCATTTAAATATTTGGCTTATCTCACAACAAAGAATAGTTACTGAGAATGCATAACTTACTGTTTAATAGGCATAAAATTTTACAATAAGTCCCAGCCATCTGCTCCCTCCTCTAATTATGAATTCAAGAAGGACATAATTCACTACACATGGTGCAAAAGACTGATAAAAAAGATTTAAGTGCTATGTATAGATTCTTTCTATGATATTTTTGTTCAAGATGAGTTCTCAGACTTAAGGGAAATTATTAGCTCACCTTTGAAAAGTAGCAAATAAATGCCTCTAAAAGAAAATTGAAATTAATGAGAAAAGAAGCTTTTGATTAGATCCATGTTTTCAGTCTCTAACTGGCAAAACATTTTTTGATATCAAAATGTGTGACGATAAGCTTGATTTAAATGTGGGATTTCTCTTTTTCTTTTTATTTCTTTTTTTATTTTTTTAAAAGAGAGAGGAGGCCAGAAACTCTTTTCCATTTGTTTTGCACTAGTTCCCTTTGTGAAATTGACAAGAAATAGTACAAAGCTAATGACAGGGAAAAATGAAAATTAACAACACAAGAATATTTTTGAGCTCTTATTTTGACTAAGACAAATATTTGCTGCTTTATCTTACCTTTCATTTGTCATGGAGACAATATAGCTTATCTTATAAACTCTCACCTGAAAGATTCATTGTTTTTAATATAGTGAAATAACAATCCATACACACACACACACACGCATATATATATCTTCAAGATCCTCTTCTGCTTGTAGAGGGAATGGCTGATAAATGGAAGTAAAGCCTCATAGAACAAACTGAAGAGAATGGCTTCTCTTTTTTATGGGCAACATTGGAGATAGGTTTACTGAGCTAATTCTCAAAACAAGACAGCATTGAGAATTTCACACTTCAGTTCTCGAAATTAAGAAAAGTACCACAGAACCTCATATGGTGCATTTTCTTTACATTTTAATCAACAAGTATCACACTTACCAAAAAGAAGTGGGAGCAGGAAGGGAGGAACAATACAGTTTTTTAAAGGCCACAAAAAGAAATTGAAACTGTCTTTATTGTTTCAGAGTTTTGAGTCAAATTTTCATCCGATATAGCCTCCAGTCGAGACCTCTAACCTTGGAATGCACCGTTACCTTCTGAGTGCCCTGTACATTCATCCAGGAAGGGATTCCTGGCTAGTTTTCATTTACCGTCCTTCTTATAGATAAGTACAAATTTCCCTGGCTCCTTGGGACACAAGTAAACAGAGCACATCCAATGGAAAATAAGCTGGGGAGGACACAAAGATAAGGGAAGGTGTCCTCCATTTTGTTTTTACTGTGAGACAATAAGGAGTCCAGTTTCTTCAAAATGTTCTCTGCTTATCATGATGCAGTAAAAGAAACATCATTTAAACACTAAGGAAATTTGGGCCACACAAGTCGAGAATTTTTTTAATATAAAAATACTCGAGAGGGAGGAGGCATAGCAAAACAGAGGAATAGAATGCTTCACCCATCGTCCCTTCAACAAGGACACCAATTAACAACTACCTACACAGAAAAACACCTTCATAAGAACCAGTTACCAGGTGAGCACCCATAGTATCTGTCTTTAGTCTTCAGTTTCATGTCACTGAAAACTGCACTGAAGAGACAGAAAAAAACCAGTCCTAATTGTGGAGGATTCTCTTCCCCTTCCCCACGTGACAGTGTGGTGTGGAGAGCATCTCTGGATGCTGGGGGAGAGAGAGAGAGAGTGCATAGCAATTGTGAGGCATTAAACTCAGCGCTGTCCTGTTAGAGCAGAAAGGAACACTGTACCAAACTCAGCTGACACCCCACTTCCCACCATGGAGGGAGCATTTAAATCAGCCCTAGCCAGAGGAGAATCACAAATCCCAGTGGTCTGAACATGGCTTTCTGCAAACCTCTCCAGGAAGAGCTACAGTACTCTGTGTTTCTAAATAAACGTGAGAAGCAGTCTAGGTCATAAGTACTGCAACTCTTAGGCAAGTCCTAGTGCAGAAGTAGGCCTAGAGACAGTGCGCTGTGTGGGGAAATATGACCTAGTGAGACACCAGCTAGGGCAGCAAAGGGAGTGCTGGCATCACCCCTCCCCAAACCCCAGGCTGCATATTTCCTGAATGCAAAAGTGACCATTGCCTTCCACTTGAGGAGAGGAGAGGGAAGAGCAGGGAGGACTTTGTCTTGCATCTTGGATACCAGCCAAGCCACAGCAGGATAAAGCACTGGTCAGGGTCGTGAGGACCCCATTCCAGACCCTGGCTGCAAACGACATTTCTAGACACAACCTGGCCAGAAGTGAACCCACTGCCTTGAAGAGAAGGACCCAGTCCTGGCAGCATTTATCACCTGCTAATGGAAGAGTCACTGGACCTTGAATAACCAGCAGTGATACACAGGTACTACGTCGAGGGCCTTGGGTGAGCTTCTCAGAGTTTCTGGCTTCAGGCACCAGCATGACCACAGGGCAGCAGAGCAGCAAGTATGTTCTTGGGGTCCCTGATTTCATGACTTGACTCTTGGACAGCAATTTCTAAGCCTGCCCTGGGTCAGAGCGGAGCCCGCTGCCCTGAAGGGTGAGTCCTAGGCTAGGCAGCATTCACCACAAGCTGATGTAAGAGCCCTTGGGCCTTAAGGGACATGGCCTGTGGAGGCAGTGGTACCATGGAAAACTCCTTTGCCTTTGGAAAGAGGGGAGAAGAGCTGGAAAGACCGCATCTTGTGGTCTGAGTGTCCACACTACCCAAAGCAATGTACATTTCAATCCAATCTCTATCAAAATACCAATAACATTCTTCACAAAAATAGAAACAAAATCCTAAAATTTATATGGGATCACAAAAGATCCAGAATACCTAAAGGTATCCTAAGGAAAAAAAAAATTGAGTAATCACATTACCAGACTTCAAATTATAGTGCCCAGCTATAGTAACCAAAATGATGTGTACTGACATAGACCAGTGGAAGAGAATAAAGAGCCTAGAAATAAATCCAGACACCTATATTGAACTCATTTTCGACAAAGGTGCCAAGAACATATGCTGGGAAAAAGACAGCCTCTTCAATAAATGATGCTGGGAAAGCTGAGTATCTATATGCAGAAAAATGAAAATAACCCCCATCTCTCAACAGATACAAAAAAAAAAAATCAAATCAGAATGGATTAAAGCCTTAAATCTAACACCTCAAGCTATGAAACTACCACCAGGAAACGTTAGGGGAAATCTCTAGGACATTGGTCTCGGCAAAAATTTCTTGAGCAATACCCCACAACAGGCAACCAAAGCAAAAATGGACAAATGGAATCACATCAAGTTAACAAGCTCCTGCACACCAATGGAAACAATCAACAAAGTGAGGAGACAACCCACACAATGGCAGAAAATGTTTGCAAATTACCCATCTGACAAGGGATTAAGAGCCAGAATACGTAAGGAACTCAAACAACTCTATAGGGAAAAAATATAATAATCTGATTAGAAAATGGGCAAAAAGGTTTGAATGGGCATTTCTCAAAAGAAGATACACAAATGAAACAGGCTATAAAAAGCCACTCAACATCATGGATCATCAGAGGAATGCAAATCAAAACTACATTGACATATCATCTCACCTCAGTTAAAATGGCTTCTATCCAAAAGGCAGGCAATAACAAATGCTGGTGAGAATGTGGAGAAAAGGGAATCTTTGTACACTGTTGGTGGGAATGTAAATTAGCACAGCCCCTATGAAGAGCAGTCTGGAGGCTCCTCAAAAAACTAAAAATTGAGCTATCATATGATCCAGCAATCCCACTGCTGGGTATATACCAAAATAAGGAAATCAGTTTATCGAGGCAATACCCACACATTCATGTTTGTTGCAGCACTGTTCACAGTAGCTGATTTGAAAGCAATCTAAATGTTCGTCAATAAATGAATGGATACAGAAAATGTAGTACATATACACAGTGGAGTACTATTCAGCTATAAAAAGAATGAGATCCTGTCATTTGCAAAAACATAGATTGAAATGGAAATCATTATGTTCAGTGAAATAAGCCAGGCACAGGAAGACAAATTTTGCCTGTTCTCACTTATTTGTGGGATGTAATAATCAAAACAATTGAACTCATGGAGATAGAGAGTATAATGATGGTTACTAAAGGCTTGGACAGGTAGTAGGCGCTGTGGGGCAGGGAGAGATAGTTAATGGGTTGGAAACAAACAGAAGGAATGAATAAGACCTACTATTTGATAGCACAGCAGAGTGAATACAGTCAACAATAACTTAATTGTACATTTTAAAATAACTAAAAGAGTGTAACTGTATTGTTTGTAACTCAAAGAATAAAGGCCTGACGGGATACATACCCCATTCTCCATGATGTGATTATTTCACATTGTATGCCTGTATAAAACATCTCATGCACCCCATATATATATATACACACACACACACACACACACAATATATATATAATATATATATCGTATATATATATACTATATACCCACAAAATTAAAATTAATAATATTTAAGAAAAATATTCCCTGTAAGAAGAATGTGGCAAAAAGGGACATTGGTACCTGTGTGCACAAACACTTCTGGGAGAGGCACATGTTGCTTTATTTTGTTTAGACAGCAACTTCACAGTGTGTTTCAAGAGCCTTTAATAAATCTGATTCCCTTTGACTCAGTAATTCTACTTTGCAGACTCTGTCCTAAAGCAAAAAAATATGATGCTCTACAAAGATACAAGCTGGAAGCAAATAAAGGGATTCAACAAAGTGGGTGACAGAATGCCTCATGGCACATCCTTACACACAATATTATTTAGCCAGTAAAATAGTTTCCAAAAATATTTAGGAACTTATTTTTTCATGAAAAATATTAAGTTAAAAAGATGGGCTATAAAACTACATACACATATCTATACATATATTTTCATACATATTTTATTCATATATTTATTCGTAAATATGTTGTGCATATACATATATTATTTTTGACAGAGATATGAGCCAGATGCAGTTGCTCATGCCTGTAATCTCAGTACTGTGGGAGGCTGAAGTGTGAGTCCAGGAGTTCAAGACAAGCCTAGGCAACATAGGGAGGCCCCCACTCTACAATAAAAATTTTGAAATTACTTGGGTGTGGTGGCACATGCCTGTGGTCCTAGCTACTCAGGAGGCTGAGGTGGGAGGGTCACTTGAGCCCAGGAGGTTGAGGCTGCAGTGAATTGTGATTGCACCGCTGCACTCCTGTCTGGGAGACAGAGTAAGAACTAGTCTAAAATAAATAAATAAAAATAAAAGATGTGAAAAATTATATAAACATTATCTATATATGCATTTTAAAGTATGTATTTATTACCACACACACACACACACATATATGCACATATGTATCCATATATATTTGAAATAGAAATATCCCCCAATATTATTAGTTTTTATTTCAGGATGTTGACATTAGAAACATAGGTGGATTTTATTTGCTTGCAATGCTTTTTTGTATTTTCTTATATTTTTATAGTTTGCCGGCATGTTTTTTAGATCAGAAAAAACAAACGTTAAAAGGGCTGGGAGTGGTGGCTCACGCCTGTAATCTTAGCACTTTGGGAGGTCGAAGTCAGTAGATCACCTGAGATCAGGAATTCGAGACCAGCCTGGCTAACAAGGTGAAACCCTGACTCTACTAAGAATACAAAAAGTAGGCAGTCGTGGTGGCGGGTGCCTGTAATCTCAACTACTCAGGAGGCTAAGGCGGGAGAATCGCTTGAACCTGGGAGATGGAGGTTGCGGTGAGCCAAGATCACGCCGTTGCACTCCAGCCTGGGCGACAGGAGTGAAACCCAGTCTCAAAAAAAAAATAATAAAAATAAGAAGTTTCTGACTTATTCAACTTGATCACAGTAGCTCCATGACTCGGAACAACCCAGTAGTAGTAACTCCTCCACTTGGGAAGGACTAGCACCTAGAACTATACTTGCCTGTCAGAGGAGGCAGGCACTAGGGATCACAGATTTGCATATAAGTTTTAAAAAGAAAATCTAGTATAGCAAACACAACAGTAAACCTGGAGACTAATACTAACCCAGAAGGCACCCCGACAGGGAGTCAGAATGGGGAAAATCTCACCCAAAAGGTGCGCTAAAAGGCAGAGCAAGACAGCTGAGCCTTTAAGAATAGGGTCCCTTCAGAGACCCAGGCAGATCAGATGGACCACAGCTGCTCAGAAGACCATCTGTAAACTGCCAGATTTCAGCCACTAGGACAAAACTTCATTCCCCAAGGATATGGGATAATAGGAAGAGCAAGATGAGATAGACACTGGAAACAAATAAGGCATTAGATTTCTGTCAGTGTGGTTCAAAGTAGAGAATGAGTCCCAAGATTCAGGTAAAGTCGAATATGGTCCCAGAATTACAGAGTGGAACTAGGATACAGGTCAGAGAAAATCTCGAAGCATGCATGGCATGAGTTGAAAGGTAAGGCTAGTTCAGGGTCAGGTTTGGAAAAAGGAGATGGTACTTGCCTTTAGACATACTGTATTTGAAGGAACAAAAAGAAAATCATGTGGAAATAGCTAATAGATGGTTGACCTAGAAATAAGGTTTATGTGAGAGGTCCAACTGGAAAAAAAAAAATGTAGTTATTTGCAAAGAGGTGGTGTACTGACTGGCTGTCTTCACTCTCTGTCCACTCTGTTCCTCGGGAGGCTGATCTCCATAGGCTGCCTTTCCAGCCTCACTCACCAGCTGGCTACGGGTTGGGTTGGGCCATAGGAGGCAGGGACAGGGAATTGGAGGGGTTGGTAGGAGGAGAAAGCAGTCAGGGCGTTTCTTCTCTGCTCCCTCCTGGCTTCAAGTCTGATTTCTGACAGTAACTGTTTCCCGCCACCATTACAGCTCCACCTTAACAGCTCCTCCCGCCAGGTTTCAGGCCTCGCTGGGCTCTTGTAAGTTTGAGTCTCTGTTTTTCTTTAGCCCTTGAAGTGGAGATAATTTCCCAATATTATTCTTTTCTAAGCACCTCACCATCCTTTTTTTCTTAAGCCCTTCACTCTGCCTGCAAGTCTGTAATCCTTTTATTTAAGTCTCTTCATTTGAATAATCTGGGGGTCAATTTAGTTTCCTGACAGTATCATGACTGAATTAGATGATGGGAAAAAATTATTTGGGGAAAATACAAAAAGGTTCCTATATAAAGAATATATTCCTCCTTGATCCAGAGTGTCGGGGACTAAACAGTGATGAATATAGATACTTGGTAATTCAGGGACACGAACAAAGAGTGAACAGCTATCCTAGGGAAGAGGGTATGATAGTGTAACATCAGAGAAGTGACAAAAAAGAGGTATGATGAGGATTTTAGACAATGGTGTGAAACGCTTCAGAGAAGCCACAGAGACGAATAGAAAAGGGGCATTCGATTATCAATTCGTCATTAGTGACTTTGAAAACAGAAAATTTTCTTTTTTCTTTTTTTTTTTTTTAGTATTATAAAAAGTTTATGAGAAAAAAGCCTAATTATTAATACACATTCATGAACTACTCATCAAGAACAGCAAAGGAAAACAAAAACAATACTCTAGTGCTTACATGCTTATAAATGGGAAACATTAATCTATAAGTATTAAATGTCTTCCATGAAACATTTAAAATCACATAGCTATCTGAAATTCTAAAACACAAAAGTTCTGAAAACTGAGTTTTGTAAATATGCAGCACTCACTTGGCGTGCTTACTACACTGAGGTGAGATATTTATATTGATATTTTAAATATTGATAAAACTCAATATCAATACATTTTAGAGTAACTTTTCATGTTTTGCTACAGGAATAGTAATGTGTTGATTATAGACTGATACTTCAGACTCTACAGGGTGTTTATGCAATATTTGGCATACACATACTTAAATATTTTAAAAAGCTGAGCAATTCTGAATTATGAATCAAAACTGGCTGCAATAGTTTGTGGATTTGTAGTAGGAATTTTACAATTAAATAATCTGTAAAACATAACCACAACTGTAATAAACAATACATTTATAATTGTTATTACAGTATTTTTAAATTCCATTAAAATAGTGAAAAAATACTCCTCAAACAAGTACTATTAAGTCCCAATAACAAGAGCACGACCCAGATAATTCAATAAACTCCTGGATTGTTTGCCAAAGATTTCCAATTCCAGCAGAAAATTCAATGTGTGTGGGTTTGTGTGTTTATTCACCTGGATTCTTAAAATGGTGAGGCGGATGAAAATATACAAAGTATTGTGGATAAAACACAATTTGGAGGAAGTAGATAAAGACAAACACAAAGTAAAATAACTTGCTTAACTATTCACATTATATTGGATAGAAAATTTGAGACAGAAAATGAATAATACAAAATGAAAGTGGCTTTGCATATGAACAGGAGAAAAAGAATGAAGAGCTTTGTATTCACAAAACCAACTCAATTATATAAGGAAAACTCAAAATAGGAAGAAAATTGTAACTGTGATAATCACTTCTATTTAATATATCAGAAGTAACTTAGTATTAGGGAGAGTGGGCTTACAAGATGGAAAAGAGCATGCTTAAGAGTCTTATTGAGGGAAAGAACGGTGGCCATTTTTAAAAATCTTATAATATTCTATTTTAACATTTTGTTTTTGTTATTTTTTTGTTTTGTTTTGTTTTGTTTTTTGAAAACAGAAAATTTTCAACTATAAATAATGGAGTCTTTCCAACCTTTTCCAAGGTATGAAAAAGGAAGGAGTGAGTGAAGATGAAATTGGACCAGAGAATATATTTCCTATTTGTTTATGCTTTGGCAATAAGGAAATACAAAATAGATAACAACTAGAGTATAAGTGAAAGTTTGTTTTTGTTAGTTTTGTTTTCAAAACAGGAAAGAATTAATAATGTTTGAAAAGAGAAAGAAAGAAAATGAAGAGGGGAAGGTGGGGAGTGGTGGTAACTCCCAAGCGGTGCCTTGGATCCAGGCAAGGGATCCAAGGCTTTAACTCGAATGAGAAGAAAACACAGTCAAATGTCACTATGTAACACTTCAATTTAAAAAACAAGTGAGAATAAGGCTTTTTTCTAGACTAAATGAAAAAAAATACAGAGAAATAATATTATAAAGAAAATGTTTCACATTCTGTCTTAAAACAAGCTATTGTAGACACTTCCAATGGTGAGGACTTTATACTAGGACTAAGGCTCATGTAACTGGGCAACTCAAGTCTGGGGCACCTTGTAGCAGCAGGTGTGCTTACATCAATAGTACCTGGATATTTTCATCCTAAACTCAAACAGAAAAAAGGAAAATGTAAATACATACCCCAAGTATACACTATTTAGAATTTATTTTATTAATATTTGCATAACATTCTGTGAGATGCTAATTTTAATGTCTGGTTTATAAATTATGTTCATATTTGTCTGAGTGGCCATATATATCTAAAAAGGATGCCCTAGAAAACTATATAAGCCCAAATACAAAAAGTGAGTCATTGCAGCTCCTACTAAATCATGATACATTTTTTCAATCCCATCTATCAGTATAAATAATTATGAAGCTGCTAGTAAATTTTTACCTTTTCTGATGGCATTCAAATCTTACAAAATAAGAAGTATATTTTATATTTAAAATATATTTAAAACCTAAAAAAAAGCTCTTCATTTGGGAGATTTTACAGACTAGAAAATTCTGATTTCAGATATGCAGACTAGAGTTTATAGGTGAAATGCTTAGAATTGTTTTTGTCAACAAAACCACATTACTATGGGAATATTTCCAAGTATCTATTCTCAATGTTCTCTTGTCATAACATAAGTTTCTTTGAACAAATATTCATTTTCTCACTCTTTGTTAACATCTCAATTTTAACTTGAAGAAATAGATTATGTTTTATTTTTAAATTTTTTAAATATGTATATAATTTTATATAAAATTTTATATATATATATATATATATATATACACACACACACACACACACACACACATATATTTTCCAGGTAGTACATTTCTTCATTCCTGAAAATGTCAGCAAATTTAGGAAACTTGTCTTTTTTAAAAGAAAAATTATATCTTTTTTTAAGTTGCCACCTCCTTTAAGTACCAGCAAATTGCAGTACTTAACAAAGACTTTTATGGTCACTTGTATTGTGTTAAAAATAACATACAAAGAGTTCTTCTATTGAATAGTCTTCTTTTTACAAAATTAGCTATATTCATAACATTTGAAAATGATGTCATTTCATTTTCAATTTATTTTCTACAAATAATACAATGAATAAATTTCCATTTTGAAGATATATCTCTATAATCATGACCAGGAACATTTTTATTATACAAACTAATCAGCAGCTTTATCAGTGGTTACATGTATAGACTTAGTCAATAAAATACTTTTTGTTTAATGAAATTATTTATATTGAGAACATATTCTTTATGGGACATCTTATTTTGGTTGCTTACAAAAGGAAACATAACCTAGCAAGTACCATAGCCCAAATGTTGGAAAACCGTGTACATTCATCGAGCTATATAGTAAACCTGCCTGCCCTAAATACATGAAATATATTTTATCACTTTTTATTATTTCTTTAGTAGTGTTTCTTATGCATCTTTCAATAGCATTTTCTGAGAAGAAATGTGCTTTGAGTTTGTTTTTATGTTAATTCCTATGTAGCATTTCAGCTACTTTTTAACCAGAGCAAGAACAAATGTTTCCCTAACAGTACATGGCATTTCATCTTTTACAATTAAGAAACCTCAAATTGATCATCTATACAATTATTATATTTGACTAAGCTTTTACAAGGTAATACATTATCAAATAATTCTAAGTAGTATTGAAAGAATAGTCTTTTGCTTCCCAGTGCTTAGCTTTTCAATGTCTTGTTCTCATAATGGTTTTCTACTATGATTAGCTAACATCTTAGGGCTAAATAAACACTTAGGACAAGATTTGTCCTTAATGATGTTGGATGCAATTCAAATTTCAAAAAGCCTCATCCTGATAATTTTATATATTTTTTAACCAATATCTCAAATCTTATTAGGTTATTGATTTGAGTCCACCATGTGGCAAAAGAGCAAATGCTAGCTTCAGAAGTGTTAATTCTGCCATTTACTTGTTGATTATTTACACTTGCATTATCAGTAATATCTTCAAGCTAGGATTTCTTCGCAGAAATATTTTTTAAACCATTTGCTCACTTTGAGGTCTAGTTTCATCAAAACTGATTAATATAATCTGCAAATTTACCTAATTAGGCAGAAATAAATTTCAATAATCACAATATGTTGAAATCGAATGAATACACGAAGAGCTATGTAAACATCTTTGTTTTAGGATATCTTCACCTCCCTCAGGATAACTCCCCATAGGCTACTATATGACATACGTGCCTGTTGAGGGTGCCAGGGTCAAGTGTTTAATTAAATGTTAGCAAATCCTAATGGATTGCTTCAGTAATCTCGCTTTTGGCACCACTGGTAAAATGACCTTTTGAATTCTATCTGATTATAGTGACTACATTTGTAAAGATGTTAAGATGGTTCACTTGCAGTAAAGATTCACAGAAACCTAGGGACTTTTGAACACTTCCAATCACTAGAATTTTTGAATTAGTCACTAAATGAGCTGCAATAAGCCAAATTGAAATTATGTGTGTACATAAACATAAATCCGATATTTTTAACAGATATGCAAATTATATTCTGATTTTTAATGAGGTATTTTCCCGCAAGAGAGTCAGATTCAAACTTTGGGGAAATTATGTAAGACTCACATGTTTTGGTAAGGAAATTATTTCCATAATTAATATATTTTTTATTATACTCTATCTTCCATTTTCTTTATCATTAGGAAATACCTTTAATGATTGTATGAAATAGCTGACCATTTCTTTTTTTATTTAAAGTGACAGGCTGTAATTCAAACAAAAATACTCATTTACAACTAGAAGCAATTTTAAAGTGACTTTACTTTCACATATGAAAGAGTAAATTGAAGCACCATAAAACTTTAAAGAGTTTATTTGAGCAAACAGTAATTTCTGTTTTGGGCAGCTCCAAACCATTAGTGATTCAGGAGCTCCACTAAGGGAAGGAAAAGAGGGAGATTTATAGGACAAACATGGAGGCAAAACAAAGACAATATTTGATTGATTACAGTTTTACAGTTGCTTTATTTGGTCTATCCTGTTGGAAAGTCTCTAGTTATATAATTATATGTTAGTTGGTTATTTCTGATTGGTTGAGCTTAAGTTCTGTTTTTCTTTGATACAGGCATTAACAAGAAATAGCTCAAATTAAGTTTTGCTTCTGTTTGTAAATCAAGGAAGGTTAAGGTCACTTATGAGGCCTAACTGGCCTTGTTTGCTCAGTGATTCTTTAGGCTTGTTCTCTTAATTTACCTTAACACATGTAACTGTGCTATGGTCTGAATGTTTGTGTCCCTCCAAAATTCATATGTCGAAACATTAAAAGGTGGGGCCTTTGGGAGGTGATTAGATCTTGAGGGCTCTGCCCTAATGAGTGGGATTAGTGCCCTTATAAAAGGGCATGGGGGAACCTGTTTGCCCCTTTTCCACCTCTTCTGCCATATGAGGACATGGCAAGAAGTTTCCATCTTTGAAGCAGAGAGCAAGCCCTTACCAGACAACAAATCTGTCAGTGGTGTAGTGTCCAGAGCTGTTAACAATACATTTCTATTGTTTATAAATTACTCAATTTTTTACCATTTTATATTCCCACAAGCAATGAATGAGAATTACTTTATTATTATTATAAATTTAAGTTTTGGAATACATGTGCAGAACGTGCACGTTTGTTACATAGGTATACACATGCCATGGTCGTTTGCTGCACCCATCAACTCATCATCTAGATTAGGTATTTCTCCTAATGCCATTCTTCCCCTAGCCCCCCATCCCACAATAGGTGCTGGTGTGTGATGTTCCCCTCCCTGTGTGCACGTGTTCTCATTGTTCAACTCCCACTTACGAGTGAGAACATGTGGTGTTTGGTTTTCTGTTACTGTGTTAGTTTGTTGAGAATGATGGTTTCCAGTTTCATCCATGTCCCTCCAAAGGACATGAACTCATCCTTTTTTATGTCTGCATACTATTCCACGGTGTATATGTACCACATTTTCTTTATCCAGTCTATCATTGATGGGAATTTGGGTTGGTTCCAAGTTTCTGCTATTATGAATAGTGCTGCAATAAACATATGTGTGCATGTGTCTTTATAGTAGAATGATTTGTAGTCCTTAGGGTACAAACCCAGTAATGGGATTGCCAGATCAAATAGTATTTCTGGTTCTATATCCTTGAGGAATCGCCACGCTGTCTTCCACAATGGTTGAACTAATTTACATTCCCACCAACAGTGTAAAAGCATTTCTATTTCTCCACATCCTCTCCAGCATCTGTTGTTTTCTGACTTTTTAATGATCACCATTCTGACTGGTATGAGCTGGTATCTCATTGTGGTTTTGATTTGCCTTTCTCTAATGATCAGTGATGATGAGCTTTCTTTCATATGTTTGTTGGCTGCATAAATGTCTTCTTTTGAGAAATTTCTGTTCATATCCTTTGCATACTTTTTGATGGGGCTGTTTGTTTTTTTCTTGTAAATTTGTTTAAGTTCCTTGTAGCTTCTGGATATTAGCCCTTTGTCAGCTGAAGAGATTGCAACAATTTTCTCTCATTCTGTAGGTTGCCTGTTCACTCTGGTGATAGTTTCTTTTGCTGTGCAGAAACTCTTTAATTTAATTAGATCTCATTTGTCAGTTTTGCCTTTTGTTGCGATTACTTTTGGTGTTTTAGTCATGAAGCCTTTGCCCATGGCTATGCCCTGAATGGCAATGCCTAGATTTTCTTCTAGGGTTCTTAAAGTTTTAGGTCTTATGTTTGAGCCTTTAATCCATCTTGAGTTAATTTTTGCATAAGGTGTAAAGAAGGGGTCCAATTTCAGTTTTCTGCATATAGCTAGCCAGTTTTCTCAACACCATTTATTAAATAGAGAATCCTTTCCTTATGGGTTGTTTTTGTCAGGTTTGACAAAGATCCAATGATTGTAGATGTGTTATTTCTGAGGCCTCTGATCTTTTCCATTGGTCTATATATCTGTTTTGGTACCAGTACCATGCTGTTTTGGTTACTATAGCCTTTTAGTATAGTTTGAAGTCAGGTAGCGTGATGTCTCCTGCTTTGTTCTTTTTGCATAGGATTGTCTTGGGTATGCAGGTTCTTTTTTGGTTCCATATGAAATTTAAAGTCTTTTTTTTTCTAATTCTGTGAAGAAAATCAATGGTAGCTTCATGGGGATAGTATCAAATCTATAAATTACTTTGAGCAGTATTGTCATTTATACAATATTGATTCTTCCGATACATGAGCATGGAATGTTTTTCTATTTGTTTGTGTTCTGTCTTATTTCTTTGAGCAGTGGTTTGTAGTTATCCTTGAACAGGTCCTTCACGTCCCTTGTAAGCTGTATTCCTAGGTATTTTATTATCTTTTCTGCAGTTGTGAATGGGAACTCAGTCATGATTTGGCTGTTTGTCTATTATTGGTGTATAGGAATGCTTGTGATTTTTGCACATTGATTTGTATCCTGAGACTTTGTGGAAGTTGCTTATCATCTTAAGGAGATTTTCGACTGAGACTATGGGCTTTTCTAAATATACAGCCATGTCATCTGCAGATAGAGACAATATGACTTCCTCTCTTCCTATTTGAATATGTTTCTTTCATTCTCTCATCTGATTGCCCTGGCCAGAACTTCCAATACTATGTTGAATAGGAGTGGTGAGAGAGGGCATTCTTGTCTTATGCCGGTTTTCAAAGGGAATACTTTTGGCTTTTGCCCATTCAGTATGATATTGGCTGTGGGTCTGTCATAAATAACTCTTATTATTTTGAGATACATTCCATCAATATCTAGTTTATTGAGAGCTTTTTGCATGAAGAGGTGTTGAATTTTATTGAAGTCTATTGAGATAATCATGTGAGTTTTGTCATTGGTTCTGTTTATGTGATGGGTTACATATATTGATTTGCATATGTTGAACCAGGCTTGCATTCCAGGGATGAAGCCATCTTGATCATGATGGATAAGCGTTTTGACGTGCTGCTGGATTCGGTTTGCCAGTATTTTATTGGGGATTTTCACATTGATGTTCATTCAGGATATTGGCCTGAAATCTTTTTTTGTTTTGTCTCTTCTAGGTTTTGGTATCAGGATGATGCTGGCCTTATAAAATGAGTTAGGGAAGATTCCCTCTTTTTCTATTGTTTGAAATAGTTTCAGAATGAATAGTACCAGCTTCTCTTTGTACCTCTGGTAGAATTCGGCTGTGAATCTCTCTGGTCCTGGGCTTTTTATGGTCGGTAGTCTATTGCTGCCTCAATTTAAGAACATTTTATTGGTCTATGCAGGGATTCGAATTTTTCCTGGTTTAGTCCTGGGAGGGTGTATGTGTCCAGGAATTTATCTATTTCTTCTAGATTTTCTAGTTTATTTGCATAGAGGTATTTATGGTATTCTCTGATGGTAGTTTGTATTTCTGTGGGATCAGTGGTGACATCCCCTTTATAATTTTTTATTGTGTCTATTTGATTCTTCTCTCTTCTTTATTAGTCTGGCTAGTGGTTTATCTATTTTGTTAATCTTTTGAAAAACCAGCTCCTGAATTCATTGATTTTTTGAAGGGTTTTTCGTGTCTCTACCTCCTTCAGTTCTGCTCTGATCTCGGTTATTTCTTGTCTTCTGCTAGCTTTTGAATTTGTTTGCTCTTGCTTATCTAGTTTATTTAATTGTGATGTTAGGGTGTCAATTTTAGATCTTTCCTGCTTTCTCCTGCGGGCATTTAGTGCTATAAATTTCCCTCTAAACACTGCTTTAGCTGTGTTCCAGAGATATAAATTACTCATTTTAAGGAACTGTGTTATAGCAGCCCCAATGGACGAATTTTTTTCCTCATAAAAAACATTGTGTTATAGCAGCCCAAATGAGCTACAAATTGTGACATGGTAGCTGCCAATGTGTACATTATTTTTTGTACACTTAAAGAGTTTTAAGTGCAACACTTTCTTCTACAGACCTAAAAAACACTATATTTCATTTGCTATTTTAGTTATAGTATGAAAATATTTCTAAAATGTATTAAAATTTGCATGCCTCTCCTAGTAAATTGGTATGTACAAAGTAGAAAATGCAAAATTGCAAAAAGCTCTTACATGAATGTACAGAGAAGTTTATCACATTGAGAACATTTGGTTGTATAATTAGTTTAATTGTGCCTATAATAAAGCTTCAAGCTCAGTTAAAGTACAGGCTCCTAGATTTGCACAGGTGTTTCTGCTAACTTAAGTTCAGACAGCTAGGAATCCTTTTACTTTTAAATAGCACTTACTGAAAACTAAAAGTCTAATGACTCATTCATTGAATCACACTATCACATTGATCACCTGTGTGAGCAGCATATAAAATGATTTACTTCACACATTTCAGTCTTTACATTTTATTCAAAGATATCCAGGCATCTCACAACAGTACAGTTATATCCAATTAGAATAAATTCATAGAGATTAAGACATAGGGCAGACTCACATCACCTGTTCTTGTGCTCCTATAGCCAAATAGCCCTTAAAAGGGCTTAATGAAGACAAGCTTAATTTCAGTCAAATATTGGAAAGCCTGAGGAAGTGGGCACCTTAGATGTTAGATAATTAGAATTCAATGAGTGCCCTTTCTATGATCCTCTCTCTCAGTGCAAGACAAGAGGAAATTTCGGAACAACTTCTCCCTATGATCTTTGTAAAAAACAATTAAGTTACAGCATGACAAGCTGTGTCTGCCTTCGATGAAATATATCTAATAAAATATTAACTGTGACATAACTTAAACATTTTGACAGCTAAAAGTCATATTATTTTCAGTAAATTATGCATTTCTATATTTCAGTTGGAAAGTTTGTGAACAAAGAGCAGTTTAAAAAATAATCTTTTCTTCATATATTTTTTGTCAGGAGCCTCTAATGTATTATAAAAGCCTCTAAACAGTCATTAAGCTTTACTTACAAAAGTGCACATGCAATTTTCAGGTGAACTTTCACAGACACTTTTTGAAAGAATATTCATAGAAAGAATATTCATGTCATCCTATGTGGACATACAAATTGGAAAAATCGACATTGGAGACTGCAAAAGGTGGGAGGGAGAGAGAGTGGGATGAGGATTGAAAAAAACTGGTTGTTCGGTACAATGTTCACTATTCAAGTGATGGGTACACTAAAAACCCAGACTTCAGCAGTACACAATATATTCATGTAAGAAAATTGCACTTATACTCTTTCAATGTATAAAAATTATCTTTTTTAAGTGCACCCAAGAGTATGACTACAACGAATGCCTTCTGGTTGGGGCAGATAACATTAGTGAATGCAGCAAGTAGATTGAGGACAGTAGAGCAAGATGAGAAATAAAACTAAATAGACTGAGTCTCATTTATAGAGACCACCACTGCTCAGTTCCAACTGCTTGCTGACACCAGCTTTTTAATATGTTGATTGTTCAGGAGAAACCAAAAAGTCTAAAAGAACCAGAAGTGAATCTTTCCATTTTAAATGCTAGCAAATAATTTTGTCCTTTACAAAAATTATGTGTGTCAAAAGAAATGTATCTTTTGGCTGTATTTGGCTCAATGGTCACTCACTTTCAACTTCTGACTTAGAATTCTATATTAAAATAAATAACAAGAGGATAACATTAATTAAAATAGAAGATTTGTTATTATTCATTATCATCACCAAGATAAATCACTGGTCTCCAAGCATGTTTCTTTCCCAGAACACATTCCCTTTCTCTTTCTGTGCCTATGACACTCCCCCAGATGTTCACAGGGCCCACTCCTTCCCTAGCCTCTGCTCAAGTGTCTCATCCTGAGAAAGCTCTTCCTTAATTGCTTCTTTAAAATGAAACTGCTATACTCTACCCATTCACCTTGCATGTATCACTTCATGCCATTTATTCTACAAATATATTGAGCATCTACTTCATGAAGAGCTCTCTTTTAAGCCCTGGGGATATAGAGGTGAATAAACAAAATCAAAGTCCTTATCCTCATAAAGGGGAAAGAGAGACTATAAACAAGCAAGTACACAATATATTAGGTGGTAATATGCTCTAGGGAGAAAAGTAAAGCTGGGTAAAGAAGATAAGAAGTGCAATGAGGGAGGAGGCAGAGCAAGATGGCTGAATAGAATCCTCCACTAATTGTCCTCCCCAAAGGAACATCAAATTGAACAACTATCCTCACAAAAAATGCACCCTCATAAGAACCAAAAATCAGGTGTGTGCACACAGTACCTGGTTTTAACTTTATATTACTGAAAAATGCACCAAAGAGAGTAGGAAAAACAGTCTTGAATTGCCCATGCCGCTTCTTCCCAGTTCTTTAGTGGCAGCCACATGCAAAGAAGTAATTTGTGCATTTGAGGGAGGAAAACACAATGATTGTGAGACTTTGCATTGGAACTCAGTGCTGTCTGTCACAGGTGAAAGCCACACCAGGCAGAACTTGTTGGAGCTCACAGGCAGGGCATTTAGACCAGCCCTAGCCAGAGGAAAATTGACCATCCCAGTGGTTGGAATCTGAGTTACAGCAATCCCTACCACTGCAGACTAAAGTGCTCTGGGGTTCTAAATAAATGGGAAAGGCAGTCTAGGCCACGAGGACTGCAATTCCTGGACAAGTTCTAGAACTGTGCTGGGCTTGGAATCAGTGGATTTAAGATGTATATGATCCAGTGAGACACCAGGTGGGGTGGCAAAGGGAGTGCTTTTGTCATCCCTCCCCCAACCCTAGAAAACATCTCCGAGACAGATTCTTCCTTCTACCTAAAGAGAGGTGAGGGGAGAATTAAGAGCACTTTGCTTTGCAACTTGGATACCAGCTCAGTCACTGTAGGCTAGGGCAATCAGTAGGATAGGCAGCATCCTGAGACCCCCACTCCAGCCCCTAACTTCTGGATGACATTTCTATATACATCCTTAGCAGGAAGGTAACCCACTCCCTTGAAGGGAAGGACCCAATTCTGGCAGGATTCATTATCTGCTGAATAAAGATCCCTTGGGTCAGGAATAATCAGTGATAGTAGCCAAGCAGTACTCACCAGGGTCATTGAGTGAGACTCGGAGATGCGCTAGCTTCAGATGTGAACCAGCACATTCCCAGCTCAAGTGGCTACAGGGAGAGACCCCCTTCTGCTTGAGAAAAGGAGAGGCAAGAGTAAAGAGGATTTTGTCTTTCAGCTTAGGATCTAGCTCAGTCACAGTGGGGTAGAGCACCAAACAGGCTTTTTGGGTACCTGATTTCAGGTCTGAGCTCTTGGACAGCATTTCTGTACCTTCTCTGGGACAGAGAGGAGCCCACTGCCTTGAAAGGAGAATCCTAGGCCTGGAGGCATTTACCACAAGCTGACTGAAGAGGTCTTGGACCTTGAGTGAGCACCAGTAGTAGCCAGGCAGTACTTGATGTAGACCTGAAGCAGTGATGGGGAAAGGTTCTTCTGCCAGTATCAAGAGGGGAGGTGGAAGAGTGGGAAAAACTTTGCCCTGTGGCTTGTGTGCCAGCTTAGCCAGAGTAGAATAGAGCACCAGATAGATTCCTAAAATTTCTTACTCCAGGTTCTGGCTCTTAGATGGCATGTTGAGACCTGCCCAAGGCTGGGGGAAGGTCAATGCTTTGAAGGGAAGGATGAGAGCCTGAGGAGAGCTTTACCACCTGTTGATTGTAGAGTCCTAGAACCTTAAGCAAACATAAGTGATAGCCTGGCAGTGGTTACCATGGGCCTTGGGCAAGACCCAGTGCTGTGCTGGTTTCAGGTCTGACCCAGAACAGTTCCAGTGGTGGTGGGCATAGAGGTATTTGTGTCACCCCTCCCCCAGCTCCAGGCAGCTCAGCAAAGAGAGACTCCATTATTTGAGAGAAAGTAAGGGAACAAGAGTCTCCACCTGGTAATGCAAGAAATTTTTTCATATCTTACCCAAGATCACCAAGGTAGTACTTATATGAGTCTGCAAGAGCCACAGCATTACTGGACTTGGGGTGCCCTCAAATGCAGATAAGAATGCAATGACCAAAAACAATCAAGTCCTTTTAAATGTCTGAAAGCTTTCCCAAGAAGTTTGGGTACAAACTTCCCAGAATGTGAAGACTACAATAAATACCTACCTCTTCAATGCCCAGAAAATGATGAACAACCACAAGTATCAAGACCATCCAGGAAAATGACCTCACAAAAAAACAAAACAAAACAAAACAAAAAAAACCTAAATAAGGCACCAGGGACAAATTCTGGAGAGACAGAAATATGTGACCTTTCAGACAAGATAACTCAGAATAGCTGCTTTGAGAAAACTCAACAAAATTCAAGATAACACAGAGAAGAAACTCAGAATTCTATCAGATAAATTTGACTAAGAGATTGAGATAATTAAAAAGAATTAAGCAGTAATTCTGGAGTTGAAAAATGCAATTGACATACTGAAGAATGCATCACAGTCTCATAATGGCAGAATTGATCAAGCAGAAGAAATAATTATGGGTTTGAAGACAGGCTGTTTGAAAATACAGTCAGAGAAGAAAATACACAGTCAGAGGAGAAAAAGGAATGAAGCATATCTACAAGATTTAGAAAATAACCTCAGAATGAGAAATGTAAAACTTATTGGCCTTAAAGAGGAGGTGGGGGAGTAGGAAGTTTATTCAAAGGTATAATAAGAATTTCTCAAAGATTTATGGACATTCTTTCAGGAGAAATGTGGTATCACATTGTGGTTTTGATTCCTATTTCCCTGATACTTAGTGATGTTGAACATTTTTCCATACGCTTGTTGGTCGTTTGTTTATCTTTTGAGAATTGTCTATTCATGTCTATATATGTATACTCTGGATATGAGTCTTTTGTCAGATATATAGACTATGAAGAGTTTATTCCACTCTATAATTTGTCTGTTAACTCTGCTGATTGATTATTTTTTTGGCTGTGCAGTGATTATTTATTTTGCTGTGCAGAAGCTTTTTAGTCTAATTAAGTCTAACCTATTTATCTTTGTTATTGTTGCATTTGCTTTTGTGTTCTTGGTCATGAAGTCTTTGCCTAAGTCATTGTCCAGAAGGGTTTTCCTCATGTTGTCTTCTAGAATTTTTATGGTTTCAGGTCTTATATTTAAGTCTTTGATCCATCTGGAGTTGATATTTGTATAAGGTGAGAGATAAGGATCCAGAAAAGGATGCCTACTTTCATCACTTTGATTCAACATAGTACTGCAAGTTATAGCCAGATCAGTCAGACAAGACAAAGATATCAAGGGCATCCAAATCAGTAAAAGAGGAAAAGAAAGTGTTGCTGTTTGCTGATGATATGATTATAGACCTAGAAAACCCTAAAGACTCATCCAAAAAGCTCCTAGAACTGATATATGAATTTAACAAACTTTATGTACACAATTTGGTAGCTCTGTTATACACCAACAGTGAAAAAGTTGAGAACAAAATCAAGAACTCAACCCCTTTTACAATAGCTGCCAAAAAAATTATACTTAGGAATATACCTAACCAAGGAGGTGAAAGGCCTCTACAAGAAAAACTACAAAACACTGCTGAAAGAAATCATAGATGACACAATCAAACAGAAACACATTCTATGCTTATGAATGGGTAGAATCAATATTGTGAAAATGACCACCTAGCCAAAAGCAATCTACAAATTCATTGCAATTCCCATCAAAATACCACCATTATTCTTCACAGAACTAGAAAAAATAATCCTAAAATTTATACAGAACCAAAAAAGAGCCTACATAGCCAAAGCAAGACTAAGCAAAAAGAACAAACCTGGAAGCATCACATTACCCGACTTCAAACTATACTATAAAGCCATAGTCACCAAAACAGTATGGTACTGGTATAAAAATAGGCCACACACCAATGGAACAGAATAGAGAACCCAGAAATAAAACCAAATACTTACAGCCAACTAACTTTCAACAAAGCAAATAAAAACATAAAGTGGGGAAAGGACACCCTATTCAACAAATGGTGCTGGGATAACTGGCTAGCCACATATAGAAGAGTAAAACTGGAGCTCCAATACATCTGACAGCAGACTTTTCAGTGAAAACCTTACAGACCAGGAGAGAACATGGCATGACACATTTTAAGTTATGAAGGAAAAATCGTACATCCTGGTATAGTAAATTCAGTGAAAATATTATTCAAACATGAAGAATAAACAAAGACTTTATTATAACACTGTAACTGTGGTGTGTAACTACTCTTAAGTAGAAACACTAAAAGATAAACCGATCCAAAATAATTGCAACAACAACTTCCCAAGACACAGAGAGTACAATAAGATGTAAGTAGAAAGAATACAAAGTTAAAAAGCAGGAGGACAAATTTAAAGTGTAGAGTTTTATTAGGTTTTTTTTTTTTTTTGCTTGTTTGTTTGCTTTACAAACAGTATTAAGTTGCTTATCAGCTTAAAATAATGAATTACAAGACAACATTTGCATGCCTCACGGTAACCTTAAACCAAAAAAACATAAAATAGATATACAAAAAATAAAGGGTAAGAAATTAAAACATACCACCAGAAAAAAAATTCACTTTCACTAAATGGAAGACAACAAGGGAGGAAAGAAAGAAAAGAAGACCACAAAACAACCAGAAAACAAATAACAAAATAGCAGGAGTAAGTCCTTGCTTTTCGGTAATAACATTGAACGGAAATGAACTAAACTCTCCAATAAAAATATATAGACTGCTTGAGTGGATTAAAAAATAAGACTTGTTCATCTATTGCCTACAAGAAATATACTTCACCTATAAAAACTCACATAGACTTAAAATAAAGTGATGGAAAAAGATATTTTATGCCAACTGAAAGCAAGAAAAGGAGTAGTGATAGTTACATCACACAGAAACAGATTTCAAGATAAAAACTATAAGAAGAGCCAAAAGGCCACTATATAATGATGAAGGGGTCAATTTAACAAGAGGATATAGCATTTGTAGCTATATATGCACCCAACACTGGAGCACTCAGATATATAAACAACTATTATTACAGTTAAACAGAAAGATTGGCCCCAATACGATAATAGCCGGAGACTTCAACACCTCATTTTCAGCATTGGACAGATCTTTCAGACAAAATCAACAAAGAAACATTGACATTAATCTACACTATAGAAGTATCAAACTTAATCTGCATTATAGGCAAAAATCTACATAATATTTTATTCAACCACTACACCATACATATTCTTTTTCTCAGCACATAAATCATTCTCAAGAATAGACCATGTTTTAGGTCACAAAACAAGTCTTAAAACATTTAAAATATTGAAATAATATCAAGCGTATTTTCTGACCGCAATGGAATAAAACTGGAAATCAATAACAAGAGCAATTTTGGAAACTATACAATCACATGGAAATTAAACAATACACTCCTGAATAACCAGTGGGTCAAGTATGACATTAATAAGGAAATTTTGATGGCATTAAGAAGGGAAAATATCTTGGAACAAATGATAATGGAAACAACATACAAAAACCTGTGTGATACAGTGAAAGCTATTAAGAAGGAGGTTTATAGCTATAAGTGCCTATATCAATAAAGAAGAAAAAAAGTCAAATAAACAACCTAATGACACATCTTAACTAAAAATGTAAGAGTAAACCAAATCTAAAACAGCAGAAGGAAAGAAATAATAAAGATTAAAAATAAATAAATTGAAATGAAAAAAACAATACAAAAGATTAACAAAACAAAAAGGTTGTTTTTTTGAAAAATTAAACATTGACAAGCCTTTAAAATTGAGAAAGCTTTAGCTAGACTAACTAAGATAAAAAGAAACCAGACATAAATAGATAAAATCAGAGATGAAAAAGGAGACATTACAACTGATATTGCAGAAACACAAAAGACCATTAATGACCACTATGAGCAACTATATGCCAATAAATTGGAAAATCTCAAATAAATGGATAAATTCCTAGGCACATACAGGCCAGAAGATTGAACCATAAAGAAATCTAAAACCATCCCTGATGAACATTGATTCAACAGTCCTCAACAAAATACTATTAAATTCAACAACACATTAAAAGGATAATTCATCATGACTAAGTGTGGCAGTTCAACACCCACAAATCAACCTATGTGAGCATTTCAATTTATGTTAAAAAAATTTGATAAAAATTCAACATCCCATCACAATAACAACCTCAAAAAACTAGTAAAATAAAATACCTCAGAATTAACTTAAACAAAGAGAAAGATCTCTACAATGAAAATTATAAAACACTATTACAGAAAGTTGAAAAGAACACCAAAAAATGGAAAGATATTTGATGGATTGGAAGAATCGATATCATTAAAATGTCCATAATATTCTCAGCAATTTACTTTTAAATGCAATCCATATCAAAATACCAGTGACATTCTTCACAGAAATAGAAAAAAAAAAATCCTGCAATGTATATGGAACCACTAAAGACTCAGAATAGCCAAAGCTCTCCTGACCAGAAACAACAAAACTACAGGGATCACATTACCTGACTTCAAATTATACTGCAGAGCTATAGTAACCAATACAGATTGGTACTGGCATAAAAACAGACATATAGAGTAATGTAACAGAATAGAGAACCCTTAAACAAATTCATACATCTAAAATGATATCATTTTTGACAAAGACATCAAGAATGTAACTTGGGGAGTGGTCAGTCTTTTCAACAAGTAGTGCTTAGGAAAATGAATATCCATATGATGAAGACAACAGGCATCGGGTAAATGTTTCCATTCTGAAAGGGAGAAATTGGCCAAAACAAAGGGTTACAGGCCCCATACAAGTCTGAAACTTAGCAGGGCAGTCATTAAATCTTAAAGCTACAAGATAATCTCCTTTGAGTCCATGTCTCATATCCAGGCTATACTAATGCAAGGGGTGGTCTCCCAATGCCTTCAGGTGCTTTCATGGGCCAGCATTGAATACCTGTGGCTTTTCCAGACACAAGGTGCAAGCCATAAATGGATCTACTATTCTGAGGTTTAGAGGACAGTGGCTCTCTTCTCACAGCTCCACTAGGCAGTGCCCCAGTGGAGATTCTGTGTGGGAGCTCCAACTCCACATTTCCACTCTGCTTTGCCCTCATAGAGGTTCTCCATGAGGGCTCTGCCTCTGCATCAGACTTCTGCCTGGATATCCAGGTATTTCCATACATCCTCTGAAATATAAGCAGAGGTTACAAGCCTCAATTCTTGTCTTCTGTACACCCACAGACCCAACACTTCATGGAAGCTGCCAAGGCTTGGGGCTTGCATCCTCTAAAGTAATGGCCCGAGCTGTGCCTTGACCTCTTTTATCCATGGCTGGAGCTGGAGCAACTGAAACAGAGGGCACCATGTCCTGAGGCTTCACAGAGCAGCAAGGCCCTGGGCCTGGCCCATGAAACCTTTTTTCCCTCTTAGGCCTTGAGACTTGTGATGGGAAGGGCTGCCATGAAGGTCTCTGAAATGCCCTGAAGACACTTTCCCCCATTGTCTTGGCTATTAAGATTCATCTCCTCTTTACTTATGCACATTTCTGCAGCCTTGGTTCTCTCCCCAGAAAATGGGTTTTTCTTTTCTATCACATGGTCAAACTGTAAATTTCCCAAACTTTTATTCTCTGCTTTCCTTTTAAATATAAGTTCTAGTTTCAGGTTATTTCTTTGTTTTTGCAAATAATCATAGGTATTTAGAAGTGACCAGGCCACTTCTTGAACCCTTTTCTGCTTAGAAATTTCTTACACCAGATGCACTAAATTATCTCTCTCATCTCTCTCAAGTTCAAATTTCCACAGATCTCTAGGGAAGGGGCACAATACTGCCAGTCTTTATCCTAAAGCATAGCAAGAGTGACCTTTGCTCCAGTTCCCCATAAGTTCCCCATCTCCACCTGAGACCACCTCAACCTTGACTTCACTGTCCATATCACATCAGCATTGTGGCCACAACCATTCAACAAGTCTCTAGGAAGTTCCAAATTTTCCCTTATCTTCCTGTCTTCTTTGGAGTCCCCCAAACTGTTCCAACCTTTGCCCATTACCCAGTTCCAAAGTTGTTTCCTCATTTTCAGGTATCTTTATAGCAATACCCTACTTCCATGATACCCACGTTCTGTATTAGTCCATTCTCACACTGCTATAAAGAACTACCTGAGACTGGGTAATTTATAAAGAAAAGAGGTTTAATTGGCTCAAAGTTCTGCAGACTGTACAGGAAGCATGGCTGGGGAGGCCTCAGGAAACTTACAATTATGACAGAATGCAAAAGGGAAGCAGGTATAATTTTCACATAGCAAAGCAGGAGAAAGTGAAATGGGGAGTGCTACACACTTTTCAACCACCAGATCTCGTAAGAAGGCAATCATAAGACAGCACTAGGAGAATGGTGCTAAACCATTAGAAACCACTCCTATGATCTAGTCACCTCCCAAAAGGCCCCACCTCCAGCATTGGGAATTGCAATTCAACATGAGATTTGGGTGGGGACACAGAACCAAGCCATATTAACTACTTACAAGAATGCCAAGGTAATAATCTAAATGAGATATATTGGGAAGTCCAACTAACTGAGGTGGAGCTGATGAAAAGTAATCAGATCTGAATATGCATTGAAAGTCAACATATCCCAACTCATGTAGCATTTGTGACAAAGGTTTAAAATAGATGAAAAGACGCTAACCATCTCTTATAAAACTCAACTTCTTTAGTCAAGGTAATAACAAAATATGATGTCAACTTCATTTACAAAGGAAAAACAAAACAAAACAAAAACACTTAATCTCTTCCAGAATCTAGACCCAAATTATCTTTACAAATTTCTCTCTCATTGGTTATTTACAAATGCTCATTCTCCTAGTTGCACTACCATATTAGCAAATAACAATTATCCCCTGAACATACTGGATATAATTTGGGGTCATAATCTTAACCAGACTCTCGGTTTTTCTTCTGCATGGAATGTTCTCCACCTATAAAATCCCACCATTCTTTCAAGTCTGTGGGGTCTTGCTTAGCAGCCCAAGTGATCTTTTCCCATGTCCTAAGTTGGAAATGTGTTTTAGTGAAAAGAAATGATAGGGAATAATGAGAAAACTTTGCATTTGTTCGCAGTTTTACCTCTTTGGAAGAGAATGCCTAAAACTTGTAGCAGTATATTTCTTACATCCTCTTAAATCTCTTTTCTAACCAAAAGACCCAAGTCCTACATAAATCAGAAAACAAGATTACTATAGTGGAAGTAGAAATTGGAAGCATGCTGGTAATCATGCATATTGAAAAGTGCAGTTTTTCACAGATTAGTGACTGCTGAGAGAAACAGACAACCAATAGACACGGGTAGAAGGAAGATAAACCTGCAATACTGCAGAGATGTGCCTGAAAACACTGAACAGGTTTTGAAATACGAACTAGAAAGAATGAACTGACTTAACCTGCTCCTTGTGAACCTATGGAAAAAAACTAACTCCCACTCATAAACAGGAGAAAGATCAAGAGCAATCATTCATCCAGTATTCTTTTCCTTTTCTTTTCTTTTTGTGGGGGTGGGAGAGAAACAGGGTCTCATTCTGTTGCCCAGGCTGGAGTGCAATGGCACAATCATAGCTCACTGCAGCCTCAAACTCCTGGGCTCAAGTTATCCTCCCACCTCATCCTTCTGAGTAGAGCTGAACTACAGGTGCACACCACCACACTGGCTATTTTTTTTTTTTTTTTTTTTTTTTTTGAGAGAGATGGGGATTTTTTGAGAGAGATGGGGATTTACTTTATTGCCAAGGCTCATCTTAAACTCTTGGGCTCAAGTGATCCTCCTGTCTCATAATCTAACAAAATCTGTGTTTTAATAAATCTCATAATATTCAATGCCATGGAACATGAAAGAAAAAAAGTACCACATAGTAAAGTAGAAGAATAAGCATTTGGAGACTTAAAAGAAGCATATGTCTGAAAAAGATCTAGTGAAAGATCTGGAAGAAGAGTTAAGAAAATTATTCAGCATGTGTGTGTGTGTGTGTGTGTGTGTGTGTGTGTCTACGCGTAATATATATACCTATATATTCCCTGTGAATCAAGAGCAATATATTCAAAACACAGCTATTTATCAACTATCAAAAAATAAACATAGTTAATACTAAAAGCAAATAGTATGAGTGAACTTTATTTTGATGGAGACTTTTTCCCCGCAATGTAAGTGACCTGGGTTTGGTTGAAAGTAGATAATCCATTGTGAAAGTGCAGTCATTTTATCAATTGAGTACTAAATTATCATTCTGCTTCCGGTGTAACTGTGCCACCTATTTTATTTCACAATTGCTATCTTGTCACTAATCCTAGCCATTGCTTATTTTTATCTTCTTCCATAACAAAAGAACATAACATTAAAGATGTATGCCATTTGTTCTTTTCTCAGTGCCCTTTGAACACAGTCTCATAGCAACACATAACATGTACCTTATTTTATTATACTGGTTTGATAATCAGTCACCCTACTATACACACTCTCATCTCTGAGGCAAGAGCACCCATTTTATTTTGGAACTTCAGTGTCTAGCGTAGTATCTGGCACATAGTATGTAATCAACAATGTATGTTGAATTAATCATAATTTAAGAACATTAATCACAAAAATGTTTTGCACACTGGAAGAGTTCTGTTACTATGTAAAGTGACATTTGCTTTGAAACTTAGACTGAAATAAAAATGGATTTTGAAGGAGTTTGTAAAGTAAATCTACTCCAAAATACCTCTTCTACCATTTCTCAAAATCATGTTCTTGCTCAAAATAAAATCCCCTTGGAAATCAACCATGTCATCAAGAAAACCTGTCCAAGCACTCAGGTTAAATTTGTGCTGTCTCAGAAATAGCAGTCAGCCTTCATAAAAGGCACAACCGACATATGTAATGGATGTGAGAAACTGCAGATTGATGCCTTTGAGCTAAGAAATTAATTGAACGCACTTCTGTGTTCTCCCTGATTCACTGGATAGAGCTAATAACTCACAAGATAAGAAAACATATGTCCACGGGAAAAAAGAGAGCCATGGTTACCAATGCTTCTGGTAAAGGTCCTGTGGTATATAGAAGAAATTTAGGTGGTTCAAGGAAGAATATGAAATGAGATTAATCTCTTGAGAGTAAATCTAAGAAATCCTTTAAAAGATATCCATGTTTTCCTTCACAAAACTGAATCAAACTTCAACCTCTTACAATATCTCAAGCTGACCATATCTAATTGTCCAAAAACTATTGCCAGACATCTTGCTGTTGTTCCACAAAGTGATGGAATTGTATGAAGCAACCCCAAATACCTTCAAATCAGATGCTCATAGTGCAGGATGACAGGATAACATACATATGATGAATGCAGGGAAAGGGGATATTTCAATCCCAAACAAAATAATCACAGTGTAAATAAATTAAGACAGCTTCTGGTCAGATGACCTTAGCATACTTTCTTCCATTTCCAGCAATCAGGCCTCAGACCCTGATATGGTTTGGCTCTGTCTCCCCGCCCAAATCTCATGTTGAATCACTATTCCCAGTGTTGCGGGAGGGACCTGGTGGGAGGAGATTGGATCATGGGGTGAATATCCCCTCTGCTGTTCTCATAATAGTGGGTGAGTTTTGATGAGGTCTGATTTTTTTAAAAGGGTATGGCACTTCCCCCTTTGCTCTCTCCTGTCACCATGTGAAAAAGGTTCTTTCTTCCCCTCCACCTTCCTCCATGATTGCATGTTCCCTGAGGCCTCCCTAGCCATGCCTCCTGTACAGCCTGCAGAACTGTGAGTCGATTAAACCTCTTTCCTTCATAAGTTACCCAGTCTCAGATAGTTCTTCATAGCAGTGTGAGAACAGACTAATACAGACTGATATAATTTGGCTCTGTGTCCCCACCCAAATATCACCTCGAATTGTAATCCACACATGTCAGTGGAGGGGCTTCCAGGAGATGATTGAATCGTAGGGGCACACTTCCCCCTTGCTGTTTCTGTGATACTGAGTTCTCACAAGAGTTGTTTGAAAGTGTATGGCACTTCCCCTTTGTGCTCTCTGTCTCTTACTCTACCACTGTAAGACATACTTGCATCCCCTTTGCCCTTCTGCCACAATTGTAAGTTTCCTGAGGCTCCCTCAGTCATGTTCCTGTTAAGCATGCAGAACTGTGAATCAATTAAACCTCTTTTTTTCATACATTACCCAGTATCAGGTAGTTATTTATAGCAGTGAATAAACAGACACATACTTGAGAATCTGTACTATCTATAATCCCTAAGCTAAAAGTGGTGTAATTTAGGATATAAAGCAGAGAATAAATTCTTATGAATATAACAATGTTTTCTCAATTCTCTCTTTGTTCATTTTCCTTAAATGTATGCTTTTCATATTTACTCTATTTTCTTCCCTCCATGCCCCCACCTTGATCTCCACTTTCTAATAACCTATTCAAGCAGCATTTATCGAGAATCTACTATACTGTTCTATACACTGAAGATAAAATGTTAAATACTCTAAAGGACAAGGAAACATGCCTTTCCTGGTATACAAGGTGTTCCTGACAGTCAGAGAACCTAAGAAATGAAGACATTCACATTATGTAATGAAACAAAAAACTTGAAGAATTTTATGAACTAAATAAACCACATGCTATTAAAGTTAACAAAAAAAGAGAGAAGATAGAAAAACTCGTTAATAAATAAAAAGGAGGTTACCAAAGGAAATTAAAATAATAGGCACAATTTTATGTTAGTAAATTATAAAATTTCAATAAAGTAGATGATATTCTGGAAAAGAAAACTGACTCAAAGTAGATGAATCCTAATCTTAACAATAATAGTATTGGGTGATTTTGAAAAAATTATCAGAAGCTAAATTCCAAGAAAGTTGTCATAACCAAGCAATAAAATAAAGTAGGTGATATTCTGGAAAAGAAAACTGACTCAAAGTAGATGAATCCTAATCTTAACAATAATAGTATTGGGTGATTTTGAAAAAATTGTCGAAAGCTAAATTTCAAGAAAGTTGTCATAAACAAGCAATTCCAAATGACCAATAGTTCAAACTACATTGGAAGAGATCACTTCCTTACTATGCAAATTATTACAGAGAATAAAAAACATATGAATAGTTCCCAATTCACACTCTAAGGATGCATAGCCATGATATAAAAAAGCTATAAAAATCAGATAATAATTAAAAAAGAGAAAAATTGATAGTTTCACTACAAGAAGTAAAATTATCTCAAAAACATCATTTATAAAACTAATGTGAAAACTATAAGCTGGTAGCAATATTTGGTATATATATGAGACAAATATAGTGGCTACATAAAAAAAAAGAATAAAAACACTTTAACATGGTTAGGCAATACCAAAAGGATCTATGATCTCAACCAAGTCATAGAAAGCAGAATTTCTCTTCCCCAAGTTTGGTCATAGAAACTTGAATCCATTTGCCCCAAAGCAACCCATAAAATCAAAAAAAAAGGTCACTCTCTTCCTTCTCTCTTCTCCCTTGAAGACTCTCTCTCCAGAAGGGTTCTTCCCCAAGCCTGGGAGGAATGAATGGTACCCAAAGAGGACAAGATAAATCTGAATAGATAGAACTTGCTAGGTTTCCCCTCTCAGTTTATTACTCTTAGTTTTACCTTTTAGTCCAATCACATTTCTGCAAGGCTGCACATTCTTCAACAAACCCAAGCATAAAAATAGACTGTTTTCCCTGAGTCTTTCAGTATTCATGTCTGAAGACTCCCATATTACACATATTACTTCAGTATCACACCTTACTGTAGCAGTACAATAATAATACGATTGTGTTTTTTTTTGTTTTGTTTTTTTGTTTGTTTGTTTTGTTTTGTTTTTTGAGATGGATTCTCACTCTCAAAAAGTCACCCAGGCTGAAGTGCAGTGGCAGGATCTCGGCTCACTGCAACTTCTGCCTCCTGGGTTCAAGTGATTCTCCTCCCTCAGCCTCCTGAGTAGCTGGGACTACAGGCACTCACCACCATGCCCAGCTAATTTTTTTTGTATCTTTGTTAGAGACAGGGTTTCACCACATTGGCCAGGCTGGTCTTGAACTCCTGACCTTGTGATCTGCCTGCCTTGGCCTCCCAAAGCGCTGGGATTAAAGGCGTGAGCCACCATGCCCAGCCAATAATAAGAGATTTAATTTGAGAAGTGAAATAAGAGGCATTCTAATTATAATACTTGAGAGAATTGTGGTATTTCCTCCGGGATTCAGAGATGAAGGGTTCACTCTTATCTTTCAGGAATAATTGAGGAAAAGTTTTATACTAGAGACAAAGGAATTGACCAGATTACTTGTACAAAGACATTTCTGCTCCACTGTTCTGAATACCTGAACTTTTCCTACCCTAATTTTTAAGTTTCTCTAGCACCAGTGCAGTGGTGTATGCCTTTAGTCCCAGCTACTCAGGAGGCTGAGGCAGGAGCATCGTTCAAGCCTAGGTGTTCTGAGTTGTAGTGAGCTATGTTGATTGGGTGTCTACACTAAGTTTGGCATCAATATGGTGACCTCCTGGCAGCAGGGAACCACCAGGTTGTCAAAGGAGGGGAGAACCAGCCCTAGTCAGAAATGGGGTAGGTCAAAACTTCATTGCTGATCAGTAGTAGGATTGTGCCTGTGAATAGCCACTGCACTCCAGCCTGGGCAACATAGTGAACTCTGTCTCTGAAAAAAATAAAATACTAATAAATAAATAAAGTTTTTCTAGCTTTTAAAAGGCTAAGGGAAGATAACTTTTATTTCAGTATTTGCCTTCCAATGGTAATATTTCAAACTGACATAAAAAGGAAAATGCAAAAAAGAAAAACAAGTCAGATATACATGATCTGATGCAAATACAAGGAATCCTAAATATGGGTTGCCAACTAATAATACTTCCTAGAGTTAGAGGGATTGTGAGAAAGTCTATCAATAACAAATCTGGAAAGGAAGCCGGGTGTTAATCCTGTGAGTCTGTCAAGTTTTCATTTCCACAGTGTGTTTTTTTTCTTCCATTAGTAGGTCTCCTCTAATTCCAAAGGGTATGAAGAAAGAAATATGAAGTAAGGTATGAAGAAAGAAAACCAATTACCAAGAAAAAATCAGAATAACGCTAAGAATGTTTTTCTCCTTCGATTTTGATAAGTGGCTTTATGTGATTCAGTTATTTTTATCCACTGGTTTAATGATACTCATTTTACTTACATAATTCTCATTTCAATGATAGTTTTCCTTTATGTTTATAGTGCATAGTATAGACATAGCATACAATATATATCTTGATAGTTTACTTTGGAAAATTGATATGATAGTGAGTATTGATTTTAATTAAAAAAGCAAGCTCAGATTAGCCAAACATTTGCCTTATAGTAATTGAATTACCCCTCCTATTCTAAACTGCAAAGTAATGACGCCTTATCCCATTAATCAGTTAATTCCTAAAACTGCCTAATTATTAATCTGAATGAAGATTTTAAAATCAAACATAATTCCTAGCTTTTATATAAATAACATATACATTATTTTGGAAGCTAATGAGTTTCACTGGCCCAGCTATTATGTAAATTTTTTATTGCCAGATGTATCTAAACATTTCTTCATGATCATTTTCAAATGCAAATATAAACCAGGAAATTTGCAAATGCTAACCTTAATAAGCAACTATTTAAAACAATTTTCTTACTAAAATTTCCTATCTGAAAATAGTACAAATGCAATTTATTTTTAAGTAGTAATAAGCACATTAAAATTTTAAAAAGAGCTATACTCTTATTTCTGGTAGAGTTTATTTCTAAATTTCCAGCTAGGAAAAACAGGAAATACACTACAGCAAACATACAAGGTATTTCCTGGAAATTTTGATGATGATGATATTATTAAAATATTTACAAATTCTTGAGGTCAACATACTAGTAAACAGTCATTTTCTCTCTTTGCACCCTTGAAGATAAGAGGTAGACAGTGTTATTGCATCCTGCACAGCGTGGTTACAAATCATAGACTGTCAAAATCAAGATGCAGATTGCAACTAAAACGCTATGGCACCTTGGTGTATAGCCCAAGAGATTTAAATCAAAAGATCCTATACCCTGAGTTATGTTGCTGAGAGAGAAACCTGTGTTTACCTATTGGTTTGAATAAATTATAAATTATATCTTCTGGACAAACTTTTCCATGTGAGGTTCAGAAAAACAAGCAATAAATTCAGTTGAGATTATTCAGTATTCTTTTCATTGTTTATTTATTATACTCACCAAAATTTGAACCAGGATTTCACAGAAAATTTCCTTCTTATTCCCTCAGTAACTTGATGAGCCATATTCAGGATTTATCTGAACATCATGAGTCTACTAGACTTCTACATATGCATCAATGTGTGAAACTGTGAAGAATACAGAGAAATAGAAAATGTGGTCCCAGGGAACCTTGATATACTCAGTTAAATCTTCATCTGGTGCCAGAGCATTTGAGAGCACCAACTGATAAAGTAGCAACTGCCAGGGGACATGGAGGTTGTATTTGCCTTTTTGTTTTCTTTTCTTCCACATACTTCTACAACCCTGAGAGTTGGAAAGACACACTCTAAGGTCAGCCACTTTACTGACTTTAACAATATATGAAAATATTTCAAGAACACTTTTAAAAACTTCTGGACACTGTGACAAGATACCCAGTGATAACTAACCTCACCTTCTGTTTCTAACACAAGTATGGAGTTTGAGGGTTTATGTGGGAAACATAGGCTCTTAGACCCCTAAAAGTTCATTGAAAAATCAGTGACATGTGGCAGATTGATTTACACAAGAAAAAACATAAAAACTTATTTAACTTGTATACACAGGAGCCTTCAAAATGAAGACCCAACTTTCTGATAAGGTTACTGAAGCTTATATATTGATACCCTCTTGAGGTTACAGAAGGAATGGGGTCTTGGATTCTGGTAAAACAGGTTATGGGAAGGGGAGAATAGGAGTTCTATTGAGAGAGAGAGTGGAGGAATTCTATTGAGGGGCAATAAGTGGTTATTGGTGAAAATGATTATATCAGGGAACTTGTAAATAGTTCTCTTTGGAATTTAAACAATTGATATTTGGAGATGGTCATTATTTTGAAAAAAGATCTGTTGAAGTGTGGCTACAGCTTTGATCTTATAGGGAAGATAAGAAAACTTTTTTCCTTTGATAGGCCTGGATTTTAAGCAAATAAAAGAATTTCACCTTCTTTTGGAAAGACTGTGGGGAGGAGGGGAAGATCAAAGAGACACTGAGATTTCTTCTTCAGATCAGCATGTTAACATGACATATTTTGGGGTATTGGGTTCTGAACTCCAACATGTTCCTTTTATAAATATCTCTAGTAGACAAAAATAGCACATCTCACAGATATCTACCAGCAAGTTTTCTATACCATTTTTAAGAAAAAAGGTTGGGAAATGATAGCTTCCTATAAAAAACATATAGATCTAGTACTTTTAAAGGTCCAGTTTAATTTTGACAACATCGGATCATCCTCAACCATATAAAAGACCAATCACAAGGAAATCTTTTATACTCTTAGAGTCATTGTGACTATATATTTGAAATAACATAAAATTACTTGGTTTATATCAATGTTTCTAAAATTAGGGTTTACCTGCATATTGCACATCTATAATTCAATGATAATTTGAAAACAAAAATTTTCTTAACCATATGAATGAGCACATTATAATGGCGTTGGACTTGAAAAATCTTAAATTACAGTTGTGTTTTCAATCATGTAAAGGTCAAAAACTATTATTTTAATTTTTGGAGCCAATACTAAGAGAACCATGTCAGTTTATTTAATGTCTAAAAACATCAGGATACCTAGCAGTTTGTATAGAGAAAGGAAATGGGAGAATTGAATAGGTATACAATATAGATAGCGTAAAAATCAAAACAATTATTGCATTAATCATCAGTACCATATTTATGTTGCTTACAGCAACTTAGTTTCAGCACAATTATATGACTTCTTATAATATGAAATTATATAAATAAATCTGAGGCATCAAAAACCCAAGAAACTTTTAGAGAATCACCCATCACACATCTGAGAATTTATTGATGAGAGAAGATTTTCAAAGGAAATATGCAGGTTTAGAGAATGCTTTAGTGTTTCTATTTTATGACATTCCTCTAGTACAGGTAAAAAGGGTATTAAGAGAGTCTCACTCTGTGTGTGTGTGTGTGTGTGTATTAAGAGAGTCTCACTGTGTGAGTGTGTGTGTGTGTGTGTGTGTATGTGTGTGTGTGTGTTTTCCAAGATGGCAAATTAGAGGCAGTGTTAACATGCCTCTCCAACTTGGAAAGACAAAGTAGTGACCAGAGATTCACACTGTGAACTTTTTTCCAAGAAGCAATGCAGGAACTTAACAGGAAAATTGAAAGAAAACACAGACCCTTTGAAAGAAGCAACAGGGTATAGCCTACACCATGAGCAGGGAAAAAAATTGTAAGTCTCTAGCATGTGAGAAATGGGGAGACTGCCTCCAAGATATACACTCCTTCTGGGGAACATAACAATTCAGCCCATGGGGGAAGGTCTTAACCCTACTCAGTGCTGAAGGTCATATAGGAAGTGATGGGGAATCGAAAAGTAGGAGGGACAGCAGGAAGAGCCTTGCAGGCATTCCCAGTCTTCAGTGCAGACTGAGGGAAGCCATTCCTGATTCCACATCACAAGGCACCTCGCAGAAGTTAGCCAACTACCTCAGGGAGTGGTGGTAGGTGAAAAGAAGCTCCCAACTGAAATTCCTAATATAATCTCGAGTAGGAAGGAACTCCCTTGGCCAGAACCAGGGGGTGAGTGGGAAGTGTGCTGCAACCATGGGCACAGGAGCTGGGAACCCTGGCTGTTTGGGCAACAGGGAGGGGCATGACCTGAAAGCAATGGTTCCTGTGTCTGTGGAGAAAGCATATGACTTGGTATCTCCAGAATTCTGAGTGTAGACTGCCTGGAATTTAGCTAGCTGCTCCTAGCAAACACTGCAACACTTTCATGAGAAACTTGCCTTGCCAAGTGCATGGGATATGGGTGAGACTTACTGCCACCTGCTATTTCCCACTCCCTGTACAAACTGTTCTTTGTTGCAGAGGCAGCTGCACCCCTTCCTAGAACATTACCCTAGAGACCAGAGAACAGTCCCTCAATTCCCAAAGGAGCCTCTGCTTGCCCTGCATGTAGAGAGCCAGAGTTCAGACCTGCCTGATTCAGCCCCCACCTGGCTTTGCCTTTCAACCCACCCGGGTAGCTTAACACAACGGACAGAAATGTTTGGGAGCCCAGCGGCCCCGCCCATCACTTGAGAAACCAGAGTACCTCCCATGGGTAACATAAGGCAAACATGAATACCACCACTACTACTGCAGCTAGTACTCTTTTGCAAGTCCCACCTCCTGACTGAAGAAGAACTGACACAGTTCATTATAGCATCTATAGGTAGAATAATCTGCGCCCAGGAATGAGAAAACTTGTGGAAAACCTCAGCTATCACCATTGCCTGCACTACCCTGACTAACCAGGAGGTCCTGACCATCTTATTACTACTACAACTGGCATTTGAGAAAGCCAAAGGCTATTTATAACCAAGGAATCTCAGAGTCTACATCACTCCCCTGCCACCCTTATCAAAATAGGTCCTGCTGGGAGACTTGAGATTAGGTCACATCATTGGATCCCTTGCAGACATTCCCCAGCACCAGCCTCGTGCTCTATAATCAAGAAATTCATACAGTCTTCACCCCTGAAAACATAAAAAACTGAATTAAGCTACAATAAACTAAAAATTAAATTTACATCCTTAAAGGGGAAACAACACAGTCAAATAAAAAATAAATTCAAGAATAATTAGAAGAAATAGTTTTCCCAAATGATTAGGACCCAGAAAAATCATTCTGGTAATCTGACAAAACAGAGTTCTATACTACCCCAAAAAGATCACACTAGCTTTCCAGTAATGGATCTAAACCAACATGAAACTTTTGATGCAAGATAAAGAATTCAAAAGGTTGATTGTTAAACTACTCAAGGAGATACCAAAGAAAAGAGAAAACCAACATACATTTTTAAAAATTCAAGATATTAATGAAAAATTTTCTAATTTGATATTTTAAAGAAAATCCAAGTAGAACTTTTGAAAATAAAAGACACATTTAAGGAATTACAAAATGCAGTGAAAAGTTTCAACAATAGACTAGAACACGCAGAAGAAAAAATTCAGAGCTCTAAGACATGGCTTTTGAATTAACTCAGTCAAACAAAAATAAAGAAAAAAAGAATAAAAAGAATTAAACAAAATATCCAAGAAATATGGGATTATATAAAATTTCCAAACCTAAGAATAACTGGTGTTCCTGAGGGGAGAAGAGAAAGCGAAATTTGGTAAAATTTATTTGAGAGAATAATTGAGGAAATCTTCTCTGGCCTTGATAGAGATTTAGATATCCAAATACAACAAGCTCAAAGAACTCCCGGGAGATTCATCACAAAAAAGACTTCACCAATGAACATAGTCATCAGGATATCTAAATTCAATGTAAAGGAAAGAATTCTGAGAGTAGTGAGACAAAAGCACCAGGTAACCATTAAAGGAAAACTTACCAGACTAACAGTGGATTTCTCACAAGAAACCTTATAAGCCAGTAGGGATTGTGGCCATATCTTTAGCCTCCTTAAACAGAATTAATGTCAGCCAAGAATTTTGGGTCCAGCAAAACTAAGTCTCCTAAATGAGGAAAAAATAAACCCACTTTTCAGACAAATAAATGCTAGGAGGTATTTGTCACTACTAGACCAGCCCTAAGAAAATGCTAAAAAGGAATTCTAAATCCTGAAACTTAAGATATTCACCTGAATAGAAACTCTTGAAAGCGTAAACTCACAGGGCCTATAAACAATAACACAATAAAGAAAAAAAAAGTGTCTAGGTAATGATTAAGATAATGACTGAAGCAGTAACTCACTTCTCAGTATGAAAATTGAATATAAATGGCCTAAACACCCCACTTAAAAGATACAGATTAACCAAATGGATTTTTAAAAATGCATACCAAATATCTGTTGTCTTCAAGAGACTCACCTAACATGTAAAGATTCATATAAACTAAAAGTAAAGGGATATGAAAAGATATTCCATTCAAATGGAAACCAAAAGCTAGCAGGAGTAGATATTCTCATATCAGATAAAACACACTTTAAAGCAACAGCAGGAAATAAAAAGGGCAAAGAAGGCCTCTGTATAATGATAAAAGAATCAATCCAATAAGAAGATATTACCATCTTGAATTTATATGCTCCTAACACTGGAGCTCCCAAATTTATAAAACAATTGCTATGAGCCCTAATAAATGAGATAGAAGGTAACACAATAATAGTCAATGATTCAACTCTCCACTGACAGCACTAGAATGGTTATTGAGACAGAAAGTCAGCAAAGAAACAATGACTTCAACTATGCTCTAGAACAAATGGACCTAACAGATATTTACAGAATATTGTATTCAAGAACTTCAGAAAACACATTCTTCTCATTAGCACATGAAACATTTTCCAAGATAGATCATATGACAGGCCACAAACCAAGTCTCAATAAATTTTAAAAAATCAAAATCATATCAAGCATCCTCTAAGACCACATTGAACTAAAACTGGAAATTGACTCAAAACGGAGCGCTCACAATTACACAAATACATGAACATCAAATAATCTGCTCTTGAATGATCTCCGGGTCAACATCAAATCAAAATGGAAATTCAAAAATTATTTGAACTGAAAGATATAGCAACAAAATTTATCAGAACCTCCGAGATACAGCAAAAGCAGTGCTAAGACGAAAGTTCATAGCATTATGTGCCTGCACTAAAACACCTGAAAGAGCACAAGTGGACAATCTAATGTCACACCTCAAGGAACTAGAGAAAGAAGAACAACCCAAACCCAGAAAAAGAAAATGAATTAAAAAATCAGAGCAAAACTAAATAATTTTTTAAAAAACGAAAAAAGGAAGAAAAAGCGGGTTCTTTGAAATGATAAACAAAACAAAACTGATAGACCATTAGTGAGATTAACCAAAAAAAAAAAAAAAAGAAGAAGAGAGAAAATCCAAGTAAGTTCAATTAGAAATGAAATGGGAGATATTATAATCAATACCACAGAAATACAAAAGATCATAGATCATTCAAGGCTACTATGAACACCTGTGTGCACACAGACTAGAAAATCTAGAGGATATGGATAAATTTCTGGAAATATACAATCCTGCTAGATTAAATTAGAAAGAAATATAAACTCTGAACAGACCAATAACAAGTAGCATGATTGAAACAGTAATAAAAAAATTGCCAACATAAAAAAATCCAGGACCAGATGAATACACAGCTCAATTTTAACAAACATTCATTCAAAGAAGTGGTACCAGTCCTACTGTAAGTATTTCAAAAGATAGAAAAATAGGGAATCTTGTCTGAATCGTTTTGTGAACCCAGTGTCATCCTAATATCAAAACAAGGAAAGGACATAATGAAAAAAGGAAATTACAGACCAATATCCTGATGAACATAGATCCAAAACTTCTCAACAAAATAATAGCTAACCAAATCCAACAGCATATCAAAAAAACCAAAAACCAAAACAACAACAACAAAGAAAAAAAGAAGAAACAACCAAGAAACACATCAGGACCAAGTGGGTTTCATACCAGGGAGGCAGGATGATTTAACATGCTCATCAATAAATGTGATACATCACATAAACAAAATTAAAAATAAAAATTATATTATCATGTCAATAGACACAGAAAAGCATTTGACAAAATCCAGCATCCCTTTAAGATTAAAACCCTCACAAAACTGGCATAGAAGTGAAATACCTCGAGGTAATAAAATCTATCTATGACAAACCCACAGCCGAAATTATATTGGATGGGAAAAAGTTGAAAGCATTCACCCCAAGAGCTGGAACAAGGACACCCACCTTCATGACTTCTATTCAACATAATACTGAAAGTCCTAGTCAGAGCTATGAGACAGGAGAAAGAAATAAAGGGCATTCAAATTGGTGAAGAGGAAGTCAAACCACTGTTGTTCACCAATGATATAGTCATATTCTTAGAAAACCCAAAAGACTTTCCCAGAAAGCTCCTGGATCGGATAAACAAATTTAATAAAGTCTCAGGATGCAAAATCAATATACGCAAATCAGTAGCATTGCTCTACACCAACAACGATGAAGCTCAGAATTGAATCAAAAACTCAATCCCTTTTACAACAGCAGCAAAAAATAAAATAAAATACATAGGAATAACATAACCAAGGAGGTTAAAGATTTCTACAAGGAAAATTACAACACACTGCTGAAAGAAATGATTGATGACGCAAACAAAGGGAAACATATTCCATGCTCATGGATGGGTAGAATCGGTATTGTGAAAATGAGCATACTGCCCAGAGCAACCTACAGATTCAATGCAATTCCCATCAAAATGTTATCACCATTATTCACAGAACTAGATAAAACAGTCCTAAAATTTGTATGAAACCAATAAAGAGCCTGCATAGCAAAACCAAGAATAATCAAAAAGAACAAATCTGGAGGCATCACATTGCCTGACTTCAAACTATACTACAAGACTATATAGTTACCAAAATGGGATGGCACTGGTATAAAAATAGGCACATAGACAAATGGAACAGATTTGAGAACCTACAAATGAAGCCAAATACAGCCAACTGATCTTTGACAAAGCAAACAAAATTACAAACTGGGGAAAGGGTACCCTATTCAATAAATGATGTTTGGATAATTGGCAAGTCACATGGAGAAGAATGAAACTGGATCCTCATCTCTCACCTTATACAAAAATCAACTTCAGATGGATCAAAGACTTACATCTAACACCTGAAACCATAACAACTGTAGAAAACAACATTAGAAAAACTCTTCTAGACTTTGGCTTAGGCAAAGAGTTCATGACCAAGAACCCAAAAGGAAATGCAACAAAAACAAAACTAAATAGATGAGACCAAATTAAACTAAAATTCTCCTGCACACTAAAAGAAATAATCAGCAGAGTAAACAGACAACCTACAGAGTGGGAGAAAATATTTAGAAACTATGCATCTGACAAAGGACTAATATCCAGTATCTATAAGTAACTCAGACAAATCAGGAAAATCAAGGAAAAGACAAATCAAGGACAAAGATCCAATCAAAAAGCAGACGAAAGATATAAATAGATAATTCTCAAAAGAAGATATACAAATGACCAACAAACATATGAAAAACTGCTCAACATCACTAATTATCAGGGAAATACAAATTAAAACCACAGTGAGATACCAACTTATTCTTGCAAAAATGGCCATAATTTAAAAAAAAACCTAGATGTCAGTGTGGGTGTGGTAAGAAAAGAAACAATTTTACACTGCTGGTGGGAATGCAAACTAGCACAACCACTATGGGAAACAGTATGGAGATTCCTTAAAGAACTAAAAGTAGAACTACCTTTTAATCCAGCAATCTCACTACTGGGTATCTACTCCACAACAAAAGAAGTCATTATATGAAAAAGACTCTTGCATACACATGCTTATAGCAGCACAATTTGCAACTGCAAAAACGTGAAAGCAGCCTAAATGCCCAATGAATGAATAAAGAAAATGTGGTATATACACACCATGGAATACTACTCAGCCATAATAAGGAATGAAGTAACGGCAATTGCAGCAACTTGGATGGATTTGGAGGTGATTGTTCTAAGTTAAGTAACTCAGGAATGAAAAACCAAATAGCAATGGCATATGTTCCCACTCATAAATGAGAGTTAAGCTATGAGGATGCAAAGGCATAAGAATGACAAAATTGACTTTGGGGATTCAGAGAGAATTTGGGAGGGTGATGAGGGATAAAAGACTATATATTGGGTACAGTGTATACTTTATGGGTGATGGGTACACCAAAACCTCAGAAATCACCACTAAAGAACTTATTCATGTAACCAAAAACCCCCTATTCTCAAAAAACTATTGAAAGTTTTAAAAAGTCTGAAAGGTTACAAATAACCTAATGCCACTCCCCAAGGAACTAGAGAAACAACAACAAACTGGATCCATAGCTAGCAGAAGAAAAAAAAAAAAAAGATCAGAGCAGAACTAAATGAAATTGAAATAAAGAAAAAGAAGATCAGATGATAAATTAAACAAAAAGATGGTTCTTTGAAAAGTTGAACAAATTTGATAGACCATTAGCCAAGGTTAACCAAGAAAAGATAGAAGATTCAAGTAATCTCAATTGGAAATGCAAATGGAGACATTACAAGCAACAACACACAAACACAAAACATCATTTGAGACTACTATCAACACCTCTATGCACATAAACTAGAAAATTTAGAGGAAATGGATAAATTCCTGGAAATATACAACCCACCTAGATTAAATCAGGAATAAATAGAAACTCTGAGCAGACCAATAAGAAGCAGTGAGATTGAATCAGTAATTTAAAAATTCCCAACAACAACAAAACAAAGCCCAGGGCCAGCTGGATTCAAAGCTGAATTCTTCCAGACATTCAAAGAATAACTGGTGCCAATTCTACTGAAATTATTCCAAATGATTGAGAAAGAGAGAGTCCTCCCTAACTCATTCTATGAAGTTGGTATCAACCTGATACCAACACCAGAAAAGCACATAACGATGAAAGAAAACTACAGACCAACACCCCTGATGAACATATATACAAAAATGCTCAATAAAGTACTAGCTAACTGAATTCAACAGTATCTCAAAAAGATAATATACCATGATCAAGTAGGTTTCATCCCAGGAATGTAGGGATGGTCTGACATATGCAAGTCAATAAATGTAGCACATCACATAAAAAGAATTAAAAACAAAAATCATATGATGATTTCAATCTATGCAGAAAAAGTATTCTATAAAATTCAGCATTTCTTTATGATACACTCAAAAAACTAGGCATAGAAGGTGCTTACCTCAAAATAATAAAATCTACATATGGCAATCCCACAGCCTACATTATACTGAGTAGGGAAAAGTTGAAAGCATTCCCCCTGAGAACTGGAACAAGACAAAGATGCTCACTTTCACCACTTCTATTCAGCATAGTACTGAAGTATTAGGCAGAGCAATCAGGCAAGAGAAAGAAAGTGCATTCAAATTGAAAAAGCGGAAGTCAAAAATTATCATTGTTCACCAGTGATATGATCATATACCTGGAAAACCCTAAAGACCCATCCAAAAGGCTCCTAGATTTGATAAACAAATATAGTAAAGTCTCAGGTTACAGAATTGATTTACACAAATTAGTACCACGGCTAAACACTAACAATGGCAAAGATGAGTATCAAATTAAGAACTCAATCCCTTTTACAAGAGCTTCAAAAAAAATAAAATACCCTTTTACAAGGAGATGAAAAATCTATACAAGAAGAACACAAAACACTGCTAAAATAAATCATAGATGACACAAACAAATGGAAACACATCCCATGTTCAGGGATTGGAAGAATCAATATTGTGAAAATGACCATATTCCCCAAAGCAGTCCACAGATTTAATGCAATTCCTGTCAAAATACCGATATTGTATTTCACAGAATTAGAGAAAACAGTTATAAAATTCATATGGAACAAAAAAAAAAATACCCAAATAGCCAAAGCAATCCTACACAAAAAGAACAAATTCAGAGGCATCACATTACTGGACTTCAAATTATACTACAAGGCAGCATGGTACTGGTATGAAAGTAGACACACAGATCAATAGAACTAAATAGGGAACACACAAATCCAAATAGTTACCACCAACTGATCTCCAACAAAGCAAACAAAAAAAGTGGGGACAGGACACTTTATTTAATAAATCGTGCAGGGAAAATTGGCTAGCCACATGTAGAAGAATGAAACTGGATCCCTGTCTCTCACCTTACACAAAAATAAACTCAAGATGGATCAAAGACTTAAATCTATGACCTGAAACCATACAAACTCTAGAAGATAACCTAGAAAAAACTCTTCTGGACATTGGCATAGGAAAAGAATTAATGACTAAGACCTCCAAAAGCAAATACAGCAATAATAAAAATAAATAAATAGGACCTAATAAAACTAAAAAGTTCTGTACAGCAAAACAAATAATCATCAGAGTAAACAGACAAAGCACAGCAAGGAAAAAAATATTTGCAAACTATCAATCCAACAAAGGACTAATATCCAGAATATACAAGGAACTCAAACAAATCAGCAAGAAAAGAAATCCCATCAAAAAGTGGGCAAAGGACATGAATTGACATGTCTCAATAAAAAGATATACAAATGTCCAACAAACATATGAAAAATGCTCAGCAGCACTAATTAGGGAAATGCAAATTAAAACCACAATGCAATACCACCTTACTCCTTCAAGACTGGCCATTGTTAAAGAGTCAAAAAAAATAGACATTGGTGTGGATGTGGTGAAAAGGGAACACTTATACACTGCTGGTGGGAGCGTAAGCTAGTACAGCCTCCATGGAAAACAGTAAGGAGATTTCTTAAAGAACTAAAAGTAAATCTATTATCTAACATCCAACGCAACAATCCTACTGTTGGGTGTCTACCAAAGGAAAAGTCATTACACCAAAAGGCATCTGCACATGCATGTTTATTGCAGCACAATTCATAGTAGCAAACATATAGAACCAACCTAAATGGCCATTGACCAATGAGTGGATGAAGAAAATGCGGTGTATATACACCATGGAATACTACTCAGCCTTTAAAATGAACTAAATAGTATATTTTGCAGCAACTTGGATGGATGGAGCTGGAGGTCATTATTCTTAGTGAAGTAACTTAGGAATGAAACACTAAATAACATATGTTCTCACTTACAAATGTGAGCTAAGCTATGGAAACACAAAGGCATACAGAGTGATATAATGGGCTATGGAGACTCAGAAGAGGGAGAGTGTGAGGGGCAGTGAGGGATGAAACACTACAGAGTGGGCACAATGTACATTATTTTGGTGATAGGTACACTAAAATCTCAGACTTCACCCCTAAACAATTCATCCATGTATGCAAAAACCACTTGTGCCCCAAAAGCTATTGAAATAAAAAAAAATAGTATTTAAAAATTTCCTCTGAATTTTGAAAATATCAATCCATTGTCTTTTGGCTCAGTCTTACTCTACAGATAATATTGAAATTGCCAGTATGATAGTGGAGAAATGATAATACATTTTAATTTGCATTTTAAAATGAACTACCTTGTCTATATATTGGCTGTCCCCTGTGGTCAGCCTCTTTTTTTCCTTGTACCAACCTTAAAGATAGCACTCAAAATTTATTTACAAATCTCCTTTAAAGAGAAACATTTTAAAAACCATAATGTTCAACATAGAATTCATTTGATATTTTCTAGGGGAAACAGAGGTGGAGGTTTGTATTGCCCAGCATTTGGCATTTAAATTAATTCCTCATTACACGTTCTAAATTTCCTCCTTTTTTTAATTGGTTGATTTTTTTTTCATTTTAGAAATTAAGGATCAATTACATATAATAAAATTTATCCTTTTAGTATACAGTTCTGTGAGTTTTATTAACATACACAGTTGTGTAACCATACACAGTTATGTAACCAGAATAGTCCCACCACTCCCAAAAATTTCTCCCTGCTTCTTTGTGGTCAATCTCTCCTCTAATCCCTACACCCTGACAACCACTGATCTGTTTTCTTTGTTGTTTTGCCTGTGAAATATTGTCAAATAAATGGAATCATAGAGGTAAAAAATAACACGACAGTGATACAGTCCCATTGTGATAATGATGGCAATATTTTCCAGAATGCAATATAGACCTTGTGAAAGTAAAATAAAAACTTGGGACCCCAATTCACTATGCCAAAAGAAAAATGTTAAGGTGAAAGCTGAGTCATGCAAGAAGCTGCCTTTCCTTTTGTTCCTAAGCAGATAGCTATAGATAAAAAGTTAAATATTTCCACAAGTTAAATAGCTATAGATAAAAGTTAAGTATTTCCATATCTTATGTAAAGTATGAGACAAATACATAACTGACTATTCCCTACCTGCTCCTTTTCTCTTGCAATATGTGAATTACCATATCCTCCCTGTTCCCTCTCCATTTTTGCCCCAATTTTTTTTAAGTTTTTTTTTTTTTTTTAATTTTTTTGAGACAGAGTCTGTCTGTGTCACCCATGCTGGAGTACAGTGGCATGATCTCGGCTCACTACCACCTTTGCCTCCCGGGTTCAAGTGATTCTCATGTCTCAGTCTCCAGAGTAGCTGGGATTACAGACATTCGCATTTGACAGAGTTTAGTGATGAATTTTCCCGGGACTCAATGGACACAGGAAGGGGAACATCACACACCGGGGCCTGTGGTGGGGTGGGGGTAGGGGGGAGGGACAGCATTAGGAGATATACCTAATGTAAATGATGAGTTAATGGGTGCAGCACACCCATATGGCACATGTATACATATGTAACAAACCTGCATGTTGTGCACATGTACCCTAGAACTTAAAGTATAATTAAAAAAAAAAAAAAAGAAGTTAGGATGACATTGAACAAATCCTGGTAAAAAACACTCCAGAGGTGTAGTTCCTAAGAGTGTGGTTTGGGCTTCTTTGGAGTACACATTATCAGCATCAGGGAATGCTACTATGTAGGTCTCTGTGGTATATCCCCAAAGGTTTATAAAGTGACCCACAGGAGAAATTAAAAACATGCGGTTTCTGCCATAACAGATGCTATGATCAGATTTCAAGAGAACCAGTCAGGTAAGGCTGTCCTTTCCTCCTAAATACTTTTTCCCATGTCCCAGACCCAGAAGAAATAGGAGCAGCAGAGGTGAGGATCAGGCTATGAAGCAGGGAAAGATAGCACAGAATGCACTGCCTTCTCTATGGGGTTTACAGTATCGAAGTTCAGGATTCAACTAGAGAAGGAAGCAAAATATTAAGTAAGAGACTGGAGTTTTTATTTTGCTGTGAATTGGATTTATACATAGCATAAATATAAGGTACATATATTTCCTTTCAGACTCATTGAAAAACAACATGTTCAAATTATTTTTAAATAGTTTTAATTAATTTTGAAATTACAGAAAAGTTGCAAGTACAAGTCATTTTTTCCTAAATTATTTGAAAATAGTGTTAATGCAATCATCACCTTGTAATACTTCAGCATGCTATTTTTATAAACAAGGACTTTTTATATATAAGTATAATGCAGCCATCAAAATCAGAATACAAATACTGACACATTGCTAGCATCAAATCCTCACATTCCACTTAATTTTTGTGGTTGTCCCGATAACATCCTTTATAGCAAAAAGATTTAACCCAGGAATGCAAATTGCATTTAGCTGTCATGTTTCTCTAATTCCCTTCAATCTGGAAGAGTTTCTTAGTCTACCTTGACTCCCACATCCTAATTCTTTTGAAAATTATAGGCCAGTTATTCTATAGATTGCCCAGCAATTTAGATTTGTCTCATGCTTCCTAGCGATATGATCCAAGTTATGTATCTTTGGCAAGAATATCATGGAAGAGACACTATATTTTTCTTAGTTTGCCTAAGGTGGTGTTACCGGCGGCGATGAATCCATATAGGTCCGCAGCAACCTCAATACTTGCCTCCTCAGAAGAAAGAATTCAACTGAGGGGCATAAGGCATAAGGAGAGGCAGAGGCAAGTGTTAGAGCAGAAGTGAAAGATTAATGAAAACTTTAGAGCAGGAATGAAAGGAAATAAAGTACACCTGGAAGAGGACCAAGTGGGTGACTTGAGAGATCAAGTGCATAGTTTGACTTTTTGACTTGGGGTTTTGTACGTTGGCCTGCTTCCAGGTCTTGTGCTCCTTCTTCCTTGATTCTTCCCTTGCGGAGTGGACTGTCTGCATGCACAGTGGCCTGCCAGCACTTGGAAGGTGCTGCAAGCACAGTGTGTTTACTGGAGTTGTACACATGCTCACTTGAGGTGTCTTTCCTTACCAGTCAAATGTCCCTAGAAGGTCATATACCAGTTAAACTCCACCATTTTGCCTCTTAATGCACATGTTTGAGCCCACTTGCCTAACTCACGAGATCTTATTGGGAAACTGCTGATCACCAGTTTCAGGTTTTTTCTATATATTGGGAGACTGCCTTTCCCTGGTGCAGGCTGCGACCAATTATTATTTTACAGAAACAGTGTAACAACCGCCTGCCTGTCACCTGGTGGTTGCCTAACATTCCTGGTGGCAGAGAGTAGGGGAGCCCTCTCCAGTTCTGCTCATGTCTGACTAGCTACCTACTGTAACTGTGGCACACAATTTCATTTTGTCCCATTACTGTGATGTTATCTTTGGTTATTTGATTAAGGTCACAATGGATTTTCTAGTAAGTAAAAAATAAAATTATTTCAACACCTGAAAGTGACTGAAAAAATTAGCCCCACTATGCCATCAAAGGACTGAGTGAAAAAATCCCATGTGGTCTGTTTATAATAAAGGCAATTGTAAAAAATAGAATGAAGCTATCTGTTTGCACTCTGTAGACTCAAATAAAATTAAATCACGGCAAATCAAAACAAATCAGGCCCCAAAAAGGGATATTTGCTTTGATTTTCATTTTATAGTTTAATAAGTATTAAAGATTTATATTGCTTTATGATTGTACTTATCTAAATAATAGTAGTAACATTATAACACAAATAATACAGTCAGATGCAGTGGCTTACACTTGTAATCCTAGCACTTTGGGAGGCTGAGGCAGACGGATCACTTGAGGCCAGGAGTTCAAGGCTAGCCTGGGCAACATGGCGAAACCCCATCTCTAATAAAAATACAAACATTAGCTGGACATGGTGGCAGGCACCTGTAATCCCAGCTACTTGGGTGGTTGAGGCAGGAGAATTGCTTGAACCTGGGAGACAGAGGTTGCAATGGGCCGAGATCACACCAGTACACTCCAGCCTAAGTGACAGAGAGAGACTCTGTCTCAAAAAATAATAATAATAAATACTGAGATCTGTGAGAGCATAGTTTTAAAGGTCTAAACTAATCTGAATTTGGTGAGGGAGAGAAACTATTTAAATCTGTTCATTTTGAGACAGAGTAGGAACAGGACTCGGTGGCAACTCGTTCCCACTAGAGCATTCTTTCATGCATTCCCACTGATCACAGAACTCACACCACTACCTCACTAATGCCATAATGTTTAACCATGCCTTTTACTGAAAGAATTCCAGGAAGTGGCCTTAAGAGATAACCAAGGTTGCAGAGTGTCCCACTTCAGGCAGGAATGCTGAACAATTGATTTATAGCCTTTTTGCTCACAGACCAGACCATCAGGTGGCCCATTACTCAAGATAACCATCACAACCAGATAATGCCGGCCCATATGCCTCACCCCTCACATACTTTGACTAGCTCAACCTGCACACCCTACCGTGATGTCAATTCCCATGCTTAAAAAAAAAAAAAAAGCTCTACCTCTAGTTCTTTTCAGGGACTCAGTCAAGGAATTCTCTTTCTCTCTCTCTCTCTCTCTCTCTCTCTCTCTCTCTCTCTCTCTCGCTGCCTCGCTTAAGTCTGGGCGTAACCTCCAATTAAGAATTAAGTCTTATTTGGAAAACTCTTTTGGCCTGTGTCAATTTCTGTTGCATAGAGAGCTCAAGAACCTGTGGTCTGTAACAACGTCACTTAAAACAATTTTGAGTTTCCAAAGGTGGAGAGACTACAGGTTTTTAGTGGCAGATCCAGAAAACAAACCACATCTCATAGCTCCCAGCCTTATTATCATTTACCCAAATGGCAGTCAGCCAGTTATGCCAAACCCTCTTTTCTCTCTACCTTCTGAAGTTGGGGCACCTAGTAACAATAATCATATTTTAATAACAACACCATGTATTGACTACGTTATATGTGTCAGGAATTAGCCTAAGTATTGAATATGTATCATTTCATTACCTTCTCACGACAAGTCAATGAAGGAAGTCCTGTAGGTATCCTAAATTAAAATAAAAGGAACCCGAGGCCTGAAAAAGGAAAGGAATTTCCGCCACAGCCACAAGATTTCCAAGTGGTGACGTCATTACAGGAGCAGACAGTAGGATGTGAGAGTCAGTGTTCTTGACTATCTTGGCACACTGCCCCTCTGCCTGCGCTCTGGGATTCTGCTTTGATAGATTTTACTGCTTTGTGTTGGAATTATCTGTGTGAGTGGTTGTTGTTTTGCTTTGTTTTGTTTTTTTTCCCACATCTCTCTCTAACCAGAGCACAAATTCCACAAGGAAAAGAATTGTCTTTTTCATTTCTTTCATTTGTTTAACATAATATTGGACACATGGAAGAAGTAATAACTATTAAAATTGAATTAATTAATTCAGTTAATTAAATGAAAGAGAGGACAAAAGGATGCTAAATGCAGAAATCACGGTGTTAGAAATGTGAAAATCTGACCACAATAAAAAAAAAAGGTTTTAATCTGTGAATGAGTAAGTCTAAAGCACATAGATCATTACAAATGAAGGCAAAAGTTTTTAAGTCTTCTGCAGGAGATTAATTAGGACCTGAATCTGAAGATGGAAATGTTAAACTCCATAAAATAGATACAGAAACAACTGCAGTAAGAAAGAAATAATATGAAATATGAGATGGTGAATTGACAAGAAGATTTAGAATTAATTATAATGATTGGTTTTTCAATTGCTCAGAATCAAGTTGGAGGAGGACTGAATAGCTCCAAGGACATCCAGCCATGGTTGAATTAAGTATGGAGCTATTATCATGGTGGGGAAGACAAATATAAGATAAAAAGCCTATTGTTTTAATAGCATGAATTTGACAAAGCAGTGAGTCAAAATATGCAATCATATCAGTTGGTAGTTTTGCCAACTGACCTAATTGGTTGGCTGATTAAACTGACTAGGAAAGTTTTTGGACAAACATATGTGCAAACAAATATAGTCTGAATCAACCAATCAAAAAGCTAGTGTTTATTTAATACATCTATGAACTGGCACATCTATTAAGTAAATTAATATACGTTTGGGGAATTTGTGGCTTTCACCAGGTGTTTGGCTACTGGCAATAGGTAATTATATCACCAATAAACATTCTGTACAGTTGTTGCTTTATTTACCCACCAGTATAAAAATGGAGCAAGGATGAAAGAATAATTATTGTACTCTAGTAAAACTCTGACTCAAAAGCATATTTTAAAAGACCCAGTTTAAAAGCCTACTTGCAAACCATGTGGAAATGTGTTTAATCCTGTTCTAAATCGCACTGCTAAAGTAACAGAAAGTAGGTAATAAGTTATAAAAGTTAGAGGGATGAAAAAGAAATAGAAAGCAGGTCACATAAGCTCAAATGGTCCATTGAAGAGCTTGTCACAGAATTTATGATGTCTGGCTGTAAAAATAAAAACGTTTTACAATCCTGATTAAATCTAAAGACAAAATAAATAACATGGGAAAAATAGAGCCTACATTATTAGAAGACAAAGAGAAGGATCTTTCAAAACAGCAAAGGGGCACATTTTCTGCAGTTGAATTGCTGTGCCAGAGGTTTGCAGGTTTGGGTTAGGGCAAGGAAAATAGCTGCCTGTGATCTGACCACCTGGTGAGGCTCAAGCAGCTACAGCGATGCCGATCTGAGGACCTTTTTCCAGTGGCTTTCTAGGTGGAAAGACTAATTAGTGAGGGAAGTCAGGGGTACAGCTTTAATGTGAAGCTTGGTCAAGCTCCATGTCATTTTTTTCTGACGTGGAAGAATTTTCACATCTATGAATAAATTTCAACATTCCATCACATCAACACCAACACTTTCCATAGAAGTATGATTTGTTTTTCCATTAAAGATATATGAGAGTGTGTGCTGTTTTTTCTTTGAAAGTACCTGCCTCTGATGACAGGGCTCATGCCTTTCCTTGAATCTGATGACAGCCCAGGCATGAGCATGGGCAGGTAGCTCCTATAAATATTTAAGTGATTCCCCTGGTCTTTGAGTTATTGCCACTAGATGAAAAGGAAATATTGATGTTTAGAGCTCACCCAAGAAATCCCTGAAAAACAATGGCTCCTCCAGAGAAGTTTGCCTAGCTCTGACATAGAGCATCATGTCTCTATTAGTCTGCACTGACTACTCTGTAGTCTGAAAACACTGAAAGGAAGGTGAGAGCCACCATTTCTACACTGTCAATTCACAAGGTATTGGTAAGGCATATAAGGACAGTATTTTACAACACTAAAATTTCAAACCTCTGACTCCACACATTATCCAAGGAGCTGTGCCTGGTGGTTCCAGCTCATAGTTGCTGTAAGAGAAAAGCAGCTATTTTTATTTTTAAAGCCAGACATCATTTATTTTAGTTTTGATGGAATGGTAAGTAAACCCATTTAGCCAAATGTACTCAGTATTTTCTTTTCTGATTTCAGTGTCTAGGATAATTAAGCAAACACAATCTATAAGCAGCTAATAATCATCCCGAGAATATTCTTAAATATGCTCAAAATAACAAAATATAAACCCCTTAGTGTGTTTTAAAATGTACATAATTTACATAAATAATTCTGACTGCTCAATGGTTCAGCAATATGCTTTTTGCATTTACTATCATCTCTGAGATCTGCCCACGTTACTACTTGCTCTTAACCTGGTCGTCCAGTATGCTGACAGCAGGGCACACCAACTTTGCTAAAAAATATCTGGGTATTATAATTCCAAACTAAGAAACTTACCTGCACAGCAAAGATAGCCAGATGCTGAAACCCTGAAGAAAGTACTAAAGTGATATTTGCCACCTGAAACCTTCCGAACCATCATAGTTATTGCTTGCTGATCAACTGCAGTCTGAGGCTGTGCTTTTGTAATATGGGGCAGAAATGGTTTGATTTATTCCTCAGCTTTAAGAGACCTACCACATTTTTCTTCCCTGGCACCTCATTCATCAATATTTAGATGCTGTGCTAGATTGGGCTCTGTCTGGGAACAAAATCTTCCATTCCACGCTCAAGCATTGGTCTCTATTTGCTAAGCTCTAGTTTATTCTATATGCTGTATAATATTCCATTATAAGAATTGTCTAAAATTTATTTCTCTATTCTCTTGTTGATGGATATTTGGGGTTGTTTTAATTTTTTTCTTATTATTAGTACAGATTTTACCACGTTGAAAACTATTGTTTTGTCACCCTGTGTACAGAAGGGCATCATGGCAAAGTCAGCCCCAACACAATCAAAAGAAATGTGTGTCAGTTATTCAGTTAACTACTCAGCTAACAGGAATGTTTTGCTCTGGTAAACAATTACCTCTAACCCCTTTACAGTTCCTCAACATCACATTCACTTTCATTCTGAATAAATATTGTGAGTCACCTTGTTTACAAATGTATATGATTGATTTTTCGAATGTGTATCTTCAACTTCCTCTTTCAAAGTTTGTTTGTTTCCAGTATATACCTTCCCTATCCTGCTGACTACCAAGGACTTCCTGAATTCATGTACTTGCATGTAGAGAGAAGGAAGAAATACCTTGAATTTACTCAGTCATTTTGTGTAAAGCTTCGAATTTTGATATGTTAAAAAAAATGCGTTATGGTCATTGCTAGCTCGAGCTGTGAGTCACCCTCCTCCCTGCATTTCCATTATTATTTTTTAAAGTGAAATTCTTAATGTGTGGCCTTGTTCCATAATAATACATACCTAAAATGGAATTTTTGGTACTAATATATGCACATATGCAAATTTAATACATACTGCCAAAGTAGTTTTAACATTTTGGTATCATTAATAATCTCATCATCGATGAACAATAGTTTTCTTTTTTGCTTGTCAATGCTAGATATAGTCATAATATTTTTATCAAGCTGATGCAACAGAAAGATATTTCACTGTAATTTACTGTGTAAGTTATTATTAATAAATCTATAGATCTTATACACATATTTATTAGCCTTATTTTCTGTGGGTTTGTCTTTTTCATATTATTGTATGGAAATTCTTAATTTATCTTAGACATTTATCATTTGTTATCTCTGTTACAAAAACCTTCTACAGGTCTATTTCTTGTCTTAATTTTGCTGATGGTCTTTAGAATTTTCTATTTTGATAGAGTTAAACTTATGCATTTTTTTTCTTTATGATTTGTATTTTATCATGACTTTATTGAAGGGTCAAAAATATTGTATTTTTGTTAATTTAAGATAGATGTGATATATGCAAGAGAGAGAGAGACAGATGAATAGACAGATAACTTCATTTCAGAAGGATCAAAACAATGGCATCATTTTAAGAATACGAATGTCTTAATAAACCCTCAGTTATATTAAATATTAATGTTTCTTTTAATTTTTGTCAATTTGATATTTTTAAAGACTTGATGTTTTAAATTACATTTTCATTTATATTAAAATAACTGAAGTCGTTTTTTTGTTTGTTTGAGACAGAGTCTCACTCCGTCGCCCAGGCTGGAGTTCAGTGGCACGATCTCAGCTCACTGCAACCTCTGCCTCCCGGGTTCAAGTCATTCTCCTGACTCAGTCTCCAAGTAGCTGGGACGATAGGGGCACACCACCACGCATGGCTAATTTTTGTATTTTTAGTAGAGACGGGGTTTCACCATATTGGCCAGGCTGATCTCGAACTCCTGACCTTGTGATCTGCCTGCCTTGACATCCTGAAGTGCTGGGATTACGGGTGTGAGCCACCGCGCCTGGCCTAAAGTGTCTTTAAAGACTATCTTGAGTTCTTTTTATGTGAATTCTGTTTATTTTGAGATGCTAATGTTATCCTTATTGTTGTGTAATATATTTTATAACAACAATATGACATCTTTTTTAAATGATATAGAGAAATATTTGTTTATAGGGATTTTGATAATCAGAAATATTTTACAGCCAAGAAGCATATGGAAAGATGCTTGGCATCACTAATCATTAGGGAAATGCAATTCAAAACCACAAGTAACTGTAAACTCACACTTTTAGGATGACTACTATTAAAAATAAAAGAGAAAATAACAAGTGTTAGGAAGAATGTGGAGAAACTGGAAACCCTCTATACTGTTGTTGAGAATGTAAAACAGTACAGCTGCTATAGAAAGCAGTATGACAGTTTCTCAAAAATTAAAAATAGGATTACCATATGATCCAGTAATTTCATTTCTGGTGATATATTCAAAAGAATTGAAAGCAGGGTCGTAAAGAGATATTTGTGCATCCATTTGCTCACAGCATTATTCGCAATATCCAACAGGGGGAAGCAACCCAAATGTCCATCAAAGAAGAAATGGTTAAAGAAAATATAGTATGTGCATACAATGGATTATTCAGCCTTAAAATGGGTTGAAATTCTGACACATACTACAACACGTAAGAGGTTTTTTTTAGTAAATATATTTATTTGATGTAGGTATATTTGGTTTATTGAGTAAGTTGGACCTGGCAAGGTGCAAAAAAGAAACGTGATCTTTTCTTGACCATTGCCTTTATGCAATCTTCTGAATACTTTGTCACTGTTCTAAATGAGGTTTTGCATTTTCTTTCTTGCCACACTCACATATTAAAAGTTAAAGTCAAGTGCAAGTCTCTCATTTCATTTGAAACTTGCTGCCTCACTCAGCTAAGGTCTGACTTAGTCTTTAACTTTTACCACTGGCTGTTCCAGTGATGAGGGAAAGAAGGTAGATGGAGAGTGGTAAAAGCAAGATTTTCCTTAACCAATACCATTGTAATCTGTTATTCATGGCCCTTAGATGTGGCCAGGATTCCTTGTCCTTGGGAAGTGAGCATGCTTAGTGTGTTTAGGAAGTTGTATGCATGCCCATCTGAGACTTTCTTCCCTTTTCCAGCAGTGTTCCCCCAGAAGGTCGTATTCTGCCATTTTGTCTCTTCATGCACATATTCAGGAAGTTGCATGTCCCTGGCACCTGACATTCCTAGTGAGTGGGGGAAGAGCCGTCTCCTGCCCCACTCATGCCTGTCTAACTACCTGTAACACTTTGATTGAGTCTTACAAATACTGATAAGTAGTGTTTTTACTTCATTCAGTACTTCATAATTTCCTAAGAGTTCCTCTACAATAAAAGAAATATTTATCACAGGTTCCAAATATAAGAGATTTTTTTAAAGCTGTCCTTTTGTTATGAATTTCTCACTTCACTGAATTATGGTCAAAGAACATAGTCATAACACAATGCCAATTCTTCAGGATTTATTAATGCTTCTGTTGTGGCCTTGTCTATGGTATCTCCCATGAATTGACTAAAAGAATACTTATTGTTGTCGTTGGGTATATATTTCTACATACAGTTAACATGTTTTTAATGTGTTACTTAAATCTAATATATTAATAGGTTTGTCTTCTAGATCTCTCAGCTTAAACCACAACTTTTGATATATCTATTTTTCCTGAGCATTGTTGTGTCACATGTTTTAGGGCTGTGTTACTGAAACACCAGAGGTTTGGTCTAGATCCTGCTTCTCACTACACAGAAAGCCAATCACTGAGGCAATGAGCATTGCCAGGGAAGAAGGCTTTACGTGGGGGTTGTAGTCCAGAAGATAGGAGATCAGTCTCAAATCCATCTTCTCAACTGATTAAAATTAGAAGTTAATATAATGGGGAAGAAATGTAACTATGTGTAAGAAAACAGGCATTAGGGAATAGTGAAGAAGAGGAGGTGGTGAAAAGGAAGCAGATGGTTGAATAGGCAATCATGAGGGATGAGGGCGCTGGTGTCTTATTGTTCAGATGCAATAGCCTCATAAGTTTCAGTCCCTTGACATTATTTGGGAGGACTGATGATTGGTGTTCTGAGAAAGGAACTCGTATAAGACAAATGTAACATTCTCAAGCTTTGAGATTGGGAGGGGCAATTTCTATGTTTATTCAAAAGAAACCATAACCTCATGTCTGTGGGACAACTGGGCCCATTTCAGTTGCACTGATATTCTGCAAATTACATGCATGATCATCATACCTTCTTGAGCTAATATTTCTTTTACCAGTAAATTATATATTTCATTATTCCTACTATACTTTCACCTTAATGTCTACTTGGTGCATTATTAGAATAATTATCTCAGATTTCACTCAGATTTACTTTTCCTCCTTCATATCGTTGTTTAAACGCCACATTTTCAAAGAGGCCTTTCCAGGTCTCTGGCTTATTTGTTTGTTTTCTGCCCATGAATGCTTATTCATATTCAAACGAACACACTCAGTCATGTATGCATGCATACGTGTGTGAGTAGTTATCTCAGTTTGTATTTGTTCTTGATTTCCTTCGGTAACAATAAATGGGGCTTCCTTCTGAAGGACTTAGGTTAATTAAACCATAAAGAGGCAATAGCTTGAATTCAGATAGTTCATTTTATTCTATAGCCAACCATATATTTTTACTAAGTAGGGATTATATGATTATATTCCCAAATGAGAGAGATATTTTGTTTTCTTGTGCTATGTCTTGGTTTTGATGGGGAAATTTCTTTAATTCTGTCTTCCACTAAGCAACAGCACCCAAGCATTCTGACAACTTCTCTCCATGACTACGAAGATTCAGAAGTGAATTGACTGTGGGGACAGTTTAATCTTTCAGGTGTCATAGAAAGTTTCTTGCAGTTTCTACACAGAGTGTGGGTAGTAAGATATATTTCCATCTGAGAGTCCTTGAGGACAAATCACTTATAGTGGATGCTAACTTATTTATAATTATTAGGAAGTCTTTAGAAGGTTTAAAAAAACTGAGGCCAAAGTCATTAAATCAATGTGATCTTGAAATCTGGACTAATCTGAAGACTAGATGGGGGTGCATTATGAAATTTCTTAAAAGTATAAATATTATATAAACAGTAAAAGACAGCTTTCAGTCCTGCTCAGACCAAATGATGTCACCTCATCATGTATTTGTTGCCTTCTCCTACCATGTTCTTTCCTGTCTCCCTGTATGCTGGCTAAACTGTCCCTGTGTGGATTTACTCAGGTAACTTCCAGGCCTCTGTTTTATCAAATTGCAACACCCTACCCTCCTTACCCCTCTCCCTGCTTTACTTTCCACTATAGTATTTTTCAAGTGTCAACAAAGACAGAATGTAACTACTCATGTAGTTTGTTGTCTGTCTTCCCTGAGTTTAACTCAGAAAATACACTAAACAGATATTTCATCTGTTTTGCTCTCTGCTGTAACATCACAGTTGGAAGAGGAGCTCAACACCTAGAAGGCTTTCCATAAATATTTGTTGAATGAATAAACACTTCCATATCCCTCTTTTTTACATGTATATCTTGTAGACAGTGATTTCAGTTATTTGCATGTTTGTTTTAAGCCCCTATTCCCATGTTTCTGTATTCTGCTATGTGTTAAGGGGACTGAAAGCCTGCAAGTGACATTTCCTAGGATCTCATGCCAACTGGCTTCCTGTCAAGTTCTGCTAACGGGAATCCTAATAGGAATTCGTAAGTTGGAGGAGGGAAAAAATATCTCTCACCTGTTTTCAGTTTGTGACAGTCTTCAGGGGCAGCAGCAGCAGTGACAGAACAACAGAGCTACAGCATAGACACAGAGGACAGCACTGGTATTTGTTACAGTGTAGGTTATGGGTCTATCCCTGGCCAAAAAGGAAAGTCTTTGGTGCACTCTGAATAGGATGTTACAGCAGCTCCATCAATTTATTGACAGGTATAGAAACCTGGACTTTAGCCCAGAATTGTCAACTTGTCAAAGTTTCTGTTCTTTGGCTATCACCCCATCTTTTTTTTATTTTTTTTTTGCTTCTGCTGATCATCCTCTGCATTTTGCTCATTCAACACCTGTGTGACCAATTACCTGAATTTCCTTTAAATATCTTGAGTTTTTTCCTTGATAGGAATTTTGACTAATAAAAACAACATATCATTAAATCTTATTTTTAATTCAATCTCTGTCTCTATATTTTAACTCACAGTAATTAATATTACTCTTATAATTTAGGTTTTCTTGTGTGTAAAGCTTAGTGTTCTATATTACCATATCTTAATTTTTTTCATTTTTTTCCATTCCTACTTTAGATATTAGGAAGGTTACTGTTTTTCAGTTGACTGAAAGTTAAAATTTATGCTTTCTAAGATGTGTGTGTTTTATAGTTTAATGTCTTGAAAACCAGAATGGTTTGAAGTGTATGGCATTGTATGATCATTACTGGCCAGGTGGTAATTGTGACATAGTTGCCACTTCCTGAACACGTAGAAATATCAAAAGTTTGAGCATCAAAACCCACAGAATTAGTGTCAGCAGTCTGAAGAAAATCCCAGAGAAAATATTGAAGAGTAGAGTATTTTTAACCCCTAGAAATGAAATGATATGCGGAAAGAAGTTGACAGAGGTGGTGAACTGGAGAACTGTAGCAACATCCCTAAACGAAGCCTAAAGTAGACCTCCTCTAACTGCAAAACAGAGTAGTTTTACTTCTTCTATAAATTCTTTTAAAAATATGACATCATCACTCTTTATGGTACAGTGAATTATTTTGTCCAGAAAAATACAAATATCAATGATGCTAAGTTAAGAAGTAGCTTAGAAGAGTTGGACTCTTGTAAAGAAGTTTTAATAATATCTTATCTGATTTTACTTCATTTCTTCTTTCTGTGTTTTCATAAAATGATGATGTCTAAAAAACTCTTTGAATATAAATAAATATTCTATCTGATAAGAAAGCACATAGTGTCATAATTGGATCCATCCTTCATCATGGTAAATGAAATGATGGCACATTTTACAACTGATGGCATCTTAAACTCTATGTAACACAGCAGACATACTATTTTTAATTCTGTCTAATTAAAATTTAGAGTTGTTTTATTTGCAACTATAAATTTCTTAAATTTATTACTGTGTACATATTTTTCTTGAACTGGACAATTACTCTCAGCCCACACTGGTCTCCAGCACTCCTTATATCCCCATTATTTTAGAATCACCAAGAATTTTAATTCTGGAATGTTATGGGGTTCATTTGTTTAATTTGTTTGTATCTGTTTGGTTATATTTTTGTTTATTAAGATAATAGTATTGCTAAGCTATAACTCCACAGTGTTACTTCTTCTTAGATTTATTTCTCTTTTTTGCTAGAATTCTGTCTCCAAGAGTAATTTCAAAAGTCATTTTTGTGTGGCAAATTTTCTGAAGTTCATTGAGCTGAGCATCAGAAAATAAAGATATTTCACTTTCGTAGCTAAATATTAGTCTATTTGAAAAATTCTACACTCAAAATTCTTCACCTTCAGTATTTTTTTCATTTAAGTCTTTATTTCATCTAGTAATAACTTTCTCCCCATGCCATTTATTAAGTAAAGATATCCCTTCAGTGTCAGTTTGTAATTCTTCTATTAGCATATACTTAGTTCAGAGATACATCAATGCATATTCCATTCCATTTTTCTGCACATTATTTTGTCAGTACTACCCTATAAACTGTTAGAACTCTGATAGAGTAACATGTGGGATTATTTCATTACAGTATCTCCATATATCAACTACCAGTTCTAGAACATCTTTTCTTCCTCTGCAACCACCCCCGCCTTTGTTTGCAGAGGACAATCCCCAAATTACATATAGTTAAACTCTATAATATCTTGCAGATGTAAGAATATAACCATGAAGAAACTAAAAGAGCTGGTTTTGTCTCCTCCAACTACCAGAAGTGACTTCATAAATAAAAACAGAAAGAAAAAGACGCAAATCTCTTAGGAGGATGAGAGCTGTTTCTAGGGAAAATGACATGTTCTTCAGTCCTGATTGTCCCCATCCCCAGAAGAATTTCTCTTGCAATTTGTGACTTGAAGATGGTGAAAATTTCTCATCTGAATCTCTCATGGCAACTGATGCTCAGCCAACTTATGCAAAGGAAAAATAAACTCAAATGAGCAAGTAGCAATATGCATGTAACACACACACATATCTAAAACACAACATACATATAGTGGTACAGTTGAAAGGGTATGAGGGAATGCTTAAATATTTTCACAAATGTGCAAGATTGCGTGTCTTTTCTCCAAAAATGGGCCATAAGCCAGCCACGAAAGGTAAAGGGGCAGGGGAAGGAAATGGCTGGCTGCCACCTTTAAGGAACAGCTTGGCAGAGAATTGAGCCTATATCAGTGGGGACTTTTGGGCTCACACTTGGTAGACCTCTTCTCTAGAATCCCTCATGGCTGGCAGTGAGGCGGGTGCCCAGCTGGGTCCCCACGTGGGCCACATGACAGAATCAGCTATGGGGTAGCACTAGCTCCACAGGCCAGTTGGGGGAGGACACAAGCAGCTGGAGCCCACAGAGCTTTGTGACCTAGCTGGTGACACTTGATAATTAAACTATGATTGTGACTTTAAAGTTCTCTGGCTGAGTGCAGTGACTCACGCCTGTTATCTCAGCATTTTGGGATGCCAAGACAGGTGGATTATTTGAGGTCAGGAGTTCAAGACCAGCCTGGCCAACATGGTAAAACCCCATCTCTACTAAAAATACACACACACCCACAAAATGCTGGGCGTGGTGGTGCGCAACTGTAGTCCCAGCTACTTGGGAGAGTGAGGCAGGAGAATCGCTTGAACCCGGGAGACAGAGGTTGCAGTGATCTGAGATCATACCACTGCACTCCAGCCTGGGCAACAGAGCGAGACTCCATCTCAGAAAAGTAAATAAATAAAATAATAAAATTATCTAACCAAGTTTACTACAGTCAAATAAACCATATAGCTTACACTGTTGCATAATGCCAGCTCAAAAATAGAGATAATATAGGTTGTGATTAAAATCATTTGGGATTTTTGGTATGGGATTATCATTTGGCTTGTGGGATTATGCTGGGATTATGGTTTGTGAGTAAAATCATGTACAAATATGATTGATAACTGTTCAGTTAATTCTTATAATGTTCTACTAAGATACAAGAGATTTTATTTTTACTTTTTCAACATTTCTGGAATATACAGTGGTAATACAAATCAAATGTATATCATTTAACACAATAATTCCATGTCTAGGAACCCATTTGAAGATACTATGTGTAGATGTGCTTATTAAAGTATAATTTTTTATTGGCTACAAATAGATTTTTATTTTAAGTATTTAATAATAGAAACATATGACTATGATTTGATTTTGTCACCACTTTAGACATCCCCAAAACTTTGTCTTACAGGGATTTTCTTTAACTCTCTTGTAACCAGGGAGGCTTGCATTAATGAACAAATGTGTGGGTGATTTGTTTACTTATAACTTTTAATTATAAATTTCATATTTTACAGCAGTTTGGACAGAAAAAAAAATCTATCTTGAATCATTTCTGTCATTTAGGCTATTCTAAATTTACTTTTTAGCCTAATATTTAATGGAGTGGGGGAAGATTTTATAAAAATTAAAAAATAAGTTTTGATATCTCTTTTAGGATAACAAACTTTACATATAAATTAATAATTAAGTTTTATAAGCTATGTTATTCTAATTTTGTATGTCTTATTTAGATGTTTGGACTCAACCAGTCGAAGGCAACAGCAGTTATCTTAGATCATGTATCTTTCCATTTCTTTTCTTTTTTTTTTTTTGAGACAAGGTCTCACTCAGGCTGGAGTGCAGCCGTGTAATCAAGGCTCACTGCAGCCTCTACCTCCTGGGCTCAAGTGATTCTTCCACCACAGCCTCCCAAGTGGCTGGGACTACACACAAGAACCACCATGGCTGGCTAATTTTTTCTTTATTTTCTGTAGAGATGAGGTCTCACTACATTGCCCAGGCTGGTCTTGTACTCCTGGACTCAAGCAGTCCTCCCACCTCACCCTCCCAAAGTTTTGGGATTATGGGTGTCAGCTACAGAACCCAGCCATTTCTTTTTTAAGGATTTGTCTTTGAATTATATATATTGATACATTATTAAGCATAGCTAAAAGAGCCCATGAGTATTATATTTTTATTTAAATATAAATAACAGGTTTTAGCCCATTCAATTATTCTTGCAATGAATTCTCAACTTTGTCTGAAATTAAAATTGCAACCGAAGCTTTCTTTTTCAAATTTGAGGAATGCTGTCCATCCATTTATTTTCAATAATTCTGATTCATGTAGACGTAGATAATTAGATTATTTTGCTCATTACACTCAAATTGCCAATGTTTATGTTCAGTAGAATGCTTTATATTTGTTGACAAAATTGTCATGCTTTTCCTTACTTCTGTCAGTTTGTTTTATGCTTTATTTTCTGGAAGAAGTAGTTTTACATTTTTCTGTTTCTATTTATTTCTTTAATTGTATTAGTCAAGGTTCTCCAGAGAAACAGAACCAATTTCATTTGTAGATATATAGATAGATAGATGATAGATAGATAGATAGATATAAATATATGCATATATACACAAATAAACACACACATATATATATACATATGCACACACATGAATATATATATAAAGATTTATTATGAAAAATTAACTCATGCAATTATGGAGGCTGAAAAGTTCTAGAATCTGGCATCTACAATATAGAGACCCAGGAAAGCCAGTGGTTTAATTCTAGTCTGAGTCCACAGTCTTGAGAACCAGGAGGTAATGATGGAACTGTGAAACTCCCAGTGTCACTCATGGAGAGCATTGTTTACAAAAGCCTGGCCTCCCGCTTACTTCCTCTCTCACTATACGAAACGCCTGCTCCCTATTTGCCTTCCACTGTGAGTAAAAGCTTTCCGAGGCTTCACCAGAAGCGGAGCTGATGCTGGTGGCATGCTTATACAGCCCGCAGAACCATGAGCCAAATAAACTTCTTCTCTTTATAAATTACCCAGTCTCAGGCATTCCTTTACAGAAACACAAAACTGGTTAATACACCATTTCTTTTGAAAATATTGATTGCATTTAGTTTAACAAACAATATTTACAATAATAATTTAGATTGACCTGAAATACTGTTTTTGATGTACACAACCTGGTTTTGTTTTCATTTAATGACCTATTATTGTGTTTTCAACTTTGATTTATCTCCCACTTGACTAATATATGGCTTCCATAAAACTTTCAAGGGTACACATGCAATATTTTTTGGAGAACTCTACATAACCTAACCATGGCATTTTAGTAAATAGCAACTTATCTAATCCAAAATTCCTGAGTCTAGAGGACAAGCCCCTGCCACAGAAGTGGGTGTCAGTGACCGGTCTTGCATTGCTCATTGGGGTGGGCTAAATGACAGGCCCGCCAAATATGTCATTATTCACAGAAGCTGCGAATATGTTACTTTATGCGGCAAAAAGTACTTTGCAGATGTGATTAAATTTAAGGGTCTCAATGCAGAGATCATCCTGGATATCCAAGCATGCCCAATGTAATCACAAGTATGCTTATAAGTGAAGAAGGAAGCAAGGAGAGGACAATCAGAGAAGCAGATGTGACAGTGGAAGCAGAGGCCAGAGTAATGCAGGGCAATGAGCCAGGGAATGTGGGCTATAAATTAGAAAAAGCAAGGAGAAGGATACTCCTCTGGAACATTCAGGGGGAATATAGCCCTACTTGCACATTTTAGAAATCTTTCATTCAGAACATAAGATAATGAATTTGTGTTATTTTCAACAGTTAAGTTTGTCATCATTTGTTACAGCAGCAACAGGAAACAAAGCCACTCTCTGTCGATGACCATACCGTGCCATACCACATAAAAGCCACAACGTGTTGAGGCTTCTGGGCTAAAATAGAGAGAATTTCCTCTCCATGTATAAGGGCTCTCACTTATTGGTATGGAATTTGGCTACTATTGCATCAATTTTTAATGTTCTTTAATGCTTTTTCCACAGGGTCCCCATTCCCATGATAATCCTCAGAATCTCCAGAGTGCTTTCTCATTTCCAATTAGTCAGACCTACTTGTTCCTGCTTTACAGACTTCATTTAACCCCTTAAACTGGGAGATACTACAATCAAACAGCATACATTCAGTTTGCTTCCAACCCAGCCCCTGTGGGCAACCAGACATCTGTGTAACATCCAAAACATGCAAGCAATCCTTGGTTTGCAAAAAAGGCTGGCACACTCCTCCAGTCCTGTCTAAGGCTATGTGGCTAAAGGCAAGACCTCCTGCCCCAGTTTTAGGCCACAGGTGCTTATCTTGGATGCTGTCATTCTTCAAGTTTCATGGGAGAATGTATCCCCTACATGGCTGCCTTCCTCTGCATAACCATGCTCAGTCAAAGTAACTCTTTAAGCTCCCAGAAGTATAACACTTTAGATTTGCTAACGTTTTATCTCCTCTGGTTTAAAAGGGCTAGACATGAATTAATTTTGCTGTCAGCTCATACTTACTCCAGGACTGCTATGCATGTGCGAAGACCAGTTCACAGCTCCGATCTACTTTCAAATACCTCGTGATGGGACTATCAAGGACTTCTCTGGTCTTTTCTGTTTACAAGCCTTGATCAAACCTGGCTCTGTCTATACAACGAGTTTTAATAACTTTTAATCTCAGGGAAGTTTAGGATTTCTATCCTTTGTGTCTCCAAAAGAAACCAAGCTCCTTATGAAATGTTCCCCAATTCTGTCTCTGCAAATATCAACCTCCATTTATCACATTTTAAAAGAATAATCAAAAATTAAGTTGGATCCACTGTCCACCTTGCTACATACACATATACAAACACAATCTCATTGTCCTCAAAGAAGCTTCTTTGACCACCCAAATCTCACAAAGATTTTGTGTGTAAATAATCCTCGCAGTTTTTCTTGCTACTCTTCTGTCGCTAAGACATGATGCGGGATCTAGAGGCCAGAGGACTACCTCTAAAACAAATGTACATGTTTTTGCCTTCTGTTACCCTCTATTTCTGTCTTAGATAGCATTTCGATTGGACACCTTTTGGTCCTCCTTTCTCTGTTTCATGTTCTTTGGATCCCTCCTAGCATTCAGTTTGTATTAGTCTGTTTTCACACTGCTAATATAGACATACCTGAGACTGGGCAGTTTACAAAAGAAAGAGGTTTAATGGACTTACAGTTCCACATGGTTGGGGAGGCTTCACAACCATGGTGGAAGGCAAGGAGGAGTGAGTCACATCTTACATGGATGGTAGCAGGCAAAGAAAGAGTTTGTGGAGGGGAACGCCTCTTTTTAGAACCAACAGATCTCCTGAGACTTATTAACTATCATGAGAACAGCACAAGAAAGACCAGCTTTCATGATTTCATTACCCTCCATCAGGTCCCTCCCACAACACATGAGAATTCAAGAGGAGATATGGATAGGGACACAGTCAAACCATATTATTTCACCCCTGGCCCCTCCCAAATCTCATGTCTTCACATTTCAAAACAAATCATGCCTTCCCAACAGTCGCCCAAAGTCTTAACTCATTTCAGCATTAACTCAGAAATCCACAGTCCAACATCTCATCTGAGACAAAGCAAGTCCCTTCTGCCTATGAGCCGGTAAAATCAAAAGCAAATGAGTTATTTCCTAGATACAATGGGGATGTAGGCACTCAGTAAATACAGCCATTCCAAATAGGAAAAATTGGCCAAAATAAAGGGGCTACAGGCCCCATGCAAGTCCAAAATCGCACGGAGCAAGCAAATCTTAAAGCTCCAAAATGATCTCCTTTCACTCCATGTCTCACATCCAGGTCACACTGATGCAAGAAGTAGATTCCCAAGGTCTTGTGAAGCTCTGCCCCTGTGGCTTTATAGGGTACAGCCTCCCTCCTAGCTGCTTTCACAGGCTAGTGTTGAGGGTCTATGGTTTTTCTGGGTGCACAGTGCAAGCTGTTGTGGATCTACCATTCTGCAGTCTGGAAGACAGTAGACCTCTTCTCACAGCTCCACTAGGCAGTGCCCCAAAGGGGACTGTGTGTGGGGGTTTCAGCCCCACATTTCCCTTCCACACTGCCCTAGCAGAGATTCTCCGTGAGCACCCTGCCCCTGCAGGAAACTTTTGCCAAGACATTCAGGCATTTCCATACATCCTCTGAAACCTAGGCAGAGGTTCCCAAGCCCCATTGATTAACTTCCATGCACCCACAGGCTCAACACCATGTGGTAGCTGCCAAGTTTTGGGATTTGAATCTTCTGAAGCCATATCTTGGCTATATACAGGCCTAAGCTGTATCTTGGCTCCTTTTAGTCATGATGGAGCGGCTGGGATGCAGGGCACCAAGTCCATAGACTGCATATAGCAAAGAGACTCTGGACCTGGCATACAAAACCATTTTTCCCCCTAGGTCTCAAGGCCTTGATGGGAGGGGCTGCCACAAAGGTCTCTGACCTTCCCTGGAGACATTTCCCCCATTGTCTCGGTGATTAACATTTGACTCCTCATTACTTATGCAAATATCAGTAGCCAGCTTGATATTCTCCTCAGAAAACGGGATTTTCTTTTCTATCACATTGTCAGGCTGCAAATTTTCTGAAGTTTTAGGCTCTACTTCCCTTATAAAGCTGAATTCCATTAGCAGCACCCAAGTCACCTCTTGAATGGTTTGCTGCTTAGAAATTTCTTCTGCTAGATACACTAAATCATCTCTCTCAAGTTCAAAGTTCCACAAATCTCCAGACCAGGGGCAAAATGCCACCAGTCTCTTTTCTCAAACATAACGAAAGTCCCCTTTGCTCCATTTCTCAACAAGTTCCTCATCTCCATCTGAGACCATCTCAGCCTGGATTTCATTGTCCATATCATTATCAACATTTTGGTCTAAGCCTTTCAATAAGTTTCTAGGAAGTTCCAAATTTTTCCACATTTTCCTGTCTTCTTCTGAGTCCTCCAAACTGTTCCAGTCTCTGCCTGTTGCTCAGTTGTAAAGTTGCTTTCACATTTTCAGGTACCTTTTCAGTAACAATCCACTCTACTGTTACCAATTGACTGTATTAGTCCATTTTCACTCTGCTGATAAAGACATGCCCAAGACTGGGCAATTTACAAAAGAAAGAGATTTAATGGACTTACAGTTCCACATGGTTAGAAAGGCCTCATAATCAAGGTGGAAGGCAAGGAGGAGCAAGTCACATCTTACATGAATGGCAGCAGGCAAAGAGAGAGAGCTTGTGCAGGGGAACTCTCTTCTTTTTAAAATCATCAGATCTCATGAGACTTATTTGCTATCATGAGAACAAGATGACACTTGGGTGGGGATACAGTCAAATCAAATTATAGCTGTTAGCCCATATGGCTAAATCCTTTGTTATCACTTTGAGTTTTGTCTTATAAAATTTCATCACTTTAATGTTTAATAAATAGTATACAGTTTATTATAAAGCATTCACAATATGTTTTCAGTCATTTTATAATTATGCATTTGCTATATATACACATATGTGAATTATAGCAAAATACATAAACAAAGATTATATGACAAAATGCTAAAAAAATTATTTATAGATGTATATTCTAATTAACTTAATTTTTACTACATGCTCATCTTTATTATATAAAGTTTCTAAAATGAACATATACTATAATTAAAAAGTCAACACTTACAAAAATTCTTAAGAGCCATTTAGTTAATTGGCTAATAAGCTTTGATCACACAATAAAACATAATACCTAATGATAGCAAAATAAAATTTAACTATGTCAATTTTCTGCTCACAAATTCAGTGATAGGACTTAACATCATATACATTCTGAAACTTTTTATAGAAAATTTATAAAACATCCACTTTTTTTGTAAAATTCAGTTGAATATTTCACTGCTACATAGTAAAATGAATTTGTAAAAAATGAACCACCTCAAGAGAATTCAAAGGTATTCTTTTCTTCACATTCTCCTTCCCTTTTCATCAGAAAATGTCACATATTTTTCTCATTGTACTAAATTATAAATATGATAAAGTCTATTTTAAAACATACACTGAACATTCCAGTTTCAGAAATCATAAGGGCAAAAAAAAAAAAAAAAGAGAATGAATCTCTGGTTCATTGCATGAAGCACATCTCATGCTGCATAGTGAGCAAATAATTATTCCTGCAACTGAAGTCTCCTAAAAGCTCTTTCTTTTACCAGCTGCTAAATGATTAATAGTGTTACATTGATAATTTTCTCAAAAGACACTATTAAATGACAGAACACTGTGTCAGAGAAAATGAGTTTGAGGTTCAGGGAAACAAAACACTTTTTCATAGTTTTAAAGGAAACATAGTGAGTATTGAGGAGTTGTATAGACTGCATATCAGCTTTTCATAGTAAACAAGCCTGTGCCAATCCCCATTTTCTCTACTCTGAATGTATCATCTAAACGAAAGCACAGAATTCAGTATCACAAGAAAATGGCTTAGAAAGTTTGTTTTCAGTTCTTAGTGTATGTGTGTGTGTATATACACAAATACATATATTATCTTGATTAAATACCTTAGACTGATATTTTGCATGCAGATATCAAAAATACATACTTCGTTTTCAAACTTTACTACTGACTCGCTTTGTGGCTTTTAATGTATCAACCTTCCACTTCCTCTACTCTTAGCAAAGCTGGCTATTGTGGTGAAAAAAAAAAAGCATGGATTTTAAGGCATGGAAAACCTGGGTTCAAAACAGAGTTAAGAAATTTGCTTATATTCTTCCTCAACTGTAGTCAGCATCCTAAGCTGAGAAATGACAAACATTTACCAATCTCGTTAGATTGAACTAAGATGAAATCAAATCTACAGGTTTTGCGAGTCAGTGATATAAAATAAATCACATTTTCTATACTTCACAAATTCTGATGGCCCTAGCAAGCATTTGCTCTATGTCAGGAAATTTGCATTTTCAAAAATTTCTTTGTTCCAGATAGTACAAAGAATCTTCGTGTATTTCCCATTGTAATCCACAAAAAAATAACAAACAATCCAACAATGTAAAAAAAAAGTGCACTTCAACTAACAGATATATTCCAAGTATGCAAGGCTGGTTCGACATTAAAAAATAACCAATATGGTTTTTTTAAAAAGTCTGTTGTATGCACCGTATCTTGGCAAAAATGAAGAAAAATCCTTCTTTAGAGAATTACATCTAACAAACATAGAAATAATAATAGAATCTATATAAAATCATTGCTCTATCTAATGATAATTAACAGTTGCTAAAACCATTTGCTGATGGGGAACTTTAAAATAGATGGATTAGACTTTCTATACTTAAAACCACAGAACAACCTTAACATCACACAAGAGAGAAAAGCTGTTGGTGATATAACGTGCCTCCTGATTTGCTGCAGTAAGAAGAGTACACAAACATCCATAAGATATTCTTGCCAAAAAACTGAACCTGAATCTGATCAAGCACTGCCGTCTATCTGTTTACAGAAAACAGAAGGATAAAAAATCGTTAAATGACACCATGGCAGTTTCTTAACAGCAGTACTTTTGAAAGTTGGGGTGACTAATTTAGTTAGAAGACGTTAATATCCTCTAAGTGAATGTATGTATCAACAAATGTAATGTGTGGACCTTGTCTGGATTCTCATTCTGAATAACTAAATGTTTAAAAAGAAATTGGAACTATCAGAGAAATTTGAACACAATATAGGAAATCATATTAATAAATTATTTTTTGTTTCAAGTATGATAATGGAATGGTGGTTATGGTTTTTTAAAAAAATCAGTCAATGTGGTCCACCACATCAACACCGTAAAGAAAAAAATGATACGATCATATTAATTGACTTAGGAAAAAGCATTTGACAAAATCCAACATCTACTCATGATGAAAACTTCTAGCAAAGTAGGAATGAGAGAAGCTTCTTCAACATGATAAAAAACATCTAGAAAAAATTCACAGCTAACATAAAAATTAAGGGGCACATCTATCCCTTAAATATTATGACAAAGCCAAGAATGTTCTTTCGCATCACTCCATTTCAGCATCATACTTATAAAATCTTAGCCACTCTAATAAAACTAAATATATATATATATAATATAAATAAATTCAAAAAGAAGAAATAAAACTGTCTTTGCTCACACATGGCATATTATCTATGTAGAAAACACCAAAGAATATGCAAACAAAACAAAACAAAACAAAAAACCTCCCAGAATTAATAAACAAGTATAGCTATGTCACAGTATACCAGGTCAACATACAAATCTCAATTGCTTTTCTATATACTAACAATAAGCAATTCAAATTTGAAATTTAAACACACACACACATATCATTTACAACAGCACCCCCAAAATAAAATATTTAAGTAAAAATCTAATAAAATATGGACAGGGTCTTTACGTGGAAAACTACAAAAAACTGACAAAATATATATTTACAAAAATTACTTGAGAGTTATTCCATGCTCATAAATTGGAAGACTAAATATGGTTAAGATGTAAATTATTCATAAATGTATTTATAGACTTATCAGAACTCCAATCAAAGGGCCAGCAAGGTATTTTTTAGATATCAACAATCTTATTTAAAAATGTGTATAAAAAGACAACCTAGAATAGCCAACACAATAAGGAAGAAAAGAACAAAGTTGGAGGACTCAAACTTCACAGTGTCAAGAATTATTATAAAGCTACAGTAAACAGAATAGCATGGTATTGGTGAAAAATAAACAAATCTATAGAACAGAATAGAGAGCCCAGAAATAGACTCACTCAAATACAGTAAAATGATTTTTGATGAAATCAATATATCCTCAGTTAATAGAGGATCTATGTATTGGGGGTGAGTGCAAAATTAACATAAAAGGATCTACAGTTGACCCTCAGTATCAGGAGGGAATTGGTTCCAGGAATCCTCTCCCCACCCACAAGGATACCAAAATTTGTAGATGTTTAAGTACCTTGTATAAAATGTCATAGTATTTGTATATAATCTACGTCTCCTCTCATATACTTTAATCGTTTCTAGATTACTTATACCAAATACAATGTAAACGCTATGTAAGTAGTCATTATAGTGTATCATTTTTATTCGTATTATTTTTTATTTTATTTTTGTATTGTTATTTTTATATTTTTCTGAATATTTTTGATGTAGTTGTTCAACCCACAGATGCAGAACTGGCAGATACGAATGGCCAACTGTGTATAGCCTTTAAGATTAAAATGTTTTTCTTCAGAAATGACCATTTTTAAAAATTATGAGCCACACATTTAGTTTATTTTGCAATTTTAAATAATATTCAAGAAGTGAATTTTTTATATCAATAAAATTAAAAAATTGAAAAATGTCTAGAAAGGACTAATATACAATGTACATAGCATTTCTGTTGGATGCTGTAAGGACAAAAGATGAGAGTTTGTCCTGAAGACACTTAGAGTCAAGTTGAGTTGTAAACACATTAACAAACAGCCAATAAACAACTGAAAGTGATCAGTTATATTAGTAAAAGATCAAACCCAATTGCAAAGAAGCAATTATTGCTTAAGTCAATATCTTACCATAATGACTATAAAATTCAAATCCAACTTTCCAGGATAATATGGACTTTACAGTTATGAACCAGAAGTCTATTATCATAAGTGAAACAGAATAGTTTTCAAGAATTAAATCTCAAATTCCTAAAGAGAATTCTTAACTCATAAGCAAAAGGAACATTATTCAGTAAAATCCTGTTACAAAGTCTTTCACTATAACAGAGATTACATTTTACTGCTGGCAAAATTGTTTCTTTTGTATTAGGCCATAAAAAATGTAATGCGATCGGTGGGAAGGGTAAGAGTTCAAATATGTAATGTCAGATGTTAGAACTTGGGAAAGCAATCACTATAAGGTTATCATAAAATTGGGTTGGGGATCCTTATTGCCTGAGTTTAAAACTTACATTAAATCTTAGGAGAAAGTCTTGGGTTTGAAGTCCCTTGTTGATACCGCAGATAAAGCCAAACTACAAAAATGGATCTAAGTAATAAATAAGTATTGTTGAGTATAATCTTCCTGAAATTGTGGTCTAGAACTCTGAACCAATGGCCAGAACCCATAACCTGAATTTGTAACTGTAGCATTTAGGGAATTTGATGGGCTTCTAGTGGACATGATTGATTTGGTTCACTAGGCTGCATTCTACCTTTCCATGTAGACACAAGAGATAAAAACCATATCTCTCAGGTGCCCTTGCAGCTAGGACTCTGAATATGAAATAATTTCCACTAGTTAGATATAATCTCAGGAGATGTGGAAGGTAAAAGTGAGGTAGAAAACATTTCTGTCACTGTATTCTCCTGACAAGAAGTATTGTAGAAACATAAGGGTAGAAAGAAACAGCGGCAGCTAAACTCACATTCCTTCTAGTCATCCTTTTCTCAGGTGTTGAGACAAGGTTGGGGTAGTATGAGAACCTCTGGCTCTTAGACAGCTGATTGTGGTTTGTTTTTAAACTCAGTAATTCCAGGGGCATGCTACTCAGCCCTTTCAAAGATTTTCTATATATTTGATCCTTTTTTGTATAAAAATACCCAGAGTAGTTCTAGATTCTAAACTGAATCTTGACTATTATCATATTATGCTTACCTTTTTTATTTTAAATATTTTAAGATAATTTGAGCTGTTTATAGTTATGATATTTATGTAAAATACATACTTTTTATTTAAAACAGTAATGAAAAGCTAAATAAAATATAATTTATTTAGCCCACATGTATATATTTTTAGGGTCATAAAATATATTTAAGTGTTTATAAAGTACTTTTTATTCATCATAAATCTGTCTTGTTCTATATTTAGTGCTCTTAAGAAAAATAGATACATTAGATTTAAGATTTTGGTGTGAAATAGTTAAAAGTATTCATTAATCAAGTTTTAAAATTGTATTAAAATCTAGAAAATTTAGTCAGGTAAATCTGTAAGCAAATTGAATGTTAATAGAAGAAAAATAAGATGAGTATTTTAATTTAAGCAGAAAAATAATATTTTTTAAAAATAAGATTGATTAAGTTGGGCTTAAAGAGTTGTTTTTAAATTCAATGTATTAAAATTTTAGATTTTAATACAAGTAGCTATAAATACATTTCTCCACACTAAATCTTTCCCCTCTCAATACAAGGCACTAAAAACCAAAGCGGCAATCTGTAACACTAAACTTCATCTTTTTTTTAACTTCAACAATATAACAAGTTTACACTATGATAGCATCTGCAATTTACCTGGTCTACCCCAAGGTAAATACCCGCTGGCACATTTCTGGAGCCTATGTAGATTTTGGAATTGTGCTCAAGTACACCATAATTTTACTATATTATTTTGTTAGGAGACTTCATGACACCATGAGATAAAAGTAAAAGAGTGAATAAAAAGGAGACACTTTGACAATACATAATCAAAAATTATATTCCTTCCTATGGCAGGAATGACTGCTAGAGATACTAGCTAGGGACAAAGGAGTAGTAGACTCAAGAAAGCAGAAAACCAGCATCTATCACAGTCAATAATCTACATTCAGCAGAGTCCCAAGGGCCAACTTAATGTTGTGGGTCTGTCCTATCCCAGCATTAGCCACTGAGACACCACCTGGCATATAGCAATGCGGCCTAACTAGACTGCTACAGAATCTGACATTATACCAGTGCTAAGAAAGGAACAGTCACAGAGAAATAATTCACTACAGACAGGTAAGGTATTCAATCCAAACCCAATACCAGAGCAAGTGGCAAAACCAAGTTTGAGAATGGGAAAACCAAGTAGAAAAATTGCCCCTGTCAGGTGTGCCAACGTAGACAGGAAGACGAACATGAACATTATGGAAGCCAAGAGGAGATGGTATTGGCTTAGAGAAGATAACTTTCCTGATTAATGATCAAATTTTGAGCCCATGAAATGTGTAGGGAAAGGGTGGAAATGAACTTAGCATGTATTAAGCACTTATCTTTTAATTATACAGTCAGAATATGAGGGAGGTAATCTTCCCATTCAAGGCAGATCAGAAATGGCATATGTAATAATTAGGTGAGCTAGAATTTGACTCAGACTGCCAATGGGTTTATGATGATGAAGCAAAATATATTGATGACCACCTTCCCTTTAAATGAAACTGTTCTGATATCCAAGTATAATGGAGTAAATATCTTAAAAGCTATCACCAAAATTCTTTCTACTAAGGGGCCTGTATTTGCTACAAATATCTGAAACTCAGATGAAGTTGGCTTGGGGCAGTGAGTGGGTAGTCAAGAGGAAGGTACAGAATTTGCAAAAGAGTGATGAAGGAAAAGAGAAGGTAAAGTAGTGTAACTGGCAAATGGAAGCTCGTTACTGAGATAGCCAAGGGACTTCTAAAAACAGGATTAATTTACTTTTTTTTAAAATTTTAATTGTATACATTTAAGGTATACAACTTGATGATTTTATATATACATACAGTATGAAATGATTGGCAAAATAAAGCTAATTAATATATCCATTATCTCACATGGTTACCTTTTTTCTTTGCTTTTTCTGGTAAGAACACTTAGGATCTACTCTCCTATACTGCTGTCACTTTCCTTCATCATACCACACCTTGACCAAATTCACCTACTCAAATATCTTTGTATGAGTTGTTTATTTGGAAAATTTAAGGAAAGATGCTAAATTTCACATTCAGATCATGTCATGCACCAGGTACAATACAAACATGACAGAAAAAAAAAACATATTTTAAAGGAAAAAAGCAGTAAACTGGAACTTATTCTTATGGAACCAAAAAAGAGCCTGAATAGCCAAGGCAATCCTACACAAAAAGAACAAAACTGGAGGTGTCACATTACCTGACTCCAACTATACTACAGGGCTACGGTAACCAAAACAGCATGGTATTGGTACAAGAACAGACACAGATCAATGGAACAGAATAAAGAACCCAGAAATAAAACTGCACACCTACAACCATCTGATCTTTGACAAACCTGACAAAAACAAGCAATGGGGAAAAGATTTTCTATTTAATAAATAGTGCTGGGATAATTGGCTACCATATGCAGAAAATTGAACCTGGACGCCTTCCTTACACCATATACAAAAATCAACTCAACATGAATTACAGACTTAAAACCCAAAACCATAAAAGCTAGAAGACAACCTAGGCAATACCATTCAGGACATAGGAACAGACAAAGATTTCAAGACAAAGACATCAAAAGCAATTGCAAGAAAAGCAAAAATGGACAAGTGGGATAAAATAAAACTAAAGAGCTTTGACACAGCAAAAGAAACTTGATATCAACAGAGTAAATAGAAAACCTACAGAATGGGAGGAAATTTTTGCAAACTATGCATCTGACTAAGGTCTAATATCCAGCATCTATAAGGAACTTGAATTTACAAGAGAAAAACAAATAACCCCATTAAAAAGTGGGCAAAAGGCATGAACAGACAATTTACGAAAGAAGACATACATGTGGCCAACAAGCATATGAAAAATAGCTAAACATCACTGATCATTTAGAGAAACACAAATGAAAACCACAATGAGATACCTTCTCACACCAGTCAGAATGGTTATTATTAAAAAATAAACAAATAAAATACAGATGCTGATGAGTTTGTGGAGAAAGGGGAACACTTATACACTGTTTGTGGGAGTGTAAATTAGTTCGACCATTGTGGACAGTGATTCCTCAAAGAGCTAAAAGCAGAACTACTATTCAACCCAGTAACCCCATTACTGGGTATGTACCCAGAGGAATATAAATCATTCTATCATAAAGACACATGCATGTGAATGCTCATTGCAACACTATTCACAATATTAAAGACATGTAATCAACCTAAATGCCCATAAATGACAGATTGGATAAAGAAAATTTGTTACATATACAACATGGAATACTATGCAGCCACTAAGAAGTATGAGATCATGTCTTTTGCAAGAACATGGATGGAGCTAGAGGCTATTATCTTTAGCAAACCAACACATAAACAGAAAACCAATAATGCATGCTCTCACTTATAACTGGGAGCTAAGTGATGAGAACTTATAAACACAAGGAAACACTGGGTCTGCTTGAGGGTGGGAGAAGGGAGAGGAGCAGAAAAGATAACTATTGGGCACTGGGCTTAATATTTGGATGGTGAAATAATCTGTACAACAAATCCCGGTGACACAAGTTTACCTGTGTAAAACACCTTCACATTTACCCCCAAACCTAAAATAAAAGTTTAAAAAATGAAAGTATATGGCCCCTGGGGAGTCACAAAAATCTCAATAAAGGTTCAATATACTTCATAGGTAGAGAAAGAGGATGTTGAGTATTAAAGAGATACTGACAACAAGGTACCCCAAGGAATTTGGGGAAATCATTTATATGTGGAGGACTTTCTGAGGAGGCCTTCAAATACCAAATCTGGGTTTATTTCTTAGTAGTAACCCATAAATCACTTTAGCAGCTACAATTATTTATCCTCCACTCAACAAAATGTCATGTTAGGCTTCTTAATCCTGTCTCTATGCTGTTATCACTCCTAAGCAGGTTTAGGAGTTGCCTGCAGAATAGACGAATGAAACATGTCCCTCACATAGTCTACATCTCAAATTAAACAGTGAAGTGTTGCTATAGATAGAGATGTTGCCATAGAAATGTATAGTTAGAAAATGTGCTTCTTGACAGTAATAACACTAGCTGCTTTTTATTTAAGTGTGTTCTAATATGAAAGTAATAAGGCTTCTTTCAAATAATTCTTTTAAACCTCTCATCAGGTCCTTTCCAGCTATGGCATACCTTTGGAGTTATTAAAACTTGAGCTTTACTTGTCAAACTCAGACAGGTATTGAATCTTCTTAAAAGGGACTTGAAGCATCATGTAAAGGCAGCAGTGCCATCAGAGATCTGGTGTTTAAAAGTGAACCTGTCATGAATGCTAAGTATGGCTCAAATAAAATCATTCTCTGCTCATGTCAAACCAGGGCTCAGATAACAAGAATGCTTAACTGTGTTCAAGGGGCTTAATGTTTTGTCAGTCATTTATCTTCACATTAAAAATATACTGTCAAGCAGAGGTAAACTTCTACTAAAATGCACTACAAGCCTTCAAAGGAAAAGTTCCCCCATTACCCAACCATAAGTTATCCACAGGGAACGAAGAGATTGTTTTCTTTCTCCCTTTTAACTAATGGAAACTGCAGTATCCAGAAATATTCTTCGGTATTAGTACATATCAAAGAGATTTGTTTTTCCAAGAGGAGTTTTCAAGGGATGTACTTATAAATTATTAGTAATATTTAATAATTAGAAGCAATAAGTACAGTGAACTTGAATTTATTGGGAATGTGTGTAACCAAGAAACTTAAGAAACCGGTGTTTAAAATCAATTTTTTTGAGACAGAGTCTCACTCTGTCACCAGGCTGGAGTGCAGTGGTATGATCTCAGCTCACTGCAACCTCCGCCTCCTGGGTTCAAGTGATTCTCCTGCCTCAGCCTCCTGAGTAGCTGGGACTACAGGTGTGCCGCACCATGCTCAGCTAATTGTTGTATTTTTAGTAGAGAATGGTTTTCACCAAGTTGGCTGGGATGGTCTCGATCTCTTGACCTTGTGATCCACCCACCTCAGCCTCCCAAAGTGCTGGGATTACAGGCATGATAGATCATTTTTAATGGCCTGAAAAAAAGCTAACTTGTCACTTCAAGAATTTTTGAGAAAATTGGACTACAGATAAGATTGAAGTAAAGTCTGGAATGTGTCTATTTTTTAATACAAAGTTAGAAATAATCAAGCACAAATGCTGCTGCTGATGTCACAGGTGGCAAACAGCAGACACAGAGGCTACCACGGACTGATAAAGTAGGTAACAATGTTTCACAATTGTGTAATTGTGTAACAATTTGAGTTTGAATGTGTCCCTCAAAAGTTCATGTGTTGAAAATTTAATCCCCAATGCAACAATGTCAGGAGATGGGGCCTAATAAGATGTGATCAGTTAATTTGGGCAGAGCCCTCATGAATGGATTAACATCATTATTGCAGAACTGGTTTATTTACAATCAGAGTATGTTGTTATAAAGCAAGTCTGGCCCCAGTGCCTTACTCTGTTTCTTGCACTTGCTTCTGCTTTCCAACTTCCATCGTGGAATGACCTTCACAAGATGTCAGTGCCATGCTCTTGGACTTCCCAACCTCTGGAAACATAAGCCCAGTCATTTTCTATTCTTTATAAATTATGCTGTGGTATTCTGTCATAACAGCAGAAAACAGACTAAAATACAAGGGGAAGGGAAAGGCATGTAAATTTACTCTTTGGCATATAATTTATGCTTGTATAGGCAGTGTAACTGGGAAGGTAAGAGATACACATAATTGTAAATCTAATCAGAGCTTTCAAAGAGTAAGAACAAGCTCAGGAGGTGCTGTGAGTAGTAGAATTATCATTCCACGGATCTCAGAAAATTGTATTGGGCATGTTGATCTCATACATGTACAGTAGCTGGCACTGATAGGTCTTCAATGCATTGGATAAATGACTTTTGAGCCTTCTCTGAAGGTGATACTGGATCTCTGCAGTTGACCTAGGAATAAAACTGATAGAAAAGGGTTATATGAACTTTAGTCTCAGCCTGACTCTGGTTTAAACCCTGGTTCTGCATTTTAACCATGTAAACTCTATACCCTTCAGTAACTCTATACCCTTCAGTAAGTCACTTGACTTAATTAACATTAGTTTCCTTAGGTGTAAAATGAGGCTAATAACAAGATGAGCTATAAAGTGCAGCTGAGAGAATTAATTAGGATAGGGCATAACAAACACTTGGCAAAAAGTGTTTCAAAAATAGAACGCTCTCAAACAATGGTAGCTAAAAATGTACTGGTGATGTAACTCAAATGACATTTTTAAATTTCTTAAATTGAAATTATTTTAGACTTATGGAAGACTGACAAAAAATAGTACACAGATGTTCCCACATACCAAGGGTTTGCAAGATTTTTTTCTGTAAAGGGGTCAGATAGTAAATATTTTAGGCTTTGCAGGCCAGATGGCCTCAGTTGCAATTACTCGACTCTGACATTGTAGTGTGAAAGCAGTTATAGATAATATGTAGCACAGGCACAGCTCTGTTCTACTAAAACTGTACAACAACCCGTGATGGGCTAAATTTGGCCCATGGGTTATAGTTTGCCAATCCTTACTCTAAACTGTAAGCTTTATTCAGATATTACCAATTTTGGCACTGATGTATTTTTTTTTCTGTTCCAGAATTCAGTTCAGCTTACTGTATAGTCATATCTCTTTGGTCTCCTTCAATCTGTAATGGTTTTTTAGTTTTTTCTTATCTTTCATGAACTTCATACTTGAGAAGAGTACTGACCAGACATTCTGTAGAATATCCCTCAATTTAGCTTTGACTTATGTTGTTGGATGATTATATGGAGGTTATGAATTTTTTGAAAGACTATTAAAGAGATGATATTTATTCCTTATAGGATCATATCTGGTGTGCATAATTTCAGCATGACTTATTCTGGTGATATTAACTATCTATCATCATTTGGTTAAGGTAGTATTTGACATTTTTTCCAGTGTAGAAATTATTTTTTCCTTCTAAACTCTAGTTGATAAAAGCAAATCTCTAACTCCAGTGCCCTCAAGGAGAGGGGAACTAAGCTCCACCTCCTGGTAGGAAAACTATCAAAGAATTTGTGCTAAAACGTCACAGTAATCAATAAATATTTATGTGGAGAAACTGTGAGGCTCTGCCAACATCCTGTTACTACTTAATATTTTGTCCACTGATTTTAGCAAGCATCAGTCTCTTGTCTATAATAATTACTACAGCAATGTACTAGTAATTATTTTCTATTTCCTTCATTTCTTCTACATTTATTACTTTGAATTCTTCTGTAAAAAATGTTTGTCATTTGTCTCTGTTTATTTACTTATGTATTCATTCATTTATTCAATCATTATTTATACCAGTGTGCACCTTTAGATATTTATTTTATTCTTTGTTTTATAATCCCATACTAATGTTATTTATTTTGTTGATTAAATTTTGCATCTTTGGCTGCTGGGAGCTCTTTCAGGAGAGCTCCGGTGTATTTTGGCATACCCTCATCTTTCTATTACTTCTTTTTAATTTGTTTTGATTTAAACACTTCCTAACTTTCTGGAATTAGAAAGCACCCAAGGCTCATCTTTATTTTTCTGTCCCAAATCTTGAATCAGCTATTCCCTCAAGGAACCCTTGTTCATTTTATTGGAGAATAACATTCACAGACCAAGATCTGGGTGTTCCTTGCTCCTGTTGCTACTGGGGTTTCATACTTTCAGGCCGTCTTAGCAAAGAGAGCTAGGACATTTAAATATGTATATTTACCTATTTACATACACATATATCTATAATTTAGGATTGCCAAATAAAATATAGGACTGCTAGTTAAATGTGAATTTCAAATAAGCAATGAATTTTTTTTTTTTTTTTTTTTTTTTTTTTTTTTTTTTTTTTTAGTATATGTATGCCCAAAATATTGCATGGGGCATGCTTATACTAAAAATTTATCTCTTGGCCAGGCACGGTGGCTCACGCCTGTAATCCCAGCACTTTGGGAGGCCGAGGCGGGTGGATCACGAGATCAGGAGATTGAGACGATCCTGGCTAACACGGTGCAACCCCGTCTCTACTAAAAACACAAAAAATTAGCCTGGCGCAGTGGCAGGCGCCTGTAGTGCCAGCCATTCGGGAGGCTGGAGGCTGAGGCAGGAGAATGGCCTGAACCTGGGAGGCAGAGCTTGCAGTAAGCCGAGATCCCGCCACAGCACTCCAGCATGGGCTGACAGAGCGAGACTCCGTCTCAAAAAAAAAAAAATTACCTTTTGTTTATCTGAAATTCACATTTACCTGGTTGTCCTGTATTTTTAGTTGCTAAATCTAGCCACTATAGTATTTATTTCCGTTTATACCTCTTTGAATGTATATTAAAAGAAACAGGAATTCGTATTGATACCAATTTTAATCTGGCACCACAAGTTTTATTCTAGCCTCCCCTGCCTTGCTTATTCTTAATTTCTTTCTTTGACAGTGAGAAACCTGGCTGTTATCATACACAGTATATTTACTTATGTGTTCAATCCTAGTTTACATTCATAAAGTAGTTTAAGGGTAACAAAAACATACCCTTATGAAAAACAAATTGATTCACTAGAATACAGATTTTTGTGCACAATTTTTAATTTTTGGCTTTATAGTATTTAGATGAAACAAAAAAAATTAAGTAAGTTATTTTCTCCCCATCACCTTCAGTGAGGATATATTATATGTTATATTATATAGTTAGGATTTATATTTTCAAGTCTGCATTTTATTCTAGACTTCCCCAAATCTTGGTTAATTTTAAAATTTACATATAATGAAAGTTATTCTTTGTCATTTACTGTTAAAGCACCCTTAGTTGTTTAATATTCTATGGCTTTTGACGAATAAATGGAATCTTGTAACCATTCCCACAGTACTCTACAAAACAGATCAACCACCCTAAAAATTCTTTTATGCAACTCCTTTGTGTCAACCCTTACTATCATCTTCAATCCCTGGCAATCACCTCTATGGTTTAACAGAGTACCTTATAAATAAAATCATATATTATGTGGTCTTTTGAGTCCATTTTCTTTCATTAGGCAAAAGGCATTTAAGAGTCATTCATTCTCACTGTTGCGTGAATCACTGGCTCATTCCTTTTTATTGTGAGTAATATTTCCTTGGATGGATGTGCTACAGTTTTATCTGCTTACCTGTAGAAAAATACCTGGATTGTTTCCAAATTTTGGAGACTATAAATATTTACAGAAAGTTTTTTGTATGAACATGTTTTCAATATTCTTGGGTAAAGATCTATACATAAAATCACCAGGTTCTCTGCTAGCTGTGTGTTTAACTCCGTAAGATACTTTGTTTTCCAAAGTGATTGCACTATTTTCCATTTCCACCAGCAATGAAGAGTTCTTACTGCTTCGTGCTCTCATCAGCACTTGATATCGTCAGCTTTTTTGATGTTACTCATTCTAATAGGTAGTGTTATTACATTGTGGTTTTCGTTTTCATTTCCCTAATAAATAGTGATATTGAGCACCTTCCTGTATGCTTATTTGCCATTTGTATATCTTCTTTACTGAAGCGTCTATTAAAATTCTTTCCCCATTTGTTTTATTTTTCTTATGAAATTTTAATAATTCCTTATGTATTATGGAAATAAGCCATTTATTAGACATATTGTTTGTAAATATTTCCTTTCGGTCTGTGGTTTGTCAATTCATTTTCTTAACAACATTTGAAGAGCAAAATTTTAATTTTAATAAAGAATAACACATCAATTTTTCTGTTATGGTTCATAATACAGTTTGGCTGTGTCCCCACCAAAATCTCATCTTGAATTGTAGCTCCCATAATTCCCATGTATTGTAGGAGGGACCTGACGGGAGATAGTTGAACCATGGGGGCAGTTCCCTCATACTGTACTCATGGTAGTGAGTGTCACAAGATCTGATGGTTTTATAAGAGTTTACCCATTTCACTTGGCTCTCAATCTATCTTGCCTACCACCGTGTAAGATGTGCCTTTCACCTTCCATGATGATTGTGAGGCCTCCTCAGCAACATGGGATTGTGAGTCCATTAAACCTCTTTTTCTTTATAAATTACCCAGTCACGGGTGTGTCTTTATCAGCAGCGTGAAAACGTACTAATCCAGTAAATTGGTACAAGTAGAGTGGGGCACTGCTGAAAAGATACCCAAAATGGTCAAAGCAATTTGGAACTGGGTAACAGGCAGAGGTTGGAACAGTGTGGAGGGCTCAGAAGAAGACAGAAAAATGTGGAAAAGTTTGGAACTTCGTAGAGACTTGTTGAATGGCTTTGACCAAAAGGCTAATAGCGATATGGACAATAACGTCCAGGCTGGCGAGGTCTCAGATGGAGATGAGGAACTTATTGGGAACTGGAGTAAAGATAACCCTGGGTAGGTTTTAGCAAAGAGACTGGTGGCATTTTGCCCCTGCCCTAGAGATTTGTGGAACTTTGAGCTTCAGAGAGATATTTAGGGTATCTGGCAGAAGAAATTTCTAAGCAGCAAAGCATTCAAGAGATGCCTTGGGTGCTATCAAAAGCATTCAGTTTTAAAAGGGAAACAGAGCACAAAAGTTCAGAAAATCTGCAGCCTGACGATGGGATAGAAAAGAAAAACCCACTTTCTGAGGAGAAATTCAAGCCAGCTGCAGAAATTTGCATAAGTAATGAGGAGCCAAATATTAATCACTAAGACAATGGGGAAAATATCTTCAGGGCATATCAGAGCCCCTCCCATCACAGTCCTGGAGGCCTAAGAAAAAAATAATTTTGTGGGAAGGGCCTAGGACTCCTCTCCTGGGTGCAGCCTAGGTAGTAGGTGCCTTGAGTCCCAGCTACTGTAGCCATAGCAAAAAAACGGGCCACAGTACAGCTCAGGCCATGGCTTCAGAGTGTGCAAACCCCAAGCCTTGGCAGCTCCCAAGTGGTGTTGAGCCTGCAGGTGCACAGAAGCCAAGAATTGAGGTTTGAGAACCTCTGCCTAGATATCAGAGTATGTATAGAAACACCTGGATGTCCAGGTAGACATTTGCTGCAGGGGGCAGGGCCCTCATGAAGAACTTCTGTTAAGGCAGTGTGGAAGGGAAACGTGGGGTCAGAGCCACCACACTGAGTCCCCACTGTGGCACTGCCTAATGAAGCTGTGAGGAGAAGGCCACAGTCCTCCAGATCCCAGAATGGTAGACAAACCAACAGCTTGCACCATGCACCTGGAAAGCCACAGACACTTAACACCAGCTTGTGAAAGCAGCCGGGAGGGAGGCTGTACTCTGAAAAACCACAAGGATGCAACTGCCCAATACTATGGGAACCAATTTCTTGCATCATCATGATTTGGATGTGAGACATGGAGTCAAAGAAGATCATTTTGGAGCTTTAAGATTTGACTGCCCTGCTGGATTTCTGACTCATATGGGGACTATAGCTCCTTCATTTTGGCTAATTTCTCCATTTGGAATGGTTGTCTTTACCCAACACCTGTACCCTATTGTATCTAGGAAATAACTAGCTTGCTTTTGATTCTACAGGCTCATAGGCAGAAGAGAATTTTCTTGTCTCAGATGAGATGTTGGACAGTGGACTTTTGAGTTAATGCTGAAATGAGTTAAGACTTTGGGGGACTGTTGGGAAGACATGATTGGTTTTTAAATGTGAGAATGTGAGATTTGGGAGGGGCCAGGTATGGAATGATATGGTTTGACTGTATCTCCACCCAAATCTCATCTTGAACTGTATCTCCTATAACTCTCACATGTTCTGGGAGGGATTCAGTGAGGGATAATTGAATCATGGGGGTGGTTTCCCCCGTACTTGTTCTCATGGTAGTGAATGAATACTACAAGATCTGATGGTTTTATAAGAGGTTTCCCCGTTTGCTTGTCTCTCGCTCTCTCTTGCCTGCCACCACATAAGATGTGTCTTTTACCTTCTGCCGTGATTGTGAGGCCTCCTCAGTCACGTGGGACTGTGAGTCCATTAAATCTCTTTTTCTTTTTAAATTACCTAGTCTCAGGTATGTCTTTATCAGCAACATGAAAATGGACTAATATAGTTCATATTTTTGGTATCGTATCCAAACACTCATTGCCAAACCCAAGTTTATGCAGATTAGCTCCCATATTCTATAAGCTTTATAATTTTAGTTACTGTTTGTATAAGATATTAAGTATGTGTTGAAGTTTTTGTTGTTATTGTTGTTTTGCATGTGACTTTTCTAATGTTCCATTCTCATTGGTTGAGAAGACTACCCTTTCTCTATTTGGTTTCCTTTGTATCTTTGTCAAAACCAGTTGACTAACATAGTGGTCAACATTTGTGTGGGCCAACTTCTGTACTCTCAATCAGGTTTCATTGATATATATCTTTGTTTTCACCAATACAATACTGAATTGTTACTGTTGCTTTACAGTAAGTGTTGAATCAGATAGTATATCTTCTGAATTAATCCTCCTTTTTCAATATTGGTTTAGCTCTTCTAATTCCTTTGACTTTCCACATACATTTCAGAATTAGCTTATTGATAGCTTTTAAAAAGTTTCTGGAGTTTTAATTGGAATTGCATTAAATCTATAGATCAAATTGGGAATAATTGGTGTCTTAACATTGAGTCTTCTAATCCTTGAACACATGGTATATTTCTTCATTTATTTAGATATTCTTCTATTTCTTTCACCAGGGTTTTGCAGTATTTAGCATTGAAAACCTGCACATGTTTGTTTGATTTATACCTAATAAACATCTTATTTTTGAGCAATTTTAAGTTATATTTTTAAATTTCAAATTGCAGTTGTTCATTGTTGGTAGAAATATAATTGGCTTTTGAATATTGATCATATATCTTGCAAACTTGCCAGTCAGATCTATTTCTGTGAATGTTTCATGTGCTCTAGAACAATGTGTATTCTGTTGTTGAATGGAGTGTTCTATAAATGCCAATTAGGTAAATTTTGTTGATAATGTTGTTTGGGTATTCTACATCCTTACCGATTTTGCCCCAACTTGTTTCATCAGTTCCTGATATATGAGTGTTGAAGTCTACAGCTATAATTCTGTATTTTTTTATTTCTCCATTTTCATCTGTCAGCTCCTGCTTGATGTATTTTGAAATTTTGTTTTTAGGTGCATACTTATTTAAGATTGTTATGGCTTTCTGGAGTCTTGAAGCCTTATCATTATTTAATGTCCCTCTTTATCTCTTAGTATTATTTGTCCTAAAGTCAACTTTGTATAAAATTAATATAGTTCCTCCAACTTTTTTTTTGGTTAGTGTTTCCTTGAAACGTTTTTAAAAATTCTTTAATATTTTAATTTTTTAACATGTTTTTGTTTTATAATTAAAATTAATTTTTTATAGAGAGCATACAAATGCACCTGGATTTTTATATAATCTGAAAATCGGCCTTTTAATTGATGTGTTCAAACCAGGAATTGACACATAATGTTTATGGGCCAAATTCAGCCCAATGCTCTTTTTTTGGCATGGCACACAAGTTAAGCATAGGTGTCGTATTTCTAAGAATTGAGGACGGGCACAGTGACTCACACCTGTAATCCCAGCACTTTGGGAGGCTGAGGAGGGAAGATCACTTCAGGTCAGGAGTTTGAGAGCAGCCTGACCAGCCTATCTCTACTAAAAATTTAAAAAATAAATTTAAACAGGCATGGTTGTAGGCACCCGGAATCCTAGCCATTTAGGAGGCTGAGGCAGAAGAACTGCCTGAACCCAGGAGGTGGAGGTTGCAGTGAGCAGAGATCACATCATTGCATTCCAGTCTGGGCAACAGAGTGAGATTCTCAAAAAAAAAAAAAAAATTATAAAACCTCAGTAATTAAATAATATTTTGTGATGTATAAAAATTACATAAAATTTAAATTTTAGGGAATTTAAATTTTAAATTATATGAAATTTGAATAAAGTTGTTTGCAGCACAGTCAAGATCATTCATTTATATTTTGTCCACAGCTGTTTCTCACTACAGGTTTGCCACTGTTGAGTAGTTGTGACAGAAATTATGGTCAGTAAAGTCTAAAATATTCACCTTCTGGCTCTTTACCAAAAAATGTTTACCAATTCCTGGCTTATAGAATTCAAATTCAAAGTACATTGAATTAGAATCTCTTGTTTTGCTACCTGTTCTATTTGCTTTTTTTTTCCTTCTGCTTTCTCTCAGTCTATCTGAGCCTGTGATTCCATTTTCTCCTCTGTATTCATTTATTATTTATTCCTTTTTTAAACGTGTTTTAGTGGTTGCATTATGGTTTGCAATATACATCTTAGAATAATCTGACTACTTTCAAGTTCTATTACATTATTCCACATATAGTAGTAGAACCTTACAATAATTCTTCCCTCTCATCCTTTGTGCTATTGTGATCATGTATTTTACTCTTACATATATAGAAATGCACCATATGTTGATATATTTTTTCTTTATTATATATTTGAGAAATTAAAAACAAGAAAATGGAAATTTATTTTACCTTCATTTATTCCATCTCCTGTGCTATTCAGTTCTTTGTATATATCCAAGTTTCTGAGAGTATGCTATAACTCTTACACTTGTTTCTCGTTAATAGTATGTCTTTTTTTTTCTCTGTCCATCTTCAACATTTATCTTCATCTTTTTTAAAGCATTTTTAATATGATAATATATCCTTATTGGTGTTCTCTAAATTTCTTGCATATACTATTTGATGTCTGTCATTAATTTTAAAATCCGTAGTCATTGCTCTAAATATTTTTTCTGCCTCTTTTATTCTCTTCTCTCTAAAATTCTGATTGCGTGTATATTGGACGATTCGACATTTTTCCACAAGTCTATTCTGTTTGTTTTGTTCATTTGTTAACTATTTGTACTTCTAATTTGGTAGTTTCTATTGTACTATCTTTGGGTTCACTGAATTGTCGGCTGTGTCAAGTCTGTTGATGAGTACATCAAAACATGCTTCATTTCTGTTACTATTTTTTACTTCTAGCATTTCATTTTATTCTTCATTACAGTTTCTATCTCTAGTGATGAAATTACCATCTTGTCTTGTATGTTGCACATTGTTTTCAACGCATCAGGGTTAATCAACCTTGACAGTGTGAACATTTGGGGTCACACAATTTTTTTATTATGGGGGGCTATATTACAGAATATTTAGCAGGATCCCTGGTCACATTTGTTAGATGCTGATAAGAACAAATCCCTACACTTGTGACAACCAAATACAGACAACCAAATATCTACTAAGCAGCAAAACTTTCTCCAGTTAACAACCACTGCATTAGAACTTCTAGCATACTATTAAATAAGTTTCTGCTCTGGTCATTAACACATTCTGTGTCATATCTGAATGTGGTTCTGATGAGCACTTTCTCCCTTCAGAGTGTTTTTTTTTTGTTTCTGGCTTTGCTATATACTGCATAGTTTTTGTTGACATCATACATATGTCTAGCACAGTTAATATTGTAGTAAATATATTTATGCTTAGAGATAAGCATACCTTTTCTTCTGGTGAGTTTTTAGTGAGGGGTTTTCTTAGCCTAGTTAGTAGAAAGCCTATATTTGAGGTGTGCTGCTATAGTTATGCACACATATTATAGGTTTCAAATTCCTCTACCACATGCCTTGTGCTTAGGTTGTGGGTAGTTTGCCAGAGGGTGTTTCTCAAATCTGCTCCCTGCTTGGCTTTGGGTCTCCTTTTTTCAATGCTCCCTAGAAAGGATCTGTCCTACATTCATTCCACCATTTGTTTTTTAAAACTATTCTTGTTAGCCTGGAGAAGGAGGATCTGGGAAGAGGGGCATTCTCTGATGTTCTGATTAAACCTCATTCTTAAGCAGGCTCCAGGCTGAATTTATGTGTTATGTCTTCCACAGTTGTTTCTGCTCTTTCTTCAGCTCTAATGTTGGGTCTAGCATGTATTCCTTCCCCTCCCCAGAGGCACAGCTAGCCCCTAGCTGCAAAGGATTTCCACCAACAATCTAAGGCAATAGTTTTTGTTGTTCTCTCTATGCATATTAACACTTTTGTTGCACAGCAGAAATAGATTTGGGTAGTGTTTTGACAATGACTACTGTTCACTTTTCCCAGCCAGAACCAGAATAAATATTTCTCAGTATTCTCAATAATCTTCCCTATGGGCATTTTCTGGCTTTCATGGAGAAGAGGCCTGTAAGACAATACAAACCCCCTTGGTCTAGGACCTCCTCAAGGCTTCATACTCTCCTAGCCTAGTCCATTTTCACACTGCTGATAAAGACATATCTGAGACTGGGAAGAAGAAGAGGTTTAATTACATGTACAATTTCACATGGCTGTGAAAGCTTCAGTGTCATGACAGGGCTGAAAGGTACTTATTATATAGTGGTGGCAAAAGAAAATTAGAAGGATGAAAAAGTGGAAACCTGTGATAAAACAGTTAGATCTCAAGAGATTTATTCACTACCATGAGAACAGTAAGGAAAAAACTGCCTCCATGATTCAAATTAACTCCCACCAGGTCCCTCCCACAACACATGGGAATTACGGGAGTACAATTCAAGATGAGATTTGGGTGGGGACATGGAGCTAAACCATATCATTCTGCCCCTGGCCCCTCCAAATCTTATATCCTCACATTTAAAAAACAATCACACCTTCCCAAGAGTCCTCCAAAGTCTTAACTCATTTCAACATTAATCCAAAAGTCCACAGTCCAAAGTCTCATCTGAGACAAGGCAAGTCCCTTCCACTTATGAGCCTGTAAAATCAAAAGCATCTAGTTACTTCCTAGATACAATAGGCGTACAAGTATTGGGTAAATACAGCTATTCCAAATGGGAGAAATTGTCCAAAACAAAGGGGTTACAGGGCCCATGCAAGTCCAAAATCCAATGAGACAGTCAAATGTTAAAGCTTCAAAATGATCTCCTTTGACTCGAGGTCTCACATCCAGGTCATATTGATGCAAGAAGTGGGTTCTCATGGTCTAGAGCAGCTCTGCCCCTGTGGCTTTGCAGGGTACAGCCTCCTTCCCAGTTGTTTTCATGAGCTGGTATTGAGTGTCTGCAGCTTTTCCAGCTGAACGGTGAAAGTCGTCAGTGGATCTAGTATTCTGGTTTCTAGAGGATGGTGGCCCTCTTCTCATAGCTCCACTAGGCAGTGCCCTGGTAGGGACTCTGTGTGGGGGCTCCAACCCCACATTTTCTTTCTGCACTGCCCTAGTAGAGGTTCTCTATGAGTGCCCCACTCCTGCAGAAAACTTCCACCTAGGCCTTCAGGCATTTCCACACATCTTTTGAAATCTGGGCAAAGGTTTCCAAACCCCAATTCTTGACTTCTGTGCACCCACAGGCTCAACACCACGTGGAAGCTGCCAAGATCTGGGGCTTGCACCTTCTGAGGCCACAACCTGAGCTGTATGTTGGCCCCTTTTAGCCACTGCTGGAGCAGCTAGGATGCAGGGCACCAAGTCCCTGGGCTGCACACAGCATGGGGACCCTGGTCCTGGCCCACAAAACCATTTTTCTCTCCTGGGTCTCCAAACTTGTAATGAGAGGGACTGCTGCTAAGACTTCTGACTTGCCCTGGAGACATTTTCCCATTGTCTTGGGGATTAACATTCAGCTTCTCATTATTTATGCAATTTTTCGTAGTGAGCTTGAATTGCTCCCTAGAAAATGTTCTTTTTCTATCACATTGTCAGGCTGCAAATTTGCTGAACTTGTATGCTCTGCTTCCCTTATAAAACTGAATGCCTTTAACAGCACCCAAATCACCTCTTGAATGTTTTTCTGCTTAGAAATGTCTTCCGTCAGACACCCTAAATCATCTCTCCCAAGTTCAAAGTTCCAAAAATCTCTAGGGTAGGGGCAAAATGCCACCAGTCTCTTTGCTAAATAACAAGAGTCATCTTTACTCCAGTTCTCAACAAGTTCCTCATCTCCATCTGAGACCACCTCAGCCTTGATCTTATTGTCCATATTGCTATCAGGCTTTTGGTCAAAGCCATTCAACAAGTCTCTAGAAAGTCCCAAAGTTTTCCACATTTTTCTGTCTTTTTTTTTTTTAGCCCTCCAAATTGTTCCAACCTCTGCCTGTTACCCAGTTCCAAAGTTGCTTCCACATTTTCGGGTATCTTTTCAGCAATGTCCCACTCTACTGGTACCAATATGCTGTATTAATCCATTTTCACACTGCTGATAAAGACATATCTGAGACTGGGAAGGAAAAGAGGTTTAATTGGACTTACAGTTCCACATGGATGGGGAGGCCTCAGAATCATGGCGGGAGGCAAAAGGCACTTATTATTTGGTGGCAGTAAGAGAAAATGAGAAAGACGCAAAAGTGGAAATCCCTGATAAAACCATCAGATCTCGTGAGACTTATTCACTATCACAAGTGTGGGGAAAACTATCCCCATGATTCAAATTATCTCCCACTAGGTCCCTCCCACAACATATTAAGAATTATGGAAATATGATTCAAGATGAGATTTGGGTGGGGACACAGAGCCAAACCATATCATAACCTATACTCGGCTTTTAGCAATTTCTTTTAAAAAAAATAGCTACATGTTCTTACTGGCTTATATTGTGTCTAGGCTCAAGTATGCAAATTCCAGGCTCCTGTCTTTCCCCACTTTTGCATTAGTTCTTTTCTCTGCAACTGCAGTTCTCTGATGAGTTCAATAAAATTCCTTAATTTGCAGTTTGTACAGATTTTTTCTTGTAGTAAGTGTGGAAACAATGTCCATTCCAGCTCTCTACATCTTTGAACTCTCAGCTGACATTTGAAAATATCCTTTAAATATACTTGAGAATATTGCTAAGATTAGACTGTCTTTACTCAGCCCAAAAAGTATTATGATTTGCAGTGATGCCATAGATATGGAAATAGGTGAGTCCTTATGTTACCAAAGTATAGATTAGAAATCACTATAATATCAGAGCATAGGGTGATTTTAAAAAATCATTCAAAATCTAATTACAAATACTACAACAGATGTTTTGCAAATGTTAATGGCTCAGCTGTTCAAATGCTAAAACATACTTTATTTAAATAAAGGTCAACAACACAAGGAATGAATTTCATTAGGCTTTTATCAACAGTTCTATAAGAAAGAAAAACTACAGCATGGCATTTACAAGTCGTGTCTCTACACAAATTGACAAGAAGAAAAATTCAGAGTGTGGGCATGACACTTGGGAAAAAAATGTCTAAGAAACTCCAACATTGTTTGAGGAGAGTTCAAAAAGTAACCTCCAAACTACCCTTCAAGGTACAGCCAGAGAAGAATCCCACTCTAATTGTCACTTTTACAGAAAGTCTGGATGCACTTATGTTTATCAGGTGATCCCAATAGTAGTTTGTATCTCAACTTTGTATAAGCCAATGAATAACAGTATAAAAATGTTTACAGATAGAATATGCTACACAAGCTTAACAGAAAAATAGTGGTTATATATAAACATAAAAGTCTCCAAAGGAGCAGGGATATTGTTAATTTGTACACTGAGCATTTGTATGGATACGGACTTGCAAGTTTGGGCCAGGAACTAAAGATAAATGTTACCCTACATAACAGTGATAGAGGAATGAGGAAAAAACAAGATGAAGGTCAAGAGGAGAGTAAGCAAGCTGGCAGTAGGCCAGTGTGCTATCAGGGTAGGACATAAACCAGGTAGAACACCTGGTCTCCAGGTGGGACATAAACCATGTGATTTTAAGTTATTGCGAGGTCAGCAAGAGGATCCCTTAGTAAATAAAGCTTGAGTAAAAAACTGCTGCATGTAATTTCCTTTTACCCATGGTGCTTTGGAGTGTTACAATCCCAAAGCAAAAGCTGTTTTTACCCTTAGATCAACCCCAGGGAAAGGATAAAGGACTTTTTCTAGAAGCAGGAATCAGTCAAAAGGGACTTGGGAATGAAAGACCCTTTACCTCTTCCCACCCCCATGCTCTCCCATAGAACTCAGCAAAGTCTTGAAAGAGCTATTAGATCTTCACACTTCCTGAAATGAGACAACCTCCACACCTCCCGTGTTTGCCAGCAGCAGTCTACTTATGTGTCTGATTATTTTTTAACTTAATTTTTTAGTTATAACTGACACACAATAATTGCATGTATTTATGAGGTACAATGTGATATTTCAATACATGTATACATAGCATAATGATCAAATTAAGTTAATTACCATATTCATCACTTTCCAACATTTATTATTTCTTTGTGGTTCAACATTTAAGATCTTTTGGCCATTTTGAAATATGCATTACATTGTTATTTGCTATAGTCACCCTACTGTGTCATAGAACACCAAACCTTTTTCTTCCTGATTATAACTTTGTACTCACTAACTAACTTCGGCTCCTCTACCACCACCTTCCCCAGCCTCTGGTAACAACTCTGCTACTATTTCTATAAAATCAACTTTTTAAGATTCTACATATGAGTGAGAACAAGTGGTATTTTTCTTTTCATGCCTGGTTTATTCCACTTAATGCCCTCAGGTTTCATCTATGTTGCCACAAATGACAGGATTTCATTCTGCTTTATGGCTGAATTTTATTCCACTGTGTATATATACATACCACATTTTCTTTAGTCGTTCATCTGCTGATAAGCATTAGGTTGATTCCATATCTTGTCTTGTGAAGAGTGCTGCAATAAACATGCACATGTCTCTTTGACATACTGATTTCATTTCTTTGGGGTATATATCCAGTAATGGGATTGATGGATCATATTGTAGTTCTATTTTTAATTTTTTGAGAAATCACCATACCTTTTTCCATAAAGGCTGTACTAATTTACATTCCCACCAACAGCATGTCAAAGTTCCCTTTTCTCTGCATACTCACCAGTATTCTTCTGTGTCTTTTCTATAGCAGCCATTCAAACGAGAGAAAGGTGGTATCTCACTGTGGTTTCGATTTGCATTTCTCTGATGATTAGTGATGTCAAGCACTTTTTTACATATCTATGGGCCATTTGTATGCCTTTTTAAAGAAAGGTCATTCAGGTCTTTTGCCCATTTTTAATTGGATTATCTGTTTTCTTGCTATCAAGTTGTTTGAGTTCCTTACATATTCTGGGTTTTAACCCTTTGTCAGATGCTTAATTTGCAAACATTTCCTATTGTTCTATAGGTTTTCTCTTCATTTTAATGTTTGTTTCCTTTACTGTGCAGAAGACTTTGGTTTGATATATTTGCATTTGTCCAGTTTTGCTTTGGTTGCCTGTGCTTTTGAGATACTATTTTTAAAATCCTGGCCTAGTCTTCTTTGTAACACTAGAGTCTTATCACCTATTTATTCAGAGTATATCACTCATTTGAGAAGTTAGGAGATTGTATCTGGTGTTTGTGTTTATAACAGTGCAAGTGAAGAAAAGATCCTGCTTATTCATCTATCCATGCACCTCCAAACACAGGAACCACAGGCCCCAGAGGAAACCTGGTGTTGCAGGCAGGACCTATGGAACAAGATGTTTCTGGAAAAGTCATCATAGCAATCTACTCATGCTGGTTCCTGACATTGTTTATAGTACATTGTATTTGGTAAGGATCTCATTTTTTCCTGAAGATAGCCCAATGAGAAGTCCAGTACTCTTCTCCGGGAATTTATGCATTTTGATGCCAAAGCTAAAGTGCTAGTTACCAACCACAGCTGTATCTTCTTCACCTTATCACCACACCCAAGACTGCCTACCTACAATCACACAAAATTATCAGACCTAAATATTGAAGTCTTTCCAATGTTTCTATTAGTTACATAGAAAAAACATGAAAAAGTTCCTTGAGAAAGAAGGAACCCTTTTCCTTAAGCATCAAGTGATTAGCTATTTGCCTAAAAACCTAAAAATAAGGACCATAATATTATTCAATATTGAAAATATTTATGATTACTAACAGATAATTAATATTTTAAGTATTAAATTTTACATTTACTCTAATTGTAAACAAAGGAGAGGGCTGTGTTAAATGCCCTAGGAAAACATTAGAAAAAAGAACAGAATGTATTAAAAACTATATAACAGTATTTCAATATTCTCTCTCTGTGATTGATTCTCTGTAATTTTCATTTCATAAATTTTTCTTCAGTATCTTCCAGTTTCCTAAGTTGTATGAATTAAGTCTGTGAACTAAATAGGAAAATGTGATTGTTCTGTATTAAGCTCTTTGTGGTAGATATTGATATTCTCCTATAATTAGAAGGCTTTTTCCCCCCACACAGCTGAAGTATTCTATAATTTTAAAAAACAAAATGTTATTTTTAAAATAGCCAAGAAGCTATTGAATATATAGAGGCATATACTATCTTTGGTAAACCAAAAAGTCATGAACTTGGAAGCAAGAGTATGTATTTTAAAAAATATCTTTTAAATAGGTCAACATTATTACTTTAGAAAGATGTCAAATATATTCATCTTACAAATGAGAACAACTTTCACCAAATAGACAAAATGCCTTTCCCCAAATCATGAAGAGAGTAGTGTGGCTGGAAATAGGGCTTAGGTCTCCTCTTCCTCAGTCCAGTATGACTGTAGGCTTATCACAGAAATATTAACTATTTAGTACAAAATGATTTGTAGTCTTGCATAAAGGTAGCTAACCTACTACAGGCCATTCTCCATTTGCTCACCTTAACAGGTGTCAGATTTAGAGGACAAAAACTAAACTTAGAGTTGAAATCCTGACTTATCCCACACAATTAAATTTCTTTCATCATCCATAGGAAAATGAGAAAAAAGAGAAAGAGAAAAAAAATATCATTCTGTTTTGGTCAAATGAGAAGGTGGGTTGAAGAGAAATAATTTCTATTTTTACAGCTGGCTCTGAATTTCCAAAAAGAAGGTATTTCTCTTGGCTTAGAAAATTCCTTGATAGAAATATGAGGAGGGAAAGCACCAAGGCCTTAGGACCATGTTCTATATGGAAACACCAAGTGAAAAAATAGTAATATTGCTCTACATAGCCATTTAACAGAAATTTGAGGAAAGAGCTTGTGTATAAGAAATGTCAGTTCAAAACAATCAGATCTATAAAAGTAGAAAAGGAGAGCTTTGTTTCTTGTAAAAAAGTATAACCTGTAAGTTGGAAAACAGAACTTCTGGCAGAAATCGAAAGCAGGTGCTTCGGAGACAAAAGGGAGAGATATTGAGATGTATTCTTGAGATTGGCTATGCATACATATATAGTAGACTATAGAATAATCTTATGGATATTTATGAGGGAACCCTAATGCATGCATACTGAGTAAACATATATGTTACTTATGTCCCATGATCACTTGATCAATTTGGGGTGGAGATTTAATGTTAAAATAAGGTAAAACTTGCCTCTTTACATAAGAAGGCTAAACACAGGGCATGAAAGCATCTTGTGCACAGCCTCTGTGGACCAGTAAGAACCACTTTGAAGCTGATGGTCAGTTATCAGGATGGAATGCTTTTTAAGGCTGGTTGGTTGTCACGGGGAAAACACATTAAGTCATGGGAGGTTGGCCACTACAACAGGTAGTCTATTAAGGTCAAGGGAAAAATCTTCCAGACCTAGATTTTTAGGAACTGATTTATGTTTAATGTAGGAAAGTCTTGAGGGGGTTAATAAGGTAGGGGAGTGTTGAAGCCTGACCAACTTCTTGCCTTGCCGAAGCTCTAGAATCTAGTTTTTAACATTTTTCTGGAGTCTCTTTTGCCACAAAGAGTCAGATTAAATTCACTAGCAGATTTATTTTTATTTCATAGGAAGAAATGAGTCCAAATAACATAGTAAGATGTTGAACAATAAGAATAAAAGTGAAAAATGTTAATGATGGAGTGTCTAAAATCTTCTGGGAACAATAACATTTACTTTTAATTTCTCTTATGTGCTAACAATACCCTCATTATTGAGTCAGGGAAAAAATATTAAAATTAGAAAAAGTAACACCAAAATTTGTTACACACCTAAATGCCCGGGACACATGGTATCATTAGAAACGCAGTTATACGGTTTCTATTTCATGCCTGAAGCAGGGAAAGGAGAACAACCCCAGGAGGAGAGAATTGATAAGATAGAGAATTCAATGGAAGCAGAATCTTGGCACAAGAATTGGATAAATTACAGAATTCTAAAATGCAAGTCCACCTCCTACAAGCATTCCTGATAATTAAGGAAAATATTAGTCTCAACTTTTTTGTGATCAAAATTTAACTCAGTAGATATTTATTCTCAAAAGGTGTCACGACCGTAGTTGACATCTCAGTTATACTAGCACGAATCATGAGTGTAAAAATCCTAACACAAGGGAATGCTTGCCTTTCAATTTCATTTAACATCTGTATCATATTTGGCTCTTTTCAAAGTCAGAGATGACGCCCATCTCTAGGAAGGCTTACATTAGTTTATTTTGTGATATGCAGTAAAGCAAAACCATTAAGGAAAATTATTTCAATCACACCAAATACCAAATGGAAATACACTTTAGGATATTTAAAGAGTCAAATGTAAAATATTAAGATAGAGAAAACTAACAAGATAATGGCACTGCTGTGCAGAAGAAATTTTAAAAATTATGTCCTTTGTGCAAAAACAAGTTGACCACAATAAGAAAACATATATAACATTGGTTATTACAAATTAAAAAAAGATAACTTGTCTCTACTAAAAATACAAAAAAAAAAAAAAATTAGCCAGCCTGGTGGTGGGCGCCTGTAGTCCCAGCTATTGAGGAGGCTGAGGCAAGAGAATGGCGTGAATCCAGGAGGCCGAGCTTGCCATGAGCTGAGATCGCGCCACTGCACTCCAGCCTGGGCAACAGAGTGAGACTCCATCTCAAATAAATAAATAAATAAATAAATAAATAAATGAAATTTGACAACTATAGCAGGTAAAGGCTAACCCCAACATTGTATAGATTATATCAATTATGCAGCAAGCATCAGGATTCACACAATAAGGTGGACAAAGGATTTACAGAGATTATTCAAAAGAAGAGGCAATCCAAATATTGAGTAACCATCTGAGAAATATACAACTACATTATTGATCAAAATAACGAAAGTTAAAAAATCACACATTTATTATATGATAAGCTTGTAACAGCAGTTAACTTCTTTGGTGATATTTTATACTGACCAGCATGTCATTTAATAACCAGAATGTGATTAAACTTGGCTATACTTGTGATGTATAGTGTGAAAATGTGTACATTAGCATTTTTGTGAAAAGCAAAATGAAAATGTTTAACCAAGAATTTCAACCAAGTGTATACCTTTGACCTAGTAATCCTAAGGAAATCGTAATTAAAAATAAAACTAAAATCTACCCTAAACATCAAAAAATAAGATAAGTAAATTATGAGGTGAATCAGTTCACTGCTACAAATAATTTTAAATACAAAAAATAATGACAATTTAGTATATCTTTTTAATCTAAGCTCAGAATATATACATGTATATGCTCAGAATACATACCTATGTTCGTGTGTGTGTGGTAAAAGTTAAAAGAAGTTTTTGAATCAGAGTGAGGAATAGAGAGTGAATTTATCTTGGAATTTCTTTATTGTTCTTATTCATGTGAGAAATACAGGGTTTTTTGGGGGAAGGGGATCATATTGACTATGGCACACACATAACTTTTGCTTCCTTAAGTTATGTCTTTTTCTTTTTTTTTTTTTTTGAGACAGAGTTTCACTCTTGTTGCCCAGGTTGGAGTACAATGGCCCCATCTCGGCTCATTGCAACCTCCACCTCCCAGGTTCAAGCGATTCTCCTGCCTCAGCCTGCCAAGTAGCTGGGATTACAGGTAGGCACCACCACACCTCACTAATTCTGTATTTTTAGTAGAGATGGCATTTCATTATGTTGGTCAGACTGGTCTCGAACTCCTGACCTCAGGTGATCCACCCACCTCAGCCTCCCACAGTGCTGGGATTACAGGCATTAGCCACCTAGCCTGGCCCAGTTATATCATTTTTATCTGTTGACATAAACCATTTCTTAATTAAATTAAAAGAAATATTAAAGCTATATTATCTGCTCCAAATTTTCATTGTCTTTATAAAGTATTTAAAAAACAACTTTAATTAATAACAATTTATTAGAAGTATGTTATCTCCCAGCATTAGTGAGATATACTGTCCTGAATAGGCTTCAACAAGGCTGAAAAAAAGTGACATGATAATTGTAATATGAATTTAGACATGTCCTGATGTTACCAGTGACTGCTAACATATTTTCTAATGTTTTATGTACTTCTTTATTGAGGTTCTATTACCTGCATGTAATAATATATGAGTTTTAGGTGTTCCACATTCTTTTTCCACATTACTATCATTTGAATGTTTTTATTTTAGGCACTCTAGTGGGTTCGTAGAGGTATCACACTGTTGTACCAGGCACTATTTTAGGTGCTCTATGTGCAGTATCTATTTAATCCTCAATAAACCTATGTGGATACAGGCATTTTCCAGAATTAGAATATGAGTTGTCAAACTGTGGAGCCTGAGCTCTTAACCTTTTTAATAGTATTACCTCTACAAGTACCACATCAATTCTTTTCTTCATTTTCTGGCACATCATTATACAGGTATGCTTGTTGTAGTGAAGGAAATTAAAATCAATCATTCTTTTTCCATTAGCTCAGAATATTAATCAAATTGATGTTGCATTTTCTCCCTTTAACCTATGACATTCATAAAACTGTCTTTGAAGCACTAAGAAATTGCAACCATGCCAATTAGACCATTGTAGACCTAATGTTTCTATAATGAAACTTCACTTTTCAAACAAAATAGTGCCTGTCTCTAGATTTTCAACACTGCAAAATGTCAGCATTTCTTCATTATACTTAGAGAACAAATACTACCCTTCATTAAAATCATGTTGATTTTATTGATTTCTCTGTTTGCCGTGCTATTCTTAGTGTTGTTTAGCACTTTGTGAAAACAATATGTGGAATGAGCTACATGAACCGTATTATTCATCGTCTCCTTTCAAGCAGCTCTTGAAGATATCCATTCAAGCCCAAGTACAAGGTTATAGTTTTTATTGCTCAAGTCAGGAAAAGAGTCAGTACTGTGCAATAAAGATAAACTTTCCACAAGTGTTTATGGTTTACAATAGAGAATTCTATTAATATATGTACATTCTGAATAATGCGCAGTTAAAACACTGCACTGTTACTGACCCAGGAATTTTAAGCCTAAAATGAAATATGTTTTCCCTAAATTAATTTCTTTCTTGAAGTTTCCTACTTCCATACCTCTTCTTCTCCTTACTTTGCCAAAATATGTTTAGGGAACTCTGCGTTCTTGAATACCATCTCCTTCTAACACCTCTCCCTAACCCTGCCAACCGAAATTCGGGATAAAAATTACAAAATAAATAGTTACATTTGGTTCTGTCTTCAGATTATAAATTGTATGTGAAATTATTTTTTCACCCCCAGGAACTTGAATTATAACGTGTTGGTGAGACTCCAACTACTATCAGGCAAGTGGACTCATTTACATGACAGAAAGAAGCAGCAAGTCACTAACAATTAGTAGAAGATATCCAAAGTTTAAAAGAAAAATGGGTGTGATATAATCAACTCATCATATATGTGGGGAATTTCAAGTTTTTTGTTTTATTTAATATATAAAGAAGAATGTTCAAGACAATTCGAATTGATATAATTTCCTAACTTGTTCACATATACATATTTGAAGAATTGGGAAAATTTTAACACTAATCTTTTCTATTATATTATTCAATTTTGTTAAAAATTAAACCATCAAAACTAAACTTGTATACAATGTTTGTGTGCAATTCTTTCATAAATAACTCTTCAATCAATCTGATTGTTATCAAGTAGAAATAATTCTAATGTGAATATGTAAAAAAGATCATAAAGAATCATAGATCTCTCATTATGTCTTAAATTTACCACATGCTAATCAAATTATGCATTTAATTACCAACATTTTAATTTATTGATTTGCATAGGTATGATGTTCTCTTTTATGTGCAAGAAATTATATTATGCTTTCTAAAACTTTCAAGAAAGTTTGTAAGTTTTAATTATCTTCTCTCTACTATCAGATTCACAAAATATCATTACTTTCTTGGTAATAATGATGTAATATTAAATATGCTATGAGCAACGAAGTTTAGATCATTCTTAATAAAACAGAAATGTTTAGACAATTAAAATCTATAGAGTGAAATCTTTCCTCATATAAATCATATGGATAAAACAGACTTTTCAACACACTACTTTAGAATAGCCAACTTGACCTTGATCCAGCTCCCCATCACTTAGACTATTTTCCAGTGTGTCACTAAGCTGTCATTGATCTAAGTCCTTAATATAATTAAAGAGGAATTCAAGGTCCATGTTATTTTCTTTAAACTTTGAACTCTAAAACAATCAGAAAATGTAGAACTTTTACAGAAGTTTTCATTTAACAGTAGACTTTTTTTAGGAGAAAAGGAACTTTTTTAGACCAAATTAAGTGAATGTTTTCAAGTGAGATGTAAAATAAAAAAAAAATGATTTCCCACTAGAGCCTAAATCATAAATCATTTTCAAAGAAATCAATGTACATTCCCTTCTGTGTGTGGGATTTCATTCCCTTACATAACATATCTTCCTAAAACAAATGAAACTATCGTATACCCTTGCTAATAGAAAACTAATGATAGGCAATACCTCAGATACCTCACTTATAATACTTTTATACTTATTCCTTTATATCTCCATAAAGCTTCATTTTTATGTTTCACTAGGTAATTTCTAAGGAAGGAAAATCTGTTCTAAATCATTAGCTTTGTGTATTCGAAAACATATATTCATTATATATCATAGCAGGTTTTAAAAGTCAATTAGAATCAATCAATAAGAGTATTGTGTAAGATTTTTGAATGCCTGAACTAGTCTTTAATAATAATTTTTAAAAGCATTCACATAGATCTAATTGACAGTTATAACTTCTTTCAGAATTGGATTTGTTCTGGAAAGGAAAATAACAACAGGATAGAATTAGATGACTATTGTATTTTCATTTCTAGCTTTCAAATAGCTGTGTTATTTATATTTAGAGGTAAGACTAGTGCTATATTTTGTGGGGGATGTAGACACTGACATCAAAAGACCTAGAGTCTAAGAGAGAGTTACTGTGACGCAAGATAACAGTTACAAGCACCCATAAATTGGGAGGACATGAAGAGTTATGGAAGTGCAGAAGAAAAGAGGTTCCTTCCTGCTTCGGAGGAGCAGGATCAGGGAAGAATGACCAAAGGAAGTGGCTTTTGAACTGGACCTTGAAGGATGAGTAAGAGAACTGGGTGTCAAAGAGGATAACGCTTCCCAGCACACTTATTAAGAACCAGTAACATCTTATAAACCAGAGTACTGAGAAATACCATCTTGGGAAATGTCACTGTACAAAACTAGTAGCTGTGGCCACTGTAAAGCAAGAAGGGCATTATCTGAACAGTGTTCAGCGAGAGAGAAAAAGATGTGAAGGGGAGGGGAGGAGACTTGCTGCAGAGACAGACTCAGACAGACTTGGTAACTGCTTATAAACAAGGGCAAGTAGATACAAATTTCATAAAGCTCTGAGCGGTATTCATGCTCTGCTATGACTTCCAACTGTCATTACAAGAAAGAAAGGTGCCTGCAACTATAAATAGTATCCCCACTTTCACAACTATTATAATAAAGCACATTTCCCATCTGTGAAGATAACAAAGACAGGAACCACCGTTTATTTAATTGGACAATATTAAACACCACCTCACTGTTTTTCATTTCTCAGTCTTCTTTGCTGGTTTATCTTGTACTCCATCACTTCTTAACATTGGAAGGTCCCAGAGTTCAGTCTGTGGTGGGCTGCTTCTCTCTCTATGCTCACTCTTGGGGATCTCTTCCATGCTCAGGGCATTAAATGCCATCCTTATACAGATGAATCCCAGGTTACTATCCCTAGCCAAGAAATCTCACCTACACTCAGAATTGCCTATTTGACATGCCTACTTCAGTGCTTAGGACACTTCTCAGATTCAGCATATTTTAAACTAGTCTGCTGATTATGCCCCTTCAACATTCCTGACTTACACTGCCACCAGCTATCTTCCCCTTCCAGATGTTCATGCAAAAAATCTTACAGGTATTCCTGACCCCATTCTTTTTCTCTCACCCTACATCCAATGCATCAACATCCTGTTAGGTCTATCCTTAAAATTGAGCCAGAATCTGACCTATATTCATTACATTACTCTCATGTCTGGCCCAAATTACTTCTCTGGCTCCTATCTCATCTCTCTATTGCCTTGCAGTATACTCTCAAATAGAGTGGCCCGAGGGATCCTTTCAGAACATATCTCAAGTACTATGACTGCTATGCTCAAAACCCAATGTGGCTCTCCATTTCCAATGAGGACCCATGTCTCCATATGTTCTGACCTCATCTCCTACTACATTTCCTTCTGTGCACTCCACACTAGACACAACAGCCTCCCTGTTCTTTTTCAACTGTGTCAGGTAAATTCCAGCACAAGCTGTTTCCTCTGCCTACCCTGGACTCCCCCAAGGTAACTGTAGAACAGATTGTCACCTTGGTCAAGTCTGCTCAAATGTCACATTTGCAACGAGGTCTACTGTGACCACCTTATTTGAAATTATAATCATCTTTCCTACCCCATCTAGTGTTCCTAACCTCCATTATTTTGCTCCTTTTTTTCTATTCACTTCCATAAAATTTATCAACTTTCTATTATACAACGTGATTTAATTATTTACTGGAGTTTTTAAATGTGTGTCTTTCTCTTTACTAGTAGATAAACTCCATATGTGCAAGGATCCTTCCTTTATACACTCATGTACCCCAATACCTACAACATTAACTGCCAACAAAAATGATATTAATTTGATGCATTGATTAATACAGTAATATTTAGCTGTTTGCAATCTAGGGAAAACTATATTTGTTTATAGTATTTTGTGCCATATTTTTCCATTTGAGTTTTAGGGCTGTGTTCACTTTATGAAATAATATGGGAGTATGGCCCACCTATACTGCAGACTATGAAATTTTGGATATGGTGTACAAATTATCTATGCCAGAAAAGTTCAAGGGAATTTACCAATAAGGCATTCAATTCACAGAGTACTCAGCAGAGTTTTATTTTTTATGAATTTCTCAAGTTTTTCTTCTGTTATTTTCTACTTTCTGCGGAAGAAAAATTTGGAAATTAAAACATATATACATGTATGCATTTCATACATATATCAACTCTTAGGAGTATATATGTATACAGACATTTTCTAAATATACTAGCACTTAACATGAGAGCCTATAATGTCTAACTTGGTGTTAAGAACAGGACTCTAGAGTCAGAGTGCTTGTGTTTGAATACTGGGGTTTGAATTCCAGTTACTAAACCTGGACGCTTTGGCAAGTTATTTTATATGTTATGATCAGGTTCCCCAACATAAAAAGGCACAAGTAATAGTATGTATCTTTTTGGGTTGGAATGAATGATTCAACACATGTAAAGCATATCTGGAATTGAAACAAAGGATTGAGTATTTCAACTTCTTATGGTTAAAATGAAAATAAAAATCACTGCACAAGCGATAGTACTTTCTATGATAGCCGATATTCATGTTGTTAAAACTTCTAGTTTATGCTTATGCAGCAGATGCTGTGGAACCCTTGAACTTTTTGATTCTCTCTCTGTATGAATTTAATAATCTGTGAACAAACACTTGACAAGGTCCTACATAAGGGGATTCTGTAATTTTTTTGTGGTGTGAGGAATTCACTGTGGATGTGAATAATTTCACCCACTAATGTATATGTTTAATTATAAAGTATTTATGTTGTGTTAAGCATTCTATTTAATAATACGACAGGCACCTCTCAGATCTGCTGCATCTGAATTTCTTGGAGGACAACAGGACACCTAAGTTTTAGTCTCTCCCCCAGGGAAGTTTTGTTCAACAACTCTGTACTTTGTGCCACTCGGTGTAGGTCTCGTTTGTATATGTTCTCAGAGCTCTGTACATTCATTCTGTATCACTTTTTCTTGGCACCAGAATTGCACTTTTGCAGTTATTAGTATAATTACTAGTTCAAAGTCACAATACAGGCTCCATGCAGGCATGGATTGTGTCTGTCTTATTTATTTGTTGTACTTCCACTAGCAGTTTCAACACCTGAGACCTAGTAGTAGACACTCACTAAATATTTATTTAATAAATGAGTGAATAGAAGGTACTATGCAAAGCACACCAAACAATACAATATAGTGCTTAAGAGCATCAGTTTTAGAGGAAGAAAATTTTGATTTTGAGTCTTTCTCTGCCATTTTCTATAGAAATCCTTCCTCGAGAAAGTTAGGTAATGTTTCTGATACTCAGCTTCCTCATCTGGAAAACAGATTTTAAAAATTTCCTATCATCACAAAACGAGCGTGAAGCAGGATCATGTATCTAAAGAGTTCTGCACATTCAACAGTACCCAGGATATAATAAATTGTGGATATTATTATTAGATTTATTATCAAACAGGTTATTATATCTTTATTCCTAATTGCACTTTTCATTAACATGAAATGACCTTCCTTATCCAACCTTATTTGGTTTGCATTTAAAATAGCTTTCCCTGAAAAATATTCTAAAATTCCATATCTATTTTATTAAATTGATATATTTGCTACAAATTAAGCCAACTTGGCTTAATTAATATGTTTGCGATGAATTAAGCCAATAATTGTTAGATTCTTCAGATGCAGATAGCAGCAGCCTAATGTAGTTAAAGGCAGAAAAGAACTACAGGTTGTACCTCACTACCCAGTAACAGGCTGAATGTTCCAGTGAAGGTAGGGGTTGGTCTCAACCCTGCCACTTCTGACTGGATTGCAGCAAATGGTACAACAATAGTCATATGGTTTGTTCACCTGAAGAATGATGAAGTCTCAGCCCCATCTTTTTAAATTCTCTAGGGTACCTTGCAAGAAGATCCATTTGAGACAGATGTAACAGTTTTCTAGTGGTTGAATCCAGCCAGGTTTTAATCAGAATCAGGCAACAGAATTCTCTGTTTTGTGGTTCATTTCAGGGCTGGAATGAATCTAGTCCTCTGAATGTCCAAGGGGAATGAGCTTCTGGATTGTAAACTTTGTTTATGCAAACACACTGGTGCTTGATTAATACCTCTACCCAATTAAACAATTTTAAACATCATTCATTTCATCAAGAAAGATAATTTATCACATCCTTTATACCAGTTCTACACAGAGACGACGAAAGCTGACTTGTTTGTAGCTGCTGCATTTAGGGTCTTTAAAGAGCGGCTCACGCCTCCTATCCCAGCATTTTGAAAGGCACGGTGGGTGGATCCTTTGAGTCCGGGAGTTCATGACCAGCTTGGGCAACACGGTGAAATATTGTCTTTATGAAAATACAAAACTTAGCCAAGCATGGGGGTGCATGTCTGTGGTTCCAGCTATTTGAGAGGCAGAGCTGGGAGGATGACTTGAGCCTGGGACGTGGAGGTTACAGTGAGACAAGCACCACTGCACTCCAGCTTGGGCAACACAGAAAGACCCTGTCAAAAAAAAAAAAAAAAGACTTCAAATAAATTCTGATAAATCTCTCTCCCACCACCCCATTTTAACCACACTGGGAGTTTATATAAATCAAAAAATTAACATGCACATGGCAGCTTCTATGCTGAAATATTTTATGGTAAATTAAAGCAATGTAAAAATGTTTGCTAGATCATTTTATATTTAACACTTTGCATCCTGGAGATATTTACTTACTCTCTATGTGCTTCAGTTTCTCTCTCTAAAATGGGGATAATCATACTAATTACCTTACATGTTTGGTGTGAATTTCAAATGAATTAATACCTATTAAACACTTAGAACAATGCCTGGCCTATACTAAGGATTCAGTAAATTTTAGCAGCAGCAGCTGCTGCTACTACTACTGCTACTAATACTGCTACTACCATTTTGTAATAACTAATACTTATTGAAAATATCAGCAGATTAATAAAAATTCTCTGGGCTCCAGGTTGTAGTTCTCCTAGATGTTCTGGATGTTATTTTCTCTGAGTCTCAGGACTCTGCTCCCTTTTCCTGCATCACTTAATTCTTTCTTAGTTTCTATGTTTATTTTCCCCATTTGCCTAGTTACGAATAAAAGAAATCTCCAGGTTATGTGCATTATACACAGTTTCTACACAAATCCCTCTTGGATTGATCAGGTAAGTCTCGAGGAAACCAGTGACTTCCTAGGAAATCAAATTTCTTCTCTTAGGTTGGAAGTAAGACTGTGGGTTAATATATACTGGTATTCGCCTAATTTTCAGTTCCTCAGAAGCAATGAACAAATGCTAACTTCCCTCATAGGTGTGAGACCAGATTTTAAACCTCTAGAACAGAAGATCTCAACTCATCATCCCTAGCTTAGATTTAGATGTCAGAAGCCATTGCTTGTCCTTTATGGTGTTTTTTTTTGTTGTTGCTGCTGTTGATTGCTTTGTTTTACTTAATTCGAGGCAACATTTAAAAGTTGGGAGATTTTCCATTAAAACTCACATGTCAAGTATCTCTTGAACTATCAGAAGATCAGGCAACAAATGCTTGTGTACAGCCAAGTGGCAGCTGCTTTTCTTCTAGATGGCATGGGCACTTCAATTTACCTCAGGGACTCTCCACCATAAGGTAAATTGACTCTTGATAATTTTTATGTGTGACTGTGCTCTTCTATTTCTTTTGTTGCGGATATATTCCTTGTACTCAACTAACCTACATCTGTTCCCAAGTCCTTACTTAATACTAAAATGAGAAAAATGTCAGGCTTCTGTCTATTGGCAACCCTTCTACTTGTGTTTTGAATCCCATTCTATTTTTGCATACTCAAAGATTTTGCATTTTTCTGCACTATCAGTTTTTTCTCTTAACTGATTTTTGCTCATCAGCATGCAAAAATGCAGTAATATCTTCCAACTTTGAAATACTCTGTTGTTTTTAACATCCCAAATCAAACTACTACCTCATTTCTCTTTTATAGCAAAATCCCGAATAGTCAATGCATGAATAACTCTCCTCCTTCACTTCTTTTCCTTTTTCTAATCATTGCAATCAGGCTCTTATTCCCTCTCCTCTACTGAAACTACTCTTGTCAAACTTACCAATAACTTCTATCTTGCTAAATCCTAAAATTAACTCTTCGCGGTTACCTTAACTAGACATTACAACAGCATTTGAAAAGTTCTTCAATAACCCTTGCTTGAAATGGTTTCTTCTGTTAGTTTCTATGATATTATGTTTCCATGTTTTTCCTCCTAGCTGATTGACTGACTCTTTTTAGGCTTACTTGAAGGGCTATCCTCATCTTATGTGCATCCCACTCCTTAATATCCCATTCATGTTTTATGCATGATATCTTACTTGTCACATCTCTTACCATACTCTGACCATACACATGCACTAGGCTTTAAATATTTTTCCATGTACCAATTACTCTCAGAATTCTGTAAGCCCAAATATTCTGAACTCCGCACTCTTATGAACATGCCAACTAAATATCACCACTTGAATACAAATTGGGCTCTCAATCGTACATATCTGAACCTAAACTCTTGATTTTCTTCTTCAGTCTTGCTTTTACTCCAGCTTTCCCTATCTCAGTGAAAAGAACATAATTTATCCAGTTACTATTTCATGATTCTTTTTCTTTCATCACTCTTGATGTATAATCTCTCGACAAGTCTACTGACACTTTCTTCAAGATAGTTGTCTAAATCTGACCACAGCTCACTACTGGCCATCACAAAAACTCTAGTAAAGACTACCCTCATTGTTCACTAAGACTACCACAATAGTTACCTAACGAGCCTCCCTGTCTTACTCCCAAATTTCTAGCCAGTTCTCTGTCATTGTGATCTTCATAAATGTTAAAACAAATCATGTTATGTACTGTGATTAAAACCATCAGATGGTTTCCCATCACAAGGGTGACCAACTTGTCTCACTGTGCCTGGCCCTTTCCTAGATTTAACATAAAAGTTCCAGGTTCTAGGAACATTATTGGTCCCAAGCAAACTGAAACAGTTAATCACCTCATCTGTAACATACATAAAATAAAATAAAAATCCCTACTATTCACTAAGTCTAAACATGATCTAGAGCCTGCCATTCTCTTGTATGTCATGTCCAATCACTCTTTGCTTTGCTCACTCTTTTCTAGCCACACTGGCCTTCCACAGTTACTCAAACATATTAACCTTGCTTCTGCCTTAAATGTTTACTGAATAATTATAATAATCTAGTAAAAAGTATTAAAGCAAAAGACAATTAGGGCCAGGCATAGTGGCTCACATCTGAATCCCAGAACTTTGGGAGGCTGAGGTGGGTGGCTTGCTTGAGGTCATGAGTTTGATACCAGCCTGGTCAACATGCAAAAAATACAAAAATGAGGCGGGCATGGTGGCGCACATCTTTAGTCCCAGCTACTTAGAAGGCTGAGGCATGAGAATTGCTTAAACCTGGGAGGCGGAGGTTGCAGTGAGCCAAGATCTCGCCACTGCACTCCAGCCTGGACAACAGAGCAGGGCTCCGTCAAAAAAATAAATAAATAAATAAAATAAAATAAAATAAAATAAAAGACAGTTAGGATGGTGACATATTTTAAAAAATAATAAAAATAGAAAGAGAAATTAACCAAATTATACCAGTACAAAAAAATCAATAAATCACAAAGGAAGACAGAAATAGGAGGAAAAAAGGATAAAAAGAACTATAAAATAAAAAACAACAAAATGGAAAAAGTAAGTCCTTACTTATCAATAATTACGTTAAATGTAAATGGTTTAAATTGTCTACACAGAAGACACAGGGTGGCTAAATAGATTTTTAAAAAATCAAAATTGACCAATATGCTACCTACAAAAGCCTAATTTTAGTTTTAAGAATACACCTAGGCTTAAAGTGAAGGGATGGAAAAAGATAGTGCAGATTATGATGGTTAATTTTATGTGTTAACTTGACTGGGTTAAGAGATGCACAAAACACAGGTAGAGGTGTTTTTTTTTTTTTTTTTTTTTTTTTTTTTTTTTTTTTTTTTTTTTTTCCCCTGGGTGTGTCTGCTAGGGTGTTTTTAAAATAGATTATCATTTGAATCAGTAGACTGAGTAAAGAAGAGTTACCCTCACCAATGTGGGCAGGCCTCATCCAAGCCATTGAAGGCCCAGATGAAACAAAGGGTAAAGGAAGAGTGAATTTGCTTTATCTTCTGGAGCTGATATGTCCATATTCTCCTCCTCTTGGACATGAAAACCCCAGATTTCAGGCCTTAAGAGTACAAGGCTAATACTAGGGCTCACCCAATTCCCCTACCCTTGTTCTCATACCTTTCACCTTTGACTAAATATTGTATCATTAGATATCCTGGTTCTCAGGCCTTTAGACTCAGAGTAATTATACCACCAGGTTTTCTGGTTCTTCAACTTGTAGACAACACATTTTAGGAGTTTTTGGTGCTCATAATCACATGAATCAATTCCCATAATAAGTCTTATCTATCTATCCATCTATTTATCTATATCTAATCTATATATCTATATATATTCTATTAATTATGTTTCTCTGGAGAACTCTAATACAAAAATGATAACTGAAAGAAAGTGGAGTTGGCTATGCTTATATAGGACAAAATAGACTTTCAGTCAAAATCTTTCATAAGAGACAAAGAAAGACATTATAAATGGTTCAATTCATCAAGAGGATATAATAATTATAAATATGTATAGATTAGAAAGCAAATATCAACAGAACTGGAAGAAGAAACAGACAGTAATACTGTAATAGTAGGGAACTTAATTTCCCCCGTTTCAACAATGGATAGATCATCCAGACAGAAAATCAATAAGGAAATAACAGACTTATATAATGCTGTAACCAAGTAGACCTAACAGTCATGTACAGAACATTCTACCCAACAGCAGCAGAATACACATTTTTCTTGAATGCACACGGAACATTCTCCAGGATAAATCATATGTTAGGCCACAAATAAGTCCTAACAATTTAAGAAGTTTGAAATCATATTAAATTTTTTGTTATGACCACAATCATATGAAACAAGTAACAGGAAGAAAACTGGAAAACTTACAAATGTGTGGAAATTACACTCCTGAACAACCAACATGACTGGTCAAAGATAAAAGGAAATCAAAAAGTATTTTGAGACAAATGATAATAAAAACACAGCATACTAAAATTTATGAGATGCAGCAAAATCAGTTCTAAGAAAGAAGTTTACAGCAATAAATGCCCATATTAAGAAAATATAGGCTGGTCTCGCTGGGTCATGCCTGTAATCCCAGCACTTTGGGAGGCCAAGGTGGACGAATCAGCCAAGGTCAGGAGCTTGAGACCAGCTTGGCCAACATGGTGAAACTCTGTCTCTATTAAAAATACAAAAATTAGCCAGGCCTGGTCGTGGGTGCCTGTAATCCCAGCTACTGGGGACACTGAGGCAGTAGAATATTTTGAACCCGGGAGGCAGAGGTTGCAGTGAGCTGAGATAGTACCACTACACTCCAGCCCAGGCCACAGAGTGAGATTCCATCTCAATAAGGAAAAAAAAAAAAAAAGATGTCAAATTGCCTAAAAAAAGAAAAACACTAAGCACAAAGCTAGTAGAAAAAATGAAGTAATACAAATTAGAGGAGAAATAAATGAAATAGAAAATAGAAAGACAATTGAAAAAATCAACAAAACTAAGAGTTGGCATCTTAAGATAAACAAAACTGGGAAATCTTCAGCTAGGTTAACCAAAAAATAAAATAAAATAAGGAAGACTAAAATAAATAAAACCATACATGAAGGAGGAGACAATGCAACTGATACCACAGAAATACAAAAGATCATGAGACTACTGTGAACAATTATACACTAACAAATTAGATAACCTAGAAGAAATGGATACATTGCTAGACAAACACAACCTACCAAGACTGAATTATGAAGAAATGAAGAGTCTAAACAGATCAATAATAAGTAATGAGATTGAATCAGTAATCAGAAACTCCCCAACAAGGAAAAGTCCAGAGCCAAATGACTTCATGGGTGAATTGTACCAAACTTTTAAAGAATAACTAATACCAATGCTTCTCAAAACTTCCAAAAATTGAAAAAGAGTCAACATTTCTAAACTCATTTTACAAAACCAGTATTATCCTCATACTAAAGCCCATAAGGACACCACAAGAAAAGAAAATGAATACAGATATAAAAATCCTCAATTAAAAAACCTAACAAATTGATTTCAATAGCATATTTAAAGTATTCATTTATTACAATCAAGTGGAATTTATCCCAGGGATGCAAGGATGGTTCTATAAATGCAAATCAATAAATTTGCTATACCACCTTAACAGAATAGAAAATAACTTCATTCTGTTATTAATAATAATAATGAAATATTATTTCAATAGTTGCAGAGAAAGCATTTGACAAAATTCAATATTTATTCATGATTTAAAAAAAAACTTTTAAATTAGATGTAGAAGAAATCTGCTTCAACATAATAAGGTCCATAGATGACAAACCCACAGTTAACATCATATTCAATGATGAAATGCTGAAAGCTTTCTCTCTAAGATTAGGAACAGCACAGTGGTGCCCAGCCTTACCACTAATATTAAATATATGACTGGAAGTTCCAGCCAGAGGGATTAAGAAAGAAAAAGAAATAAAATGTATCCAAATGGGAAATAAAGAATTAAAACTATTTATTTGCAAATGATATGACCTTTTATATAAAAAATTCCAAAAGACTCCACAGAAACCTGCGAGAATTAATAAGTAAATTTAGTAAAGATGTAGGATACAAAATCAACATACAAAAATCAGTTGTGTTCCTACACACTAACAATGAACTCTCCAAAAAGTAAATTAGGAAAACAACCCCATTCACAATAGCATCAGAAAGAATAAAATAGTCAGGAAAAAATTTAATCAAGGAAGTAAAAGATCTGTATATCCACTCAAAACTATAAGACATTAATGAAAGAAACTGAAGAAAACACAAGTAAATGAAAACTCATGTTCATAGATTAGAAGTAATATTATTAAGACGTCCATACTACCTAAAGCTATCTATAGATTCAATGTAATCAAAATTTCAAAGACATTTTTCACAGAAATAGAAAAAACAGTCCCAAAATTCATATGGAATCACAAAAGACCTCAAATAGCCAAAGCAATCCTGATAAAGAAGAACAAAGCTAGAGCCATCACATTTCCTGATTTCAAATTATATTACCAAGTTATAGTAATCAAAACAGCATGGTATTGGCATGACAACAGACATAGCCCAATGGAATGGAATATAGAGCCCAGAAATAAACAAGGGTGCTAAGAACACATAACAGGGAAAGGACAGTTTCTTCAATAACTAGTATTGGAAAAACTGAATATTGACATGCAAAAGAATGAAATGGGACCCATATCTTATCCCATCCACAAAAATTAACTCAAAATGAATTAAAGACTTAAATCTCAGACCTGAAATCACAAAATTCCTAGAAGAAAATACAGATGGTCCATGACTTACCATGATTTTTTAAATTGGTGATGTGTTAAATGCATTTCCAACTTACCTTATTTTCAACTTATGATGGGTTTATTGGAACATATCCCATTATAAGTCAAGGAGCATCTGTATAGGAAAAAAGCTTCTTGACGTTGGTCTTGGCAAGTATTTTTTTCAATATGACCACAAAAGCACAAACAACAAAAAATAAACGGGTAAAAATAAACAAAACTAGCCAAAAGTTAAAAAGCAAAAATAAATGAGTGGGACTATATAAAAAGATTCAGTACAAAAAAGGTAGCAGTCGACGAAACTGAAAGGCAACCTATGGAATGGGAGACAATATTTACAAACCATATATCTAATAATGGGTTAAGATACAAAAATGTATAAGAGTTATACAACTTAATAGCAAAAAAATAATAATAGCCATATTTTTTAAAATGGGCAAAGGATCGGAATAGACTTTTTTCAAAGAAGATATATTAATACAACTGGTCAACAGGTATATGAAAAGGTGCTCAACATCACTAATTATCAGGGAAATGCAAATCAAAAGCACAATGATATATTACCTCATACACGTTGGAATAGCTATTACAAAAAAGAAATGTGTTGGCAGGAATATGGGGATCCTAGCACATTGTTAGAAGGAATGTGAACTGGTTTAGCCCTTATGGAAACCAGTATGGCGTTTTCTCAAAAAATCAGATAGAACTACCATATGATCCAGAAATTTCACTTCTGGATGTATATCCAAAGGAAATAAATCAGTATCTCAAAGAGATATCTGCACTCCCATGTTCATTGCAACATTAATCACAAAAGCCAAGATATGGAATCAACCAAAGTGTCTGCCAATGGATGAATAGATTATTTAAATATGGTAAATACACATAATGAACTATTATTTAGCCATAAAAAAGAAAGAAATCCTGCTATTTGAAACAACATTGATGAACCTGGAGGACATTGTGCTTAATGAAATAACTCACACAGAAAAAGCTACTTTATAAATTCACATATATGGTATCTAAACAATTTGAATCCATGGAAGTGGAATGGTGGTTGCCAAGGTTGGATGGATAGATGTTAATCAAAGTATACAAACTTTCAGTTATAAGATGAGTAAGTTCTGAAGGTGTAATCTATAGTATGCTGACTGTAGTTAAAAATACTCTTATTATGGACCTGAAATTTCCTAAGAGAATAGATCTTTAACTGTTTTCACCACACACAAACACATACACAACACAAATGGTAATGTGAGGTGTTGGATGTGTTAATTATGTTGGTTGTGGTAATCATTTCACAAGGTATACGTAAATCATCACATTGTATGCCTTAAATATACCCAAAGTTTATTTGTCAAAAAGGAAAAAAATGGGTACATATGTGGAAAATGAGAATTATTTCTATTCACTTAATATGGAAACATTTATTTGTTTGGATAATTTCTATTACCAGTCTTGTCCCAATACTATTTGAGTTTTTGGCCCCTGTTCCAATCTGCTAAGAAGCTCAGGTTATGGAGACTTGCTGTATTATATACATTAAATTCAGGAAGATAGGAGGTCTAAGCCTCCTTGGCATCCAGTTACTAAGCAGTTATGAAAGCTCTTGATTGGCCAAGAGAGTATGAGTAGAAAGGGAACTAGATTTTTTGTTTGTGTCAGGAAATGTGGGTCCTAGTGGTGGTGGTTTAATTTGTAAAATAAATAAGCTGGATCATATTGTCTCTTTAGTGTCTCTCAGCTTTACAATTTTTTTTTTTTTTTTTTTTTTTTTTGAGACAGAGTCTCGCTCTGTTGTCCAGGCTGGAGTGCAGTGGTGAGATCTCGGCTCACTGCAACCTTCGCCTCCCGGGTTGAAGCAATTCTCCTGCCTCAGCCTCCTGAGTAGCTGGGACCAGAGGTGCACGCTATCACACTCAGCTAATTTTTCTATTTTTAGTAGAGACGGGGTTTCACCATGTTGGTCAGGATGGTCTTGACCTCGTGATCTGACCGCCTGGGGCCTCACAAAGTGCTGGGATTACAGGCGTGAGCTCCCGGCCAGCTTCACAATTTTTCAATGATTGATTCTCCTTTGCTTTTTCCTATGTTGCATGCACATTCGTAATTTCCAGATCCAGAAGTGATAAGCGCACAATATATGCGAACCTGATCAACTAGGGCTGCTACAAATGAGAGAAAAATAATGCTTGCTATATGTGGCCTCTCCCACCAAGCCTAGGCAGCGTGTTTTGAATGATGTTAAACAGAATTTTTTCAGTGAGATGTAGACTGGGGCAGGGTGCGGTGGCTCATGCTTGTAATCCCAGAACTTAGGGAGGCCAAGTAGAGTGGATCACTTGAGGCCAGGAGTTCAAGAACAGCCTGACCAACATGGCGAAACTCCATCTCTACTAAAAATACAAAAATTAGCTGGGTGTGGTGGTGCATGCCTGTAATCCCAGCTACTCTGGAGGCTGAGGCACATGAATCACTTAAACCTGGGAGGCAGAGATTGCAGTGAGCTGAGATGGCACCACTGCACTCCAGCCTGGGCAACAGAGCAAGGCTCTGTCTCAAAAAAAAGAAAAAAAGAAAGAGAGAGAGAGAGAGATGTAGACTGGTTCAAATTCTCCATGTCATCAATCTTTTAGCACTTCCTTGGGGTTCTGTTTCACTGTCACTGTTGAGCAATTTTTTGGATAGTGGCATAAAGTTTCTTTTGCTCAATTTCCTCCTATTTCTTTTCATTATTCCCTTTTGGATCAGACAACGTTCTCCTTCCCAGCTTGGTGCTTACAATCTTCAAATATTTTGTAGTAATATGCCCTGCCCTAGTAGCATTCTAAGCTAATTTCAAACCCCTAGAGCTTCACGGAAGTTCTGTTGCTTACGTTTTTCCAGAGAGGTAGAATGTAAATCAGGTTATTAGTATTTCAAATCTAGCTTTATGATACCATGTTTAAAGTTCCATTTTTTTGTTTTAAATAGAATAAATCCCCTCACATATTCCATTTCTAAATGGCAAAAATGCTAAGAAAACAGAAAAGTCATACCTCCTGCTGTGTCATTTCACTGCAGAATGGAAAGGAACTGTCACCTGAAAAGTTCAGTTAGCTGCTCAGATAATTTAACCCAAATTACATTTTTCTTTTTATTTCACATTATGCATATTCTAATTTCACCTTCACTATGAACTGTGCTTATTTTTATGTTCCCTGAAATATAATTTTCCTTGCTGTTTAATGTTAGCACATTCCCTTTTTTCCTAAGTACTTAGTTTGACTTTCTAAGGTATTTCATTTCATTTCATTTTACTCATTTAATAAACTCAGTCCAATTATTTGTATAAGATTCATTCTTTTCTCTCATTGCTGTGAAGGATCCATGATAGTTTTCTGTCATCAGCAAATTTTATGAATCTATATCCTACCTGTTTTATTTTTCAAGGAGATAATAATTCTAGGTATTACTATAGCATCTTTCATTTTATAACTCTCAGTGCTTAAAAAATTATCCAATTGGTATTTATATAGTAGCTACTGGAAAAAGTAAGTGGCGGTATACATTTTATAAATATTTAGCTATTGGGATTATAACCAATTCTATCAAGTAATTGAAGGTAAATTACTCTCCTTTCTTGGAATGGTTAATCTGGTTTCAGCATGGCCCATCCATGACACAGTCATGAGTATCTTACCATTTGGGCTTCTTCTGCTGTATCTGTGTGTCAGGGATCTTCAAATAGTTATATGTTTCAGTCGGCCACTTTTCAGGCCAGAGGTGGTTTCTGAGAGTACCTGGAACATAGAACATAATAAATGTTAATTTCCCATCTATTCTGAGTAAAGACTAAAATGCATCCTGTCTCTTAGGACTGATCATTTTTGGTAGAATTATACAAATCATATGCAACATAAAAGGTCATGGGATAAGGATAAATTCCTTATGCTACGCTACTGTACATGATAATGAGTGCTGCTCATTCTGTTTGTGTTCAATCCAGTGGGGGAACAAAAAATGTACACAAATGATTAAAATCCAGTGGGAGAGTTGGTTCTAACGGTGCAAGTAGAGTGAAAAGTAAATCACTACAGATAAAATCATAAATTGCACCTCAGAAACTCAAGACTATTTCCAAAAGAAGCTAAGATTTGAGCATTGAAGTTTGCATCCCAGAGAGGGAGAACAATATGAGTAAAATCAGTTCTGAACGACTGATGTATACCATCTGAGTAAAGTCAAGGATGGTTTCTAGCAAGAAAACAAAAGCCTCCTAGGCTAGTGACTATAAGCATTTTAATTATACATATGCTTTTGAATCAAAGAAAAATTTAAACATCTAGAACAAAAAAACGTGGCAGTTGTAGAATTTTCAAAACTTCTGTTATTCATAAGTGAAATTTTCTTCCCCGTGTTTCTTTTTTCTATTCCCCTGCCAATTAATTCAGGCTCTCATCATCCCTATTTCAAATACCCAGGTAAATATTCTAATTAAGTTCAGTTTGAGAGAAGTGACTCTCTCCCTAATTTTTTCAGCTGTTCAAGGCCCAGAAAACTGAGCTGTACTGTTATGTGAAGAGTATTTGAGTGAGAGTAGTTTCTTTGAAAACGGAATGGCTCGGAAATGTATATGTCAGACTGACATGTTCCTCAGAAGGACAGTAGCAGATGATGACCACTGAAATTTGGACGTGGATGAAAATACGAAAGGCTTTTTCCATTAATCATTGCTGCGTAAGAAGCCACCTCAAACTTAGTGACGTAAAACAACCATTTATTATGTTCACATCTTCTATGAGTCAGAAATTCAGGTAAGATGCTATAGGAACAGCTTCTTTCTATTACATTATGTTTGAAGTCTCAGTCGGGAAGACATGGTGCCTGAGAATAATGCAATGGCTAGGGGCTGGAATTCTCTGAAGGCTTTTCACTCACATGACTTGCAGTTGATGCTGGCTATGGGCTGGGACTTCATCTAGGTCTGCCGGTCACAATACCTACACATGACTTCTCTGTGTGGCTACTTGAGCTTTCTCACTTACTATTTTTTTGGGTTTTTTTTTTTTTTTTTGAGATGGAGTCTCGCGCTGTTGCCCAGGCAGGAGTGCAGTGGCGCCATCTCTGCTCACTGCAAGCTCCGCCTCCTGAGTTCATGTCATTCTCCTGCCTCAGCCTCCCGAGTAGCTTGGGACTACAGGCGCCCACCACCACGCCCAGCTAATTTTTTGTATTTTTAGTAGAGACGGGGTTTCACCATGTTAGCCAAGATGGTCTTGATCTTCTGACCTCATGATCTGCACACCTCGGCCTCCCAAAGTACTGGGATTACAGGCGTGAGCCACCGCGCCCGGCCTCTCACTTACTATTTTAATGAAAAAACAATACTTAAAGGAAAATGAACATGAGTAAATGTTTATATAATTTAGCATATAGGAAAAAGAAAAGGTTAATACGCATAATTTTTTTAAGATTCTTAAAAATTAGTGAGAAAGTGATGAATACCAGATAGAAATTAAAGTGCATTAAGAAAACAAAAATTACAAATAGCTAACAAGTGCATGAAAAAAATATTAATTTCCCAATCACATAAAGAAATGCAAGTAAAATTAAAACTAAGGTAACTTTTTTTCACCTTATCAGATTGGCAAAGATGATGTTTTGGAGGATATCTTCGGTTATCAAGAGTGTGAAGAAAAAGAAACTGATAGTACTGATAGTGAGAGAGCAAACTTACATACATTTTTTGGAGGACAGTCTGGAAAATGCAAAATAATTTAAATTGTGCATATGCTTTATCAGAACTTTAATTTCTAGGAACTTATCTTCAGGAAATTCTTAAACAAGTACAAAAATGCATATAAAATGTCATTCAAAATAGCATGGTTTATAATTAATAGCAAAAAATTTACATGTAATTACATATTAATTATGAATTAGAGCATAGTTTATAATTAATAGTAAAAAATTACAAATGATCTATCTTAGAAAAAATTAAGAATTGGTTAAATGGAAATGAGAATTGTAATAAATATAGTCATTAAAATAACTCTGTAATTTATTTTTATTGACATAATAAGATGTTGAAGATGATAATAATGGACCAGGGAAAACAAGCATACAAAACATCATGAACTATATTATTTTTATTTTATTTATTTATTTATTTATTTATTTATTTATTTATTTGAGACCGGGTCTCGCTTTATTGTTTATTTGAGACCGGGTCTCAAATAAACAATTTTTTGCCCAGGCTGGATTGCAGTGGTGCAATCACAGCTCATGGCAGCCTCAAGCTATCCTGGGCACAAGCGATCCTCACACTTCTGCCTCCTGAGTAGCTGTGACAACAGGGATGTGCCACCACGATAGGCTAATTTTTGTATTTTCTGTAGAGATGGAGTTTCACCAAGTTGGCCTCAAACTCCCAGGCTCAAGCAATCCACCCACTTCAGCCTCCCAAAGCACTGAGATTAAAGGCATGAACCACCACACCCAACCTTAATTTTTGTTAATTTTTTAATAGAAAAAGGTGCATATGTTTAAATGCATAAAAACTAAAATATCCAGAATAACAGCTTCAACCAAGAAATGCACATTTGGGAAAATGTCTACATTTAAGTGTGATATATAAAGAAAGGCAGACATTTATTCATTTGTTGAATGCTTGCTTTGTTGCAGATAATTTTTCTGGGTGCTGGAAACAGGAAATGAAGAAAGCAGATAGAGCCATGACTTGAAAAGCAGAGTGTGGGTGTGACCACACAGGATCTCCTCTCTAACCCTTCAAAGATAATTTGTTTTTCCAGAATTTTTTTTTTTTTTTTGGCTCTTCGATGGGAATTCAGAAAATTGGCAGGAGAGGAAATGGAGAAGGATTAAGGAATGGTAGGTAAGTTCATTACATATTGAAAACTAGGAACAGAAAATATTGGCTATAGAACTAATAGTCCTTGGAGCACAAAGGAATTTGTTTTCATGGTTCTGTGAAAAGAGGCCATGAAAAAAAAAAATAGAGTTTGTGTTGACAGAGGATGGAAAAGGAAATTTAAAAAAGATATTCAGAAGGATTGTTGGTGATTTTGTGTGCCTTTTATAAAGTAAATTAGTAAATGAAGTAAAGGATTTGTATTTATTTGAAATTACCTCTGTTTCTACTGCCTGGTTTATAAGCACTAGAATGGAGAGAGTGCAAAAGTAGGAAATTTCAACCTAGTCAGAAAGTCAGTGAAGCCTCACTGAGATTATGGTGTCTAAACTCAGATTTAGAGATAAGTATCTAGAGAAGAGCAGAGATCCCAGGGAGAGGAACAGCATTTTAAAAACCCAGAGAGAAAGCCTCTAAAGTACCTTAAATCAAATCAAATAAATCTAGTCTGCTGAAAGAAGCTGTGGTTTAGGAAGTATGCAGGACATTATACATACCTTAGAGACATGGATTTTAGCACAGTGTGTGAATTAGACTGAAGGCCATAAGGTCCAGGCCTGGTAAAGGACCTGGAACTGAGCTTTCTGGAAAAGAAAAAAACTTAAGAGCTAAACAAGTATTTTTCCATCTTTGCATAGAGACCAAACAAAGACATAGTCTGTGTTCATGAATTGCAAAACTTAATATTGCTAAGATGTCAGTTCTTCCCAATTTAATATATAGATTAAATGCAATCTCAATAAAAATCCCATTAAGCTATTTTGTAAATACTAACAAATTGATTCAAAAGTTTATATAGAAAGGCAAAAGACCTAGAATAGCTAATATAATACTGAAGAAGCACAAAACAATTGTAGTGCTCACACTTCACTGTCTCAAGATTTACTAAAAAACTGTGATGATCAAGATTATGGTACTACCTAAAGAATGGGCACATAGATCAATGGAACAGGGAGTCCATAAACAGACCCTCGCAAATATAATAAATTAATTTTTGACAAAGATAAAAAAGGAACTGAATGGAGAAGGAATTGTATTTTTCAACAAATGGCTGGAATATTTGAACACCCATATGCAAAACAATAAACTCAGATGCAGGCCTTATACTTTTTACAAAAATTAACTAAAAACAGATCATAAATGTAAATGTAAAATGCAAACTGGAACACTTCTTGAAGCAAACAGGAGAAAATCTACATAACCTTGAGTTTAGTGATAAGTTTTTAATTGGACACTAAAAGCATGATCCGTGAAAGAAAAAAAATTGGTAAATTGGACTTCATAAAAATGTAAAAATGTTTTTAGCTTAAGAGAACTACATTGCAGAGTCAAAAGATATCATAGTCTGTTCAGGCTGCTATAACAAAATACCAGAAACTGGGTAGCTTAGAAACAACAAAAATTTATTTCTTACAGTTCTGAAGGCTGGGAAGTCCAAGGTCAAGGTCTAGCAAATTTGGGTTGGTGAAGATCTTCCTCCTCATAGATGGCGACTTCTTGCTATGTTCTCACATGATGGGAAAGGCCAGATAGCTCTCCACAGCCTCTTATATAACGGCACAAATACCATTTGAGGGCCCTTAAGATCTGTAAGATCTTACGAAGATCATCTCTCAAAGGCCTTGGCTCTTAATACCATCACCTTGGGAGTTAGGATCTAAATATATGAACTCTGGGGGGATACAAATATTCATACAGAAGCAAAATACAATCCAAGAAATGGGAGAAAATATCTGCAAATCATATATTTGGTAAAAGATTAGTATCTAGAATACAAAAAGATTTTCTACAACTCAACAACAGAAAACCAAAAGGATATTTTTAAATGGGTAAAGGATTTGAATAGACATTTCTCCAAAGAAGACATACACATGACCAATTCACCAATAACTGCATGAAAAGATATTTAACATCATCAATCATTAGGGAAATGCCAATTGAAACCACAATGAGATATAACCTCATACCCATTAGGATGGTTGTTTTGAAATAAATTCCCAGAAAATTGGTGAGGATGGAGAGAAACTGGAACTTTTCTGCACAGTTGGCAGAAAAGCAAAATGGTGCAGTCACTGTGAAAAACAGTATGAAAGTTCCTGCCAGGCGTGGTGGCTCACGCCTGTAATCCCAGCACTTTGGGAGGCCGAGGCGGGAGGATCACGAGGTCGGGACTTTGAGGCCAGCCTGGCCAACATGGTGAAACCTCATCTCTACTAAAAATACAAAGCAAAATTAGCCAGGCATGGTGGCTCATGCCTGTAGTCTCAGCTACTTGGAAGGCTGGAGGCAAGAAAATTGCTTGAACCCAGGAGGCGGAGGTTGCAGTGAGCTGAGATTGCACCACTGCACTCCAGCCTGGGCGACAGAGCAAGACTCTGTCTCAAAAAAAAAGAGAAAAAAATGAAAAAGAAATTAAAAACAGTATGGAAGTTCCTCAAAAAATTAAAAATAGAACTATCATATGATCCAACAGTTCAACCTCTCGGTGTGTTCCTAGTAATGTTATTCACAATAATCAAAGAGTATAAACAACCCAATTGTCTACTGACAGATGAATGGATAAACACATTTTTTTACAAAGGTGAACAGTCTTATCACACAATCCAGCAATTGCTCTCCAAAGGTACTTACTCAGTTGATTTTTAAAACTATATACACATGGAGACTGTAAAAGCTACAACCTCTGATTTAGCGACAGACACCTTGCCTGGGCCATGAGTAAAAAGAATCATTCTCAACGCAACAGGATCCAAGCCTTTATCTTGCATGAGGGTGCAACCCAACTTCACAATATCCATACGGTTCAAAAACCTTGAACAAGAAGCTAGTATTAAACATAGTGCCAAACTGGGTGATCCAATAGGGTCCTGGTAACATTGAAATTGCAACACAGGGATTTGCAAAATCTGAGGAATGTCCAGGTCTTTGGGGAAAAATCTCCCACTGGAGACAAGCACAGCAAAAGCCAGAATGAGATACTTCATACTCAGGAAATAGAGATCAAAGAGATTCAAAAGACCTTTTCAAATAAGTAGGTTTAAAATATTCAGAGAGATCAAGGAAGCAAGAGAATCCATCAAGAATAAGGATTTTATGAAGGAAAAAAATTCATGTATTTGAAAAAGGACCAAATGGGGATTCTGGAAATAAAAATAGTCCTTGAAATAAAAAAAATTAACAGATAAGTTAAACAGCAGGCTACTGAAAGGTCAAACCAGATAAGAACAGAAAATTCTGCATTAATCTAACAAAAGAGACGATGACTTCAATAGTGCAGTGGCAATGAGAGTAGAAAGAAGTGGAGAAATTTAAATATTTAGAAAACAGAATCAATAAATTATTTAAGGAAAATACTTAATCCTCCCCAAAATTCATTCCTGACTTGGAAGAGAGGCACTGTGGCTGTGGTCTGAGGTGTTGCAGTAGTTCTTCACAATACCTGGCACATGGTGTTGAATGCTGCTGTCATTTCGTTTTGTTGTTGTTGTTGTTGTTGTTGTTGTTATCATTAAAGTTGATCACCAGCTGCTGAAAACTAAAGAAGGAGATGGAGAATCTCCTAATATGTTTAGGAAGCCTAGACCCTATCTTTCGTTGCATTGCCTTGTCAAAATATTTCACAGAATGGCTTAGCATGACAGAGTTGCTGTTTCTGCCACATCGCACAAAAATTGACTGAAATATGAAATAAATCAGATAGCTCAGAAAACACACATCATTGTATACAATAATGCACCAAATGATAAAAGAAGCAACCCAAATCAGCATTTGCAGAGACAGAATTATTAAATCAATGATGCTGGTACAGCAGCAGCAATAGCAACAGCAACAACACACTGTTACCTCACAATGCTGAAACAATGTAGTTAGGAAGGCATATGGAAAAAGATTTGTCACACAATTAGAGAGATGCATTTTTAAGAGTTTCTTTTAAAATATATATATAAATTTGTTTTTGTGGACAAATTCTCACCAAATAATTTTTTATGAGAATATGCAGTGCTCAAAAATATTCAGTAAAATAAGTACACTCTTACACTGCTGGTGGAAGGCTAGTATGCAGAGTTTAAAAACATTGTCAGCAAGTTTTAAGCAGCCTAAGAATATTTGTACATTTTAATGTAATAATTCAACCTCTAAGAATGTACTCTAAGAAAACTGTAGAAATGAAGAAAGCTATGCATTGAAAATGGGGTTTATAAGCAAAAAGATTGAATACAATCTAAACAGTTAATCAACAAGTAGTGGTTGTAATAGATGGTCTGGTTATATTGCACTATTACACAGCCATCGAAATCTACTCATAAGTAATTTTTAATTAGTTGTACACAGTTATTCTCCTTTTGTTCCCCACCTTCCTGATCCAGTACCTTCCGTTCCCTTCTCTGACCTGTTTTCTGGCAGGCTGACTACCGCAGGCTGCATCCTATGGTTTCCCTGCCTTCTGGGCTTTCAATTGGCTTTGGCCTATAAGGGTCACTGGCAGGAGATCAAAGGGTACAAAGGGGGAGAGATCAGTGGATTTTTTCCTGATCCCTCTCTGCTATTGGACAGCTTCTCCAGCAGAACCTGTGTCTCTTTAAAGCCACAGTTGCCATGAAGCTGCCCTTTCTTAGCCACATCAGTTCCTACTGAGTTTCCAAAAAACAATATGTCCTTTTTTTGCCTCTTGGGCCCTATAACTTCCTGTAGTTGCTGGCATCGGATACCCAACAACCCTCATTTGTTCCTGATCTCCAACCACAATTCCATGTGGAATCCCTTCACGAAAGTTTCTTCATTTAAACTTTCTTAGGGAATTTCATAACCAGACTGAGATGTGTGTGAATTTCTTAATTTTAAGACTGCATTGTCTGTGTGACCTAGTATGAAAAGATATCCAAAATCTTGTAGAGAAACAATGAACATGTAAAGAAAAATTGATTCTGAAAATTACGAATAAGAAAGACATATTCCCTTTATCTATTTCCTGCTTTCTAAATATTTTTACAATAAACACATATTTCTTTATGATAAAGTAGTAACTCTAAAAATTAGGTAAACACATTTTATATGTATTTCTCATGTTAAAAAGTACATTAAGTTGCCTTTTTAATGATTTTCAACTGATCTTCAATTATTCAGTATTCTTTTATAGAAACATACCTAGTTTTTTGCCCACATCAGGATAAACATCTTTCCAAAAATTGTTCTTACCTCTTACTTGCAACTGAGATCTTTCTATTCTTGAAAGGAGATGATGTGAGACCCAATTTTGTTCCTACTTTTTAAGGGATAGAAACTTTAGTATCTTTGTTTTAAAATTTCAACTTTTGTAGATATGGGTTTATCCAGGTTTGTTATATGGGTATATTGCACCCAGGTAGTGAGCTTAGTATCCAAGAGGTAGTTTTTCAACCCACACTCCTCCAGTAGGCCCCAGTGTCTCTATTTCCCATGTTTATGTCCATGTGTGCTCAATGTTTAGTTCCCACTTGTAAGTGAGAAATGCAGTATTTGGTTTTCTGTTCCTGCATGAATTTACTTAGGATTATGGCCTCTAGCTCCACCTATGTTGCTGCAAAGGACATGATTTTATTCTTTCTAATGACTATGTAGTATCCCATGGTGTATATGTACCACATTTTCTTTATGCAATCCAACTTTAGTATCTTGCCAGTAAAAATATTTTCATCAAGCATAATTGGGGCAAACTTTCCTCTACTTTAATTTTCTTTGTGTGTACAGAGTTCAATTAATGTACTTCTGGCATTTTTTAAAATTTACTTTCTCCTTGAGAAGATAGAATGACTTTTCTGATTGGAAATGTGAGAAGAACAAAATCTTCCTCACCTTCCTGTTTTCTGTTGATACCAGCCTCCAACAGAGACCATTAGCCCTCCCTTGTCTTTTCATGCTACAAGTTGTGCCAGAGTCTGTTGAGAGGAGACCTGCCCCATGTCCAGAGTTTTCCACAACTGGATGAAATCTTTCTAATTCTGGGATTCAGGTAGCAAGCCCATTCTGCTAATGGACCTAAAGCCACGTTACCCTTCTTGGCATCTGGCAGGGATAAGGATTATATTTTGGTTCATATATTTACTCTTTTGTTTTATGGCTCAAATAATTTAACAATAACTTGAGAAAGAGGAATGATATTTTTTGGTGGCCTCCTCAGAAACCCTAATAATTCATGATTCTTTCACAATCATAGGTACACGTGGATAATTTTTACTCAGTAATAAAGCATTATTGTTAGTTCAAGTTTTGGTGTCCATAGCCCTAATTTTCAAGGCCAGAGGGCATCATACTATTCCTAAATGGCCCATGGTAATTTCTTGGAGAATGCAGCAGGTCAAACAACAAAGAAAGCAGAGTGCAGCTCTTTTGGGGCTCTGGAATGTCTATACATCAGGACCATAAATGCGATTATTGAGTTATACATAGGACTTTCCTTTCCTCATATCCTTTTTGCTCTAAAATGCCAAAAAATAAAATGGGCAAAATAAGTATCGGGGACTTTTATTAAAACTTTAGTTTTAATAAACTAATAATAAGTATCGGGGACTCCTTAAAACTTTAGTTTTTACATGTCTCAGTGATGCAGCATTACAAATTAGGCAATGAGACCATCCTACTCTAACGGATATTTCTTCTTAATATTAAGATAGTATATTAGAAGCACTGTTGCATTTCTAGTTTGCTATATCTTAAGCATTAGCCATTCACATAATTTTGTAGTCTTTTATTAGTAATTCTATTAATTCCACTAGAATAGATCTTCATTTCATGAGTCATTGTGCACTCAACTTTTTTCTTAAATAAAATAATTTTAATGGAATAATTATATGTCAGTTTATATATTATCATTAAAGCTGTAATTTAATGTTATATTCACTGTGTAATCTGTTAATAAAAAATATTATGAAGGTAAGTAATTAATTCATTTCTTTTAGACTCCATGAAAAATTGATATGTTTTGTTGACAATTTGCCAACAAGGGGTCAATTAGCCTGGGACACTCTTCACACCATATGGTGAACCATAATCATTCTACTTGTTTGAGAAAAATAAAATGAAATAAAACATTAATTAGTTCTACAAAACCTATTCAGTACTTACCACGTGTCAAGCACTGCACTCGTTACTCTGCCATCTTAGAGTATAGAAGGAAAGATGTATGTTAATTGAATAATCACAGAAATAATTGTTTAATTAAAAACTGTGAAAGATATCATAAATAAAAGTATATAATACATCCAGGGATGGCAGGTAAATGTAGGAAACATTGGTCGATAGCATAATGATCCTTTTGCCCCACAGCTAATAAAAAATTTCAGCCTCTAAAATTTACCTTTTGCATGTAAGTTAAACCACCACATGAAGTTACAATATTTATAATCAACTATTTCTCTAAAATTCATCAAAGGACAGTAACTTGGAGAAAACTTTGTTTTCAATGTTGCATGCTTTGTGACCCAAAAATCAGAATACCTGAACTCCATTTCTGAACCTCCCTGAATTCCTACAGGGGACTTAGGTAAGTAACTTTACCTCTATGGGCTTCTGTTGCTTTGCATGCAAAATGAAGGTGTTGGATCAGGTCACCTCAAAGACTACACCAAGCTAAAGAATTTCTTGTTCTAAAACCTGAGAGACATACTCTCAATTACTATAAAGTAAGCCTATACCTGTAGAGGTTACCTGTCATACAGAAGCTACAGGAATATTGGCATTAAATTTTGATGAAGGATCCCTTTAGTCCTTTACCAAAATAATCCGTAACTGTGTAGAACTAATACATGAAATGAAAATAGAATTTGCTTTGGCTTTGAATATAGCAACTGATTATCCTGAAATGTAGTTTCCCAAGGGTATGTCTATTCCCTAATGGAAGTTGGTATGGAATATACTAAAAAAATTACTAGAAGATAAATTAATCTGTATAAGGTAGTAGCCACCTCAGAAAGCTTTTCTCTTTGCTCAATATAATGTAAGTCCACCTGCTATACACATTTCTAGAAATGCTCCATTTCTCCCAAACACACAGAGCATTGATAATTACCTGCTTAATAGTGTCTTTCTTCTCCACCAGACACAATATCCCATTTACTGCTGTATGATTTAGTTTTTGTTACAGTAACAAAAAAACAAACTTCTGGGAGTCTTAGAATAACAAATTTATTTCTTGTTAAGATTTTATGTCAACCCAACATTCAGCTGGCTTGACTAATTATGACACCAGGCTTCTGGTTGAGTTCAGATCTTCTCCACATAATTTTCATTCTGGAACTAAGACTACAGAAACAGTGATTGCATGAGGAATGGTATTTTGGCAAATGGCAATAATGCAAGAGGAAAGAGAAACTCATGACACTTCTTAAGCCTCATTTAAGAATAATCACACTGTCTCGTCTTCACACATTTCACTAGTCAAAGCAATCCCATGAACAAGCCCAAAATCAATGAGGGTGAAATATATTCTGCCCATTCTGCTGGGGACAGGAATATAATCTGTTGAACAGTAATAAAGCCTAGAATAGCTGCCCTTCACACACTATGGTACATGGTACATAGTGGATGCCTACTTTTTTTTTTTTTTTTTGGAAGAATTTATAAAATTTGATAACATGTCATTTATTTTCCATGGTCATTTGTCTGTCTTTGAAATATAAATGTTCTTTTCCCCTCGTATGACAATAGTAATTGATAAGCTTAATTTTTCCCCAATTCAGCATAGATCGGGGAAGAGTTTACCATTATATCTCCAGTTCCTAGTTCAGTAGCTTTCACATAATCAATGTTCAATAAATATTTTTAGATAAATGAATAAATAATGACTCCATTAGCCAAATATTATCTACTTTTTTAAACAAATAAAATAAAGCTAAGGTTGAGATCTAGTAAGTGATTAATCCTAGGGCACTCTAGCATCATTTTCTATATAAATCTAGTGAGTCATTACGCCCTTTTGTGAACTCTATTTAAAATTTATGATATGCTGGTTGGAAATAGTTTTCGAAGTTAAATATGCCCTACTGAGATTACAAGGGCATCATGAAAATAGCCTTTTAGGCCTATAAATTTCATCCTCATGCTTTAAGGATGATTGTCATTATCTTAAAAATTAATATTTAATATCTTATGGGAGTATTGTACTTTGATGTGTTAGTCTTTACTGTTCATTAAAAATACTTTCCATGTACCTATTAGGCTCAAGCTTTTGTTTGGTATACAAAAAAATTAAAAAAAAAAAAACAGTTTCTGTTTTTCAAGGTTTGTTATCTGGTTGAGCAGATATGTTATGTTTTGAAATAGCTACAGCAATATCTGATGAGCACCAAATGAGGAAAACAATACTATTGGAATTCAGAGAAGAGAGAGAACTTCCCACAAGTGCAATCAGGAAAATCTCATGGAAGAAGTAGGATTTGAGTGAACCTTAGAAAATGAGTATGATTTTCGTAACTGAATTAGAGAGGGAGGGTATTTCAGGGAGAAAATATAATAAATATAAAAGGTAAAAGCTATAATCAAGCAATATTTAGAAAGCCAGAGTAAAAGCTACATTAGTCCCCTGCTTACATTCCAACAGCCCCAGGGGATGGCTGAAAATTTGAATGGTACCCAACTCTATATATACTATGTTTTTTCCTATATCTTCATACCTTTAATAAAGTTTAATTTACATATTAGGCACAGTAAGAGATTAGCAACAATAACTAATAATAAAATTGGACAATTATAACAACATACTAAAATAAAAGTTGTGGCAACATGGTCTTTCTCTTTCTCAAAATATTTTATTGTACTGTAGATCTTTACAACATCAGCAAATGATATTTTTCCTTTCCGTATTAAGTCAAGAGCTTTTACCTTTTTACTTAAAGGAAGAAGTTGATGGCTTCTCTTTGGCATATCTGAATTTCCAGCATCACTACTCTTGCACTTTGGAGCCCCTTTTAAGTAAAATAAGGGTTATTTAAATACAAACATAGTAACACTGATCTGATAACTGAGACAGCTACTAAGTGACTGATAGGTGGGTAGGGTATACAGCATGAATATGTTGGACAAGTGTTCATGGCCTAGGCAAGTCAGAGCAGGACAGCGTGAGATTTTATCATGCTATTTAGGATAGCCGCAATTTGAAACTTCTATGCAATATTTTTAGACAATGGTTGACTGCGGGGTAATTGAAACTATGGAAACAAGAATTGTAGATAAGGAGGGACTACTGTATATGTAGGAAAATAACTATATATAAGGCTTGGTAACTAGATAGAGAACATACTGTGGATGAAGACATAAAATGGTGAACTAAGCAATCTCAATTTATTGTTGTGAGCATTGTAGAGTTATTAAAATTTTTTACTAGAGAAGATATCATAGTGAAAGTATACTTTTAGGATAATTAATTTGGCAGTAGTACAAATAATGGATTTGAGAAGTATCATATAGGCAATTTAGGAGAATTTTTCAATTATCAAGGCATGAAATAATTACTTCTAAATGAAGGTGGATGACTGTGGTGCTGTAAAGGACAACATACTGAGTACCAAGTCAAATGCACTGCAGTGAAAACAAAGAGCAGCCTGGTCAGGGTTTATTTAGTTCATGGCCCCAGAATTCTGATCAGGGAAGACTAGGACCAGAATAATAAAAAAACATCAAGTTGGATTAAAGGCTGGAATCTGAAAATGAAATAAAGATCAAGGTCACTGATTACCACAGATACGGGCGTGATTCCCAAAGGCAAACAAATTCAGGAGACACAGCTCATAGGCAGGATATGAGTATCAGTAGCCAAACCAATAGACTGTCAAGATTGTAGATTTTAGAATAGAGAGGGCATAAATTCATTTATAACACAGCTAGTGTTGAACAAAATGTATTAAGTGAGTATATTGGACCAAATGTTGGCCCTAACCTAAGATAATTTTTCTCATTATGTAGTAGGGACAATTCAAAGTGGTGTTTGCAGAAACAATGGAATAGTCGTGTTTTCTTATTGTCACACATTTCACATTGAACATAGACAGTCCATAAATCTGAGCACCGGTACTGGAAGCAGAAGGAACAAGGGAATGAGGAATTACTTCAGGGAGGTGAAACTTAAAACGTTTGTATTACAACTTAATTCATGAATTTCTATCCAGTGATAAATAGTTTGCATGTTTTTTGGCAGCCAGTCATTTTTTTAATCAAAGAAAGATTTGGTCCATATTCTAAAGCATATTCAGATTATGCAATTTTGAATTTTTTCATTCTTAATATAGAAATGTTTTCTGTTGTAAGATCTCTAACATGACCAAATATATCAATAAGTCTAAAAGACACACAGAGAAATAAAGAGAAGAGTGGGTTAGGGGAGGGTGTGGGGGATGCAGGAAAAAAATATGTGTGTGTATGTGTGTGTGTGTGTGTGTGTGTGTGTGTGTGTAAGGGGCAGTCTTTTAAACTAAGTCAAACAAGTCATTAACAACACAAATGTAAGAGAAGCACAATATGCAGGTATAAAGAAAATGTCCGTAAGATATATTTCCTTCTCAGAAGGATACTCCCAAAATTATTTTCATTGCTTCTGGATTAGGTAGGATATCACCAAATAGAATATTATCAAGTGATAAAAATTCTTTGTAAATTGTTTTCATCCATAAGCATGTTGATTGTTATATGATTCATAACTCTAATATACAGAAGCCTGGCTTCTGTGTCACTGAGGGGAGATTTTAGATGCAGCACTGTGCCTTTGTTCCTTAAAAACTGTCAGCAGATACTGAAGAAAATAATATGTGCTCTATTTGCCTTTAGGTACCAGGATACCAAAAATAAGATTCCTTCTTGTGTGTAAACTGAAATTTCTCTATGTGAGAGATCCAACAGCTTAAGGGTTCAGTGGCAAGAGAAACCATTGATTATTAATTGATCACAGAACTACCCAAAAAGCAAAATGTAGCTATGGCAGTAGATTTCAAATATATGAACAACACCAGATACCTAATTCAACTAAAAGCAGCACAGTACATCTGTAGTCACCATCAACACATCTCTATCCCTTTCTGAATTGTAACTTTTACTCACCTATCCACTCTCAACACCCACCCATTCTCCAAAATAACCTTTTGCTTGCGATCATCTCTACTGTTTTTTCTGTCAAGTTTTTGATTCTGTAATCTTTTCCACTTTGATCTTGCTTCTCGTCTTGTTTTTTCAACTGTGTACAGTGTTCTTATTAAGAGTGGATGGGGATGTGTTATGCATATAACATGAGCTTGTGTGTAAGAAAGAAATTTAGGAAAGGTACAAATTCCAAGACTGAGTTGTTGTTTTCTTTCATCTCCACCTCCATCTCGAAGCCCACCAGCAGCAGCGTATTGCCCCACAAATAGGAGCCAATGTACTGAGTATGGAATGGTAAATTAAAAGAGAAAAACCTAATAAGCTCTGCCTCTCTGAAATTGCCATCTCTTAAAATAATCATGTGAGTCTGAATCTCCTGTGGAACATATTAAAAATATAGATTGGGATCTACCCCCACAGAGATTCTGATTAAGTGGGTCTGGTGTAAAGGCCAGAAATGTAAATTTTTAACACACTCCCCAGGTGATCCTGATGCATGGCCTGCATACTGCAATCATCATTCTAAAAATGAGAGGAATAAATATTTCTCTGTCCTAATTTGACTAACAATGAGTACTTGATGGCAGGATTCACAGTGATGGAGACTTGGAATAAAGGTCTAGGTAGTCATAAAGCCCAAGAAGAAATCAGGTCAAAGTTTGACCTCAGCCTTTAGGAATTTGGGTTTCTTAAAAGGTACAAGAAAAAATAGATTTAGATACTGGGCATGGTGACTCACACCTATAATCCCAGTTCTTTGGGAGCCAGAGCTGGGAGGATCACTTGAGTCCAGGAATTCAAGATGAGTCTGGGCAGCATAGCAAGACCTCATCTCAAAAAAAAAAAGTAGATTTAGATTATGACAGCTAAAAAAAAACACCTCACATTACTTTTAGGTTCCTACCAAATACACTGAAATACATTAGCTCCCATTCATTCCATTTCCAGTCCACACCTGCCCACTCTTCCAGCTCTTTCACTATTTTTACCATTTACTACTCTAGCAGCTCTTTAAAACCTAATATATTGATTACTTTTTTCCCCATGTCTGTAAGACTCTACTAGCTTCACAGTCTTCCCATAGCTGCCTAACCAGAGTCTTTCCTTTCACAAGCCTATTGTCAACACACTCAAGTACGTTTCACTGTTGCCCACACCGTTTGTTTCCCTAAAACCCCTAAACAAAGATGAACCCAACTCTGGCGCCTACTTCTCTGCTGTACTGAACACCACTAAACAAAAACCACACAATCATACATACTGATGCTCCTGCAATATATGATCTTTCCCCTCAACTGGGCTTTTAACCCCATAGCAATTATTTTACATATTTCTGGTCAACTTTGTATCTTCTTCCTTTCAGTAGCTATCCCAAATCTTTATCAGTTTGGTTGAAGGCCTGATATGGTTAGGCTTTGTGTCCTCACCCAAATCTCATATTGAATTATTATCCCCATGTGAGGGAGAAACCTGGTGGCAGGTGATTGGATAATGGGGGCAGATTCCCTTATGCTGTTCTCATGATAGTGAGCTAGTTCTCATGAGATATGCTGGTTTTATATGTGTTTGACAAGTTCCTCCTTCGCCCACTCTTTCTCTTGCCACCTTGTAGAGAATGTGCCTGCTTCCCCTTCCACCATGTTTGTAAGTTTCCTGAGGCCTCCTCAGCCATGCAGAACTGTGAGTCAATTAAACCTCTTTTCTTTATAAATTACCCAGTCCCAGGTATTTATAGTGGTGTGCAAATGGACTAATACAAGGCCCCATTAATTTTCTCAGCACATAAAGTAAAATTCATCACATAAAAGCTACTTTAACTCTCCATCTCCCTACACATAAATGTCTGTGTCTACATCTCTAGTCAAATACTTATACCTGTAATCACAGCTGTGTTCATACTTTCCAATTACCTCCATTCCAGAAAAAATAAATGCTTCTCTACAAAGCTAATGGATTTATCCCATATTCCCTAATATTTTTTTCCTTTGATTTTATCTCTTTCATCCTTATCAACCTCTCTTTCTCCATTGTTCTTTCCCCTTAATATCTTCATGGCTGTTGCATATTAAAACAAAAGTCCTCACCAAATTTATATCAATCCCTAAGACAACGCCTTATTCCCCTTACTATTTGTTGAAAAAACTCACAAAATAATAATTTAAGCTCTCTACTTTTCACATCTTCCATTTATTATTTAACCCCCCAAGTTCTGCTTGTTTCCTATTCACATTGACCTTGCTAAGGAGCTTATCTTTCATTTTGTTGCCTCTTTAATAGAGTTGTGAGCATGACATTTAGAGTTCGACTATTCCCACTGATTACCAACTATGTAGCCTATATGACTTTAATTCTTTCCTCATGTAAAAGAAAGATGATAATAATATATATTTCATAAGGTGGTTGTAAGAATTACATGACAAAATACGTTATAAAGTGCTTTGCAACATAGTGTCTGACCAACAGTAAGGTGATGCAGCAAATGGTGGGTAGTGTGGTGTTGATTCATGTGTTACATAGTTGTTATTGTTATAATTACTATTACTATCTTAACTCTTCCTTAGCTCATTTTTTCCCACATGAATGCTTTAATGTGTTCGTTAAAATGAAGATTCTTGGGTCTCATCATAAGTGTAACAAATTATAATCTTTTGAGTAGATCCTAGTAATATGTATTTGAAGAAGTTCCTTGAGTGATTCTTTTGCACACTGAAGTTGGAGATCCATGGACTTATCCCCATTTGTTAAGGACCTTGGAATCAGAAGGGCCTGAGATCGAGTTTAGAGATAAAGCCTTGAGTAAATTACTTCTTTCTTATTAGGTTGGTGCAGAAGTAATTGAGGTTTTGGCCACTTTTTTTAAGTAATGTGGAAAACCACAATTACTTTTCTACCAACCTAATAGGTTTACTTGTCATGTCTACAAGAACAGCTTAGTACCATCAACTACATAGGGTTATCAGGAAGATAAAATTAGATGGTATTTATAAATATGAAGTATAATGTATTTTCTGTAGGCCATTCACCAAATATTTACCATACTTCCCATTTTCATCTTCAGGCATAAGGTAAAAACAATACTGATGCACTATAGAAAGCAAATCCTATCACACCAGTTTATCTAACCCTAGGGTGTATCTGTGTATGTCTTCTCCAAAGATATAGCTTTAGTTGCCTTAGTTACTGAGTGGTCCAGTAAGTATGACAGTAAATTAGAAGTCAATGGACCAGGAAAAAACTATAAACATGACAATAACTTAGAACCAATAGACCATAAAAAATGGAATGAAGTTAGCGTGTCAAATATTATAAAATGCATTTAAGGAGAACATTTTGGCAGGTAGGTTTCATCTAACAATGAACGTTGTTCATGCATGCATTGAAAATCTACAGTGTGATCAGCATTATGCTTCCTAATATAGGAAATTCACAGGAAATTCCAAATATGACCTCTGTCTCCAATGACATGATATTTAATTGAGTTATAAAAACAAAAAAACACATGAAAATTTAGGATACAAATTTAAACCATATTTTTATTGAATTAAAATATAGTCAACACAACGTGTAAGATTGTATTATTAGCTAGAAGTGATTGAAAGGAATGCAAATTCCTTAAATATCTTAGAAACAAGTTGTCAAGAATGATATCTGTACAGCTAATATAAGAGGTAACCCAGGGAGGAGGAGGAAATGAATTACAGAGAGTGGGTTAATATGGAACTAGTCCCTTTCAAGTTTCATTATGAGAATTTCTGTAGTAAAGCCCTTTTAAATTGTCTCCTACTTTTATTGTTTCATTGTTCTACAGTGTGTGTATGATTAAATTGTATGATTAAGTACTAAATTAAGAACCTAAATTTCTCTTTCCTGTGATGAAAGAGAAAAAGCATTGTGGAAGTCTAGAGAAGTGCTCATGATGAATTTGGGAGAAGAAAATGAAGACAGTTGTGTTTGGGGCAGTCTTCACTGGAAGAAATATATAGGTTAGATTTGAAAGGAAGAGACTTTTAAACTAGTTGGCTATTATTACAGTAATAAAGTGTGGAATGAGACCTTAAGTCAGGCTTGGATAACTGAAACAAAGACAGTATTGCCCTCGAGCAAAGTAAACATCAGCAAAGGAACATGGTTAAGAATGTATATGGCATGTCCAGGGAATAATGAAAAGCTAGCAGGGCTTCAGTAACTACCCAAAGTCATGTTAGGCAGGGAGGATGTGACTGGACCTTGGAGAGACTAAGGAGCCTGGCAAGGGGTGAAGATTTTGTTCTATTGAAGTAGGATGGGTTTTCTTTAATGGTCAAAAAACAATGGATAATAAATAGGATCCTATTAGTCATACTGATTCATTCAATAACTAGCCACTGGCAATTAACATAGTCAAAGAAAAATGCTAGGCATTGTAGGAAATAAAATTGATTAAGACATAGTACACTGCTCTCAACACCATTCAAAAATTAGGGCACAAGGTAACAAAAATAATTATAATCACAGTGGAATATAAATGCCAGACAGTAAATACATGATAATAATATGAAGGAAGTAGTTAGCCTATGAATGGTGGTAATTCATGATATTTAGCTGGGACCTTGAAGGATAGGTGTTATATAGGTAAAGATAAGAAGAGAGGATTTCTGAGAGGAAAATAGTGCAAGCAAAGGCTATTCATTTCAGCAAATATTGAATGCTTACTGTGTGCCAGGTCCTGGACTTTATACTGGTATATGAAGACTTGTCACAGTCTCTGCCCTTAAGAGCTTAACACAGAAGAGCAGAGTGCGAGTTCTCAGGGATACTTGGAGAGTTCCATTCAGCTAGAGCATGCATATAGGAGGGAGTAATGGAGTGAAGCTGGAAAAATAACTTGAACCAATATTAGTGAGAATCTTAAATGCCAGCACAATATATACTAAATTCTCCTGGGTATGGAAATCATTGAAGTCTGTTGTTACAGTTTTTATCAGGAGGCATTGAAGACAATTATGTTTGGGGCAGTTTTTGCTGGAAGAAATGTATAGGATAGATTTGAAACAAACAGACTTTTAAACTAGGTGGCTATTATTACAGTAATAAAGTATGGAATGATAATAGCCTGGGAGAGCTGATGACATAAGAGTAATTGTAAAAACTCATATGTATCAAGAATATGTTAATGCTTTAATCATTTGCTAAGGGGTTATGCAAATCCTCTCGCTTACTCCTCACGATATCTCTTCAAGAAGAGTGCTGTAATTATTCCCCATCGACAGAGGAGTAAACTGAGCACAAAGACATTTTAAAAACTTTCCCATGTTTTACAACTAGTAAATGATGAAACTAGATTCAAGCACAGGCAGCCTCCAAAGACTGCTTTTTAACCACTGGCAATAGTGTCAAAAACAGCTATAAATTTTGAACTCATATGTCTAAATAAAAAAAAAGCTCAATTAACAAATACAAAGAAGTTTAAATACTTTTTTCACTTAAAAACTTTGTCAGCTAAAAAAATATATACCATTCTTTTTCCAAATTACCCTCACTGAAAGGTTTAGTGGTTTTCAAATTCAGTAACAGAATTTTAACAGCAGAATGTATCTCAGAGAATATCTCAAACCTCACAACTTTACAGAAGAGGGCATTGAGACCACGACTAAGGGAATGACCAAAGTAAAAGAGCTAGCTAGGGGTAGAACTCACATTAAAATCCATATCTGCTGTTTTCTGGTCACTATAGTATAGCACTCTGATTTTATCATATCATATTTCTATTCTGTTTTTCATAGTAAGCATGGAAAATCACAATACTGAGTCATAAAGGGAGAGATTTTTACTTATCAGTTACAGAAAGATGCGTGAATGGTTACATATCTACGAACTAAAAAATCACAACAGTTAGTGTATTAACAATTATGCCCATTATCCATTTTAGCAGTTTTGACACATGAATTCATCTTCCACGGTGGATTTTCGAATAATGATGTTAAATTGTTCTGCTTCCATATTGTAACAAATCCTTGGTGAGAAGATAGATCTGTGTACTACTTGTTACCTTGCAGTGATGAATAAGTATCAGCGTGTTTTTTTGAGGGAGGAAAAGGGTCCACCAGAGGGTGTTATGCACTGTTGTCTTATATGCACATCTTTCCAGGAGAATTTCAACCTATCTTCTTTGATCATTACTAGGTGGTTTCCCCTTGCAGCACCAGAGTCCATCACTGGTAATGAAAGCATAACCAGACCAATTTGCTCTCATTTATTTTATGACTCATTGCCAGACTCAGAAACAAAGAACAAAAGGAAGCGTATCCTTTTTTGTGCCTTTGAAATTGAATGAAATATCAATGAAATATCTTCATTACATTATGTAAGAAAATGTCCTACATTGATATGGGACCAAAATAACTTACACACCTCTATGGCTTCGAACGTAGTGGAACGTGCCAAGAGGACCACAATACGAAAAGAATGAACACACTGAAAGGCTCAAAAAGCAATGGGTTTTCTGTCAGGAACAAGAGAAATCCAAATAACTGAGAATATTTTGTCACTTATTTCCCCATAATCCTACCTAGCCACAAGAGAAAACAAAAATAAAAAGAATTCAGAAGTAAGAATAAAAATATATCAGCCATTGAGGTTGGAAAGTGAAGCTTGATTCATTTTGAATTCATTGTCCTAATGTATGAGCAATTGATTGAAGACGAATGCATAGATAGCAGTTAATATCACTGCTAAGAGGAAGACAGAGAAAGATAAAAGAAACATGGAAGTGGGGTAGAATAAAGAAAAGAGGAAAGCAAAGTTTTTAAAGCGAAAGAAGGGGTGGGTAAAGAAAGTGAAAGAAATTAAGCTGACAGGAAGAAACAGATGAAATGCAGCTGTGATGCTCATTTGTTCTTCTTTTAAAATGTAAATTACTTCTGATTTTGAAGTCAAGGTCTGGATATTTTCCTGTGGAAATGTAGCCATATACCCTCTAAGTAGTCTCTCTTCCCCAAAAGAGAAAATTGGGAAAGATAACGTAGTTTTACTGTAAGCAATACAAAAAAATAGTTCTAAAAACCCCAAGGCATTTCAGTGCAAGTTGTCTGCAATAGACAACAGCCTCAAAACCCTCCAAATTTCCTAGCGTGAGACAGGCACAAAGCGGGAGACTTGGTTGCCTGGCAACCGCGCTCTTCACAGGCAGCTGGAGTAAAACGAACCCTCTGGTGCCAAACGGCCTTTCACCTGCTTCGTTAAAGTGAAATCAGAGAGAAGAGTTACCTTGCAAGGGCCAAAGCTCCCCATGAGAAACAGAGGCTTGAGAAAGCCTCCTCTAGCTTCACTTTGGAAAGGCACTCCAAGCAGGGTGGGAGGTTTCTAATGCCTCAGTAATTAAGGATGCTTTTTCCTCCCCTCCCCCTCCTCCTCCTCTGGGTGCCACCCTGAAAATAACAGGCTGCAGGCTTGGTATTCTGACGTTGTATAGAGGGGAGAAGAAATCACTTTAAATCTTTTGCTCCAAATTGATAAATTCTGAAAACCAGGGACATTGCTTACATCTCCCCATTATTTTTAAATTAGGTTTGCTTTCTGATAATACAAGGACTAACAAAGTGTATTCATGATGAAAAGAGAATTTGAAAAAGATGACTATGAAAATAGTCTGTTTTTACTTAAGTACCTGGGGATTGAAGTTATTCTGGAAATTTTACCTGGCTATTTTAGTGGAAATGTGAACAGTACCTACAAGGGATTTCGTATAAAAAATGGTGAGGGCTTTCCAAAAATATTTGTACAGCCCACTCCTAAAATGCAAAGTATTGCAATATACATCTTTGTGTGAATTTTAGCCTTTGCTAGAAAATACACAGTTTTTAAATAGACACTTAATGAGTAATTCTCAAATAGTCTGGCTCTTTCAAGGTCAAACAGTAAAATGTGAGTGGAAATTGGGCAGATACCCGCATAGCAGTCAGAAACAAAGCACTAAAGTCAGCATTTACAGTGGCGGATTCCGGTCCCTGCACTGTCACTCAGCACAGCATTAAAATTTTGAGTTCTAATTTTGGTGGCATAGATCGAACATATTTAGTGTTCATTGGGAACTTTCCTTCAGATGAGATTCTAAATATAAAACAAAAAAAATGTATAATGTTCAAACTTTTCAGGTTACACAAATTATATAAATTTATTTCAGTTTTATTCACTACCAGTAAGTACAATTATTTTTACACCTTTCTATAGGACCTTGTTGACCTCATTCTTTTATTCTGTTGTATTTTACTGAAATATGAATAATGGATATACATATATGAATATACACACACATATTTTATTCATCTCCCTACTCCACCTCCAAAGTTGAGGAGTAAATACGTTTTTCATTCTCCGCATTGACTTCTCCAAGGCAGTCTTCTATTATTGTTAGTAGCTATACAATTATCCAGTGTTTCTATAATAATCTATTACCGAATAGGATTTTTTGGTAAGTTTTCATTTACAAAATTATACTGGAAGATAATTTATTTTCTTTTACGTTAAAGCCTGGCACCATAACTCCTTTGGGGAAAAGAAATTTAAGATAGAAGGTGAGCTCCTGAGGCTATGGGTTAGCCCACAGGTTCTTAATCTGGTCTGCACATTAGAATTACCTAGGGAGCTTTTTGAAAGCACTGATTTCCACTCCCCTTCTTTCACCAAAGCTATGATTTTGATTCCACATCTGAGTCAATTCTGTGTGAAACAGCATCAGTATGTGCACATCGACTTCTAAGGTAATATTGGTTGAAAAGTTTTAAAGTTGTCTTATTTTCTGGGAGATGGACTTTAGGAGACTAGTGCAGTGTTGCAGAAAAAATGAGCAGCGTTTAATGTTATGTGTGCCTAGTGGCTTTTCCCAACACCTGTGTCTCTCTCTATTCCTGTTCCTGCAGCCTTCCATTCTAATACTGCATCTTAATATTTAATGCGCTAAAAAAGTTAAAGAACTGATTAATGTTAATAAAAAATATTCTAAACTATGTGGAAATACAAGAAGGAAAGCAAATGTTAGCCCTTACTGTTAGCCCACCGCCAAGTTACGTTTTGGTAACTAGAGGAAGAGGGTAATGTTTTGGTTATATCAGCAATAGTACACACAGAGTTGATTAAAAAAATAAGCAGTCATTTTTGCCTTAAAACCACATACACATTTTCTTAATGTGTAGTATTATTTTCTGATGGTTGTGTGTTCGTTTGTTTGTTTGAGACAGAGTATCGCTCTGTCACCCAGGCTGGAGTGCAGTGGCACGATCTCGGCTGACTGCAACCTCCGCCTCTCGGGTTCAAGCGATTCTCCTGCCTCAGCCTCCTGAGTAGCTGGGATTACAGGTGCGTGCCACCACGCCTGGCTAATTGTTTGTACTTTTAGTAGAGATGGGGTTTCGCCATGTTGGGCAGGCTGGTCTCAAACTCCTGATCTCAGGTGATCCACCCACCGCTACCTCCCAAAATGCTGGGATTACAGGCGTGAGCCACCACGTCCAGCCTCTGATGGAATTTTCAGTAGGTGTGTATTATTATATCATCCCATGAAAGAAATAAAATTTTTCTACCTGTACTGTTAATAATGAAAATTGGTAATTTGTACAAAAGGATTTGAATATATCTTTTGTCATATACCACCACATACCATTTGCAATCATACGCAAATTTAATCATTCTCTGCCTAAGAACAGAATAAGCTCTAGACTATTCTCAGTTAGATGTACTTGCCTGGATTACTGTTTCAAGTTGATTAAAAATTTGGTGCTATTGCTACCTAGTTAAGAGACTGAGAGATACATTAGCTTTTCATTTACTGACAGTTCTATTTATTGGCCTCAAACTGTCGCTATGACATTGTAACTGATCTTGTAACTATTACGGTTACTGTTACAAAGAAGAGAAATCAGGTTCCTCGAGTAAAAGATAAGAAATCAATTTTGGTTAATTTAAGCAGAAGTGAATTTTACTATAGGGATGTAGGACTACTCAAAGTTGTTCAGGAAAACTGGAGGTCAGGCTTCCCAAACAGGCAGGAACCAAGCAAAGACAGGCAGAAAAGGACCAGAGCCTCAAGTGAGGTTACTTTGCAGGATCAGTCTGGTCATAGCAGCCATTAACTCCACTGACCACAGCACTGTGAGACACCAATGCCACTGTGCATTACTGCAGGAATCACTAGATGTCATTGCATTCACTGCTGTCCACTACAACATGGACTAAATTTGAAACTGTCCCTTTAGCTTTATATTCATAACCCAAATTAATATCTCTTATAGCAGCATTCAATCTGCCGAGCCAATATCACCTGCCCATACACCTCGAATGCCATGGGCTGGGGGAAGGAAAGTTCCTCCTCCTTTGGCTTCTACCCTAGGAGCTGGAGTTCTGGATTCCAACAAGATTCTAGGAGTGGAATATTCCTTAAAATACAAAATGAGTTTGGAAGACTGACAGCCATAAAGAAGGCATATTTTTACCACTCCCCACCTCTACCTGGCACTACACATGTGAAAAGAGTGATAACTCTATTCATTAGTGGAGGTTGCGGAGGGGGTATACATCCTATTGATAATGAATTTGTAGAATCAACTTCAAATATGAACCACGCACAAAATTATCATTAGTTAATTTGGAATAATGAACTCTGGGATCAGGTACAATTTCTGTTTTGTCATTTTGATAACTGTGACCAAGACAGGTCATGAAAATATACACTAAGAGCCTTACACATAAGCAATGAATTACAGTTGCCAAAATAGTTTGACTTGATGGGTAAAAGATTTGATGACTACAAATTTGACATTATTTCTAATGAATAGCAACAGATTTACAACATATCAATATTTATGCGATGTAAGTAAAGCAGAAGTTAGAGGGAATTTTATAATTTCAAATAGTTATACTAGGAAATAAGAATAATTTAAAACCATAAATTTGTTTCCATTTCAGGAATCCTATAAAAGAGCTAATTAGTAGAACAAAGAAAATTTTAAAAATTAAGAGGAGAGGACTATAAAATAGAAAGCAAACAATGTGGATAATTTTAAAGGCCCCAAAATTGGTTTTAGAAAATATTCATTAATGTAATTAATCATATTAACTGAACACAAAATGAGACAAAATCATCTCGTAGACTATTTTACAAAAGTCAACAACCATTCATAATTCTTTTTTTTTTAAGAGACCTTTTTTTAAGGGGCCTTGCTCCCTTTCCCAGTCTACAGTGTAGTGGCCAGTCACAGCTAACTGCATCCTCAAATTCCAGGCTCAGCGGATCCTCATCCTCCTAAGTAGCTGGGGACCAAAGACAGCCACCACCATGCTTGACTAAGTTCTTGTTGTTTTCTTTGTAGAGACGGTGTCTCACCATCTTGTCCAGGCTGGTCTCAAACTTCTGGCCTCAAGCTGTCCTTTGGTATCTCAAAGTACGGTGATTATAGGCATGAGCCACCATGCCAGGCCCATTCATAAGTTTTTAAAACATATTCACTAAGTTAGTAATTGATGAGACAAACAAATCATAAAGAAAAATATTTACTAAGCATATGAAAAAGTGCCCAATATCATTAGTTGTTAGGAAAATTCAAGTGAAAACCACAATAAGCTACCACTACACATTCACCAAAATGGCTAAAATTAAAAAGACTAACCATACCAAATGCTAGTGGGGATGTAGAGGAATTGGAACTCTCATAGTGTTGTGATGGGAATGTTGTGATATAGCCACTATGGACAATAGTTTGGCACTTTTATACAAAGTTAACACACACTTACCATATTACCCAGCAAGTCTACTCCTAGGTGTTTACCCAGAGATAAATGAAAATATTTGTTACACAAAGATTTTTACACAAATGTTCACAGCAGCTTTATGCACAATAGCCTAACATTGGAAACAACCTAATTGACCATCATTAAGAGAAGGAATCAATAAACTGGTATTTCATACAATGGAATACTGTAAATCATAAAAAGGCACAAATTACTGATACATGCAACAACGTATGAATCTCAAACATACTTATGAAAGAGACAAAGAACCTGTGTGTGTGTGGGGTGTGTGTGTGTGTGTGTGTCACATGATTCTAATTACATAAAGTTCTTGAATAGGCAAAACAAATGTAAGGTGAAAAAAATCAGAAGAGTCATTTCCTTAGGATTTTGAAGGGTTTTCTTCCTGAGAAGGGAGATTAGAAAACTTTCTGGTAAAGGATACATTCTCTAACTTGTTAGGGAAGAGCTACATGGGTGTGTGCATTTTTCAGATATTGAATTGTATCCTTATGATCTATACATTTTAATTTATGTGCATTTTATCTCAAAAATAAAACTTTAACAAGTATCAAACTCTAGTTAGTAGGTATGTTTTTGTAGCTTATCAATTCTGACACTTCCTTTTGTGTAGTCTAACTTGACCAAATGAACAAATATATTGAAGGTAATTGCAGTGAGGTTTGTCATTTATACACACATACATATATATTTTCAAGTCCTATTCTCTGAGAGGGTGTAGAGGCAATGATACACCAGCAGCAATTTCCTGCCTACTCCCCAGATCTTGGTCTCTAAAGACTATTTTCCACTAAAGGAAACCAGAATTCCTAAGATAAATAGTTGATACTAGCGCTGGGTCAGGGGATATCCAAGGTAAACTTGGAAACTCTCCTTGTGACAGAAAGCAAGGAAGTAAGGAATAAGGGGACATTTTAAATAAATAAGTCACCTTAAAAAGACTTTCACTGGCCAAATTTGGGACAATTTTAACACACAAGTAAATATTGATTGTAATAGATTATTACCTTGTGACATTCACCAGGTTATCACCTGATGAATAAAATTCTGAATTTTGACCTGGGCAAAGAATTTGTGGCTAAGACCTTAAAAGCAAATGCAGTAAAAACAAATTGACAATTAAGACTTAATTAAAATAAAGATATCTGTACAGCAAAAGAAACTATCAACAGAGTAAACAGACAACCTACAGAATGGTAGAAAATATTTGCAAACAATGCCTCTGACAAAGGACTAATATCCAGAATCCACAAGAAACTAAAACAAATCAACGAGAAAAAAGACAACCTCATTAAAAAGTGCACAGAGGACATGAACAGACACTACTCAAAAGACACTGAACCTCACTAATCATCAGAAAAATGCGAATTAAAATCACAGTGATGTGCCATTTCACACCAGTCAGAATGACTATTATTAAAATGTCAAAAAAATAACAGATGCAAGTGAGAATGTGAAGAAAAAAGGAATTCTCATACACAGTTGGTAGAAATGTAAACTGGTTTAGGCTCTATGAATAGCAGTGTGGAGATTTCTCAGAGAACTAAAAATAGAACTACTATTCAAACCCAGCAATCCCACTACTCAGTATCTATCCATGGGAAAAGAAATCCTTCTACCAAAAAGACACCTGCACTAGTATGTCACAACGCTATTTGCAATAACATAGACATAGAATCAACCTAGGTTCCTGTCAATAGTGGACAAATAAAGGAAATGTGGTACATCTACACCATGGAATACTATGCAGCCATTAAAAAGAATGAAATGATGTCCTTTGCAGCAACATGGATGCAACTGGAAGCTGTTATTCTAAGTGGATTAATACAGAAACAGAAAATCAATTGCCACATGTTTTCACTTATAAATGGTAACTAAACAATGGGTAGAAACAGACATGAAAATGGAAACAATAGACAATGGAGACTCCAAAATGGGGAAGGAAAGGGTCAAGGGTTGAAAAACTACTGGGTACTACTTCATTATTTTGGTGATAGGTTCAGTAGAAGCCTAAACCCCAGCCTTACACGATATATTTGTCTAACAAACCAGCACATGTCCCCCCATGAATCTATTTTTTTTAAAAGCATACTTACATTTACCTTTTATTGCTGAATTTCTGTTCTTGGCCTCTTAGAGGTTAATAGATTTTTTAAAAATATTCCAGTAACGTAATACATGTTCACTTTGAAAGGTGTTTTTTTCTCAAACACTTCTATTGGCTGAAAAAAAAAAAACAGTTTATGATTAATCTTATAAGAAACAAGCTTACATTTACCTATATCATTGTTTTTCTCTATTGGCCTATTAGCGCCCAATGAGGAAAGAAACATTCTTTAAAAAGAAAAATAATCCATAACTCCATGTTGACATAAAGAAATAGATGAATAAATAAATAAATGGGAGAAGGGGAGTGCACTCCCTAAGGTGGAATGCAAATGATAAGAAAAATGAACAAAAAATGATGGAGTTAGAAATCAATGTGTGGATATCACATTTAGTAGATAAAAGTTTAATGAAGAGGATATTTATGTAGCCTCAAAGTATCTCTCCACAAGTACCTAATAATTAGGAAGGGAAAATGATGGTTCTGCCACCATAGAGAAACCTCATGGACACTACTTCACTCGAGTGATCAAAACTCATATTAATAGTGTTAGTGCAGTCTGAATCATGTGCACTCTGGTATGAGTCACTGAGAAGGATAAAATGTCACTCAGTGGAACCGCTGACAAAAATCCATAACCTGAAACTAACAATGATGAAACAGCAGATCAGTTGAGGGACATTCTATGAAATAACTGATCTATACTCTTTAAAAATTTAAAGCCAAAAGACTAAGTATGATGGAAGATCTTCTCTGAGTTAAAGGATACCAAAAAGACTTGAAAAGTAAATGCAATCTATGCTCTTGGTTTTGATTTTGAATAGGGACAAAACAAGAAAATGTCCTAATTTTGATAATTATACTGTCAATACATAAGATAATTAACAGGTTATTAGGAAACACACAGTAAATTATTTAAGGGTAAAAATTCATGATGTTTCCAATTTACTTTCAAATGATTCAGAAAAAATAATTTGCAAGTACATAGAGAAAAAGTGTGAAAAATGTAAACAATTGATGAGTCTGAATATAGGTTACATGGGTATTCCTAGTTCCCTGGGCTATTCTTGAGTCTTTTCTGTAACTTTGAAAGTACATCAAAATAGGCCGGGCATGGTGGCTCATGCCTGCAATCCCAGAACTTTGGGAGCCCAAGGCAGGCGGATCACGAGGTTAGGAGTTTGAGACCAGCCTGACCAACATGGCGAAACCCTGTGTCTACTAAAACTACAAAAAAAAAAAAAAAAAAAAAAAAAATTAGCCAGACGTGGTGGCACACACCTGTAATCCCAGCTACTCAGGAGCCTGAAGCAGGAGAATTGCTTGAACCCGGGAGGCGGAGGTTGCAGTGAGTCGAGATCATACCACTGTACTCCAGCCTCAGTGACAGGACGAGACTCTGTCTCAAAAAAAAAAAAAGTATACTAAAATAAAAAGTTACAAATACATAAATAAAAGTCAGATCCCCATCCCACCGACACCTAAAAAAGGCCATACACAGGGGACTAGTGAGTAAAAAAAGAATAGTACTGGATTATAATATTTTTGGCTCCATAATCTTTGGGGGATTGTTTCTAAACATAGCATGGAAGAAAGCTCCTCTTTACCTGACTAGGAAAAGTCCCAAAGGTAATACATGCCTTCATCTCACAGCATGTGATAACCTGATTCTATCTTGTTTGATTGCAAGAATAAGGGTAGGGAAGCAAGAATCAGGTTGATTATTCTTTTGCCTCAGGGGAAAAATCTTTTATTGTTGCTGAAATATTTTGATTCATTTTTTATAAATTATAAAGAAAATTTTTCTAAGGTAGCTAGGTATTTGTAAGCCTAGAGCTATTCTGAAGACTCAAAATGCACACAGCATTTTGAGCACTGTCTTTTATTAACTGCGTGAGGTTTAAGCATTCTGTTTAGAGAGATCAAGAGATTCTTTTTGTTTGAGAAGAGAAGGGACTGAGTTTGCTGGGTGTGGGATCCCAGGACATTTGTATCCTTTCCCTTGCCAAAGTATTTTGTCTTTTATTTACATATTGTGGTTCACAGCCTTTATGTGATGTTACAGAAATTTTTTTAGCCACTAATAAATCCTAATTAAAATCAACCCTTAAAGGCAGTATTTAAAATAAAGTTGCACTGGGAATGAAATGTATCTTTCAGTTGTGCTCTCAGTAACTGAAAAAAATCATAATAGTAAATTATCATTCTTCTTCAAATTTTTTATACTTGCTAGAAGTGATACTTTCTGTCATTCACAAGAGAGAAAATGTCTAATATATAAACTTATTGTAGCAAGACACATACATTGTCATGCCATTAGCTCAGGCTAGTGCCTGGTGGGATGAAAGACACTCTCACTCAAAATCTATGTTTTTATTGTTGATTAAAGATTTTTAAAGCAAAGCAGTTAATTCTCATTACATTAAGAATTTGTTTTTATTAGACACCTTATAATTATCTTTTATCTCTCTGATCTCAGATTGCTCATTTAAAATGGAAATGGTGAATGTTAAATGAACTAACATATATAAAGTGCTTAGTACAGTGTCTGGCACATAAGTGCTCAAAAGATGATATTCATAAATATAGATTATCTTATATTATAAAGGTTCAAATTAAAAATACCATATTGAACTCATGTTTATCCACTCAGAGATTAAGAAATAAAATATCTCAGAAAACTTTGAGACAATAGTGCAGCAAAAACATGTTAACCGATAGAACTCCAGGCTAGTGGCATGCAGAGAAGGATGCTAACAAAAAATGAGCAGGCTTCCACCACCAGCCCCTATAGAACCCTAGCCAAGCCCAGGGCTTAGCAGCATTTGATGCAGAGAAGGGCAGAAAACTAAAGAAGAAAACAGGTGTGAGTGTTTATTGGGGTGGGGTGAGTAGAGGAAGAATATGCACAATAGACTGAAATTCTTTGTTCAGAACTCTCAATTTTTCTCCTTCACTTCCACACACTGAATACAAATATCTAAGTACCCCAACCCTAAGGGCCAAGAACTGGAGGTTTGTTCTCTAGAAATATTGAATAGATGAAGACAAGATCATTATGAAGCATGATACAGTTTGGCTCTGTGTCCCCACCAAAATCTCATCAAATTGAAATTCCTGGTGTTATAGGAGAGGTCTGGTGGAAGGTGATTGAATCATAGGGGCAGACATCTCCTTTGCTGTTCTTGTGATAGAATTCTAATGAGATCTGGTTGTTTGAAAGTGTGTAGCACTGCCCCCTTCTCTCTCTCTCTCCTGCTGGCCTTGTGAAGATGTGCTTGCTTCCCCTTTGTCCTTCTGTCATGATTGTAAGTTTCCTGAGGCCTCCCCAGAAGCAGAACCCATACAGCCCACAGAACCATGAGCTGATTAAAGCTCTTTTCTTTATAAATTGCCCAGCTTCAGGTGTGTCTTTACAGAACTGTGAGAATTGACTAAAACAAGGCACATGGTAGGGTAAAAATGAAGCACACAATTGAAAATGAGAGTAATTATTGAGCCATTCTGCAAAACAGACTGATCCCAGTACCTCTACCCCACCCTGCACAAATTACTGAAAGCCAATGGTAGAAGACTGTAGAATTTACTTTTTCTGAAAAAATTAAACCATACCTCCCTGTACTGACATTTGGGGCCTGTGTGATCAGCCATCATTCAGACCAATTTTACAAGAGTAAGGTGTGCCATTTGCAAGTACCAGCAATCACAGAACTTCCAGTAAAAATTTGAGGGCTTCAGTGTTAAATGAGAAAGGGTGAAGTCAGTAAGCAAACCAAGGAAAATAAATGCAGAGGAAAGATAATGCAGGAAATGCAAGAGCATTTCAAAATTAAAACCAAAATGCAAATGAAGGCATCAGGGAGATGGAAGTTTTTGCATCAATAAAAATGGATGATATTTATAAGGAAGAATTCTTAGTAGTTAAAATAACATAGTTGAAACAAAGATTTCTATCTACAGAAGCTTAGAAGTAAACAAAATGTCAAGAAGATAAAAAATGTGAGATAAAAGCTAAAAACTGAGAGCATCAAACCAAGTGCTCAAATAACTAATTAATCTGAATTCTATAAAGAGAATAGAAGGGAAGTCATGGAGATAAAGATATCTTTTTAAAAGAACCTTTTTCAGAACTATAGTACACATTTCCAAATTGAAAGAATTCAAAAAGTACCAGCACATTTAATGTTTTGAATATCTAAAACAAAGCATATTGTCATATTTCAGAGTACTATGTCAGCCAAAGAGGCAAACCCAAACAATTAAAGAAGGAGAGAGGCGTCACATCCAAAGGAGGAAAATCGGAACAACACTGGGCTTTTCATCAACAGCACTTGCTGATTCAGAGAGAAAATGATTTTTAACCCAGAATTTTCTCATTTACAAAGGAGAATACAATAAAAATACTTTCAGGCATGCAAAGAGTCACAAAATTTTTCTCCCCTTCTTAGCTGCCAGGAAGATGTACAGAATAGAAAAAACATTCCATACAGGCCTTAGTGCCAGAATCTTGCAAATCAACTGTTTCCTTACAACTTAAATAATAGGAAGCTTATTTGAGTAATAACAAAAGTCCAGTCTCCTGCATGGCTGGCCCTGCGTGAATTACTCTTTCTCTACTACAATTCCGCTGTCTTGATAAATAGGCTCTGTCTAGGCAGCGGTCAGGGTGAACCCACTGGGCAGTTACAAATTTGGAGGCTTGTCCAGGATTGCCCTGTGGTTTGGTAGCCCCTCTCTGGTGATGGATCCGGAGGCCAGGTCAAGTGGCTGCCTAGTTTTCTTGAACTGGGGGATAATTCTGGTACTCTCTCTATTGGTGGGACACTGCTGACCCAATATGCATGGATTTAATTGCAATAGAAAAGTATTCCTGGGGAGACATGCCTTAACTGTAGCCCTATCACATCATGTCTGTCTGCACTCCCATTGCAGGGTATCTGGGTTGGTGAGCATTCTAGGTTTTATCAATGTCTCCTTTCTTCTCCTGACTTGTTCTGTAGACCCATGGTGGATGTCTGTTTGTAGTTCCACCATGGTGTTTCTGTCTCAGTGCAGCTCCTTTGTGGGGTCTAACTTGGCTCTCCCTAAGTAGTAGGAAGACTCTTGGTTCAGGAGACTTCCCCTCAATCAAGAAGATTTTAGGGAGATTTATCAGATGAACAATAGGAGTATAGTTTGGAAGGGATACTCTTGGAATTCTTAGTTAGGGATCTTCATTTGGAAGGCCTTCTGTCCATCTCATCTTTGTTTTGTTGTGTTTCTATATGTGGAGGGGATATAAGAAGGAATTTCTGACAAAAGTCCAGCACCCCTAACTCAGAGAATCCTCCTTACTTGTATGGTCACATTCAGTGAGCCCTGAAGAAAGCTCAACATGCCAAGAAAGTTCTTGGGATGACTATCTGCTCTTTGCTTTGGCCAGAGACCATCCATTGTGAATTACTGTTTGGAGGCCATCCCTCCCCACATGGAGTGGATCAAAGACAACAGGGATTAATGGGAGAAAGTCCAAGCTTTGTGAAGTTGAATACTGGGTGCTGAACACAGTGACTAGTGTCTGTTTTGTTATGTGTATTTTGCTGGGATGGAAAATGTTAATTCAGTTCCCCATGCATTGGGCAGCATCTTGCAAAATTAAGAATCTTTTGCCTATGGTTCCATGAAACAAAAAGGATAATTTTCTTTTGTAAAGTGGCTTGACCCCCATAGCTCTGGCATAGCAAGCAGGGTCATCTGTTCTGGGAGTTGCAGAGAAAGGGAACCTGGAAACCTGGAATGCCAGCAAAAAGGGTAAAACATTTTTACCACCCAAGTTTCTGGTCTTTCTCTCTCTCTCTCTCTCTCTCATTCTCTCTCTCTGTCTCTGTTTGTGTGTGTGTCTCTGTGTGTGTGTGGGTGTGTGTGTGTAAATGGTAAATGTTACTGTTTGTCTCCTCTGCAAGGATTTGATTGAAGAAAACATAATTTGTGAGACTAGTTTTAGGCTGTAGCAAATCTAGTGCACTTTGTGCTAAAAATTTGTCTTTCTGTAATGGAGAGAGAGTTATCACAGGATAGAATGAGGAGTTAGGACCCTTATAAGCCTGCTTTTCAAGCCAGCCCAGCAGACTGGTCAGTTATAAACTTTGCTGCAGGTCCCTGAAACCAATACCAAATGAAATTTTTTCTGCCCTGTTTTGTGGCCTTAAGAGCTTAACCTTGTAATCATGTGGGGATACTATCTCTTGATTTCTGCCATCCAGAGGACAGAAATTTCAGGGCACATGTCATAATTAACCCTAAAAATTATCTTGAATAGTTAAGAGCCTCTGCAAGCTTGAAATTGGCCGTTCTAGACTTCTTGTGGGAATAGCAATAGAAACTGCTCAATGCTGTGTAGCTCAGTAGCTAAGGCTTTGTTTTTTAGCAATGGTAGGCTAGGTTAAAGTCCTAGCTTCCAGCATAATTCCTTTCTGGTTTGTTATTTATGTAACTTTGCCATTTATTGAGGGTTCCCCTCGCCCACCCCCACCATGAATAGCTTCTGATTTCCTGTCTTGGGTTTTCCTTCCTCTGAACTACCTTTGGGGATATTCTAATTCTTGTAAAGAAAATAAAACTGCTTACCATCTATTTGAGACAGTTTATGCATCCATGGTTAAGTCATAGCCTTAGTTAAAACTTACTAATTTCACTTGGGAGGTGTTTTGTGGTAAACTTAAAAAGCTAGAAATATTAACTGTCTGTCCTAGCTAGAGTCTGGTAATAAGAGATTTTAAAAGATTTTTTAAAAAAGCTTGTATTAGTTTATTCTCACACTGCTAAAAAAGACATACCTGATACTGAGTAATTTATGGGGAAAAAAAGGTTTAATTGACTCACAGTTCCACATGGCTGGGGAGGCCTCACAATCGTGGCAGATGGTAAAAGAGGAGCAAAGTCACATCTTACATGGCAGCAGGCAAGAGAACATGTGCAGGGAACTCTTCTTTTATAAAACCATCAGATCTCCTGAGACTTATTCATTATCATGAGAACAACATTGGAAAGATCTACCTCCATGATTCAATTACCTCCCACCACATCCCTCCCATGACACATGGGAATTATGGGAGCTACAGTTCAAGATGAGATTTGGGTGGGGACACAGCCAAACCATATCAGAACTCTATGGTTAAAATTGGCTTAATTTAAAACAGATATCCAAGCTACATGTATTTAAGAGGCCTTTATCTTTTCTCTCTTCTTGAATCATGCTTTCCTGTAAAAAACTTTTCCTCTCAGTGGACTGAATTGATTTTCTGCATTTTGTCATCTTGCCACTCTTGATGTCAACACGAGAGAACTTATGATAAATTCTAACAGCTTGGGGACTTCTGACAAAAAGCAGAGGAGTCTACACAGACCCCATTCTTGGGAAAAACAACAACAACAACAACAACAACAACAAAACCTATTTTCTTCATGGAACCCCAGGAATTAAAAACAAAAATAGGTCCCTCTCAAAATCTAAGGCTCTGTTCTGCTTTGCACTGCATTATGTGATTTTTTTTTTTTTTTTTTTTTTTTTTACTTTGGGGGGCATCAAAAATTACTTTGCATTATGGGAGAGATTTAGTCTTGGTGTGTAATAGCTAGGTAAAAATATATATATACTCTAAGAAATGGCTAGTATCTGTTATAAAGAGATACTTAGATCTTTGCATGCTTGGATCAGAGAACCTTGCTCTTGACCACCTGGAAGATACAGAAACATCCCCAAACCCCACTGAGAGATGAGACTCCCATGGGGGATGGGCTAATTAAAAAATGGGCTGATTGTCTTTGGGTTGCCTTGCAATTAAATGCATGATAGAAGCATTGCACTATCTTCTCCCATAGTATTCCCCTCCTTTTGAGGGATCCAGGATTCAGTACAAAATGGCACCCTTAATTTTGGGGAATCTGTCTTTGCCTTCCAGGTGTGCTTACTTATTAGGCCCTAGAAACTGCATGTATTCCTGGCCCTGCTCCTCCAAGGGCTCCACCCTGAAGCCAGTAATCCTATTAAGAAACTAGCAAATAAAAAAACTTCAAGTGCTGAATCTTCTGTCTGTCTGTCTATGTATTTATTTGTGTTGTATGTGTGATGTTTATATTTTAAAAGTTGATTAATTGGCTCAGAAAAATAAGCATTTAAATCAAATATTTTGTCAGAATAATAGAAACTTTAATGCCTTTTCATTCATATTACTTTAATAATCTTTTGTAAATAAAGACAGTTTTAAAGATCATTGGTAAAATAAAAATGTCTTCAAAATGTAGACATTTGGTCTAAATTTAAGGTTAGATATCAGATTTTCTAAATGCTTTAAGGTCATAAATTGCTTCTTTGACTTTTGAAAATTGTTCAATGTATCTACTTTGGAGTATTAGATTATAGATAAAGCCTGGGGACATATGGAGAGCCATGCCCCCTAGCTATGCTAAAAAGAATCAGACATTATCTGCACTTCTGTGTGATGTCCTAGGCTCCACACCCAGTACATAACTAAAATCACTTACTTATCAGGTTTTTCACAAAAAATAAAGGATGGTAATAGTTAACATTCTAACATGTAATTGAGACTACTGGAGAAACAGTTTTGTGTATAAGGTTGCAAGGTATAGAAGGAAAGTAGAATGTAATCTTGGTGGGAGATTATAAGAAGGTATGGGAATATGGTTTTTGTTACAGATAATGTAATTTTGTCTAGTTCAGAGGGTTTTTATAGATTCTCTTAACCTGAAAGAATAATGGGACAAAACTGAAGGTTTAAGCAAGTTGAAAGGATTTGTAACGGGTTGATCTTGTAAAAACAAAAAAAGTTTTGAGGGTATAAACAACTTGGCTAAGATTTGAAAGAGATTATTTAGCTTTTCTCCATTTGTTAAAACATTAAACTCATGCTGATGGGGGCCAGAATCTGGGCCCATGTGTCTGAACCCATCAATTTTCTAAGGAACAGGGTTTGTTTCTGCTGTTTATTGGAAAATTGTAAAGAGTTCTAAAAAGTTTATGAAAATCTTATCTTATGGTCAAACTAATTAAAACTGGATATACATAAAATTTTATTAAAAACCAGCATTATTACTAAAGATGCAGTATTGTAAACATGGAATTTGGTTTTCCCTTTTGAAAAAGATTTTTATGTAATGTTGAAAGACAATGAAATATTTTTGTTTGCCTTTTAAGTAAACTACAAAAAATGGGGAAAGGAGAAAAAGAAGAGACAGATTCAGCTGGCCTCATGCTATTGTCATCAGGTCTTGCTGTTTGGAAAGTTAAGTCCTCTATCAGAGTAAAGGTTTTTATTTTTTAAAAAATTTTGAGTTGTCATTTTGGCCAAATAAATGACTTATAGTGACCTGAGATTTTATTTTGTAATATCCAGTGTCTTAAACTTTTCATATTTGACAAACTTTCCAAAATCAACTTATAAATTATGTCTATTTCTAACCTAATCTGTTCAATATTAGGTCCTCTAAAGTCTAAAAATGACATTTGGCTTATTTGGTGTAGAAATCATACAGGAAGCATTGTCAAATATGAAAGGTGTTTGGCTTTCTTGGACTATATTTGTGTAAATGTGTTGTTTGTATATATTCCAAAATTATGTGAAATTCATAATTCTGACATGATTTAGTATATGTTATCAGTAATCATTATAATTGTTATGCTAAGTTATTGTGTGCCACAGAAGTAGCAGATTTTCTTATTGTGTCTTTAACTGTGGTTGCCCTAAGGCTTTTTGTCATTCATAGACAATTTTCTTATTGTGACCCTCTTCAAATGGTGGTCTTATAATCAGCTATTAAACTTTGACAGGTGTTTTTGAATGGAAGTTTCTGATAACTTTGGAGTTTATGACATTAGAATAAAGGAAAAACACATACAGGACTCCCATGGAGAGCTGAAATGTTCATGAATATCAAGCAGAACAGGATTTATCTGAATGGACTGAACTAATAGAAAACTGAAGGAATATTTTTTGACTATTTTGCTTAAACCATTGCTGATCTTTTTTGTTTTCCAGAGCCAAGAAAACTTTTTTTGAGCCATTTACAACTTTTAAAATTGAGTAAAATATACTTCTGTGAACAAAATTTGGAGCATGTTCATTTCTCTACGTGATTTCTCCAGAACTTGGAAATTATTTACACTGCACTTGATTGATCAGCTGCCACACCCAGACTGATAAACTAGCTCATCTGATACTGTGGTCGCCTACCCAGTAACTGACTTAGTGCCAGAGGACAGCTTCCACTTCCTATGATTCCATCTCCAACCCAACCAATCAGCACTCTTGACTCACTGGTCTTCCCTCGCCCACGAAATTATCCTTAAAAACTCTGATCCCCAACTGCCCAGGAAGACTCATTTGAGTAATAACAAAACTATGGTCACACATACACACACACACACACACACACAAAAAATAATAATAATAGTTCATTTATGATAGTAAAGGAGAAAAACAATCTATCTTTCAGTGATGGATAAAGACAGTTTTAAGCCCATTACTTAAAATTACAAGGTCATCAAAATAGAAAATAAAAGGTGATAGAGTTGTATTGAAAAGAATAGACAAGAAGAGTGGTATAAGTGAGATACGTTTTTTATCCATTAGGAAAATGTTATAGATATGTTTGAGATTGATACTCAAAAATCGTTGTATAATGTATCTTCATATGCCTATAATAAACATGTCTATACATGTTTGAAATAGTAAACATATCTTCATATGCCTACAACTGGGGTTTGGATCTATAATGACACGAAGAAATTGTCTGTTCCTATTCCCCACCTTCCCACAGGAGGGAAGAATTTCTCTTCTAAGAGAAGATGAGCAGATCAAGAGAGATGCTTTAAAACCACAGAGAGTTTTCAGAGGATGTGCATTTTAGCACCAAAATATAAATATGGGGAGGAATCTGTGGTGCCAAGGGCCCCAGAAAGCTGCACTTGAAGTGGGACACTGGGAACCCCAACTGCCAATGCTGGTGAGTCAGCCTCTGAAAGAGTAGGATTCAATTAACCTATTGGCTGTAGAGATATGTGAGCAAAGCAGAACTAGAGTAAATATTGAGAAAATGCTAAAACTTAGAGCATATGGCACTAAGTATGGTTCAGCTCCACCCCATGGGTAGGTCCAGCAGGGTATCAACAGGGATATCTTGGTGATTTCCTCCTCTTCAGGAGGCACAGATCGCTAGCTGGGAGAAAGAATAACAGACTAATCCTGATTATAGGTGTCATTTCCACCAACACTATAACCAAATGTGTTTGGAAAATCTGAGAGGCACAAGAGGTGGGGTGTGCTGAGAGCCTACCAGTCAGATGAAGCTTCTTATCCAGTGGACTGAAGCACAAACTGCTAAAGCAAGCCTTCGTGGCAAAACTCAAATTCAGAAGACCTAAGGGGAATTTTTATATCTGAGATCTAAGGTTATCACTCTCTATATTCCTGGAATAGTTCTCTCAAAGTCCCCAATGGAACTGTGAGAATTATCTGGACCCCAAGTTGGATGAGAACTGCAGAAAGCTCTTTGCTATTATTAGTCATGCCATAGATGTCTAGAGACACATGCTTTTTTTTTTTTCTGAGTGACATACTCTGCAAACACCAAGCTTGGTGAGTGAGAGGCAACTCAGCAGGCACAGTTGTACTGATTTCAGATAGCACATTGCAGTGTACTTTCTTCATATTATATTACACATACACACACAGACCCACGCAAATCACATCATTCTGTAACATCTGCATGAATCAGAGGAAAAAGGCAATGCTATAATTGAATATGAAATATCAAACATAATGGGACATAGATACAGGGTACAGAATTTGTGATCCACAAGTCTGAGTTCCATTTGTCCCACAACAATGTGTTAGGCCGTTCTTGCATTGCTGTAAACAGATACATGAGACTGAGTATTTTATAAGAAAAAAGTTTAATTGGCTCATGGTTTTGCAGGCTGTAGAACCATGAGCCAATTAAACCTTTTTTCTGGCATCTGCTTCTGGGGAGGCCTCAAGGAGCTTTCATTAGTTGCAGAAGGTGAAGCAGAAGCAGGCACATCACATGGTAAAAACAAGAGCAAGAGAGACTGTTGGGGGCAGAGGAAGTGTCATACACTTTTAAACAACCAGATTTCACAAGAACTCACTCACTATTGCAAAGACAGCACAAAACCATGAGAGAGTCACCCCCATGACCCAAACATCTTCCACCAGTCCCCACCCAACGTGAAATTTGGGTAGGGACAAATATCCCAACCATATCAAACAGTATAAGTATTTCAAATTTTGTAACCAAAGATCTTATGAAGAGATCTACCAGGAGTATAACGAATTATGCTCCTTTGAATGTGATTCCTTTGAACTGTGGTCACCAGTGAGGAGAAGCAGGGAATCTTGCAGTATGTTGCACTCTGCTAGCAAGGTCCTACTCTGGTTGTGCTGTGGTACAACCCTTTTGCCCTAATTTTAGATGGTGTCCATGTTGTCCTTGTCCTGCTTCCGCTTGTTTAAACACTGACCTTAGAGTGAGATTAGTCTCTATGCTCCCCTCTCTACCTCTTTCTTTCCCTCACTCTCTTTCCCTTCTTCCCTCCCTGATCTGTGTCTTTGGTTATTAATCTCTAACTGTATGCTGATACGAGCATTCCCTTTCACCCTCCAACCCTGTCCCTGCTTTCCCTCCTCATCGTGGGGGTTTATAGATGTTTCAGTCTTTCTGTATTATTCATCTATTGCTGTGTAAAAAATTATCCCAAACTTGGTGGCTTAAAACAACGGTATCAATTATCTCAATGTTTCTGTGGGTCACGAGTCTAGGCATGACTTAGCTCCCAGGCTCAGCTGGGAAGGGTCCTTTTTGATGCTCATTGTGTGATTGCTGGCAGGATTCATTTCTTTGTAGCTGCTGGACTGAAAGCTCAATTCCTCACAAGCTGTTGACCGGGGTCTGCCTCAGTTTTTAATATATGGACCTCTCCAAAGAGCATTTTGGAACACGACATGTCAGCTTGCTTCAGGAGAGTGGGCAAGCTATAAAGCAAAAGAGTGCCAGCAAGTGAGAGTGTGCTAGCAAGATGAAATCACTGTGTTTTGTAATCACATCACAGAAATTATATCCATTTTAGTGTATTATATTCACCAGACACAAGGCATTAAATCCAGTTAACACTTAAGAAGAGGGGATTACACAAGGGTTTGAATACCAAGGGGTGGAGCCCACTGGGAGTCATTTCAGAGCTGTCACCCTTTCACGCTTAGGGTGAGGGAGAGGAAGAGCAGTTGTAGAAGCTGGAGGAAAGCAGAAATTTGGAGCCACATCAGAAGCTGCCTCCCACGCTGTCTCTATGGTTTGCCCATTCCAGATCCACAGCTATCCCTTTCTGTATCCTTTGATCCAACATCCTAGAGTCTTATGTTGTCTTTATCACAAAGTTCTATACTTACTACACTCTTGGTTTTAACCATTTGCCTGATTACCTAATTTTCTCTCCTGCCCAATAGCAATAACTAACATCTATATACTGGTGTATGTACAAATTAAAAAGCATTTTTCTTTAAAGAACTGAGGTTTCGGGAAAGGATATGAGCAAAAGACAGAAAAGCAGTGGTCAGAAAAGTAGAAACTTTGAGACAGTGCAATATGCAGCTTTAAGCATTCAATGGTCAACCATTAAGAGCTTTATGTTTTCCACTTAAAACTACATTCACTAAATCAGTCACTGTAGACCTAGGGTATTATTTGCAAACTGGAGCATATTATCATTTGGTTCTTTTAGTAAGTTTAGTAAATTTAATGTAGCTGAAGCCTGATTACTGTAATACACACAGAATTTTGAGAGTTGCACATTTTAAATAGGAAAAATTTCACATTAATTTTGAATATGACTGTAGAAACTAAGTTAATATTAGACCTTTTTGCTTATCAAGCACAGATTCTGACAGTGGTTTTCATGGTTGTGTTTGATGGCTTTCTTTGACTGCATGACAATTAGAAACACTTTCCTGAAAACTGATTTTTCTAGTAACCAGGTCCAGCCATCTTCTGTACTTTGATCTGCCATTTCTTCCACAGACACAGTTACAGCAACATACAAAATCAATCAGCAGAAAATGCTTATTTATGTCAAATATGGATTTTCCAACAAATACTTTATGAAAATACCTTTCATGTGGATAATGACTAGTGGTAAGAAGTGGACTGTCTGCTTCCCAGTAATTACAGCCTGGTGTTGCTTTATTCACAAGTAATCTATTGCTAAGAAACCTAACATGCCTAAAGTAGGTCAGGATACAAATGGTGTCTTGAAAAGGAAGACAAATGGGAAAAAAAGAATAGACAGTTATTTTATTCTATCTTGTGTCTTTTCCTCACTACCACACCAACTGTATTGCACTTGGATATCTTTTCACTTAAATAAAGGTATTAAAGGGACAGCTGATGAACAGTGAGTTTGTATTCCGGGAGCACTCTCTTACAGGTTTAAATTACATAGAGATGAAAAATAGCCCATATGGCTTTTGAACAAAATGAATGGCTGCAAGTCCTAAAAAATTCTAGTGGAAAGGTTGGCATGCTAAAAGGTTAATTAAAATTTGACTCTGCAAGATGGATACTTTTATTTATAGAACCTTTGGCTGATTTTCATCAGCCATGTTTTTTTCTAATTAAAATAATATGAGCAGCTAATAGCAATCAGCTTGAAGAACTGAATATTTTAGAGAAAGAGATGATTCATAGGCTTTTTAATAATCATTTTACAGTAGGTGTCTCCACTAAAGAGCACATAAAACATTTGTATTCAGCCATTGTCTGGTTCAAATGTCAGGAAATTTTAAGCTGAAAAAAATGAGGAGCAAATTATTTAAAGCTGTCTAAAATAAGTCATTGATATTATCATGTAAATTTGATATTTCCCTAAAGGTTCTGGAATCATTCTTTGACATGACAACTCATAAAGTCTGAGAAAGTGGACCAATAGAAGCATTATTTTCAAAATGAGAATTTTCTTATATTTCATACATACATACACAAATAACGACACTTAAGAGAAACAAAAGTTTGCATGAAAACATTGTGCACACATTCATAGAGAGAGACAGATGGAGACAGAGACATAGGCAACAAGAATTATCATTATATCTTCTGTAGGATTAAAGATCCTTTTCCTCCCCTAAATGACTGAGAATAACTAAAGAACAAGATTAACATCTGTAAAGGAGAGTCAGATAGCATGAATAAAGAGCTATATGAAAAAGAAGGAAGGAAGGAGGAGGAAGAGCAGGAGAAAGAAAAACGTGTCAGAAATATACACTTCCCAAATGAGTGTATAGCCCCACTTTGCAAGAAACAACCAATACCCTCCTCACACCCCAGATTTTTTTCCTATTACTTTTCAATAATAAAACTCTTGAATTTTAACCAGGCACATTACATCTCAGAATCGATACAACTTTCTATGAAGCTAAAATTGTACAGTAGCTTGCTTCTGGACAATAGAATTAAAGTGGAGGTGTTGTGTGCATCTGGAAAGTGTCCATTCCTTTCTCTTTCTCCTCTGTTGACAGGAAAGTAGATATATGTGCTCCAGCCAGAGCTGTCTTTTGAGATCATGGGTGATTTTGAGAATACAGTGTTTGTAAAACTGAGCACTAAAATGAAAAAGCCTGTGTCTCTAACACTGTGGAGAGTCAAACCAGTCCTGGATTCCTTTTCCTAGACTTGTGTGGTCAGAAAGACATCTAGGAAGTCCTAGCCAGAGCAATCAGGCAAGAGAAATAAATAAAAGGTGTTGAAATAGGAAAAGAAGTCAAATTATCTCTCTTGACTGACAATATGATTCTATATCCAGAAAATCCTAAAGTCCAGCCAAAAGGCTCCTAGATCTGATAAATGCCTTTGGGAAAGTCTCAGGATATAAGATCAATGTACAAAAATCAGTAGCATTTCTATATACCAATAACATTCAAGCTGAGAGCCAAATTGAAAATGAAATCCCATTCACAATAGCCACAGAAAAAATCAAATACCCAAGAATACATCTAACCAAGGAGGTGAAAGATCTCTACAAGGAGAACTACAAAACACTACTGAAAGAAGTCAGAGATGACACAAACAAATGGAAAAACATGCCATACTCATGAATTGGAAGAATTAATATCATTAAAATGGCCATACAGCCCAAAGCAATCTACAGATTCAATGTTATTCCTATCAAACTGCCAATGCCATTTTTCACAGAATTAGAAAAAATCTATTCTAAAGTTCTATGGGGAACTAAAAGAAAGAGCCAGAATAGCCAAAGTAATCCTAAACAAAAAGAAAAAAACCATGAGGCATCATATTACCTAACTTCAAACTGTACTATAAAGCTACAATAACCAAAACAGCATGACTCTGGTACAGAAACAGACACATAGACCAATGGAACAGATTAGAAAACCCAGAAATAAAGCTGCCCACCTACAGCCATCTGATCTTCAACAAAGTTGACAAAAATAAGCAGTGAGAAAAGGACTCCCTATGTAACAAATGGTAGTGGAATAGCTGGCTAGCCATATGCAGAAGAATGAAACTGGACCCCTACCTTTCACCACGTACAAAAATTAACTCAAGATGGATTAAAGATTTAAATGCAAACCTCAACCTATAAAAATTCTAGAAAACCAAGGAAATACCATTTTGGACATTGGCCTTGGCCAAGAATTTATGACAAAGTCCTCAAAAGCAATTGCAACAGAAACAAAAAACGACAAGTGGGACCTAATTAAACTAAAGAGCTTTGCACAACAAAAGAAACTATCAACATGGTAAACAGACAACCTACAACCCATAGAATGGGAGAAAATATTTGCCAACTATGCATCTGACAAATGTTTAATACCTACAATCTGTAAGAAAATTAAACTAATCAACAAGAAAAAACAAACGAACACTTTTCAAAAGAAGACATACAAGCAGCAAACAAACATGAAAAAATGCTCAATATCTCTAATATAAAAGAAATGCAAATCAAAGCCACAATGAGTCCTATAATCCCAGCAATTTTTGAGGCCGAGGCTGGCGGATCACCTGAGGTCAGGAGTTCAAGACCAGCCCGGCCAATATGGAGAAACCCCCACCTCTACTAAAAATACAAAAAAAAAAAAAAAAAAAAAAAGCCAGGCGTGTTGGCGCACACCTTTAATCCAGGCTACTCAGGAGGCTGAGGCAGGAGAATGGCTTCAACCTGAGAGGCTCAAGGCAGAGGCAGAGGTGAAGATTACAGTGAGCCGAGATAGTGCCATTGCATCCAGCCTGGGCAACAAGAGCAAAACTCCGTCTCAAAAAACAAACAAACAAAAACACACAAGGAGATATCATTTAATACTGGTCAGAATGGCTATTACATAAAAAAATGATAATAATAATAATAACAATAAATGCTGGTGAGGCTATAGAGAAATGGGAGTATTTATACACTGTGGGAATGTAAATACTTCAGCCACCGTGGAAAGAAGTATGAAGATTTCTCAACGCACCTAAAAAGGAGCTCCTATTCAACTCAACAATGCCATTACTCAAAGCAAAATAAATCTCCCCCAAAAGACACATGAATTTGTATATTTGTCACATTATTGCAATAGGAATCAACCTAGGTGCCCATCAATGGTGAATTGGATAAGGAAAATGTGGTACATAGACAACATAGAATACTACACAGCCATAAAAAGAATGACATCATGTCTTTTGCAGCATCATGGCATGCAGCTGGAGGCCATCATCCTGAGCAAATCAATGCAGGAGCAGAAAATCAAATACTACATGTTCTCACTCATAAGTGGGAGCTAAACATTGACTACACATGAGTATAAAGATGGAAGCAATGGACAGTGCATACTACTAAAGGGGAGAGAAAGGGAGGGAGGAATGAGTTAAAAACTACCGTTTGGATACTATACTCATTACCTGGGTGACAGGATCATTTGTATCCCAAACTTTAGCATCATGCAATATACCCATGTAAGAAACCTGCATATGTACCCTCTGAATTTAAAATAAAAGTTGAAAGTATTTTTTAAAGCAATAGCTCTATTTCTCCCTTTTAAATCCATGGTTATTTTGTGGTCACTTCAGGTTGAGTCAAATCCCAATTAATACATGCTTTAGCATGTGAATTTACACTACAGAAACAAGTGATGCAACATCTTCACAGTTAAAAGATACATTTCTAGACTTTAAAATCTCAAATATATCATTTCCATGTGGAGACATAACTGCACCAGACCACTTTCATGAGCATCAGAATCACCTGGAGGGCTAGTTAAAACACAGATTGCTGGACCCCACCCACAAATATCTAATTCAGTAGTTCAGGTGGAGCTGAGAATTTGCATTTCTAAAAGCTTCCCGGGTGATGCTGATACTGCCTGACCATAGAACGCACACGGTGTCTCACAGCAGCATACAACTACTCCTTACCCTATAATCAGGATATTCTAATTTCTAAATGCCATGAAAGGTCATTTTCAATATCCTGGAATACTTTACCATTCAGCCAAGAAGCTCCATACCATAATTATTTTAAACTGATTATAGCTTATGAAAATAGTAAAAGGAGTATACTACAATAATGGCAATTTATTTATTGTTTACTGGAAAAGATTTCTCTCAAGTTCTATTTGAGAAATCAGGTCAATGATAAACAATCAAATTTAGAAAAATTACTACATAGCATTTTAGTGGGCGATTCATTTCAGAATCATCTAGAGCACTTTTAAAAATGAAGATTCTAGGCCTTATCCCACATCTACTAAATCAGAGTACCTAAAGCTGGGGCCTAGGAATCTTTTATTGATCCAGCTCCTCCGAGGATTCTTAAAAACCCAAATGTTTGCTAATCATCAACTTTGCTGTTGAAGTGTCATCAGAGACACTGGCTCAGACTCAAGGATATTTTCTATCACAAGTGAGTGTAAAACAAATATCCAGAAAGCCTTACATAATGCTACAGGCAAAAAGCATGATCTATAACCAGTGGGTTTATTTTAAAAATAAAAATAAAAAAGCTTGAAATCTACTGTAGTACCAGGGGGAGAGTTGATGGTATGAGATAGCAAATAATAACAAAAAGAAATACTCTGAATAATAGAATCCTCTACTGAACGCTGTGTTTGAAAGGTATTTTCCCACCCAAACTCATGCGAATATATGAAATTTGCCCAGGTAGACATAAAAGGCATTGTTTCATAGGAGGCCTTTTGCAGAAGACATTAGTGGAGATATACTGAAGAAAAAGACACATCCTTATTTTTTCAACACTGCAGAGAGTTAAGCAGTAGCAAATAGACAAGGAATAAAAACAGAGCCGTCAAAAAGGCTGATTCTACCTTTTTAATATCTCTCCAATCCATTCGCTTATATTGAGTTCCACTCTTCCATCACAGTTTAGGTCACTAAGTCTCTCCCAGACTACTGCCTCGTAACTGGCTTTCCCCTCACTGGCCTTACTCACCTTCAATACAATATCCTTCATAATGGCACCAGAATGACTTCTTAGACACAAATCTGATCATGACATCCTACCATTTAAAATATGTTGAGCTCCCCATAGTTATAAAGATAAAGTCCAAGTTCTGTAGTACAGTAAAACAGGCACTTCAAAATCTCACCCTTTCTTACTTCTTCAACTTCATCTCTCGCCACCATCCTCTCCTTACTTGATATGTGCATCTCATCAAATTACTTGCAGTTTCTCTAATGCGCTGTACTCTCTCATCTCCAGCCCCTTTCCTCTGCCTGGAAAGCCCTCTCCACACATCTCAACCCACTCAATCCTTTTATCCATGGATAACTCCCCCTCAACTGTCAGGACTCAGCTCCCATGTCACTCCTTTTAGGAAATCTCATCTGACACCTCCATCCTGGCCTGAATTTCCATCATTATTATCTGTGGAGTCATTCATATCTGTGGAGTTCTCTCTCTCTCTCTCTCTCTCTCTCTCTCTCTCTCTCTCTCATACTTGACAACAGGAACTATGTTTTAGACATTGCTATAGTGTCTGACATGTTGCAGGTATCTAAAACATGTTCTTCGAGTGAATGAAAAAAAATGAATGTATGAGTACATCAGTGAATTGCAGTTGATCATGTTAAGGCAGAAAAACTTCGTAGTTTCAAAACTGAACTTTGAGCAATTGCAGACAGCTAGACGCTTATGGCAATTAGTAATAATCGCAGGTAGTACTTTTATCACGTTTACAAGTGCCAGGCACAAGCTCCTTATGTACGAGTAACCTCTAAAGTAAATACTTTTATTATCCCTGCTTTACATACAAGGTAAAAGAAGCACAACACAGTTACATAACTTGCCTGAAGTTAGTACCTGGTAGAGTTGAAAATGCAGTCTAGCTCCAGAGTTCATACTCTTAGCCACTCTGTATGATAGACACGAGGGGATGAGCTGCAATACCAGGAAGCCACCAGACCAGCATGGTATGTGAACATCATTATGAGAAATGGAAGCAGTCGAAGTGCACCAAATGCAGACCCCGTATATTTGGAGAAATGTATCTCTAAGGACGTAGCCTGACTCCAGTGCTGTTTTTTCAGATTTCATTCATTCTTTTCCACTTCCCTCTTCCTTTTCCATTGTTCTTAATACATATCGTAATGAATAAAATTGCTTTCCTAATCCAAGATTCTATACTGCAAATCCATGCAGTAGGAACGATTCCTGGATGACTACTTATTCTGGATAGACTTTTTACACTTTTTACTGTGTGATTTCATGAACTATTAAGCAGTGATGTCTTGAAGAAAACAAAATCTCAGGGAGTTTGCCTTGATGCTTACTTACTCCACCCACCTTTCAGGATCTGCCTGTTTCAGGGTCTTCACTCAACCAGAACACTACTGTTCCCACAAGACACAATAGTATCTCATATTCCAGGTGTTTTTTGTTGGGCTTCAGTTAGCTTCCACTCTTTTCAAAACTTGACTATTAGACAGATAGCTTCAAATTCCTATTTTAAAAAATTTCAGTTATCTAGATTTGAGGAAGCAACCAGATGAGCGTGGCATATGGGCCTTAAAAGTAAAGTCATTAGCAGAGACCAAGGCAAACCAGAAGATAAATGCAGGAAGAATTGCCTCAGAAGCATTATTGGGCTCAATTATGTTTACAGTCTCAGCAGTTTGCTGTTATTCAGGTACTAACCAGACAGCAGTTTCCAATGCCACACATCTAGCCAGTCTGTCACAGGCAGCCCCAGGCCGGAAAGAGATGCAGTCTACCTAATTAACTTAGGTAACCCAGCGTCTCTACCTCCTGCTCTCTCACCTGCTTTCCAGGTTTCCGTTTTGGCAAAATCTTCAGCATTGCCCTGGCTGAGCTCTCAGCTGAAAATGGCAGTTCTGTCAGCCTTGGCTCCTTCCCACACATGCATAAAATGGGTCCTAAATACTGTATCCAATTCACTACCTGGCTTCTCTGTTTCCCTTCATTTCTGTGATTTCAGAACTGTTACAACTTATGCCAGGATGGATACATCAATAGGAGAAGAGTTTTCTTTCTAATGCTTAACTACACTGGTGATTTCAGTTTAAACTTCCTTTAACTTTTTGTGAACCCTGTACACTTTATGCCACATTGTGGACTCAATGCCTCTCTGAAAGTTATGAGTTTAAAATGTTTCATTAGGTATTGTCAAGAAGAGCTACTGGAACTGACCAGAAGAAACCATCAGATTAAGGAACCCCATAATGAGGGGGACTGGGACATGGTTTCTATTGGGATAGTATCTCTTACAAATATCTTAGGGATTTCCTGATCCAACTGTCCCCTGGCCCACCGGGGCCTCTTATATAGTTCTGTCAGTACAGATGGAAAAATTACTGAAGTGGTGAGTTTCTAGTTTTTTCAAATTACCCATATGATGGTATTGATATTACTCATGGTTTTAAATTACTTTAAATGCCAATATTGATTTTGAGAATTTTTTATTATCAGTATTAATTAATTTGGTATTATAAAATTCAACCTTTCATCTACTACTGAGAGGTATTTCACTGATCTTTGCACAAAACCATTCGCTTCCCTTTCCTAGTCCCACCGGGTAAAACAAAACCTACATAATGAATGGAAATATTTCTCTCATCACACTGGTTACCCTCTTAGAAACTATCACCTCTTCAAAGTCTATACTTTGAAAAATCTCTTTGTTTTACAGTTCAAAGTGAATTCATCAGAGAGGATGCCAGTTTGGAGCAGAGGGCAATAAACACCTCTTAATCCACAGACCAGAAAAGGCATTAATTATAACAGAACGGTGCAAACCTCTCTAGTCGGCTTCAAAAGCATCTCGCATTTCGTTTCCATGGGGATACAATCCCTGCTTTACATACAAGGTAAAAGAGGCATTCATATTTTGGTCCCTATTGTTGAGAAGAGAATTATAATAGCCAGCAACATTTCTCAGGCTAAACCTATCAAAAGTTTATTCTAGCAAAAGTAACATATGATAGATTTAACCAGAAGCACAGACACCTTTCACACACACAGACACACGCGCAAAATCTCTAGGTCTTGATATTGATAAAATATGTATTAATATATGCTCATGCATATAATTCCATTTTTTAAAATTGATATATAGTCATTGTACATATTTTGGGAATACATGTGTTATCGTGATAACTGTTTACAAAGTATAATGATCAAATCAGGGTAATTGAGACATCCAGCACCTCAAACATTTATCTTGTCTTCATGTTAGATAGATTACAGTTCTTCTCTTCTACCTGTTTTAAGATACACAATAAATTATTATTAATAATTTCCCACCTGGAAACCATCATTCTTAGCAAACTATCACAAGAACAGAAAACCAAACACCGCATGTTCTCACTCATAGGTGGGAACTGAACAATGAGATCACTTGGACTCAGGAAGGGGAACATCACACACCGGGGCCTATCATGGGGAGGGGGGAGGGGGGAGGGGGAAGGGATTGCATTGGGAGTTATACCTGATGTAAATGACGAGTTGATGGGTGCAGCACACCAACAAGGCACAAGTATACATATGTAACAAACCTGCACGTTATGCACATGTACCCTACAACTTAAAGTATAATAATAATAAATAAATTAAAAATAATAATAATAATTTCCCACCTATATTAGTTCAAATAGTAGAACTTATTCCTTCTCTATAACGGTATTGTTTTATCACTTAACCAAGCTTTCTTCATCCTCTTCTCTCCCTTCCCTTCTCAGCCTCTGATAACCACCATTATACTCTCTATCTCCATCTCCATGAAATCCACATTTGTAGCTCCCACATATGGGTGAGAACATATGATATTTGTCTTTCTTTGCCAGGCTTATTTCACTTAACATAATGTCCTTCAGTTCCATCCACGTTGCTGCAAAAGACAGAATTTCATTCTTGTTTAGGGCTGAATAATGTGTTTATATATGACATTTTCTTTATCCATTCATCCATTGATGAACACTTAGGTTGATTCCATAGCTTCGCTATTGTGAATAGTGCTGCAACACAGATACCTCTACAATATACTGATTTCTTTTCTTTTGGATATATAATTGGTAGTGGGATTGGTAGATCATTTGGTAGCTCCATTTTTAGTTTTTCGAGGAACCTCCATATTATTTTTCAAAATGGCTGTACTATTTTACAAACGCTTTATGAGTGCTCCCCTTTCTCAGCTTCCTCACCAGCATTTCTTTCTGTCTTTTTTTATTTTTAGTTTTTGTGTGTACATAGAAGGCATACATATTTAAAGGTTACATCAGATGTCTCAATACATGCATACAATACATAATAGTCACATCAGAGTAAATGGTACCTATCATGTTAAGTCTTTTATCCTTTGTGTTACAATTTAATTATACTTTTTTGTTATTTTAAATTTTGCAATTAAATTATTTTTGACTGTAGTCACCCTGTTGTGTTAGCATACTAGATATTATTCATTTTTTCTAACTACCTTTTTGTACCCATTAACTATCTTCACTTTCCCATCACCCCCTCACTACACTTCCCAGCCTCTGGTAACCAACGTTATATTCTTTATCTCCATGAGTTCAATAGTTTTCATCTTTAGTTACCACAAATAACTGAGAACATGTAAAGTTTGTCTTTCTGTGCATGGCTTATTTCACTTAACATAATGACTTCCAGTTTCATCTATAATCATGCAAATGACAGGATCTCATTCTTTTTAATGGCTGAATAGTACTCCATGTGTACATGTACCACATTTTCTTTATCCATTTGTTTTAGTTCATTTTTATACTGTTATGAAGAAATACCCAACATGACTAATTTACAAAGAAAAAGAGGTTTAATGGACTCACAGTTCCATATGGCTGGGGGGCCTTATAATCATGGAAGAAGGTGAAGGAAGAGCAAAGGCATGTCTTACATGGCAGTTGGCAAGAGGGCGTGTGCAGATGAGCTGCTCTTTATAAAACCATCAAATCTCATGAGACATTCACTATCTTGAGAACTGCATGGGAAATACCTGCCTACATGATTGAATTACCTCCCACTGGGTCCCTCCCACAATATGTGGGGATTATGGAAGCTACAATTCAATATGAGATTTGGGTGGGGACACAGTCAAACCATATCATTCCACCCCTGGCCCCTTGCAAATATATGTTCTCACATGTCAAAACCAATCATGCCTTCCCAACAGTTCTCCAAAGCCTTAACTCATTTCAGGATTAACTCAAAAGCCCACAATTCAAAGTCTCATCTGAGATAAGGCAAATACTTTATGCCTATAAGCCTGTAAAATCAAAAGCAAGTTACTTCGTAGGCACAAAGGGGGTACAGGCAGCGGGTAAATACAGCCATTCCAAATGGGAAAAATTCACCAAAACAAAGAGGCTACAGTCCCCTTGCAAGTCTGAAATCCAACAGGACAGTCAAATCTTAAAGCTCCAAAATGACCTCCTTTGACGCCATGTTTCACATTCAGGTCATACCAATGCAAGAGATAAGCTCCCACAGCCTTGGGCAGCCCTGCCCTTGTGGCTTTCCAGGGTATATCCCCACTTCTGGCTGCTTTCATGGGCTGACATTGAGTGTCTGTGGATTTTCCAGGCACACAATGCAAGCTGTCAGTGGGTCTACCTTTCTGGGGTCTGTAGGACAGTGGTCCTGTTCTCACAGTTCCACTAGGCAGTGCCCCAGTGGGGATTCTGTGTGGGGGTTCCCACTCCACATTTCTCTTTCACGTTGCCCTAGCAGAAGTTCTCAATGAGTGCTCCTCCCCTGCAGCAAGCTTTTGCCTGGACATCCAGGCATTTCCATACAACCTCTGAAATCTAGACAGAGGTTCCCAAACCCCCATTCTTGATTTCTGTGTACCTGCAGGCTCAACATCACTTGGGAACTGCAAAGGCTTGGGGCTTATACCCTCTGAAGCCATGACCCAAGCTCTACCTTGGCCCCTTTTAGCCATGACTAGAGCAGCTGGGATGCAGGACACCAACTCCCTAGGCTGCATATTGCAGGGGGGCCCTAGGCCTGGCCCATGAAACCATGTTTTCCTCCTAGACCTCTGGTCATCTGAGGAGAGGTCCTACTGCAAAGGTCTCTGGAGACATTTTCCCCATTTCCCCATTGTCTTGGGGATTAACCTTCGGTTCCTTGTTACTTAACGCAAATTTCTGCAGCAGGCTTGATTTTCTCCACAGGAAATGAGGTTTTCTTTTCCATTGCATTGTCAGGCTACAAATTTTCCAAACTTTTATGCTATGCTTCCTATTGAATGCTTTGTCACTTAGAAATTTCTTCCACCAGATACCCTAAATTATCTCTCTTAAGTTCAAAGTTCCAAAGATCTCTAGGGCAGGTGCAAAATGCTTCCTATTTCTTTGCTAAAGCATAACAAGAGTCACCTTTGCTCCAGTTCTCAACAAGTTCCTCATCTCTATCTGAGACTACCTCAGCCTGGACTTTATTGTCCATATCACTACCAGCATTTTGGTCAAAGCCATTTAACAAGTCTCTAGGAAGTTCCAAACTTTCCCACATCTTCCTGTCTTCTTCTGTGCCCTCCAAACTCTTCAAACTTCTGCCTGTTACACAGTTCCAAAGTCACTTCCACATTTTCAGGTATCTCAATAGAAATACCCCCGCTCTGCCGGTACCAATTTACTGTATTAGCCCATTTTCATGCTGTTATGAAGAAATATCTGAGACAGGATAATTTATAAAGAAAAAGAAGTTTAGTAGACTCACAGTTCCACATGGCTGGGGAGGCCTCCCAATCATGGCAGAAGGCAAGGGAGGAGCAAAGGCATGTATTACATGGAGGAATGCAAGAGGGCGTGAGCAGGGGAACAATCCTCTGTAAAACCATCAGATCTCATGAGACTTGTTCACTATCATGAGAACAGCACAGGAAAACCCCACCCCTGCAACCTCCCACCGGGTCCCTCCCAAGACATGTGAGGATGATGGTAGCTACAATTCAAGATGAAATTTGAGTGAGGACACAGTCAAACCATATCACCATTCATGTGCTTGATGAACGGACACTTATATTGCTTAAAAATCTTGACCATTGTGAATAGTGCTGCAATAAACATGGGAGTGCAGATATCTCTTTAATATACTAATTTCCTTTCTTTTGGGTATATACCTAAGAGTAGGATTGCTGGATTGTATGGTAGGTTTTCTTTTTTTAGAAATTTTTTAAGATTTTTTTAGAAACCACAATGAGATACCATCTCACACCAGTTAGAATGGCAATGATTAAAAAATCAGGAAACAACAGGTGCTGGAGAGGATATGGAGAAATAGGAACACTTCTACAATGTTGGTGGGACTGTAAACTAGTTCAACCATTGTGGAAAACAGTGTGGTGATTCCTCAAGGATTTAGAACTAGAAATACCATCTGACCCAGCCATCCCATTGCTGGGTATATACCCAAAGGATTATAAATCATGCTGCTATAAAGACACATGCACATGTATGTTTATTGCAGCACTATTCACAATAGCAAAGACTTGGAATCAACCCAAATGTGCATCAGTGACAGACTGGATTAGGAAAACGTGGCACATATACACCATGGAATACTATGCAGCCATAAAAAAGGATGAGTTTGTGTCTTTGTAGGGACATGGATGCAGCCGGAAACCATCATTCTCAGCAAACTATCACAAGAACTGAAAAACAACACCGCATGTTCTTACTCATAGGTGGGAATTGAACAAGGAGATCACTTGGGCACAGGAAGGGGAACATCACACACTGTGGCCTATTGTGGGGAGGGGGGAGAGGGGAGGGATAGCATTAGGAGATATACCTAATATAAATGATGAGTTAATGGGTGCAGCACACCAACATGGCACATGTATGCATATGTAACAAACCTGCACGTTCTGCACATGTACCCTAGAACTTAAAGTATAATAATAATAAAAAAGAAACCTCCTAATGTTCTCCATAGTGGTTATATAGTTTACATTCCCTTTACAATGGACAAGAGTTCCTTTTTCTCCACATCCTCCTCAGCATTTGTTATTGCCTGACTTTTGGATACAAGCCATTTTAACTGGGGTGAGATGATATCTCATTGTAATTTTGATTTGCATTTCTCTGATGATCATTGGTGTTGAACACCTTTTCATTATACCTGTTTGTCATTTATATGTCTTCTTTTGAGAAATGTCTATTCAGATCTTTTCCCCATTTTTCAATCAGATTATTAAATTTTTACCTATAGAGTTGTTTGAGTTCTATATATTCTGGCTTGAATCTCTTGTCAGATGAGTAGTTTGTAAATATTTTCTTCCATTCTGTGGATTGTCTCTTTATTTTTTAAATTATTTTCTTTGCTTTGCAGAAGATAGTCTACTTAATCTCATTTTTTTCACTTTTTCTTTGGCTGCCTGTGCTTGTAGAGTATTACTCAAGAAATGTTTACCTACTCCACTGTCCTGGAGAGGTTCCCCAATTTTCTCTTTTAGTATTTTCATAGTTTGATGTCTTATATTTAAGTCTTTAATACATTTTGATTTGATTTTTTATTCCTGGAAGAAATAGGGGTCCAGTTTCACTCATCTGCATATGAATATCCTGTTTCCCAGCTCCATTTATGGAAGAGACTGTCTTTCCCTGATATAGATTCTCGACACCTTTGTCAAAAATGAGTTCATTGTATACATATGGATTTATTTCTGGATTATCTATTCCATTCTACTGGTCTATGTGTCTGTCTTTATGCCAGTACCATGTCGTTTTGGTTACTATAGCTTTGCAATATAATTGGAAATCAAGTAATGTGATTACTCCAGTTGTATTGTTTGTTTGGTTTTTTTGTTTGTTTTTGCTTAGGATAACTTTGGATATTTGTAGTGTTTTGTGGTTCCATATAAATTTTAGGGTTTTTTTTTTTTTCTATTTCTGCAAAGAATTTGACAATCTATAGATTGTTCTGGATAGTATGGACATTTTAACAATATTAATTCTAATCCATGAACATAGAATATCTTTCTATTTTTGTGTCTTCTTCAATTTCTTGTATCTGTTTTATCATTTTTATTGCAGAGCTCTTTCACTTGTTTGCTTAAGTTAATTTCTTAATATTTAATTTTATTTGTAGCTATTATTTTCTTTCTTTTTTTTTTTAGGGAGTTTTACTCTTGTTGCCCAGGTTGGAGTGCAGTGGCGTGATCTCGGCTCACTGCAATCCCCACCTCCTGGGTTCAAGCAATTTTCCTACCTCAGCCTCCTGAGTAGCTGGGATTACAAGCATGCACCACCACACCTGGCTAGTTTTTGTGTTTTTTTAGTAGAGACAAGGTTTCATCATGTTGGCCAGGCTGGCCTCGAACTCCTGACCTTAGAAGACCTGCCAGCCTTGGCCTCCCAAAGTGCTGGGATTACAGGTGTGAGCCACTGCACCTGGCCCAAGATTATTTTCTTGATTTATTTTTCAAAGTATTATCTTTTGGCATATAAAAATGCTACATTTTTATTTTTTATTTCAGTAGTTTTTGAGGTACTGCCGGGTTTTGGTTGCATGGATCAGTTTCTTAGTGGTAATTTCTGAGATTTTGGTGCACCTGTCACCTGAGCAGTTTACACTGTACCGAATGTGTAGCCTTTCATCTCTTACCCCTCTCATACCCTTCCCCCTGAGTTCCCGAAGTCCATTATATCGTTCTTATGCCTTTGCATCCTCATAGCTTAACTCGCACTTATGAGTGAGAACAAATAATATTTCTTTTTCCATTCCTGAGTTATTTCACTTAGAATAATGGATTGCAGCTCCATCCAACTTGCTGCAAAGACATTTTTTCTTTTTTATGGCTGAGTAGTATTCCATGGTGTACATATATACCACATTTTCTTTATTCACTTGTTGTTCAATGGGCATTTAGGTTAATTCCATATTTTTGCAATTGGAAATTGAGCTGTTATAAACATGTGCATGTGCCTTTTTCATATAATGACTTCTTTTTATTTGGGTACCTACCCAGTAGTGGGATTGCTGAATTGAATGGTGGTTCTACTTTTAGTTCTTTAAGGACTCTCCATACTGTTTTTTGTGGTGGTTGTACTAGTTTACATTCCAACCAGCAGTGTAAAAGTGTTCCCTTTTCATGACATCTATGTCAATATTTATTTTTTTTTACTTTTTGATTATGGCAAATCTTGCAGGAGTAAGGTGGTATCTCATTGTGGTTTTAATTTGCATTTCCCTGATAATTAGTAATGATGTTGAGCTTTTTTTATATGTATATTGTATTTTAAGGATTGCTTATTTATGTCTTTTGCCCACATTTTGATGACATTTTTTTTCTTGACACTTTGTTTGAGTTCCTTGTAGATTCTGGTTATTAATGTTTTGTCAGATGCATAGTTTGTGAATATTTTCTCCCACCTTGTGGGTTGTCTGTTTCCTCTGTCGATTATTTCTTTTGCTATGTGGAAGCTTTTTAGTTTAATGAGGTCCCATTTATTTATTTTTATTTTTGTTGCATTTGCTTTTGGAGTCTTGGTTATGAATTTTTTGAATAAGTCAATGTCTGAAAGAAGTTTTCCAATGTTGTCTTCTAGAGTTTTATGGTTTTAGGTCTTAGATTTAAGTCTTTGATTCATCTCGAGTTGATTTTGCTATAAGGTAAGAGATGAGGAATCCAATTTCATTCTTCTACATATGGTTAGCTAGTTTTCCCAGAATCATTTTGAAGTGGATGTCATTTTCCCAATTTATGTTTTTGTATGCTTTGTAGATGAATTGGCTGCAAGTACTTGGCTTTATTGCTGGGTTCTCTATTCTGTTCCATTGGTTTATATGCTATTTTTATACAAGTACTACGTCGTTTTGGTGACTACAGCCTTGTAATATAATTTGAAGCCAAGTAACGTGATGCCTCCAGATTTGGTCTTATTGCTTGGTATTACTTTGGTTGTTTGGGTTCTTTTTTGGTTTCATCTGTATTGTAGAATTGTTTTTCCTAGTTCTGTGAAAGATGTTGATGATTTTTTGATGGGAATTGTATTAAATCTGTAGATTGCTTGGGGAAGTATGGTCATTTTCATAATATTGATTCTACCCATTCATAAGCATGGGGTTGTTTTTATTTGTTTATTTCATCTATGATTTCTTTCAGCAGTATTTTGTAGTTTTCTTTGTAGAGATCTTTTGCCTCCTTAGTTAAGTATATTCCTAAGTTTGTTTGTTTGTTTTTTTGTTTTTTTGTTTGCTTTTTTGCAGCTGTTGTAAAAGAGATTGAGGCCCCCTTTTTAAATTTTCATTTTTTTTTTAAGTTCTTGGGTACAGGTACAGGATGTACAGTTTGTTACATAGATAAACGTGTGCCATGGTGATTTGCTGCACCTATCAACCCATCACCTATTAAGCCCAGCATGCATTAGCTATTTTTCCTGATGATCTCCCTCCCACCCACCCCAACCTTCGACAGACCCCAGTGTGTTTTGTTCCCCTCCCTGTGTCTATTGTTCTCATTGTTCATTTCTCACTTATAAGTGAGAATATGCCGTGTTTGGTTTTCTGTTCTTGCATTAGTTTGCTGAGGATAACGGCTTCCAGTTCCAACCATGTCCCTGCGAGGGACATAATCTCATTCTTTTTTATGGCTGCATAGTATTCCATGGTGTATCTGTACCATATTTTCTTTATTTGATCTATCACTAATGGCCATTTGGGTTGATTCCATGTCTTTGCTATTGTGAATAGTACTGCAATGAACATACACATGCATGTATCTTTGTAATAGAATGACTCATATTCCTTCGGGTATACACCCAGTATTGGGATTGCTGGGACAGATGGTAATTCTGGTTCTGGATGTTTGAGGAATCATCACACCATCTTCCATAGTGCTTGTACTAATTTACATTCCCACCAACAGTGTAAAAGTTTTCCAATTTCTCCCCAGCCATGACAGCGTCTGTTGTGTTGTGATTTTCCAATAATCACCATTCTGACTGGCATGAGATAGTATCTCCTTGTGGTTTTGATTTGCATTTCTCTAACGATTGGTGATGTTGAGCTTTATTTCATATGTTTGTTTGCCTCATGAATGTCTTCTTTTGAGAAGTGTCTGTCCATGTTCTTTGCCCACTTTTTAATGAGGTTGTTTGTTTTTTCTTATAAATTTGTTTGAGTTCCTTGTAGATTCTGGATATTAAACCATTATGACTTGGATATATTGCAAAAATTTTCTCACTCTGTAGGTTGCCTGTTCCCTCTGATGATAGTTTCTTTTGCTATGCAGAAGCTCTTTAGTTTAATTAGATCCCATTTGTAAAATTTTGCTTTTGTTGCAATTGCTTTTGGTGATTTCACCAGGAAATCTTTGCCTGTGCTTATGTTATGAATGGTATTGCCTAGATTTCCTTCTAGAGTTTTTATAGTTTTGGTATTGAGTTCTTGATTTGATTCTTAGCTTGGTCTTTGTTGGTGTATAGCAGTGCTACTGACTTGTGTATATAGAGGTTGTATCCTAGACTTTACTGAATTCATTTATCTGATCTAGGAGCTTTTTAAATGAGTCTTTAGGGTTTTCTGGGTGTACAATCATATCATCCATGAACAGCAACAGCTTGTCTTCTTTTTAAATTTGGATACCATTTATTTCTTTCTCTTATCTGATGTCTGTGGCCAGAACGTCCACTACTATGTTGAATAGAAGCGGTAAAAGTGGGCATCCTTGTCTTGTTCCAGTTCTCAGGGGGATGCTTTCCCACTTTTCCTTATTCAATATGATGTTGGTAGTGGGTTTGTCATATATGGTGTTTATTACTTTGAGGTATGTCCCTATTATGCCTATTTCGTTGAGGGTTTTAATCATGAAATAATGTTGGATTTTATCAAATGCTGCTTCTGCATCTATTGAGATGCTTACATTATTTTTGTTTTTAATTGTGTGATGTGTAACATTTATTGATATGGTAAATCATACCTGCATCACTGGTATGAAACCCAGCTGATCAGGATGTATTATCTCTTTGATGTGCTCTCAGATTCAAAGAATTCAGAGAATTTTTGCATCTGTGTTCATCAGGGATATTGATCTGTAGGGGTGTTTTTTCTTGTTATGTGCTCTTCTGGTTTTGGTAATAGGATGATACTGGTTTCATAGAATGACTTAGGAGGATTCCCTCTTTCTTTATCTTTTAGAATAGTCTCAGTAAAATTGGTACCAATTCTTTTTGGAATGTCTGATAAAATTCAGCTGTGAATCCATCTTGTCTTAAAATATTTTTTGTTGTCAATTTCTTAATTACTGATTCAATCTTGCTGCTTGTTATTTGTCTGTTCGGGATTTATATTTCTTCCTAATTTAATCTATGAAGGTTGTGTATTTCCAAGATTTTATCTGTCTCCTCATAATTTTCTATTTAGTGCATGTAAAGGTGTTCAATGTAGCTTCAAATGACCTTTTGTATTTCTGTAGTATTGGTTGTAATATTTCCAGTTTCATTTCTAATTGAGATTATTTGGATCTTCTCTCTTCCTTTATTGGTTAAACTCACTAATGGTCTATCAATTTTTTTTATCTTTTAAAGAACCAGTTTTTTGTTTCATTTATCTTTAGTATTGTTTTTTGTTTGTTTCTGTTTTATTAATTCTGCTCTGATCTTTGTTATTTCTTTTCTTCTGTTGGGTTTGAGTTTCCTTTGTTCTTGTGCCTAGTTCCTTAAGGTATAACATTAGGTTGTTTATTTGTGCTATTTCAGACTTTTTGATGTGGGCATTTAATGCTATGAATTCTTATTTGCTTTTGCTGTGTCCCAGAGGTTTTGATAACTTGTGACACTATTGTCATTCATTTCCAAGAATTTTAAAAATTTTATCTTGATTTCATTGTTAACTCAAGTCATTTGAGTGTATATTATTTAATTTTCGTGTATTTGTATGGTTTTGAGTGTTCCTTTTAAAGTTGACTTTCAGTTTTATCCCACTATCATCTGAAAATATACTTGATATGATATTGATTTGCTTAAATTTATTGAGACTTGTTTTGTGGCCTATCATATGTTCTATTATGGAAAAATGTTCCATGTGCTCATGAGAAAAATGTATATTCTGCAGTTGTTGAGAATAATGTCCTGTAAATATCTGTTAAGTCCCTTTGTTCTGGGGTATAGTTTAAGTCCATTGTTTCTTTGTTGGCTTTCTGTTTTGATTATCAGTATAGTGCTGTCAGTGGAGTACTGAAGTAGTCCACTCTTATTGTGTTGTTATCTATCTTATTTCTTATGTCTAGTAGTAACTTTTTTATAAATTTGGGATCTCCACTGTTAGGTGCATACAAATTTAGGATTACAATATCTTCCTGTTGGACTAATTATTTTATCATTATATAATGTCCTTCTTTGTCTTTTTTATTTTTGTTGCTTTCAAGTCTGTTTTGTCTAATATAAGAATAGCTACCGCTGCTGGCTTTTAGTTTCTATTTGTGTGGAATATCTTTTCCACCTTTTTACCTTAAGTTTATGTGAGTTCTTATGTTAGGTGAATCTCTTGAAGACAGCAGATATTTGATTGGTATTAATAGTATTTTACACATTCTACCATTCAGTATTTTTTAAATGGAGCATTTAGGCCATTTACATTCAATATTAATATTGAGACATGAGTTACTGTTCTATTCATCATGTTAGTTGTTCCACAGATACTTTGTTTTTTCATTGCGTTATTGTTTTATAGACCTTGTGACAGTTATGTTTTAAGGACGTTCTATTTTGGTGTATATCAAGCTTGTGTTTCAAAATTTAGAGTTCCCTTTACCATTTCTTGTAGTGCTAGTTTGGTAGTGGCTAATTCTTTTAGCATTTGTTTGAAAAAGACTTTTTCTCTTCTTCATTTGTGAAGGCTAGTTTTGCTAGATAGAAAATTTTTGATTGACAATTTTTTTTAAGAAATTAGGCTGGGCATGGTGGCTCACACATGGCTCACACCTGTAATCTCAGCACTTTGGGAGGCTGAGGCGGGTGGAACAAGAGGTCAGGAGGTCAGGAGATCAAGACCCTCCTGGCTAACACGGTGAAACCCCATCTCCTCTAAATATACAAAAAATTAGCCAGGCGTGGTGGTGGGCACCTGTAGTCCCACCTACTCAGGAGACTGAGGCCGGAGAATAGCGTGAACCCAGGAGGCCAGAGGTTGCAGTGAGCAGAGATCACATCACTGCACTCCAGCCTGGGCGACAGAGCAAGACACTGTCTCAAAAAAGAAAAAAAAGAAAAGAAATTAAAGCTAGAACCCCAATCTCTTCTGGCTTGTAGGGTTCCTGCTGAGAAATCTGCTATTACTCTGATAGGTTTTCCTTTCTAGTTTACCTGCTGTTTTTGTCTTACATTACAGCTCTTAAGATTATTTCCTTCATCTTGACTTTAGATAGCCTAACGACCATGTGCCTTGGTGACTATCTTTTGGCCACGAATTTCCCAGAAGTTCTTTGAGCTTCTTATATTTGGATATCTAGATCTCTAGCAAGGACAAGGAAATTTTTCTTTGATTATTCCCTCAAAAAAGTTTTCCAAACTTTTAGTCTTCTCTTCTTCCTCAGGAACACCAATTATTTTTAGGTTTGGCCATTTTACATAATCTCATATTTCTTGGAGAATTTATTCATTTTTTAAATTCTTTTTGTCTTTGTTTGGATTAATTTGAAAGGATTGTCTTTGAGTTCTGAAGTTCTTTTTTCTACTTTTTCTAGTCTGTTGTTGAAACTTTCGACTGCATTTTGTATTTCCCTAAGTAAATCTTTCATTTCCAGAAGTGCTGACTGTGCTGTCTTTATTATATCTATTTCTCTGGAGACTTTTTCATCCATATCCTGTATTTTTTAAAAATTTCTTTAAGTTGGTTTTAACCTTTCTCTCATACATTCTTGGGTAGCTTAATAATGGACCTTCTGAATTCTTTATCTGGCATTTCAGAGTCTTCTCCCTGGTTTGGATTGATTGCTGGGGAGCTAGTGTGATGTTTTAGAGATGTTATAGAACCCTGTTTTGTCATATTACTGGAATTACTTTTCTAGTTCCCTCTCATTTGGATAACTATTTCTTCAAATTGTACTTGAATTTATTTTTGATTGGACTGTGATTTTTTAATTTTTTAAACATTTTCTTCTTCATGATTGAATTTTAATGTTTATAACTTATTTTAGCCCAATTTGATTATTGGTGCTTTTAAGTATGAAGAATCTGTATGATTTCCTTAGTTATAGAGAGTGTTTGTGCACTGACTTTCCCAGATGCTGGTTGTAGTAGTTATGTACTTGGTGCATAGGCAAGTTCACTGTCTCCTATAGGGTTGGCATAGTTGAGATCACTTGAAGTTTATCTTGTTCTCTCATTGTGTACTATTCATTTTTTTTCCACAGTATATTTTTACGGAGTTGACGATTCATGCTTCAGACAAATAAGGGCGGTATCCCTGAATAGGCACTGGTTGTAGCTAAGGCAGGTGGGTAGATGTAATACCCAGTGGTGGTAAGAGGTCCCAGCCTTGATGAAGGTGGTGGGAGGAGCTCTCAGATGTGCTGAGGTTTTATCAGGGTGAAGAGTGGGAGCTACCTCAGCTCCCTGCCAGGCCAGGAGGAAAGCTATCCGCCTCACAGCCTCACTCCTGTCACAGTGTTCCAGCTATTCAGATGAGACAGGCACCTCTTTTCATCTGTAGGAATGTTGATATTCCAAGTAGGGAGGAATTGTGACTCCGCCTCTCATGTAGGCCTGAATCTGGGGAGTGCTCCTCCTGTGGGGCTGCAATCACCCTGAACTCTTCCAGGAAGATTGTCCATAGGTGCATCCACACTGTGTTCCCATGGGAGAAGCTCCAGATGTGTCTGAAGTGGTGTGCCAGGAGGAACAAGAATCCCTTTTCTATAGTCCTTCATGATCATAGAGACTGCCTATCTGTTGGGGTAGAGGTATACTTTCTCTACTGCACCCAGCACTGCAATTGTGTCTCTACTGTGAGAAACTTCGCACCAGCAGAAAGATCTGAGACTCAAGACCTGCTGTTCAGATTATTTTTTCCCACAGGGTGATCCCTTGATGTGGTGCTCTGCCCCTTTCTCTAGGAATAGGGCTTCCTGAGAGCCAGACTGCAGTGATTACTATTGCTCCTCTGGGTCTAGCCACCCAGTGGGGTTACCAGGCTCTAGTTTGGCACTGGGGAATGTCTGCAAAGGATCCAGTGAAGTGACTTGTCTTCAGGTCTCTCAGCAGTGGATACCAACACCTGCTCTGACGGAGGTGGCATAGAAGTAACCTAGACTCTGAAATTCCTTGGTTGTAGATAGGCTTAATGTGCTAGTGTGTTGGTTTTCTCCAAACTTGGTTATGCTAATAACAGCAAACTTGCCACATGGACAGACTCAGTACCTCTGGTTAGCCAGGGTGTTTCAGGCAGTAGTGTTAGCAGCTGTTTTTTCCTTCCTGGGCACAGTGTTATTCTGCCAAAAGGTGCTGTAATGGCCTGAGTTGGTGACCTCCAGCCAGGAGTTGGCACCTGCAAGAGATCACTAGTTGTGGTAGTAGCAGTGGGATTTTGAGCTTGCCCTAAGTTGTCCATGGGAAGTATTCTGGTTTCTGAGGCAATGGGTGGGGCCATAAAACTCCGCAAATTTTATGATGTCCTTTGTGTTCAGCTACCAGGGTGGGTAAAGAAACACAATCAGGTTGGGGAAGATTTACGTGGGCTGAGTTCACACTCTCCTTGGGCAGGGCCTGATGTAGCCCCTGTTGGGGATGGGGGGTGGTTCTCAGGCTACTGGGGGTAATATTCAATGGGGAAGTGTAACTGCCTCATCTATGCAGAAAAGTTTGCAAAAGGAGTGGGGAATAGCCAGGAGCATCAGGCCTTACCCAGCTCCCACACAGTTGGTGAGGCCAGTCTCACTCCTGCAGTGCCCCACTCAGCCCCAGATTTAGATCCAGGCAGCCTGTGCACAAAGCTCAGACCTGCCCCAGGCCATAAGCTTCCCAACACAGACAGCAAGCAAGGCTTTCAGGTTATACTCCTCCCCATTTGCCCATGAGACCAGGTGTCCAACTCCTGCAATGGTTCATATCTGCAGCACACTTCATGCTCACCCCCGGATTCTGTTCAAGGGAGTTCATTCCTACTCAAAATTATATCACAAAATGTAATTGGGAGCCTCTTTCAACCTGCGACTCCTCCATGAGTTGGTTGGCTGACTTCCCAGAGAGCCCCTGTGAGATATAGTCAAGAATGGTGAGGGAAAGGTTAAGAAAATGGTGGATAAGAGGCAGGACTAAATTGCAACTCCCACTCAGAGGGACAGAGCAGCATGTGGAGACTCACACTGTGAACTTTTGCTCCAAAAACTACCACAGGAACATGGCAGAAAAGCCAGCCGAGATAAACCACAGACATTTTAAGGAAGTGAATTACTACTACAAGCCCCAGGAGACAACCCAAAAACTGTGAGTGCCCATAGTGTGAAAGTGTGAAAGGGGGATCATCTACTCCTGAACACACATCCTCACTGGGGAACCTGAAGGTCCAGATCACAGAAGGAAGATTTGACCTTACCTGAAGCTGAGACAATTTTAGAGAACTGAGTGAAATACAGAGGTACAGGAAGCAGTGGGAAGAGCCCTGTGGGTTCACAGTTTCCAGGAAAGCCGTTTTTGACTTTGTCTCACAGAGGTCCTTAAGGAGAGCTGCTAGAGGAACTGGGAAAAGACCACAGGCAGTAGGAAACTTCCAGCTGAACTTCGTAACAATATTGACCAAACTCGAAGTTTTCTGGAGAGAACTTGGGGGAGGGAGTGAATCAGGCATGCAGACACAGCACAGAAGCCTGGACAGGTGGAGAGGCAGGAAACCTGAAATCCTTGTTTGCTTTCACAGAGGGGAGGCTGGTTGCCTGGGGCAAGATCTCAGGTCTGCTCACCCACTGCCTGGAAATAGGCTCGGTGCTATTGTGGGGAGCATGGTAAGAGTGAAACTGGCCTTTGGGGCTGTGTGAGAGCTGTGTGAAGCCTGTAACTGCTGGCTTTCCCCACATCCCTGGAAACCTGCATAACAGAGCAGAGGCAGCCATAATCACCCTGAGAACATAACTCCATTGACCTGGGAACAACATCCCCATCTCCCACAGCAGCAGCAGCAAGCCCCACCCAAGGAGAGTCTGAGTTCAGACATGCCTAACCCAGCCCCCACCTGATGGTCTTTCTCTACCAACCCTTTTAGCCCAAGAAAAAGGACATATTATCTTGGGAGTTTCAGGGCCCCACCCCACCACCTGATCATTTCTATGTTACCACAGCTGATGCTCTCTTGAAAGTGCCACCTCCTGGCAGGAGGCCAACCAGCCGAAAAGTAGTTCAACAAACAAAACTAAAAAGAAGGGCCCTCATAAAGTCCATTTTACTCCCCTGCCACCTCCATCACAGCAGCTGCTGCTATCCACGGCTGAGAGACCTGAAGACAATTCACATCACAGGACTCTGTGCGGACAACCCCCAGTACCAGCCTGGAACCCAGTAGCTCCTCTGGGTGACTTGACCCAGAAGAGAAATAACAATCACTACATTTTGGCTCCCAGGAAGCCACATTCCTAGGAAAAGGGGGGAAAGTACTACATCAAGGGAGCACCCTGTGGAACAAAAGGGTCTGAAGAGTAGCCCTTGAGCCCAGATCTTCTCTCTGACATAGTCTATCCAAATGAGAAGGAACCAGAAAAACAATTCTGGTAATATGAAAAAATAAGGTCCCTTACCACTCCCAAAAGATCACACCAGCTCACCAGCAATGGATCCAAACCAAGAAGAAATCCCTGAATTGCCAGAAAAAGAATTTAGTAGGCAAATTATTCAGCTAATCAAGGAGGTACTAGAGAAAGATGAGATCCAACTTAATCAAATCAAAAAAAGATACAAGATATGAAGGGAAAAATCTTCAGTGAAGTAGATAACATAAAAAGCAATTACAACTTCTAGAAATAAAGGACATACTTAGAGAAATGCAAAATATACTGGAAAGTCTCAGCAATAGAATCAAGCAGGCAGAAGAAAGAATCTCAGAGCTCAAAGACAAGGTTTGTGAATTAACCCAACTCAATAAAGACAAAGGAAAACAAATTCTTTTTTTAAATGAACAATGCCTCCAAGAAGTTAGGGAATATGAAATACACCAAAATAGAATCTCCTTAAAGCATAAATCTCACAAGACCTATAAAACAAAAACATAATAAATTTTTTTAAAAGGTATTCAAAGCTTAACCTAAGGATAATTTGTGTTCCTGAGGAAGATGAGAAATCTAAAAGTTTGGAAAACATATTTGAGGGAATAATTGAGGAAAACTTCACCAGCCTTGCTAGATGCAAGAGATCTAGACAGCCAAATACAAGAAGCTCAAAGAACACCTGGAAAATTCATTGCAAAATTATTATCACCTAGGCACATAGTCATCATGTTATCTAAAGTCAAGATGAAGGAAACAATCTTAAGAGCTGTGAAGAAAAAGCACTAGGTAACCTATAAAGGAAAACCTATCAGATTAACAGCAGATTTCTCAGAAGAAAGCCTACAAACTAGAAAGGACTGGGGCCCTATGTTCAGCCTCCTTAAACAAAACAACTATCAGTCAAAAATTTTGTATCCCACAAAATCTGAGCTTCATAAATGAAGGAAAGATAGTCTTTTCAGACAAATGCTGCAAGAATTTGCTACTACCAAGTCAGCACTGCAAGAACTGCTAAAAGGAGCTCTAAATCGTGAAAAAAAATCCTTGAAATACACCAAAACAGAACCTCCTTAAAGCATAAATCTCACAAGACCTATAAAACAAAAATATAATAAAATTTTTTTTAAAAGTATTCAGGCAACAAATGGCATCATGAATAAAATAGTACCTCACATCTCAATACTAACATTGAATGTAAATGGCCTAAATGCTCCACTTAAAAGATACAGAATGGCAGAATGGGTAAGAATTAAGCAACCAACTATCTGCTGTCTTCAAGAGACTCACCTAACACATAAGGACTCACATAATCTTAAGGTAAAGGAGTGGAAAAAGATATTTCATACCAATGGACACAAAAAGCAAAAAGAGTAGCTATTCTTATATCAGATAAAACAAACATTAAAGCAACAGCAGCTAAAAATGACGAAGTGGGACATTATATAATGATACAAGGATTTGTCCAACATAATCCTAAATATCACAATCCTAAATACATATGCACTTAACACTGGAGCTCCCAAATTTATAACAGCAACACAATAGTAGTGGAGGATTTCACTACTTCACTGACAGCACTAGACAGGTCATCAAGACAGAAAGTCAACAACAACAACAAAATGGATTTCAAGTATACCCTAGAAAAATGGACTTAACAGATATTTACAGAACATTCTACCCAACAACTGCAGAATATACATTCTATTCATCTGCACATGGAACATTCTCCAAGGTAAATGATATGACCGGCCACAAAAAAATCTCAATAAATTTAATAAAATTGAAATTATATCAGGTACTCCTCAGACCACCGTGGAATAAAATTTGAAATCAATTCATATGGAAGCAGCCTAAGTGCTCATCAGCCAATGAATGGATAAAGAAATTGTGGTAAGTATACCATGGAATACTATTCGGTCATAAAAAGGAGCAAAATAATGACATTCATTAACCTGGATGGAATTGGAGACCACTATTCTAAATGAAGTAACCCAGAAATAGAAAATCAAACATTGTACTTTCTCACTCATAAGTGGTAGCTAAGCTATGAAGATGCAATGGCATAAGAATGATACAATGGACATTGGAGACTTAGGGGAAAGGGTAAGAGGAAGGTGAGGGATAAAAGACTACAGCTGTGACAAATGTTTGTTGCTTAAGCAACCCAGTTTACAGTATTTCATTACATCAGCCTGAAATGACTAAGACAATCAGGGAGTACAGCTTGTCCTACAAACCTTTCTATTTTAAATAGTTTCTGTTATTGTTGGGTTTTTTTTGGTTTAGTTTTTAGAGATAAGGCATGGTCTCACGTTGTTGCTCAGGCTGGAGTTCAGTGGCACAATCATGGGTCACTGCAGCTTTGATCTCCTGGGTTCAAACAATTTTCCAACTTCAGCCTCTTGAGTAGCTGAGACTACAAGCAAGCACCACTGTGCCCAACTAAATTTTTCATTTATTTGTAGAGATGTGGTTTTATGATGTTGTTCTAGCTGGTCACAACCTCCTGGCCTCCAGCCATCCTCCCATCTTGGCCTCCCAAACTGTGGAATACAAGCATGAATCATCATGCCTGGACTATAAATCACTTTTGATAGAAATACTGAGTATCTATCACCTTGAACAATCTATCACCTTGAAAAACAAAGCAGAACAAAGCAAACTTAATAGAAGCATGAAAAAAATCTAAATTTTCATCTACTATTTCTTCCAACATTGTTTTGTGCCATTAGTGGATCTTTGCTCTCCTCCAAAGATTCCAAGTACAGACATTTTAACTGTGTGTCATATGTATTGTATGCTCTTTCCATCCTTTTTTCTCTCTTTGCTTCAGTCTGGATATTCTTTTGACTATTTTTCAGTTCACTAATTTTCTTTATAACTGCATCTAATCTGCCATTAAAGCCGTGTTAAATATTTAATTTTATTTTAGTTTTAAATTTTCATTCAATTCTTGCTAAAATTTTTAGTCCTCTGATTAAATATGTCAACTTATAATTGAATGTCTTAAATATATTATAACAGTAATTTGTACATTTGTGTCTGTTATCTTTAATATCTGCATCTTGTTGTGATATATTTAGTTTTTTCCTTGGTTTTTAATCAGTTATTTTTACTTTTGTGTTTCATTGTTTCTTATTCTGTCAACATTATATGTGGAAATATCTAGAAATCATTTGAAAATGCAATATTTTTTTTTCTTCATCCACAATGAATTTTGTCTTTGACAAGAATAAGTCCAGAAGTATATCCCCTCAAACTAATCACAGATGGAAATGATTTTCAGGTGAGGTCAGGCTTTGTGAGATCTAGTCTCTGTTATATTTATGCTTATTTTCAAAATATAAAGCTTTTCAGTGTTCCAACTGAAAGCCTAGTTTATTTACTAGAATACTTACTTATTGCCCTAATTCCAATGTTTGGAATTTGCCAATAGTATGAGATGCCTAGAAGTTCTGTATAGCTTCTAAGCCTCTCAGTCACTCTTTTCAAACTGGCGAGTGCATGGAAGGAGAAAGGTAAGACTAGTGTCTAACACACACCTCCCTGGTCTTTCTTTTCATATCACTAACAAGATAGCTCTGCTAGTGCCTTTTGTCAGATTTTTTGTTCATAATTTTCCAACTATTTTAGTCATTTTACAACTAACTGCTTAGATGTTCTTCAGTGGTCCAAATAAGCTAACTTACCATTTCTGGAAGTGAAACCCTTTCAAAGAGCTTATTGTTAAAAGATAATAAAGGGGAAAAAATGTTTGGAACACAGAGTAGCAAAAAGTATTGTATAAGAAGGTCTAAACATGTTAATTAGGGGACAAAAAGTTAGAAAAATCACCTACCAAAGAAAGAGAAGTTTAGATGATACAAATGATAAAAAGGCAAAGGTGAAATACTCAACCTATGCATAACAGGAATTCAAAGAAAAGATGAACAGAAGAAATTAACAGTTCAGCAATTAATCAAGGAAAGCTTTTCCTCACTGAAGAAAAACATGGGTCTGCAAATCAAAAGATTAAAAATTTAGAGTTCTAGGCATAATTAATTTTAAAAGATGTATATTGAGATATATTCTGATGAAGTATCTGAACTTGGAGACTGGAAAAAAGAAAACAGAAAAACCTTCCATGAAAGCATTTTATTTTGGAAATAGTACAGAAAGAATGATTTTTTTCATGAAGCTATTACTTATTGTTTTCTTACATAAAAGACATGAAAATTTAGCTTCATTTGCATCTCTACAATAATGAAAGCCTATATACTAAATTGACATCTGAGTACATCAAAAGTTTCTTTAGATTGATAACTACTGCTTGGTAACAATTTAGTGGTTGTGTTTGGGAAGAGCTATCATCATCTTTATTGTCAAGTTTATTATGAAAAACTTAGGGATAATGTCTTCATCTACCATAATCTATGATGATTTCATATTGTTCTGATTTTTCTTACCATGCTTTGTACTTTCACTCTGTTCATGAATGCACTTCACAGATTCAGGTTCTCATCAGAAATAGGATTTTTATGTTTATTTTAAAAGCCAAATGAGTAAGGTAAAGGAGGACAAGTAAAATAATAAAAATGAATAATTGAGGATATTTATCTGAAAAAGTAACTTTGGTTGAAAATGGAAGGAAGCAATGTCATATGATTCTAAATAAGCATTTAATAAAGCACAATTGCAGCACAAATTTGAATGGATTCAACGGATAATGCTGAGTTTTTGTTGGTTGAGAGTTAGCTAAAGTGGGAAAAAGAAGTAATGTTTTATAAGTGGTAACTTTTATTTAAGAATTTAAAAAGCAGCATATGCACCTCCTCAGACTTGGTAAACTATTACCCAGCCCTGTTGCTCTGTCTAATAGACTTGCCAAAGCCATGGGTGGATGAATGAGCATAGATTTTTAACATCATGGTATGTCCCGCTTTGTTTTACCCAGTATACTAATCTAACATCAGTTGTTTTCTGGAGTACATAAAAGACCAAATTTTTCATATATGCTTTGCATATATTTTCTTTTTAAGTAATATCTCTTTCTCTTTCACACACATACAGTGTACACAGATATATACAGATGTACACAAAAAAACTAGAACTAGAATTCTGCTGATTTCCATATATATATATGTTTGTCATATATATGCACATGTATATTATATATAGATGTATATATGCATATACTCTACATATTTAATCTCAACAAAGATTCAACAATACTTTTCCAAGTCTCTAGATAAAAGACATTCCAGTAAAACAAACTATTCTTTACTGTCTAAAATAGACACAGGCAAGTTACAACTCAAGAGTATGTAACCCCTGTTCAAGAAATCTTGTTCTACATAATTTTTGTTTAAAGGGTTAGGAGATAGCTGGGTGTTGTGGTGCCTGTCTGTAATCCCAGCTACTAGGGCACTAAAGCATAAGGAGCTCTCGAATCCAGGAGTTCGAGACAGCAGTGACTTATACTTGTGTCTGTGAATAGCCACTGCACTCCCACCTGGGCAACATAGTGAAAACCCATCTCAAAAAGCAAATTTTAAAAAGAATTAAAAGGACAGGAAAAAATGCCACAAATAAAGCCTAAATTTAAAAATGATTGAAACAGCATTATGTGCATCTAAGAGCTGAATAATTAAGAGCAACAATGCTAGAATGAAAGTGCTTAGGCTTGAATTTCAGCTCTGCAATAAACATTCTCTCATATTCGACATTGATTAATAGAGAGAAAGGGCTTCAAATATGGTATAAAGTGTCAAAAATAGCCACTTGTACAATAAAAATAGAATGTAGACCTCCCAATTCACCAGAAGAGAAAAACAAGCCAACACACGGAGAATCCAAATGGGCAAAACAGGAAAGAAAAAAGAGAAACTGGGAAGTCTGAAGAATAGAAAGCATATAACAAGTAAAACAGAAGAAAGTCTTTTCCTCATCCTCATGCCACTACCCCTACCTTCCATTTCTGATTCCTAGAAAATGTCAAGCTCCTTCCTGATTTCCGTTGCATATCTAAGCAAGGAGAATAAAAGTAGGCATTTGGTATTGCAGCTAAACCTAAAGAAAAAGACAAAGGTGCTCCTAGCATAATAATGCACAGAACACGTGCACTGTGCTGTATCTATGTGGTATGTCTGATTGCTTTACAGCTTCCTCCCCCACAGAATCCAAAATACAACCACCCCCACACAATCCCAGCCCTATCTAAAATAGAAACAGCTGGAAGTAAATAATAATTCCTCTGAGGCTGAGGAGAAAACTGTAATCAATGGTCACCGAAGGTGAGAAAGAAAAAGCAGAGAAAGTCAAAAGAAGAAGGAGCTTTGAATTTCCTAGTGACTAGGAGAGGGGAAGCGTCACAAGGCAGCTTTGGAGCTGAGCCAGAAGAGCTGGAGGAGCAAGAGCAGTAGGAAGAGAAGCCACTCCTAAATCCTCAACCCCACCGGACTCTGTATGTGATGGAATGTCGACTCCAGGCTGAAGTTCTGCTATATGCAGTCCACTGAATCTTGTACTTGTTCAGTTAAGCGTAAGGGCATTTAGTATTGAAACGTTCCACCCATCCTAGCTACTAATAATAAGAATCTCAAAATTAGACGCAGGAAAGATTTCACAGATAAATAAGGCTGTACCTTTATGATGAAAATCTTTAATTTACTTATGGGCCTTTGAACAGAGTGTGCCTCCTTAGTGACTGCACACCCTTGTATTAAGACATAGTACATTCCTCAATCACTTATCCAAATGTTCAACAATTGGCCATTCAGCCCCACTGAATAGGAGTCTTCCAGTAGTCAGGGAAACCAGTTTAGAGAGCCCAGCCCTCTGGGGCGTTAAAGTCTCTGCTATCCATCTTGAGACTCTCCTTTGGGTCAGCTTGACCCGTCCTCAATTTCTGATACTTCTTTTCTGTATTAGTGACCAATCCTTACCCACTGGAAGGCAAAGCTAAACATAACACCAATGCCTTGATGTTTTTATTTTTCTCCACTTTAAATGCCCTCCGCAGTATCAGGGCAACCAGTGGAAATTATTTCCTTAAGTGTGATGTTGTCATGGCCCTAATAGTAAGCTTCTCCATCAGGGGCTACTGATGCTGTTTTGAACTGATCTGTCCTAGACACAGCTGTAGTTTGATTTAGACTTGTCAAATAAAATGTATTTGAATCTATGTGATTTCATTTTTTAAATCTCTTTATTATGACTAAATGCAATCTGGCATTCTGAATTGGATCCTGAGACAGTAAAGGAGAAAAAATGGTGATATCTGGATGAAGTTTAGAATTCAGTTAAAGTGAAGTATCATTAGTTTTTTGACAAATGTACCATGGCAATATAAGGTGTTAACTTCAGAGGAAACAGGATCTCTCTGTATTGTGTTTGTATTTAATTTTTCCTTAAATCTAAAATTATTCTACATTAAAAGTTTATTTTTTAATAATCCCTTAACACATCAGGTCCAAGAAATAGACAGTTTGAAGCCCTTTGTAGCAATTGGAGAAAACAGGTAAAATAAGTCACATTGTCTTGCACACAACAAAAGTCTTTAGAGAAGAGACAGCAGCTAACCTCTCTTCAGGCAGACTCTTCATAGATCAAGATTTAACCTGCATTTAAATCTCATGTAGACATTTTCTTGTATTCTCTGTTTTAATTTTTTTTAAAATCAACTTTCTTCTAGTAATGGAGAAGTATTTTAATTTCAAAAATTCTCTAGGAGCAAAATAAATACAACAATCCAGAGAGATGGAACCTAGTCATCAGACCACTCATGAATAAGATTTCTCATTGCCATTTCACGCCCACTAACAAACTCTCAGGCATAGCTAATATAACAAAAAGACTAAATCTACTTGTTATGCAATATGTGTAAATGGCTTATATTCCCTCTGAGAACTAAAAACAAAATCCTAAGGCCCCCAACCAACCATATAGACTCCCTCTTGGCCAATGGGTCCCCAAAGAAACCTTAAAAACTGAGTTCCCAGCCATGACTTAACAGGGAGCCAGACATGCCTCATTTATACCCCTGCCCCTTTGTGGCTTAGACGCAACTAACCAGCATTAACATTAAAATAGAAATCATAAGACTGATGATGGAACAGACTCCTTGTGGCAATAAGATACCAAATTATAAACAAGACCTAAGCTCATGCTAGGCAAGGGTTAAGTCACACTCCCATCCCCCATACTTAATAAACTGTGTGCTAACTGCCACAAGGTTTCTCTTTTTCTCTAGCGACTAAACAAAACTGGCTTCAAGATAAGCAATATATTACCAATCACAACTTATTCACCACCAGACACTGACTGACCTCCTTCCCTGTTCCACAAGCCGTAACTACAGCTTTGATTGGACAAGACTGATTTCAGTAACTTTCTTCTGATAAGAGGCCATCAACCAGGGACTGGTTCTGGCAAGTTTACAGAAGATGCACACTGAGTGCCTTCATGTCCCTGCTTCACCTTTTGATGTGTAAGGCCTAATTGTAATACATTTAAATGTTAAGTCTCCACCCCAAAGTGAACATGAGACATACATAGCATACATATTTCCATACTTTCCTGTGTACATTCCCCTGATCATGAATATTAATAATTATTCCTATAGCCTGTTTAATATATATATTTAGCCAGCCCCTTCAGCATAAATTCCTGTCTCACCTTTCCTCCCTTGAAGTGCTTGTTTTCAGTCCCTGACAGAGTCCCACTTCCCAACCTACAGGTTATAACCCTTCTTAAGAAATAAATATAACCTTTTCTAAATTTATAGGCCTCATGATTTTATGTTGAGACCTCTTTAAAGCACAAAGATGCTTAATTTGAGTCCAAAAATAAAAACCAACTAAATACATTTCATAAGAAAAAAAAAAACACACACACACAGAGGGACTTTTGGCTGAAAATGGCATAATGAGTTCACACTTTGAAAACTGTCTCTGTTCCAAAGATGTACAAATGGCAGGAAAATAATATTAAAAGAAGAAAATTAAACAACTTAACAGTTAAAGATTATGATGGTCTAGAAATGGACAGAAAAGCACAATGATCAATAGAGACCAAATGTACAGAACGGGTAGGCTCTGCAGCAGAAGTTGACAGTGGGAACAAAGGAAACTAGAAGACCGCCATCCTCCATGTAAAACCAGTGCCAGGCTCATGTTTTTTGGAAGCCAAAGTCTGGGTTTGGCTGCAAATCCTGAAAGAAAGCTAGAAAATAAAGAAATATTATTATTATTAAAATAAGGAAAAAAATCTTATAGAGTGCCACCTGGGATTGTAGTTCTATTTAGGGAGGCAGAAGAGTTAGAACAGCACTTGATCAGGACATAAGGCCAGCAACCTTTCTCTCTCCCACAACTTTTCTCTGTCTACAGCATTCCAAACATCGTGGAAAATCAGCATTAAAAAATTTCAAGACCTGGTTTTGGATTAGGAATCAAGAGGCAGAGTGGAGGCAGCAGCAATACCATTTCTCAGAGATGGGTAAAGAAAGCAAAGAAAAGAAAAATCTCCCACTGAAAATTAATGTCACATTCCCCCAAAAAATAATCCATGATACATCTATGGTAGGCAGAATTCTAAGATGACTCAAGATTTCTACTTCCTGGTTGATATATCCTATGTAATTCTCTCTTTTTGAGTGTAGGCAGAACCTGTGAATATGATTAATGGCACTTTGGTGATTAAGTTACATTATATGGCAAAGGTGCAAACACTTTGCAGATATAACTAAGTTAAATCAATTGACTTGAGATCATGAAAAGAAAGATAATCCTTGATGGGCCTGACTTAATCAGGTGAGTTCTTTAAAAGAAGTCAAAGCTTCTATGTCCTGTTGGACTTGAAGAAACAAGCCAACATTAGTTTCACAGCTGCAAGGACATAAATTCTGCTAACAGTGACTTGAGCTTGGAAGAGAACTCCAAGTCTCAGAGGAGGCTTCAGCCCTGCTGGACACCTTAATTGCAGCTGGTTAGATTGTGATCTAGATGTTCCTGCATTTCTAAAACATGAAAAGTGTAGGATAATAAATATGTGTCATTTTAAGCCATTTCATTTGTGGTGACTTTTTAAACAGCAATAAAAAAAATAGAAATACCAGCACTAGGAAAGGCAACCAACAATATTAATAACTGGTATAGGAATTCACTCCAGGTGAAATTCATCCCATAAAATAGTTTAACAAAGACTTTAAAATACATTGCAAATATTCAACGGGATCAGTGAAGGCATCACTTCAATTAAAAGCAGAAGAAAACAGAAAACTGAGGACTAGTAAACAAAAACAAAATAAGAACATGTAAATTTCAAGATACTGTAAATATAAAATATAGCAATTGGAGTGAAATATCCAATGAGGAATAAAGTAGTTTACGTAGTCGAAATGATAATAAGTAGGCTGACAATACTAAGAAACTCATTAGAATGCAGAGCAGAATCAAAGAGGTTTATAAAAACATGAAAGAAACTAAGATAAAAATTTATTTGTGAGTTGATAATAGGAGGTTATACTCAAAAACGTTAAACAATACTAAAAATATGGTAATGAATATTTAACAGATAAAGCATAACAAGACCCTTATTATAGTCAGGGGGAATATAAAATAATGAACTGTAGATGGCATTCAAAATAATACAAATATTAACCTTAAATCATAGAAATAATGCATTTCTTGTACCATGGCAGAATATATAACCAGAAAAGATCTGGGTACAGTGGTTTATGCCTGTAATCCCAGCTACTTGGGAGGCTGAGGTAGGAGGATCCCTTGAGGCCAGCAGTTCAAGACCAGACTGGGAAAAATAGTAAGACCCCCCTATCTTAAAATATAAATATGAACATGTTTAATTATATATAAAATATTATATATTTATATACTATTAAGTTAATATATATAATCATAAAAGTTTAAATATATTAAATCAATTTATAAATATATATAATCATAAAAGTTTCCAAATACAAAATACCTGGAAATGCTGGATAAAATTTAAAGTGTGGACTTAATAGTGGCTAACACAAAGAGAGGATAAAGATAGATGCCAGAAATTGGCATTCTACAGAGGACAGAGTGAGTGTGGAGGTTTTGGGAGATAATGTTGAAATGAAACTCCTATGGGCGATCTGCTTAGCCAAATCTAGCCATTCCTCTTGGTAATCAGGAGGACATCCCCTTGACCAAGATATTAGGAAATGCACCAGGGTGGAGAAGACCAACATTCTGACTTTTTTTTTTTTTTTTTTTTTTTTGAGATGCAGTCACTCTGTCGCCCAGGCTGGAGTACAGTGGGGTGATCTCAGCTAACTGCAAACTCTGCTTCCTGGGTTGAAGCGACAGTCTCCCAAGAAGCTGGGATTACAGCCACATGCCACAACACCCGGCTAATTTTGGTATTTTTATTAGAGATAGGGTTTCACCACATTGTCCAGGCTGGTCTCCAACTCCTAAACCTCAAGTGATCCACCTGCCTCGGCCACCCAAAGTCCTGAGATTACAGGCATGAGCCACTGCACCCATCCTGCAACATTCTTAAAAAGTTTGATGGTGCCGTTCTTTTTAGGCTAGAGATGATGGTTGCAGATGCCTTCATAAAATTAGGCTCCCTGGTTTCATTTCCAGATGGATAGAAACCAGGTGTCAGTCTTTAATCATCAGCGACAAGCTGTGTGCAATTACCATAATAAGCCAATGGGGCGGAGCAGTAATCAAAGTGTTTTAACCTAACGGGATCTCTGGTGGTAGCTAATTAAGTATGAAGATCCCTAGGAATAAAATAAATGGGCAGCTATCAAAATACTGTTTGACATGTGTCTGTGAAAAAATTCTAAGTCTAGTGGCAAAAACTTGATATGAGTCACTGGAATGGGATTACAAGACCATTTAGCCAATTCTAGCTCTCAGATCCCCCAGTCCCTTAATTGGAGAACTTGAAGAAGACCCTGCACATGGCCACAGATGTTTACTAAAACTCTTCTTCCAAGCCTTTTCCAAAGAAACACATGGCTGGGTACCAGGGTAACTGTACACTGAGAAAAGGCAAGTAAATATTCAGATGTTGAAAGATACTACTCTGACCTGATGTTGACCCACAAAGACCAGAAAGGCTACCCTTGTCAAACAGTAGAGTCTTGTGGAGGTCAGGTGATAGATGGAGTCTTGGTTTTAGTCCATCCACAGTAGATCCACTGTGACTGTACACCCATTCTGTGGTAATTTTCTTCTGCACATTGGTTCTGTAATCAGTGGTGTCAGAGCTGTTACTGTAAGAAGCCAGATTCATTGCTCTCTACTGGTTTCCCCAACCCCCAGCCTCACCTCATTTAAAGCAATGCTACATCCATCCCTGGATGTTGCAGAGAATAATACCACCATCAAAGTCATGAAAGGTGAAGAGGTGAAAATTTCTATTATATCCTCTTTTTGCTCCCCTATTTAGATGTGCAAAAGACAGATGTATGTTCAGGGATGTCTATACATTATCATAAACTGAATCAGGTTGTGACACCCATTGCAGCTGCTATTTCAAATGTGGTGTCACCATTGGACCAAATCATCACTGCCCTTGGCACCTTTTATGCAGTCATTGACCCAGCAAAAATTTTCTTTTCTATAACAAGAATCAAGAAAAATAGAAACGATTTGCCCTAACTCTTTTAACTCAGAGCTATGTCAGCTCTCCAGCTCTCAGTCTTAATATATCCTAGAGGGACTTTGATTGCCTTGATATTCCACAAGCATCATACTGGTTCTTTACATTGATGGTAATATGCTAATTGGACCTGGTGATCAGGAAGTAGCAAAAAATAGATGCTTTTGAAAGATGTATGCATGCCAGAGGGAGGTGAGATAAATTCCATAAAAGTCAGAGACTTGCACATAGAAGACGTTTTATATATAGAAGACTTGCACATAGAAGATCACCTCTCTAAAATGACAGAAAGTTTGGCTGCACTTGGCAATCTCACTATGAAGAAAGAGGCACAGTGCTTGGTAGACCTTTTTAAATTTTGTAGAGAATATATACAACATTTGGGTGCACTGCCCCAATCCATGTGAAAGGTAACATGTAAAGCACCCAGCTTTAAATGGGTTCCCAGGCAAGAAAAGGCTCAACATTGAGCACAAAGCTGTGGGGTGAGTCGCCTTGTCATTTAGGCTTTATGAGCAAGCATACTGGATGATACTTGAGGTGTATTTGGTAGAGAGACGGATTAATAGAAACATCACAACACAGACTCTTAGGATTTGGGGAAAAGGACATGCTGTTTTCTTCCAACAACTATCCTTCATTTGAAACCAAATCTCCACCTGGAACTGGGTCTGACAGAGGCACAAGACATCATGATGGGAATCCATGGTTCCATAGTCACAAGGTGTCTAGCCCTTACACCATGAATTACAGAACCAGGACTTCCATCATGAGCTGGACCTTATTTAATGTGCCAAATTGTAAAGTTGGAGATGTGTAGCAGCATTGCACATTTCACCTGAAATGGTACACTCAGGACCAGGTTGAAGATGGTCTACAGAGTCTAAGTAAATCACATGAGCCAGTGAATCAGACTCCATGGGACATACCCTGATTGCCTTGACACCTTTCTCTCATCAACATCTATGGACTCATAAGTAGTTCCTTAAAGCAGGTAGATAGAGGAGGGAAAAGCACAGGTCTTGCTTAAGGATAACTCTACAAGGTGTTCTGTCACCAGCCAAGAATTTAACACTGTTTTATCATAGTCCTTCCTGCTTAGGGGTTTTGAGGAAAGAGAGTAGTGGAAGGAAATCCACTGAGCAGAACTTCAGGCATAATCTATGGAGCATAAAAGGGAAGATAGAAAAGTATAAATCTAAACTAATTATTGGTTAATGGCTAATAGGTTGGACAGCTGGTTAGTGACCTTTAGAAATGTGAAGTTTGGTGACAACAAGATCTGATGGAGAGGTACATGGATGGATGTCATGGCCATGAAAATTTATTGCTCAGCTTTACTGCTGTGGAAAGTATAAATGACTGACAGCTCAAGCTCTTGCCCTTCTGGCTCCACCACCACAGCCTGCCCAGGCCACACTTCCAATGGGCTACATTTAGTCAATGACTTTACACAGTGAGCTCACTGATTCAGGCTCATTCCTGAAGACACGAGACTTTTTAAATGAAACACTTTGGCTCAAGGACTTTTCATCAGACTGGACAAAACTTTTCAGAAATTCTGTTGCAGTCTGAAACTCTTTATATACATTGCCCCTTCCTTGTCACTCCATTTCAGAAATGTCAGAACTGCATTGAAGTCTTTTTCCATCTTCTCTGGTTCTCTCCCTTATTTCAGAGCTATTTTCCCCAATAAATCCCTTGCATGTTGTGGTAGGCCCCCAAAGATATCAGGTCATAATTCCTAGAACTTGTTAATGTATTTTATTTGGGAAAAGGATCTCTGCATATGTGATTAGTTGAGGATCCTGAGATGAGGAGATTATCCTGAATTATCTGGCCAGGCCCTAAAGGGCAGTTAGCACAACTACCCTTATAAGAGAGAGGCAGAGGGAAGTTTGACATAAATATAAACAAAGGAGAAGGCAATGTGATGCCCACAAAATGACTCAAACTCTGTAAAATATTTGAAGAGATATTCTAGGCCAAATATGACTAACAAATGCCCTGTGACACACCCCTCAGGAAATCTTGGGAACATGTGCCTAACATGTTCAAGCAACAACTTGGTTTTATACATTTTAGAGAGACATAAGATATTGATCTATACATGTAAGATGTACATTGGTTTAGTTTAGAAAGGTGGGACAACTGGAAGAGGGAGTGGGTGGTTTCCAGGTCATGGGTAGATTCAAATATTTTCTGATTGGCCATTGTTGAGCTATTATCTAAAGACCTGGAATCAAAAGAAATGTATGGGTTACCATGAGGGGCTGTGAAGACCAAGATTGTTATCATAGAGATAAAGTCTCCAGACAACAAGCTTCAGAGAGAATAGATTGTAAATGTTTCTTATCAGATTTAAAGAATCTGTTCTATCAGTCTTAAGGTCTCTATTTTAATGTTAATGCTGGCTAGTTGACCCTGAATTCCAAAAGGGAGGAGGGTATGAGGGCTATTCCACTGCCCTTTCCCATCATGGCCTAAGCTAGTTTTTCAGGTTAGCTTTGGAATGCCCTTGGCCGAGAGGAGGGATCCATTCAGAGGGTTGTGGCTCTTAGAATTCTATTTTTGGTTTACAGTGAGGACCAGCAGAGACAGAGAGAGAGAGAGAGATTTTAAGACTCTCATGATACAAAGGTACACCAGCATCTGGCAGAAGCTGGAAAAGACAAGGAAAAGATTCTCCCCTAGAGCTTTTGGAGGGAGTGCTTCTTTTCTGACACCTTTATCTTGACCAGTGAAACTAATTTCAGACAGAAACTGATTTTAGTTCTGGCCTCCAGAACTGAAATAAATGTGCTGTTTAAAACTACTAAATTTGTGGTCATTTGTTAGAGCAGCCAAATGAAACTAATACATGTCTAGCTCTTTCTTGGTGCCTGCCTCTTGAGCATCTGAACAAACACAAATGGTGCCTGCCACTTGTGGTCCAAGAAAAGCAGTTTGACAGGGTGTGGGAACTAGCTCACTCACTACCTCATTAAAAGGGTGCCATCCTGCCACAGCCTCATTAAAAGGGTGCCATCCTGTGTGGTATATGAGGCAGGGTAGCCCTTGGCATCAGGATGCTGAATTGCTAAAGGTCACCAATGGTACCTTGGGAAGACCTTTAGAAGATAAAGGGCATCAATGTCTGTAAAGACGACAGAGGTTGGAGGTTCCTGCTACAAAGGAATAAACTACAAAAGAATAACAAGAAACTGAGGGCTGCTGTGAAGTTAAAGGCTAAGTGTGAAAGCCATTAGCCTGTTTAATAGCTTACAAAATGGAAGACAAGACATTAGTGAGCAGCGGATTGCAGATCTGGAAAGTTAAATCACAGAGACCTACAGATGATTCAATACTCAGTTGAGGAAGATGTGTTGCCCTAGGATCAGGGCCCTGGGTAGAAAACTGTGAAACACAAACATGAATCCTTTCACTGGAGATGCTGTAGAGGCTCCACCCCTGCAAAAAACACGGGTATTCCTCTTGGGAGATGTCCTTACTTTCTCTCCTGGATAGCAGCTTTATAACTAGAATAAACCTGAGCATAACCTGCATGGGTACATGTTAAGCCTGATAAAGAAGGAAGTACGCTATAAACCAAAGAAGCTACAAGAAATATCTATCTCTTACCAGTGAGAGACAGGAGAGTGCCTCTGGTATTGCATTTACAGGGGACTTGGTCAAGAAGGCTGGTATATACAACTCCATAAACAAAGATGTATTGACTTGGATCAATTCCTCCAGACATAAGATTTAACCACCTGGCAGGAACCTCACGGAGTGGGTACATTTGTTGCCAGAGTGGCTCTTGGAAATCTGAGGAAAGTGACAGCCCATGCTGAGTGAGATGGAAATGTCAGAGTCACCTGACAGGTGGTAGAGAAAAGAAGAAAGAGGCTGAGAGAAGTGGGAATGCTAGACAAGACATGGAAGATCAGAATACTGACCACAGAATTATGTTTCACTGGGAGAATGGAACAGCAAGTAACACACTGTCCATCAGGAATGCGCTGATACATCACTAAGAAGCTCTGTGGTGGCTGCCTTTGCCGGCCGGGGCTGGTTATGAGAGAGGTGGTCATAGAGCTGGGTTCATTCATGTCTGTGGGGGAAGAGAGGACCCTGTAACAAAAAATAACAGTTCAGGTAGTGATACTAAGCCACCAGAAACACCTTAACTACAGGCAAGGTCAGAGGGTAATCTAGAGGCTTTGACTTTCAGGGATTTCTTAAGAGAGCTTTGTACCTTGAGGAGAAAAACAGACATGCGACTAACAATGGTGCTACTTAATGTCTACAATCAGAAAAAGGTAGCAATGGAAGAGCTGGAAACTGAGGGTGGTCAGCCCAACAAAATGTTACACTTCCACTCAGTTCCCAAATCCGAGCCACTTTTTAGATTCAGAACACATTAACCTAAGAAGTGCTCTAGATTATTCAATCCTACTTTAAAGACACTGAAATACAGGCAAGATAAATCACTGTCCCAAGATTACACAGCTAGTATATTAAGAAACAAAAGAAAATAAATTTGTAATACTTACAATAAAAGTTAATATGTAAAGGAATGAATAATGAAGATTAATAATCACAAAAATGTACAAAAGAGTACAAGTGATTAGTAAGTATATGAAAACATTATTAAAGGAAGGAATGCAAATTAAAACAATGTGCTATCATATTAAACTTGATTAATAAATATTTAATAATATGCTAAGCTAAAATTCAGAAGTATATAAACTGGTACATCATTTCTGGAGGTCATTTTCATTGTATTTATAAAAACTTAAATTTGGGAGGCTGTTTGACCTATAAATTACACACTTAGGAACTTACTCTACACGAATCATCAGACATGTGTGAAAGAGTTTATGTACAAGGACAATAACAGCATAAAATATAGCCATGGAAAAATTTTAAAGTAGCCTTTAATGTTTAAAAAAGGATTGGAAAAATATTATGATATATATATAAACACACAATAGAATAATACAAAGCCATTAAATAATATTGAGTAATATTTAATAACATGAAAATTTTCACAAAACATTGTTAGGTATGAAATAGTGAATTAAAAATAATTTTTATATTGGTGTACAAAAACAAGTGAAAATGAAATAAGGATTCATAGAGCTGGGGGTGAATGAAATTAGTTATGGCAATACCCTCATTAACCCAGAAAAGCTAATAAAGTAAAAACAAAGGAAATAGAATTTTGAGAGCAATTTTGCTCTCCCCAAAAATGTGTGTGTGTGTGTGTGTGTGTATAAAGAATCATAAATTTTACACCAAAATGTTACTGTTGCTTATCTTTCTATCTTGCAATTATGCGTAAAGAACTACTCTTTTTTTTTTCATTACTTTATCAATGAACATGTAGGAACAAACAAGAAATGTTATTATTAAAAAAAATTCTTCAAAGAATAATGTTTGATTTAAGTCCCCCATTCCAAAATGCTTCACAAGATCTACCTGTATGTACCTGATAGTTACTAGATGGGCATTCATCAACATTCACACAAATCCTTTAAGTTCACCATTAACTTAGGATGTAATTTAACTTTTTGTTAAGATCTGAAACAATCCCATTGCACGAGTTAGGGAATGAGCATACAAGAGTAAAATTGAAAAATGGAATCAATAAAACTTACAGTAGAATTTATGTGACATATTTAGCTACATACACAATTATTAGTTTGCTGCTCAACAAATAAACCTAAGTTAAAATTAGGTCACAAAAGTAATTAGTATTTTTTGCATAGCCAAATTAAACCTTGATTTTCCCCTCCTTGTTTTATATTCATCAGCACAGATTTCAAGTTTTCCCCAGTAGTGTTTACTATTTGGTTCTCTTCACCCTCATCATCAGTATAGTCACCTTCACACTGACACTGACACATTAGAAAAACCAGGGCCCACAGTTCCTGCAGCACTGACTCCCACTGCACGCCCTACAGTTGATATAATTTATGTTCATAGCCCATCAGTGCAGGCCCAAGACCACAACCTGAGAAGTCTTTGAGCATCTATCTGGTACCGGTACCACTAGAATGACATGTCTAGGAGCTCTGAACAACAGAGGACTTTAAGGCCCTAGGAACTTTGGAGAATGAGGCCATAGCTTACATGCCCTAGGGCAGTTCAGTAAGTACAGGCAGGTGGGTGGGGGGTTGGGTGTGGGATAAGGTAGAATGAGCAATGGTTCTGCATCTCTAGCACTTGAGAATCCAAGGACCATGAGATCAGAAAGAGAGACCTGCACTAAGGAACATGAAAGACAGCGGCTAGCTCAGGGAACTTACTTTTAATCCAGACTTCTTGGCATTTTAAAAGACTATAGTGGTGTTACTCTCCTGGTCAGTCTTAAACCCCAGTTTAACTCAGGGATGAAGCAGAAGCTTGCCAAAAATATTTCTAGCCATTCATGTCTAAAATTATGTTAGTAAACACAAAGAAAGCTTTTGTCCTCCAATGAAAGAAACACAATAACATACTAATACCAGGGAGAGTATAACCACAGAATAAATAGAAATTGTATATAGATTAATAGAATTCTAGGGTTGGACCTTAGAGATCAATTATAGCAACACTTTCTGATAAACACGCTGAAACCGAGAGAAGCAATATTATAAAGAGTATAAATATATTGCACAATAATTTACTAAATCCCAAAACACTGAAACCAGAAGTAAGCTGGAAATTTTAATGAGGCTGTTTTAGGACAAAAATAACAGATGCAAATTTTGTGTACTGATGTGTTAATTTAATGGAATCCGTAACCCCGCAAATATTCTTGAAAACAAGGCTACAGATAATTATAAAATGATAGACCTCCAGTGGAGTATTGGATAAATTTAAAGACATTTGAGATTAATATTATGACATAGTCTAAAGACTTCTGTTCTGAACAAGGGTCAGAAGATGTGGGCTCTCTTCCTGTTTCACTAACCCAAAGTATTGTGCTGGATAAGATAATGGACTTTTTCTGAGCTCCTCCAGTTCTTCATATGTAAGAGAAAGAGCTGAATACATGATCTCTAAAGTCCCAGATTCCACACAGTACTGTAGAAGTCACACATTCTGCAAATTTCTTGAGGGCTACATCCACAAATATTAGACTGTCTACACCTTTGCTCTTATCCACTAAGCATCTCTTATGACTTTCATGTGATCAAAAAAACTTTAGATCATTTTAATACTTTTACTTTTTCTCAGAATTGCCTTAGATCTCATATTGTAGACCCTAAAATAATGTATAATGTAAATTTCTCATACTAACTTAATACATACTATGGAGTGATAAAATGCTAATAAAAATGATGAAAAGTGTCGCACAAGGAAGAGACAACAAAAATACAGTAACCACTTACCCCCTAAACGATGAGATTATAAATTACAGAGTTGGCCTGGTTCAGACTAAAGATTGAAAGCAAAATTTTTAAAAATTCCGTCTCCAGTTACAACCGATAAGACAAACTTCTAATAAACACCAACTTTGAGCAAGATTCTGTTTCGTTTATCTAGTTGATTAAAGTCTTCTTCTCCTTCATAAATCACAACTTCTGCTTAACGTACAGAATCATACCAGGACTTAGAAGAATGTTTTTATTTATTCCCTTGAACCCCCATGACAAAAGGCTTTGAAAATGGATTTTTGACACTTAACGTTGCCAGATGTTCCGCCTTGCCTTCTTTATACTATTTCTAGTAGTCAAGGAGACTCCCCATGAAGTGGCTGGTACAGCACTTATTCACGTAACATTTCTGTTCCAGAAACGAACATGCACAGAATTTAGCCTCTGGTGCACAGGTTTAGTTTAGGCCTGAAAGAAAAGAATTTTTTTTCTGAGACTATTGGAAAGAAAAATGTCTAATTTCATACCATTTCTTCAAAGACTGAGTATTATTCATTAAAATACTCAACCATCTGGAAAAAATAATAATTGCAGTGCTGAAGGCCTTTTTAAAAAAATAGCAAATCATTCCAAGTTTAAAGAAAGACAATGAATAGGATTCTTGCTTTCTTGTTAATTTATCCAGCAATATTAGAGTTTCAAGTACATTCGTTTCCATCAAGCATCTGACCTCCCCAAAGCCTGCTGCATTCCCTGACATATATCAAGAAATAGCTCGGATTTTTCAGCTTTCCTCATTTACAGTTTCAGGGCAAGATCTGCCATCGATTTTGGGGTATGACTCTGATTGATTCCAATGAGTGTCCTGCACACAATTGGGCAGTAAAAAATGATCCCTAGCCTAGCAGTCTGTGCTCCTCCCATAGAGATATGTTATAGTTTCCAACTCCAAACATTTCTGTTTCCTAAATCCTCTCCTCAGATCTTCAGAGTTTTCTCCCTATCTCCTTTAATATATGAAAGCATACATTCTAAAACTTGGGTAAACCATTTTTATGTATAATCTTAATTTAATATTTCTTTAACACACAGTCATCATGGCCTCAGGTGTCTAGAAGTGTCAAACGCTATTATGAGCTCTGAATTTCCAAAGGAAAAATCATAAATTATAATAATCTTAGGGATAATGTACAGCATATAGCAAGATTGTTAATGAGAGCAAGTAGTTGTATACATTTATTCTGTTGCCAACAGGGATAAATATGATTTGTTCTTTTCACAGTTAGGAACTGTGTCATTTAGGAGCACTTCTGCTTCAAATAACAAAATATGTGAAAGTGGCTTAAATACTAATAACACTTTAGTGTCTCACTTACCAAGACTCCTTGGAGAAGAAGTTTCAGAGTTGGTTACTTTAGCTGCCCAGGAGGCTGAGGCAGGAGGATTGCTTGAGCCCAAGAGTTTGAGATCAGGTGGAGAAAAAAAGCAAAGTTTCTTCTCAAAAGAAAAAAAAAAAAACAGAGCTCTAGGTTGGCTTCCCTGCTACTTCGTTGGTTCTCCCCTCATGGTCACAAAATAGCTGCAGCACCTCCAAGCTCATGCCACCATACCACACTTCCCAAGGGATAAAGGAGGAGTGTAGGCTTTCACTTCATTGTTTATTCCCTAGAGCTAGGGAGTGTGAGATTAACTCCACCTTTCCTGCTCACATTTCAATCATATACCTGAACAAAACCAGAATTTAGCATTTTGTTTGCAATGAAGTGGGAGGAATTGTTTAGAGCAATGAGTCAATAGTGTCTACAGCTGAAATTCTTTGCCCTGCAACAACAGAAGCCACATTTATCAGTTGTTTTGCATGACTACTTTTGGGTTACTCACATGTGTAAAGAAAGTTCTTGACAAACATACAGAATATGTGTGTGTAGGAGAATGGTGCCCAGGAACCCAAAATACTTTTTCTCCAATCAAGGATCCCATTTCAAATAAGCTATCCCATCGTCAGAGATGTCAAAGTGACTTACGGAGTACCTCAAGAATACCCAATTATCTTCATTTTATCGTTAATCCTAACATGAGTAGATATTTATTTAATTATGTGTCCATTCACATGAATGCCAATGGTATAAACCTTGAAAAATATCTATGCTTTTATTTTCCTGTATACTTTACCATTTTTATACCACTTAAGAACAAACTCTAAGACCTTGAGCTATAACGGAGGCAGGAATGAAAGCAAAGAGTGAAAGGAAAAAAGGCTAGAGTCTAGAGTGCCAAACAACAAAGGGAATGTGCTATACCCAAAAATGATCAGAAGCCAGAGACCAAATAAGAATGGCAGTTTCAATGTGGGGCAGGTATTAAAAACAGAAAAATACCCAAAAGCCATGGATAAAAGTAAGCACCCAAGAGCAAGCAAAATGTAGAATCTCTGTGTTAAGACAAGACAGAGTTAAGACTGAGAAACCACAAATGAAAGATTAAAAAATGTGAAAACCATGCAATAGAAAATCTACAGATGAGTCAACAGCCGTTCCAACAGGAAAGAAAATAACTGCAAGAAACGTGTGCACCAGCTTACCAAAATTGCGTAAATAAAATCATATCTGGCACAAGTGGGAATGTTGAATTGTATGTTACACTTAAAATAAGTGACTTATATGGTATGCAAATTATACCTCAATAAAATTATCCCATTCCTCCCTTTCACAAACAAGGTAATGCAGTTTCCTCTTTAGTGCTCCACCTCTGTCTTGGGTACCTGCCCTTGGAGACAGCCATTATGTGAGAAAGCCCAGGACAGATGCTGAGGCTATGTATAGATGTTCCAACCAAAGCCTTTGCTAGACACCCAGCTGACAGGCAGCATCAACTGTCAGACACTTGTGTGAGCAAGTATCTAGATGATTCCAGTCCCAGCTGAGGATTCAGTCATCATGGAGTAGAAGCAAGGCATCCCTGCATGCCCTATCTGAATTCCTGACCCATAGAAGCCACGAGAGAAAATAAGTCATTATTATTGCTTTAAGCCACAAAGTTTTGGAGTAATTTGCTATACCAATAAATAGCTAATACTGACACTAATGAAATCACCACACAAATGATTGCAAAACGACAACGTGACAAGTCATGAAAGAAAAAAGTATCTGGAGCAGTGAGAGTATAAAATTGGGAAATAAACTTATTTCCCACAATAAATCCACAAAAATTCAGGAAGTCAGTAAAGGCTTATTGTTCCAATATACTGAATGAATGGGCACTAAGTACAGTCAATGAGTAAATGTAAAATGATTTTGTCAGAGAGATGGGAAGGTAGGCATAAGCATAGGTTTGTTAGACAAGTCTCCCAGGTTGGTGACTCTACTCTATCACAACCAGCTATGTGACCTTGGAAAGGTAACTTTTCTGAGCCTGAGTTCCTTCTTTGTAAAATAAATGTTTAGCAGGATTAAATGAGATGGTGCATGAGCTTAGTATAGAGCTTGATTGAATATTAGTTCAATGGTTATTATTATTATGAAGTGCTTGGGTTTCCCCCAATGGCGTGGCCCCAAGCAATCTCTTCCAGAAAGGTTACTATTTAGCTATGGCTTTTAGAGACATGGAAATAATAAGTTTTTTAAAGTCCATTTTATGAACAAATTGTTTAAGCGCAAGTATATTCTTTTCACATTTCTAATTTCTGAGCTCCCTAATCAATTGCTCCTAGTTGCTAGTAAAAAAATGGTCATAGAATCAAGTTGCAATTCCTGCTAAACAGTTAAGATATGAGGTTTTCATTTATTTGTTACATGTAATTTAGGAAATTTGATAGTAAATATCATTTCAGATGATGCCTTCATTGCTAGGGATACAGTTTTGCTACGTCTTTTTTTGCGTAACTATTTATCAGCTGATAGCTTTTTCTATATGGTGTTTGCTATTTTAGAGAACAGGTCAGGAGTCAAAAATAATCTAAAATACAGGAGTGGAAGAAGAAAGTTTACTTTTTTCTTTCTTTAAAGTTATTGCATATTTGTGGTCTGAGAAGCTCATCACTAAGCCAGCAGGGTAATAAGCAGTTTCCAGCAACCATAGCCTGCTGCAGACAGCCAGAGAAGACACTATGAATCGGATTCATCTGATATTGGCATCTGTTGTAATTCACTGAATGACTTGAAAGGGGATCAAAAAGGAAGTGTAACCTCCAGTACAGAACAAGCATGCATTTGGAGCTTTGCATCTTCACTGTTTCATTCTGCTGCTTCAAGAATGTTGGCAGAGAATTGTCATCTAAGGACATTTGTAAAATAAAGAGCATCTTTCTAAGATTTAGGGTAAAGTCTTATCTGTACCTTACCTGTCTTTCTGTGCTTCATGCCTTGCACGATTTCTAGATCATAAGAGGCACTCGATTAATGTGTGCTGAGTTGAACTGAAACGCCAGGTCGGAAAGTAGACTCAAAGTCTTCAGAAGAACTCTTTGTAAAACCTTGAACATAAAGACATTTCTCCCCTAAGCCCAAGAAAGCCACACTATACCTGCTGCTGTACTTTGCTCTCTCTATCTAGGCCTTTTCCCTGGCTTGGACTCTACAGTCTAGCATGGTAGATAAGAAAAAATCTGTGGAGTAAGCCTGGCTGAGTTCAAATCCCAGTGCTGCCACTTGCCGGTTGTGTTACCTTGGGCAAAGTCTCTGAGCCTCAGTATATCATCTGCAAAATGGAGAATAGCAGTAGCTACTTCTTAAGATTATCATGAAGAATGAATCCATAAGTTTATGTAAAGTAAGTAGACTGTAGCTGGCATATAATAAGCAGTTAATAAATATTTCTTATAATGACAGACAGCCAATCTGATACTGTTCTGGGCATGCAGCCCAGGGCCATGTCCCTGTTTAGGAAGCCACACAGACCACTGCAGCAGATAATTCTCTTTGAACTCACACACTCTGAGAAAAATGACTGGAGGAGGTTTTCTTTCCACCAGCACTCTAGAGAGTATGGTGTATGGAGATTCACACTGTCAATCCTTGCAAAGCCCAGCTGTGAACAAAAACACAAACTCTTTTATTTGTGGGTAGTCAGTTGGTTTCCTGCCAATTTCGTTTTTATTGATGACAAATGTGTCCTGAAAATTCAACCAGTCCTTGATTTTTCTCAGCAAATTAGGCCTTCTTACCACACTTCCCCTAAAATATCACTAGCCACATTCAGAAACACCTCATTTTTGGTATACTTGAAAATATGTATTTTAAAGACTTGAAATGCTGCCACCTAGAGGCTACAATTTCATAACTATAACCACAACAGTGATCATGAAAGCTCACTAAAATAGAACTTGGATATGCATTCTAAATGTCACTTTAAAATCATGTAATATAAACAGAGTATGTACCTATTTTGTATAAAACAAATACTATCAAGCAAAACAGTAAAAATAATTCAGAGCAGAAATAAATAATTCTCATTATAATTAATATTTCTAAACCAAATGTCTATCACAGGCAATATACTGCTGTCGTTTTAATGTGGAATCATCCCTCACTCAGAGCAGAATGGAAATTTATGAGTGTTGAGAACATCTTATCTTCTGGCTCCACACCCAGGTGGTGAGGTTCCACCTGCCGAACCCTGATAAACCATGCACATCTTCAAGAGAACAGAGACAAGATGGTGCATGCAAAACCTAGAGCCTAATCTACAGGCTTTCTGTGTCTCTATACTATATGAATCTCTTCCTGTTCATACACCTTTGGGTAAACCATACTTTTGTGTCCAGGGATTAAAACTACATGGTGAAGGATGAGGCATAAATAGCTAGTTATTTGGCTACTATTAGAAATTTTATAAAAATTGGAAGAAGAAGACAATTGTTATTTCCATTACACAAGAAAGAATATTTTGCTAACACTATGCATTATTCACAAAGAAGAAGAATCCAACCACGAATATGTTGAAGTTTTGTACACTTTCCATTACTATATGACCAGTGCATCCTTTCCAGACTTCAAATGTCTCTTGCTGAATTGCAGCTTTTGAAAATGGTTACTACCTTTGATTCTTGTTAAGCAATTTTTGTTTTTGAATGTTTACACCCACTAGCATGTCTCTTTAGTCTGGTCTAATTTTCATTCATCTACTGACAAAAGGGCAAAGTCATTCCACAGCCACCTACAATTGTCCAGTCTACAATGGAATGGAATAAAATAGTCATGAAGATATTAGAGATAATTTAGCTCATTTGATAGAAAATGTTCCATTTAGGAAAAAATATGTTAAAAATTCTACCCTCGGGGGCTACAGTCCAACAAGTACCTGGAAACCTGCAAGTCTGTGGAGGATAAGTCACCTTGCCTTTCATTACCCACTGGACCAAATAGCAACCCGGTTTCCCAATTATCTTCAAGAAGTGTCAACAATAGAACACCTGATATTCTGTGTTTAAAAAGAAAAGTGTCATGATCACTATAATCCATCTATTTAGTGGCTGGACTCTCATACAATACATAGTGGGTTTGAGATATAAACTTGGATCTCAATGTTGAAAGCAGGGTAGGATTTGATTAAATCTATCTAAATGCAACCATAATACAATTGTAGATTTCAATTAGGAAGAAACATGACCACACCAAAAAGATAATATTGCATTACATTTGTTCTGGAAGGCTGGATCAAGGATAAGAAAACTGGAAGTAATGAAAAATTTCCCTTTAATTTTTTTCTCTCTATCTTATCATGGTTTTGCTCTGCTACTGTCAAATTCAAGAGTAGTTCATTCTTTTAAGGAGAATATATATCAGATTCTCATTTTGTCTGCAAACCACATACTGAATTGAATTTTTAAAACTATTTTATAATGTCTTTTATTAGTAATTCTTTTGAATGCTTTTTGTTGATATTCTACTTCAAATGGGTAAAGAAAATGTGTGAGTAAAGGATTCATAAACCATGTGAAACTGAAATAAAGAGAAAAATAAGAAAGCCCGGCAAAGAATTTCTGAGATCAGAAACCCAGTCTCCCCTCAACACACACACACATACACATACACATACACATACACATACACATACACATACACATACACACGCACATGTGAAAACAAGAAGAAATAGAGTCATGTCAAAGTAAAACATCACTGAACCATCGAAAGAGACAAATGTCAGCTTGTGAATAACTGTATATACATCCATCCTATGTGCAAGTCAGAAGATTCCATTTCACGGAAATTAAAATTTGCTTCATGCGAAACCTCCAAACAGGAAGAGGACAGAGGATAAAATAGAACCTGTGCTATTCACTCCACACTCCTTAAAGGTGAGTCCAAAGTAATGATCCTAGAATTTATCTGAGGCAAGAATCCTCTGGTCAAGGATTTGTTCAGATTCTAACAAGTGGGAGACTTTTTGCAAGGGAATTTTCCCTCATTGGTTTTAGTGCTTCCTCTAAAGTTATGATCTATATAAGAGCAGGAAAACAATACAAGAGCTATGCCTTAAAAATTGCTGAATTTTGTTCTGTATACAGAATTACTTTGTAGCATTCAATGACTCATTCATTTAACAGTCAGTAATTTAACCATCAGTAAGATACCTAAATTGTACTGGGTTTGCAATATTAGATAATCTCTTTATTCATCAAAATCATAATAGTCACAATAGGTAAGAACATGTGTGATACAAAACAATACATAAAGGCTAAAAGTGAAAGAAATCAGAATTCAGTGGATTCCTAGTATTTTCATTCATAATAGTACAATAAACTGTACCCAGTCTAAGTATGACCAATTTTTCCCCTGAAATGATCTAAAATGTAGCATCATTTTGTCATCAAATTGCAAAGTCCAATTTCATACTTCATCCAGGAACACCTTTGATAGATACGGCTTTCTTGATATACCAAGATGACATAAGTCAGGCAGAATAGAATTCACAGGAAATTTTGTTGACTATGATGCCCACTAACATCATAGGAGCAGATTATACACAATCAAAAAAAAAAGGCTCAAAGGAATAAATTTTTCTCTAAAGTTTTTTTCCACATTAAAATATCTCCTTCAATTCCTTTTCAATTCAGTCCTCAATCAAATCCCCTGCATTTTATTTTTTTTAAAAAAGCTGTTATCAAGAAATCTAGAAGAAAGGCGCTTTTGATATTTGTTTTTTGTTTGTTTGTTTTATTATACTTTAAGTTCTGGGATCCATGTACAGAACATGCAGGTTTGTTGCATAAGTATACATGTGACATGGTGGTTTGCTGCACCCATCAACTCATCATCTAGATTAGGTATTTCTCTTAATGATATCCCTACCCTCTCCCCCTACCCCTGGACAGGCCCCTAGTATGATGTTCCTCTCCCTGTGTCCATGTGTTCTCATTGTTCAACTCCCACTTATGAGTGAGAACATGTGGCGTTTTGTTTTCTGTTCCTATGTTAGTTTGCTGAGAATGATGGTTTCCAGCTTCATCCATGTCCCTGCAAAGGACACGAACTCATCCTTTTTTATGATTGCATAGTATTCCATGGTGTATATGTGCCACATTTTCTTTATCCAGTCTATCATTGATGGGAATTTGGGTTGGTTCCAAGTCTTTGCTATTATGAACAGTGCTGCAATAAACATACATGTGCATGTGTCTTTATAGTAGAATGATTTATAATCCTTTCGGTATATACCCAGGAACGGGATTGATGGGTCAAATGGTATTTCTGGTTCTAGATCCTTGAGGAATCGCCACACTGTCTTCCACAATGGTTGAACTAATTTACACTCCCACCAACAGTGTAAAAGTGGTCCTATTTCTCCACATCCTCTCCAGCATCTGTTGTTTCCTGACTTTTTAATGATCGCCATTCTAACTAGCATGAGATGGTATCTCATTGTGGTTTTAGTCTGCATTTCTCTAATGACCCGTGATGATGAGCATTTTTTCACATGTTTTTTGGCTGCATAAATGTCTTCTTCTGTGAAGTGTCTACTAATATCCTTGTTCATTTTTTGATGGGGTTGTTTGTTTTTTTCTTGTAAATTTGTTTAAGTTCCTTGTAGATTCTGGATATTAGCCCTTTGTCAGGTGGATAGATTGCAAAAATTTTCTCCCATTCTGTAGGTTGCCTGTTCACTCTGATGATAGTTTCTTTTGCTGTGCAGAAGCTCCTTAGTTTAATTAGATCCCAGTTGTCAGTTTTGGCTTTTGTTGCCATTGCTTTTAGTGTTTTAGTCATGAAGTCTTTGCCTATGGCTGTGTCTTCAATGGTTTTACCTAGGTTTTCTTCTAGGGTTTTTATGGTTTTAGGTCTTACATTTAAGCCTTTAATTCATCTTGAGTTAATTTTTGTAGAAGATGTAAGAAGGGGGTCTCATTTCAGTTTCTGCATATGGTTAGCCAGTTTTCCCAACACCATTTATTAAATAGGTAATCCTTCCCCCATTGCTTGTTTTTGTCAGGCTTGTCAAAGATCAGATGGCTGTAGATGTGTGGTGTTATTTCTGAGGCCTCTGTTCTGTTCCATTGGTCTATGTATCTGTTTTGGTACCAGTACCATGCTGCTTTGGTTACTATAGCATTATAGTATAGTTTGAAGTCAAGTAGTATGATGCCTCCAGCTTTGTTCTTTTTGCTTAGGATTGTCTTGGCTATATGGGATTTTTTTTGGTTCCATGTGAAACTTAAATTAATTTTTTTCTAATTCTGTAAAGAAAGTCAATGGTCGCTTGATGGGGATAGCATTGAATCTATAAATTACTTTGGGCAGTATGGCCATTTTCACGATATTGATACTTCCTATCCATGAGCATGAAATGTTTTTCCATTTGTTTGTGTCCTTTCTTATTTTCTTGAGCAGTGGTTTGTAGTTCTCCTTTAACAGGTCCTTCACCTCCCTTGTAAGTTGTATTCCTAGGTATTTTATTCTCTTTCTAGCAATCGTGAATGGGAGTTCACTCATGGTTTGGTTCTCTGTTTGTCTGTTTTTGGTATACAGGAATACTTGTGATTTTTGCACATTGATTTTGTATCCTGAGACTTTGCTGAAGTTGCTTATCAGCTTAAGGGGATTTGGGGCTGAGACGATGGGGTTTTCTAATTATACAATCATGTTATCTGCAAACAGGGACAATTTGACTTCTTCTCTTCCTATTTGAATACCCTTTATTTATTTATCTTGACTGATTGTCCTGGGCAGAACTTCCAATACTATGTTGAATAGGAGTGGTGAGAGAGGGTATCCTTGTCTTGTGACAGTTTTCAAAGGGAATGCTTCCAGGATTTGCCCATTCAGTATGATATTGGCTGTGGGTTTGTCATAAATAGTTCTTATTATTTTGAGATACGTTCCATCAATACCTAGTTTATTGAGAGTTTTTGGCATGAAGCGGTGTTGAATTTTGTCGAAGGCTTTTTCTGCATCAATTGAGGTAATCATGCCATTTTTGTCATTGGTTCTGTTTATGTGATGGACTATGTTTATTGATTTGTGTATGTTGAAAGAGGCTTGCATCCCAGGGATGAAGCTGACTTGATCGTGGTGGATAAGTTTTTGATGCACTGCTGGATTCAATTTGCCAGTATTTTATTGGGGATTTTCGCATCAATGTTTATCAGGGATATTGCCTGAAATTTTCTTTTTTTGGTGTGTCTCTGCAAGGTTTTGGTATTAGGATTATGCTGGCCTCATAAAATGAGTTAGTTATTTGTATTGTTTGGAATAGTTTCAGAAGCAATGGCACCAGCTCCTCTTTTTACCTCTGGTAGAATTCAGCTGTGAATCTGTCTGGTCCTGGTTTTTTGTTGTTGTTCGTTTGTTCGTTTGTTTGTTTGTTTTTGGTTGGTAGGCTATTAATTGCTGCCTCAATTTCAGAACTTATTATTGGTCTATTCAGGGATTCAACTTCTTTCTGGTTTAGTCTTGGGATGGCATATGTGTCTAGGAATTTCTTTATTTCTTCTAGATTTTCTAGTTTATTTGCTTAGAGGTGTTTATAGTATTCTCTGATGGTAGTTTATATTTCTGTGGGATCAGTGGTGATATCCCCTTTATCATTTTTTCTTGAGTCTATTTGGTTCTTCTCTTTTCTTCTTTATTAGTCTGGCTAGTGGTCTATCTATTTTGTTAACCTTTTCAAAAAGCCACCTCCTGGATTCATTGATTTTTTGAAGAGTTTTTCATGTCTCTGTCTCCTTTCTGTTCTGCTCTGATCTTAGTTATTTCTTGCCTTCTGCTAGCTTTTGAATTTGTTTGCTGTTGCTTCTCTAGTTCTTTTAATTGTGATGTTAGGGTGTCGATTTTAGATCTTTCTCACTTTCTTCTGTGAGCATTTAGTGCTATAAATTTTCCTGTAAACACTGCTTTAGCTGTGTCGCAGAGATTCTGGTACATTGTGTCTTTGTTCTCACTGGTTTCAAAGAACTTCTTTATTTCTGCCTTAATTATGTTATTTACACAGTAGTCATTCAGGAGCAGGTTATTCAGTTTCCCTGTAGTTGTGTGATTTTGAGTGAGTTTCTTAATCCTGAGTGCTAATTTGATTGCACTGTGGTCTGAGAGACTTTGTTTTGATTTCTGTTTTTTTGCATTTGCTGAGGAATGTTTTACTTCCAATTATGAGGTCAATTTTAGAATAAGTGTGATGTGGTGCTGAGAAGAATGCATATTCCGTTGATTTGGGGTGGAGAGCTCTGTAGACGTCTGTTAAGTCTGCTTGGTCCAGAGCTGAGTTTAAGTCCTGAATATCCTTGTTAATTTTCTGTCCCATTGATCTGTCTAATATTGACAGTGGGGTGTTAAAGTCTCCCACTATTATTGTGTGGGAGTCTGTTTCTTTGAAGGTCTCTAAGAACTTGCTTTATGAATCTGGGTGCTCCTCTATTGAGAGTATATATATTTAGGATAGTTAGCTCTTCTTGTTGTGTTGATCCCTTTACCATTATGTAATGCCCTTCTTCGTCTTTTTTTTTTCAGTTTCATAAATCTGTTTATCTTATCAAAGCAAAAAATAAGCTAGTTAGTAACTAAAATTTAACAACCAACTAATAAAATAAGAGGACTAATACAAAGGCTAACATTTATTTTTTGCTTACTATGGACCAGGTATTGTTTGAAGTTCTCTACATGTATTTTCTTTTTTTCTTAATTAATTAATTAATTTATTATTATTATTATACTTTAAGTTGTAGGGTACATGTGCATACCGTGCAGGTTTGTTACATATGTATACTTGTGCCATGTTGGTGTGCTGCACCCATCAACTCGTCAGCACCCATCAACTCGTCATTTACATCAGGTATAACTCCCAATGCAATCCCTCCCCCCTCCCCACTCCCCATGATAGGCCCTGGTGTGTGATGTTCCCCTTCCCGAGTCCAAGTGATTTCATTGTTCAGTTCCCACCTATGAGTGAGAACATGCATTGCCGCTCAACTACATGGAAACTGAACATCCTGCTCCTGAATGACTACTGGGTACATAACGAAATGAAGGCAGAAATAAAGATGTTCTTTGAAACCAATGAGAACAAAGATACAACATACCAGAATCTCTGGGACACATTTAAAGCAGTGTGTAGAGGGAAATTTATAGCACTAAATGCCCACAAGAGAAAGCAGGAAAGATCTAAAATTGACACTCTAACATCACAATTAAAAGAACTAGAGAAGCAAGAGCAAACACATTCAAAAGCTAGCAGAAGGCAAGAAATAACTAAGATCAGAGCAGAACTGAAGGAGATAGAGACACAAAAAATCCTCCAAAAAATCAATGAATCCAGGAGTTGGTTTTTTGAAAAGATCAACAAAATTGACAGACCGCTAGCAAGACTAATAAAGAAGAAAAGAGAGAAGAATCAAATAGATGCAATAAAAAATGATAAAGGGGATATCACCACCGACCCCACAGAAATACAAACTACCATCAGAGAATACTATAAACACCTCTACGCAAATAAACTGGAAAATCTAGAAGAAATGGATAATTTCCTGGACACTTACACTCTTCCAAGACTAAACCAGGAAGAAGTTGAATCCCTGAATAGACCAATAGCAGACTCTGAAATTGAGGCAATAATTAATAGCCTACCAACCAAAAAAAGTCCAGGACCAGATGGATTCACAGCTGAATTCTACCAGAGGTACAAGGAGGGGCTGGTACCGTTCCTTCTGCAACTATTCCAATCAATAGAAAAAGAGGGAATCCTCCCTAACTCATTTTATGAGGCCAACATCATCCTGATACCAAAGCCTGGCAGAGACACAACAAAAAAAGAGAATTTTAGACCAATATCCCTGATGAACATGGATGCAAAAATCCTCAGTAAAATACTGGCAAACCGGATTCAGCAGCACATCAAAAAGCTCATCCACCATGATCAAGTGGGCTTCATCCCTGGGATGCAAGGCTGGTTCAACATTCACAAATCAATAAACATAATCCAGCATATAAACATAACCAAAGACAAGAACCACATGATTATCTTCGTCTTTTTTGATCTTTCTTTTCTTTTTTTCTGAAGTCTGTTTTATCAGAGACCAGGATTGCAACCCCTACTTCTTTTTGCTTTCCATTTGCTTGGGAAATATTCCTCCGTCCTTTTATTTTAAGCTTATGTGTGTCTTTGCATATGAGATTGGTCTCCTAAATACAGCACACCAACGGGTCTTGACTCTGTATCCAATTTACCAGTCTGTGTTTTTTAATTGGGGCATTTAGCCCATTTACATTTAAGGTTAATATAGTTATGTATGAATTTGATCCTGTCATTATGATGCTAACTGGTTATTTTGCCTGTCAGTTGATACAGTTTCTTCATAGTGTCAATGGTCTTTACAATTTTGTATGTGTTTGCAGAGGCTGGTACCAGTTATTCCTTTCCATATTTAGTGCTTCCTTCAGGAGCTCTTATAAGGCAGGCTTGGTGGTGACAAAATCTCTCAGCATTTGCATGTCTCTAAAGGATTTTATTTCTCCTTCACTTATAAAGCTTAGTTTGGCTACATAAGAAACTCTAGGTTGAAAGTTCTTTTAATTAAGAATGTTGAACATTGACCTCCACTCTCTTCTGGCTTGTAGGGTTTCTGCGGAAAGACCCACTGTTAGTCTGATGGGCTTCCCTTTGTGGGTAACCCGACCTTTCTCTCTGGCTGCCCTTAACATTTTTTCCTTCATTTCAATCTTGGTGAATCTGATGATTATGTGTCTTGGGGTTGCTCTTCTTGAGGAGTATCTTTGTGGTGTTCTCTGTATTTCCTGAATTTGAATGTTGGCCTGTCTTGCTAGGTTGGGGAAGTTCTCCTGGATAATAACCTGAAGAGTGTTTTCCAACTTGGTTCCATTCTCCACGTCACTTTCAGGTACACCAATCAAATGTAGATTTGATCGTTTCACATAGTCCCATATTTCTTGGAGGCTTTGCTTATTCCTTTTCATCCTTTTTTCTCTAATCTTTTCTTCATGCTTTATTTCATTAAGTTGATCTTCAATCTCTAATATCCTTTCTTCCACTTGATCGATTCAGCTATTGATACTTGTATATGCTTCACGAAGTTCTCGTGCTATATTTCAGTTCCATCAGGTCATTTATATTCTTCTCTAAACTGGTTATTCTAGCTAGCAACTTGTCTAACCTTTTTTCAAGGTTCTTAGCTTCCTTGTATTGGGCTAGAATATCCTCCTTTAACCTGGAGGAGTTTGTTATTACTCACCTTCTGAAGCCTACTTCTGTCAATTTGTCAAACTCGTTCTCTGTCCAGTTTTGTTCCCTTGCTGGAGAGGAGTTGTGATCCTTTTGAGGAGAAGAGACATTCTAGTTTTTGGAATTTTCAGCCTTTTTGCGCTGGTTTTTCCTCACCTTTGTGGATTTATCTACATTTAGTCTTTGATGTTGGTGACCTTTGGATGGGATTTTGGTATGTATGTTCTTTTTGTTGTTTGTTAGTTTTCCTTCTAACAGCCAGGCCCCTCTGCCGCAGGTCTGCTGGAGTTTGCTGGAGGTCCACTTCAGACCCTGTTTCCCTGGGTATCACCAGCAGAGTCTGCAGAACAGCAAAGATTGCTGCCTGTTCCTTTCTCTGGAAGCTTCATCCCAGAGGGCCACCCACCAGATACCAGCCAGAGCTTTCCTGTGTGAGGTATCTGTCGACACCTGCTGGGAGGTATCTCCCAGTCAGGAGTCACAGAAGTTAGGGACTTACTTGAGGAGACAGCCTGTCCCTTAGCAGAGCTGGAGCACTGTGCTGGGAGATCCACTGCTCTCTACAGAGCTGGCAGGCAGGAACGTTTAAGTCGGTTGAAGCATGCCCGCAGCCACCCCTTCCCCCAGGTGCTCTGTCCCAGGGAGATGGGAGTTTTATCTATAAGCCCCTGACTGGGGCTGCTTCCTTTCTTTCAGAGATGCCCTGCCCAGAGAGGAGGAATCTAGAGAGGCCATCTGGCTACAGTGGCTTTGCCGAGCTGCAGTAGGCTCTGCCCAGTTTGAACTTCCCAACAGCACTTTGAGGGGAAAATTGCCTACTCAAGCCTCAGTAATGGTGAACGCCCCTCCCCCCACCAAGCTTGAGTGTTCCAGGTTGACTTCAGACTGCTGTGCTGGCAGCGAGAATTTCAAGCCAGTGGATCTTAGCTTGCTGAGCTCTGTGGGGGTGGGATCAGCTGAGCTAGACCACTTGGCTCCCTGGCTTCAGCCCCCTTTTCAGAGGAGTGAATGGTTCTGTCTCACTGGCATTCCAGGTGCCACCGGGTATGGAAAAAACTTTTGCAGCTCGCTCAGTGTCTGCCCAAACGACCGCCCAGTTCTGTGCTTGAAACCCAGGGCTCTGGTGGCACCTCAGGGAATCTCCTGGTCTGCGGGTTGCCAAGACTGTGGGAAAATTATAGTATCTGGGCTGGAATGTATCATTCCTCACAGCACAGTCTCTTAAGGCTTTCCTTGGCTTGAGGACAGTTCCCTGACCCTTTGCGCTTCCCAGGTGAGGTGACACCACACCTTACTTCAGCTCACCCTCCGTGGGCTGCACCCACTGCCTAACCAGTCCTAATGAGATGAGCCGAGTACCTCAGTTGGAAATGCAAATATCACCCACCTTCTGCATTGATCTTGCTGGGAGCTGCAGGCGAGAGCTGTTCCTATTTGGCCATCTTGCCAGCCTCAATATTTGTTTTTAAGAGTTTCATCTGATGTGCTTATCTGGTTGTGTACTGTATTGCCAATTAGCACTATAAAGTTTCTAGTCATGCAGGTGCTCTAGATATTTTGGTACCTGAGCTATGTAAATCTCTCATAAAAAAAAAAAAAAGATAAAGATATACCTCTACTTTATTATAAAGAAAGTTGAAATAAGCCCAAAGCCAGAGTGAAATGTAGAGTAAAATGCCTCTACAGAGGTATTATTAACTTTCATTAATAAAAAATAGGTTTTTATAGAATATTTCCATTTCTTATGAACAAAGAAGAGCTAATAAATTCAAGTCAATGACAGGCTTTTAATTCTGTGTGCTTTCTCCTGGGTGCCCAGTGCAGTTCATCCAGATTGACTACTAGGCTATTAGAATATATAACTATATGATTACTAAAATATCATAACTAGGGCCACATAAACTTTTTAGGTAAAAATTCATGGATACTTGACAACATGTAACATTCTCATTGAATATTACAATTAATGTAATTACTTAATAATATAATTAATAATATTAGCATTACCTTATCTGCTTTATAAAAGTAAATTATAGTAAATGTACTTATTCTTTTACTCTCATATAGCTCTGCTTTATTCAAATCCTTCTCTGGTTATACTAAAGGCAAAATAAAAGGAATCTTCTCCTTTCCAAACCAGGCAGTACTTTATAGCCAGATTGATTTTCATAAAATACTTATACCATGTTACTTTTCCCCTCCACCACACCCAGTGATTTCCTAGTAATACTCAAAACAGCCTAACCTGCATTTATTGCCTTCCATAAGCCTTGCCCATCTGCCTTTCCTGTCTGAGGCCCTGGTGTATGCCCACTCAAATCCTCTGCTGAATTGGTGTTGTCTGCCCTTTGTTTTTGAGCACAATGCAGAGATTTGCTATGGTACAGCACTGTTGCCCAATTTTCTTCACTTTGAGTGTACTCTCATTTTTTCTCCTTCAGCCTAAACCCTACCCGTAATTCCAGCTTCAGTGAAAGTGTTATGTTCTCTTTGAAGTTTTCCCTAATCGCCCAATCTCCCAGTTGTCTATGGTTTCTAGAGTCTCATATGGCATTTATTTTCTTTGTTAAGCAATTAATATTTATCATAGTATTTATCATATTCCTAGTATTTTAATTAACTACTTGAATATTTATATATTTTCCTTCTTATTTACATTTAATAAGGTTAGAGACACTTATTTACATTTAATAAGGTTAGAGGGCCCTTCATGGCCCTCACCATGGATACTGTACATAGCAGGTGCTCAACTAATTCTGAATTTACTCACAAGAACTCAATGAACAGCATGAAGGATTCACGTTACATATGAAACATTTCTTTTCAGAGGAGTCTCCTAAGCATTGCTCCAAGTGGCCAAGAGGAATCTTATCCCCTGGATGTCATTAAAAATAGATAAATACTATTTTGTGCTGGATGGTATCACAGAAAGTAATAACACAGGAAATAAATGACCATGAGTGTGTCGGCCTCATCCAATTCTACTTTTTCATTATTCTTTAGATATTTCAATGCCTTCCAAACTGTAAATTACCCCAAAAAAGAGAGAGAAAAAAAAATTTAAGATCTGGATGAATGCTTAAGTCTCGACTAAATGCAGAAACGATGTAAACCATTGACAATACTGAGTTCTAGTTGTGATCCTAAGTTAGGCCTGATATATCTCTGAAAGTTCTAAGATAAACAAGGCAGGCATACCTCAAAGATATTGCGTGTTTGGTTTCAGATCACCACAATAAAGAAAATATCACATTAGAGCAGATCATACCAATTTTTTGGTTTTCCAGTGCATATAAAATTTATATTTACCTTATACTGTAGTCTATTGCATGCGCAACAGCATTCCAACAAAAATAAAATGTAGATACCTTAATTTAAAAATACTTTATTGCTAAAAATTGCTAATGATCACCTGAGCCTGCAGCGAGTCATAATCTTTTAGCTGGTGGAGGGTCTTGCCTCGATGTTGATGGCTGCTCACTGACCATGGTGATGGTTGCTCACTGATCAGAGTGATAGTTGCTGAAGGCTGTGGTGACTGTTGTAATTTCTGAAAATAAGCCAACAATAAAGTTTGTTTTATCAATTGACTTTTCCTTTAATGAAAGATTTCTGTGTAGCAAGTGATACTGCTTGATAGCATTTGACCCACAATAGAAATTCTTTTAATATTGGAGTAAATCCTCTCAAACCCTGCCACTGCTTTATCAACAAAGTTTATGGAATATTCCAAACTGTTTGTTATCACTTCAACAATGCTTATAGCATCTTCACCAGGAGTAGATTCCATCTCAAGAAACCACTTCTTTGCTCATCTATAAAAAACAACTCATCATCCATTAAAGTTTATCATGAAATTGCAGCAATTCAGTCATATCTTCAGGCTTCTCTTCTAATTTTGGTTCTCTTGCTATTTCCACATCTGCAGTTACTTCGTCTGCTGAAATCTTGAACCCCATAAAGTCATCTGTAAAGGTTGGAATCAACTTCTTCCAAACTTCTGTTAATGTTAATATTTTGACCTCCTCCCAGGAATCACAAATGGCATCTACAATGGTAAATTCTTTTCAGAAGGTTTCCAACTTACTTTGCCCAAATTCATCAGAGGAATCACTAGCTATGGCAGCTATAGCCTTACAAAAGATCTTTCTTAAATAATGAGATTTGAAAGTCAAGCATGGTGGTGCATGCTTACAATCCCAGCTACACAGAAGGCCGAGGTGGAAGAATCAGTTAAGGCCAGGAGTTCGACTCCAGCCTGGGAAACGTAACAAGATTTCATTTCTTTAGAATAATCAAAATTACTTCTTGATTCATTGGTTACAGAATAATATTGTGATAGCAGGCACAAAAACAATATTAATCTTCTACAATTTTATCAGAACTCTTGGGTGACCATATGCATTGTCAATGAGCAGAAATATTTTGAAAGAAATTTTCTGAGCAGTATGTCTCAACGGTGGACATAAAATATTTAGATATTCAGTAAGCCATGCTGTAAACAGATATGCTGTCATACAGGCTTTGCTTTTTCATTTATAGAGAACAGTCAGAGCAGATTTAACATAATTTTTAAGATCACTCAGATTATTTTTCTTTTTTTCACTCAAACATTCTGAGAGACACCCTAGGATTTTTGAAATGCTAAATGGGCATTGGCTTCAACTGCAAGTCACAAGCTGCATTCTCCCTGAAAAGAGAGTCAGTGTGTCCTTTGAAGCTTTAAAGCCAGACATTGACTTCTCCTCTCTAGCTATGAAAATCCTAGATGGCATCTTCATCCAATAGTAGGCTGTTTTGCCTACATTTGAAATCTGCTGTTTAGTAGCCAATTGCATTGATTTGCTTAGTTAGTTCTCCTGAATAACTTACTGCAGCTTCTACACCAGTATTGGAACTTCTTACGTTATGGAGATGGCTTACTTCTTAAAACCCATGAACCTCACCTCAGCTAACTTCAAACTTCTCTTCTGCAGCTTCCTCAACTCTCTGAAGCTTTATAGAATTGAAGAGAATTGGGGACTTGCTCTGGATTTGGCTTTGGCTTAAGGGAATGTTGAGGCTGGTTGGATTTTCTATCCAGGTCACTAAAACTTTCTCCATATCAGCAATAAGCCTCTTTTGCTTTCTTATCATTCATGTGTTCCCTGAAGTAGCACTTTTAATTTCTTTAAAGAACTCTGTCTTTGCATTCACAACTTGACTCACTGTTTGGCACAAAAGGCCTAGCATCCAGCCTATCTCAGCTTTTGACATGCCTTGCTCACTCAGCTTAATCACTTCTAGTTTTTGGTTTAAAGTGACAGATTTGTGACCCTTTCTTTCACTTGAACACTTAGAGGCCGTTGTAAGGTTATTAACTGGTCTAACTTTAATATTCTTGTGTCTCAGGAAATAGAGGCCCCCAAAAAAAGGAAAGGGATGAGTCATTCCAAAAAAGGAATGGCCAGTCAATGGAGCAGTCAGAACACATACAATATTCATTGATTAAGTTTGACATCCTATATGGATGTGGTTTGTAATGCCCCCAAATGAAGTCAATAGTAACATCAAAGATCACTGATCACAGATCACTGTAACAGGTATAACAATAATGAAAAAGTTTGAAATATTGTGAGAATGACCAGAACATGACATAGAGATATAAAGTGAGCACCTGCTGTTGAACAAATGGTGCCAATAGACTTACTCAAAACACAATTGGCACAAAACTTCAACTTGTAAAAAATGCAGTATCGTGAAGCACAATAAAGCAAAGTGCCATAAGACAAGGTATGCCTGTACAGCAACACCATATTATATCAGACAGTTTTCACAAGTTATTCCTTCTACTGAACAAGATTAGACAGATTTTACCACCAGCCTATCATTCTGTTACATCCTTTGTTTTTCTTCTAAGTTTTAATTAAATTTTTTTTTTATTTCCATAAGTTATTAGGGAACAGGCAGTGTTTGATTACATGAGTAAGTTCTGTAGTTGTGATTTGTAAGATTTTGGTGCATCCACCACCCGAGTAGTATACACTGCACCCTATTTGTAGTCTTTTATCCCTCACCCACTTCCCACCCTTTTCCCCTGAGTCCCCAAAGTTCATTGTGTCATTCTTATTCCTTTGCTTCCTCATAACTTAGCTCCCACTTATGAGTGAGAACATATGATGTTTGGTTTTCCATTCCTGAGTTACTGCACTTAGAATAATGGTCTCCAATCTCATCCAAGTCACTGCGAATGCCATTAATTCATTCCTTTTTATGGCTGAATAGTATTCCATCATATATATATAATATATATATTTTATATATGTATATATATACTGTTTCTTTATCCACTCGCTAATTGATAGGCATTTGGGTTGGTTTCACATTTTTGCAATTGTGAATTGTGCTGCTATAAACATGTGTGCACAAATATCTTTTTCATATAATGAGTTCTTTTGCTCTGGGTAGATACCAGTAGTGGAAATGCTGGATCAAATGGTAGTTTTACTTTTAGGTCTTTAATGAATCTCCACACTGCTTTCCACAGTGGTTGTACTAGTTTATATTCCCACCAGCAGTGTAGTAGTGTTCCCTGTTTACCACATTCATGCCAATATCTACCAGTTTTAAATTTTTTTATTAAAGCCATTCTTGCAGGAGCAAGGTGGTATCGCATTGTGGTTTTGATTTGCATTTCCCTGATCGTTAGTGATGTTGAACATTTTCTCATATGTTTGTTAGCCATTTGTATATTTTCTTTTGAGAATTGTCTATTCATGTCCTTAGCCCACTTTTTATGGGGTCGTTTGTTTTTTTCTTGATGATTTGTTTGAGTTCGTTGTAGATTCTGGATATTAGTTCTTTGTGAAATGTATAGATTGTGAAGACTTTCTCCCACTCTGTGGGTTGTCTGTTTACTCTACTGACTGTTTCTTTTGCTATGCAAAAGCTGTTTAGTTTAATTAGGTTCCAGTTATTTATCTTTATTTTTATTGCATTTGCTTTTGGGTTTTTGGTCTTGAAATCTTTGCCTATGGCAATGTCTAGGAGGGTTTTTCCAATGTTTTCTTCTAGAATTTTTAGTTTCAAATCCTAGATTTGAGTAACTAATCCATCTTGAGTTGATTTTTGTATAAAGTGAGAGATGAGGACCCACTTTCCTTCTCCTACATGTGACTAGCCAATTATCCCAGCACCATTTGTTGAAAAGAGTGTCCTTTCCCCACTTTATGTTTTTGTTTGCTTTGTCAAAGATCAGATGGCTATAAACATTTGGGTTTATTTCTGGGTTCTGTATTCTGTTCCGTTGGTCTATGTGCCTATTTTTATACCAATACCATGCTGCTTTGGTGACTATGATCTTATAGTATAGTTTGAAATCAGGTAATGTGATTCTTCCATATTTGTTCTTTATGCTTACTCTTGCTTTGGCTATATGGGCTCTTTCTTGGTTCCATATGAATTTTAGAATTGTTTTTCTAATTCTGTGAAGAATGATAATGGTATTTTGATGGAAATTGCATTGAATTTCTGTATTGCTTTTGGCATATGATCATTTTCACAATATTAATTCTCTCATCCATGAGCATGGGATGTGTTTCCATTTGTTTGTGTCATTTATGATGTCTTTCAGAAGTGCTTTGTAGTTTTCCTTGTAGAGGTCTTTCACCTCCTTTGTTAGGTATATTCCTAAGTTTTTGTTTTTTTTTTTTTTTTAGGCAGCTATTATAAAAGGAGCTGTGTTCTTAATTTGATTCTCAGCTTAGTCACTATTGGTGTATAAAAGAGCTGCTGATTTGTATATATTAATTTTGTATCCAGAAACTTTACTGAATTATTTTATCAGTTCTAGGAGCTTTCTGGAGGAGTCTTCAGGGTTTTCTATGTAAATGATCATATCATCAGCAAACAGCAACAGTCTGACTTCCTCTTTGCCAATTTGGATGCCCTTTCTTTCTTTCTCTTGTCTGATTGCTTTGGCTAGGACTTCTAGTACTATGCTGAAGAGGAAAGGTGAAAGTGGGCATCCTTGTCTTGTTCCAGTTCTCAGAGGGAATCATTTCAACTTTTCCCCACTCAGTTTTATGTTGGCTATAAGTTTGTCATAGATGGCTTTCATGATATCGAGGTATGTCCCTCGTATGCCAGTTTTGCTGAGAGTTTTAATCATAAAGGGATGCTGGATTTTGTCAAATGCTTTTCTGCTTCTATTGAGATAATCATGTGATTTTTGTTTTCAATTCTATTTGTGCAGTGTATCACATTTATTGACTTGTATGTGCTAAACCATCCCTGCATTCCTGATATGAAACCCACTTGATCATGGTGGATTATCATTGTCATATGTTTTTGGATTCAGTTAGCTAGTATCTTGTTAAGGATTTCAGTATCTATGTTTGTCAGGGATATTGTTCTGTAGATTTCTTGTTTGGTTATGTTTTTTCCAGTTTTGGTATTAGGGTGATACTGACTTCAGAGAATGATTTAGGGAGGATTCCCTCTTTCTCTATCTTGTGGAACAGTGTCAATAGGATTTGTACCAATTCTTCTTTGAATGTCTTGTAGAATTCTGCTGTGAATCTGTCTGGTCCTGGACTTTTTTGTTGGTAATTTTTTAATTGCCATTTCAAACTTGCTGCTTGTTATTGGTCTGTTCAGGGTATCTAATTCTTCCTGATTTAAGCTAGAAGGGTTGCACCTTTCTGGGAATTTATCCATCTATTCTGTTTTCTAGTTTATGCATGTAAAGGTGTTCATTGTAGCCTTGAATGATCTTTTGCATTTCTGTGGTGCCAGTTGTAATATCTTCCAGTTCATTTCTTATTGAACTTATCTGGATTTTCTCTCTTCTTTTCTTGATTAATATTACTAATGGTCTATCAATTTTATTTATCTTTTTAAAGAACCACCTTTTGGTTTCATTTATCTTTCATAATTTTCTTTTTGTTTCAGTTTCATTTAGTTCTGCTCTGATCTTGGTTATTTCCTTTCTTCTGCTGGGTTTTGGTTTAGTTTGTTCTTGCTTCTCTAGTTCCTTGAAGTGTGACATTAGATTGTTTGTTTGTGCTCTTTCAGACTTTTTGATCTAGGCTTTTAGGGCTATGAACTTTCCACTTGGCACTGCCTTTGCTATATCCAAGAGATTTTGATAGGTTGTGTCACTATTGCTCGTCAGTTTGAAGAATTTTTAAATTTCTATCCTGATTCCATTTTGACCCAATGATCATTCAGGAGAAGATTACTTAATGTCTATGTATTTACATGGTTTTGAAGGTTTGGAGTTGATTTCCAGTTTTATTCCACTATGGTCTGAGAGAGTGCTTAATATGATTTCAATTTTCTTAAATTTATTGGGCTCGTTTTGTGGCTTATCATATGGTCTATCTAGGAGAAAGTTTCATATGCCATTGAATAGAATGTATATTCTGTGGTTGTTGGATGAGATGTTCTGTATATATATGTTAAGTCCATTGTTCCATGGTATAGTTTAAATTCATTGTTTCCTTGTTGACTTTCTGTCTTGATGACATGTCAACTGCTGTCAGTGGAGTATTGAAATCCCCCACTATTATTGTGTTGCTTCCATCTCATTTCTTAGATCTATTAGTAATTGTTTTATAAATTTGGGAGCTCCAGTATTAGGTGCATATATATTTATGAATGTGATATGTTCCTGTCAAACAAGGCCCCTTTTCACTATATAATGTCCCTCTTTGTCTTTTTTAACTGCTGTTGCTTTAAAGTTTATTTTGTCTGATATAAGAGTAGCTACTCATACTCACCTTTGATATCCATTTGCTGAAATGTCTTTTTCACTCCTTTACCTTAAGTGTATGTAAGTCCTTATGTGTTAGGTGAGCCTTTTGAAGTTAGCAGATATTTGGTTGGTGAATTCTTAAAATTCTCTAATTTTGTATCTTTTTATTTAAATTGAATTTATTTATTTATTTATTTTTAATTTTTTATTATACTTCAACTTCTAGGGTATATGTGCACAATGTGCAGGTTTGTTACATATGTATACATGTGCCAAGTTGGGGTGCTGCACCCATTAACTCGTCATTTACATTAGGTATATCTCCTAATGCTATCCCTCCCCTCTCCCCCTACCCCACGACAGGCCCCGGTGTGTGATGCTCCCCTTCCTGTGTCCAAGTGTTCTCATTGTTCAGTTCCCACCTATGAGTGAGAACATGCAGTGTTTGGTTTTCTCTCCTTCTGATAGTTTGCTCAGAATGATGGTTTCTAGCTTCATCCATGTCCCTACAAAGGACACGAACTCATCCTCTTTTATGGCTGCATAGTATTCCATGGTGTATATGTGCCACATTTTCTTTTTTTTTTTTCTTTTTTTTTTCTTTTTGAGACGGAGTCTCGCTCTGTCTCCAAAGCTGGAGTGCAGTGGCGTGATCTCGTGCAGTGGCGTGATCTCGGCTCACTGCAAGCTCTGCCTCCCAGGTTCACACCATTCTCCTGCCTCAGCCTCCTGAGTAGCTGGGACTACAGGCACCCACCACCATGCCCAGCTAATTTTTTGTATTTTTAGTAGAGATGGGGTTTCACCATGGTCTCGATCTCCTGACCTTGTGATCCGCCTGCCTCAGCCTCCCAAAGTGCTGGGATTACAGAAGTGAGCCACCACGCCTGGCAACGTGCCACATTTTCTTTTTTTTTCTTTGAGACGGAGTCTGGCTCTGTTGCCCAGGCTGGAGTGCAGTGGCCGGATATCAGCTCACTGCAAGCTCCGCCTCCCGGGTTTACACCATTCTCCTGCCTCAGCCTCCCAAGTAGCTGGGACTACAGGCGCCTGCCACCTCCTCCGGCTAGTTTTTTGTATTTTTTTTTTTAGTAGAGGCGGGGTTTCACTGGGTTAGCCAGGATGGTCTCGATCTCCTGACCTCGTGATCCGCCGCCACATTTTCTTAATCCAGTCTATCTTTGATGAACATTTGGGTTGGTTCCAAGTCTTTGCTATTGTGAATAGTGCCAAAATAAACATACGTGTGCATGTGTCTTTATAGCAGCATGACTTATAATCCTTTGGGTATATACCCAGTAATGGGATGGCTGGGTCAAATGGTATTTCTAGTTCTAGATCCTTGAGGAATCGCCACACTGTCTTCCACAATGGTTGAACTAGTTTACAGTGCCACCAACAGTGTAAAAGTGTTTCTATTTCTCCACATCCTCTCCAGACCTGTTGTTTCCTGACTTTTTAGTGATCGCCATTCTAACTGGTGTGAGATGGTATCTCATTGTGGTTTTGATATGCATTTCTCTGATGGCCAGTGATGATGAGCATTTTTTCGTGCGTCTGTTGGCTGCATAAATGTCTTCTTTTGAGAAGTCTCTGTTCATATTCTTCACCCACTTGTTGATGGGGTCGTTTGATATTTTCTTGTAAATTTGTTTAAGTTCTCTGTAGATTCTGGATATTAGCCCTATGTCAGATGGGTAGATTGCTTCTCCCATTCTGTATGTTGCCTGTTTATTCTGATAGTAGTTTGTTTTGCTGTACAGAAACTCTTTAGTCTAATTAGATCCCATTTGTCAATTTTGGCTTTTGTTGCCATTGCTTTTGGTGTTTTAGACATGAAGTCCTTGCCCATGCATATGTCCTGAATGGTATTGCCTAGGTTTTCTTCTAGGTTTTTATGGTTTTAGGTCTAATATTTAAATCTTTAATATATCGTGAATTAATTTTTGTATAAGGTGTAAGGAAGGAATCCAATTTCAGTTTTCTGCATATGGCTAGCCAGTTTTCCCAGCACCATTTATTAAATAGGGAATCCTTTCCCCATTTCTTGTTTTTCTGAGGTTTGTCAAATATCAGATGGTTGTAGATGTGTCGTATTATTTCTGAGGGCTCTGCTCTGTTCCTTGGGTCTATATATCTGTTTTGGTACCAGTATCATGCTGTTTTGGTTACTGTAGCCTTGTAGTGTAGATCGAAGTCAGGTAGCGTGATGCCTCCAGGTTTGTTCTTTTTGCTGAGCATTGTCGTGGCAATGCGGGCTCTTTTTTGGTTCCATATGAACTTTAAAGCAGTTTTTTTTCCAATTCTGTGAAGAAAGTCATTGGTAGCTTGATGGGGATGGCATTGAGTCTATAAATTATCTTGGGCAGTATGGCCATTTTCACTATATTGATTCTTCCTATCCATGAGCATGGAATGATCTTCCGTTTGTTTGTATCCTCTTTTATTTTGTTGAGCAGTGGTTTGTAGTTCTCCTTGAGCAGGTCCTTCACATCCCTTGTAAGTTGGATTCCTAGGTATTTTATTCTCTTTGTAGCAATTGTGAATGGGAGTTCACTCGTGATGTGGCTGTTTGTCTGTTACTGGTGTATAGGAATGTTTGTGATTTTTGAACATTTATTTTGTATCCTGAGACTTTGCCGAAGTTGCTTATCAGCTTAAGGAGATTTTGGGCTGAGATGATGGGGTTTTCTAAATACACAATCATGTCATCTGCAAACAGGGACAATTTGACTTCCTCTTTCCCTAATTGAATACACTTTATTTCTTTCTCCTGCCTGATTGCCTTGGCCAGAACTTCCAACACTATGTTGAATAGGAGTGGTGAGAGAGGGCATCCCTGTCTTGTGCCAGTTTTCAAAGGGAATACTTCCAATTTTTGCCCATTCAGTATGATATTGTCTGTGGGTTTGTTATAAGTAGCTCTTATTATTTTCAGATATGTCCCATTTTACCTAATTTATTGAGAGTTTTTAGCATGAAGGGCTGTTGAATTTTGTCAAAGGTCTTTTCTGCATCTATTGAGATAATCATGTGATTTTTGTCTTTGGTTCTGTTTATACGATGGATTACGTTTATTGATTTGTGTATATTGAACCAGCCTTGCATCACAGTGATGAAGCCCACTTGATCATGGTGGATAAGCTTTTTGTGTACTGCTGGATTTGGTTTTCCAGTATTTTATTGAGGATTTTAGCATCAGTGTTTATCAGGGATATTAGTCTAAAATTCTCTTTGTTTATTGTGTCTCTGCCAGGCTTTGGTATCAGGATGATGTTGGCCTCATAAAACGAGTTAGGGAGGATTCCTTCTTTTTCTGTTGATGGGAGTTGTTTCAGAAGGAATGGTACCAGCTCCTCCTTGTACCTCTGGTAGTATTCGGCTGTGAATTTGTCTGGTCCTGGACTTTTTGGGGTTGATAGGCTATTAATTATTGCCTCAATTTCAGAGCCTGTTATTGGTCTATTCAGGGATTCAACTTCCTCCTGGTTTAGTCTTGGGAGGGTGTATGTGTCCGGGAATTTGTCCATTTCTTCTAGATTTTCTAGTTTATTTGCATATAGGTGTTTATAGTATTCTCTGATGGTAGTTTGTATTTCTGTGGGGTCAGTGGTGATATCCCCTTTATCATTTTTTTATTGCATCTATTTGATTCTTCTCTCTTTTCTTCTTTGTTAGTCTTACTATCGGTCTATCAGTTTTGTTGATCTTTTGAAAAAACTAACTCCTGGATTCATTGGTTTTTTAAAGGTTTTTTGGTGTCTCTATCTCCTTCAGTTCTGCTCTCATCTTAGTTATGTCTTGCCTTCTGCTAGCTTTTGAATGTGTTTGCTCTTGCTTCTCTAGTTCTTTTAATTGTAATGTTAAGGTGTCAATTTAAGATCTTTTCGGCATTCTCTTGTGGGTATTTAGTGCTATAAGTTTCCCTCTACACACTGCTTTAAATGTGTCCCAGAGATTCTGGCATGTTGTATCTTTTTTCCCATTGGTTTCAAAGAACATCTTTATTCCTGCCTTCATTTTGTTATGTACCCAGTAGTCATTTAGGAGCAGGTTGTTCAGTTTACATGTAGTTGAGCCGTTTTGAGTGAGTTTCTTAATCCTGAGTTCTAGTTTGATTGCACTCTGGTCTGAGAGACTGTTTGTTATAATTTCTGTTCTTTTACATTTGCTGAGGAGTGCTTTACTTCCAACTATGTGATCAGTTTTGGAAAAAGTGTGATGTAGTGCTGAGAAGAATGTATATTCTGTTGATTTGGGGTGGAGAGTTCTGTAGATGTCTATTAGGTCCACTTGGTGCAGAACGGATTTCAATTACTGGATATCCTTGTTAACTTTCTGTCTTATTGATCTGTCTAATGTTGACGGTGGGGTGTTAAAGTCTCCTGTTATTATTGTGTGGGAGTCTAAGTCTCTTTCTAAGTCTCTAAGGACTTGCTTTATGAATCTGGGTGCTCCTGTATTGGGTGCATATATATTTAGGATAGTTAGGTCTTCTTGTTAAATTGATCCCTTTACCATTATGTAATGGCCTTCTTTGTCTCTTTTGATCTTTTTTGGTTTAAATTATGTTTTATCAGAGACTGGGATTGCAATCCCTGCTTTGTTTTGTTTTCCATTTGCTTGGTAGATATTCCTCCATCCCTTTATTTTAAGCCTATGTTTGTCTCTGCATGTGAGATGGGTCTCCTGAAGACAGCACACTGATGGGTCTTGCCTCTTTATCCAATTTGCCAGTCTGTGTCTTTTAATTGGAGCATTTAGCCTATTTACATTTAAGGCTAATATTGTTATGTGTGAATTTAATCCTGTCATTGTGATATTAGCTGGTTATTTTGCTCATTAGTTGATGCAGTTTCTTCCTAGCATCAATGGTCTTTACAATTCGGCATGTTTTTGCAGTGGCTGGTACCAGTTGTTCCTTTCCATATTTAGTGCTTCCTTCAGGAGTTCTTGTAAGGCAGGCCTGGTGGTGACAAAATCTCCCAGGATTTGCTTGTCTTAAAGGATTTTATTTCTCCTTCACTTATGAAGCTCAGTTTGACTGGATATGAAATTCTGGGTTCAAAATTCTTTTCTTCATAAATGTTGAATATTGGTCCCCACTCTTCTCTGGCTTGTAAAGTTTCTGCTGAGAGATCCACTGTAGTCTGATGGGCTTCCCTTTGTGGATAACCTGACCTTTCTCTCTGGCTGCCCTTAACATTTTTTCCTTCATTTCAACCTTGGTGAATCTGACAATTATGCGCAGTGGAATTGCTCTTCTCGAGGAGTATCCTGTGACATTCTCTGTATTTCCTGAATTTGAATGTTGGCCTGCCTTGCTAGGTTGGGGAAGTTCTCCTGAATAATATCCTGAAGAGTGTTTTCCAACTTGGTTCCATTCTCACTGTCACTTTCAGGTACATCAATCAGACATAGGTTTGGTCTTTTCACATAGTCCCATATTTCTTGGGGGCTTTGTTAGTTTCTTTTTACTCTTTTTTCTCTAAACTTCTCTTCTTGCTTCAATTCATTCATTTGATCTTCAATCACTGATATCCTTTCTTCCAGTTGATCAAATCTGCTCCTGATGCTTGTGCGTGCATCGCATAGTTCTCGTGCCATGGTTTTCAGCTCCATCAGGTCATTTAAGGACTTCTCTATACTGGTTATTCTAGTTAGCCATTCGTCTAATCTTTTTTCAAGGTTTTTAGCTTTTTTGTGATGGGTTCGAACATATTCATTTAGTCGGAGAAGTTTTTTATTACCGATAATCTGAAGCCTTCTCTCTACTCGTCAAAGTCATTCTCTATCCAGCTTTGTTCTGTTGCTGGCAAGGAGCTGCATTCCTTTGGAGAAGAAGAGGCACTCTGATTTTTAGAATTTTCAGCTTCTCTGCTCTGTTTTCTCCCCATCTTTGTGATTTATCTACCTTTGGTCTTTGATGATGGTGACGTACAGATGGGATTTTGGTGTGGATGTCCTTTCTGTTAGTTTTTCTTCTAACAATCAGGACCCTCAGCTGCAGGTCTGTTGGAGTTTGCTGGAGGTCCACTCCAGACCCTGTATGCCTGGGTATCACCAGTGTAGGCTGCAGAACAACGAATATTGCAGAACAGCAAATGTTGCTGCCTGATCATTCCTCTGGAAGTTTTGTTTCAGAGGGGCACCCAGCCGTGTGATGTGTCAGTCGGCCCCTCATGGGAGGTGCCTCCCAGTTATGCTATTCAGGGGTCAGGGACCCACTTGAGGAGGCAGTCTGTCCGTTCTCAGATCTCAAACTCCATGTTGGGAGAATCACTACTCTCTTCAAAGCACAGTTAGAAATGCAGAAATCACCCATCTTCTGCGTCGCTCTTGCTGGGAGCTGTAGACTGGAGCTGTTCCTATTCAGCCATCTTGAACCTCCCTTCTGTATCTTTTAAGTGGCAATTAGGTCATTTATATTCAATGTTAGTGTTCAGATGTGAAGTACCATTGCATTCATTGTGCTATTTGTTGCCTGAATCCCTTGATTTTTAGCTTTTTGTTTTTGTAAATTGTATTTTTGTTTTATAGGTCTTGTGAGATTTATGCTTTAAAGAGGTTGTGTTTTGATGTGTTTCCAGAATTTATTTCAAGATTTAGAGCTCCTTTTAGTGGTTCTTGTAGTGGTGGCTCGGTAGTGGCAAATTCTCTCAGCATTTGTTTGTCTGAAAATGACTTTATCTTTCCTTTATATATGAAGCTTAGTTTCACTGGTTAAAAAATTCTTGGCTGATAATTGTTTTGTTTGAGGAGGCTGAAGATAGGCCCCTAGTATCTTCTAGCTTGTACAGTTTCTACTGAGAAACCTGCTATTAATCTGTTAGGTTTTCCTTTATAGGTTACCTGGTGCTTTTGTCTCACAACTCTTAAGATTCTTTCCTTCATCTTAACTTTAGATAATCTAATGACAATGTCCCTAGGCGATTATCTTTTTATGATGAATTTCCCAGATGTTCTTTGAGTTTTTTATATCTAGATGTCTAGGTCTCTAGCATGGCTGAGGAAGTTTTCCTCAATTATTCCCCCAAATATGTTTTCCAAACTTGTAGATCTCTCTTCTTCTGGAATATTGATTATTCTTAGGTTTGGTTGTTTAACATAATCCCAGACTTCTTGGAGTCTTTGTTCATATTTTCTTATTCTTTTTCCTTTATCTTTGTTGGATTGGGTTAATTCACAGACCTTGTCTTTGAGCTCTGAATTCCTTTCTTCTACTTGTTCAATTCTATTGCTGAGACTTCCCAGAGCATTTTGCATTTCTGTAAGTGTGTCCATTATTTCCTGAAGTTTTTATTGTTTTTTATTTATGCTATCTATTTCACTGAATATTCCTCCCTTCACCTCTTGTATCATTTTTTGATTTCCTTACACTGGGCTTCACTTTTCTCCGGTGCCTCCCTAATTAGCTTAACAACTGACCTCCTGAATTCTTTTTCAGGTAAATCAGGGATTTCTTCTTCATTTGGATCCATTGCTGGTCAGCTAGTGTGATTTTTGGGGGGGTGTTAAAGAACCTCATTTTGTCCTATTACCAGAATTGGTTTTCTGGTTCCTTCTTCTTTGGGCAGGCTCTGTCAGAGGGAGGGCCTAGGGCTGAAGGCTGTTGTTCAGATTCTTTTGTCCCATAGGATGTTGCCCTAATGTAGTGCTCTTCCCTTTTCCCTGTGCGTGTGGCTTCCTGAGAGATGAGCTGTAGTGATTGTTATCTCTCCTCTGGATCTAGCAACCTAGCAAGTCTACCAGGCTCCAGGCTGGTACTAGGGGCTGTCTGCACAGAGTTCTGTGATGTGAACCATCTATCGGTCTCTCAGTCATGGATACCAGCACCTGTTCCAGAACTCCCAAGAGTATATGCCCTTTGTCTTCAGTTACCAGGGTGAGTAGTAACCTTATCTGGCAAACAAACTTTGCAGACCTGCAGAAATGTTTAGGAATTGGAGGGTCAAGTATCTCTGTTAGTGAAGGTATAAATGACATTATTCACAGGAAGACTGGATGAAAGTCTCTTATACCCTTCTTCACTCATCACACACAGAGGTCCACTGTATGCTGGTACAAGACAGATAGAACCACGAGAATCCAAAGATCTGGCCCACAGAGGTTCATGATTTAGAGATAACATCACAGCTGAGGGCAAGAGTGAGATGCAATACTTGAAACAAGAGAATAAGCCAAGTCTACATTATGAATGGTGAAATCCTTGTCTCCTTCACCTTGGATTAGAAAACTGACAATCCAGATCCCATCTACCACCCATACTTCAAAAGCAGAAAATTGGAGGATTCCTTTCTTGGGATAATCATCCCTGGATGAAAGACCTAACCAATTCATTTTTGCTAGTGTTCCACAGTGGAAATGCCAATTAGATTACCCTGCAGAGAGACCACAGTGTACAGTCCAATCAACACATGCAGAGAGAGCTTCCAGTCAGTATTCAGTTCCTCTCTCTGAAATAAGGGCAGTTGAGGACCACCAGACTCTTGAAAAAAGGGTGCAGGATGAAGGATAAAGAGCAGAGAAAAACACACACTGCACAAAAGGAATTTGTAGGAACAGAAAGACTGGATTAAAACCTTTTTAAAAATATATAATTAATGTCTTTATAGAACAAAGCTATTGCTTCTAAAACAAGATAAAATAAGCAATTTTAACTGAGGCACCAAGGTATGTAACATCAGATATTAAAATGAGTTAAGGGACAACATCCAGTAGTACTTACACATTTTCCAAGTGGTATGGCTGAGAACTAGTTAGACAAGCCTAAAACCCATATGGTGAGTAATAAGGGGTTAACAATAAGACTGGAGAAAGGATTTGGAAGGTGGATTTCTTTGGTGAGAGTTGCCAGGGTGCTGTGAGTCAAGGGAGAAAGAGGGACTGCACATGTAAGTGTCGACACATACCATGGAGTTAAAAGGACACAGGGAACCTTTTCTCTGACTTTTGCCTGGGAACTTCAAGGGGCGAGTACAAGCTGGCAGGCTGCTTTGGTGATGGCAAGAATGAGAGATGCTGTGGGGTCCTGGGGGTGAGGAAGGTGTGACTGGTTGAACAGAGTACATTAATTTAAGCCAAGTGAGCTACACCAAGGGTATCCAAAGGACCCAATACTCTGCTCATGATGGGAAAGAAGTCAGCATTAAAGCCTTTCTAGGCCGACTGAAGTGAAATAACTTTGGAACAGGACTAGCAGTAAAACGATTGCCTAATTGCACAGAGAGACAGCCAAGGCATTGATGGAATTAATGTTATGACTGTGTGCTGCTCTTCCTTTTCACATAACTTTCTCCAAAGAATGGTTAAAATTTTGTGTCACCATGCACACGTATGTTTATTGCAGCACTATTCACAATAGCAAAGACTTGGAATCAACCCAAATGTCCATCAGTGACAGACTGGATTAAGAAAATGTGGCACATATACACCATGGAATACTATGCAGCCATAAAAAAGGATGAATTTGTGTCCTTTGAGGGACATGGATGCAACTGGAAACCATCATTCTTAGCAAACTATCACAAGAACAGAAAACCAAACACCGCATGTTCTCACTCATAGGTGGGAACTGAACAATGAGATCACTTGGACTCAGGAAGGGGAACATCACACACCGGGGCCTATCATGGGGAGGGGGGAGGGGGGAGGGATTGCATTGGGAGTTATACCTGATGTAAATGACGAGTTGATGGGTGCAGCACACCAACGTGGCACAAGTATACATATGTAACAAACCTGCACGTTATGCACATGTACCCTACCACTTAAAGTATAATAATAATAAATAAATTTAAAAAAAAAATTTTTGTGTCACTTTATGAGAAAGAGTGGGTGACCAAACACTTACTTAGCACTTATTATATTCCAGGTACTTTCTTTTTTTTTTTTTTTTTTTTTGAGACGGAGTCTTGCTCTGTCGCCCAAGCTGAAGTGCAATGGTGCGATCTCGGCTCACTGCAAACCTCTGCCTCCTGGGTTCACACCATTCTCCTGCCTCAGCCTCCTGAGTAGCTGGGACTACAGGCACCCACCACCACCCCTGGCTAATTTTTTGTATTTTTAGTAGAGACGGGGTTTCACTGTGTTAGCCAAGATGGTCTAGATCTCCTGACCTCGTGATTCATCTGCCTCGGCATCCCAAAGTGCTGGGATTACAGGCGTGAGCTACCAGGCCCGGCACTTTCTATGAACTTCATATTAATTCACTGAATCTTCACAACAAGCCTGTTAAATAGGTAAAATTGTTACCATCATTTCACAAATGAGAAAACTGAGGCCCAAAAAGATGAAGTATTACCAAGGTAACATAGCTGGTAAGTGACACAGCCAAGGTTTAAGCACTTTAGACTGCTTCAGTCTGTGCTTTTAACCAATGGGTTTTAGAGTTAGCACTCTCACTCTAGATGAATAAATTATTCCCTTGCATACTCTGTTCATAACATGTGATAATAAGAGTATTCTGACAGTTTTTCATCTCATTTTAAACCACATTTTAATGAAGTAGAACTCCAATGTTTATATTCCTTTATATTCATTACCTTTCTTCAACAATAGAAGCAACAGAATCTACACAACTCAAGGACTATTGCTATCATGGGATTAGCCTGCAGGGTTCAGAAACATCAGCTCCCATATGTTGAACTAAGTCAGTAAGTGCACTGTTATTTTGATCAACAGTTTTTGGTTGAGACAATATTTAGGTTCAGATGCATCATAATTTGGAGTTAAGTTTGATGCAGACTATCTTTTAAACATGTAGGGCACATTAAAAATAAGTTTGGTTTAAGAGGTCAATAAAAGAACAGCAACCTTCTCTGAAAGGTCACTTTTTTGAATATGGTTGAGTTTGGTTTGATCTAAATAGTTCCCAATATTCTGAGGTATAAATTTCATGGTTTAGGTCATTCAAGACAGAACTGGCAGACCTCAGAAAAAAATAAATATTTTTCCACGCCAACTATCTCTAAAAGGCAACACTGTTAGCATCACCACTTGGATTTTTCAGGCTTCAGAGGATATATCTCACATCTGGTTCATTAAGACAGGTCTAGATTCCCTGATTACCTCTAATTAATTATCATTCATTTATTTGTTAAATTTTTCTTGTCCAGCTACTACATAGCAGAAATGGGCTAAACACTGGAAATCCAAAATAAAATAAAATAAATATGGTCTCTGCTCTCATGGAGTTTATACTCTAGTGGTTTTCTCAGGATTACCTAGATATACACATTCCATATACCATCTGTAAGCTCAAAAAGTCAATAATTAGGCATGTAGGAATTTTATATAAAACACAGTAAGTAGGCTCTGAATCAGGACTTAAGGGGTTTCCTATAAAATAAAAGCCATGGGATTTATGATGCGAGTTTAAACACTGAGATGCTTATTTTGCATTCTTTTCAGAGTGGTTGTTTTTATTTTATATTACTATTATTTTGTAAGAAACAGTAACCTTTGCCACATTCATAAATAAAAACCTTATTTCCTTTAACTATATTCTCAGCAAGTATGCTTCTGTTTGATTTTCAGTTTCTCTACATTCAGTCCTGCCTTTTTCTAAGGCAGAAACCAAAGCAAGCAATAGATGAATGAATGCTGAAGCAGCACGCTATCAAGAGATTAGCATCTGGCAACTGGATGAGTTGAAACTAGTAGCTTTCTTGAGCTTCCTAGAATTGAGTTGCACTAATGAACATAAGAGATTTTTGTTGAAAGAAATCTCACCAAATTTCTTGGCTCTGATAACATTTTAGTCAGGCCTAAAATATACTTCATTCTAACATCCAGTCTTTTGAAACAAACACCACAATAATAAAATAACAATAATAAACAATAATAAAAATAACAATAATAAAATAACAAAACGAAAGTATTGGCAACCTATGAAATCCTCAATACCAAAACTAAATGCAGCAGCTAAGTTAAACAAGCCTCTATATTATCTAATGTTCTTTATAAACTCCCCCGAGGGGTACTAAGCAGTTAGCAGCCTCCAGAGGAGTGTTGCTTGTCAAAGAGCTGTAAGAGATATACCAAGAGCAGTGGAATCAGATCAACTCCTGCTTCCCTTGACTTGAGGCACTTCCCAAGCCTAACTCACTCCCTAAACCATTTTTGGAGATTCTCTTTCTCCTCGTAGTCTCTGAATTTTACCATTTTAAAAAACTTTTTCTTGTTTACCTTTTTCAATTCAGTTTACTTTTTATTATTTCAGATACCCATCATTTCTCTTTATTTTATCTCTTCTTTCAGGATCTCCTGAACCAAATTATTTTTTGTCCATGCTGGGAGTGAAATCAACAAGGATTGCTCATCCATACTTAATTTTCTTCACAGCAGGTGCTATGGGGCAGCAGCGATTCTAGACAGAAACATGGTGGGGCTTTTGTTGCAGCTCCTATGCTGGTTACCAGAAGGTCAATAAATGATTAGAACACCTAACACAGTGAATCATTCCAGTAGCACTGAAATAATGATATAGGAAACCACTTAAAATGCATACATGCACTTGTTCTTTTGCTGTCAGGAACTCAAATTTAACAAGCTTAGCACCTAAACAATTTCTGAATATTTTGCTTAAATGAGTTATAAGGTTGATTAATCATTTTTGGTTTCTTACTTTGACATATAGATTTGGAGAGAAAGAAAAACATTTAAATTTTTTGCCAATCAATTTAATCAGGTAATAGGTAAAGAAATCCAGGAAGAGTTCATTTGTTCAGTGTTTATCCATTTAAATGAATTTTTTGGTAGCTAATGTTTATTCTTTCTGGCATGAAAACTTTAAAATGTTTAATCATTTCAACTTCAACAAAAGTTTTCAGAATTCTCATGTGCAATTCATTCTTCCTTAAACTCTGAATATTGAATGAAATTTCATCTTTTTCTTGACATAATTCAGTTACATATTTGCTCTTGCTCTAAATGTGCCCTCAGTTGTAATTGTGGATTTTAACAGCTTCTCCATCTTTCCAAAGCTGACAGGAAATGCCACACAACCTCACAGAACGAATGTCATTCAAATTATCATGTCCATACTTGTGCTCTCAACACTGATCAGTTGTCCTACTTTTTCTTGTTTAATCTTCCTTTGATTCGACATGCAGAATGAAGAATTCTTTTCTGAGATTCCTTTCTTATCTATCTCTTTTAGATTCTCCATGCAGAATGTAAACTTTTTACCCATGTCCTCAAGCTTCCAACTAAACTAGCCACTCTCACTTCCTTTACACTACCTAATACATTGAGAAAGGAGAACTACCATTTGTCCCAGCAATCCCATTACTGGGAATACATCCAGACAAATATAAATTATTCTACCATAAAGATACATGCACGTGAATGTTCATTGCAGCACTATTCACAATAGCAGAGACAAGGTATCAAACTAAATGCCCATCAATGACAGATTAGATAAAGAAAAGGTATATGCATATACATGGTGTATATGTATAGTATCCCATATACACCATGGAATACTATGCTGTCATAGAAAAGAATGACATTATGTTTTATTCAGGAACCCAAATGAAGCTGGAGGATATTATCCTTAGCAAACTAACACAGAAACAGAAAACTAAATACCTCATGTTCTCACTTATAAATGGAAGCTAAATGATAAGAACTTAGGAACACAAAGAAGGAACAGACACTGGGGTCTATCAGAAGGGAGGAAGGTGGGAAAAGGGAGAGGAGCAGAAAAGATAACTATTGGGTACTGGGGTTAATAGGTTGGTGATGAAATAATAGGTACAACAAACCTTTGTGACATGTGTTTACCTATGTGACAAAAATTTACAGTACCCCCAAACCTAAAATAAAAGTTAAAGCATAAAATAAATAAATAAATAAATAAATAAATAAATAAATAGAAAATTAGGCCAAGAGTCTTTAAAGCTCTTGTCTGTTTTTTTTTTTTTTAATTATACTTTAAGTTCCAGGGTACATGTGCAGAAGGTGCAGGTTTGTAACATAGGCATACATGTGCCATGCTGGTTTGCTGCACCCATCAACTCGTCATTTACATTAGGTATTTCTCCTAATGCTGTCCCTTCCCCAGTCCTCCTTCCCGTGACAGGCCCCGGTGTGTGATGTGCCCTGCCCTGTTTCCAAGTGTTCTCATGGTTCAATTCCCACCTATGAGTGAGAACATGCAGTGTTTGGTTTTCTGTCTTTGTGATAGTTTGCTGAGAATGATGGTTTCCAGCTGCATCCATGTCCCTGCAAAGGACATGAACTCATCCTTTTTATATGGCTGCATGGTATTCCATGGTGTATATATGCCACAATTTCTTAATCCAGTCTATCATTGATGGACATTTGGGTTGGTTCCAAGCCTTTGCTATTGTGAATAGTGCCACAATAAACATACGGGTGCATGTGTCTTTATAGTAGCATGATTTATACTCCTTTGGGTATATACCCAGTAATGGGATGGCTGGGTTAAAAGGTATTTCTAGTTCTAGATCCTTGAGGAATCGCCACACTGTCTTCCACAATGGTCGAACTAATTTACACTCCCACCAACAGTGCAAAAGCATTCCTATTTTTCCACATCCCCTCCAGCATCTGTTGTTCCCTGACTTTTTAATGATTGCCATTCTAACTGGTGTGAGATGGTATCTCATTGTAGTTTTGATTTGCATTTCTCTGATGACCAGTGATGATGAGCATTTTTTCATATGTTTGTTGGCTTCATACATGTCTTCTTTTGAGAAGTGTCTGTTCACATCTTTTGCCCACTTTTTGATGGGGTTGTTTTTTTTCTTGTAAATTTGTTTAAGTTCTTGTAGATTCTGGATATTAGCCCTATGTTGGATGGGTAGATTGCAAAAATTTTCTCCCCCGTTTCTGTAGGTTGCCTGTTCACTCTGATGGTAATTTCTTTTGCTGCACAGAAGCTCTTTAGGTTAATTAGATCCCATTTGTATATTTTGGCTTCATTGTCATTGCTTTTGGTGTTTTAGTCATGAAGTCTTTGCCCATGCCTATGTCCTGAATGATATTGCCTAGGTTTTCTTCTAGCGTTTTTGTGGTTTTAGGTCTAACATTTAAATCTTTAATCCATCTTGAATTATTTTTTGTATAAGGTGTAAGGAAGGGATCCAGTTTCAGCTTTCTACGTATGGCTAGCCAGTTTTCCCGGCACAATTTATTAAATAGGAAATCCTTTCCCCATTTCTTGTTTTTGTCAGGTTTGTCAAAGATCAGATGGTTGTAGATGTGTGGTGTTATTTCTGAGGCCTCTGTTCCGTTCCATTGGTCTATCTATCTGTTTTGGTACCAGTACCCTGTTGTTTTGGTTACTGTAGCCTTGTAGTATAGTTTGAAAACAGGTGGCATGATGCCTCCAGCTTTGTTCTTTTTGCTGAGGATTGTCTTGGCAATGCGGGCTCTTTTTTTGGTTCCATATGTACTTTAAAGTAGTTTTTTCCAATTCTGTGAAGAAAGTCATTGGTAGTTTGATGGGGATGGCATTGAGTCTATAAATTACCTTGGGCAGTATGGCCATTTCCACTATATTGATTCTTCGTATCCATGAGCATGGAATGATCTTCCATTTGTTTGTGTCCTCTTTTATTTCATTGAGTAGTGGTTTGTAGTTCTCCTTGAACAGGTCCTTCACATACCTTGTAAGTTGGGTTCCTAGGGGTATTTTATTCTCTTTGAAGCAATTGTGAATGGGAGTTCACTCATGATTTGACTCTCTGTTTGTCTGTTATTGGTGTATAAGAATGCTTGTGATTTTTGCACATTGATTTTGTATCCTAAGACTTTGCTGAAGTTGCTTACTAGCTTAAGCAGATTTGGGGCTGAGACAATGGGGTTTTCTAAATATACAATCATGTCATCTGCAAACAGGGACAATTTGACTTCCTCTTTTCCTAGTTGAATAATGTTTATTTCTTTCTCTTTCCTGATTACCTTGGCCAGAACTTCCAACACTATATTGAATAGAAGTGTTAAGAGAGGGCATCCTTGTCTTGTGCCAGTTTTCAAAGGGAATGCCTCCAGGATTTGCCCATTCAGTATGATACTGGCTGTGGGGTTTTTTATAAATAGCTCTTATTATTTTCAGATACATTCAATCAATAACTTGTTTATTGAGAGTTTTTAGCATGAAGGGCTGTTGAATTTTGTCAAAGGCCTTTTCTGCATCTATTGAGATAATCATGTGGTTTTTTTCATTGGTTCTGTTTATGTGATGAATTACGTTTATTGATTTGTGTATGTTGAACCAGCCTTGCATCCCAGGGATGAAGCCGAATTGATCATGGTTGATAAGTTTTTTGATGTGCTGCTGGATTCGGTTTTCCAGTATTTTATTGAGGATTTTTGCATTGATGTTCATCAGGGATATTGGTCTAAAATTCTCTTTTTTTGTTGTGTCTCTGCCAGGCTTTGGTATTAGGATGATGCTGGCCTCATAAAATGAGTTAGGGAGGATTCCCTCTTTTTCCATCTATTGCAATAGTTTCAGAAGGAATGGTACGAGCTCTTCTTTGTACCTCTGGTAGAATTAATCTGGTCCTGGACTTTTTTGTTGTTGTTGGGAGGTTATTAATTATTGCCTCAATTTCAGAGCCTGTTACTGGTCTATTCAGAGATTCAACTTCTTCCTGGTTTAGTCTTGGGAGGGTGTACGTGTCCAGGAATTTATTCATTTATTCCAGATTTTCTACTTTATTTGCTTAGAGGTGTTTATAGTATCCTCTGATGGCAGTTTGTATTTTTGTGGGATCAGTGGGGATATTCCCTTTATCATTTTTTATTGCGTCTATTTGATTCTTCTCTCTTGTCTTCTTTATTAGTCTTGCTAACAGTCTATCAATTCTGTTGATCTTTTTAAAAAAAACAGCTCCTAGATTCATTGATTTTTTGAAGGGTTTTTTGTGTTTCTATTTCCTTCAGTTCTGCTCTGATCTTAGTTATGTCTTGCCTTATGCTAGCTTTCAATTTGTTTGCTCTTGCTTCTCTAGTTCTTTTTATTGTAATGTTAGGGTGTCGATTTTAGATCCTTCCTCCTTTCTCTTGTGGGCATTTAGTGCTATAAGTTTCCCTCTACACACTGCTTTAAATGGGTCCCAGAAATTCTGGTACGTTTTGTCTTTTTTCTCATTGGTTTCAAAGAACATCTTTGTTCCTGCCTTCATTTTGTTATTTACCCACTAGTCTTTCAGGGGCATGTTGTTCAGTTTCCATGTAGTTGTGCGGTTTTGAATGAGTTTCTTAATCCTGAATTCTAATTTGATTGCATTGTGGTCTCAGAGATAGTTTGTTGCGGTTTCTGTTCTTTTACATTTGCTGAGGAGTGCTTTACTTCCAATTACGTGGTCAATTTTAGAATAAGTGCGATGTGGTGCTGAGAAGAATGCATATTCTGTTGATTTCAGGTGGAGAGTTTTGTAGATGTCTATTAGGTCCACTTGGTGCAGAGTTGAGTTCAAGTCCTGCATATCCTTGATAATCTTCTGTCTCGTTGATCTTTCTAATATTCACAGTAGGATGTTAAAGTCTCCCATTATTATTGTGTGGGAGTCTAAGTCTCTTTGTAGGTCTCTAAGGACTTGCTTTATGAATCTGGATGTCCTGCATTGGGTGCATATGTATTTAGGATAGTTCAACATACACAAATCAATAAACGTAATTCATCACATAAACAGAACCAATGAAAAAAACTACATGATTATCTCAATAGATGCAGAAAAGGCCTTTGACAACTTCTTGTTGAATTGATCCCTTTACCATTACGTGATGGCCTTCTTTGTCTCTCTTGATCTTTGTTAGTTTAAAGTCTGGCTTATCAGAGACTAGGTTTGCAACTTCTGATTTTTTTTGCTTTCCATTTGCTTGGTAGATCTTCCTCCATCCCTTTATTTTGAGCCTATGTGTATCTCTGCATGTGAGATGAGTCTCCTGAATACAACATACTGATGGGTCTTGACTCTTTATCCAATTTGCCAGTCTGTGTCTTCTAATTGGGGCATTTAGCCCATTTACATTTAAGGTTAATATGTTATGTATGAATTTGATCCTGTCATTATAATGTTAGCTGATTATTTTGCCCATTAATTGATGCAGTTTCTTCATTGCATTGATAGTCTCTACAATTTGGCATGTTTTTGCAGTGGCTAGTACCAGCTGTTCATTTCCATTTTAGTGCTTCCTTCAGGAGCTCTTGTAAGGCAGTCCTAGTGGTGACAAAATCTGTCAGCATTCGCTTGTCTGTAAAGGATTTCACTTTGAAGCTTAGTTTGGCTGGATATAAAATTCTAGGTTGAAAATTATTTTCCTTAAGAATGTTGAATATTGGCCTCCATTCTCTTCTGGCTTGTAACGTTTCTGCTGAGAGTTCTACTGTTAGTCTGATGGGCTTCCAGTTGTGGGTAACCCAACCTTTCTCTCTGGCTGCCCTTAACATTTTTTCCTTCATTTCAACCTTGGTGAATCTGACAATTACGTGTCTTGGGGTTGCTCTTCTCACAGAGTATCTTTGTGGTGTTATCTGTATTTCCTGAATTTGAATGTTGTTCTGCCTTGCTAGTTGGGGAAGTTCTCCTGGATAATATCCTGAAGAGTGTTTTCCAACTTGGTTCCTTTCTCCCTGTCACTTTCAGGTACAACAATCAAACATAGATTTGGTCTTTTCGCATAGTCCCATATTTCTTGGAGGCTTTGGTTGTTTTTTTTTTTACTTTTTTTTCTCTAACCTTGTCTTCTCACTTTATGTCATTAATTTGATCTTCAATCACGGATATCCTTTCTTCCACTTGATCTAATAGGCTATTGAAGCTTGTGCCTGTGTCACAAAGTTCTCGTGCCATGGTTTTCTGCTCCATCAGGTCATTTAAGGTCTTCTCTACACTGTTTATTTTAGTTAGTCATTCGGTCTAACCTTTTTTCAAGGTTTTTAGCTTCCTTGCAATGGGTTATAACATGCTCCTTTATCTTGGAGAAGTTTGTTATTACCGACCTTCTGAAGTCTACTTCTGTCAACTCATCAAAGTCATTCTCTGTCTAGCTTTGTTCCATTGCTGGTGAGGAGCTGTGATCCTTTGGAGGAAAAGATGTGCTCTTGTTTTTGGAATTTTCAGCTTTTCTGCTCTGGTTTCTCCCCAGCTTTGTGGTTTTATCTACCTTTGGTCTTTGATGTTGGTGACCTACAGATGGGGTTTTGGTGTGGATCTCGTTTTTGTTGATGTTGGTGCTATCCCTTTCTGTTCGTTAGTTTTCCTTCTAACAGTCAGGTCCCTAAGCTGCAGGGACCTGCTAGTCCCTGCTGGAGGTCCACTCCAGACCCTGTTTGCCTAGATATCACCAGCGGAGGGTACAGAACAGCAATATTGCTGCCTGATCCTTCCTCTGGAAGCTTCTTCCCAGAGGGGCACCCATGTGTATGAGCTGTCTGTCGGCCCCTACTGGGAGGTGTCTCCCAGTTAGGCTACACGGGGGTCAGGGACCCACTTGAGGAGGCACTCTGTCCATTCTCAGAGTTCAAATGCCTTGCTGGGAGAACGACTGCTCTCTTCAGAGCTGTCAGTCCGGGACGTTTAAGTCTGCAGAAGATTCTGCTGCCTTTTGTTCAGCTATGCCCTGCCCACAGAGGTGGAGTCTATAGAGGCAGTAGGCCTTGCTGAGCTGTGGTGGGCTCCACTCTGTTCGAACTTTCTGGCTGCTTTGTTTACCTACTCAAGTCTCAGCAATGGCGGACACCCCTCCTGCCAGCAGGCTGTTGCCTTGCAGGTCGATCTCGGACTGCTGCGCTGGCAGTAAGCAAAGCTCCATGGGTGCGGTACCTGCCAAGCCAGGCATGGGAGGGAATCTCCTGGTCTGGCAGTTGCTAAGACCATGGGAAAAGAGCACTATTTGAGCTGAAGTGTCCCATTTTTCCAGGTACAGTCTGACACCGCATCCCTTGGCTAGGAAAGGGAAATTCCTCAACCCCTCGTGCTTCCCAGGTGAGGTGATGCCCCACCCTGCTTTGGCTAACCCTCCATGGGCTGCATCCACTGTCCAACCAGTCCCAGTGAGATGAACCAGGTGTTCAGTTGGAAATGCAGAAATCACCTGTCTTCTGCATCGATCACACTGGGAGCTGCAGACCAGAGCTGTTCCTACTCAGCCATCTTGGAACAGAGATCATTCCTGTCCATTTTTAATTTAACATTTCAACATCAGCTTCACTTCCTCAGGGGATGCATGGGTTGTCTCCCTCCAGTCTCTACTCCTGATCCTCTCTCTTCTGGTCTACTCCAAGATTCCCATCAATTATTCCCCAGGCTCTTCCTTAACAAATCTGTGTTCCTCTTGACCTATAATCATGCTTCAGTCTATTTTGTCTTTAAAAAACAACACAAAGTAAAGCAAACAATAACGCCATGCAGCATTTCTAATTCTATTTTTGGTTTTTCATGCTACTTCTCACTCATGATATCTTGTTTCATCAGTTTTATAGTTTGGAATTTAGAGTTAATCTAAATCTATGGAAATATTGAGGGAGTCTGAGTTAAATGTCGATATTTCTGGAGAGTAATTGTATTCTCTTCTGCCAAATACTCATTATCACATTAAATTAATTTTTAGATTTATGAGTATAAAAATCCAAATACCAATTCCATACAAGGCCAGGGCTATATTTATAAACTCAAGAAATACATTATATTTGTCCTACCTAGAGTCAGGGCCTAGAACAAACAAATAACCTTGTCATGTGTCTTTGCTGTTGGGTAGACTTATTTTTTTCCTGGTTTGTCTTTTCACTGTGGAAATATCCCTTTGGGCTGGGTGCGTTGAGACACACCTGTAAGCCCAGCACTTTGGGAAGCTGAGGCAGACAGATTACAAGATCAGGAGATTGAGACCATCCTGGCCAACATGGTGAAACCCTGTCCCTACTAAAAATACAAAAATTAGCTGGGCATGGTAGCATATGCCTGTAATCCCAGCTACTCGGGAGGCTGAGGCAGGAGAATCACTTGAACCAGGGAGTCAGAGGTTGCAGTGAGCCAAGATCATGCCACTGCACTCCAGCCTGGTGACGGAGCAAGACTCCATCAAAAAAAAAAAAAAAAACTCTTTGAAGGAACTGACTATATAAACCACCTTGGTTAGGCATAAGGTTATTACTGAATCATGAAAACACAAGTCTCTTGGCATCATAAAATACTGTCATGCAGTCACAAGTCTGGTATTGGCTTACCATACCAAATTCCTACTTTTTAAAATTTTTCAGACAATAGGGAATTCCCTTGTGAATTTAAAGAATTTGTTGAATTATATATAGCACATCTCATAGTAGGTGATCTAGTTTTTTATATTGCTGGAAGCAGACATTCCCATGTTTCTCTATCATTAGAGATGGGAGTACTGTCTGTCAAGATAATGTTGTAATGAATAACTGTGATCACAGAGAGCTCCAAAATACCAAGTTTCATATCCTATAAGACATTTATATTTTAATTCATTTTTTGGTAGAAAAAAAATTAATCCAGGATTCTTTACCATTTATATCAAAACAACAGGTTAATAAAACTATGTCGCACAGTTAACTATGAAAATTATATGTAACACAATTTCCGTTTCAGAGAGATGGGGAAAACTAAACCTTAAAAAAAATAAGCAAATTGATTAAGGACATAAAAATTAAGGGATAGAACTAATATGTGCACTTAGAGCTCCTTTTTAAAAAATCCAAAATAAACAATAGGGTTATATCCTCTAACCTCCAATAACATAAATGTTGACCAGACGGTATAAAATAGCTATTGTTAGAATAAAAATAGAAGAACTATGAAAGAAATCAAGACATAAAAATAGAAGAAGAATCTATTTTAAAAGAAGAAAATTTTTAAAAGAATAGAATAGAACTTATAGCTGTGAATATCTTGCAATTGCTCCTGACTTCCAGTAATTGCAAACAAAGTAAATCAGATCAAGCTTCAGGCTCAGAGCAACTATTAATGCTTGCAAAATAATTTTTTATAATCTGTTCTACGTCATTTGAACATTAAAGAGACAGGGGTGAATTAAAAGATCAAGATATTTAGGGGAGAAAATGAAAAAGACAGAAGAGTTCTGCAACTGGTGCCATTTTTTTTTTAATGTCCATACTCATTAAAGATGTCCATGCTCATGCCAGAAGAGGCACCTGAGAGAATCAGGAGCTTTGCAAAACTTTGAGCAGATTCATGGTGCCAAGGAAACAAAAATTGGAGTTCATTGCCTGCCTAGGACAGGCAAGTGGCAAACATCTGGGGCTTTATTTGATTACCTCTAGATAGAAGGAAAGTCATAATGATTGGAAGATGGCATGAGGGAACTTCTTGGCAATGACAGAATTTTATTTATTGACCTAGTTACAGCATGTGTTTACTTTGTAATAGTTTGTTGAGATTCACCCTTGTGACTTGTGCACTTTGAGTGGATGAGTTAAACAAAACTGTAAATGAACTGGATGTCATCTGAACAAAATATCCAGAGAGCAACACGAGGAAACAAAGAGATGGATAAAATGAAAGACAGATTTAAAGACACTATGGCTAGAAAGTCCAGTAACAGTTACAAAAGGAAAGAATTGAGAAAATGAAGGAGGCACAATATTCAAAGAGATAATGGCTGGGAAAATAATAAAAGAAAAGCCAGAAACCTCTCTAAAGTGCTGAAAAAAATAGTCATCAAACTAGAATTCTATACTATGCCAATTTACTCATCAAAATAAGAGTGAAATAAAGACATTTGCACTAATTCATTCATTCACACAGTTTGTCATTGTTCAACAATTCTTATTGAGCACTTACACTGTCTAGGCATAGGTACCTCCTATTAATGAAAGTAAATAAAGTTGCCACTCTCACAATTCTAGAGGTCAGAGCCTGAAATGGAGCTCATGGGATTCAAATAAGGGTGTCAGCAGGGCTGATTTCTTTTGGAGTCTCCAGGAGGAGTCTGTTCCTTGACCCTTCCAGCTTTTAGACTTAGTATTCATTGACCTGTGTGGCCACATCACTACATGCTCTGCTTGCTTCAGTCATCAATTGCTTTCTCTCCAACTCTGACTTCCCCTGTATCCTTTTTATAAGGATCCCTGTGATTACATTGAGACCACTCAGATAATAGGATAATCGAGAATAATCTCCCCATCTCAATATCTTTAACTTAATCACACTTGCAAATTTTATTTTGTCATATAAGGTAACATTCACAGGTTCTGAGTATTAAGATATAGACATCTCTGGGGGATGATTATTCAACCTGCCTCAATATGTATGCATTTCTGTTGGATTTTACCTTGGGGTATAAGATGTTTGTTATGTTCAGCATTAGTTAATAATACCAAATAATGTTTCCAAATTGTTGTATTTACTTATATTTCCACCAGCAGTGTTTCACATACTCATCAATACTTGTTTCTGACAGTCTTTTTAATTTTAGCCATTCTGATAGACTTGATGCTGGACAAATATAGACTATAATAGTTTTACTACTAATAACCTTTTGCAGAAAAAACTACTATCAAATCCACCTTATTTTTTTACAATGAAAAAATGGAACCAAGAAAGAAAGAAATAGTAGATGAAAGGTAAAACTCAGGGGAAAATAGATGTTAAACTTTGGATAAATTTATCATGAATTTGGGGAGTAAAAAATAATGGAATAAAGTTTAAAAATTATTTAAGTGGAAAGGTTAAAGTTTTCCATATTCTTACACTGTTTAAGAGGAGAGTAGATAAAACCTAATGAAAAAATAAGAGGAAGAAACTAACTTTGCCAGGACTGAAGAAGAAGGAAAGGGTATTTCAGAAAGGTAAAACATTCTTTGCAAATATTCAGAGCTCCGAAAGAATCTGGCACATTTCCAGAAAGGCAATAATGTGGCATGTGGCTGAACGCCAGCCTTCATGAAGGGTGCTGAGAAGATTAGGCTGCAATCGGGAGACTAATTTGGGGATAGATTGGGTTGGGCTATTTCAGGAGATTTTTCGGAGTCCTACACTTCATTTATTTGACCACTAAAGAGTCATTAACATTTTAAAAACACACAAAACATTTAAATGATTTTAAAAGCACAACTGGCATCACTTGAATTACATTCAATATAATTATGGTTTTAATTTAAATATATTATAAAATGTAAACTGGAATCCACAAAACAGTTAAATAGCAATTGTAATAATCCATGTATAAAGTGGCAATTTAATATTTCACTTCAAGGTACTGTGCTATGTATATCTGTCGATATAAAAATTAATGACATTGGCCGAGCACGATGGCTCACGTCTGTAATCCCAGCACTTTGGGAGGCTGAGGTGGGCAGCTCACCTGAGGTCGGGAGTTCGAGAGCAGCCTGACCAACATGGAGAAATCCCGTCTCTACTAAAAATACAAAATTAGCCAGGCGTGGTGGCACATGCCTGTAATCCCAGCTACTCAGGAGGCAGAGGCAGGAGAATCACTTGAATCTGGGAGGTGGAGGTTGCAGTGAGCTGAGATCTCGCCATTGCACCCCAGCCTGGGCAACAAGAGAGAACGCCATGTAAAAACAAAACAAACAAAAAAACTAATGACATTGTATCTAAACCCAAGTAACATGTAAGTCAAGTTGCTGGTGGTTGCAAAGAGAAGGGAAAGGAAGTGAAAGATGTCAGATACTAGAGGAAAAGAACCTTTGGGATTCAGGAGGTGCTAGGAGATTCCCCTGGTGGTTGGTTCTCCTGCATACCTAGCCCCTACCCAACACACACACACACACACACACACACACACACGATGTCAGTTTCCATTATTTGGCTCATATGTTATTGAACAAATATCTTCAGGAAAAAAAAAGTATGGATTTAGAACATGATTTCATGCTGCCTGTTGAGAGTATTTCCCTCTCTCTCTCATTTTGTCTGTCTCTCTCTCTCTCTCTCCCTCTCTCTCTCTTTAAAGACAAGATCTCACTCTGTCACCCAGGATGAAGTGCAGTGGGCTGATCATGGCTTACTATAGCCTTGAACCCTTGGGCTCCAGCAATCCTCCCACCTCAGTCTCCTGTAGCTACGACTACAGGCACATGTTACCATATCCATATCCAGCTAGGTTTTTGGTTTTTTGTTTTGTTTTGTTTTGTTTTTTGTAAAGATGGGGGTCTCACTATGTTGCCCAGGCTTGTCTTGAACTCCTGGCCTTAAGCAATCTGCACTCCTTGCTCTCTCAAAGTGCTGGGATTACAGGTCTGAGCCACTGTACCTGGCTTTCCTTTTTTGTTTAAGATGTTAAAGTATCAGATTTCTGAAATCAATCCCACAAATAATCAGTAATACGTCTAAGACTTCTAAAGATGTTTTTATTTCATGTTGGTTTTTTCTACCAAATTATCCAAAGAAAGCTGTTATAGACAGAAGTTAAATTTGTCAACCCCTATACCCTTATTATGACTTTTCCTAGTACAGTTACAGACTTGAATCTCAATCCTGCCTCTAGTATTGGAATCATGGGTTCAAATAGAACCACTGAATCTTTTTCCCACCATATTCCTATCTATTGTTGCATGTATCATTTGTTTGAAAGATGATTGTCTCATATTGCAAAACAGCACAGATGTGCCTCCTCTTTCTCAGTTATAATGATGAAAATCCCCAGCAAGCAATTATTTTGTGAATGAATTTTATGGAATGCCAATTCATGCTGCAAAACTAATTTATCCTTCTGTTAACAACAAGCATCACCCAAATGTCCCCCCACCTGCCAGAATAAGTACTATGACAAATACAAGATTTTTAAAAAGCAACATCTTTACCAAGTTCTGAAGAAGTATTCAATCATAGCAGTATTACAGATTTTTATGAGGAAAATCCATTAGGGTTTAATATGTTGCAGTATATCACAATCTAGAACATTATACTCTTACAATATTTCAAAGAAGCAGTCTTGTTATAAAGTTGTTTCCATTTCAGAAAAAGCAATTGGAAATTTCTAACTTAACTTATGAAACATTATGCGTACCTTGAGGAGTTCATTATGTCATTTATTGGCCCTTTGTTCCCTGATTCATTATTTACAGCTAAATGCTTAAAGATGTAAAAGAAGCTTTACAGTTGGTTGGTATAAATGGTCAAACGTTTTTTTAAAAAACTCAATGTTTTCTATTATATTCGGGGTTTGGTCTAAACTCTGAGTTTTCTAACAAATACAAAATCAGAAAAGTTCTTGATGCATTATTATGTACAAAATGAATAGTCTGTAATTACTTTACCTACAATATCACCACTACCACCTCCACCAAGATAATCAGTGTGTAAACATCCTTACTTTTCTACCCCATGTCCGAAAGGAAGAAATTTATTTTCTGATATCCAAGCTCAGTCCATCTGTATTAGTTCTCTGTGTCTGCTGTAACAAATGACCACAAACTTGGTGGCTTAAAACAACAGAAATTTCTTCTCTCCTTGCCTCTTTCAGCTTTCGGGGGTGCCAAGTGTTCTCTGGCTTGAGGCAACATCATATCACCTTCTCCTCTTCTGTGTGTCTGTCCTCTGTGTGTCTGTCTTACAACTGTCCCTCCTTTCTTATAAAGATACACATGATTGTGTTTAGGACTGACTCAGATAATCCAGGATAAACATTTCCTCTCAGAGCCTTGACTTTATCCCATCCTTTATCATATAAGGTAAAAATCACAAGTTTCGGGAATTTGACATGGATGTCTTTTGGTGCTTTTGCTTTATTTATTTATTTATTTATTTATTTATTTATTTATTGAGACAGGATCTGGCTCTGTCATCCAGGCTGGAGTGCAGTGGGACAATCTTGGCTCACTGCAACCTCTGCTACCTGGGCTCAAGCCATCCTCCCACCTCAGCCTCCCAAGTAGCTGGGGCTACAGGCATACAACCCCACACTCAGCTAATATTTGTATTTTTTGTAGAGACAGGATTTGCCATGTTGCTGAGGCTAGTCTCAAAATCCTGAGCTCAAGCAATCCACCCACCCTGGCCACTGAAAGTACTGCAATTACAGGCGTGAGCCACCATGCCCAGCCTGGTGCTATTTTTTAGCCCACCACACTGATATGGTTTGGATTCATATCCCCACCCAAATCTCATGTGGAATTGCAATCCCCAGTGTTGGAGGTGGGGCCTGGTGGGAGGTGATTGGATCATGGGGCTAGATTTTCCCCTTGCTATTCTCATGATAGTGAGTGAGTTCTCATAAGATCTGATTGTTTAAAAGTCTGTAGCACTTCACACTTCCCTCTCTCTTCCCCTTGCTTCAGCCATGTAAGACATACCTCCTTCCTCTTCACCTTCTGCCATGCTTGTGAGTTTCCTGAGGCCTTCCAAGCCATGCTTCCTCTACAGCCTACAGAACTCTGAGCCAATTAAATCTCTTTTCTTTATAAATTACTCAGTCTCAGGCAGTTCTTTATAGCAATGCAAGAATGGACTAATACAGAATATTGGTACCAGAGAGGTGGGGCATTGCTATAAAGATACCTGAAAATGTGGAAGCAATTTTGGAACTGGGTAATGGGCAGATGTTATAACAGTTTGAAGAGCAAAGAAGAAGACAGGAATGTGAGGAAAAGTTTGGAACTTCCTAGAGACTTGTTAAATTGTTGTGACAGTGAAGTCCAGGCTGAGGTGGTCTCAGATGGAGATAAGAAACTTATTGGGAACTGGAGTAAAGGTTACTCTTGCAATGCTGTAGCAAAGACTGGTGGCATTGTGCCCCCACTGTAGGGATCTGTGGAACTTTGAACTTGAGAGAGATGATTTAGAGTATCTGGTAGAAGAATTTCTAAGCAGTAAAGTGTTCAAGAGTATCCTGGCTGCTTCTAACGCATATGCTTATATTCATGAGCAAAGAGATGGTCTGAAGTTGGAACATATACTTAAAAGGGAAACAGAGCATAAACATTTTAAAAATTTGTAATGTGGCCAAGTGATAGAAAACAAAAACCCATTTTCAGGGGAGTAATTCAAGCTGGCTGCAGAAATTTGGAAAAGTAAAGAGGAGCTTAATGTTAGTAGCCAAGACAATGGGGAAAATGCCTGAAAGGCATTTCAGAGAACTTCATGGCAGCCCCTCCCATCACAGGCCCAGAGGCCTAGGAATAAATAATGGTTTTGTGTACCAGACCCAGGGCCTTGATACCCTGAACAACCTTAGGACACTGCTCCCTGTGTTCCAGTCACTCCAGCTCCAATCATGGCTAAAAGGGCCCCAGATATAGATAAGGCCACTGCTTCAGAGGGGGCAAGCTGCAAGCCTTGGTGGCTTCCATGTGGTGCTAAGCCTGTGGGTGCACAGAGGGCAAGAGTTGAGGCTTTGGAGCCTCTGCCTAGATTTCATAGGATGTATGAAAACACCTGGATATCCAGGCAGAAGTCTGCTGCAGGGGTGGAACCCTCAGGAGAATCTCTACTATAGCAGTGTAGAGGAGAATTGTAGAGTTGGAGGCCCCACACAAGAGTCCCCACTGGGCACTGCCTAGTGGAGCTGTGAGAAGAGGGCCACTGCCGTGCTGTCCAGACCCCAGAATGGTATATACACCAACAGCTTGTACTATGTGCCTGGAAAAACCACAGGCACTCAACACCAGCCTGTAAAAGCAGCTGAGGGGACTGTACCCCGCAAAGAGATAGAGTCAGAGATGTCCAAGACCTTGGGAGACCACCCCTTGCATCAGTGTGGCCTGGGTATGAGACATGGAGCCAAAGGAGATTATTTTGGAGCTTTAAGATTTAATGACTACCCTTCTGGGTATTGGACTTGCATGGGGCCTGCAGTGCCTTTGTTTTGGGCTGGTTTATCACTCTTGGAATGGGTGTATATACCCAATGCCTGCACTCATGCTGTATCCTGGAAGTAAATAACTCACTTTCAGTTTTACAGGGTCATAGACAGAAGGGAATGCCTTGTCTCAGATGAGACTTTGGATGGTGGACTTTTGAGTTAATGCTGGAATGAATTAAGACTTGGGGGACTGTTGAGAAGGGAGGATTGTATTTTGCAATGTGAGAAGAACATGGGATTTGGGAGGGGTCAGGGGTGGAATAATATGGTTTGGATTTGTGTCCCCACCCAAATCTCATGTTGAATTGTAATCCCCAGTATTGGAGGCAGGGCCTGGTGGGAGGTGATTGGATCATGGAAGAAGAATTTCCCCCTTTATATTCTTGTGGTAGTAAGTTAGTTCTCAAGAGATCTGGTTGTTTAAAAGTCTGTAGCACCTCCCCCTTCCCTCTTTCTTCCCCCTGCTTCAGCCATGTGAGACATGCCTCCTTCCTCTTCACTTTCTGCCATGTTGTAAGTTTCCTGAGGCCTCCCAAGCCATGCTTCCTGTACAGCCTGCAGAACTTTGAGCCAATTAAATCTCTTTTCTTTATAAATTACCCAAGTCTCAAGTAGTTCCTTATATCAATGCAAGAATGGACTAATATACATACCATCTATCTATGACTTTACCCCATACTTTTCTGCCCCCTCTGATATTTTCTTGCTCTGATCCCTACCTCTCTTCTGCCTCCCTTTCCCTTTTCCTTGTATCTTTGATTGCTCACTCTTCAACAGTTCTTTCCCCTCATCACAGAATCACATGAGTTTGCTAGGGCTACTGTAACCAAGTACCACAGACTGAGTAGCTTAAATAACAGAAATCTATTTTCTTATGATTCCAGAGGCTAGAATCCAAGATCCAGGTGTTGGCAGGCTTTGCTTTCTTCTGAGGTCTTACTCACTCCTTGGCTTATAGATAGCTTTCTTCTCCCTGTGTTTTCACGTGGTTTTCCTTCTGTAGGTATCTGTGTCTTAAGCATATCTCTTTATAAGTACAACAGGCATATTTGATTAGAGTACCCTAATGACTTCATTTTAACCTACTTACTGTTTAAAAACTCTATCTACAAATATAGTCACATTCTGAGGTACAGGGAGTTAGGACTTCAGCATATACATTTGGAAGGACAGAATTCCATCTATAACACATAGCACTCTTCCCCATTCTGGAAAAAAAAAAAATCATCTAAAGAGCTACTACTTCAAACTACCAGCTATATCAGGCATTTACTACTCATCAAATGATCTGTGCTCCCTGACATTTCTCAACTCTGTTGCTATAAGGTGAAGCCCTGGGACTAACTTTGGGTTGGCAGTACTACATTTTTAATGGACCAGGAGGGGCTTATACTATGAAAATATGGATGTAAAAAAGAAAGGTAGTTTCACTTTAGAATCACAGTCTGATAATATTGGCAACAAATGGATTATAATTTTGTTTTCACAAAAATTAATTGATATACTATTCTCAGCAGCACTTTGTCCTCATGCCTCTTTAACTTTCATTAATGAAGACTATAAGAAACAGCTTTATAAAGTCAATCAGGAAATGTACTATAAGAAAATTATTTTGCATATCTCCAAAACTCTTTGCTTCTTCAGAGTACTCCATTTAACATTTTGGTCAAGGATCTTTTAACTCATATATTTGTTTGGTTAGTTTTTGTTTTTGGTCATTTGTTGTGCCTAAAGCCATGAGTGGGGGTGCATATTTTACAACTACAATATAATGTAACCTCAGTGAGATAACAACTGGAGTAACTGTAGTCATCCATGCATTTCCTATGTCTAGAACAGGTTCTCAGTAAACACATTAGCAAACTTTACAGGACTATATGGCCTGAATATCTGCATTGTTACTTTTTCCTAACCTTGATTTTCTTTTCTTTCTCATTTTTTCTATACCTAATTATTTTATGTGTCCTTGATAGAATAATTAGTTCTATTTCAATAAAAATTCTGAAAATATATTTAATAAACATTTAACTAAATGAATTATCTGAATTGATATATATAGTGTTTGAAATTTTGTGAATGAGGCAATGCTAGGGAGAGCCCTAGCAAGAGACTTTCCGCATTCATCTTAAATCAAGTCAGCAGTCATCACAGAATGGGTTAAAGCAGCAATTTTCAAAGTGCCAATCAGGAAACTCTGGTGTCCCCAAAATCTTTCAAGGGATCTGTGAGATTAAATATTATTTAGGTGAATAGGCATTTACTATTTTCATTTTCAATAACTATTCTAACATTTTTTCCATTTTAATTTAAATATGATCAATATTGATAGATATAGCCATATAAACAAAAGCCCTTTGGGGGTCTTCAGAAGGTTTAAGACCACAAGTTTCTCAAAATCAAAGTGCGAGAAACAATGGGTTAAAAGAAGGAGCTCATGCCTCTATGTTGTACAAAAAGAAATAGTTTCCTTTTCATTATTCCATTGGTTCACTAATCATAGGAAAGACCCATGATGTCAATTAGGTACCACTGTGAAACTTTAAAAAAACACTTTATAAAATGAGAGGAATCTGAGTAATGGCTACCCAAATAAACAATTTATAGATCTAAGGACCCAGTCCCAAAGTATGTTTTCTTTTTTACTTCCATCCTACATCTACTTAAGTCCAAACCAGAATTATCCACTCTCAGTTATTGGCTCCTGAGAAATTAGGATCTCTCTCTGTCTTACATTCCTGACATATTCCATCAGTGACCCTTATATTTCTGATGCCACTGCCCAGAAGTCTTTTTATTAGGCTATTTTCGGAGGGAGGGTGGCCTTACTCTGGAATGGCAACTGTATTTCTCAAGTGCCAACTCTGACATATTAATGACAGCTGTCTGAAACATTGTTTGAGAAGGATTCTGAAGCTGTTTCCTGGCTTAGCAAGACAAATGCCATAATTGATTAGAGGTCTACCCTGGTTACAAGAAGGAAGAGTGTTAGCTTATGTGCTGTGTATTTGCTGACCCTGTGAAATCAATTGGAATTGCAATGGTCAAACAGATGTAGAGCAAGACCATAAATGCCTACTCCATGCAAAAATTACATAGAAATATAACTACTCTGATGTATAATAACGGGTATCAGCAATAATCGCTTCTTCATAAACAAACTCTATCTGCTTAAAATATAAGCATAAGTTTTATGATTCAAAAAGCAAATAAATACATAAGAATATAAGAATTGCCTTGAAAGTTTGTAATAACATAGCCTGTATATCTATGTATCTAAGTATCTGAAAACAATTCTAACTTTCACATTAACTAGGATAGATGCCAACTACCCTTGATTTTGCCTCTATTAGGAACTTGACCAGGCTTTCCTGCAGACACAATCTTCTCAGAATGGAATCCAGGCAGGTTAATTTTAGGGATGCCAATTGTGGCTCTTCACAAATTCCAGATGTCACTGCTGTGGCTATAGTGTGGCATCTGCTGAAAGTATTCCATTTCTTTACAACATATCATCTTACTGGCATAATTATTAATGCATACAGAAGAAGATGGGGAGGTGAAAGACAAGGAGAATAAGAAGGAGGAGGAAATTGTGAAAGCAGGAGGAGGACATGGAGAAAGAAGAAAGAAGATGAAGAAAAGAAAAGGTGCAAGAGATAAAGAAGAGGGATACAAGTCGCTTTTGGAGTAAGAGATAAAGAAGAAGGATACAAGTCACTTCTGGAGATTTGAGCCAGTCTGGGTTTTTCCTTGCTTGACAGGAAGCATAGATATAACTATATATTTCTTTAGAATGTGTTCTTGTGACTATTTGCTCTACAGTGACACACCACTGTTTAGCAGTGATACAAGCTGGCAATATATCCCTTTAAATCACATTCTGTTGATGAAATAGAAGAATTTTCAGCTCCTCTGAGAATGGAACCCAAGCACTGACAAGAACACTCACTTTTTCCTTTGTGAATTTGCCTTTTTGTCATTTTGCCTGAGAGCTATACTGTGAAGAAGTAGACACAAGAAAGCAAGAGATGCCTGGGGCTGATAAATCTGGCTCTAAATACAATATTGTGAAGAGATTGGAAAAAAAAAAAAAAAAACAGAGCCAGAAAGGACTCATAGAATTTGCTTTCTTGGGAACAAAAGAATATACTTAGCGCTTTAAAATAAATAAATATATTTGCAGCACAATGTTCACAAAAACATGGCTCTACAGTGGAATTCTGATAATATAATCACAAGTAACATTAATGAGAAATAAATGGGGCAGAAATATATATAAATGGAGAACTTTATAGTTTACAAAGCATTTATATGCATTTGACTTCATTTGTCAGACTACAAACATGATGTATAAGTGATAAAACAATACAAAGCAGAAATGATGCTAGTTATTGCTTTATTGCTGCAGGGCAAAGGTCACAGTGAGCAGAACCTTGCTCCCTACACCCCGACAAAAACTAAAAATATCAAAAGGGATGTTTAAACCTTGTTTTAAAGTGAGAAGAAAAAGAAATATATAGGAAAGCAGGAAACATTCTAAAACAAATGATTAAATGGATGGCTTTGTGGGATTTAGGTTAAGAAAATGATGATTATTAGGAATCAGTATGAGTTCCTTTAAGTCTTGAAAAATTACTCCCTGTAAAACTGATAGATTTGAATTCTATAATTCCACAAGCAAGGCAGCATTCTGTGATCTTCCCCTGGGACATAAAGAGAAATACGGTATTTAAGACAATCAAACTCTAAGTTATATATTAACTCTCTTCTATAAAATAAATACATCACACTGTTAAATGTTCTTTATATCCAAAAACTTTTAAATCTAGAATCCTAATGATTCAAAATCACCACCTTATCACAATATGTCCTTGATTTTTTATTAATCAATCTTGTTATTAATTGAGTAAAGATATAATCATGTTTATGAAATTTATAGATGATAGGTGATGCAGAAATAACAATGTCGAATATTAGATTTACATTTTGAAATGATCTCAAGTTGTTCAACTAATTGGAATAACTTGTACTTTGCAGTAATCTCAGGGCATAACAAAGACGGCCCCACTGCTGACCTCAAAAAGTATTGGTTGAAACAATGAATGAATAAATGAATGAATAGGTCAAAACTATACAAGGTAAAATTTATCAAATAAAATTAATTTTTTCAGCTACAGAATAGACTAAACCTGGTTTGATGGTAATTTAGATAAATACCAGACAGGTGCAGTTCATTACTGGTTCAATTTAGGCCAAGAGTCCAATGAACAAGGGTAAAATATCTAACAAAATTAATCTCACTGTCTCTTATGTGTTCCAGTCAGACTACATGTAAAATACAAAATTCCTTCTGGACATTACTTTTTAAAATTGACACTGGCAAACTAGAGTTCAACAACTTTATTCTGATTGGGCAGCCAGAATATTAAGAGGTCTGATAATCTTGTCAGGACATACAATTGAAGAATCTGGGATGCTTAACTTAAAAAAAGAAAACAGGTAGGAGGGACATGCTTCAGATATTTGGAGGGCTGTCATAGGAAAGATATATTACAGTCAGTCTGTTTATCACTTAAGGAAACCATATGGGAAACAGATCTTGCTTTAGCAGTACAAGGAAGAAATTTCTAAGAGTTACATCTGTCCAAAAACAGATTCATTTACCTTGCTAAAAACGGAACACTTCATCACCTTAAGGATCCAAGCAAAACTAAATAATCTGCCAGGGGCTTTGCAAAGAAATTATTCCTGTGTTAGGTAGAACACTAGCATAGATAACTTGAAGAGCCTTTCTGGGTTTAGTATTCTATTTTTCTATGGCCTTGGAGGGTCTTGTTGCCTCCATCTTCAACAGTATCATAACATTTCTTTTCATTAATCTATCTTCTTCCAATTTAATACCTGATGAGGTCTATCTTTGTTCTAAGCCCCCATTGTTCTTAGTTGCTAATGAGGTAGTCCTTCTGTGATAGTTAATTTTATGTGTCAGTTTGACTGGGCTAACGGATGCCGAGATACCTGGTAAAACATTATTTCTGGCTATGTCTGTGAAGGTGTTTACAGAAGAGACTAGTATCTGAATTGGTAGACTGAGTAAAAAAGATGCTCTCACACATTTCGATGGGCATCGTACCATCCATTGAGGGCCTGAATGGAATAAAGAGGCAGAGAACAGTGAATTTGCTTTCTGCTTGAGCTGGAACAGCCATCTTCTCCTCCTCTCAGACATCAGCACTCCTGGTTCACAGGCCTTCAAACTCAGACTGAATTACACCACCAGCTTCTATGGTTCTCCAGCTGTCAGATCCTGGGACTTCTCAGCCTCCATAATCACCTGAGCCAATTACTGTAATCTCTCTGTTACTCTGGAGAACCCTGACTGTTCTGTGAAAGGGCCACCCATATATACAAAGTTCCCCCAAATGCCAGAGGAGCTGAGAAATCAAAGAATGAGGTAGAAAAACCCAGTTTGTCAGTAACGGAGGTAACTTACAGATGGAAGTGTGGTCTTGGGCAGCGGCAAGACAGATAGATCTTTAAACCTGTTACCTCCCAACCCAGAGCTTATATACTACAGTGAAAGGGTATAAGTGTTCTCTATGCAAGACAATTAAAGGCAATCCTCCAGAACAGGCAACAAAGATATATATTTGTCACAGCCTGTAAAATGTGGGATAACATCAAGATTGACATGTTTTTTCTCCAGGGACAGTAAATAAAGTAGGAATCAGGAGGCATTCATGGGACTGAGGATACTCAAAAATCATTATAGCAGATTAGCATTTCAGGTGGAGTCACTTTTGTCTCCACACTAATACGGCTTCTTTATGATCCTACAATCTGACTTCTATTGCAACCATGGCAGGAAAAAAAGAAACAATCCCCTGTCAAAAGTCACACCCTGGCTGGGCACGATGGCTCACACCTGTAATCCCAGAACTTAAAGAGGCCAAGGTGGGAGGATCACTTGAGGCCAGGAGTTTGAAACCCACCTGGGCAACAGAGCAAGATCTCATCTCTATTTTTAAAAATAAATAAATAAATAAAGTAAAAGGCATAACCTTTTTGCTGTAATAGCCAGTGGTCCCGAATTATTTTCCTTTTCCTTGACTCTGTAGTTATTGTTAACTATCCTTCCTCTATAATTTTTTGCTTCTCTAATTACTTTCCTCTTTTTCAGTGGCCTTTTTCCTCTCCTTCCACTCATGAATCATAGTGTTTTCCTAAGGCACTAATACTTGCTATGTTTAGATTTTCACTACCATTTTTGATTATGGGATTAGAATAATTTTTAAATCTTTATTACAATAGGATAATGTCAGTGATACAATTAACACTATGTCTTCGTAATTTCCCTATGTGACAAACAGTGAATACTGATTTGTTTGACAATACCCAATTGTGGTTACTTAGTTTTATTTTCCTAGTTGACCTGGGGAAAGTATTTCAAAGTTTATAGTTGTATTTTCCTGACAGACAAGGAGAAAATGCTTCAAATTTTATTTTTTTAAGTTTATCGTGGAGGAACTTTACCAGATCACACTTGATAAACTATCAGGGTGGCCATCAATTCAAATTATACATGAGGCAATACTTTATTGCCCTTCATATTTTAAAGTGAGTCTAAGGATAGTGTCACAAATCATGTACAGAGCGCAGCTGAAGATACCATCAATCCTCCCCCATCATCTACATATCAAAAGTCAACTTAAGTTTGTAGACACAACCACAACTATTAGAATATTTTGTAGAGAATGGAAGTTCTATTTCCCAAGTCTACACAAAGCTTGCTCTTCAAAGGAATCTCTCATCTGTTATTAAATAGCCACTTGGGATTCTTACCATTATTCTAGGCATGCACTGTATTTATTAAAGCTCTACTTAATATCAGATATTAGCCAACACTGAAATATCCTCCACTCAAATGCTTATTACCCATTCAAAATAACTGAAAGTGTAGTTAGAGTATATGGTTGCCAGGTGGAGATATTTAAGTTATATGATCTCAGAGTCTGAACAAATTGTGCATCCCATCAATGGTCTAGACCAGAGCTGTACAATAAAACTTTCAGTGAAGATGAAGATGTTTTTCTAAACTATCCCATATGATAGCCATGAGGCACACATGACTACTGAGAATCTGAAATGTGCCTAGTGCAACTGAAGGACCACATTATCAATTTTATTTAATATTAATTAATTTACATTTAAATAGCTTCATACATCTATTGAGTACACATGGGATGAAACAAGCCTAGTCTCTAGAAAATATAACCATCAATTATTCTTATGGTTTCCTTTCTTAGGAATAAATGTACATGTTGGTAGCATTAACATAGTACTATTGTGCCAAAGTATACTGCTGCACCAAAACATTTACACTGACTTACTCATATAAAGGACATTCACAGAATACAACAGGTACTATGTACTAGTTGTCATGCTAAGTGCTGAAGAACTTTCAAGAGTTCCTTTAGGAGCTCAGAATATTGAGAGATGCAGTAAATAAGTTAATAAACTACAATATAAACTACAATTCTTGCTATTAAAGTCATCTAAATAAAGAATTGTGGAAACACAACATATAGAATAAGGTTTCAAGGTTTCATTGAAGACTTTTAAGCTGGGACACCATGAAGAAATATGTTACAAAATAATACGCAGGGATGAGGGTTGGGGGGCATGAGGAAGTGGACAGGCATTCTAGTAAAGACAGGGGGTCCTGAAAGGGCTTCGTGAGGCTAGGATACAGAAGACTATTCTCCATGTGTTGTGCAGCAGCAAAGATGTTGCCAGAAAGTAGGCTCGTCTGATTGTGAGAGTCTTATATTGGAAGCCAGAAGTTTGGCTGCCAAGTGGTCACATACTGCCCTAAACTTCCCCTACTGTTAGAATTTTTACACTTTTATTCTAAGTACTTATCTTTTTAATCTGCTTCATTAGATTTCTAAATGGTTACGGCCAGACCATATCTTCCTTATCCGCATTGTGCTCCATGGCATCTGATAGAGAATTAATAAATGTGTTTTAGGAATGAACGTTTCTGCTTGTTTTGAAGTTTGATTCTCTCTGGAACCACACTACCCACCATCTTCCAAACTACCTCTTTGACTTCTGGTGTTTTCCCTCTTGGTCCATAATCAGGTAGCCATTGTCATTTTCTAGCAGTACTTAGTGAAATGTTTTATGACTGAGTGACCTGTCTTTTAAATAAAGCTGGGGAATTTAATAGACAAACACGTTTATGGCATTGGATTTGAGTTGCCCACAGTAATGTACTTAGATGGAAAAGAAATTGAAATAGCTCCCCTTTACCAACTCTATCAATATATGATTAAAAGGAATATTTTTATTTTTATTTTAGTTTTTTTGTGGCTACATAGTAGGTGTATATATTTACGGAGTACATGAAATATTTTGATACAGGCATACAGCATGTAATTATCACATCAAGGTAAATGTAACATCCCTTACCTCAAGCATTTCCTTCGTGTTACAATCCATTTGTACTTTGTTTTTTAAAATGTACAATTGAATTATTACTGACTATGCTTCCAGAAAGGTGTCCCGATCCAGACTCCAAGAGGTGGTTTTTGGATTTTGCACAACAAAAAATTGAAAGCAAATCCATAAAGTGAAGCAAGTTTATTAAGCAAAGAAATGAAAGAATGGCTATTCCATAGGCAGAGCAACGGCCTGAGCTGCTGGCCTAAAGATACCTACAGTTATTTCTTGATTACATGCTAAACAAGGTGTAGATTATTCACAAGTTTTCCAAGGAAAGGTGTGGGCAATTCCCAGCGCTGAGGGTTCCTCCCCTTTTTAGACCCATATAAGGTAACTTCCATATGTTGCCATGGCATCTGTGCACTGTCATGACACTGGTGGGAGTGTCTTTTAAGATGCTAATGAGTTATAATTAGCATATAACGAGCAGTGAAGATGACCAGAGGTCACTCTCTTCACCATCTTGGTTTTTGGTGGATACACCAAAAAATAAATAAATAAATAAATAAAAAGGTGGATACCTGTTTTATCAGCAAGGTCTTTATGACCTGTATTTTCTCCCTGCGGACCTCCTATCTCACCCTGTGACTAAGAATGCCTAACCTCCTGGGAATGCAGCCCAGTAGGTTTCAGTCTTATTTTACCCAGCCCCTCAAGGTGGAGTTGCTCTTGTTCAAACGCCTCTGACAACTACAGTCACGCTGTTGTGCTATCAAATAGTTGAAACTATTCTTTCTAACTGGAACAATATTTTTTAAATAGTAAAGAGTAAGACATATGAACTCCAAATATCTGAGCCAGGTCCCAATCAACTCAGAAAGTTTATTTACATTTTAGGGAGACATGGGACAGCAATCAATACATGTAAGATAAACATTGGTTTGAGCTGGAAAGTCAGGAGGACTCCAAGTGGGGAGGAGGGTTCCATGTCATAGGTAGGTAAGAGACAGTTGCATTCTCTGATGAGCCTTTCCAAAGGAGGAAATAAGACTTGCATTTATCTTAGTGAGCAGAAGGGTGACTTTGAATAGAATGGGAGGCCCATTTGCCCTAAGCAGTTCCCAGTTTGACTTTTCCCTTTAGCTTAGTGATTTTGGAGTCCCAAGATTTTCCATTCACAGATATAAAAGAGAAAGGTACACCTGAGTAAATATCTACTCAACAAGGAAGCAGGATACATGTTCTCTTTGCTTCCCCTGTTTCCTTGATAGCCATGCGCGCTTATGTTTATATTCCTCATTGTTTGATGAAGCTAATCATCAAAATAAGAACTAGGAAAGACTCTAGAACTCCACAGGAAAGCAATTATACAGCCTTTATGACATGCGAATTTATTCACTCTGCAAAAAAAAAGTAATTACTTTCTGTAGTGTCTCCCATGTATCTCCCAAAAGGCACACGTCTGGGTGCATGTAAAAATTAACACGAAAGCCTATACAAAAAGGAATTCTTAAGAGTTAACAGCTAGAGAACAGAGGTGCCAGTCTTTGCCCAGGCTTATCCCTCCGCACCCTCCCCCAAAACAAATGGCGGACAGAAGAAAAAAAACATAGTAGTTACTACAACTATTACTCTACGGAAATATTAGGGGTAGTGAAAACAAACTTCTGACACTGAACTTTACTGAGCCCTGCATCCTGCCCACGACCCCCTCAGCCACCCACCTAGCTGCGCACCACCCACCTAACCGCGGCGGCCCCACCAGCCGGGAAGAATCCCCAGCGCCGCGACAGCACCAAGGCACTTCGGCGCGCCTCCGCACCTCGGGCGGCGCAAACGTTTGGTGTGTCTGCGTCTGGGGCGGAGCCTCTTGTCCCTCTGCGCGGCCCGTTCCGCCTTTCTTTTCCTCCCACCGCCTGTCGGCTGACGTGTCTGCAGTTCCTCCGCGTCTACTGCGAGTCAGGCCGTGATGGCGGACGCCTGGGAAGAGATTAGGCGGTTGGCGGCCGACTTCCAGCGGGCGCAGTTCGCCGAGGCCACGCAGAGGTGCCTGACCCTCCCTCTCTTTTGTGGAGCCCAAATTAGGCCGTGGGCTGACACGCCTGTATCTGGGACTTTAGACCCGCGGCCCTGCATCCCGGATCTTCTCACTGCTTGTCACCATTCCCTCCTCCTCCCTCCGCCCCGAGCCTGGATCGCAGTTCTAAGTCCAACGCTCGGCGAGCAAGTCCGCAGCCTAGGACGCCCTGGAGCCCCCCAGCCTCAGCGAGACGCTGGCGCGCCCCGCCCCACCATGGACGGGGCAGGTGATTTCGAGCTGCCTTTATTGAGAGTTCCTCTGACCCTCCCTCACCCACCAGCCATCAAATCACTGTGACATCTTGGCTGTTATACACTTCCTGATCTAGAATGAGCTCCAAAGAAGAGGCTAATTCCTCCCCTCCCCGCCCCGCCCCGCCCCCCGACCCCAGTACAGTAGTTGGCAAATAGTATGTTGACCCTTAAAACTTTTTGCCTTTTTATCTCTCGTAACAGACCTAGGGCTAGACCCATGACCCCATCTGTCATTCAGGTCACTGACATTTTCTACCAGCCCACTAACCTTTGGAGGATGTGTCCAGAGCAGCCTAACTCTGCTTTTTTAAAATAACGCTAATAGAAGCCTTTCTATTCTTTGACCACTTCCTACCTGCGATGTTTTATTTTGAGCCGGAAGACAGCAATCGCCTTATGCTGTATTTTCTACCACTGATAGCAAACTCGTAACTGCATGGGTAACTTAACAGTAGCAGTTATGATTTCATTAGGCCACATCCCCTGCCTGCTTGTAGACCATGTGTGTAAGTGAGGCAATTATGCACTTAATTTAAAAGAAAATTCTGATTAAACTGGAAATTAAAGTAGGGCATTCTTTTTGTTTTTTCTTTTTTCTTTTTTCCTACCTCAGCAAATGTCTTCAATTTTCTATTCAGATTTGAAGATTGGAAGCAGGCCTGTAAGAGACAACAGACTTGAAATTTGTGATAGGATGATGTGTACCAATTAAATAAATGATTTAAGCATATGTAAACCTACTTACTCTGAAAGTTTTTTTTTTAACATTGAATCAGTTAGTAAAAAACATAGATTTTGTGATGTAGAAATTAGTGACTACACAAACTTTTTAAAAGCCTGTGTTAGTTTTGAGCACCAGTGTATCAAGTGGACTTTTGAAACTTAACTGTTTTTCTTTCCCTCAGGTTGTCCGAGCGAAACTGCATTGAGATTGTTAATAAGTTGATTGCTCAGAAACAGCTAGAAGTAGTTCATACACTCGATGGAAAGGAATATATTACTCCAGCCCAAATTAGTAAGGAAATGAGAGATGAGCTACATCTCCGAGGTGGTAGGTAATTCTTTAGTGGTTTTTTTTTTCTTGAATTTTTGGAAGGGGCAAAACAAAAACCTGTAAACATGTCATTGCATACTAAATTATAGATTATAAGATATCCTTTTCAATTGTTGATAATCAGGCTTAATATTTTGGGGGTTCATGTAAACATGGTCATATAATTTAAATGAACTCAAATGTTATCACTTAACAAAATAGTTTATCATTTTGAGTTATGTGTACTATATGTGAATTGTTTCTTTTTACAATTCCTTAATTTATTACATGACTCAGGAAAGGGTATTCAGCTGCCTGTTATCAGGTGGTAATTGTGAAGGGGGACAGTATCTTACAGGATTATAGGTTTTTGAAAATCAAGGCTGTATTTCTTTTTAAGGCTTACTTATACTTACAAATTAGATAACTCAATCCAGTGTGGTACTACACCAATCATATTGTATGAAATACTATTAAAAGCACACACAAAGTTAGTTTCCTTTGTCTTCTTAAAATTTGAACAGAGTACCAGGCATATTTGAATACTATTTGATTAAAATAGAATTAACTATGAAAGCATCTCTTCATATTATCAGAGGGTAACATTGGTCTTTGTTTTTTGTTTTTTTTTTTATCAATTTTCTTTCACAGTCCCTTTAAAATATGAGTTATAATTTGAAATTCTTAACAGATATTCTTATGCTGATATGTAGAAACCTAACGTTTAGTATCAAATAATTGAAAAACGTTCATCTTAATTTAGCTGTCAATATCTCTTTGATCACAGTAGATAAATTCTGAGTTGTGAAGAGAAATGAATATATCCATAGATATAGCCAATTTGTGTGCCAGTTGGTGCTCATAATTGGCCTGATGTTATTTAAAAAAAAAAAAAATTTTGGAAAGTAAATTATTGCTTGTGGCTTCGGCCATGAAGACTTACTCAGCCATCAGCTAATGGTGTGTGTTTGAAGACATTAATTATTCTGGCTTTCTGTTCTATGCAGAAGGACTTTGACCAGAACTTAAATGTTAGAATTTATAGCTTTGGGTTGGTGTGTACTCATATGTCATTTAAAATAAATGGATGTCTTTTCTTCAAAGGTCGAGTAAACATTGTTGATCTACAACAGGTAAGTTTTAAATTTATAAAATTTTTGCTTTAATTTCTCAATTTTTTGATACTGTGAATTTGTTCAAGTATTCACTAATGCTGGTATCATATTTTGTATAGTGTTTGTAAAGAAATAGTTATGTAAGTCTCACTGATACACTGAATTGATTTAATAAGTTCTGATACATTGAAATGATTTAATAAATTTTGATTTATTGAAATTATTTAATAAGTTGGCCTTATTAAAGAGTTGGCCAACTCTTCCCCAGTTGGCTTTCTTATTATTAATTTTTTACCAAATGAAGTCATAGTTATCATCTTATGTAAGTTTATGTAATTTTGGGAGAAAAATCACCAGTTTCAGGTTTATATGTTTTTAGTATATGAAACTAATAGAGAAATATTTTTAAAAGCAGAAGCTACTTTCAAAAAATACAAATATATATGTCATTACCAAGGTACACTATAAACAAGAAGCCAGAAAATTTTCTGTAAAATGCTGTCTGTTATATAAATATGTAATTTACTGCTTTATATAAACTTACTAGCAAGTGACAGTGTAATTCTTTAGAACTAAAAATAAATAAGCAATGCACCTCTAATTTTTTATTTGGCCAATGCTTTTTGTATTATTTCAGATTGATTCAAAATTTAAGAATAAGCAATTTCTTTCTTTTTCTTTCTTTTTTTTTTTTTTTTTTTGAGATGGGGGTCTCCCTGTGTTGCCCAGGCTGGTCTCAAACTCTTGAACTGAAGGGATCCTCCCGCCTCATCCTCCCAAAGTGCTGGGATCTAGGCATGAGTCACCATGCCTGGCCAGCAATTTCTTTAAAAATATAGTTCTAAGTGTATATTGTCAAACTTAAGAAACAATGCAAACTTATCACTAATAGAATTTGTGTTTATTTTCCAGGTAATTAATGTGGACCTGATTCATATTGAAAATAGAATTGGTGACATTATTAAATCAGAAAAACATGTTCAGTTAGTGTTGGGACAACTGATAGATGAGTAAGTATAATAAAGTACAAATTTAGGAGCACTTCGTTGATTTTCTTTCTTTTTTTTTTAATAGTGTTTAAATTTAGGCCAATTATGGCCAGTTAGACATTTCATTTAGAACTCTTACAGTGCTAATTTTCATGGTAAGGTTTATTTCACTTTAAGAGTAAGTGCTTAAGCCACATGTGGTGGCATGTACCTGTAATCCCAGCTACTCAGAAGGCGGAGGCTGGAGGATTACTTGACCAGGAATTTGAGACCAGCCTACGTAACAGCAAAGATCATGTCTCAAATTAAAAAAAAAAAAAAAAAAAATTAGTGTTATTGTATGGAATACTTAGAAATAATATAGACTTCTATGTTTTTCTTAAGAAGAAAATGTAAAACATAACTTTTACATTCTTTCCCATGTAATCTTAACTCTGAAAGCAAATTTGTTCCAAAAATGTTAATGGAAATCGAATACAAATCTCCACTTAAAAAAATCCCAGCATGCCAACCTGGCAACATGGCAAAACCCCATTTCACTAATTAAGTTTACTAATTAAAAAATTAGCCAGATGTGATGACTCGCACCTATAGTCCCAGCTACTCAGGAGGCCGAGGTAGGAGGATTGCTTGAGCCCAGGAGGTCAAGGCCGCTGTAAGCCATAATCATGCCATAGCACTCCAACCTGGGTGACAGAGTGAGACCTTGATGCCAAAAAAAAAAGAAAAAAAATTTATTGTTTGATTAACCTTACATTTAGCTACACTAATGAGAAAAAAATATTTTTTAAAATATGAGTGATGAGTGGTGTTCATGTACACACACATTTCATTACTTTTGGGGCATACTTCATTTCAACGGAAATTAAACATAAAACGAGTCAACAGAAAAAAATTCCTAATTCTTTTTTCTATTCTTTTCTTTTTTTCACTATTAGGAATTACTTGGATCGGTTGGCAGAAGAGGTAAATGATAAATTGCAAGAAAGTGGTCAGGTCACCATATCAGAACTGTGTAAAACCTATGATCTTCCTGGAAACTTTCTGACACAGGTATGTATTTTTTTTCCTAATAATACAATATATCTTTTTACCAAAGGATTTTAAACAAAGACTTTGAATGGAAGGGGAAAAAAACGAGACTTCCTTACCATCAGTTGATTTATTGCGGGTGTCTGACTTGATATATGTTGTAGCAGTATATTTGTGGGGTGCTTCTTGTACATTAATGGTTCTGAGGAGACACTTTAAAAATGATTGTAATCTTCCTGAACCGAGAGACATCCTAAAACTAATTTATAGACTAAGCTCTAGGGCTGCTTTGATGCAATTAGCAATTGTATAATAAGTGCATGGATTTATTTAATGCTTTTGATACCAGCTATATAGAAACTGTAACCAGACAATTAAATTTCTGATTGCCCAGTTAAATTTCAAGAAATAATTGATAGAGATAATAATTTATAGGGGGTACTACTGGCATCTTGTGAGTAAAGGTTAGGGATGCTGCTAAACATCCTACAATGTACAGGACATCCCCCCAACAAAGAGTTTTTTTGTTCCAAATGTCAGTAGTGCCAACATCTTTTGATTTCACCATTTATCCTCTTCTAAACTGTCAGAATGATGGGAAGAAGAACCAAGGAATCTGACATTCTCTTAACTTTAGGTATTTGTGTCAGTACTCAAATATCTTATGTGTAATAACAATGCTGCCTGAAAACATAGGCTATTTTCTTGTTTACTTTTCTGTTTTTTTTGTTTGTTTTTTTAGAATCATAGAAATTCATTTGGTAGAGCGGAAAGGACATAAGCTTTTGAGATTTTTAAAAGACCTTGATTTGAATACTGTCTGTACCACTTCTTATTTGACATTAGGAAAATCATTTCATCTCTTTTATGCTTCACATTACGTATCTGTAAAACAGGAAATACTGTCTTTTTTTTATAGGCTTCATTGAAATCTAGTGAAATATCTAACACAATGGAGAAACTAAATAATGCTAGTCCTGTTTTATATTTACTGAAACAAGGGAAAATCCAAATCTCTCTTTAGGTATCTATCACTTTGAGAAATTCTAACTTGCAAAATTTGCCAAACCATAATTGCATGAGATTAATTTATAATACAAGCAGATTTACTTGCTCATATTAAGAAAATGAGCTTCCCTAACTCCATTTAAAATACCATTTATAGTATAGATCTGTTTTATATAGTATTTCAGGAGCTGAAGTTCTATTTTACATGAGCAAACATACGTTAATCACAGGACAAAAAATGTATTTTTAAAATACTTCTTTAAAGTATCCAGCTCAAATCCAAATGATTTCTTATAAAACTGTTTCTGAATACATTTTAGTAACGTATCTAGTTTTTAATATTTTTCAGTTCCATTCTGAATATAGCAGTATTCTAAAAGCTCATTAAGTTGTTTGAAAAACATTTTTCTATATCATAAAAATTTGAACTGAGCTGACTTGAGTAGATTTAACTTAGAATGTGAAATATGTCCAAACTTATTTCTGATGTACCTGATGCCAGTCGTAGTATAGCTGTGGAGAAAATTCTGCTGAACTTGAAAGAAGGTTACCAAGAAATCAGATCATCTGCCATAGATCTTCTGGACAGGCATAAATTTGCATTAGAGAGAATAACTTTTGAGGTCTTACATTTCCCTATGCTGCAGAATCTGGAATAACACTTATACTTCTGTTAGTATTAGAAGCTCCAGAAAGGGTCTTCTCCAAGACCCATTTGTATGTCTTGGCTCTCTGTATATTGGAGGCTGCCCATATCTAGAAACCATCATATCAAATCATCATCATATTGATAGTCATTTTTATTTTATATTAGAAATAGCCATCATTAACAAGAGCTAATACGACAGCTCAACCTTTTAACATGTAAGCAAGCAATTTGACTCATTTCTTGGCTCTGCTATGAGATAGTGAACTTTTCTAGATACTGAATCTTTAGTTGATATATCTTATAATTTATGCTTGTTGAAATTTCTCGGTCACATGATTGATACATCAGCATGCAGCATGACTTGAGTATAACTATGCAAATGCATATGTGTAATTATTTTCTTTTAAATTAATAAAAATTTACATCTTTACCCACAGGCACTAACTCAGCGACTTGGTAGAATTATCAGTGGACATATTGATCTTGATAATAGAGGAGTAATTTTTACAGAAGCTTTTGTAGCTCGACATAAAGCACGTATCCGTGGACTATTCAGTGCCATTACCCGGTAAGTATATTTTAAAGAATATATATTTTCACATTTCTTTGATCATAGTTTGCATTTTTTTCCCAGCAGCTGAATCTTTTTCTTTGTTTTAATAAAGTCTCATTTAGGACCCCAGTTTATTAAACAGATTAAAGGGCAGTTTTTGTAAAATAGAAATTGAGATTCCAGAGTTCTAGAATGCAGCCTTTCTCTCCAGTCCGCATCTCCTTCCTCTCCCTACCTTCACCACCCTTGTGACCCCATATACACTTCGGCAGAATGCAGTTTAAAAACTGCTGCCCAGATCAGTATATAAGTGTCACCCTTGAATCATGGAAAGAACATGCAATTTAAAGTCAGAAGAATTTGGTTCATAGCTTTATCACAGAATAGGCACATGACCTTGAGCAGATAAGTCAGTCACCTAACTTCTTTGGGCATCATATGGGGCTAGAGAATTTTATAACATTTTTTACTTTATAGCATTCTATAATTGTAATGAATAACAATGTTACTTTCAAAGTTACTGACTTTTCTAAAATAAAAATTTCTGAAATATTTGAATCTGTGTAACAGACTCCAGCATAGAATTCAGAAAATCTATATTCTTAATTATCTCCTCTGTCCTGTGTCATCAACTTCATCTCAGTGGCTATATGCCCTACCAGCATTTAAGTATGTCCAAAAGTCTCCCATTTTAAAACAAATCTCTCTGAACCCCTTTATTCTATATCATCTATCATGCTGTTTGTTCCCTCCCTTAAAGTGAACCTTCTGGATAGTTGAAATCTACATTCAGTGTCTCAGTTACCTTCTGTCACTTCTTAACCCACCTATCTAGCTTCTACTACATATATAGCACTCATGTCTCAATATCTGTAAGTCTAATGGATACTTTCTGTTTATTTGGCTTTACAGCAGCATTTAAGTCCAGTTACAACTTCCTTCTTGAAATATTCTCTTTTTTTTAAACATAACACTTTAAATTTCTTCTTATCTCTTTTGGCTGCATCTTCTAAGTTACCTTCTCTAGCTCTTTCTTTCACAATCCTTTAAAGTGTTGTTTCACGCCATCTTTTCTTCCCAGTTCTGTGCTGTCATCTTAGGTGATTTCACATGGCAGCCACAGTGATTTCTCTTTTTGTCATTCAACCAATCAACAAGCATTTGTTGAGCACCTAATGCATGTAAGGCACTAGGGTACAAAAGGGAGAAGGTTAGAAGGAGAGGTTGTATTCTAATGAAATGATTTCCTCCCTCCCTTCCTCTGTGCAGGAGAACTATTTTTTCTGACCAGTTTGAGAGGGAGTTGCTGACATGATGTTCTGTCACCACAGATACTACAATCTGTATTTCCTATGGAAAGGGGCATCATCCTATATAGCTATAATATAGTCATCAAAAACAGCAAACTAACATTGATTGATTACTACCATCTAGTCCTTGGATCCCCTTTATATTTTACTCATTATTGTAATAGTGTTCTTTGTAGAAAAAGGATCCAATTCAGGATCACAGATTGCATTTAATTGATATGAGTCCTTAGTCACTTTCAATCTGGAATACTTACTTGATTTTTCCTTGACATTCATGACCTTGACACTTTTGAAGATCACAGGCCGATTATTTTATAGAATGTTCATTGTTGTTTGTCTGCTATTTATTGGATTATAATCTGCTATCATTATTTACATGTTCATACTGGCCCTGATGTAGCTAGTGGTAGCGCCTGCAGGTTGGCTTTTTACATGCCCCCATCATTCTTGAAACTTTCTTTTCTTTCTGGCTTAAGATGTTCCAGGCTTAGTTCACACTTTCCCTGTCCCAAGCCTCCAATCAGCCATTTCTCCAGAGATCTCTGCTTTCTTTTAGTAGAGTATGGGATTTAGAAACCAAGATCCAGATACTACATTACTTACCACTATTGGGTTCTCACTGCTCCCAGGCCCTCTCAGAGTAGACAAGCTAGCACAGGGCCCCCAGTCCCCAGGCTGCCAACCAGTACCAGTCTGTAGCCTATTAGGAACCAGGCTGTGCAACAGGCGAGAGTGGGCAAGCCAGCATTACCGCCTGAGCTGCTCTTCCTGTCAGATCAGTGGCGGCATTAGATTCTCATAGAAGCGTGAACCCTATTGTAAAATGTGCGTGCAAGGGATGTTGGGTGCATGCTCCTTATGAGAACCGAATGCCTGATGATCTGAGGTGGAACAGTTTTATCCTGAAACCATCCCCCACAACCTGGGTCCATGCAAAATTTGTCTTCCATGAAACCAGTCCTTGGTGCCAAAAAGGTTGGGGACCACTGAACTAGAAGTTACACATACACATGTACATACACCTCTCTATACATCTGTATTTCTATATCTTTATCTATGTGTATTGGAAACTGTGAGTTTGTGCTGATACTTCCAATTCTAGTCCAATACTGTAAGTTTCATTTCATTCTAGTTTCCTTATTTTCCATGTTTGTAGCTTTCTTCACTGACTAGGAAAAATCTAACTCCTATTATCCTTAATGTATTTAGTTACTTGATTAATTCCCCTTATGTGACTGGTTTCCCATTGCTACTGCAGCTCCCTTTCTCATGTGGGTGTTCTCTTTACTCCATGTAGGCTCTGACAGCCTGCACCAGATCACCCTCCTAACACAAGAAATGGATGGTTGTTTCTGGGGAGAGAAACTGGGTAGCTGGGTGATAGGAATGGAGAGCGATTCTTCAGTTTTATAACTTTTTTGTACCCTGTTCATTACGTTGTCAAAAACTAAAAACTAGAAATATTTTTGTTCCTGTTTATAAAAATTTACCTTTTTTCTTTGACTAATTATTGTGGTGATGGTAATTTTCATCAAAATCAGCTGTTTTTCTCATTCATAGTAGTCCTGAGTTTCACTATATGGAGGTACCATCAAATAATGAGAGGAAAATAAGTTTTGAGCCTCAAAAGATGTTGCTAGGTTGTGTGGCTTCTAGATAGTACCATTTAAGGCACCATATCTTCATATTTGTCTCTTAAAAATAAGGAACCATCCCACTTCTCTAGTCTAACTTCAGAGGAGACACCTGCATCTCAGACTTTTAAAAAGTTTATATTTCTTGTTTTTATGGATATTTCTTGTTATTATGGATAGCCAGAGGGAAGCACAGGAAGCAGTTAGTGAGAAGAACGATATATGTAGGTATACTAAATACGTTGTATTCCAAATTGAAATAAAAACTCAGCTAGAGTTTCATCATACAAAAAAGCTAGAAATTTTGCACAACTCAATTCATTGTTTATTGAACACCCACAATAAGTTAGGTACCTAGACATTTTAAGATGAAGTCCTTCAAGGAGCTTTCTACATTTTTGTAAGGATGTGTTTGGGTTGAAGGGAACAAAAGATAAAAAAACATGAGAGGTTGTAATAATTATAAGGTAAACAGAGGAGAGCAAAATTCACAGAGGACCTAGACTTTGTTGGTTTGGAGGTTTGCTGTGGTTTGGATGTGGTTTGTACCCACTAAACCTTATGTTGCAGTTTGATCACCAATGTGGCAGAATTGGGAGGTAGGGCCTAGTAAGTGTTTGGGTCACAGGAGTGGATCTCTCATGAATAGATTAATGCCCTCCCACCAGGTGAGTGAATTCTTGTTCTCAGGGGAATGCATTAGTTCTCTAGAGAGTATATTGTTTAAAGGAGTATGGCTTCCTTGGTTTTTCCCCTTTGTTTTCTCTTTCACTATGTAAATTGGAACAGCTTGAAACCCTCAAAAAATGTAGCTGCTCAATCTTGAACTTTCTAGCCACCAGAATCATGAGCCAAATAAACCTTTTCTCTTTGTAAATTACCCAGCCTCAAGGCTTTTGTTATAGCAATACTAAACTGACTAAAGCCCCTGCCGTGCTTCCAGATACTATAGCTAAATATTTTGAGTAAAACAATTTAATAAAAAGCAAATTGATCCTAAGAATTGGGTAAAAATAATAATTTACTCAAAAACACAGTTTTAAATAGTTAATTCATTTTCATACAACTGTTTCTGCTTTCATAAGTTTGAAGTAGAAAATATTTACATTATCCTAAATCATCAACAATGGAGGATTGAAATGTTAGAATTACTTAAGTCGTTTTGTTATATGCATTAAAAATGAAAACGGATCAACCTTAACTAGAAAGAACAGGCATACTGGCTTAAAATGAATAGAAAAAAAAATTGTAATCAGAATAAAAAGTCTAGATTATTTTCTTGTATCCTTTACTTTAAAAAAAAAAAACTATAGGTATTATAAATGAGATACAGTCATAGGGGTCCACCCCAAAGAAATGAAAGCATTCATCCATACAAAGTCAAAAACATAAATGTTCATAGGAGCATTATCCACAATAGCCACAAACTGGAAATAGTTCACCCGTCTGTCAGCTGATGAGTATATAAACAAAATGTGGTATATTCATACAAGGGAATGCTGTTCATCAATAAGAAGGAATGAACTACTGATGTATGCTTCATCATGGATGAATCTCAAAAACACAGAAAGGAGAGCACATATTAATTCCATTTATGTTAATGGCTAGAAAGGCAAATTTATAGAGGCAGAAAACAGATAATTGTCTAGATTTAGTAGTGGCAGCAGGAATTAACTGCAGATAGCTATCAGATAACTTTTTGGCTGATGAAAACATTATAAACTGGATTGTAGCGATGGTTGCACAACTCTGTAAATGTGTTAAGATCATTGAATTGTACATTTACTGTGGGGTAGATTTCATGTAATTTAAATTATACCTTATTGCAATAAAACTGGTTAACAAAAGAAATGCATAGTCAGTGCAGAAAATAGAAAATACTCAAAAGCAAAAAAAAAAAAAAAAAATTTAAAATGGATCCCTCTCAGTCAGTCACCCTAATCTAGCCTCATATCATTCCAAACATTTTCAGTGCACATGTGATCTCATTTTTCTTCGAAAATAGAACCATATGACATCCACTTGAATATTCCCAAGTAAGGAACGAGCCTCCCAGACAGAAAAAACATTGAAGAAAAACCTAAAGACTAAGGCAAATAGTTACGTATCATGGAAATCTGAGAATTTAGAGGAATGGGAATGTAAACTGATCCTTGATTGCAAGTACAGGTTGATGTCCCTGATATTTCAGTAACAACATTCCAATTAAGGATTTAAAATTTGGTGTAATTTTTGACTTTATTTTTAATTTTAAGTATTTAAGTATTTTTCTTAAATTCTAATTATCCTATTTTTTAAGTTCGTTAATCTATAACACTATAATGAGTAAGAAGTTTTTTTTTTTTTTTTTAACTTTCCATAAAGACCTACAGCTGTGAATTCTTTGATTTCAAAATATGGATTTCAGGAGCAGCTTCTTTACTGTGAGTTTGGTTTAAATTATATTTACTTAATTAGCTGCTGAATAGGCTATTAATGTAAAACTAACTTTAATGCTTTTTCCTCTTTGTTAATGTAACTAAAATATTTCCTGGTTTAAAAAAGTTTCTGTATCGAGTTTTATATATGTAACTATCTGTGATACTCACCACACATTTAATATTGGTTAGCCCTAGAGCACTATAATGAAAAAAAGTAAGCATTTATAATGAAAATATATGTCTCACACACTCTATTATACATGTACATATAGATATTTAAAATTGTAAGATTAAGAATAGTTTTTACTTTGTTTCTTATGATTTTGCTACATTATCTAATATGAAAGTAAATCGTGTTTCACTAACAATTGTTACCAAGAGTTGATAGCAATAAAAGTACATTCTTATCATTGAAACAACATATTATCTCGAAAATAATCTTTGTTCATTATCTTTGTTGTTTGTGAAGCTCTTGGGAGGTTTTGAGGGTTTTTAATGCTTTGCTGAAATAATTTTTAAAAGCAATGATTTTGTCTTTCAACTCAGATTATCTGTGCAAATGTAAGAACTAAAATGAAAAATGGAAAAGAAATATCAAGTATTGAACCAAAAATTAATTTTCACTGTCTGTTCAGAATATGAACTTAAAAATTTTTGTTTGACTGATTTAAAATTAAACTGAATTTTTTGGAATCTATGTAATTAGGGGTTGGTGTAATTTCATTACAATGTAAAGTTCTTCACATAACAGTGACTTCACAACTTTGGTCAGAATTTAGAATGGATTTACATTGTACAGTCATGAAATTGAGGATTGTATGTTGTAGTCTATTGAGAAATCTGGACTTTTTTGATGTATTCTAATTTACTCAGCATTGCAATTTTAAAATTCATGCACAAACTAATTTTTATTTCTGTTACAGACTAATTTTCATTAGCCTTTCTTTTTGCCAATCATCTTTTGAATGTGCTTGCTGATTCACTTAGAAATAGCTCCCTTCCATCTGCTTTTTCCTTTTTAGAGGATTTTAGTTTCTAAAACAAAATGTTAAATGTTATGGTTTAAATAAAAATATAAATTTGGTATTAATGGCAGCACCTTCCACTTCGTGGTGGTGGTGATGGTAGTGATACTTAGTTAATAATTATTATTGAGTCTTTATTACCTGCCAGCTACCGTTCCAAGCAATTTACTTGAATACAACAATTCTGTAAGATGATACTGTTATTATCCCCATTTCACAGATACGAAAATGGAGAAATAAGGACAGTGACTTGTCTAGTGTTTCATAGCTAGTGGGTGGCAGAGTTGAGGTTTAGACTTAGTCTGATTCCAGAATTGATCCTCTTAACCAAGGCATTATACTGTTCTTTTAGGTGGGGCTGAAATGTCTTACTTCAATGTAAACAGTGGAAATGTAATAACTCTTTAAAATGCTCATAGTTTTATTTCACACTGCTGGTGCTAATATAGTCTAGGTGTCTTGATTTTTTTAATATTAAAAAATGGAACTTGTTAACACTAATAATTGTGTATTACCTGTTCTTCAAGTGTTTTATCATCTGTTTTTAGTGAATCATGAAATAGATAATGGCATGCTATGTTTTTCCCAAAATTACTCAAACTAAAAATTTCAGGTTAATATTAACTAGTTTGAGTTACAAGTTCAACACCTTTAGCTAGTTGCCAAAATGCAAAATTTCCCTGAATTTATAATCTGAATATTGTCATAAATGGCAGGAAAATTTTGTCTAAAATATACTACCTTTATTTTTGCTATTTAAACTTCAGGTTGGTTTTTTAAAGGTTAAGAATAAGTAAATTATGACATAATAAAGTATTTTACTTTTTAAGATTTATACCTGCTCTGATTTATTTGTATTCATGTGGTTTTGTTTTAAGCTGTGCTTGAGGAACTTGTTAATAGCGGACGCTTACGAGGCACTGTGGTTGGTGGGAGACAGGATAAAGCTGTGTTTGTCCCTGACATCTACTCCAGGACACAGAGTACTTGGGTGGATTCCTTTTTCAGGCAGAATGGCTATCTAGGTAACTTTCTTATTTCTTTAAAACTAAAATTTCTTTTTAACACTAAACTCATTCTTCAAAAGTATTATACTAACCCTAGAGTTCTCCTTTGATCTGTGGGTTATATTAAAAATAATAATAAATAAAAATTTTAAAATGGGAACCCTAGAGTCTACATATACTGTCCTGTATGATCAGAAGATTATAATGGTTCCCTTCGAGTATAAAGTAATCACACTGTGAGTTTCTATGGGTCTTGGAACTGAGTTTAGTTCTATAGTTACTGAACAATTATAAGGTAAAAAGGCTAAAAGCTGGTACTAATTGCTGCCAATCTTCCAGTTACATTTATTAAGATGGCACTATAAACTTAAAAGTATTTTTTAATTCATATAAGTAATTATATCTTACATTTTGTGAAGTTGCCCAGTTTTTCAGATATATCATCTTAGAAATATTTTGTTGACTATCAGATTTACAATGGGTATTTTTATTGGTTACCTAATACTTTGGAAACATTGAAATTATTCTAAATTCTGTGTCTGAAGTTCTACTGTCATTTGGATAAATTGGACTGAATTTAGTTATTTAAACAATTAGCATATATATAAGATATATATACATATATATATAGCTTAGTTTAATCAATTTTATAATCCAAGTCAAACTGCATAACAGATTCCTTCCTCAGTAATAAACCTGTATGTCCTTAGTATATAAACAATTTAAACGTATGGTATAAAATACTGGGTTTTTCTTATGTTTTCTTGACTTCCTAAAATGTACTTTTCAGTTTCTTCAATTATAATCATGGATTAGAACTTTATTATAACTAGTTTTCTTAACCATGATTATTTGGGGTGGAGTTAGAGGAGTTAAGAAGGTAGATATCTCTAATAACTTTATTGGCTGTAACTTTTAAGTCTTTATTTTTCACTTTTGTCTTACATGTAATTGACAGTTCTAATCCAACTTTGTGATGTATTTGTAGAATTTGATGCTTTATCCAGACTTGGAATCCCAGATGCTGTAAGCTACATAAAGAAAAGATACAAGACTACACAACTCTTGTTTTTGAAAGCAGCTTGTGTTGGTCAGGGACTTGTGGATCAAGTGGAAGCATCAGTAGAAGAAGCCATCAGCTCTGGAACATGGGTTGATATTGCGGTATGTTTTATCTTTTCCTCACTTTTCTTTAACAATGACAACTGATATTTTACTAATATTTGACCATTTAGAAATTAGGATACATAAAGATGGTCTTGGCTTTGGAGGCAAATTCTAATCATTGTTATAACAAAAATAATCTTTAGGCTTAAAGTCTTTCGGGTGACCTACTACGTGTGGACAGTCAACATCCAGAATTCTATAAATCTCAAAACAAACAAGCAAACAGTATAACATTCCTGTTAATCGTGATAAAGAATTGATGAGACTTCTCACATCTTTTCCAAGCATTTACAGCTGTACTGGCATCAGGCATTGTGTAGCATTTGTTTATTCCTTATCCATTAATCTCTTCTAACGTATTAACACAAGCTGCCTTGGCATTGATAGTGTTTACTTCAGTGTTCAATGTTGACTTGCCTTTCAGTATGCCAAAAAGATAAGTGTAGATAAAGATAAATAAATGAGGCCAATCCATTATTTTCTAGTCGGGCCCAGACCCTCTTTATAAAGCAGAAATTCTTTGTTTTGGATATGAAAGTCCCAAAGATTCCAGATTTAAGTGTTCTTTTATTCATCTAACAAAACTACCTTCTGTGTGCCAGGCACCATTCTATTAATACTTGTTGGGGATATGGTAGCCAGACAAGCTTGCTGTCTTTAGGAGGGATACTTTCATTAGGGAGAGATAGTTAAGGAAAACAGTAAGATAATTTCAGATAGGAGGAAGAGTTATGACAAAATACATTTTGAAGGTTATCAGGATATTCTGGTGGACTGCTTGTGACATCGTGAGAAAGACGAACTATGTGTGCCTTGTAGGTTTTGGTGTTGTTTTGAACAATTGGAGATGTCTGTTAGGCATACAAGTGGGGAAGGTAGGCAATAGGATATATGATTTCAGAGCTCAGAGTGGTGATGAAACCAGAAATATAATTTGGAGGTAATCGGCATAAATATGGTTCCAAAAGCCACTGGACTTAATGAGATCACCTAGAGAGAGCATATATGTATATAGCAAATGGTTTCACTGCATTATATTGCATTTATACTTTATTTTTATTTTGTTTGTAATTCTAGCCTCTGCTGCCCACTTCTTTATCAGTTGAAGATGCTGCCATATTGCTTCAGCAGGTGATGAGGGCATTCAGCAAACAGGCCTCAGCTGTAGTCTTTAGCGACACTGTTGTAGTCAGTGAAAAATTTATAAATGACTGTACAGAACTGTTCCGTGAGCTGATGCACCAGAAGGCTGAAAAGGTATGCCAGATTTCCTTTTATCTGCTAATCTTAATGGTATTTTCAATGTAGAATCATCTGATGTCTTTTGAAAAATGGGATAAGCAAAAGTGAACACTTGGTATCATTTATTATTTCCCTTTAATGTATCATTCCTTTTTATTTTCTCTCCCAGATTTGTTTTTTCTCTTATTCCCATCAAAACATATGACTTAAAAGTTGGTGAACTGACTTTATAAATTAAAATAACATAAATGAAATTACACACTTTTCAGTTAAGTTTCCTGAGGTTGGTCCAACTTTAAAACATCAAAATGCACAAAAAACAGTATCTGTAGATATGTACAAATATACAGTGTATTTGTCAATCAATACACAATATATTAATCTAGCAGAGTCTCAATAGTTTTTCCTATTTGGGGTACACAGACAGGGTAAATTACTGAAGAAAGAAATTTTGTTACCATTTATTAGTTCCTCAGAGCAACTACTGTCAAAGTATTTTGAAATAGAAGTCCTGCCAGGTCTGTGTTAATGACTCTTTAGTTCATGTTTCTAGTTGGCAGCGTCACCTCCTTAAGCCTGCTCTCAAATAGGTAAAATAGGCCTATTTATTTTAAACTGTTAATAAATTTATGAGGGCTTATTAAATATGTAAATTGTTTAGCTGTTCTCCTTCTAAGCTCTTTAATAGTCTAAAAATGAGATAAATTTCTGCATTTAACCTGATAAGCAGCAGAGAAGATTAAAAAGTATACATGTTTGATGTCAGCAAACCTGAATTTAAAATGTGTATTCTCTGTATGACTTTGGACAAATAGAACTCTAGTTTCCTTATCTTTAAAGAAATGATTATGATGCCTACTATGGAAAGAATAAATATAAATAAGGGATATATGTAAAACATCTGTTCCATGTGAACTACCAGTTATTAAATGACTCTTATTTTTATTTGGGATTTTTTACTCAAGTAAAAATTTAACATGGTCATCACTTTTCTTCTTTCCTTGGGCTCCTCCCTCTAACCACAAAAATAAATTCAGAAAAAGGTGATTATCTCGTGTGAACTGTCAACATTTTAAGCATTTTCCTTTAGAAAAACAAAAAGGAAATAATATTGTTTTTATCATAAATGTATACTTCTGTCACTAGAGATTATAGGACCCTATCCCGTCAGAAAGAATCAGTATCCAAACTTGGAAATACTTCATCGTTGTTATAAACTTTTGGAAAGCAGAGATTATTAAGAATGAGTCCAGAGGGGGGAAAAAAAAGATTATATGACTTACTATGCAACTCACATATGGTAATTTGGGTGGAGTAGGGGATGGAGGGTTCATTATCTTTAATAATCTCAAGTATCCAGGTGGCATTGGAATTGAGAGTCTCAAAAAGCAAAGGAGCATGGGGCATCGATTAAGCTGTGGTAAAACCAGCCAGTAACAGTTGGAGAGGATTGCATCTGATTGCCACTGTGTAATCAGTTGTTAAGTGACAGGATAGGATTTCTCATTAGTTAATAATGGGTACAAAAAAAGTCAAGAGCAGCAAGGGAAGAGACCTATTTTGGGCAAGGAGAAACATTTCTCTTAGAGTGACAGCTCTGAAACAAAGCTCTAGAGTTCTTCTAAGCAACAAAACCAAACAAGAATAATCAGTGAGTATATAAACAACTTTTATGCTTTTGGAAATGCTATATGTTTTTCCTACCAAAAAAAAACATGTTTTATTTTAGGAAATGAAAAATAATCCTGTGCATTTAATCACCGAAGAAGATCTGAAACAAATCTCCACTTTAGAAAGCGTTAGTACAAGTAAAAAGGATAAAAAAGATGAGCGAAGAAGGAAAGCAACAGGTAATAAATTGTGAACAAGGAATATTCAAAGATAAGTTTTATATTTGCTGCAGTGAACTTTGCATTTATCACATTTATTATGCCCTTTGAAAGGCCTTTTATTTTATTGATTTACCTTTAAACAGCTAATACCAACCAAATATTTTGCCAATGTGTTAAATTTTATATATTAAAATGGAAATATTGGTGATTATGTTTTCTGTTTTTTTGTGTGTATGTGTGAAAACTTAATTTTGTCATCATGCTTATCTCTTGTTTTTCCCCATCGTTCCAGCCCAGTAGCCCTTTTATTTTTTTTGATTCTCAAACTTGCCAGGGTCATATTCACCTCAAAGCTTTTACACTGTTCTTTTTACCTAGAATGCCCTCTCCCAAACTTTAGTAACTGGTTTATTCTTTCATTCAGATCTCGACTTTAAATGCCACTTCCTTAGGGAGGCCTCCTAACCCTTCTGAGTAGTAGCCACAGTCACTCTCTGCTACCTCATTTTGTCAATTTATTTGCATCACTTTATCACCATGTTGTGTTTTATTGTTTGGGAACTGTGTTGATTTCATTTATTGTTGTACTCTTGCTACATACCCAAAGCACCACTTGATATATTTTAGGTGTCCTATAAACATACTTATTAAATGAAAGAATTTCTCAATGAAATATTTTTATATTTCTTTTTCTAAAGTCACTAGAAATTATTCTAGGTATCACTGGTATGCTTGTAATTTGCGTTGGAAAAGTAACATATATTTCCATAGTTTTTATAGTAGGAATAGTGTTATTAGTGCTTTATCGGAACTGAAGAAATTCAGTATTCAGCATTTTTCATTAATAAATACACTCCTAATTCTTTGAGTTAGTTTATTTCCTCATCCAAAATCTTTTTCTGTAAAACCTTTCAATAGCATTATGAAATTTCTCTATTCTTCCAGGAAAATTAATAAATTACTTAAATAAATCACAATAATATTCGTAGCTATGGATATTTAATCATATTATTTGAAGATACAGTTATAAATTTGCCTTACATCAGTATAACTAGTCTATTTAATATTTTATTTCTTATTAAAAGTTAAGGGTCATTTGTTGTTTTATTTTCAGTGATAATGCTATTGTATTATAATTGTTTAATTACAGTGTGTGGAATCATGTCAATCATGAATGTCCCCCGCCATAGGAAACTTATTGCCAAATGTAAAAAGCATGTTCACTTTAGACTTATGCTTTTGAAAATAGAATTTTTTTTATTTTCAAAGCATGGGAAAATAAATTAATAGAAGTTTAATTCTAGGATATGATGAAATCTAAGGCAAATCTATTTAGAATTTAGAAAAAGATCTTTAGTGATTATTTTATTAAAAAGACTAATCTTTTACTTATTTTATAGTAATATAATATAGTTGTAATATGTTCAATGGTTTAAACCCATTATCAGTATTCCATTTTGTAGAGTAGATATTTTACATGTAAATATCAAAGAGCAGGGAAATGCTGAAGTAGTATTTTTTATTTTTATTTACAGTGTTTGCAATGTTTCATTTTTTTTAAGTCTATAGTCAATAGGTAATGATACTTTTATACTTAACCAATTAATATTCATTGTCAACATTTATGGAGCACGTGTTATGTTTCAAGCATTTCTGTAAAGAATATATACATTAATGACATATGATCCTTACTCTTCAGAAGTTTATAATCTGGTTGAGTGGCAGATGAGTCAGGATGTCTCCTCTAAAAACAGGTAATAATCTTTCAACCAAGAAGGCAAAATAAGAATAATTAAATTTGTCAAGTCTTGTAATAGAAGGTTATTGATGAGGCTGTGGTAACACAGATGAGCAAAGGAGGACACATTTCTTTTGGGGAAGGTAGAAGAGGAAGTGAAGGAATGGATTTTTGTTAAAATATTGAGAGTTACAGGAAAGAGGTGACATTAGAGAAGGAGAAAGAGAATGCATTTAGAGCAGTCAGTCTATCTAAGTGGATTGCTCAAAAGATTTCATATTTTATTATTTTTTATTTATTAGATTTACTAAACTTTTAATAAGGGAACTCCAAATTTAAAAAGAGTCTAAAAGTTTCTTTTACCTTTATTTTTTCTGCTGTAAAGTTAAATACAACAATATAGCATCATTATTTTCTAAAAATGATGATTTAGTTAAGTAATGCTAACTAATGTCATTTTCCCACCAGAGGGCAGTGGAAGCGTGAGAGGAGGAGGTGGGGGCAATGCCAGAGAGTACAAAATTAGAAAAGTCAAGAAGAAAGGAAGAAAAGATGATGACAGTGATGATGAAACTCAATCATCCCACACTGGTAGGTAGCTTTTCTTTACTTTTCCTTGGTGTATGTGTGATATTTTTAACATATTTTCTTAAGAAGTATATAATTAGGTATATATGCTAATACAGGAAGTCCTTGTTTTGCAGTTTCAGTGGCACAAATTTCAGTTACCACACTTTAGTTAAATAATATCAGTCCAGTAACAACACTGTTTATCTTAAATACTAGATACAAAGATACTTTGATACTGAGTATTATATAAAGTACAGATTTCACTGCTAGCTCTTCAGTCCACAAATCAGTACATAAATAACAGATGCATATCATGATCTGTGACAGTCACACCACTCATTATATAGTTTGTCAATGATTGGTCACTACACATTGGTTATTCTTTATGCACAGACAACAAAGCATGTAGCTGTATTGCCTAATTGTCTCCCAGTTATAAAGGCTGTGATATTTTACAGAAATGGATAATCATAAAGAGAATTGGCCAACAGAGATAAAAGTGCAGCAAAGAAATGAAAAGTGGTAACGCTGAAAATAAAATTGGAATCAAACATAAATGGAGTTATAGAGGGACTGTGGGAATGTTGACACTGCCATTGTTCAAGAAAATGAGGAAAGTGGTTATAGCAAAAAGGATGAAAACATCTTAGAAGATGTGAAAATGGGCAAAAACTTTACAATTCTTGGAGATATTCCAAGACATTGAAAAGGCAAGGGATAAAACATTGGAAGCTGATTCAGAGTTAGAAAGTGGTATAACAATTTATAAGGCATAGGAAAACTACTTGCTCCATACTGCAAGTTAATTGATAATAAGAAGAAAGCAAACACTGTTCAAACTATTCCTGATAAGTATTTTACACAGAAATAAAACACTTTCATTCTCCATGTTCTAATGTATTAAAATACAGCGTATTAAATTATAAACATTAGTTTTACTTTTCATTTTCCTATACATTTATAACCAACAGTAAAAGCTTTTAATGTTTACCAGAAATTTTTAAATGCCACGGACCAATTGTAATTTTTCCCATTGATTATTAAGAAAGCTTTGCATGGTTTCACCTTACCTTGATCATTTTTATGGTCTTCCACTGCCATGCAAAACGAGTATTAGGGTATTTTTGAAAAGTAGACTTTTGCAAATTTAAATAGGAAACATTAATTTTGTGTACCTTTTACTTTCATAGTAACACCTAACAGGTTGGTTGCTTATATCTAAGAGAGAGAATTAATTATATGCATCTTTCTTTTCCTAGACTTGTTAGTGCTTGGCAAAGAAAGTCTGCAAGAGACATCTTTTGTTTTTCTAATTAAAATTAAGATATTTTTAATTTTTCTGTTTAAAAAAGGTAAACTTAATGAAACCATGATACCACCCTCTTCCTTATCCCCACCTAAATGAAAATTAAAAAAAAAAAAATTTAAATGATAATAGGTTGAGATTTGTGTTTTCCCTCTTTCACAGAATTCATTACATACGGGCTATAGCTGGAAGATGTAGATATCAAGTGATGTGCCTGCAGCTATTAATGTTCTACTTGCTGTTTGTAATAGCACAGTTGTTTAAGTTTTGTCTTTAAAGTATTCTGCGATAAGTAGAAATAACTACTGTTCCTCATGTATGTAAAACAGTGTTAATTAAAGGAAAAGTATCTTTATAGGAACTACTAGCTTTATCCTTATTTTAAATAGGATTAAGACTATCCATTGTGAATTTTAATTTTTCACTGGTAAATGAATGTTCCTGTTGCCCAGGTGTACTAGGCATGTGGGTGAAGAGGCATTACAAAAAAACACTTCTCTAATATCTGTAATCTTAAATAATTGTTAAATGAGGCATGTGATACTCCTTTTGTGAATACATTATTATTGAAAGGCGCTATAAACGTAGTAAAACCATCTTACCTTTAAAAATGTAATTTCAGTGCTTTTGAAAAAAAATTTGTGTTGTAATCTCTGAAATGGAGGATGAAATTGGGTTCTCAGCTAAAATATAGTATCAACTCAGTATGAAAGATTACTAGAAGAAAATGTAATTTAATAACCTGTAAAATGCATAAAGGCATTAAACAGGGAAATCATAGATCATTTAATGTGAACATCAGGAATGGACAGCAGATCTCAGAAAATAATAGTACTGTCTGTCTACTCTGAAGCTAAGATGTTAACTCCTTAGATTTTTATTTATAGTGAAAATTGATTTTTGAGCCATTTTATTTTTATTTCTAAGGTTTTTGCTTGTAGAATCAATAACTTAATTAAGCTAGAAATAATCATTTTTATACCTTTACAATTTCTAATGGAAATATTGTTAGCTTGCTTTTGTCTACAACCCATGCTTTCCTAAGTAAATGGGTAGGCATGACATTTGCACAGTTAACAATTATTTTCATTACAGTAGCTGCATACAAATTTTCCATACTATAGACTTATTTTTGTGAGAGCAAAAATACAGAATTTTGAGTTTTTTTTTTTTTTTTTTTTTTTTTTTGAGACGGAGTCTCGCTGTGTCTCCCAGGCTGGAGTGTAGTGGCGTGATCTCGGCTCACTGCAAGCTCCGCCTCCCGGGTTCATGCCATTCTCCCGCCTCAGCCTCCCGAGTAGCTGAGACTACAGGCGCCCGCCACCACGCCCGGCTAGTTTTTTGTATTTTTAGTAGAGACGGGGTTTCACCGTGTGAGCCAGGATAGTCTCGATCTCCTGACCTCGTGATCCACCCGCCTCGGCCTCCCAAAGTGCTGGGATTACAGGCTTGAGCCACCGCGTTTATCTATGCCTTTTCCAAAAGATAAATTTTAGCTTAGACAATTATTGGAATTGTGATTCACATGATTATAAAGACTTTCCAAAGATCTTATTTAAATTATAAGGATTATTTAATATCTAATAAATTTATATTTTTATAAAGGAGGAAAAACTGCCCAATATTCCTTGTTCAACAAAGATAAATTATTCTTTCCTTAAAAATTTGTTTTGAAATACTTGTTTTGATTTCTGGCTATTTGTATCATCCAGGTTTAACAAAGGGGAAAACCCTTTATTATTTTCTGATTGACTTGTAGAAAATAATCATTTTTAAATGAAGTTAGAAAATGATCACATAAGACATTTTACCACTTCATGATAAAAACCTTCAATAAACTAGGCATCAAAGGAACATACCTCAAAATAATAAGAACTACTTACAACAAACCCACAACCAGCATCATACTGAGTGGAGAAAAGTTGATAGAGCCATTAAGAACTGGAACAAGGCAAAGGATGTCCGCTCTCACCACTCCTATTCAACATAGTACTAGAAATCCTAGCCAGAGCAGTCAGGCAAGAGAAAGAAATAAAAGCATCCATACTGGAAAAGAGGAAGTAAGATTATCTCTGTTCTGATGACATGATCACATACCTAGAAAGCCATAAAGACTCCTCCAAAGACTCCTGGTCTTGATAAACGACTTCAGTAAAATATCAGGATACCAAATCAGTGTACAAAAATTAGCATTTCTATAAATCAGTGCCTTTCAAGCTGAGAACCAAATATTATTTTTTTTAATAGCTACCAAAAAAAAAATACCTAAGAATACATTTTACCAAAGAAATGGAAGATCTCTACAAGAGTAACTACAAAACACTGATGAAAGAAATCATAGATGACACAAACAAATAGACATCCCAGGCTCATGGAGTAGAAGAATCAATATTGTTAAAATGACCATACTCCCCAAAGCAATCTATAGATTCAGTGCAATCTTTATCAAAAATGAACATCATTTTTCACAGAATTAGAAAGATATACTCCTGTAGTTCATATGGAACCAAAAGAGAGCCTGAAGAGCCAAAGCATCCTAAGCAAAAAGAACAAATATGGAGGCATCATATTGTCTGACTTCAAATTATACTACAAGGCTATAGTAACCAAAACAACATGGTACTGCTAGAAAATTGGACACATAGATCATTTGGAACAGAATACACAATCCAGAAATAAAGCCACATACCTACAACCAACTGATCTTGGACAGGGTCAACAAAAATAAACAATGAGGAAAGGACACCCTATTCGATAAAAGGTGCTGGGAAGAACGAAACTGGATCCCATCTCATCATATACAAAAATCAACTCAAGATGGAGTAAATATTTAGAATGGAGTAAATATTTAGAATGTAACACATGAAACTATAAAAATCCTAGAAGAAAACCTGGGAAAAAATATTCTGGACATTGGCCTAGGCAAAGAATTTATGATAAAAATCCCAAAAGCAAATGCAACAAAACCAAAAATTGACACGTAGGACTTAATTAAACTAAAAAGTTTCTGCACAGCAAAATAAATAATTACAACAGAGTAAATAGCCTTCAGAATGAGAGAAAATATTTGCAAATTATATTTCTGACAAAGGACTAATATCTAGAGTCTACAAAGAACTCAAGAAAAAACCCATTGAAAACTGAACAGAGGACAGGAACAGCTATTTCTCAAAAGAAGAAATACCAGCAGCCAACAAACACATTAATAAATGCTCAACATCACTAATCAGAGAAACGCAAACTAAAACCGCAATATATCATCATACACCAGTCAGATACACCAGGCTATTATTGAAAAGTCAAAAAACAACAGATGTTAGTGTTGATATGGGGAAAAGGGAATGGTTATACACAGTTGGTGAGAATGTAAATTAGTTCAACCTCTATGGAAAACAGTATGAAGATTTCTCAAAGAACTAAAATTAGAACTGCTATTTGACCCAGCAATCCCACTGCTGGGTTTCTACCCAAAGGAAATGAAATTATTATATTGAAAAGACACGTATACTCATATATTCATTGAGGCACTATTCACGATAGCAAAGTCATAGAACCAGCCTAAGTGTCCACCAATGATTGACTGGGTTAAGAAAATGTGGTATATACCATGGAATACAATGTAGCCATTAAAAACAATGAAATCATGTCCTTTGCAGCAACATGGATGTTAGTTCATTACTCTTAAGTGAACTAACTCGGAAACAAAACAAAATACCACATGTTCTCACTTACAAATGGGAGCTAAACAATGGGCACACATGGAAAATAATAGAAGGAACTCCAAAACGAGGGAAGTTGTGGAGGGTGTGTGGGCAGGGCAAGGGTTAAAAAAATTACCTAATAAGTACAATGTTCAGTTTGGTTAATGGGTACAGTGGAAGCCCAGTCCCTACCAGTATGTCTTATATTCATGTAACAAACATGCATACGAAACCCCTGAATATAAAATAAAATATTTTTTTAAAGTTTTATTATATATCCTAATTTCAAAATTGTTTTTACTAGTTGTTGCTATTTGACATTAACAGTTGAGTAATGAATGAATTGTTGTCTTACTAAATATATTAATGGAGTCCTATTTGCCATTTGGTTGCATGTTATTTATTTATTTGCCATTGCTCATGTCTGTTATAGGAAAGAAGAAGCCGGAGATCAGTTTTATGTTCCAGGATGAGATTGAAGATTTTTTGAGAAAACACATACAAGATGCCCCCGAGGAGTTTATTTCGGAACTTGCTGAGTACTTAATAAAGCAAGTATAAAATGTATTTTTTCTGTTTTATGATAGAAATTCAGTGGGTTAAGTAAGATTTTTTCCAAGATCATAAAAAGCAAATGTATTAGATATTTTTGTTTCAAACTTGGACTTTAACCTAGCCACCAAATTTCAGATTTTGTTTGCCTACAGCAGCGGTTTAATTCAACAATTATTTGTTAAGTGCTTTGGGCAAAGCAGTATGGGAAATAAAAGACAGGAGCTGGAAAGTGTCCTCATTCACTGATCTTACAGTCATAGTCTTGGTTAGGGAGAAAAACACCGGCATTAACCACTGGCTGGTCTCTTCTATAGCACGAAAAATAATATTCAAAAGGAAGAAGAGATAATTTTCTATTTTAATTTGGCAGAAAGTAAACTGTTTAAGGATAATATAGAGTAACAAATTCACTTCAAAAAGAACAAATTTAGGCACTCCTACCTTGTGAATGGCTAAGGGTATTTTTATATAAAAATGAGGAAGATTATGTATAACTTGACCATTAGTAACTAACTAACCTGGTCATCCCTCAACTTAGTTTCACTGTGTACGCTTCCATAAATACAATCCAGGAGAGCAGTGTATCTAACTTTGATTTTAGAAATATAACTTCTGTGGTGATAATTTTTTTAATATAAGTATTTTTTGTGCATAAATGTATTATAGAACTATATTTTTCACATGTAAAAAATGAAATAGTTACTAATCATTTTGCACTGCTTTTTAAAATAATTATTTTGTTAGGCATAAAAAGATTTTCTTTAAATATATTTTAATATTTTAGAAATTGAGAATTTTAAGTTGGAATTCCTGAAGATGAAGAACAGATTTATAGTCTACTATTCTCCAAATTAATTTTAAAAAGCAATTTTGAATTATGGGGGTTTTGTTCTTGGTGTCTTAATTGCAATAACGTTGAATACTTTATAATAGAGAAAATTAATCTATTTCTGTTTTAATTCCTAGGGTTGGGGAACAAATTGTTAGTGAACTTGTGTCTAAATTAATTTTATTTGTATAAAAAATAGAGATCTCTATTCTTAAGCATTATTTCCATAGAAACAAAATTCCTTATCTACATAAACACTCAGTACATTTTAGTGAACTAAATATATTTGTCTTGTGCACAGACCTCTTAATAAAACTTATCTCGAGGTGGTACGTTCAGTATTCATGTCTTCAACAACTTCTGCTTCTGGGACGGGCAGAAAACGCACAATCAAGGACTTGCAAGAAGAAGTTTCAAACCTGTACAATAACATTAGGTTATTTGAAAAAGGGATGAAGTTTTTTGCAGGTATACTTAATCTTTGTTAATCTTATTTTTTCATTGATTTTCATAATTTGGGGAATAAATTAGTCTTAATAAAGCTCCTTTATTTTCCAGATGACACACAGGCTGCTCTTACCAAACACTTGCTGAAGTCAGTGTGTACTGATATCACTAACCTCATTTTCAACTTCTTAGCTTCGGATTTAATGATGGCCGTAGATGATCCTGCAGCCATTACAAGTGAAGTATGTTAATGATTGCTTACCGCTCTTCATGTGTTCTGTTTTGCATCTATACACATTTTATCTTATCTTATTTGGAGTAAAGAGGAGAATAAAATACAGTAAAAGAGGTTTGAGGAAAAAAATCTAAGTTTTTAAATTCAACTTTTGTACAATAATATATACAGTTGCTAGCAGGATTGGCAGTATAACTAGTCTGTTAAAAATAATGATGCTTTATTACTTTAGAATAAACAGTTTTTTCCTAATTATTATGTCACATTCCCTCTTCCTAATGACTGGCAAATCCCATAACATTCTGACCCGTTTCCATATCTTTGAAGTTATTTTTCCTTTAAGGACATCTCATTTCAATGTTTAGACTAATTCCAATTTAATTTTTTCAAATTCTAATCTCAAACTAAATTCAAAAGCTCATCTATTCCCTTCCTGCGATGTAATGTAGAGCAACGGCTCCCAGTTGCATAGAGAAAGAAAGGTGCGGTCTATCCCAAGATGACAACCCCTCCTTCTCGTCCTCTTTCTTCTCTGTCCTCCTCCCACCTCCTCGACCTCCTCTTCCTCTTTCCTATTCTTCCTCCTCCTTCCTCAGCTCTCTAGGTCCACTTCAAGTTGGAGATTTAGGAAAAATGAGGGAAGAAGAAGTGTCTTGATGTGACTGACTACATATCACTGCTTTGATCACAGTCAAACCAAATCAGTCTGATGTTTGTGGTCTTTGGTGATGTAGTTAGTCGTTGCCTCATAGGCAATATAAGTTGTTTCCTTGGAATGTTGTTTAGTTTCATGTGACTTCTCACAGTAAGGACCATCCCTCAAACAGAGGAACGGTTATTCCTCCTACCCCAGCAAGGTGCTGGCCCCCTTCCCTTCTTCTTGAGCAGCAAATTCCCAATTGTCTGGACAGTTTAATGTCTCCGGCCCTTGTACCAACCTCTGCTGTGGAAAATACAGGAGATCCTGTTCCATGCCCTTTAAGGGCCACAGAAGGATTGGTGTGTGATTGGGGCAGGGAGGCTAGACAGGAGCAACTAGTCCCTAATCTTCCCAGACATTATACACTTCAGAGCCTGTTGTCAAGCCGTTCCAGCAAGTCTGCTCCAAAATTTTATGCCAGAAGAAACTAAAAGACTCTGATCAAGAATACCGTAAAACTTCAGTGGACACTTACATGTAGAGAGAGGTGCTGAAAAGATTCCTCACACCATAGAGCATAACAAGCATCCAACCTCGAACAAGAGCTCAGTCTCCCATCTTCTAGGCATCCTTGGTCTTTATGAGTGGGGCCCTTCACAGCTGTCACTGGGGAGAGAAAAACACTCTCTTCCTGCTCCAATGGAAGAATTAGCCTCTTAACCCAAATATTATGTTTCTCACAAGGTCAGTGACTCTAGTCTTTCTCTTACATTGATGAAGCAGGTGGGAGCAGCAGGGCTGTATCTAGCCTGTTTGGCTGATTGGCTATTGACTCTAATAATGTTTTTGTCTCTTAATTTGAGATCTAAAATTCAAGAATATGATAAATTCCACTCAGCAACTTGTTACAGTATTTTTTTCACTTTATCTTGTATCCACTGCATGTCAAAAGCACAGTACTGAAAGAATTTTTATTTACCCCTACAGATAAGAAAAAAAATTTTAAGTAAATTATCAGAAGAAACCAAAGTAGCTCTTACAAAACTCCATAATTCTCTGAATGAAAAGGTAAGTAAAGTTTTATTCTGTTTACATGTCAGGGCTAGCAGTTTGTTACAAAGATCTTGGAGTAGATTTTTTATCAGAGTAATTGTAAATCCAATCTAAAACTAGTATTTTGCGCTCAGCTGCCTCTTTGAAAGGTGAAGAGAAGACCAAGCTACTGGCATTTTACCATTTTTAGTTCTATATCACAATTTCTAATTTATTGAGAAGTGACCCTTTTAAAAATTGTATTTAGGTTGTAAAATTACAACATAGTTATTAAATGGCTGTACTTCTTTAGGCAGTTATATATAGAAGTAAATTATGGTATTCAATGCCTTTTCAGAGCATAGAAGACTTTATTTCTTGTCTGGATTCTGCAGCAGAAGCTTGTGATATTATGGTGAAAAGGGGAGACAAAAAAAGGGAAAGGTAACATTAAATTAGTATATATTTGGTAGTGTTCTTAAATGTGGGACTTTTCATATCTGAAATTTGAATTTGTCTGACTGTTACATAGAGAATATGTATCTAATGTGTCTAATATATCTAAATGGCTGTAGACCTTCCAGATATTCAAAGTCTTAAAATAGTTAGATATTTCTCTCTGACCCTCTGGATCAAGTAGCGAGTTTCTTTATCCTATAGTTCATCAAGCCCAGGAACTTTTTATTAGCTTGGGGACTTTCCTTACAGCAAACCTCATCTAAATCAGTGTGAATTTGTTTGACCTCCAGCAACTCAAAACAAAAAACATACTTTGAGTATTCCCACTCTATAACTTTTTCTTTAATTTTGTAACATACTAATCTATCCATGCCATTTAGGTTTTATGTGTATATATCTCTATTGAAAAGTTAACTTAAAATATTTATGGAATTAGATAAACTAGAGAAGCTAAAAATTAACAGAAAGGGATGAATTGAAATTGGTGAGAACTTCTTAAATTATGATAATGAATTTGTGTGCCTTTTTTTTTTTTTTTCAGACAGATACTGTTCCAGCATCGACAAGCACTGGCTGAACAGCTGAAGGTCACGGAAGACCCTGCTCTTATTCTGCACCTCACATCAGTCCTGTTGTTTCAGTTTTCAACCCACACCATGCTCCATGCACCTGGAAGATGTGTCCCACAGATCATTGCTTTTCTTAATAGTAAAATCCCAGAGGTATTACATTTTCAATACACTTGAAACTTTCAAAACTTTCAAAGTTTTAGATTCTGAATATTTTGAGTGGATTGAGACGAATTATTGTCAGCACTCAGGTATAAAACATATTAACATCAAAGTCCATTTCCAAAAATGTGAACAGAGGATTAGGAGATTAATTTTTAAAAATTCCACATAGCTCAAGAATCTTTCAAGAATGTTCTGAATTTGGAAATTAAGCTTTCAGAAAAGATACAATTATGTCAAATCTCCCATTTCAGCTTCTTTATGTTTAACTTATCCATCAATGACCCATTCAAAAGTCTTTTCCTGTCCCTTTTACCTATAAAACCCCTCAACTAAAAGGGAACTTCCCTATCCCTTTGACTGTATCTTTGGTGATAGAACCAGGCAGGGTCAACTTATGGTAAAGTGATTTGCATTCATGTTTTATCTCTTCTAAATTGTACACTCCTTGAGAGCAGAAACTGCTAGATGAGACTTGCTACTTACATGGCCAGTTTTTTGTAAAGATGAGGACCTTCAATGTGTATTAGTTAAAGAAATTCTACTTTATCTGTTCCACAGAGAGTTAAATTGTGTTGGTTAACTTTTCTTTCCTTTTTCACAGGATCAGCATGCTCTTTTGGTAAAGTATCAAGGTTTGGTTGTAAAGCAGCTAGTCAGTCAAAATAAGAAGACTGGGCAGGGAGATTATCCCTTGAATAATGAATTAGGCAAAGAACAAGAAGATGTTGCCAATACTCGTAAAGAGCTTCAAGAACTTTCTTCATCCATTAAAGACCTTGTTCTCAAATCTAGGAAATCATCTGTGACAGAAGAGTAATGATCTTAATTTACATTTGTCATATAGTAAACATTTTCCCCCAAGATTGGAGGTGAGTGGTCACACAAAAGTAGTCACTATACAGCTCCCCTCTCCTCGCAAAAACCACCTCATACACACGCAATTCAGTTAAAACAGTAGTGTTGTGTTAAATGTAAATCTTAAAAAGATGTGAATTTTTGTAAATTGGGTTCTTCATGGAAGTTTTTTTCCACCTTATTTTCACATAAATACTATATGAAATTTTTCACATAAACATTATTTTCACATAATTTTAAAAATTACATATTTCAGGTTTGTTTTCTTTCCAAATGTTGAATGAAAAACAAATTTTCTGATCCATTTATCCCTGGGGAAGGATTCATTTGTTGTGAGTGCCAGTATACTTAAATGTATACTTTAAATACATTTAAGTAGAAATTTAAAATGTGGTCTTTTTAAAAAAAAAAAAAAAAAAAAAAAAACACTTCCGTGTCAGAAATGAAAATAAATCACGTATTTTATTTTTAAATAGAAAACACTACTTCAAAACTAAAATACAGAAATTTACAAAAAAAGAAAAATTATTACTAAGCCCTTGCTTTATTTTTGGCAGAATAAACATTGATTTTGGTTGGGGCCACAAGGATGCCTTTACAGGTGCACAAGAAACGCTAGAGTGGCCCATGCATTGTTGTGTTCTATTCTAAAACAAGCTACTAACAAGAGAGAGAACACATGCAATTTATTACCAGTAAGCATAAGTCATATTTAACATTGGATAAGCATTTTATGCAAAGATTTTTCTTTGATCCAGTTTGCATTTGTACATTTTATTTTTTTAGTTCCGTAGCTGCTCTATCACATAATACTTTGTAAATACTAGTGTGAAAAACAGATAGGATGACTTTTCCAGTGGTAGGAACATCTGTACGTGCATTTAAATCATTACAAGCTTTTTTCCAAAACTAGAAACCCTTATTAAAAAATAAGTATTTTTGTTTTCTGAAGATTATTAGTTAAAAATAACTTAAAAAGGTCCTTAGAGTAATAATTTCAACCAAATGAATTTCAGGCAACAATTTACTATTTATCAAAAAGGAATTTAATTATTTTTAATGTAATTACAAATTAAATTTCAAATATTTAAAAATACTATTTTATATAATTCCTTATGACATTTTAAACTTTATATTTTAAAATATTTGAATACAAAAAGATCAGTCTACCTCTACTCCATTCTAGACAAAGTATTAATCCTTAGTGAAAGTAATTAAATTGCTGACTTGGCATTATTATTAAAGTTGATAGGAATGCAACATTAAATTTAAAAATGTTTCCCGTGGGTAATTTTCTATTATATATTTTCATATGGAAAGGGAAAAATGATAAATCCTCTGTAATCACAAACCCCAATTTCGTTTTGTTTATTCAGCTTCTAAAATATTGAACGCCCAGACTTTTAATTCAACCTTTAAGAACCTTATCATTTATGTTTCAGTAGATATGAAAGTAATCCATGTTTGTGTCAAACGATCATAGAAAATAGAGACAGTCAAGCAAGTAAAAAGAAAAGCATTGTTTTAATTTGTTTGCATTTTTTTCATTTGTCAAAATGCTGCTTTTGTTGCCACAGTAAAGAACGGTTTTTATTGTTTTGTAAGTAAAATTACATAGCTGATTTTGTGTGTAAAGATTAATTTCCTTAATAAAAATTATTATATGTTTACTGTGATCTTAATAGACAGGGTTAAGAAAGTTATTTAAAATAAAGTTACCTATTCTACTAAATTTTATAGTACTTTGAAGCTTCTATTAACACAAAGATTAATTGGTGCATATATTTTATGTATATATATTTTGAATTCTCATTTTGAACATTATTAAAGGATTTTATTTTTCTTACACAAAAATAGTTCCATAGCTCTCAGTGTCTTTCATTCCTTGAGAGTTTGCCATTCTAGAACCATTTTATCTTAGTAAATGATTTCTCAGTTAACTAGATTTCAGCAAATGTGTAGCTGTATTCTTGCATATGCTAATTCCTGCTATTGCAGTTGGGGTAGAAATATTGGGAAATGTGCTTAGGTATTCATGTTCATGTGTTCCAGCTCTAGACTTACATGTTTTTCAGGAGTCAAAGGAAACTCTTGGCCATCAGAAAGATCCAATGAAGAGTGGCATATAGTATCAAAATCGCAGTGTATTTTGTGAAAAGACCTTAATGCTAAATTAGGACAATAAGTGTAATAGTTGTTTAACCTGAATGTAGAGCCATCTTGAACTTATTAGAGAATATGCTTTAGTCAGACCAAAAAGCACCAAGGATAAGGTCAGGGTGCAATGGTGATCTGAAGCTGGAATCAGATTGAAAAGGAACAGTTCATTCCTTCCTCAGAAACGACACTAGACCCAGAGTGTATTAGTCCACTTTCACACTGCTAATAAAGACATACCTGAGACTGGGCAATTTACAAAAGACAGAGGTTTATTGGACTTAAATTTCCACGTGGCTGGAGTGCCTCACAATCATGGCAGAAGGTGAAAGGCAATGTCTCACATGATGCCAGACAAGGGAAGAGGAGCTTGTACAGGGAAACTCCCCCTTTTAAATTCATCAGATCTCATGAGACTCATTGACTATCACGAGAACAGAGCAGAAAAGACCTGCTCCCATAATTAAATCACCTCCCACCCTGTTCTTCCCATGACACGTAGGAATTGTGGGAGTCAGAATTCAAGATGAGATTTGAGTGGGGACACAGCCAAAACATATTCCATCCCTGGCCCCTCCCAAATCTCATGTCCTCACATTTCAAAATCAATCAGTCATGCCTTCCCAACAGTCCCCCAAAATCTTAACTCATTTTAGCATTAACTCGTAAGTCCACAGTCCAGTGTCTCATCTGAAATAAGGTAAGTCCCTTCCTCCCATGAATCTATATAATCAAAAGCAAGTTAGTTACTTCCTAAACACAATGGGAGTACAGGCATTGGGAAAATACAGCCGTTCCAAATGGGAGAAATTGGCCAAAACAAAGGGTCTACAATCCCTATGCAAGTCAAAAGTCCAGCAGGCAGTCAAATCTTAATGCTCCCTTTGACTCCATGTTTTGCATCTGAGTCACAGTGATGCAAGAGGTGAGTTCCCATGGTCTTGGGCAGCTTCCCCTCTGTGGCTTTGCAGGGTACAGCCTCCCGGCTGCCTTCAGAGGCTGGCATTGAGTGTGGCATTTCCAGGCACATGGTGCAAGCTGTCAGTGGATCTACTATTCTGGGGTCTGGAGGATAGAGGCCCTCTTCTCAGAGCTCCACTAGGCAGTGCCCCAGTAGGGACTCTGTGTGGGGGCTGCCATCCCACATTTCCCTTCTGCACTGCCCCAGCAGAGGTTCTCCATGAGGACCCCGCCCCTGCAGCAAACATCTGCAAGGACATCCAGGCGTTACCATACATCTGAAATATAGGCGGAGATTTCCAAACCTCAATTCTTGACTTCGTGCACTCGCAGACTTAACACGTGGAAGCTGCCAAGGCTTGGGCTTGCACCCCCTAAAGCCACTATTGGAGTGGTTGGGATGCAGGGCACCAAGTCCCTAGGCTGCACACACCATGTTGACCCAGCCCATGAAACCATTTTCTCCTAGGCCTCCCGGCCTGTGATGGGAGAGGCTGCTGTGAAGATCTCTGACATGCTATGGAGACATTTTCCCCATTGTCTTGGTGATTTAACATTAGGTTCCCTGTTACTTATGCAAATTTCTGCAGCTGGCTTGAATTTCTCCTCCGAAAATGGGTTTTTCTTTTCTATCACATTGTCAGGCTGCAAATTTTCCAAACCTTTATGCTCTGCTTCCCTTATAAAACTGAATGTCTTAAATGGCATCCAACTCACCTCTTGAATGCTTTGCTGCTTAGAAATTTCACCCACCAGATACCCTAAATCATTTCTCTCAAGTTCAAAGTTCCACAGATCTCTAGGGCAGGGGAGAAATGCTGCCAGTTTCTTTGCTAAAACATAACAAGAGTCACCTTTGCTCCAGTTCCCAACAAGTTCCTCATCTCCATCTGAGATCACCTGAGCCTGGACTTTGTTGTCCATGTTGCTCTCAGCATTTTGGGCAAAGCCATTCAAGTCTCTAGGAAGTTTCAAACTTTCCCACATTTTCCTGTCTTCTTCTGAGCCCTCCACACTGTTCCAACCTCTGCTTGCTACCCAGTTCCAAAGTCACTTCCACATTTCAGGTGCACCAACTCTACTGGTACTAAATTACTGTATTAGTCCATTTTCATGCTGCTGATAAAGACATACGCAAGACTGGGCAATTTACAAAAGAAAGAAGTTTATTGGACTTACAATTCCACATGGCTTGGGAAGCCTCACAATCACGGCAGAAGGTGAAAGGCGCATCTCACATGGCGGCAGACAAGAGAATTTGTGCAGGGAAACCCCTTTTTAAAACTATTAGATCTCGTGAGACTCATTCACTATCTCGGGAACAGCACAGGAAAGACCTGCTCCCATATTTCAATCACCTCCCACCAGATTCCTCCCATGACACATGGGAAATGTGGGAGTTACAATTCAAGATGAGATTTGGGTGAAGGCACAGCCAAACCATTTCACAGAACCAAATGGAATTTTTTTCTATCAAGAACTAACTGATGTGAGTTGGGAGGGAGTATGAGGATGGAAGATTTACTTTCTTTCACTAAGACGAATGAATAATTTTCCCCAATACATGGGAGATGCAATAAAAGCACACAAAAAAACTCCCCTGGGATGTACATTTTCCACACACATCTGGGAGCACTGTTCAAGTGGCTATTTAGATGACCTACAAATTCACACAAGTTGCTCTATCTTGAGGACCCTACTAAGCATACAACAGAATAAATACAGCCAGGAGAGACTTCTTTCAAACCATCTAAGAATGAAACTCTGACTTTCAGGCTTTCAGAAAAACAATTTGTATTCCACTTACATCATAAAAAAGAAGGAATAACCACTGTAAACACGTATTCAATGTTTGTAAGTTCCCAGTGTTGTATTATTTGTTTTATCAAACTTGCCCCTAGTTGCATCTTTATTTCTCTTAAGTGATTACTAGTAAGACAACGTGGGTGTTTGTTTTAAGGAGCAGGAAAAACAGGATTACACTGATGGTGAGATAGAAGAAAGGGAGGACATAGTGAATTTATGGACTTGGCCTAATTTACTGGATCTTGTATGACAGGTAAATACTAGGAAGACACATATAAACTTTAAAAGTATGCTTTACTTTCAAGGAGATAACAAGAGTCAACAATTACAGTTAAATATAGTGTCTTGGTAGAAGTACACAGAGGGTGTTGTGACAAGAAATGAAATTCAGACTGTGTTGCATAATGGGGAGGCTAGAAATGACACCTGAACCAAGAGTCCAGAGAGAAAAAAAGAAGGATTAGCCTTGGTGAAAATGAGAGAAGAGAGAAGAGCACATTGGGACAGAGAAAAGGAGGAACAGAAGTACTATGATGCTAATTAGAATGAAAGAATGAGATGTGGGGGGCCCAGAAGTCTGAGAAATATGATAACTGATCTGGGGAAGTAGTGTAAGATAAAGTAGAGAGAATGGGGGGTTGTGAAATGCCTTAAACACTAAGCTACAAAGTTTAACCACTATCTCAAAAACACAGAAGCCTTTAAAAGGTTCAACTAACCAGGGAAATTAAATTATTAGATTTGTCTTCTAAAAAAATTACATTCTGGAAAGCAATTTGGCAATTTACCAAAATTCTTTAAAATGTACATATTATTCATGAAATTAATGTCTGCCTTTTCTGAGAAGTAAAATGACTAAAAACTGTATACGCCTTTTTTTCCCAGCCTCTAGTAGAGAGGAACATGGACACCATGTCTTGCACAGAAACGGGTCAATCTTGGCTCTGAAATAGTCTATTCAGATACTAGTCTGCCAAAGAAAACTTTTATCTGATTAGTCCACCTAAGACAAAAGTCTCAAAGGTTGTCTCATGTTTTGTGTTATTCAGTGTAAAGAAGTAAAAGTGCTTTGTCAAACTGTTTTACTACTGAGTCTGTCTTTACTCATCTAAAAATGCAGTCTTTAACCTAATTCTATCATACAGACTTCAGAGTTGGATAAGAACTTGAAGATACGACACTTAGAAAATATAGTCGTTTAAATACAACCTAATAAATGTAAATGTACTTAAAGTCAATGTTCTAGATTTTTCTCCTTTCCTCTTTTCAATCTTAATCTCAGTCCTGTGATTCGTATGTTATAAATGCTGAGTGTATCTTTTAGTGTTGAAAAAAGAGAGAAAGAAAAGAGAGAGCTATTCCTTTATATATTTTATTATATCACAACTATTTTTTATAGCCACTTTAAAAATATTTTATTGACTTGCCCATCAGTGATAAACTGGATAAAGAAAATGTGGCACATCTACACCATGGAATACTATGCAGCCATAAAAAGGGATAAGTTTGTGTCCTTTGCAGGAACATGGATGAAGCTGGAATCCGTCATTCTCAGCAAAGTAACACAAGAAGAGAAAACACCACATGTTCTCACTGATAAAGGGGAGTCGAACAATGAAAACACATGGACACAGGGAGGGGAACATCACACACCGGGACCTGTTGCAGAATGGGGGTCTGGGGGAGGGATAGTATTAGGAGAAATATCTAATGTAAATAAATTTACAAAATACATTTTGTAAATATATTTACAAAAAATGTAAGTATTTCTCTTTATCATTAATATATGAATAATATAAAGTATAAAGAGGTACGCCAAGATTTCATCTGGGCTGTCTTGGATTGCAAGTCATTTTACATTTTACATTTTCAGTATATATTTTTCAGTTTCTGTTCCAGATTATCTACAAGAAGCATGTATTTTATAATTTGACAAACTTTTAAAAAAATAATATTATTCTATAGAGAAGGATAGAAAGGGACCAGGCTGAGTCAGATGCCAGTTATTTTATGGCTGATAGAATAATCTGAATGAGAAACGTGAGACATGGAATGCAGGGATGAGGATAAATTTGAGAAAGATCATTTAACAAACTAGAACCTACAGAAGGTGGACAATGATGGGGATGGTGGAGAATAGATGAGGAAAGGGAATACTCTAACATAAGGAGTGGATGATTGTGCCATTCCCTGAAGTAGGATATACAGCAAACTAACAAGTTTGGAATGGGGAGAAGACAAAGAGGATTATTCGGGACTGTTGAGTTTGAGATGTCTGGGGACTTCTAGACACGGTTGTCTAATAGATAGTGGGATACAGGTCTGGAACCTTGAAGAGTGATATCAGATGAAAGTACACATTTGGGAATCATGTTGTATAATTGTTCACTGTTTCGATGAAGAACATGATGGAGAACCTTCAGAGAAGCATAATGAACAGAGGATAAAGCTCTAGGGAAGACTGAGGTGAATAGAGAGAAGGCTAAAGATGCTAAGAGCAAACAGAAAATCAGAAGAGTGTAACATAGCAAAACCAAGGAAAGATAATTTCAAAAAGAAATAGACATGGCCAGAGATGAGAATTTTTCGGTAAGACTAAAGACCATGCTCTTTGGGTTGCTAATCAAGGTTGTATATGATCTTAATGAAGCTTTTTTGGAGTGGTTCAAGTGAAAGACAGATTGTAATAAGTTGGGAGGGAGAAGGAAACTCAGAATGTTGTAGATTTGGAATGACTTGGTGAATGTAGATTACCCTCTCAGGAAGCAGGGGAACAAATGAAGAGGGTGATGGTCCCAGGCACGTTTACATCTCAAAGACTGCTTTCCTTGCCCATAAAACAAGGAAAATACAGCTAGTACCTGCTTAGCAATGGTGTCCTAAGGATTAAAATCTATTACTAATGAAATATACTTATATCCTTTTGCTGAATCCAAATTTATTGTTGTTAATCACCATATGTTCATTTTCATAATGTCTTAATCAGTAAAGTCAAGTGAATAACAAAACACACAGTTAACTGGCTCTGCGTTTCCCTAGCTCAAGTTCTTTGACTGTATATACCCGAGTTTGACCTTAGAAGATATTAACATTTCACTCCTTTAGCACTTAGAACAAGGACAGTTTAAGTTTGGTCTGGAATTAAGGCAGAATTTCTTCTCTCATCCTGCCTTCCAAACTGAAGAAATGGCCTCAAATGGAGATTCTAAGAGAAAATGTCACTTGCTTTATGAATCAGTGTGCCCCTCTGAGAATACTTATTGTGGATTGGTTTAATATCCAAAACTTTCTTCAGATCCAACTCTTGACATCGCTGTCTACTTTTTGTGTTTCGAAGATTTCAAAAAACCCAATGAGTTTATGCTTTATGAAGTCATACAGCCATGGATGTGATGTCACAATTGTGGCCAGCTCACCAGGAAGCAGGCAGAGCAGGAAAGGCTGGGCCTACACTGCAAGTCCAGAGAGCAGGGAACTACCTTGAGTACTCTACTCAAACTTATGTCTCAGATTTCCCCAATTTCCCAAGAAGGCAGTGATAGAGGCCACAACCCAGGGGGTCATCTCTCAAGGTACCAATAGCTTTGCAGGTAAGAGCATGGGGCCTCATCTCTTTCCAGACAGTCCAAAAGAAAAGCTCAGCAGTTCAGACATTTCCAACCTAAAAGAAAGGTTCTGATCACCACCAGAAAACAAAGAAAACAAAGCCAAAAACAGATTGAGGAAACAGAAAATACATCATGCTTTTAGAGCATTATTTTTATAAATATGCCCTTAATTTAGCCTAGTTAGTGGAAATTTCTCAAGTGTGTATGTGTCTGTGTGAACGTTGTGTATTTTAAACTTTTTGGAGCTTAGCCAGATACTTCGAATGCTAATCCTGGCAGAATTTCCCTTTAAGGATGTCCTGCAGAGAATTTGTTACTCATAGTTTCAAGTAAAAATTGACAAGTAGTGCTTTTTCAGCCCAGTAGGAGTAATGCACATGGTGTAAGACTTGGAGGAAATGCAGGGACCCTTCTGTTTTCTCCCGCAAAGTTGAAAAAGCTACATGCAGTTGGAAAGGATCTTCAGATGGTGCTGGTGACTTTCTGTTCCTTTGGGAGTTAACACGCATATGGATTGGAGGAAAAATAATCAACATATATTCTCCTTTTGTATTGTTTAAATTACAGGAAGAAGCGGCTTTAAGACAAAGTGAGTTCTTTCCCCCAAATGTTTCCTTTGTTTTGTTTTGTGGTATTTCGACTTCTCTAATTTTTTTTTTTAAGGATGAGAAATTTTTATAAACTTTCCAGTAACTCCTTAAGAGAAAAATTTTGCTTGGCAAAAGTGTATGCCTTTTGAAGTTTCTTGGCCATTTTAGCTAAAGATTATCAAATTTTATATGCTGAGCTTTTCAGATTTATCATTCTCATAACTTGCGTGTGGAGGTTACATAGTGCCAGATAACTCCTTGGAATTGTCTCTTGAGTTTCTCTAATGGTTTTAATGCAGGGTACAGCTTTATTGTTGTAAAAAGAGGAAGAAGAGGAGGGCTCTTGAGATTTTATTTGCCTTCGTTTATTTGAATGAATAATATTATCACTTAGCATATTTTATGACTAGATTTATATTTCAAGAGCACATTTTGAAGTCACTTACAGGTTTTAAGTAAAAGGAGTTAATGAGATTCCTGCTATTTTCAAGAAAAATCTGCCTACTTTCCAGAAGTGGGCATACAAAAATTCATAATCTTAGGTTTCCTAAGGTTAAATTAAAATATCTGTGTTTCCAGCCCACAGAAATATATAATAGACTCTATCAATTTAAAGTGCTACTTCTTGAAACAGAGGTAGTGTTATTCAGGCAAAAAGCATACACGCCATATGTGTTAATGCTTTCTCTCTCACTATTTTAGTCCTATCCTCTTTGGTACCTATCATTCATTTGAAAACCAAATGTAGCTCCTCGGCTGTCATTTCAGACTTCAGAAAATTGGAAATTAAAAAGAATTATTAACAAAATGCATAGCTCTTATACATAAAATGTAAGGAAATCCTTGAGCTCTTTTAGCCCTCATTTCGTATCCACAATACCATCATGTGTAAATACTAGCATTTTTATTAGCAAAGCATATGGATTAAAATTTAACATAAGTATTGCAAACATATGTATCATACAAGATATTTCTTAACATATGTGTTATGATATATGCTTAAAGCCATAATCCAAATTGCTTTAAGGGGAAGGTAAACTGTGGTGTCTGTTTTCTACACTTGTTCTATTTATTCTCACATTATCATTAGTTGCCAAATCTGGGACTGTTCTACCTAAGCAAGAGTAGCAGATTTGTGTTTTAATATAACACCACCTCACTGACAAATTTACCTCTTATTTTCATTACACTTGCCAACATTTTGAGTAAAGCTGAATTAATTTGTATTTATTACACAAGACTGGGTACTTTTCTACTAAAATATTACAAATAAGAGTTTAGAATATTTAGAGACGCTTTAATTTGTTTTTATTTTTATGTTTTCAATTGAGGGGATATGATCTCTTTAGAAATGAAAGCTGAATACTTGGGTCCGCATGGGAAGCTCTGAATCAGATATTAGTTAAACCAGCTTGCATTTCCCTGTTCTCGTAATTATCTTTTTCCTCTCCAATTACCATCATTTTTCTTGGTTGCTTTTTGGTACCCTTGAAAGCTCACTGAAGAAGAGGAAGAGAAGAAAGAGGTAGAGGAAGAGGAGGAGAAGGAGGACTCCTTTTTGCCCAACATGCCTCAAATCCCTGCAAAATAATCAGCTTGAGGCCAGGCATGGTGGCTCACTTCTGTAATCCTAGCTTTGGGAGGCCAAAGTCGTGGGGATCACTAGAGCCCAGGGGTTCAAGACCAGTTGGGGCAACATAGGGAGACTCTATTTAAAATAAAAATAAATAATAAGCTTATTGATGATATACCCTAGTATTTTATATGAACTAGTAAAGCATTCTTATGGGTTTGGATTTACCTTATCTTTACTATATGTCTAAACTTTCACACGGGCTAATTACCCTGATTAGAACATACTAGGGTATGTCAACAGCAAGGTTTACATTCATTAAATAAATAAAGATAGAGAGTCTGTTTGAAAGCAATAGTGTGATGTGGAGAAGACAGTCAAGGTTTTGAAGTGTCATTCATACTGAGTTTTCTATGAATGAGAGCAGGTGAGTTTGCCTCCCTACCTTAAAGATATAATTAAAACAGCTGTATTACAGAATTTTATATTAGAATAATAATAACAGTAGTCATTTTTATTTTTTTTCTTCTCAAATTCTTCGGTTGCATTTCCAGCACCAATGGACCTTAAATTTATCTCACTTGATTTTTAGCAAAGCTTTGAGCTATTCCTTTGCATATTCATTTTGTCAAAGGAGTATTTACCAAATGGATCCTGAGTAGATTATTTTGATAAATTCAGGTTGTCTCCTCACATTTAAAAATATACCTTTTTGTATTTTTACAATTTCATTGCAATTGTAATCCTCTAAAGATGGTGGTGTGGAAGTGGAGTGGAGAAATATGCTTCTGGGGCTTGTTTTCCAGTTTGATTCTGTTTAATTATTTCTTACAATTGTTCATAAAACAATTTAAGTAACATGTCATAAGTCACATGACTTCTAAGAATTTTCTTCTTTTTTCTTTTTTGCTTTTATTATTACTATAGACATATAACTGTACATATCTATGGGGTACAATGTGATGTTTGTATACATGTATACAACAAATTATCGCATCAGGGTAATTAGCAAATTTATAACTTTATTTTTCATTTCTTTGAGTTGGAAATATTTAAAATCTACTCTTATAGCTATTTGAAAATATACAATAAATTGCTAATTATAGTTACCCTATAGTGCTATAGAACACTCGAACTTATTCCTCCTATCTAGCTGTATTTTGTATTTCTTAGCCTACCTTTGGCTATCTCTTTCTTCCCCCTACCCTTTTTTGCTTCTAGTAAGAACTATTCTGCTCTCTCCTTCTATGAGATTGACTTTTTTTAGCTTCTGCATATTCATGAGGACATGCAGTATTTATCTTTCTGTTTCTAGCTTATTTCACTTAAAATAATGTCCTCTAAGCTCATTCATGTTGCCGTGAATGGCAGAAATTTGTTCTTTTTTACAACCAAATAATATTCCATTGGGATATATAGCACTTTTTTTAATCCATTCACCTATTGATGGAAACTTAGGTAATTTCATATCTTGACTATGTCTTGTGAGTAGTACTGCAATAAACATGGAAGTATGGATATCTCTTTAACATACTGATTTCCTTTCCTTTGGATATATACCCAGTAATGGGATTGTTGGATCATATGGTAGTTCTATTTTAATTTTTTGAGGAACCTCCATACTGTTTTCCATAATGGATATATATATATATATACACACATATAAATGTATATTCCAAATAGCATATAAGAGTTTGCTTTTCACCACATCGTTGTTAGCCCTTTTTTTTTTTTTTTTTTTTTTTTTTTTTGTCTCTTTGGTGATAGCCATTCTAACCAGGGTGAGATAATATCTTCATGTGGTTTTTATTTGCATTACCCTGATGATTAATGACATTGACCATTTTTTGTACATGCCTGTTGGCCATTTGTATGTCTTCTTTAGAGAGATGTCTATTCAGCTTATTTGCCTACTTTTTAATGTGAATTTTTTTTTTGCTATTGAGTTCATTTTATATTATGAATACTAAACTCTTGGCAGATGAATAGTTTGCAAATACCTTCTCCTATCCTGCAGGTTGTCTTTTCACTCTGTTAACTGTTTCCTTTGCTGCGCAGAAGCTTTTCAGTTTGACATAATTTCATTTGTTTATTTTTGCTTTGGTTATTTGTGCTGTTGAGATCTTATCCATGAAATCTTTGCTCACACCAACATCCTGAAGTATTTCCCCTATGTTTGCTTCTAGTTGCTTCATAGATTCAGGTCTTATATTTAAGTTTTTAATCCATTTTGAGTTGATTTTTACATGTTATGTGAGGTAGAAATCCAGTTTCATTTTTCTGCATATGAATATTCAGTTTTCCCAGCATCATTTTTCAAAAAGATTGTTCCTTCTCCATTAAATATTCTTGGCAGCTTTGTTGAAAATCATTTGGCTGTAACTATGTGAATTTATTTCTGGGTTCTCTATTCTGTTCCATTGTTCTATGTGTCTATTTATATGCCAATATCATGCTATCTGGGTTACTATAGTTTTGAAATATATTTTGAAGTTCAACAATGTGATTTCTCTAGCTTGATCATTTTGCTCAGGATTGCTTTGGCTATTCAGGGTCTTTTGCGGTTTCATATACATTGTAGGAAATTTTTTTTGTTTATGTGAAGAATGTCATTGGTATTTTGATAGCATTGCATTGAATTGGTAGATCACTTTTAGTAGTATTGTCATTTTTACAATATTAATGTCTACAATTCATGAACATGAGATTTTTTTGTGTGTGTCCTCTTCAATTTTTTTCATCAGTGTTTTGTAGTTTTTATTGTAGAAATCTTTCACCTCCTTGGTTAAATTTATTCCTACATGGCTTTTTATGTAGCTATTATAAATGCAATTTGTTTCTTGATTTTTTTTCTACTAGTTTGTTTTTGGTGTATAGAAAAGCTACTGGTTTTTGTATTTTTATTTTGTATCCTCCAACTTTACTGAATCTGCTTATCAGTTCTGAGATTTTTGGTGGAGCTTTTATGGTTTTCTGTATAGAAGCTCTTGTTATCTGCAAATGAGGACAATTTGACCTCCTTTTCAATTTAGATGCTCCTTATGTCTTTCTCTAGCCTAAGTGCTCTCTCTAGGGCTTCCAGTACTATTTTGAATAAAAGTGATGAAAGTGAGATCATTGTCTTGTTCCAGATCTTAGAAGAAAAGCTTTAAACTTTTCTCCATTCAGTGTGATATTGGCTGTGGATTTGTCATACATGGCTTTAATTATGTGGAAGTACATTCCTTCTATACCTAACTTGTTGAGAATTTGTTAGGGATGCTGGATTTTTCTCAAATATATTTTCTGTATCTCTTGAGATGATCAAATGGTTTTTGTCCTTCATTTTGTTGACGCAAGGTGTCACATTTATTCGTTTCTGTATTACATCCCTGGGGTAAATCTGACCTATATGGTGAATAACCTCTTTAATGTGCTGCCAGATTGGTTCACAAGTATTTTGCTGAGGATTTTTGCACTATGCTCATCATGTTTATTGGCTTATAGTTTCCTTTTTTTGTTGTTGCATTCTTGACTAGTTTTGGTATCAAGGTATCATGGCCTCATAGAATGAGTTTGAAAGAATTCCCTTATCTTCAATTTCTGGAAGAATTTGAGGAGAATTGGTATTAGTTCTTCTATAAATCTTTGGTAGAATTCCAGAGTGAAGCCATCATATTCTGAGCTTTTTTTTGATAAGAGACTTTATTACAGACTTAATGCCATTATTTGTAATTGATCTGTTCAGGTATTCTCTTTCTTGTTGGTTCACTTTTGATAGGTTGTTTGTGTCCAGAAATTTACCCATTTCTGCCAGGTCTTCTAAAGTTTTTGGTATATAGCTGTTTACAATAGTCTCTGATAATTTTTTGTATTTCTATGGTATTGGTTGTAATGTCTCCTTTTCATTCCTGATTTTATTGGAAGCTTTACGGTTTTCTTGGGTAGTCAAACCAATGGAATGTTGATATTGTTTATCTTTTCAAAAAAAACTAAACTTTCCATTTTGTTGATATTTTGTATTTTTTAGTCTTAATTTTATTTATGTATGCTTTTATTTCTTTCTATCTATTAATTTTGGCCTTGGTTTACTCTTGCTTTTCCAGTTTCTTGAAGTGCATTATGAGCTTGTTTATTTGATATCTTTCTACTTTTTTGATATAGGTGTTTGTTGCTACACACTTGCCTTCTAATACTGCTTTTGCTATATCCCAGATGTTTTGGTAATTTGTGTTTCTATTTTCATTTGTTTGAAGATATTTTAAAATCTACCTCTTAATTTCTTCATTGACCAATTTGTTATTCAGGAACATGTTGTATAATTTCTATGTATTTGTACAATTTTTAAAGTTCCTCTTGTTATTTTGATTTCTAGTTTTATTATATTGTCATAAAAAAATAACTGATATGACTTCTATTAAATTTGTTAAGATTTGTTTTGTGGCCTAACATGTGTTCTATCCTAAAGAATGTTCCATTTTCTAATGAAAAGAATATGTATTTTGCAGCTGTTGAATGAAATTTTCTGTAAATGGCTGGTAGGTCCATTTGGTCTAAAGTGAAGTTTGAATTAAATGTTTCTTTGTTAATTTTCTGCCTGAATGATCTGTCCAATGCTGAGGGGTGTTGAAGTACCCAACTATTATTGTACTGAAATCTATTTCTCCTTTGTGTTAAATTATATTTGCTTTATAAATCTAGGTGTTTTGGTATTGGGTGTATATATGTTTACAATTGTTACATCTTCTTGCTGAAGTGACAATAACCTTGTCTCTTTTTATGGCTTTTTGTTTAAAGTCTGCTTTATCTGATATAAGTATAGCTATTCTCCTTTGCTTTTGGTTTCCATTTGTGTGGATTTTTTTTCCATCCCTTGTTTTTATTCTATATGTGTCTTTCGAGGCGAAATGACTTTCTTTTAGGCAGTATATAGTTGGGTCTCTTTTATTTTTAATTCATTCGGCTAGTCTATATCTTTTCAGTTGGGAATTTAGTCTGTTTACAGTCAAGGTTATTATTCATGTGAGGACTTACACCCACTATTTTGTTGTTTTCCTGTTTTCTTGTATATCTTTTTTTCCTTTCTTTTTATCTTATTTTAATCATTGTGGTTTGGTGGTTTTCTGCAGTGACAGGGTTTAACTCTTTTCTCTTTCTCCTCATATATTTGCTCTACAAATGAGCTTTATACTCTTTGTGTGTTTTCATGGCAGTGATTTTCACTTCCAGATGTAAGTGGAAATCACTTAGGCATTTCTGGTAAGGCAAAGCAAGTGAGGATGAATTCCTTCACTTTTTTCTTACATCAAGAAGGCTTTATTTCTTCCTAATTTCTGAAGGGTAACTTTGCTGGGTATAGTATTCTTAGCTAGCAATTTTTTTTTCTTCTTTCACCACTTTGAGTTTATAACTTTATAATCTCCTCGCCTGTGAGGTTTCTGTAGCAAAATTTATTATTAGTCTAATGGCAGTTCTCTTATGTGACTTGACAATTTTCTCTTGCTGTTTTCAGAACTCTGTCTTTGACTTATGACAATTTGCCTATAATGCACCTCTAAGAGGACCTTTTTGGGGTTGAATCTATTTGGGAAATTTTGAGTTTCCTGAAGCTGGATGTTCAAATATCCCTCCTCCACAACCCCCACCACTAAATTGGGAAGTTTTCAGTTATTATTTTATTAAACAGGCTTTCTATACCTTTTTCCTTATCTTCTCCTTCTGGAAATCCCATAATATGAATATTTGTTTGTGTAATGTTTTCCAGTAAATCTTATAGGATTTCTTCACTCATTTTCATTCTTATTTCTTTTTGCTTTTCTCTGACTGGGTAACTTCAAAAGACCCAACTTTAAGTTCAGAGATTCTTTTTCCTGCTTGATCAAGTCTGCTTCTGAAACTTTCTATTGTATTTTATATTTTATTCATTGAATTCTTCAACTGAAGGATTCTTGTTTTGTTCTTTTTATGATTTTTATCTCTTCATTGAATTTTTCATTTATATTGTGAATTGTTTTTCTGATTGTATTTAATTGTCTATCTTTATTTTCTTGTATCTCATTGAGTTTCCTTGTGATCATTATTTTACATTTCTTTTTTTTGGCAATTAATTGATTTCCTTTTCGTTGGAGTCTATTACTAAAGAGTTTTTATGTTCCTTTGTTGGTCTCTTATTTCCTTGCTTTTTCATGTTTCTTGTGTCCCTGCATTGATGTCTGTGTATCTAGTGAAATAATCACCTTTTTCAAACTTTCTAGAGTGATTTTCATGAAGAAAGTTTCATCCTGCAGTTGAGTTTTACTGTGCAGCTAGAAAACGTATAGTGACTCTGTTTCATGACAGGTATAGAGATACAGTCTCTGTGCAGCTTCTTCCGTTGTATTCAAGGTCAGAAATAACTGTGGGTGCCTCATAGCCTATGCTTAGAGGTTTGTGGCAATGGCATTGGCAACATAGGTTTTTAATGTTCTTTGTGTTAAGGGCTTCTGGAGTCCTCCTATTCTGGTTTTCTCTAAAATAAGGAGACTTAGCTGAGGGGATCCCATTTGATGTCAAGTCTGACATGACCTACAAGCAACTGCAGTGGCACGGGTTCTAGTGCAGTGATCAGGGTTCTACGTGCAGTAGGAGTTTTCAGCTCAGTATCTCATAAAGCTATTGAGACAACTTGGCCTTAGGGTACAGCTTCACCCCTTGTGGCAGGGTTTGATGTAGGTTACCTACAGAACCAGGATCTATGATTTTGAGGCACCCCCTAGCAGCTCATGCTCAGGGTGCCAGGTTGTAGCTGTGATTCTACCCCTGGGGGCAGGGCACAGCACTGACCTCAATACTCCAGGGAATAAGGAGCGCTCTGGAACTTTGGCCTGGGGAGCAGGGTATGGCTGCAATTCAGGAACCTGAGTCAATAGGGCACAGTGTCAACTTAGGATCCAAGGGATGAGGCACTGGGTAGTAGTGATTGTAGACCCTGGGATGGTGGTGCTTAGCAGTATCCCAGAATGTGCAGGGCCAAGTGCATTTGCTTTCAGTACTCCAAAATGGTGGAGGACAGCTGTTGCTTGCTCCCTGGGTGACAGGTGGGTAGGAAAAAACACAGCAATGACTCCACTCCCTAGATAGAGGGGTACTTCAGCATCTGAGACTCTAGAGAGCTAGGCCAGCTCCAGGGAATCAAGGTCTAAAGTTGTTCAGTTTATAGAGCAGGGTGTCTCAGCTCAGTTTCTGCTCAGCTCAGCCAGAGCAACAATTCCCCAAGCGACAATGTGCCACTTCAGCTCAGGTTTGAAGGATGTGACTGTTCTTGGCTACACAAGCACTGCTTTCTTGGTATGCAGGGCATCAATTCAGATTAAGTAATGGAGTGCATGACTGTTCTGGGTGGCCAAGGCACCATTTCCTAGGATGCAGGGCACCACTTCAACTTAGACACCAGGAAGACGTGACTGGTCTGAATAGCCAAGGTATTGCTTTCCCAAGAGACAGAGTGCTGCTTCAGCAGGGGCAGGGGGAGGAGTTGGTAGAGCAATTCCACCTCCTCTTGACCTCACAGGAAACAGTGTTAACACTGCTAACAGCACATACTGGGGACGTGGGGCTCTTGGGATGGGGTGGTTCAGGGGTGGTTTAGTCTCAGGGATGAAGGGGAGCCATGACTACTTACTCCTTGAGTAAGGCTCACTCTATCTGTAGTTCCTGTTCCAAGATGCCATAGCACAGTAGTCACATGGGCCACAGCAGGTGGGGCACAGTGTCAACTCCTTCTCTGGCTGAGCACAGCTATATGGACTCCAGGCAGGCTTCACCAGGTGGGCTTGGTGCCTGAGAAGACTCCAGAAAACACCAGTGGGGAGATCTGTATGTGTCCAAGGTATTGATGGAGGTTGTTGGAGTCATCCTGCTTACCTCCTCACCATAAGAAGTTCCTCCTGGCTCCCAGCTGATCCCACTTCGGGGATGGGATGGTGAAGGCCTGGCATTTCCTTATTCTCTATGTAGCTATCCTGAGTTTTGTGCTCACCCAATGGAAATGCAGCTGCTTTTCCATTGTTCTGGCTGTCTTTGAGAGGGGCGTAAGCACTAGGGGCTTCTAGTTGGCTATCTTGCTGCTATCTCCCTGACCCTTAATACTTTTGAAAAGAAGATTAACAGTTCTCCTGATCAAGGTATCAAACTATGTATTATTTTTGACAGTAACAAAAAGTCATACATACATGTAATTCATTCATTCATATTTTCATTCATTTATTCATCAGTTAGATCAAGCCAGTATAAACCTACTGAAAAAGAGTCAAGGTGTTCAATTTTCTTTATATCATGAAACTCTCTATTGTGCTAATGAACACGAAAGAGGCTCCTATTGACAAGGAGCTGTCTATCATCAATTTTGACCAAATGCCTCCTAGTATAGAACTAAAATGCTTCCAATTTTGTTTAAGCTTTTTTGTCACATAAACATCAACACTTCTTTAGTAGATTCATGGTATAATTTGCATTTGAAAAAAATCTGACACCAAGCTGTCATGCTATCTAAATTAAGATTTCATTTATAAAAATGATTTCTGGTCTTGTAATTATATTTAGTTTATTCACTTGTTTCCTTGAACATGTTGATAGTTATACTATCACAAAATATTCTAATTTTTGACCTTTAATTTTTTAAAAAATTAAACAATTATATTCCCATTTTTTCAATATTTTTCTTATGTTTCCTTATTACCGAAGTGATAGATTGGAGTATACAATTTGAAAAATACTGAAAAGTAAAATTTTAAATACTCCTTAGCTTCAATTAAGAAGCTTAACATTTGTGCATATTTTCTTCTAAACTTGTTTCTACTTTTTCAAAAATGTATATAATTGAGGTCATACTGATTATTCTATTCACACTTTTTTCCCACTTAGAGAATTATAAGCATTTCACCATGGCATTAAATTCCCTTCCAAACACCATGTTAATGACTTCTAGTATTATTTTTAAAACCATTTAGTAAATATATATTCTTTTAAGTAGTGTATAGAAAGTTCTTTTCAAATTCTAATTAAACTTAAGCATACTTTAACAAACACCCAGCAAAATACAATTAAAAGCACAAAATGTACTTTGAAACTTGAGATTAGGGATCAGCAAAATGTTTTCTGCAAAGAGCCAGATAATATTTTAGTCTTCAAAATTACTCAGCCTACTGTTGTACCTGGAAAGGAGCCATAGATAGTATGATAATGAATGAGTGTGGCTGTGTTCCAATAAAACTTCACTTATGAACACCGATATTTAAATTTCATATGTCAAAAATATTCCTCTTTTGGTATTTATTTATCATTAAAAAATGTAAAAGCGATGCTTAGGTTTCAGACCATACAAAAACAGGCAGTGGCTAGATTTGGCCCTTGAGCTCTATATAGTACAGATCTCTACTGTAGAGCCTGATTCCGAGAACCCTGCCTTCCCAGGGTTTGAGAAATTTCTGTGAACGTATGCATTTGTATATATTTTTAAGGAGAGGTAAATAGCTTTTATTATATGCTAAATAATTATTAAATATAAAATGATTAAGAATCGCTATTCTAAATAATATATATAAAGTCACTTTATAAACCATAATTTCTTATTAAAATACATACTGGTACTTCACTTATAATATTCTTCACTTAGATACCAAATGATCTGGAAAACATTGATTAGTAGAAATAAATTTATGCTATTATCAGAATTCCACCTGGGAAAATAATATTCAGAATCCAAAAAGCTAATAAACTTTAAAGAGAAAATAGGTCACAAGTTAAATTTTCAAAAACATTTAAAATAACAATTAAAATAACAATTAATGGTTATTTCAGTGAAGGTAGTTGGAATATTTACTGCTTTTGATTTTTTAACTGAGCCAAGAGATTATTTTCATTTAAACTATAATAACTAGCATCATCAGAGAATAGGTCCTACTGCCTAATTTAACATCTGGTTAACAAAAGTTAATATATGTATGTCTCTCTCATTCCCCTCTTCTCCCCGTCTCTCAATACGCATACACATACATACAACAAACAGAACAAGATAAAACTAGCTTTACTGTAATATTTGTTTAGACTGGAAAGTTCCACTTAATCATGTATGTCTCCTTTCAGAGTTCTAAAGCAATTGAGAAATAGATACAGAAATCACGTACGGATCAATTTATTATTAACATCATTATTGTTAATGCGGGAGTAGAAAACAAAACGTGCGTAAGAGACCAAGCCCTTCCCTTCCCAGCCTGAATTCAGCTTCTTCCCAGAAGGAGTAGAGAGCCTGGATCTTACAGAGCTCCCTCATGAGCTGGGACTGAGCAGTTGGAGTTAATTCACTGCAGAGAGGGAACATAGGCCCATGCACTGGCAACTTCCAGCGGAGTAAGGGAAAGAATGTGGCTCCACATGAAGTGCCCCTTTGCCCAATTATTTATCAGTTAAGTCACTCCTCAAGTGACACAGAATGAGTGAATCCTTTAAAAGAGAGAAACTCCTTTAAAGGGCAAGCACAGAAACCAGGGGGAATGAGAAGTTCTCTGTTACGATCTTCAACTCAAAAAAAAATTCTTGATCTGTTTTAAATTTAGTATGTCAGTGAAAATTGTTGAAATGCCAAGACTTTTAGTTAATAGAATATGTCATAGATCTACCTTTTCAGTATGGTCTTTAGTTGGCCAAAAAGAAAACAGTGGGCCAAATAAATCCATAGCAATGTGTAGTTAAGTTTTTAAAGCTCTGACATGTAAAAAGAACTAGTTTTTATATGTGACCTTTTTGTTATCCAAGTATGGATACCACCCTCCAGTTCTAGTGGTGATTGTGAGCTTGCAGACCACTCCCCTGATCATGCTCCGTCATCACCTCCACAACTGTGCGGACGGCCCTCAGCTTAGGAACCTCCTCCTACTTTGTCTTAGAGACTGCCTTTAACTCAACCTTCAAGGCACAGCTCTAAAAGAAGCTTTACCTGAAGTTTTCCAGAAACTTCCTAAAATACCCAGACTACTCTGTGCATACCTTCACACTTTCCCACACGTCCTCTCTCATTCTTCTTTCAGTCTCTTCCATCTGCAAATATTTACTGAGCCTTCAGCATATGCTGGTAATAAACTAGACACCAGGAGTCTGCTGGCAAGCATAGTATCTTCCCTGTCTTTTCTGTCGAACAGGAAACACAATTAGCCAGAGATAAAGCATACTGCGGGTGGTAAAGTATCAAGAACCATACGAACATGCAGCCAGGTCCTTATCTTGTACAATGATGGAGTAAAGAGATGTCTTCACTGGAGTAGAGATGGAGTAAAGAGATAGAGTAAAAGAATGTCTCTCTCCCAGGCCATCGCATAGGCTTTTCATAGGTAAAGACCTTTACTTTACTGCCAAGCACCATGGATGGCCCAGAGTTGGCCCTCAAGAGCTTTTTATGAAACCTACAGAACTAAAGTATATATATTCAGGGAGCTGTTTGATACCATAGGGTTTAAAGTGAAAAAGACAGACAGGATTCTAGAACCAAACATCTGACTTCTTCCTTTCTGCATTCATTCAGCACATATTTGTGCCAGGCTTTCTTGTAGGTGCCACAGGCACAACTCTAAACAGGACAGGAAAGGTCTCTGCTTTGTGTGATGCACTGGCATGCCTTAAGAATTCACATATTACGTGTGATATTTGGGATGAAAATTAACATTAAATTGTAACCAATATTTAGCTACTAATACTGTGAACAGTTTGGTTTCCAAGGAAATGGTAACAGATTTTTCCCCTTTCCTTATATAAAGAATTAGCATAAAAACCTGAGATCAACATGTTGTGCTTCCAAAGCCTCAAACATACAACTGCTAAGTGAAAGCTCTGAGTATTTTGGCTATAATCATTTTCCTTTGATGGATGCTGAGAATCAACTTTGCCTAAATCTCTGAGAGGGAGAACAGATAAAAATTAAATTAAATTAAAGCTGGCTTTAAACATCAAATGGCCAACCCCCACCACCAACATCATCAACACATTTTAAACTGTCAAAAGAATAGCTTGTAATTATTGATTAGTGTTATCACCAAAGCACAGGATACAGCTTTACCTTGTACCTTTTAAAATCACATTCTGGCAAGAGGCAGATTATTTTGCTTCATTTATAGATACTGGAAAAACTAGTTAACATCAACCTCCACCCCTCAACCCCGTCTCAAACATCCCCCCACACACATATACACACAGTACAAATTCTCACAAATACATACACACACACACCCATCCCCACAGCACACCTTCTCACAAATACTCACATACACATACACCACACATGTACACACATCACTAATCTCATTTTATCAGATGAGAATGCAGAAAATAAAGCCAAATATGATTTTGGGCTTATCTTTCCAACTTTTACAGTAATCCAATAATAACTTGAGTTGCCCTGAATGTTACAGGGGATTTGTACTGCCTTTGAAGATAGCTGTTTCATTTTGTACAGCTAGCAGCAGCTTGGTTTTAGGCATGGAATGAACCTCTCTATTCATGCTTATGAGGCTAATCTGGTCAACAATTAAAACTTAGAAGGATAGATGCAAATAAGGAGAGAAAGTTTTCATCTTTTTCTATGTTTTGAAAAATTACAGCCTATCTAAAGCTATCATTTTAAACAAGCTTTTTACCAACTTCTATATGGAAAAGCAAAACAAATGGCTCTGTGAGAAGCTTGGAAACCTGAATTCTTGTTGAGGTTTTTTTACTAAGTAGTTTGGCAGCTTTTTCTTTAAAAAAAAGAAAAAAGAAAAAAGTCAATTCGCCTCTGTGAATTCAGTTTTTCTCATTTGTTAGATTAGAATAGTAAATGAAACCAGAGAATTTCAAAAATCCCTCCCAGCTGTTAGTGGTTCTGTGAAAATGGACGTGGATCAGAAGTATGCTTTTATAGGGAGGAAGTATAGCAAAATGACTACAGCATTAAGAGGCTTTTTCTGTAAATACCTTACACCATACCAATGAGGGATTTCTTTTTTCTGAGTTTTCCTACAATTCTCCTCTCTGCTCTTCCCCTCCTTTCTTCTTCCTCCTTACTTCTCGTTATTCTTATTCCAATGATTGAGATTTGATTTTTAGTAAACTATTACAGAAAAGACTCATTGGTTGCACAATTAATTTATTGCAAGGTAGAAGTTAATTTTTTTTCTTCTTAAAAAAACAAGGACATAAAGAGCAAAGCTGAGAGACAAATTGTACAAAATAACCAAAATGATAAATGTAAGTTGTCTTTAAATGAGTCACTAAACTGACATCTAATTTTAGCTGATCTTCTCTTTTACTTCTGTTAACAACGTGGTCCTAATTAAGTCAATCATTGCAAACCGGCAATCTAGTCTAAAAAGCAGCTTGTTAAAACTGATTTGGCACCGGGCTCAGTGGCTCAAGCCTGTAATCCCAGCACTTCGGGAGGCCGAGGTGGGAGAATTACTTGAGGTCAGGAGTTTGGGACTAGCCTGGCCAACATGTTGAAACCCCATCTCTATAAAAAATACAAAATTAAGCCAGTTATAGTGGCGTGCACCTGTAGTCCCAGCTACTCTGGAGGCTGAGACACAAGAATCGCTTGAACCTGGGAGACGGAGGTTGCAGTCAGCCGAGATTGCGCCACTGCACTCCAGCCTCAGCCACAGAGTGAGACCCTGTCTCAAAAAAAAAAAAAAAAAAAAATTGATTTGGATTAGTTATGTGAGTATTTTCTACTATTTTCTACTATTTACAAAATTTCATTTTGTAGATATATTTCATTTTTTCTATTTTTTCTGAAAAGAGAGACTGAATGTATTAGTACTTTCTTTGGAACTTAGTTTTCAAATCTGTAAAATGAGGACTTGAAACTAACATATTTCTTCTAGTTCTTGCATTCTATGATAAAGAACAGGAGACTCAAGTGGAATAAGTTCAGATTTTATTTAGTATTTGAAATAGGCAACTCATGCATTTGGTACAAAATTCCAAAGGTACAAATTCTGTATGATGAAAAAAGAAATCTTGCTACCTTCCTTAATTGTCTCTTTATCATACTGTTTCATAGACTTTCTTCAAGAATGACTCTTGGTATTTTTACTTTCAGTATCAGTTGATGGGAAGCCACGTTTGGTATTGATCAGTACCAAATGTTACAGTGCCATTATGATAACAAATTATACACACAACAATTTTAATAATATATTTTTGTATATTCTAGTTATCATTATTTCCTATGCATTTTGTCAATAATGTTGACATTTGTATAATTCACAATAGTTTTAAAAACATTTCAATATGTACTATCTAATTTTCTCTAAGGTACCATCTGTGGATATAATTTCCAACATTTGACCTTGCAAGGTAGATTATAAATGTCATGATTTTGCCGTGTACCATGTGTGTATTTTGATATTGTCATAATGCCTAATATAATGCTAATAATGGAGTGGTTTTATAAACTGTTACTGTGACCCATCCCCAAAAAGTCATTTTTGACTACCAGAAAATTGTCAACTGGTAGTTAAGAATTGGCAGGTAAGTTTGAAACTTCATGTATATGACAAGGGATACATTATGCTTTATAACAAACTCTTAGTGACAGGCTGCAGGGCTCTACAGAAGTTTCTGGGGATGAGGCCTTCCCAGGTCTGTGAAAGGACAGAGAGGGCTCCTGTTATCAAAGTCTAACCCTTCCCTCCCCAGCCTTCTGCAGACTCACTAAGAGTCTGAAGTCTCCAGGGACCACTATTTCTGAAAACAGAATAAAAAGGTTTAAAGAGGCACCCACCAGTAAAACTGCTGGTAGACTTGCAAAGAGATAGGATACTTGTATCCTTCAACCTCGCTCACCAGTTCAGAGGAAAAGAAACTGAATGTATCTGGAGACTTCTCCTTATAAATCAAGGAAAGGATGCTTACCACACCCTTACCTAGACTGCTTGTATTTACTATGAAGTCATAATGATGTCTCCAAAAAGAAAGTTCTACCTCGTGCTGCAGCATGTTTTCTTGGCCTTGAGCCATCATCACTTTCACTTAAGTAGAAATCCTTTACAAATTATCATCAGTTTTATGCAAGACCTTTTCAGAGATCACCCAGTATATGATGGCTACTGCTTGGCTCTAATTGAAGTATAGAAATGAGTAAGACATAATGGTTGCTCTCAATGAGTTTCCATTTCAGTTAGAAGGGATACAACAAGCTCCAGAACATTTATATTAGAAGGTAGAATATTAAAAGTATCTAAAGAAACACAGGCCGGGCGCGGTGGCTCACGCCTGTAATCCCTGCACTTTGGGAGGCCGAGGCGGGCGGATCACGAGGTCAGGAGATCGAGACCATCCTGGCTAACACGGTGAAACCCCGTCTCTACTAAAATACAAAAAATTAGCCGGGCGCGGTGGCGGGCGCCTGTAGTCCCAGCTACTCGGGAGGCTGAGGCAGGAGAATGGCGTGAACCCGGGAGGCGGAGCTTGCAGTGAGCCGAGATGGTGCCACTGCACTCCAGCCTGGGCGACAGAGTGAAGACTCCGCCTCAAAAAAAAAAAAAAAAAGAAAAAAAAAAAGAAACACAAAGGGCTTTCGTTAACCATGTCATAATAATACAACTTATAAATGTGCCCTTATGAACCTCAGACTTGAAAAAGGTTTAAGCCAGAAGTGGAACAGAACATGTTGACAGGCTGTTCTTTTAAAAGACCCAGAAATGAACTCTCCTTTTATCACTATGTTTTATGCATTTTAAGGAGGTCATAAACCAACAGAATCTATAATACACATTAATGCCAGGATAAATGAAAACCAATATATTATATGGTTAGTCTTGACATAATCTCAGAAAAGAATTATGTGATTGATTTTGAAATCTTATTTATTGCTCTTAGTTGAATAGCTGAAAGCTCTTCCTAACTAATTTGTTTAACTGGAGTTGCTATCTAGGTAAATCACAGATTTTTTTAAACTGCTTTATAGGCTCTATTAGATAAGGAATATATAACCCCATCTATCATTTTGTATTGGCCACCTTCCAAATAAAATATACTCTTCATTTTATTGGACAGTTTCCAACACTATCCATGTACTACTAGAAGAGACACTGTTTATTGCTTATATTTGAAAACATATTTGTTTTAAAGAAAATCATAGAAAATAATTTTTTGATTCTCCTATATTATAGGGAGTGTATACTCTTAGTTTTTCAAGATTATATAGGGTCAAGATGAACTGACTAGCTGTGGTGATTGGAGCACTCTGCAGAGTTCCTCTAAATTCCTGGACCCAGGTTATTAACTGAACCTTCCCTGAAGCCATTGAATTAAATTCAATATATGTGTCCTCCATTTAAGGCGACTTAATTGAGTAAGGATTTATTTTTCTCATCACTCATTGACAGAAATTAAAATTTGTAATTTCTAGGAAAATAAAATAGCCATCTTGGCTTCATGGTAACCAATTTACAATCTTTTCGTAAATCATGATATTAAACACATGAATGGAAAATGAAAGATGCAAAAGCCATTGTTCTTTCTTTCTGATAAAACACACTCTTTCAGACCATGGCAAAATGTTTATGTTATCTTCTGCTACCTAAATACCTGACCCTGTGGGAGTTATTCAGCTCAGCAATGTTTGTTACAGATGGTGCCCGTGTTACAGCTTTGGTCCTTCCTCAGGAGACTTAGTTTCTGCAATGGCAGATTATACTTCTTACTAGATAAGCTTGCACTTGCCATCTGATGCAAGGGGAAGCACTTCCCCATCAAATGGCAAGTGAAAGCTGGTAGAAACAATGTTAAGTAGGTGAATCAATGAGGGGCCCACTCTGCACTGCTGAAAACAGCTACCAGAATTCAGAGGATAATGAAGGTGATCTCCAAAAAAGCAAATGAAAATAAAACATTTTTTAAAAACCCTGGCACAATTAATCGTCTTAAAAAATATTATAAAATACTTGTCGAATTTTCCAAGGAGCATAAAGAGGTGGAGGGGAATACTTGCTGATTTATATTAGATCTATAGCATCCATCTACAGACTCAATCTCCAGGAAACAGTGTTGATTTGAGGATTCATGTACAAGAAATACGCTGTCCCAACCATGTGCTGAGCCTGTGCTAAATACTTTTAGATAAATCATCTTTTTAGCTTTTCTCCTTATCTATCCTAAGCTTTGTCACTAAATCAGATCCTAGAACAAGCCTTTGAGGAGACTCTGCGGCAACCTAGAAACTATATCTGCTCTTCCAGAACACCTTTAAAATGCATAACAGAGCAAGTTTGAAGGGAGTAGAAGGGAAGACTTATGTCTGCTGAAATGGTTGCAGTTTCTTTGGAATTAACATTGCAGAAGCAAGACTAATGATAGATTTAAAAGCAGAAGGTTAGGCTCTGGATAGACAGAGTCCTAGATAATCTAATTTTATCTTCAAAGGCAATACTCTTATAGTCTTGAAAATTTTCTTATATCCCAGAGAGAACAAAAAGGGTGATACTAAACCTGTGTAGTTTTAAAAAACCCTTCTTTTTTATTTCTTAAAGAATGTTTGATAAAATATTATTATATGCTATTATGAACTGTATTTTAGTTCTATTTCAGTAACAGCTGCCATAATTACATGATTCTAAATGTAAACTCTCCAAGAAAACCATATGAAGCACTTTTTTTTCTGGGTTAATATCCACAGAACAAATTAGCCAAATGGAAAGCTCTAGTCAGCTGTTTTGTTTCATGGGAGAGTAACTCATCAGCTCTCTGGAGAATTTGTGTTCAACCATTCCACACAAGACATTCAGCTTCCAACAAACTGTGCTTGCAAATATGTCCCTAGAGACTAATATCAAACATTCCACCACAATTCTATGATGCTTGTTTTAGGTTATTTTTGATTGATGGCCTGAAGTTATGGCTTAAGCTATTTTTAAGATTGTTTGTTGAGTTTTTTTAAAGTAGCATTTGGGAGGGGGAATGGAAACATCCTCCTTCTTCAAAATGCAAATTACAGTTATAATTTAATTGCACATTTTCCATCAAGCCAAGTATACCTACAACCGACTTACCCATGACTTTTCCATTCTTACATCTTACTTGATCCTTGAATGGGATCATAAGCAGCTAATATAGTTCTCATTTCAGAGTTAAAGAAAGGGCCAGAAAAGTTACATGGCTTTCTTAACTGTGGACAAACTATATGCTAGGGCTAAAACCACCAGCACAAGAATCTGTAGCTTTTGATTTTTAACCCAATGCTTTTCTTAGTATGTATGTCTTTGGTTTCAAGCAAAAACCAAATAAGGAAGTACACACAGATCTGTTCAACTTGATCCTCAGAACCAAGGGAAGAAAAGAAAAAGAAATCCAAAAAGTAGAGTTTATTTACTAATTATTCTAACTTTTTCATAGTTTTAAAATATGTGAATTTAAAATTTTTCTACTATAGAATGTGCACGTATCCCATCTGGCCTAGTTTACACAGACTAATAATAAATGTGGAGGATTTATTTTTCTCATATAACTCTTTTAACTCCCCTAAATTTTGTCAAATTTATTCCCTCATTGCACCAACATTTCATTTGACATCATAAATATCAATGGACAATGACTTTGCAGTCCTGACACAATATGGCAGTCTCCAAAGTTTTACGCATAGACCCAGAAAGGCTCATGCGGCTCCCAACAGAGAATTGAAGTATCTGATCAAACAGTTTAAACTGTTAGTGGAAGCTCATTGGTGCCCCGAGTTTAGAAAAAAACCCTTTAATCTTGTCAACAGATTAACCACCTACTTTTGCTGTTTCTTTGATATCTTCCTTGGCTGATATTCAAAGGGCAATTGAATATCAAAGGCTGCCTTCTTCAGTCACCCCCACAGAAAAAGTAAAAACTCTCCCTGCCGTGGCAGGCCCTTAGGGCTTTAACTTTTGTTCCCTAGCCATTATGCTCAGTCCTTTGACATACTTGCCATACATATAACATATATGAATTAATTCACAATTCAAGTGAATATATAACATGCAAATTCTTAACTGTTTTATACTTAAGTTTTTATCCTTTCTTCTATTGATAGAATTCTCTTTGCATATGTGTTTTCATTAGTGCTTGTTTTGGATTCCAAGTTCTTAGAGAACAAGAAGTTTCCATTTGTTCAATTATTCAGTCCTAAAACATTTACTGAGATCGTGCTATGCCTCCTGAGATACAGAGATAAAGTAAGCAGCATCCTTAGCCTTGAGGAGCTAATAGTGGTGTGAGAAAGACACACAAAGGACAAAACAACTGTTACAAAATGTGGCAAAAGAAAGATAGACATAAATATGAACTAATGAGAACAACCACTCTTCCCTGAAATATCTGAAAATGCTATAGAGAGAAGGATTTTTCACTGGACCTTGACCGATGAGGATAATCATCAGGTTGGGTGGATCAGGTAGATGGGGAGCAAAGAGAAGAGAATTAGAAATAGAAGAAAAGTCATGTGTGACAACTGAAAGGCATAACGGAACAGAGTGTATCTGAAGAATAGGGAGTCACTGGAAGTGGCTGAAGCACAGGTGGGATGTGTGTGTGTGTGTGTGTGTGTGTGTGTGTGTGTGTGTGTGTGTTGGAAAGTCTGGGGCTGGGAAAGGGCTGGAGATAGTGAGATAAGTAGAAATGAGAAGATAGTCAAAGATCTCTATGCTAAGTAGTTGAGTTTAGATTTAATTATCGTTAGAGAACAAAGTCACGTAATGGACATGTGCTTAGTTCCTCTACATAAAGAAATATGTAATATTTTCAGTTCAATGTAAGCCAATATGGTCCACCAGATATGTGAGGAAAGCCTAAACTAATATTTAAATAATGCTTCTGAGGTAGAATCAATACAATGTGGTAACCCATAAATGTGTGGGGTGTATAAGGAGGAAAAGAGAATGAAACATTGAAACATTTGCCTTAGGAGACTAGGTGTATTGTATAACTATGCACTGCAGATGGTTTCTACAATCCTTTATAGAGAATAGAGCAGTATACCTTGCTCAATCAGCCTTCAAAAATCCTGCTGACTGCCCATCAGTCATCTCTTGCCCTTAAGAGCAATGATTCAAATGATTAAAATCCTGAACAAGAAAATGACCACAGGTAAATCCAGTTAATTGTAGATTAAACTTAGATTCTTCATCCAGTTTCTGTCTCTGTTCAAGTTTTTCATGTCAATCACACAAGTTTCAAAGACTTCAACAGTTTGCATTAGCCCTTCCCAAGAGCATTTTAATATTCTTTACACCATTTAAATTTAAATTATTCCAAGTTCTTCCCTAAAGGAAAATCTACTTTACAGAATCAAATAAAGACCTGAATGGGCAACTGGGATAGCCATGCAGCAATCCCAGATGAGCATAGATATATTTATACAGGTAAAACTACTTTGAATAACCAGATGAAAATTAAACCACAAAGCCCACCAGACTTTACATTAAAGGGCAGTGCACTTTTGCTTATATGCAAAAGTAATAATTATGGTGTTATTTGCATTTATTTAGTAAAATTTACAGATCATATATTAGAGAAAAAAGTAATCTTAAAAATCCCCTACTGTATATCCTCATTTTAAGACACATGTCAATGTGATTATTTTATATGGTGTTACCTATCTCCATGGGGAACAAAAAGCTGCAATCAAATCAATGTAGTAACTTATAATTGGTATTTAGAATAAGAATATATGATAATTCAACTCCCTCAAATTATAGCACAAAAAATAAAATTCCTCAAAAACACATCAACAGAAGACTGTAATTATATCCTAGTGCACTTCAACTTTACCATAAGAAAGTAAAAGTCCTCTTCAAAAACATGTAATCTGTAGCAGGAAAGTAATAAGGCACATATAAGTAATATATTTATTTGCACAATGCTGTGTTAACTGAAACTTGTGCTTATTGGAAACATATTCTTGTTTTGCACAGTTCCGTGGTAGCTGAGTATTGAGAAAGGGAAGAGAAATGAGAGGGGAGAGGGAAGAAGGGAAAAAAAGAGAGAAATTTACTGTCTTTCTCTTCCCTCTCTTGCATGTACAATGGTCTTCCTCACAATTCACTCGTCTGCTCAGTCCACAAGCATTCCAGCTCTCTGTGAGCACAACTTCCATGACCACTATCAGCACACAAAGCCCTTTCCTTTTTTATTAAAAATAATCAAAACAGATGTAGAAATATAAAGGCTGGCTTAATACATACTATTACTTATTCATGATCCACTCATTTTTTAAAAAACATTGAATCTATGAGAGGACTTCAAACAGTTCATGGAAAATACATATTATTTAAAAACTAAGCATGTGTTTAAAAATTTTTTACACCAAAATAAACTCATACTAATTTGTTATAACATGTCTGAAAAGGATCTAATTTGAGGCATCAAGAAGGATAAGACATCAGTTTGAGGAGTCTCTATCAGAGCAACATAAATTCTCCTAAAATTGAAGCATGAGCAAACATCAAATTTACAGTGAAGCTTGGGAGGAAGAAAGGTGGAATAATGTATACTTTATGGAAAGATAATAGGGACAATGCCCCCAAAGAAATTAGCAGTTTATAAATGGATAAATTGCCTTAAGAAGGGATGAGATAATGTTAAAGATGAAGCCTGCAGCAGCAGACCATTCACATAAATTTGCAAGGAAAAAATTAATCCTTTGTGCCCTAATTGGAGAGGACTGATAATTAACAGCAGAAACAATAGCCAACACCATAAACATCTCAATTGGGTCAGCTTACACAATTCTGACTAAAAAACATAAGATGAGCAAACTTTCCACTTGGGTGCCAAAACTATTGCACAGACCAGCTGCAGACAAGAGTAGAGCTTTCAATGGAAATTTTAGACAAGTGAGATCAAGATCTTGAAGCATTTATTTGAAGAATTGTAACAAGAGATGAAACATGGCTTTGCCAGTCTGATCCTGAAGACAAAGCACAATCAAAGGAATGGCCTCCAAGAGACAGAAGTGGTCCAGTCAAAGCAAAAGGAGAACATTCATGAGCAAAGGTCATGGCAACAGCTTTTTGGGATGCTCAGGGCATTTTGCTTGTTGGCTTTCTGGAGGGCCAAAGAACAATAACATCTGCTTATTATCAGAGTGTTTGGAGAAAGTTAGCCAAAGCTTTAGCTGAAAAACGCATAAGAAAGCTTCACAGGAGAATTCTTCACAATGCCCCTGCTCATTTCTCTCACCAAACAAGAGCAATTTTGTGAGAGTTTCTATGGAAAATTATTAGGCATCCATCTTATGGTCCTGACTTGGCTCCCTCTGACTTCTTTTTGTTTCCTAATCTTAAAAAAGACTTTCAAGGGCACCTATTTTTCTTCAGTTAATGATGTAAAAAGACATTGACATGGTTAAATTCCCAGGACCCTCAGTTCTTTAGGAATGGATTATATGGCTGATATCATCACTTACAAAAGTGTCAAACTTGATGGAGCTTATGTTGAGAAATAAAATTTATATTTTTACTTTTTATCTCTTAATTCCATTTCTATTAACTTTTTGAAGTCTCCTTATATAGAAAAAAATATTCATAATATATACACAAACTGTAAGAAATAACAAATTTGCTTAACAAAACATCTCCTTTATATTTGAAACCCCCTGTGTAACATCCCAATCCATTTTTATAACTATGAAAATTAGATAATCTTATATTGCATCCTGAATTTTGTGTTAATCATCACTATGCTTTTTAAAAATAACTTTAACAGCACATATTTATAATTCCTAATAATAAATTTTGGCTGTTCTAAACTTTATATAAATGTCATTCTGGTATATTTACTCTCTACAATTTGCTTGTTTACTCAATGTTGTAAAGTTCTTCTGTGTTGAGGAAGATACCTGTAAGTCATCTGTTTTTGTGGCCATATGACAATGTGTTGTGTGACCATATATCTATTTGTTTATCCATTTTTCCCTTGATGGACATTCAGACTTTTTTGGATGGCTAGTATAAACTATGTCACTGTGAGCATTGTTCCACATCATCCCTGAACGTTTCTCTCAAATTTACACACTTAGGGGTGAAATTGATGAGTTACGTGACAGGTATATGTTCAATTTTACAATAAAATGAAAAATTGTTTTTCAAAGTGATTTTATCTATTCATTTTGCATTCTTATTTTCAACGTGTAAGAGCTCCCGTTACTTTTTTTTTTTTTTTCCTGAGACAGAGTGTCCCTCTATTGCCCAGGCTAGAGTTTGATGACACAATCTCGGCTCACTGCAACCTCCGCCTCCCAGGTTCAAGAGATTCTCCCGCCTCAGCCTCCCAAGTAGCTGGGATTACAGGCATGTGCCACCACACCCGGCTAATTTTGAATTTTTAGTAGATATGGTGTTTCACCATGTTGGTCAGGCTGGTCCTGACCTCAGGTGGTCCACCTGCCTCAGCCTCCTAAGTGCTGGGATTACAGGCATCAGCCCACCGCACCTGGCCTCCCGTTACTTCTTTATCCTCGCCAACATTTGATATTGTCAGCATTTTTTTCATATTTTGTGAGTATAAATGCATTTTATTTTGGTTTGTTGAACAGATCAATTTAAATTTCACTGATTAAAAGTAGGTTGTGCTTTCTTTAAAATAAATATTTTCCATTTACAAAAGAACATATTTGCTCACAATAAGTGAATTTAAAACAAGCTAATGGAAAAATGATCTCCATTAGCTTGTTTTTAATTTACTTACTGATTCATAGGAATGTTTTATGTATTTTGTATTCTAACTCTCTCTCAGTTACTTGTGTAGCAAATATCATCTGTCATATTGTGGCTTGTCTTTTCAGTCTTTAAAAAGTGTCTCTTAATGAGCAATTTTGAAAAAATTATCAACCTTTTCATTTACGGTTTGTCTTTTTCATGGTTTAAAAAATTTTTTTCCTAACATATGATCATAAGATCATAGAAATTTACTTCCATATTTTAAAGGTTGCCTTTCATATTCATGATGGAACTGTTTTGAGTATGGTATGAGGTATGGACTCAATTTATTTTTTCCCATGTAAATAACCAATACCATTTTTGATATATCACATTTTCATATATGCATAGATCTGATTTGATTCTCTATTCTCCTCCATTGGTCTTTGGTTTATCCTGTTTCAATACTAGACTGCCTTAATGATGACAAGGTCTTATATCATTTACAACAAATTATTCCACTATATTAAGGTTTTAGACACATCTTGTTATATTTAAGACAAGTACAATTTCCATTGTTTTTGAACGTTATATGTTTTTAACATTGTATTTCTGATGTGTAGGAATTTTGCTGATATTTTTATATTGATTTTGTATCAAGGAACTTGCTAAATTATCTTTCAGTGGTTGTTAATGAGGTTGAGAATATTGTCATGTTTATTAGTCAGCTGGTTATCATCCTCTGTGTATCTGTTCAAGTCTTTTGTACTTTTATTGGGTGGTCCATTTTTCTTCTTATTGATTTGTTGGACTTCTTCACATGTTTTGGATATGACTTCTTTGTTAATTAATGAATTGCAATACCTTCTTTGACTCTGGCTCTCTCTTTACTCTTATTTATGTTTTTTGAGAAACAGAAGTTCTTAAGTTTAATTTAGCCTGGTGTATTACATTTTCTCTACATGGCCAGCACATTTTCTGGCTTCTTTCTGAAACCTTTCAGATTACAAGTTTATAATGACATTCTCTTATATTCTCAAAGGATTATTGCTTTGTCCTAACAGATCTATGGTTCACCTGGAAAAAATCTTTATATGTCATGTGAAGTAGTAATCTAGTTTCACTCTTTTTCATATGGAAACAAATATAATTGACCCAACACCATTTACTAAAAACACCATTCCTATTATTTGTTATCCCTCACTGTTCCTTAGGTCGTGTGTTATATATGTATAGATTCGCTTTTGAGCTCTCTATTCTGTTCTGGTGATCTAAGCATTTAATCCTGTGTTTATACAATACCATCCACTATAGTAGCTTTATAATGTCTTCATATCTGACTTAGCAAGTCTTCCAATCTTGTTCTTGTTCAAATGTGATTACACTATTCCTGGCCCTCTGCATTTCTTTATAAGTTATGGAATTAGCTTGTAACAAAAATAACCTGATAGAATTTTATTTTGCATCTATAGGGCAATTGAAGGGGAAATAATACCTTCACAATAGTAAGTCTTCAAGTCTAAAAGCATGGTATTATCCTTCCATGTATTTATTTTGGTTTTCTGTCTATTCCTTCAAAGTTTTATAGTTTTCTATGTAGAGATCTCATACATTCTTATTAGGTTTATAGCAAGGTGTTTCAGGGAATTTAAATGATATCACAAATGACTTTTTTCATTTCACTTTGTTACTGCTAGGAATAAAATTGATTTTTATATATAGACATTTTATTGAGCAACTCTAATAACTAACTTGTAAATTCTAATCAGGTATTATAGAATTTTTTGGATTTTCTCCACAATTAGATCATCAGCAAATAGTGAGTTTGTTTCCTTTTAACTCTTGCGCTTTTTTTCCCTCACCTTACTGCAAAATCTGTGGCTTCCAGTATAAAGCTGAATAGAAGTGGTGATTGTGGATATTCTTTTCCTATTCATAATCTGAGTAAAAGTTATCAACATGTACCATTAAGTATAATGTTTGCTATAGGTTTTTTTAAACCACATGGAAGAAATTTCTTTTATTTTTAGTTTGCTAAGAGTTTTTAATCATAAATTGAAGATTTTATCAAATGCCTTTTCTGCAGCTGCTGAGGTAATTTTACAGCTGTCCCTTTTCTTGGTAAAATTATTGAAACACAGTGATTCTCTTGAATTTTAAACTGAACTTGGCATTCCTAAAATGAAATCAACTTGATCACAATATACTAATCTCATCATATATCACTGGATTTCATTGCTTGTTATTTGGGGTTGGGTTTTGTATTTATTGCCAGAAGTATTATGGACCTAAAATTTTCCTTTCTCATACTGATTTTAGATTTTGATACCAAAGTGTTAATGAGTTCAAAATTAACCACAGCATGTTCTCTGTTTGTACTTATTTGATTTAGTTTGTATGAGATGGCTGTTATTTCTTCTTTAAAGCTTGGAAAATTCACTGGTGAAGCCACTTTGGCTTTATTTCACTCTGTATGTAGGCTTTTAATTACAAATTCATTTTATCTAATAGTTGTCATAATTTTTTATTTCTTCTTGTATCAATTTTAATAGTTTTATTTATTTTAGATTTTTCCATTTTACCTAAATTTTCTAATTCTTTGACATAGGGTAGTTCTACATAGTCAGTTTTACATAGATTCGTCTACATGTTTACAATTTTCATTTTTTTCCCTACTCTTTTCTGCACCTGTGAGCTCCAATGTGTACTTTTGCCCAAAGAACACTCTTTGGTATTTATTTTAACGTGGCTGGATGATCAATAAATTTAGTTTCTGATGGCCTGAAAATGCTTTTACCTGAATTGTCAAAAGACCTTTTACCTGGGCATAGACTTCTAGGTTGGTTGCTAATTTTTTTCAGCAATTTGCATATATCTCTCCATTGTCTAGAAGAAGTAGGTATCTTCTCAATTTATTGTTAATCTGAAAGTAATACTTTATCATCTATTTTTGATATGTTATTTGTCTTTGATTTTTAGTAGTTGTACCCTGATGTGTCCAAGTGTGTTTTTCAGGTCAGTTAAGGTTCATGGTTTCTTGGTTTTTAAAATTTGGGACATGTATTTTATCAGTTTTGGAAGACTGGCCATTATTTCTCCAAATACAACTTGTATATTTTTCTCTTTTATCATTCTCATTCTATCACCTATGTTTCTTACTTTTTTAATTATACTTTTCATACCTTTTATCATCATGCTTAATTTTATTTTCTATTTTATCTTTTTCATTTCACCCAATCTTTTCTAAAATTTCCTGTTATGTCCCTAATTTCAATCATTGTATATTTCTGTACTATAATTTACACTTCATTCTTTTTCATTGTTTTTAATTCTCTGTATATTTTTGCTCCTTATTTTATTTACCTCCTTGAACATATTAAGAATAGTTTTATGTTCTGTCTTATAACAACAAAATCTATCGTGTATGTTTCTATTTTTTATGTTCCCTTGTCTTCTTTTGAACATGGTCATTTTTGTTTAGTGCTAGACATTGGTGTAGAAGTAATTGAGGCCTAGTATAATGTTTTCTTCCTTCAGACAGGATGTGTGTTTACTCTGGTGTTCACCTAGGGATATCAGAATTCCAAGGTTTTCTTAATATAATTTTAGAAACTGAGGTAATTCAAAGCTGGGCTTCAGTCTCTGAAATACTAGTTTACTTCTAATTTGCCTTACTCCAAGGGCATAGAAATCTCACCTACACAATGATAAGCTTACCAGGACTGCTACATTGAAGGTCCACAGACCTCAATCTATGTCCCCTTATCCTTTCAAGGCTGTGAGAAGTGCCGTACAGCTTCTCATACTATTCATTTTATCTTCCTGAATGTACATGTTCTTCTGTGGAAAACCAATTATCAAGCTCATCTATGTTTTTCTCTTTCTTTTGGACATTGCCTATTAATTCTTCACTGTGATATTAATTATATGATGCCTCCAAGGTACATTTTTTAAGTATATATTTTTTCTAGCTTCTCTGGTGGTTCACAGCTGCCTCATGGTTTGAATTATACAGAGTACCATTATTGGAATGGAAGTCTTTCACCAATTTTATTTGGGGAAAAATTATTTCTACTATCTTCATTTAGTGAATTTTCTCTTTATGCATTAGTTTGTTTCATTTCAAATTTGCTGATTTTTACTTTTGCTTTTTTTGATCTGCTGATAATCTTATCCATTGAATTCTCTACTACAAATATTTTTAAACATAAGACCCCATAGGGACTTTATTATACTTATGTTAAATATTTGGAAGGAAATGAACATAATGAGTGAATGTATAAATGATTTCAGCAGAAAAATGAAAGAACTGGAAAAGGATCAAATAAATATTAGAATTTAAAAAATGTATATATTTACTTCCTGAGATATCTTATAATTTTTTGCCTACCAAACATTGGAACAAAATACACATGTACAATTTTTGTTTTGTTTTGTTTTGTTTTGCCCCCAGAGGATGCACTCCTTTCTTGTCACATGGCTAGGTCAAGGGGAAGAACTTTTAGTTTCTGTCAAGTGTTGTGCTGAGTTGCAGTTAACAAAAATATTAAATTAGGCTGACCTCTGTTTCAAATGGTATTAAAGAAAACTGTATTTCCCTTTCATCAAATCTTTGACTGAAGCTGACAAGAATTTGTTGGGATTTGAACTCAGATTGGTTGCAGATGTAGGTAGTTACTTTTGGATCATCTTTGGAATATTTTGGTTTTCAACCAAGAAAGTTTAACCACTCCATTTGGTTTGATTCGGGTTTAAAATGTATCATATATCTTCTTCTGTTGTGATGTCTCAGTTTTCTATTTTTCTTTTTCCTATCTACTTTCTATGAAACAATTTTGTTTTACTTATTTCTATTTCTATGTTTAGAGTTTTCCATTAAAATTTAACAAATATAAGGGCTTATGATTAAAATTTTAACATGAGAAATACTTAATCTTAATGTAACTCAGTTAATGTATTCTTTTCCAACAATACAAGGGTTAACAATCAACTCTTTCCTCACTTAAATTCTATTTTCCCCAGTACATTGATACTATTATGTGTTTTTGAACCCCACAAATTATTATTGTTGTTTCATACAGTCAATGTTTATTTTTAGGTAACTGCATGTTAGTCAAGGTATTTGCTCCTTATTCTTTCTCTTGGTCTTCCATTTTCCTAAACGTTCCTTTAGAGAGTTGCCTTTCTTCTTTCTTTTATTCAAACCACGTTCTTCAGAATTACCTTCAGTGAGGGTTTTTTTGGTAGTAAACATAGCTTTTGTCAACTTAAATATGTTTTTATGTCATCCTATTCTTTAAATTCCGCTTCACTGAGTATACAGGTATAGGGTTTACTTATTTTCTCTTAGTATTATTTCAGTTCCTTCTGGTTTCTATTGTTGCTGTTTAGAAGTTGTTTTCATATCTAATTGTTGGTGTTTTAGATTTTTTTTTCTCTTTGAATGTCTTTAAGATCATCTTTGTTTCTAGAGTATGTCATCTTTATTATGATGTGTTTGTTTTTATGATGCCTGAAATTTGTTTTACTTTCTGCATCTATACATTTATGTCATTAATTCTTGGAAAGTCAATTCTATCTGCAACCTTTGCGTATTTCTCATTTTCTCTATTATCTTCTTTTGAAATTCTGTAAACACTTAGGTCAAATCCTTTTACTCTATCTTCTACTTTTTTTTTAACTGATATATTTTCTATCTCTTTTTCTTTCTTCATTATATAGTATATCTTTAGTTCTATCTCCAAGTTTATTAATTTTCCCTTCAACTGATTTTTTTTTTTTTTTGAGACGGAGTCTCACTCTGTCGCCCAGGCTGGAGTGCAGTGGCCGGATCTCAGCTCACTGCAAGCTCCGCCTCCCGGGTTCACGCCATTCTCCTGCCTCAGCCTCCTGAGTAGCTGGGACTACAGGCGCCCGCCGCCTCGCCCGGCTAGTTTTTTGTATTTTTTAGTAGAGATGGGGTTTCACCGGGTTAGCCAGGATGGTCTCGATCTCCTGATCTCGTGATCCGCCCGTCTCGGCCTCCCAAAGTGCTGGGATTACAGGCTTGAGCCACCGCGCCCGGCCCTTCAACTGATTTTAATCCACATCTTAATCTAAGTTTTAATTTTAATGATACATTTTTATCGCTATTATTTCTATCAGTTCTCTTGGAAGTCTGCCTAGCCATTTTTATTCTCCTGAATTTTTCTATATAATGCCCTCTGTTATGTCTTTAAATATGTTAAACATAATTATTTTCCATTTTGTGTCTGTTATTTCTCATGTTAAATTGTTTTGTTGGAGATCCAATTATTTTCTTTGCTGGATTTTTACTTATACTGCTTGTTTTCATTGCTTATTCTTATTTTAAATACTTTAACTGTGAATTCATGTTTAATGAAAATTTATATGTATGAATTTTTTTAGACCTAGGATGATGTGACATTCTTTCATAGAGGATTTTCTTGTGTTCCATTTTAAACTAAGCCTTTTAAACTAAAAGCTACGAGTTTTAGACCTTACGGTTAGTATAAGTTCAGGCTGTAAATACTTGGATAACAAGGTCATCATAGCTCAGAAGACATCCTCAGGACAGATGGCTCCTTTAGAGAGTGTTAACCTTTCTAGTTTCCTGCTTTCTTCTTATTTTTAGCCTCTGAGATTTTCCCTTACTTTCTTGCCAATTCAGCAACACATTTTGTTTTGTTTGTTTTTTATATCCTTTTGTTTGTTTTTTATTCCTTAGGCGTGTGTTTTTGAACATGCAGTTTTCTAAGCTGTCAGCAATAAGCATCTCCTCACTCATGTTTTAACTCTGATATCTGACATCAGACAATTTAGTGTCTCCAAACTATTCTCTTGAAGGCATCATTTACCTCCTTGTTGACACTTTCCTTAATTGTTATTAACATATATTCTCTTCTTGAAGTTCTCATTTCTTTTGTCTTTCAAAACACTGTGACCTTCACTACATCTGCTTCATCTCTTTCCCATCACATAACATGCATTTATCCATGAGTTTGTATTTTATCTGTTTTCGCTTTTCTATACTAGGGTTTATTTGATGGTCTCATTCAGTCTCATAACTTCAGTTACCATTGCAGTTCCTCAACTACTAATTAGCTCACCCAGGAAAATAGTCTAAACTTCTTAATCTAACACATTTCGATGCCTAATATTTTGGACATACAGCTTGATGGCTATCTAGTTTAGTTCCTCAAATTCAATATAACTAAAACTGAGTTCATCTTGTCTTCCAACTAGTTTCTCTTTGTGTACCCCCATGTGGCATACTAATTCTACCAGGAACTGTATATGAAATTTCAGAACTGCTCTCTCTGCCTCCCAAATGCATTCACTTTTTAAGTCCTACTGCATCTTGCACATGATCTCAATACTCTTTTCTAAATCAGGCCATCATTACCTCCAACATGGATACCCCAAATGCTTCCATCCCTTCCTCATTTCCAATGTCATTCTCACCCTTTAAACAAGACTCAGTCTTTGGCTTCTCAGAATTCCAAGACTTCATACATGGTTGTATTCTTCTATCACTTGATCTCACAGTCTCTGCAACTCTCTCTTTATATATATAATATATGCCAATATATAATTTAATATGTACATACATGTTTAACATTATATATTATATATAATTACTTGTTCATGTAAATTGATTAATAATTTTATTCTTATGATTTGTTTATTTAATGAATTTTCCCTTAAGGGAAATAGCTCATTGATTCTCCATATCCCCTCCCCCCAACACAAAAAACAGCACATTTTGTACAGAAGGCATAATATTTGTTGATTAGACCACATATTGAAAAATGAGTTTCGAATTAGTTTTCCTGTTTATGGTATATCTACCTTTAATCCCTTCTATCACTGTTTCTAAATTAATTCTCATAAGTCTCAGCTCAAAACATGGCACTTACCTGTTCTAAATCATCAATGATTATATTTTTTCTATGGAAAAAAGTTCAAAACTAGCATGAAACTTAAGCCATTGATGATCTTGCTCTAGTCTTCCTTTTCAAATTTGTCTTCCAATATTTACCCTCCCATGCTCTGCAAGCCATTTAGAATATGGTACTTACTGTTTTCCATGCATGCCTCACATATACAAGTGTCAGTGCCCTTCCCAATTCTGTTGCTGCATCTAAATGCCCTTCTCCACATCTCAAGGAAAGGACAGGTTTACACTGGCTAAGATCCTCGGCTTCAGTTTCTAAAAGTTGTAGACTTGCACCCTAGACCTAGCATTTTTATCAGCCAAGTGATCTTGACCTCCTAAGTTTTGGTTTGCTCATCCATCAAATGAGCATAATAATAATAGACCTCCTCAGGGGATCATTGCAAAGATTTAAAAAGATCCACATAGAGTAGTTGACAGAGGACTCAGCCTATATGTTCAGGAAACATATAGGAGTATTAAGTATTATGGTTAGTATTTCTGAAATTACTCCAAGGGTGGTAGAGACTGCCCTTTGCCCACTTCCACATCCATTCTGCTGGTGATCTAGAGGTCATAAACTTGCTGCTGCTGCCACGAGTACCACCACAACTGTCTCTCCCAGCAAAAACACCAGTTAGGAAACCTGAATCCTGGCATTCTGAATGGATAGAAGCTGTTCACATCTCAGCCAGCCGATTTGCCACCATCAACAGCAGCAGGAACACGTCTTTCATTTCATATCCACCTGTGATTTTCCCATGTGTTTGTAGCAGAGACAAATTTGCATCCTGAACACACACTGTAAGAAGATCCAGGAAATGCTTTTAATTCCTTGATCTCTCCAACTTGAAAGAGGATAAAACCAAGTTTGGGAAGGCCAATCCATAATATCTGCTACAAAAGTCATTGAGTTGCCACTGCTTCAAGTTGTTCCTGAATTTTTCCTAGCTGAAAGTAATTGTCCTTCCTCCTTCTTTAAGGGGGTGGTTTTCAACCGCGCTGGATATTAGAGCTACTTGAGAATGGAAAAATACTTATTTTTAGTGCACTCCCAAAAAGTCTAATTTATCTGAGACAGGGATGCACCTTGGACATTTTTTAAATTCTAATGTGTACCCAATGTTTAGAACTACTGCTATAAAACTTGTAACCTTTCATTTATTCTCATCACTTCCTAACTTTTGTTTAGTGATATATGAAATGTCCTTACTCTTCCTGCTAGATCATAAGCTCTCTGCAGACAGTATGTGAGTCTAATCTATTTTTATATCCTTTACAACTTGCAGCAGATTACTTTGCAAATGACATGTACTTTACATGTTTTTCAAATGCATTAATAAATAGATGGTGTGTGATGCCTTGCAAACAATAGTATATTAAAGATACCAGGCATGGCACCTAGTCCTTGCCTCTCTCCCACGTGAAATGTTCTCAACTACACTTCTTGTGAATCTATTCATTCTGCATAGCATAGTAAAAATGTTAAGTGGATATATTACTCAGAGTATTAGGCTTTTTATCAATAACTCAACCATAAAATATAACTTGACGCAAAATTGTTCTGGTTTTAAAAATAGCACCTAAGAAATAACATTCTCAGCTACAGAAACTATTACCAATGAACTTACATCTTTTTTTTTTTTTTGAGACGGAGTTTTTGCTCTTGTTGCCCAGGCTGGAGTGCAATGGTGCTATCCGGGCTCACCGCAACCTTCACCTCCTGAGTTCAAGTGATTTTCCTGCCTCAGCCTCCCAAGTAGCTGAAATTACAGGCTTGCGCCACCACACCCGGCTGATTTTATATTTTTAGTAGAGCAGGGGTTTCTCCATGTTGGTCAGGCTGGTCTTAAACTCCCAACCTCAGGTGATCCACCCACCTCGGACTCCCAAAGTGCTGGGATTACAGGCGAGACACAGCACAGCCAAACTTACATCTTTTTAAGGGAGAAATCTAAAATCTAAAGGAGGGAACTACAAAAACAAAGCCAAGTCCATTGATGCCATTGAATTTCTGAACTACTCATCTGTCTTCTACTCATCTGTCTTCATTATGTTCTTTGATGTATCAGTGTACCACTAAATAAACCTTCTAAAATCCCAATATGCAAAGATAAAACTTCTGGGCTTAAATGTTGTGTTAGTTGCTTAATAACTTTGAAAGAAGTTTGAGAAGAATGTCTAAGTGACACATTCCAAGTGAATGACTAGCACTGCTGAGTTCACACCTAGAAAAGTTGAATGCTAACCAATTGGGGGTACATTGTTTATATTAATAGTTCTTACAGCTCATAATGAAGAACAGCTTTGTTCAAGACTTTTTAATCTTTGAAAGCAAAAATTTTCCAATGTCTTTGACAAATTATTCCTCAGGTGGTGATTCCTGAGACAAAAATCACATAGTTCTCATCCTCTTTCCTACAGCTCTACCTGTTAGGGCATGATTAAAACAAGCTAATTGGCTTGCTCTTCTGGACACAGAATTATTCCCTGAGAATTTTAAACTATTAATGTTAGTGATAAAGAGGAAAAAGTAAAGAATAATGTTTAGAAAAGCATAAGATAGTAAAAAGTGGTCAGATTGGAAAAATTCATTCTCTTACCTGTTCTGCCTGCTTCATTCCAGTTAGAACTACTTGCATTCGAAGTTCAAATCACTTTAAAAAGCTTTCAAGTTTCAAGATCCTTCTTCATCCTTAATGTACCCAGGTGAAAATTTGTTCTCAAGACTAAACATTTCCCAACTTCAAATGAGCTCCTATGCCATTCTCTCACTTGTCTTTTCCCTTCCTCAATAAAGTTTGATCTTTCCTTCCTTTCTTCTTTCTTTCCTTCCTTCTTTTCTTCCTTCCTTTCTTCCAATCTTCCTTCCTTCCTAACAGATTTCCAACAGCTTAACTTCCTTAAGGTCTTCCTAGAAAGGTCTCTCCTCACTCTCCTTTCTATTATAATGGTTCTCTAAGAATTATATATCGTTCTAATAGAATGTGTATCTTTTATATAGTTATAATACCTCTATTTTTAAGAAACACTATTTGGATATATTCAAAGATCAATAGTTAAACGATAGACTTCATGAAAATGAGGAATTAATTTCTTAGTGTATTTTTTCTAACCAAGAAGAAAAGAATAAACATTCAGTTTGTTCTCTTACTTCAAATTACATTCACTATTACTAAGACAGGGGCTAAGCTAAGAGAATCCAGACTCCTTGAGGGGGCAGGGAGTTCAAATCACTGAGTAAATATTTAAGAAGTGTTGACCTGGACCAAATGCCTCCTCCCACTGTATAGTCCTACAAGTGTAAAATCACAAGGTTTTGAGATATTAGACCAATTCTGTCCTCACCCTACCCAACTTCCTGATGTTGCTTTTACAAAACAGAATTGAATAAGAAGTGAATTTCTTTTAAGAGGCCGGGTGCGGTGGCTCACGCCTGTAATCCCAGCACTTTGGGAGGCCTAGGCGGACGGATCACAAGGTCAGGAGATGGAGACCATCCTGGCTATCACGGTGAAACCCCGACTCTATTAAAAATACAAGAAGAAACAAAAACAAAAACAAACAAACAAACAAAAAAACTAGCCAGGCGCGGTGGCGGGCGCCTGTAATCCCAGCTACTCAGGATGCTGAGGCAGGAGAATGGCGTGAACCCGGGAGGCGGAGCTTGCAGTGAGCAGAGATCGCACCACTGCACTCCAGTCTGGGTGACAGAGCGAGACTCCATCTCAAAAAAATAAATAAATAAATAAAAATAAATTAAGACATATGGTCTATGTTGTAAGGAATTTTCTGTGGATCCAGGCCTATTATCCTATTAGGACTTGGATGGGAGAAGGACCATCTTGTCTTATATTTAGGCATCTGATCTGATCACTAAATAAGTTACAGGTATTTTGATGTTGTCATGTTTCAAGTGTCATTTAAAATAAGCAATTGAAATATTATCAATTTGGTGTAATCCCTTTTGTGGTTTTATATATTCATTTTATAATACACTAAAAGCCTCACAAAATGGCAGTAGACTGCCAGTTCCTAACCACTGAGGGGCTATGTTTCATGATGCTATTATATACATCTAAAACGAAAATAAATATTAATGAAAGTGACGTTTTCCATATTAAGTGAAGAGAGTTAAAGGTACATACTTTATTTCTATGAAGTGATAAATACTTGATTGCTGTAAATGTGAATAAAACTTTTATTTTTAAACCTTTCAAGGGAATTAGATCTATTTTCCTGCTGTTTTCAAGCCTTCAGTAACCCTCTGAGTGTGTTTGTACTCACTAGGAAGGAACATTTCTGTGGAATTAATCAAATGGAGAATTCAATGTTCCTTGTAGATGATTTTGGCCATGTTCCATTGCGAACTTTCTAGTCTGCATTTCATCTTTCCTGGGAAAAGACCCACATATTCCAAATCCTCTGCCTTTTCTCTACTTGTTAATGAAGAACAATATAGCAAAACTGCTATGTACAGAATTAATAATCATGTGCATTTAGCAAGGCTCTCTGCTGGGAACTTCATCACTAGAATAAGGCAAAACGCATGAGAATAACAGTTCAAATGTAGTCAGTACAAACTAGTATCAAAAACGCTGTTGTATCATCATCGTTAATTGCTCCTCTGATTTTGCCAAAATTAAAAAAAAATTCTGTTGGGAGAGAATTAGAAAATATTCAAAGCTCCTAATATATTCCAGTAAATCCTGAGATGACAAATCTCATTTTCCGAGGAAAAGCAGTACTACTTTTTTTTTTTTTTTTTGTAACAACAAAGAATTCATGTTCAACGCCTAATTAAAACCTTTGGAAATCTATATGCGTTGTTTCTTAATGGCTTTCCAAATTTACAAGACAATCAGAATCCTTATCTACCACTGGCTTTAGGTTTCATATCAGCTTTTTTATTCACCTTACAGAATGATTTTCACCTTGCAGATGAATTCTAGCTATTTTATCCATAGCTATAATGGAATAGCTGCTGCTATTATTCATGCTCTATACATGTTACTTTGGCCCTAAAGCCTGAAGGAACCTATTATTGTTTTCTACCACTGATGATTTTATATGCACTTCTGCATTTGGGCAATTGTTCAACAATAGTCACAAAGACCTAGCACTTGTTCAGAATCCTACCTGCTGAGGAGTTTTATTTGGCCAGCTTGGTAAAAGATATTTAAATGAAGATATCTAAAGCTAGTAGAAAACAGAGATTTTGGAGTCATCAGCACATTTGGAATGGTGGAAGTCACAGCTAAGGAGGGGATGTGGTACAGGAAGACCTTGGGGTAAATGTGCAGAGCCCTTATTCAGTGAAGACTCGAATGACAATGTATTGATTATTAATTTATATTTCAGTAAAAAAGACTGTTTTTCCATCAAAATCTGCCTCTAGAATTTTCCAGCAAGAAGTAAGTGATGAGAGATATTAAAAGCCCTAGCAACAGTTTATATTTATATCCTTGAGGTAAAACCATCCTGTTTCAACAGATACCATATTCTCATTGAATTCCACATTAGCTTATGATAAACACAAGATGTTTTTCATAATCTAGCTGCAGGTTTTATGCATTTTTTTAGCAAAACACACAAGAACTGCCAAGATGGGAAAGTAACCTTTCCTAAATCACTCCAAATGTCACCATGACTAGAAGCATATTTTCCTAAATTGGTGGATTTTTGCTTAAGAAAATATAAATTCATCCGAATGCTTCACTCACATTATATTAAGGTTTCATCATTTATCCTATAAACAAAATTCTGCTTTTATATACATGAATCACTTTGTCATTCACAGGATCAAACCAAAATGACAACTGCTCAATTTTACTGTCAATACTGCACAGCATCACTTCTTGGGAAGAAATATGTACTAAAGGATGACAGTCTGTTCTGTGTTACATGTTATGATCGTGTATTTTCTAACTATTGCGAGGAGTGCAAAAAACCAATTGAATCTGATTCTAAGGTAAGTCTCAACACAATTTACAGAATTACTGCATATGAACGCAAACAAGTGGGTTGGAGTGCCTCTTTTCCTTTAGTGTTGACTTTCAACACCATTTCTCTGCTACTGGATATACAAGGATCTTAAAAGTTATCAGCAGTCAAACTCTAGCCACTACACTTAGCACTATGAAATACAACATATGCTTAATCCTCACATGATCTTATAAGGTAGCTGAGAATGCTAAAGATTAATGATGTTAAGCTATTTGTCCAAAGTTACACAGCTAGAATTTTCCTGCTGTTTCCAAGCCCTTGGTAACCCTCTGGATGTGTTTGTTATTTCTGGAATGACAAGGGTATAAATAAATGCATAAAGAATTGAGGTTGTAAGGATTCAAAATCTGTTTTCTGACGTAAAATCAGCTTTATTTCTACTAAGCCCTACTGATAGCTCTCACTCCTACCACCCATTCCTCCGACATGCTTATTTTCTTTCTTTCTTTCTTTCTTTCTTTCTTTCTTTCTTTCTTTCTTTCTTTCTTTCTTTCTTTCTTCTTTCCTTCCTTCCATCCTCCAAATGTCTTTCTCTCTCTCTCTGTCTTTCTTCCTTTCTTTCTGCGTTTGCATTACTTAGGTGATATTATTTTTTTGTTTGCTTTTTAGATAAGTCTCAAAAAGTAATAGAACATTGTACCCCAAAATTTTAAAAAATCATTCCACGAAAAACCTCTGTCATAGTTTATAAAAAGAATATAGGCAAATTTTGAAGACACAGCAGATAATTCATTTGTTTTTTCCCAGCTGCCTTAAGTGACCCACCAAGAAAGCCCTGGGCTCTAGCTCTTAATTACCCCAGAGAGTCTCCTCTCTATGGGTAACAGTTTCAGTAACAACTTTCCCTCAAGCTACTAGCACAACCTACTGACATGAGAGTCCCAGGAGTGTTCAGTTTTGTCTTATAAAATGTCCTGTTTTGTCACAACCACATTTAATTAACTTTTATTTACTGTCTCAAAGGATCTTTGTTACAAAGACCGGCACTGGCACGAAGGATGCTTCAAGTGCACCAAATGCAATCACTCTTTGGTGGAAAAGCCTTTTGCTGCCAAGGATGAGCGCCTGCTGTGCACGGAGTGCTATTCTAATGAATGCTCCTCCAAGTGCTTCCACTGCAAGAGGACCATCATGCCTGGTAGGATCTCAAGGGGGCTCCTGTCTCTAACTGAAGCTGCCATGCTTTTCATTAAGTCCCAGCACATGAGGAGTGCTGCAGCTCCCAAAACCCTGGTTTTGAGAATGACATCTTTCTTACTCTCTCAATCTCCTTCCGTGTACCTTAGAAATAAAAAGATTGTTCATTCATTATCCTTGAATAGGTAAATTACAGTGTTCTGTGTATTTTCATAAAGTCTAATTCATTGAAACATTTCAAGCCAGAACCTCACCCATAAAATAAAGAAAAATTTATAGCAATAATACTACATTAAACGCAGTGCCCTAGGCATAATGAATGGCATCAGAAAGAGTGATTCATCATAGGCGACTGGGGCCAACTGTCATTTTGTAGCTTGACACAAACTGTTTTGGGGATCAGTCATTGTTATTCTCTCTTAGGGAAGACAGGGTTCATGTATATCATTCCACTTTTGGCAAGGACTAATTCTTTATATTTTGATCTTCTTCTCAATCTCTATGGACAGCAGCATAAGAACATAATTCAATCTTACTGTCTCACTCTTGTTCTCTCATTTTCTTATTATGGATTCAGAGAATTTCTAGAAGGCCATAACTGCACAGCGTAGTCTCAGCAGTTGTGCTCAGGGCATTTTTAATACCCCTGTAATGATTTTGATGGCCCAATTTATCCAAACCATGTAAAACGATTAGGAGTCTTCATTCGAAGTACTTTTACATCTCCAGATTATAGGTTATGAAGGGCTTGAAAGACTTTTCAGTGTAAGAGTGATTCTCCATCACCATGGCTGAACTTTACCAACCTTTTCTTTTTTTTTTTTTTTCCTCAGATGAATGGGTTTTTTTGAACCTGAAAAAATGCTATTTTTCTAAAAGGACAATTCATTTATCATCTTAACTTAAAACGTCTTAAAGTAATTTGATCTGTATTATGCTTGACTTATACTAACAGGTCCTTAATTTTGGAGTACAGGTTCCCGCAAAATGGAATTTAAAGGAAACTACTGGCATGAAACCTGTTTTGTGTGTGAGAATTGCCGACAACCTATAGGGACAAAGCCTTTGATCTCCAAAGAGAGTGGCAATTTTTGTGTGCCGTGTTTTGAGAAGGAGTTTGCTCACTACTGCAACTTTTGTAAGAAGGTAATTTTCTACAGAGGGTGAAGCTTATGGAAACTCAGACCATTTCTTTTTAGCTGTATCATATATTTGGAATGAACTGATATTGTTACGCTATATCTGCAATCACACACCCATAGTAGTTTGGACTTTCAACATGTCCAAACCACTAATTGTCATGATGACGATAACCATCTTTTTTTTGTTAACCATAAAATTCCAGCCACAGTAAGAATTTAATATTCCAAACAGCTCAAGTGATTTGGTATTCCAGTTCATTGCACTGTTTTTTGTTGTTGTTGCTGTTTTGTTTTGTTTTTTTTCCTGAGATGGATTCTCACTCTGTCGCCCATGCTGGAGTGCAGTGGTACAATCTCAGTTCACTACAACCGCTGCCTCCCGGGTTCAAGAGATTCTCGTGCCTCAGTCTTCTGAGTATCTGGGATTACAGGTGCTTGCCACTGCATCCAGCTAATTTTTGTATTTTTAGTGGACACAGGGTTTCACCATGTTGGTCAGGCTGGTCTCAAACTCCTGACCTCAGGTGATCCACCTGCCTCAGCCTTTCAAAGTGCTGGGATTACAGGCATGAGCCACCACACCTGGCCCATTCACTGCTTTTATACAACATCTCACATATTCTGAGAGAAAGCACAGGTCTCTCTTTGAATACAGATGTTTCTTAAAAAATAATTTTTGATCCATTCAGTATTAACTGTTTCAGAGAAATATGGATTTGCCTCACAAAGTGACTAAGGGAACCAAGTTAAACAGGGTGTTTAACTCTTCACATTCTTTCTCAGCAATGCAAATGTCTTCTTGATTTGAAGCTTTTGTATTTCCTAAGAGTAGAGCAATCAGCTCAAGAGAGTGCCAAGATCATGGGGGACGTTCAGCAGACAAAAGACAGAAAGAAGACTAAGGGCAGCAAGTTCCTTCACTCCAGCTCCAGGATCATGTACAGCCTTCTGACTTGGCTTCCCACTCAAAAAACATTTTCTAAGAGAGAAAAAAAGTGATTTTTTTGAAGTAAACTTCATCCAATTCTTTTTTTATCCTCTAAGCTTTTATGTGAAAAAGTAGCTCTAACACCTTGATGAAGCCTGTCTGCATTCTATATAATATATATGGGATGTTCTCAAAGAAATCCTTGATCTCTGAGGCATCATAAGTTTAAAATGACACCATAAATTGTCATAAGAAAGCTGAATCATGAAAATACATTGAATTAGTATAGTGGTTTCAAAGTACTTTTTATCTATGGGCCACTTTGGGAGAACTCTTAAGCCCGTTTGTATATCTGGACAGCTGGAAGTCACACTACCACTTTCTACACACGCATATGTGAACACACATGCACATACACACACACATGCAGTGATTGTTTAACATGCATAACCAATACCAGTACTTCATTTAAAGAGGTAGCAATATACTATACTAAGTTATAATTATTAAATTATACAATGTTGATGGCTGAGAATTGCAATTGATGACAACATGATATAAAACAATCTTATGACTGAGACCTTCATTACTCTACCAAAACACTAGCTTAGAAAATGACTTTACAAGCAGCAATCAAGCCATATGACCATGTGACATATGAATTCCAAAGAATTACCAATGACAGCATTTAAAAACATGCTGGAGGTTGGGCATGGTGGCTCATGTCTGTAATCCCAACACTTTGGAAAGCCAAGGTGGGAAGATTGCCTGAGATCAGGAGTTCAAGACCAGCCTGGGCAACATAGTGAGACCCTGTCTCTATTTAAAAAAAAAAAAAAAGTTTAAACATTAGCCAAGTATGGTGACATGTGCCTGTAGTCCCAGCTACTTGGGAGGCTGAGGCAGGAGGATCACTTGAGTCCAGAAATTCAAGGCTGCAGTGAGCTATGATTGAGCCACTGTACTCCAGCCTGGGTGACAACGAGATCCTATCTCTAAAAAATATACAAAACTTAAAAATTAAAGAAATTAAAATCATGCTGGAAATAAAATGAATAGATTCATCTCACTGTTTTGAGAGACAACTGAGTTAGCCAATTTTAGACTTCATTTCTTAAAGCCTTAGACTAAAACAGTAATGAGATTTGTGAGAATTATCTTAAAATCATTTATTGGATACAATATAAAGTCTCTTTCAATGCTATAACAATTCAAGAGTGAAGCTTCTTTAGTACATCCATGCTGAGCACTGTCTGGGCCAAGTGCTAATGTTTCCCAGGTTATTGGAGCCTGTAACTATATTTAGGATATGATTTGAAGTCACCAAACATTTACAAAATATTTATATTGGGTAGTAGACAGATTATGACATACCGGATTATTTTTTATTTAGTTTTTAAAACCACAAGTCCTTTTCTAAAAAGCTGGATATGTTTTTGATCAAGATGATCCAATCTAAACAATTTTTTTCAACCCAAACCAAAACCCAAATATTTTCTTAAAAAAAAGAAAAAACGACCTGACAATCAGGCTCTTAGAACTTTTAAGCTCTAAAATCCATAGATTTTATTTTGTTACACTAAGATTTATTTTCCACCGGAAAGCAAATGATTTTAAACTACAAGCCCTTCAAATTCAAACTCCTCAAGGTTCAAAAGGAGTTAAACGTCCTCTTCAATTCTTCATCTGTCACCTACTGAGTGCAAAATCATTATTGCCTCCACTTTTTCAGAGAAGAAACTTGTTCTAAATCCTGGGATCAATCAGTGGTGAAAACCAAACTTAGATATTAGACTTCATCTTAACCTTCCTACCTCTTCAAAAGGAATGTAATCACAAGCAAACTATTTCTAATGTTCCAGAGTTTCTTGTCTCTAATTAAACAGTCTTTGGTGTATATATCAAGTTTTATTTTGCTGTGAATACATTTTTCAAGTTTCAGATCTTTTAAGCATTGCCTGCTAATCATTAGACCAAACAAATCAAAGGAATCATGAATTCTGCTGTGTCTGCTGTAGGGCATTGGAAGTCAGTAGGGAGTATTTTAAATTGCTTTACTTCCATCACACCATTATGCTTCTCATTTACTTATTCAGAATAGTATGCTTTTTTCCTCTAGGAAAATATCTTTCATATCAAATATCTTTAATTTCTAAGATATTTGTTATATGATTAAAAATATATTTAGAATAATTTTTTCACAAGTGTATGTCACAGACAAATAACATTTTTGAGTTTGTAAACAAGGAGGTGGCTTAAAATAGGCTCTATGTTTTACTATCTAGTTAATTTGATACAAAGGTTGTGGGAACCACCTCAGATATCCCATTGCTTCAGTCATTACAAAAATTTACAAAAACACATTCCAATATCTGCAGCAACTCTAAGAGCTCATTAGCTGTAAATTCAAAAGGTGATATGGCTTAAAAATAGTTACACGAGAAAAATTGCCCAATATTTATCCATCTGATTCTAAATAAAGATTTCTCAGCCTTTTAAAAAGTAGAATTCATGGATTAAATTCATTTAGGAAAAAAAATTATCTTATGCAGAACTAATTACATCTCTGGCAAAACACTTCACATAACACCTTAAGGCTCAATGTACAACCAGGGCTCAATCCATTGAGTTCTGATTCCCACAACGCCCCATTGCTAGATACAATATTGGAATCACTTTCCAACTATTTTTTTCTTTGGTATTTATTCATTCATTCAGCAAGGATTTTCAACTGCTTATCTGTGCAAGGTAACCTTGACTCAGTGTGGTATTAAAGGTGATGCACACAGGCTGTGGAGTCAGACCATGCAGGTTTGAATCCTAGCTCACTGTGGCGATGGCAAGTAACTTAATGACTGTAACCCTCAGTAGCTGCTCATAGGAAAAGAGGGAAAGATAATAGTCTCTACTATGTAGAGGTGTTGAGAATATTCAGAAGAGGTCATCCTTAGCACGATGCTGAGGACTGAAAAAACACTTAAGAAATGGTAGTTGTTATCAACAAATAATGGTGCTTACCAATTCCCTTCAGAGTTACTGCTGTTGGATATTCTTGTACCTGGTGTAAAAAGTTCAGGAAAAAGAAAAATTCTTTTAAGCATCCCTAAAGTTAGACAGGTAGTTATAAGAACATAGTATAGAAAATAGCTCTAACAGCAGATCTTTAAAAACCAAAATTAAGAAAATTCAGAGAAGTATGAGGAAGTAAATAAAGAACATGTGTGGTTTTCTCCCCGATCTTCCTGAGTCCAATAGGGCCCTGCCTCTGTTCTATTTCATTGTAGCAGAAAAATATACAATAATTTTTATTTCTTTCTACTTCTAATTAATTCCTATAACCTTTGGTTTCTCATATGATTAATTTTTTAATGACTTTTTGAGGAAAAGAACATCCTAAGATGAAAATAGAGTAGCCGAAAGCACCAGTTGTGGACATAGAAGGCATGAAATGATCTTTTTTTTTTTCTTTTTGCTTCCTTTAATCCCCAGAGATACTAGGATCTCAAGAGAATCATGAAATGATCTGAATTGTAATGGCTCCCATGGTCATTGCCTTTTCTGTGGTCTTTGGCAGGTGATAACTTCAGGTGGAATAACATTTTGTGACCAGCTATGGCATAAAGAGTGTTTTCTGTGTAGTGGCTGTAGGAAAGATCTCTGTGAAGAACAGTTTATGTCCAGAGACGACTATCCATTCTGCGTGGACTGCTACAACCATCTTTATGCCAACAAGTGTGTAGCCTGTTCCAAACCCATTAGTGGTGAGTTCTTCAGTTCAATATGATCTTGCCATGAGACAGTTATGACTATATGAAACGCTGTCTAGTTAATTTAGGAAATACGATTAAAGGATGGGAAGCTTTCATTTACGTTTCCTTTTGAGATAAACACAAGTGGGTGCAAATATATGAGCATAAATATTACATGGATTATTCAAGGAAAGTATAATTTGGGTGCCTATACTCGGTAAAGGTAACTACCTACTAAACCTAATGGTACTGACTCTAAGTAAAAGACCTTCACAAGGAGGTCTGCTTGCAGCCTCATTAAGATTTGAGTGGGAGGAAAGAGTACTCATAAATCAGAATCCTGCTTAATTCCAAAATAGGACCAAGCATCCTTTAGTTAGGAAGGTTTTAATTAAATTCCACTATTGTATAGAACATCTGAAGCTGTAATAATTAAGGTAACATAGGTCAGTAATTAATTAAACTTCATTTTAAGATGCTTCTAACAAATGTATTACTCTCTTTTCTCTATTCACGTGCAATTATGAAGTGCATTTATGAGTAGATGAAAGAAAACAAGATAGCATTTTACTGAAAAAAAAGTGACATGATTTGAAAATAACATAATGATAAATCGATCCATGTTAAAGAGGTTTTCAAGGTAAAAAGAAATACATCTTTTCCCCAGAGACACCTTTAAAATGCTAATCCTATAATAAAGGAACTGAAACTAGCATGACACTTGAGAAATCCAGCAGGTATTCTTTCTGGCAATTTATAGTCACTAATAATGTGTCAGAACTGTATATCTACTTTCTATTCCTAGTATTCTTAGATCATATTTCAATTTTTAATTCAGTTTACATACCATAGAATTAAAGATTCTATCCCTTTCCTCCTTCTTCATCTTCAAATATGTAACAAAATAAAAGTTGAGTCTTCATGCACTTTCCAACCGAAAGAAAAAGTTTCACAGCAAGCCCCACCTTGGCAGGTTTTCACTGACTTGCAAGGGAAGGGAGGGCGTCACCAGAAAAAACAGCATGGTCTTATTTCTCTAGACGGAGCACCATGTGTGTCAGGATCTCACACTGGCCCACAGGCTACATCTGGCCAGCAGGCAGGTGATGTTTGGCCTGAACATGTTTGGAAATGTAAAATCCATCTCTGCAGCTAAAAGTAGAGGAAGAACCTACCATTGGGTGAGCAAACTGTCTCCACATTAACCAGCAGGGTCACCATCATATGGAACTAGTGGCTGTTCAATTGCATTGGGCATGCCCTCTCTGTTCCTTGCACCCTGTCTGCATCACTCAGCTAGATCACCTCCCTGGCCCTTGCAAGAACTTGCCTTAGCAGTCTCACACCACTGGGCTCCAGGGTCCATGCTTTTAACCACCCTGCTCTCCTGCCTTCTACAAATTTGGCAATTCCTATAGCCAAGAGAACAAGCCACTATCTCCACTGATTTTAGTTAGAAAATGGGACTTTCAGATATCCAACAGTACCTGGAGCTCCAGAATCTCCCTAGTAAAATCTGCAATCACAGTCCATTTATTTTATAACAATACTTTTCTTGAATCGGGACAGAAGAAAAGGAGAACTTCAATGAGAAAATAAGGAAATTAACAACTCAAAATAGGTTTCAAAATTCTCTGGGCATCCAGATGGCTAATACTGATCTGCAAAAAGCCTATACAAGCCCTGAACTTGAGTTTCAATTCTGATATATCACAGATTCACGTGCCTAAGTGATTTTTCTCATAGATTGTTCCAGATCACTGAGCCCAGGCTTTTAAAGTTGAGATGGAAAAACAACGTTGTTCTGCACAAAAATATGAGGATGATCAAACAATCTGACCCAAAAGTAATCTAAATGCAATATTATATATTTTATTCAGACTCATCAGTCCACAGGAAATGTCTAATAACTATTTTAATCTCTTTTCTAAACTTTTTGATTGAGACACCAGAGACTGAAATGCCTGCAAAAACTTACAACTCACTTTAATATTTCTTGATCTAATTGTTAAATATCTATAGACCCTGTAGTACCGCTTCTTTAAAATTGAGCTATTTGAACTGATGTACCATTGGAAATCTGATACTGTCACATGTCTTCAGAAAATTGGCATTCATCTGATTATTATATCACTTTAAGAAGCTAGGTATTCTTGGTCAAAGGATACAAAATTTCAGTTAAACAGGGGAAATAATTTCAAGAGATCTATTGTACAACATAGTGACTATAGTTAACAACTATGTATTATATACTTGAAAATTGCTAAGAGAATAGATTTTAAATGTTCTCACCACACGCAAAAAAAGTATATGATAAGGTAATAGATATGTTAATTGCCTTGATTTAGCCATTCCACAATGTATACATATACAAAAACAACACATTATATATGTACAATTTGTATTTGTCAATTAAGATTAATTAATCCATTAATTTTTTTAAAAAGCTCTGAGAAATCTACCTATAAATCACCAAGTATAATTTTTAAAACCCAGCACATTGAACTGCTTCATTTGAACAAACTCCAGGTATAGCTGCCATATTTTCTCCTCCTTTAAGATAGGATTAACCCCTTAAATTATCAGGGATAAATGAAGCAGCTTCATGCAGTGAAAAGTGCTCTGGACTGAGGAGCAAAAGACTTGGTCCTCCTGCCCCCACTGCTGTGTCACCATGGGTGACTAACTCACTTCCAGGGTGGGGGGCCTTCATTTGCCTTATTTATAAAACAAGCAATTGAGCAGCTTTGCTTTCTTCCATCTCTGTTTATTTCAAGGAAAAGGAATTTCAAATGTTGTGGTTTCTTCAGAGAGCGATGTTAATGTTCCTGACCATGTTCTTTACCAAAGAGAAACTCAAACTTAGTTTCATGAGGTTAAAAGCAGAGACTCTAAAGACAACTGGCCTGTGCTTAAATAGTAGGTCTGCTGCTTACTAGCTGGGTGACCTGGGGCAAGTGGTTAAACTTCTCATTTTTCAGTTTTTGTCTGCAAAGTGGAACTGATGCTAATATCTACCCCCATGAAGGTAAGGTGAGGGCTGTATAAGGTAACACACATAAAGACTTAGAATAGTGATTGGCACACATTCAAGCACTCAACAAATGCCAGCTGTTATTCTACTGACTTGTCAGAAACCTATGAAACCAGATAAAACAGGTGCCAGAGACCTGCTTCAGGGATGACTTTCTTACTGCAAATAACCCTCATGACTTAAGGGAGTAAACATATCCTTTTTGGAACAGTTTGCAAATGTCTCACATGTTGGTTCAGCCCTTTCTTAAAGTCATCAGATGCTTCTAGTTTTTCTTCTTCATAAAATCTGGAAGATTTGCTTTTATATTTGCCACTTGTACAAGGCTTACTAATAAAATTAAGAAAAACTCATGAGTATCAAAATGCTAGACATGTAATAGTTTTATTAATAGCATAATTTATGTATATACAGAACATTACTCTTGCAGTCAGCTTATTAACGTTTTGAATAACATTAAGGGAATTAAGTAGTACATAATTAATTTATATTTATTAGGAAGTAATGTTGATAGCATCATAGATAAGCAAGCTATAAATTTAATCAAGGAAAGCAGAGGAATTTGATGTAAATTTCTCTATAAACTACTAAATTATATATGAAGACATCAAATAAGTTTGTTACGATGGAAACAAAAGTTCACTATCCTATTTAAGAAGAATGTATCTGAAATAGAATGCTATTCACCCTTTCACATCACCATTCCAAATGGAGTATTTGGAATTACATATGAATTATATAACTCTTTTAGCCTCACTCCATGGATGATAAGCAAATAATAGCACTAAGATTACTGGGAGAAAACACGAAATAAATATAGACCCAAGCCTAGGGCATCTCAACCTCTTCCCAAACCCTAAACATTTTCTCCCTTTATGGAACTTCTCAAAATCAGTTTCTTGAACTATACCCTGGAATCACATTAGGGAGAGAGAGATCAGACCGTCACTGACGATTCAAATTCTACTACTTTTAAAAGAAACTGTGTGGCTCAAGGGAGGCCCAGGTTAAAGTGGAGGAGGCTGACAAAGCCCTTAGAAACCAATCACTGGATAACGTGGCTTCATTGGTCAGATTCAACAAAAGCTGAAGTTGTCTCTGAGCGAGGTAATCAGGCCACCACGTTAGGAGAGCTGAATGATTAGACAAAATTCTCTATTTTGGGCTTTCTAGAAATAGTGTCCCAAACCATATGACCCCAGGATGTATTCTAAGTACAACTAAGCACAGAAAAATGAGGGGAAAGAAAACTAAAAGTCGTTACAACATCGGACGTCAGGCTAGAAAGTGCACATTTATTTCATTTTGTCTTAATTTTGCAGCTAAGAAAACTTAAAGTCATATAGAGAAAAAGAGGAAATGTATTCATACTTAGATATCTCTGGCTTTACAACCTATACCTTCTTTCCACTACGCTACACTGTATTTTCTTATCCGGCTTAGACAATCCTTATCTGTTTCCAAAAATACGTGACTTGCATATCAGCATTCTTCCTTCTTCTGTAGATTATGGCAGAATTTGGCTGCGAATCTGGTTGGGTGGCATAGGTGGAACTTTCCTACAGCGGATAGGTCCAGATGGACACAGGCCCAGGAAGCAGCATTCTTTTTTGGGTTACTTGCCTCTAGGTTGTCTTGCTCACAGCTATATCTCCATTTCCTAGAGGAATATATGATAGAATGCTCAAGCTGTTCCTTGAAAGGATAGATTAATCTTTTTCTCCAATTCCTTTACAGGTCTCACAGGTGCCAAGTTTATCTGCTTTCAAGACAGCCAGTGGCATAGCGAATGCTTTAACTGCGGGAAGTGCTCTGTCTCCTTGGTGGGTAAAGGCTTCCTGACCCAGAACAAGGAAATCTTCTGCCAAAAATGTGGCTCCGGGATGGACAGTGACATCTAGGAGACAGTCCTTTCCCACCTAAAATCCACTTTGCCTTTGTTGTCACTAAAGCCAGAATTCAGTTGCAGTCTTATTTCTGACTTAAGTTTTAGAAAATATTAATGTAGTTTAGAATGGAAAAGTTTTTGCACACAGTTTGATCGAACTGTATTCTAAGGGCACAAAAAGCACAGTAGAACAGAAATGAATATATGCTAAATCACAAAGACAACTCTCCTTGCAAAATACTGCACTCTGCTGTTAGAAACATAGGAAAATATCTCTTCATAATCAAATATATGACATATACCTGAAGAATGAGGTTTTTCATACCTGAAGAGTAAAAGAAAAACTAAGAGCTCAAACTGAGAGGTATGCATGAGACTAGTGTTTGCATTCCTGGTTATATGTAATGTGATAAATTAGCTATGAATGGTAAAAGAACAAAAGTGATCAAAGTAAATTCATCAGCAATTATCACATTTAAGAATTGTTATGATTTAAAAATCATTCTTTTTTTGGTCACACATACTGACTTTAGAATTAAAAAACAAAGCTACAATTTGTCCTCATACACAGTTTCCACAGCTTGCTAGCTCCATGTTTACTCAATGGAATATGAGAATTGAAGACTTTATGGCTCTCATAATCTGCATAGGTATAAAGGGGATCATTTCTACCTAGGGATAGTCAAACCATGGGTTTCAACACATTTTGTATTAAATGTGTTTTCAAAGTCCACAGTGATTTTTCTAAATGCTTACAGATTCCATGAAATAACAGTCATTCTTTCAAGTGGAGTTAACCAGGATAATCTTTGTCCCTAAAGGCAAACCTTTAAAATAAATAGATCATTAAATCATCACTTGTGGAAATGAGTTTTAGGGAAGGGATTGAGTGTTGGAACATGACTTTCATCCAGATATCTAAAGACATAATAGAATGCATAATTAGCTCTGTGCCTCATGCATTTTGCCTTCTAAAATTACATAGATGATTAATGGGCAGACATAAAAGTGGGCTTTAAAGAAATCTAGTAATAATAAAAACTGAAAAAGAATAATTCACTGCTGATAATTCCGAACCTGCAAAGCAGCACAATAATGTGCATTGTAGGGGAGCCCTCCCCACTCTTCCCCCACACCTGTGCCACCCACCTTACCCCAAGTCAATCGTGCCCCCAGCTTCAATCTGCTGCATAACCAGGAGGTGCACTCCTAACCCTAAGCAACCGTCCTACAAGTCAGTCAGTGTTTATTGATCACACAGGAAATAAACAGCCTTAGTTGGAAGTCCAGCACCAGGTTTATCTTTATACCAGACTTTAACTGATCATGACCCTACCTTGCTGCCCCTGGATATTTTCCACATTACTTGGGACAAATGGAGAGCAACCTCTGCTCTCCATGATCAGTTATCACATTGGTTATAGCATCTCTTGGGTGGAGTAGAGGGAGGTCAGGAGAAGCAGCCCGCATAGATATATAAGTGTCTTCTCTCAGATTATAGATTAGAGCATTAAAGGTTTTGATTAAAATCTAATTATAAGATACTGCTGATCACAATTACCAAAATAGCATCACAGGAGATTCAATTAAAATTGTCATGGAAACAATATTTGAAATAGTTTAAAATGCAAGAACATTCAGGGATGTTAACAATTTAGAGATACTAATAAATGTTCTGCTAGATAGACTATTTGAACACTAAAAATGTATTTTGGGGTTAACAATGCCAAGATACGTTTTCATATTCTCATTGCAAAATACAGGCAAAACTAGCAATATTTTTTCTGCATTATATGAAATTTCACAGGTAAAACTAAATCTATGATATAGAAAATAATAGTACATTACACATAGTGAAAACTAAGCCACTTAGGTTTAGATAGATATATAACATGTAACATCTTCTCTGTTAACCAATTATAGATAAGTATACAACATGTAATGTTTTCTTAGTTAAATAATTGGAAATGTTTAGGCATTTTACTGTGTGTGGGAGGGGGCGAGAGTATGCACATGATGAGACTTGTATTCTAGCCTTACAATTAAAATTCACAGAATCATTTCCTAAATATTTTATTATCCTTTCATAAGTATAAATATATGTACTTTTACATATGAATAGTTCTGCATTTAGAAGGTATCCTACACATCAAACATCCATTAAACATGTACTATACTATGCCAAAAGTTAGAGCTTACACTGTTGTGGTTCTGGAGTGATAGGAGGATGGATCAGGGTATGGAAACGCAGAAGTGCGTGATGCAGCGATCCTTGCCTACAGGTTAAACAAAGCACCACTGTAGACACAGGACACATATACAAAACAACTAAGAAAAAAGACTTCGTTAGGTCTTTGTGTAATACACACAAAGATAAATGTAAAAATTATATAGTTGATTTATACGGTTTATGTGACAAAGAGAAAAACTCTCTTAATGGACTTATCCAAAGATGAAATGGACTGCCTCAGGAAACAGTGGGTTCCCAGTAATTCAAAGGTGACATCTGCATAGGCAGGAAAGAAGTTAAAAGCAAATCCCACGTGCCAATAACAACCAGATGGCTTGGAAGTAGCAGAGACTGTGCCGAAAAGCAGGAGAGAATAAGACTGCTAAAAGAGAAAGAGTCAGAGGAAGGGAGATATTAACTCTTAGGATAAAAAGTGTATATAACAGGCCATAGAAAGTTACCAACTGTTCTTAAGTAAAGGAAGAAAGTAATTATTGCAGTGTTTGAGGGAAATTATGCTATTGATTCTTTGTGGAATAGAACCAAAGAAAGCAAGGTTCCAAGGATTAACTTTCTTACTGCAGTAATAAGTTTGGTTAATGGCTACAAAAGTGAAAAGAAAGAGGAAAAAGGCATTGAAGGCCAAGAGTTATATTTGTTGGCAAAGTCAACAAGTCAAAATATTTTGTTTTGTCATGTTGGGGATTAAAGATGACAAAAGAAGCAAAAATATATTTCTGCTTCAATAATAATGACTAGGATGCCCAAGGGTTCAATTTTAACTTGGCATTTTATATAAGTGTTAAATTGGGACAAACTAGCTCCACTGGTTAAGTAAAATGTGGTTATGTTACAATTCAGGCTTCAAAGCTCACATCGTTGCTATAACTTAAAAAAAAGGAACACTAGATTGTTCATTGGAGTAAAATATTGGCCTACCATTATGAAAAATGCATAACACTAATCACAAATGGTTAAAAAAATCACTGCCAAATTTAATATCACAAATGAAAAGTCAATCCAAAAACACATTTGATGTTAGCAATACCATTTTTGAATTTAAGAAAAAAATTTTTAATCTACTTGGCATATTGTTAATTGTTTTTTAAATAAGAAAATGGTTGTTTGGCCGGGCGCGGTGGCTCAAGCCTGTAATCCCAGCAGTTTGGGAGGCCAAGGCAGGCGGATCACGAGGTCAGGAGATCTAGACCAGCCTGGCTAACACGGTGAAACCCCGTCTCTACTAAAAATACAAAAAAACTAGCCGGGCGAGGTGGCGGGCGCCTGTAGTCCCAGCTACTGGGGAGCCTGAGGCAGGAGAATGGCGTAAACCCGGGAGGCGGAGCTTGCAGTGAGCCGAGATCACGCCACTGCACTCCAGCCTGGGCCACAGAGCGAGACTTCGTCTCAAGAGAAAAAGAAAATGATTGTTACAGTGTGTTCTACATATATTTAATCAAGCACATAACCTGTAATACATCTATAGATAGATATTTATTATGATAATGATACAGTTTTTGCTAATTTTATACATTGGTTTTTAGAAGTCTCTTATACTGAATAAATTTACATTTTACATAGTCTATATTACTCATATTATTTTTAAAGATTTGTTTTTTACATTAACTGTTTAGTAAACAAAATAGGTGTGGAATAAATTCTGTATTGTTTCTACTTCTATTACATAAAGGAACATGATGACTTTTACCTTCTATTACCCATCTGTTTTTACAACATTCAAGTTGTAACTATATATTCAGATACCATTTCAGGCATAAAACAGAATTGTCTGGCCCAAACAAAATCTCTCTTCTGTTAAACTAGGAGATCTATGGCTATGCTCCGACAGTAATAAAATGTTAAAATATTCTAAACTAAAAAACAAAACAAAACAAAACAAAAAAACCTCTATTACTTCTGTGATTCTGAAAATATTTTATGAAAAAAAAATCCCACTTCAATTGAATTTTTCTACTTTGATGCAGGTAGTCTTTTGCTAATTTCTTATTTTTATATGTAAGGAATTGCTAAAACTCTTGGTGGCTTTAAACCCTTATTTATTCTATCTAAAGCTAAATTTATGTCTATTACACAAATCTTCATGAAACTTTAATCCATATTATTAGTATCAGTTAGTTACTCTCCAGAATTAATCTTGGATGCTGAATTCTTTTAACGTCCAAACCTGTTCCACAAAGAATATTTGGAAGAACACCCTCATCAAATGTTTCTAGTTCACTTTTTAAATCACATGGTTTTGAAAAGTAAAGATCTTATGGGGACCCACAATATAAACCTTATGTCTTGGAGTAGTGTCTCTTCAATGAAAGAGTCAGAATATCACTAGAAATTACAGTTGTTAGGTATTAATTTTATCCTAAACCTCTTCTTCCAGGAGTATTAAGTCTTTAGATCTTCATTATCCTACCAGAAACATTGCAGGACTGACTGAAATGGGATCACCATTAAAAAATGTATGGGAACTTTGAGGTCCTCTTTTCAGGGAAAGGTAAAGGAGAACTGTCAAGACTTGGGAAAATACATCACCAGGATAGATATGGCCTTATGACTTCTCAGAATTTACTGAATCTGTATTGTGTTATGTCAACATTTAAAAAAGGATATCAAGGAGAGAGGATATCAAGTCTTCATTTGAACCATCCATCTCAAAAGAATTTAGAAATGAGTCCATCCACTCAAGTCATCCACGTGGCTTCTTAGATGGTACCAAAAATGTATCATCCAGAGAGAATTAGAGAAGTTTTGTATGATAATTAAAATCATTCTGAATTTTTTTGGCTAATAAGCTTTAGACCAAATACTCTATTCAATATGGAGGAAATCAAAAAGGAGAGAAAATAAACAAGAGATTCAGACTCAAAGTTGGAGTCTATAAAAGAAATAACAGAGTTTACATGTATTTGAAATGACTGGATTTTATATCACTGTGGTTGAGAAAGGGAACAGCTCGCTGTGATAGAATTATGATCTGTGTCACCGAGGAGCAAAGAGTATTTGGGTCAAATATTTTCCCACGAATGTTAACAAACTTATGGAGTGGATGTCCGTAAACGGTTCTCTAAATGAGGAACGTTAATGAGCTCAGCAGACATTCATCCAATGACTCAAACAGTGACATTAAATGCTATTCCTGCTACACATAAAAACAAAAAGTTTTATATTTATGGAATTCCACACACTGAATCCTTAAGGCTTACTCCTTCTTTAACAAATGACATCGTATCCCTTGTTTGCCTCTGTAGCATCACTGATAAGTCTGTTTATTTGAGAGCTTCAACCCAACCTCTCAAACAGGAAATGAATGAAGGAGTATGGATAGAAGAAAAATGGAGAAAAAGAGTGTGGTGATAAAAATTTTGACATTTCTGAAATAAAATAAAAAATTAAATTTTTAAAACTTTCGTTTTCCCTATGTAATAAAAACTTTCCAAAACTACAAGATAGTTACAAGAGGCAAAATATATGAACAAAAAAGGAAAAGTTTGATAAAATTTTGGGCTTAAGGACTACAGTTAGTCTTCTCCCCTCCATGGAAATTACTCTCTTAGACACCACCAACTAATATGTAGCCACAAAAGTCAATGATTGCTTCTTCAACTTTCTGTCTGCTATGAGATAGGCACTTGCTATTGCTGGCTTCCTCAAGCTTCTTCAAAATCTTTCTGCCAGTGGCATCCATGACACCATTCTCTCCTATGTCTCCTAAATCTCTGCCTCTTTCACTGGCACACCATCTTCTATCAATTTCTTAAAAACAAATATTCCTAAATATTCTTGACCTCCTTGTTCTATATTTTCTCTATTGGTGAATTTGAATTTATCTAATTCCATGATTTCAATTGCTTTCTCTGGATAGCTGAGTTCCAAATATACATCTTCTGCCTTGAATTCTCTTCTGAGTTCCAGACCCAAGTTTCTCATTGCCTTTTGGACATCTCAAACCAATGTCATGCAGACACCTAAAAATAACTTTATTATCCTTCCTCCAAATTCTACTTATTGTCCTCTGTTCCTCATCTTAGTTAATGCATCATCCAAATAGAGCTTTTTGAATTCAAGTCTTGGGCACATGAAAAGTAGTCATTAGGGAAATGCAACTTAAAATCGCAATGAGATACCATTTCACGCAGACTAGAATGGCTATAATAAGTAAGACAGACAGTAACAAGTATTGTTAAGGATGTAGAGGAACAGGAACTTTCATATATTGCTGGTAGTAATGAAAATGTTAGGAAATGATACAGCTACTTTGGAAAACAGTTTGATAGTTTCTCAAAAAGCTAAACATAAAACTACCATAAAGCCCAGAAATTTCACCCATATCTACCCAAGAGAAATGAAAATATATGTCCACACAAATGTTCACAGCAGCATTATTCATAACAGCCCAAACTTGAAAAAACCCAAGTATTCAACTGATAAAGAGATGAAGGAAGTATGATACAGCATATCATATAATATTATTCTACCATAAAAAGGAATGAAGTATTGGTGCATGCTACCACATGAATGAACGTTGGAAATATTATGCTAAGTGAAAGGAGTCAAAAAGGCCACATACTATATGATTCCATGTATACAAGATGCTCAGAACAGGCAAATTTACAGAGACAAAGTCGATTAGTAGTTTCCTGGGGTTAGGGGCAAGAATGGTAATTAACTGCAAATGCTCATGAGGAAACTTTTTGGAGAGAATGAAAATATTCTAAAACTAATTTATCGTAATGATTGTACCCCTTGATAAAATTACTAAAAATCATTGAATTATAGACTTGAAATGAGTGAATTGTATGATATGTAAACTATAGCTCAATAAAGCTGGGTATTTTTTAATCTTGGCTTTTCCCTCTCACCAATTCCTTACATCTGAGTCCTGTAAGAAAAGCCACAATTTTTTCATTTTCCCTTGCAGACTTATTTTGTTTCCCCAAAATACCATTCACTTTAATTTTTATGTGCTCCTGCCCATGCTGTTTCCTCTGCTTAGGATTCTCTTCCTCTCGCCTGCCTGTCAAAATTTTAATCAACCTCTAAAGCCCAGATCAAAGTTGCCTCTTATGTGAAATCTTTACTAATATCCCTTAGCAAAATTTAATCATTTCCTGCAACTTATTTTTTATAATTCTGTGAGAAATTTAAACAACTTGGTTTATATTGCAGTCAGGAGTGATAGACAACCTGGTTAAAAAAGATGGTTTTTGGAGTCAGAAAAGCTGGGTTCAGATCCCAGCTCTGTCACTAGCTTATTATATGACATTGGTTAAGTTACCGAACTCTCAACTTTGGTTTCTCAATTTTCCAGTATAAACCTCAAAAAGTTTGATGTGAATATGAAATGAAATATATGCAAACTGCTTTACATCTACCTGGAACATATTCAACATATTATAAAGTTATTAAAGTGTCAATTATCTTCACCTTCCTTCTCACCCCCACTCCACCCTAGATCATGTGTTTATTCATCTTTGATAAACTCTGTGCTTAGTGAAGTGTCTGGCACTTGGTAGACAGCCAATAAATACTTTCTGAATTAAATTCTAGTTGTGAAAATATTATTGCTATAATATTCTCCCAGTGTCAGTTATCAACAATCATCATTAATATGTAAATCCCTTTTGCCATTGGCCTCAATCATGTTGTATAGAGTTGCCCATGGAAGAAGCAGCTGGATGGCAAATTAATGCCTGTAGTTTCAAGTATCTTCATTGACGTTTTTATTTTGATACCACTGTTTCCTCTGTCCATATACTATTAATCTATAGAATATGCCTTTCTCAACCAACAGTCACAGGGTATCTGGAGACACTTAATTTTCAGGTGCTTTGGAAAATAACTGCCTGTATTTGAAGTTTCCTCTAGGGCCCTCACAGTAGATGTTTTAGGCATTGCATAGCTTTTTGTTAAGCCAGACCATCCTAAATATGTCTGCCAAATTTGGAGTCAATCTGTCCAAGTTTTGTGTCATTTGCGTACAGACAGCTAGAAATGCAGTTGTACTTACTTTGCTTAAATTGCAAAATGCATTCTCTGTGTTTCTCAAAAAGGCAGCCAATTTTACTTTAACCTATGCTGAGTATGTGTAGCTTTGGACATATTAAATTATTTTATCATACCACAACAGCATTTATAGGCTGCCTCAATCCTCCCATGGTACAGCATTTCATTTATCTTGTTCTTCCTTATTAAGCATTTTTTCTTTTTTTTTTTTTTTGACACTTTCACCTCTCCTGTTCCAGTGTTCTCCTTTTCTTAATGTGCACTAATTCCTAGTGGATATAAGTTTAAGATATTAACATAATTACTTTGGATGGAATTCTAGAAAATAAACATCTAGGCATTTCTTTATCCATTTACCTGGTCCTTAACTAACACCCACATTTTTCTTGCCTTATGCCCCAATATTAAACTCAATAAATAGCTTCTAAGAACAGAAATACAAGTCCACAGCTAGAAAATGTTCAGAGACAGATATTAAAACTGTGAGAAATAAAAACACTCTGGGTATTGAAACTTTAATTCTCATTCTTGGGTTTTTCATAAAATCTTCTATTATCTCTCATAAGGAATATGTTTCTAGCTGCCAATATGAGACTTTTGTCAGTTTGTGAGGAGAGTAATATCAAAACCCACAACTACTTTGATTCTCAAAAGAAATATTAAGGACCTTTAGTTTGTAATCATAATGTACAATAATTGTTGAAAATCTTCAACTAGTTATCTTCTTTGTGAATAATTGTTACCTTAAAGTGACAACAATCTCCCCTTCAAATACATCTGAAGCAAATGCAGGCAGGTATAGGTGGCTTTGTCTTAGCTTTCTTTACCTCCCCCAGTAAGAACCTCCAGCACTCACCGTGTCCCTAGGAATGTGACATGGACTTGCCTTCATTTTCTACAATAATCTAATAAACTGGTATTTTAAATTATTCTCATTGCACCGATGAGGAATTTGAGGTTAAAAGAGGGAAAATAATTGGCTCCAGTCATTACAATACGTGTAGATCTGATTCCAGAGTCTATGATATCCGTGACGCTAATAACACATGGTGCCTCCACTCTCTGCAGAAAGCCTAGTGTTACCATTTCCCCTTTCCCACATACCCACTTCCTGCTGGTCCCAGGTCCTGTTTCACTTGTTAAATGTCTGTTAAGACTGTTTTCTCCTTTTCACTTCCATGGTTCAAGCTTCATTAGTTCTCATCTAGATGCTTTAAATTATCTCCTATCAAAATATGCTTTTGTGTCTCCATGGTCTCATCCTTTTATCTGTCCTACACATTTCCTCCACCAGATCAATAGATCAATACTTCTTAATTAGCATCTGATTATTGCTTCATCTTGCTCAGCAGCCTTTACTGGCTCTCCATTAGGTCCCCTCCAAAATCTGGCCTCATCGTTCTTCCTAGGCTACTCTATCAGTATTTTTCCCCACTAGAATAGGTACCTTTGAGGATGGAATATTTGTCTACTCTATTCACCATCAAATATTCATTGCCTAGAACAAAACCTAGTACAGAGAAGGTGCTGAAATAAGTGTTGGGTGAAAGAATGAAGAAACATTCTGCTTTAGCCATATCTTATTATTTATTGCTCCCAAAATAAATACTGCATTTTCTTCAACTTTGTTCTTTTGCTCAAAATAGTCTCCTACCTGGGTAGCCCTCCCTATCATTGCCATTTATGCAATTAATTCCCTATTAAAATTTAGCCATTTATCACTCATAAGTCAACCTTTCCAAGGGGAAATATTCACTCCCCTCATATGTATTTTGTTTATGACAATTCTTGTCTCATATTCATTATATTTGCTTTGAATTATATAGTTAATTATCCTATAGTCATCTGAAACTATTGATTCAAAAATAGGGCACTGTCTCATTCAGCTTTGTATTTCCCATAATGTTGAGTATAAAATAAACTTAAATAAATGTTGAGTTTTAAAATTGAATTGAGTCACAGGACAAGTCACTTCTGAATTTCTTCCTCAAAACTGGTAAACATTGATACACATGTAAACAATCATGATAAAAGCATTAATAACACTGAACACCAAGGACCTCATGAATTTCATCCCTCCAGTAGCCTTATGCAGTAGATACTATCATTACCAGATAGGAAAACTGGAGCACAAAGAAGTTAAGTTCTCCAAGATACCACAGTTATCACAAGAAGGCCAGAGTTTTAAGTAAGAGCTTTGGCTTTAGGGCCCAGGCTCTTAACCTTGGACATTACGACCGCCAAAATTAGAAAGGAGAAACTTTAGAAACAGCCAAATATAAGCACATTGATCTGTATTACAGGCCTTTAAGTAGGCAAACATTTAGAAATGGAGCATGCTGGGTTTATATTTTGTGTGTCCACATTTTTTAGCAACTTTTTTTTTTTTTTTTTTTTTTTTTTTGAGACAGGATCTGGCTCCGTCACCCAGGCTGGAGTGAAGTGGTGCTATCTCAGCTCACTGCAACCTCTGCCTCCCGGGTTCAAGCGATTCTCCCACCTCAGCCTCCTGAGTAGCCAGGACCACAGGTGCATGCCACCATGGCTGGCTAATTTTTGTGTTTTTTGTAGAGATGGGGTTTCACCATGTTGACCAATCTTTTCTCCAACTCCTGGGCTCAAGCAACCCATCTTCCTTGGCCTCCCAAAATGCTGGAATTACAGGCTTGAGCCACTGTGCCCCACCATTTTAGCAACATTTTAAAAGGAGGCATAATATCTTTTTACATTAAAAGAATCAATCAATAAAATCAATGAAAGGATAAATTCCAGGAACTGTTTGTGGAAAAGTAGTTGTTTTACTAACAACAAAAAAAAAGTGGCAGGATGCTTAGAAGTCATAGTTTTGTGAAAATGCTGATTTTTTTTTTTTTTTTTAAAGGAAAGGTATGGTTTATTCTTCGAATTATCCACTAGATGGCAGAAAATTGTTACTGTCCAAAGCACTATTACTGGGTTGGTCCGGGCTCCTTTCTAAGCTCCAGAAGTTATGCAAATTGCTTTCACCTCTACCCCTGCAATGCTGGCCTTTTCACAAGTGGCATGTTAAAACACACCAGTATTTTTAAGCTGGGAAAGAAAAATCAGAGGTTTTCACAGTTATAAATATTAGGTATGAACATACTAATTATATGTTTGTATTATTCTGCTGTAACATAGAAGGAGCAGATGCACAGACATGTTGGGAGAAGGGCTGAGAGCCCACATAGAATGACCTATCCAGATGCCAGATACTAGAGTGAAGCTGAAAAGCCTCCAGTAGGACAGTTTCCTGTAACTTGTAAGTCATGGTTTTCTTCCCTTTGAGAACATTAGATTTGCCTGGGGACCCTACCCCAGGCCCAATTCTCTGGTGGTGGAACCTGGACATTGGCATTTTTTTTTCAAGCTTTTTCAACTATAAAATAAGAGAATTAGACTACACAATCATAGTCTTTTCTTCAAGCTCTAACATTCTAGGATTGAAGTCTAACAGCATATTTATTACTATCAGCTTCATAAGCACAAGAACTAATTCTGTTCTGGATCCTTTATGAACATAAATTTAGTTAATTTACACACAATGAAAGACCTTAGGGAAAAACTAGATGCAGAAAGGTTTCATAACTTGCCCAAGGCTATGCTGTAAGAGAGAACGTCAAGACTTGAGATTTGACCCAGCACAGCCTGAATATATAACATTATGCCAAAATTCCCATAAATAGTTGAACAACTTATGAACAGTATCCATCTCTCCATCTATAACTAAAATTATACCTATACGTACCATAATGGTCTCTACCTTATTATTTAATCTTGTAGCTGCTGAGCTGGTTGAAAAATTGGCATAACATATCTGTGAACAGTGATGTAACAAAGACCAACTCTAAAACAATCAGTACATTTGGGAGTACTATTGTTTTTCTGAGTGAAATTGTACTTGAACTCAGAAACTCTGGTATTTTGCAAAAAAAGAGAGTACTGAAAATGTACTTAATAGAATTTTCAAGAGAATTCTAATTGAGTAAATCTTATAAACATCTTTTGACATATATTTTGACTCCAGGGCTCATAGAGACTAATAAAACCAAGTTCTGTCCATAATCTCTCTGCTCTTTTTAGAGCCCCACCTTGTTTCTGCCATATGAATATATAGGTCCCTTGATTCAGCAGGAAGGGCTTCTGCAGAAACATATACAAGTTTCGTATAAATTCCTCTACACTCATCCTGTCAAACTGAATTCCCTGAAGCTTTTACTTGGAAAGTTAAAACTTTTTGCCAACACTGCTTGCTAAATGAAGAGCTAGGGGACCAGAAGTGAGTAGTGAGTATAATGTACAGTTGCCACGTAGTTCTGAGTGATTTGCCTTTCAGGAAAGTAATAATGTTCAGAGAACTGACTGACTCTAAGGGTGACCATTATATTATTTTTGAGCTTTTTATGATGGAAAATTTCAAACATATTCAAAAGTAGAGTGAGTGGTATAATACACACTCAAGTAGCCATCACCCAGATTCAAACATTATTATCTCCCACTCAATCTTTTTGCTATACTTCCACGTATTCCCTCCTACTCACACAAGCATTATTTTGAAGCAAATACAAGACATATTATTTAATCTATAAATATTTTGGTATGAATCTCTTAAAGTAAAAGACTCTTTTAAAGACGAGATAATCATTATCATTATATGATACTTAAAGTAATAATTATATTTGAAGAATGCATTTTATCCAGATCGCATTTATTATTGAATGCCCTGACCCTGAGGAGTGTGAGTGGCACTGAGGAATTAAATTTTATTTCCAGAAAGTGATTTACCAGGCAAATTTTAATCAAAAAGAGTATAAAGGGCCTCGTGACTGCATCAAAGTTTACCCCATTTTCCCTTAGCACTTTTTCCAAACTTTAGACTATGTTTTGTTCTTGTCAAATAGTTGTAATTTCCTTAGTAACAATTTAGTTTCAGAAAAAAGTTGTTTCTTCTGATTAAATATCAGCAGCATATACTGTGTGAAATACCGAAATATAGTGATTTAACAAGCCACGGAAGTTTCCTCTATGTCCCAAAGGCTGTAGATTGAGTGGTAATTTTTAACCTGTAGAGAAACTTTCATCATAACTGGGGACAATACAATGGAGGGAGACTGACTTTGGAGAAGGGCACAAAAAAAGGAGGTAACCACGACAACAGATACAACAGATATTTGGACTCGGACTTTCCCTCTCGAAGAAAATTGGATCAGCATTAAGTCTGTCTCCCCAAAGTTTTTAAATCTGTAGCCAATTGGTCCATGAAGTCCTGGAGGTAAGGGCCACAGCAAGTAATATTTCTTCCGTGGTATGTGTAGACTTTCTGAAATCAATAAGAGGCTTTTTCTAAACCATTGTCTCAACTAGCGCTGGCAGCCACCCAGTAATTATCTGGGAAAGCCAGGCATAAATACTGGCCTCACCATGCATAGGGGTATAGAAGGGAAAGGAGATAATTTAAAATTGAAGACTATCTTGGAGATTCCTAAAGAGCCGTAATGGTTAATTTTATTATTGGAATGGGGCTTGGCACTTGGTTATAGCTCTGGTCCCTGGAGTGCACTTTCAGTAGCAGAAATCCAAACATGAGGAGAAGTCAGATACAGCAGACCACATGAAAGTGATATTTCCATCAGTCAAAAATTAACTGAAAATTATGCGCTGATCTAATTTAGCACAGTGAAAAGTTCTATCCTAAACAGTTGCACAATTTGATAGTAAACATCTGATGTTTTCTTTCAAAGGCCTATTTCAAATCCATCAATCTATCATTGTACTGATTCATGGTCAACTTTCTCTTTACTTCTTTAATTTAGAGTCTGGTTTTCTGATCTTTGTCTGGCACTGTCCTTCTCTTTCCAAGTATGCTGTCAAAGCATTCTTAGCCATTCTAATTGTCTTGAGTAATGATTTCCATATATACTTCACACCAACATCTTCTCTTCTTTTGTCCAATAGCCACTCCCCTTCCTTGTTTTATGTCTGGATAACAGCCTAACACATCTTGCAGAGCCAATGATAGAAGTATTGCTTTCTTTCTTTTCTTTTTCTTTTTCTTTTTCTTTTTTTTTTTTTTTTTTTTTTCTTTTTCTTTTTCTGAGATAGAGTCCCGCTCTGTCACCAAGGCTGGAGTGCAATGGCGCCATCTCGGCTTACTGCAACCTCTGCCTCCCAGGTTCAAGCAATTCTCTGCCTCAGCCTCCTGAGTAGCTGGGATTACAGGTGCCCACCACCAAGCCCAGCTAGTTTTTGTATTTTTTTTTAGTAGAGATGGGGTTTCACCATGTTGGCCAGGCTGGTCTTGAACTCCAGACCTCGTGCTACACGCACCTCGGACTACCAAAGTGCTGGGATTACAGCCATGAGCCACCACGCCAGGGCACTTATTTTTTTTAACCAAGATAGCTCTACTACCATTTCCCCTATGAATAGGTACAACCATATTCTTTTCCCCAGTACAAAACATCAAATCCTTTGTTCATTCTTTTCTCCCACGTTCAATTTTTTGACAAAATGACTTCATTTTGTGAGATGGGTCCTTTAACATACTTTTCATCCCAGAAATTCCCATGCAGATATTGCCTCATTCTTACATATTTTTTGTTTTAATTGACATCTAAAATTGTATCTATTTATAGCATAGGGCATGATGTTTACAAATATATATACATTCTGGCATTGCTAAATAAAGCTAATTAACATATGCATTATCTCACATACTTATCATTTATTTGTGGTGAGAACACTTAAAATATACAATTTTCAAGTATATAATACATTTTTTAACTACAGTCACAAAGTTGTACAATAGATTTCTTGAATGTATTCGTCCTTCTAACTGATATTTTGTGACCTTTGACCAACATCTCCTCCATCCCTCATTCTTCCTGCAAAGCATGTATTTTCTTCAAGATGACCTAAGCACTTATGAGCTCTCAGCATTTCATATATAGACCACTATAATCTGGCCAATTTATGACCCATTTCTTACCTCTTTCCTTACTAACGCCTCTGGAAGTATGTCCTATGTGGTTCGCAGCATCCACATCTGCTCTCCTAAAGTTCATACTACAACTCCTTACTCAAATAAGGAGAGCAGTAAAGAGCATTGACTTTGGCGTCAGACAGAATTTGAATCTTGATTCTATCCCTTAGTAGCTATGTGACCTCGGGAAAGTTTTTCACCTCACTCAGCTTTATTTTCCTTATCCACATCACAGGTATGATAGTAATACAACTTTCCTCCTAGCATTGTTACGAATATTAATGCATAAAACACTTACATAGTTCCTGGCATGTAAATGTTTAAATGTGGGGGCCCTTTGGGATAGAAAGTGAATTGAAAAATGAATAGAAGCCCAAAGACAAAAATGTCATTTTTCCTTCTTCTTTACTGCCCATCCACCTAACACACAGACACACCCACACACACAGTTATATATTAGATAAAAGTAGAGTCAACAAAGCAGACAGAGAAGATGGACATTGATTCAAGAGTTAAGAACTATAGTTACCCAGCAGCTGGAGCTGACAGAAGAGGTCATTTCCAAACTGATAAAAGTTAATCAAATGAATCAAATGAGAGTGAAAAAATAATAATTAAATTTGTTAAGAGGTCACAAGTATGTTTCTTTCTTATATTTCTTACTGTCTTCTATATCACCACCCAACTGCCAGTTTTATTTATTTCATTAATGTGTTTATTTTTGTGGGTGCATAGTAGGTGTATATATTTACAGGGTACATGAGATGTTTTGATACTGGCATGTGATGAATACTAAACACATTGTGGCAAATGGGGTATCCATTTAATCCATTCTTCATGCTCCATATTTCTATCCAATTAGATTTGCCTTCCGGAAAATCACCTAATCATCATATGAAAATCTTCATATTTATAGACTAGTTATCAAGCATTAAACAAATTACTAAATAATTCCATAGGGCACTGTGCAGGTATGGTCAAAATAACACACATACTTGATCCATGGGAGTTTACAATCTAAAATGGAAACAAACACAAATTGGAAAGTTAAAAGAGTGTACAGTGATCTCCTTTCTATTCTTGTCTTCATTTTTCTCCATCCCTTCTTCCATAGGTGACCACATTTTTAAGTTTTAAACTTCTTATGTATCTTTCCAGCATTCCATTATTCATTTAGAATAAAACAATTACAGATTTTTTCTCACAATTTCACACATAAAGTAGTGTAAGTTTTGCTGTTCTGCACATCAACTTTAAAAAATTAAATCTATTTTGAGATAATTGTAGAGTCACATGTAGTTGTAAGAAATAATACAGAGAGATCCCATGTATCTTTTACCCAGTTTCTTCCAATGGCAATAGCTTACAGAACTATAGTACAATATCGCAACCAGGATAATAACATTGATAACATTCTGGCTTCACTGCAAAAATACTTCAAGCTGTTCATTTTATAGCCACACCCCCTTTCTAGCCACTCCCACTCCCTCCAAACCCCTGGCAACCAAAATTGTATTCCTATTTCTAAATTTCTGTCATTTCAAGAACATCATATAAATTAAATTCTGTACTATATAATCTTTTGAGACAGACTTTCATCACTCAACATGATTCTGTGAAGGTTATTTCAAGTCGATGCATATGTCAGTAGTTCCTTACTTTTTATTGCTGAGTAGTATTCTATGATAGTAAGGTAGTAATGTACCACGGTTAAGTTTTCACCCAGTGGGTGGTTTCTAATTTTTGTCTGTTATAAATGAAGCCACCACAAACTTTCAGGTACAAGTTTCTGGGTGAACATAAGTTTTCATTTCCCTGGGATAAATGCCCAGGGATGTAATTGTTTGGTCATAAGATAGTGATGTTTACTTTTATGAGAAAATATCAAACTATTTTCCACAGTGGCTTTACCATTTAACATTCCCATAAGCAATGCTTGAGGAATTCAGTTTCTCTATATCTTTACCAGCATTTGGTGTTTTCATTAGTTTTGATTTTATCTTTTATGTTGATAGTTGTACAGTGATATCTTCTAGTGGTTTTTATTTGCATTTCTCTAATGGCTAATGATGTTGAACAAATTTTCAAGCATTATTTACCACCTGTATATCCTTTTTGGTAAAATGTCTCTGTGTCTTTTTCCTATTTTATATTTGGATTGCTTATTTTTGTTATTTTTTGTTTGTTTGTTTGTTACTGTTGACTTTTAAGAGTTCTTTATATATTTTAGATACTAGTCCTTGTGAGATATGTGGCTTATAAACATTTTCTTTCAGTTTGTAGCTTATCTTTTCATCCACTGACATCGTCTTTCAAAAAGAGAATTTTAAAATTTTGACTGAGTCCAATTTATCCCCAAATGTGGATCAAAGTTTAGGATTCCTACTTAGTATATGTTCTCTGACACCAGAGCTCCGGGAGGGGTGAGTGGAGGGATGGAAGTCTCGTTTCACGCTCAGCCTTTGCTCATAGGGTTGGGAGTAAGGCCATCATTTTTTTCTGTGGTGTTTTGCTGGAGCAGTTACTGTCTAAAAGTTTTCTGTCATGCTAGCCTGCCCATTTTCTGGCCCGTTCGCTAGAGAGAGCAGGCTTTTGTTGAGGGTTTTGTTTGTTTTGTTTTGTTTTGTCTGCTCTCATCGGTGTTTCCAGGACGCTAGCTTTTTTAGCAACAAGTCTTGGGTATATAAGGCAGAAAGAAAACCCACGGCACTTACCGCCTTGTTTTTCTTGGGTCCTGAGATTTGTAGCTGGTCTGCTACCTTCTCTCTACCTTTCAGAGTCTTCTTACATTTTCTTTGTTTTGTTTTTAACACATATATAATGTCCAAGATTTTTATTTGTAATTAGAGAGAGGAATAGAGGAAATTACTTCTACTCTACCTTCCTGGAAACTGTGCCTTATTTTTTCACTTAATTAAGAGAGTTATCTATGTCACCATATAGAGACTTTCCCATTTTTACAGCTACACAGTATTCCATTACATGGATGTACCATAATTCATTTAGCCAGTCCCCGATTTTTGGACACTTAAAGAATCATATGCAATTACTAACAATTCTACAAGTAATAAGATTATACAAATGTCATTTTGCCCACATGTAGTATATCTGTTGCACGAATTCCCCAAAAGCAGGATTAGTGGATCAACAGAGATACATGCATTTGTTTTTGTTAATTGTTGCTAAACTGCCTTCCCTAGGAATGGTAGCAATTTATACTTCAACAAGGCAAATATGAGGGTATCTATTTTCCCATACAATGTGTTTGTTATCAATCATTTCCCCAAATTTATAGATGAAAAATGTATCTTAAGTTATTTTAATTTGCTTTATTTTGAGAGGAATCTAACATCTATACATATATTTTTTTTCAGAGCCATCTGTGTTTCCTTTTCTCTGAATTGATTGCACACATCCTTTGAACAATATTCTATCAGTTAGTTGGGCTTTATATTCATTTCTAGGATAGCTTTTTAAATTAAAGATAAAGTATTATTTAAATATATTAAAATACATGCATTTTAAATAGCAGTTTGATGGGTTTTGACAAATATATTCACTCGTATAGCCACCAACACGGCCAACACATAGGATACTTCCATTGCCCAAATGTTCCCTTGTGCCCACTTGTAATCAACTGCCCCTTCCCAAAACATTCTCAAATATAACCTACTTAACAAAAAGCTGACTTCATTCAGAAGGACTAGGCAATGAATTGTTTTTTTGCAGCCTAATTACCCCTCTCCTTTGGGTCTAATTTGTAAGTAAGGCAGAAGGGTGAATATATGACTACCTTGCCATCTTAAATTATGAGCTGTTAGAGGACAGGAAATGTGGCTTTAATGTCTTTTATACTGCATTTAGCATTTGCAAGTGTTCAACGGACTTTATTGTGAATTAGCATTTGCTTCTAACTTGAAACTAGTGATCATTAAAAATGAAGAAATAATTGACTCATAGTTTATAATACAAAACAGCCTCTTCTCATCTGATGTTTTATTCCTGACTAAACAATTGTGAGTAAATACACATATTCTTCTGAAGAAAAAAGGATGACAGCAATAGTATACAGACCTTTTCAGCAAAATTACAGTGAGCAATACGTCCTCATATTGAAGTGCTCTACTGCAGAACTGTCGTGTTATCACTGAGCCCCAGCCAGCTTCGCAGGGCTGAAGAGGAAAGCCATTTCAATTACTGCAATTTGACTTATTTTTTCCTTGCTTTTATCAGTGTGGGAAGAATGAAAGTCATAGAATCTGGAGATAGATGGAAGTCATCTGATTTAATTTTCAATTTATTACTCTAGGTAGCATGGAGATCTTTAACCTTTTGTATCAGCCATTCCAGCAAATAAATGTGAATCCACTATAAAATGTCAAGTTCCCAACACCAACATTTTAGACAGGTTGAATGGGGCTGTTGCTAAATAAGTAGCATTCCTCTAAAATTAAAATCAAACAGAAAATCCTTTTTCATTGGACGTATCTAAATATGATTAAGAGTAGGTGCTACCTAAGACCATATTTATGGTGAAGTTCTACATAAATGTGGCTTTCACCATTCAAAATAACAATTTGCATATTCAAGTAAATCCCCTTGTAATGAACTTGACAAACATGTTCACTCATGCAGCCACCAACAAAATAAGGTCTTAGAATATTTTAGAGAAAACGCTTCCCCAAGCAGCAGAATGCTTTACTTGTGCTAGCCACAAAACTAACATAAGCCCTAAATAACCTAATAAATGGATACCTTAATCCCATTTCAATGCCTCTCACCCTCACCCAGTAGACTCTTTCAGAGAGTTTTCCTAAATGCAAAAAGAGGCCTAGTCAAAAAACTGCTGCATTCATATTGTCTGTACTTATAAACTATAAACTAATAAACTGAAGTCCTTCCAAACTCTAATTTTGCTCCAGGTCAGGTAATTTTTCTCTAGAAAGTTTCACAATTATTAAATTTCTTGTTTAGTCTCTAAACAATTTTACATATAGTTTTTGGGTACAATATCAATGAAACCTTTCCAAGCCATTCTTGTTCAATGACAATATGGGAAGCAATGGTAAGCAATAGGTTCACATTTAAGTTTATGGTCACAGTTCCACTTTGGGGCATAAGTTCATTGATGTGCAAATATGATCCAATCTTGAAAATACTACAGTTTGTGGGGGGGATTTGAAGAAAGATATCCCAAACAAAACAGACTTATGAAGAACTCAAATGAATAATACCTATTGAATTAAACTACACAGAAAAATATTAATCAATAATTAATAATTAGGAGTAACTTATATATATTTTATATTTTAATCCAGTCCTGACCCCTCAGGCTTGTTCTTCATTTGGGTCGAAAGAGTGTCTAAACAGAGAAAACAGAAAAATCTTACAGAAAATGCAACAAATGTGAATATGCCAAAACCTAAAATCTAAGAGGCAGCATCATCCTATGAATGTAGTGAACTTTATAAAACACTAACAATGAAAAAATAGTATTTGTAGATTGTTTTTTAGAAGTTGTATACTGATTACAACAAAGTTCTCTTCAAAATTATTAATTTTTCATTATTCATTTCGTCTGTATTAAATAGAATGAAATTCCTTGTCAGGAGAATATATTTATTTTTTGAAATCAGCCAGAAGTTATCAAATGCAGGTCACGTGACTAAAGTACATGACAAAACTGGTTAATGCTATTTTTAAAAATTCAAATACAAAGGGGGCAATTTGGCATCAAAATAAATAATGATGGTAAAATATTACAACCTATGGAATAAAATAAAAAATCATGAGTCTAAACTGATATAAACACATAATACATACAAACACGCACAATGAGAGAGAAAAGGAAGTCCTTCCTTGCAATGCAATATCAATTAATAGCTGCAGAAACTATGAGAGAAAATTGTCATTTTGCAACATCATAGTAATAATTCATCAAGGCAAGAGTCAACAGTGAATGTCCCACAGATTGTTTTTTAATTACAAAGACAAAAATGGTAACTTTCCAGAAGAAAAATTTGGTAGACAGCACCTTTAATGAGTGATGAAGGTTGAAATCATCAGTAATGGGGCCAACTGAATCTCAAACCACCTGCTATAAACCACCAAGAAGGACACAGCATCATTTGTTTGGCATTCTTGGTAAAAAGGCATAATCTAATTTCTAATTATGAGTTAACATCAGACAAACCCAAACTGAGGAGCACTCTACCAAATAACTAGCCTGCACTTTTTAAAATGTCAAGATATGACTCACAAAGGAAGACTGAGGAACAGTCCCAGATTTTAAAAATATAACTAAATTCAATACACGATCCTGGAATGGATCCTGGACTGGGAAAAAAATTAGCTATACAGAATATCATTGGGACAATTGATAAAATCTGAATATGGACCATGGATAATAGTAATGTTTCAATGTTAACTTTTCTGATTTTATCATTGCATCGTGGTTATGCAGGAGAATATCCTTGTTCCTGGAAAAAACACGTTGATGTCTTTAGTACAAATGAGCGTGATGTCTAAAATTTACTCTCAAGTGTTTCAGAGAAAAATACAAACATATACTTAGAAAGCATAAGTTAAAATAAGAGAGTAAATGGGGTCAATATTTAAGCAATTTGTGTATCTGGGTAAAAGTACATATAACAGAAATTTTGTGTGCTGTTCTCACTTTTTTGTAAGTTTGAAATAATGCGAAAATAATACGTAAGAAATAAAAGAGAATATAGTCATTAAACTTTCTTAGGACACCATAGGAAGTATATAAAAATATTTTTTAAAAGGTTTGGAATCATGGAAACATAGCAGGAATCATACAACGCTGTGCTAAATAATCCTTAGCAAGAAGAGCTCAAGAGATTGCATGCCTTTAGGCTGTGAACAACCTAGGCACATGCTGGCTCCATCCTCTTGCCAGAGAGTGGTCCCATCTCTAGTGGTACCATGTGCCATAGTATTCTCTTTAGTTTGTATCTTAGTCACATGGTTTGGAGCACTCAGTTCCCCATTTGTACAGCTAGTTAAACGTAAGTGTGTTTATTTGGGAAATAATCATTTGTCCTCTTGATAATATAAAACAATTATTTACCCAGTGTTCACAGCTAGGGCCCTTTTCAAATAGAGCTATAAACAGCTAGCAAAAAATAAATAAATAAATAGCCTGCAACTCTTGAGGAATACATCAATTTCATAAAATGAGAGACATTGCAAAAAATACTAATAGAGTTAGTCAAACATCTATATAGATATATATATGCAGTATATATATGCAGTATATATATGTATATATGCAGTATAGATATGCAGTATATGTATATATGCAGTATATATATATGCATGTATGTGGCTGCAAATACAGTCAGAATAGCAGTACTTTGCTGAGTATTTTAGTCAAGATGAAAATTTCTTAGACATAAGAATTCCCTTTTAATAAGTGGTTATTGCCTCTAAGTATTTTCTTCATATCTTACTTGTTTTGCCCCCAAAATATCATTCAATTCTCAAACTAGAGGAAGACTGCTCTCTCCAGTAGTAGCTTTAAATCTCACATACCAAATCTCAAAACATAAGAAGTAATTTAACTGAGTCTAAAATTATTCCCCTGCTAAATGGGGTAATACTAGTATTTATGGCATAGGATCATAAATATTTAAAATGTTAAATACTTTTTAAAGGGCATAGCATAGTATTTGGAGCATAATCAGAACTCATACAAGAAACACAGATCACAAATGATGATCATTTTTTAATTGATACATAATAGTTGTATCTATGAGGTACATGAGGGTTTTCTTTAGATATGTGCACACAATACATAAAGATCAAATTAGGGTAACTGGGATATCCACCACCTCAACCAATTATTTTGTGTGTGTATTGGGAACATTCCTGATTGTCTCTTCTATCTATTTTCAAATATACAAAAAAATATTGTTAACTATAGTTTCTCTACAGTGCTATTGAACACTAGAACTTATTCCTTGTAGCTTACTGTATTTTTGTACCTCTTAACCAAGTGTTCTTCATCCGTGCTACCCTTCCCAGCCTCTGTAACCACCATTCTACTCTCTACCTTTATGTAATTCATTTCTTTTAGTTCCTACATATGAGTGAGAACATGCAAATAAACTGAGCTTGGCTTATTTTACTTAACATAATGACCTCCACTTCGATCCACGTTGCAGCAAATTTCTTATTGAGCTTTTCTTCAGTTTTCTCAAAGTGATACATGCAAACAACCATTCCCTTACATGTCGAGCAGTTTCTTATTGAGCTTTTCTTCAGTTTTCTCAAAGTGATACATGTAAACAACCATTCCCTTACATGTCGAGCAGTATATGCATTGAAAATAATTTAAGAATAATTATTCAGTTCTTATGCTCAGCTACAATGGCCATTCATTGCCTGGGAGCAGTCTGATGCTGATGTGGAAAAGTGCATCTGTTCTCCTATGTGCACTGTTTCTATTTATAGTGGCTACTAAACAAGGCTGTGGGAACAGAGACCACAGCACAGCAGCCACCTTCCAGTGGCTGTACGCCTTTACTTCTTGCTATAAGAAATGACTTTGTCACACCTGAGATCAAAAAACATATTTTATTCCATTATTTGTGATTATTTTCTATTGAAAGGTCACAAAATTTCTAATTATATAAAGACTTATTTTGACCTCCGGGACTTTTTAAACACACACATACACACACATGTAGTTTTGTAGACAGATGAAATTACTCATTACCTTTTTGAAGGAGTTAAAATAGAAAGCATTTTCTGACTGTGAAGCTCAGCACTTTCCTATTCTTCCTTAAAGTGGCATGCTAATAGGAAAAGCTATCAAAAAGAGTTATTTCTGTTTGAGCATAGAAAATAATCTCTAGACATGCAATGTCATTTCAGATTGATTTCTCTCTCGGTGTTTCTTTGCATATGTTGTTATCACTTTTTAGGAAAGCATACAGAAAAAGAATATGTAACAGGACAAAACACTCTCCCATGAGGCTTTGAAACAGATCTTACATAATTAAGTACCAAGAATCATAATTCGTCTTTTTGTTGTCACACATTCTACTTATCTGAGAAGGCAAAATGGAAAATCAGAAGAGAACAGATCTCAGGGACCCTGCTTTTTCATGTGTGCTATTTGTTTTGTGGTGTGTTTTGTTTTGTTTTGTTTTGTTTCCGTCCTCTCTGAAGTCTTATTTATTTACATGTGCAAACACTCTCAAATCTCTTCCAGTTTTCTCATTCCCAGACAAGCTTCTAGAAAGAAGACTCTGCCCCCAGTGGCTCAGTTTGCTTTCGTCATGCTTGGCAGCACCTCTGCTTTCTGCCCTCTGACTCCTGAGCTCCTCGGACCACCAACGTGGTGATCACCCACTTAGTTGCTAAAGTCAAAGGACCTGTCTACATCCCGTTCCAGTTTGGGCATGCGAAACACTCCTGGAAATTGTTACTTCCCAATGTTCTCCACTGGCCCTTCTCCCAAATCTCTGATTTGTTATTCTTAATTTCCTTGGAAGCCTCCCTTTTCCTTAAATATTGGTGTTTCTATTTTTTTCTTCTCTCTCCTCACTCTACATACTCCTCTTAGATGTAGAATGAATTCATTCCCATAGCTTCAAATTCCGCCTGGGTCCCAATGAATCCTATTTGTAGCACAACTTCTGTCCTGTCAATCTTCTTTATCAGACAAATCCACTTAGATAGCCAGTACCTCAAATGCCACATTCCAGAACAGAGCTTAGTATCTTACCACCGCCCAGGCTGTGCCTTCTCCTGCGCTTCCTCCAATGGATGAAGCAACCTATAGTAATAATAGTAGCTCACATTTATTCAGTATTTATTCTGCACCAGGTAGTTTGTTACTTTTCCTTTTTTTCCCAACTTTTGTTTTAGGTTCGGGGGGTACATGTGCAGGTTTGTTACATGGTAAGTTGTGTGCCACTGGGGTTTGGTGTATGAGTAATCCCATTACTGAGGTAGTGAATCTAGTACACGGCAGCTAGTCTTTCAACCCTTGCCTCCCCACTGCCCTCCCTCCTGTAGTAGTCCCTGGTGTCTCTTGTTCTCATCTTATGTCCATGTGTACTCAAGAATCATCTATGACAAGCTCACAGCCAGCATCATACTGAATGGGAGAAGCTGGAAGCATTCCCCTTGAGAAGCGGAAAAAGACAAGAACGTGTACTCTCACCACTTCTGTATGGTTTTCATATGTGCTCTTGCATGTAATGTTCACCACAACTCTAAAAAGGAGGTACAATTGTTATCCCCATTCTGTAAATGAGAACGGGAAGCACAGCGTGATTACAGAACCTTGCCAAAGCCACACATAGGGTAACAGACAGTCCAAGGGACTTCAGATCCAGATTCTTAACCACTTTCCCAGACTGTCTCTCTTCCATCTCCTGCTCTCTTTCTCTGATTGATAACCTGTTTCTTAACCTGATCCTCTCTGCAACAGCCTTAGTTTAGTTTTCATTATTTGTTGTCTTGATTGATTTATAAAGGCACCTTTTAAAATTATTTACAATAGCTACTAAATAATGGAGCTATACTATAAAGTATATTCTCCATTTTACTGTGGGAATGATCTTCAAAACACCAATCTGATCACATTAAACCACAGACCCTCACTATGACACAGCAGGTCTTTCAAGATTAGATTCCTGTCTACTTACCCAGTCTCCTCTTTCTTTCTTTTGTATTCAAAGATTTTTTAATCATACCAATACATGCACCTGGTTTAATATATATATTAGATTGAAGCATAGTAAATTGCTGATATTCAACCAATTTCAGTCTACTAAACAGCAATTTCATATTCGGCTTATTATTGCTGAAGTTTATAATGGAAAACAGTAGCTCTTTCCTTTGTCCCTCTTTAGCACCAAATATACTCTCCAGAGACAACCATTTTTTATTATTTCAGTTGGTTCTGGATATTTCCTCCATATTTCTCATACTATGCTAAAAGAGTTTAGGTTTGGCTCTGACAAGTTCAATGCCATGCCTCAAATAAGAGAAACAGGGTTGTTGTTGTTGTTTTTTTTTTTTTTTTTTTTTTTTTTTGTCTTACATAAAATACTTGCAGTATAAAGAGCCAGACTTCTCCCTGTTCATATTCCACTGCCACTAGAATGTGGCCTCTGTCCTCACGGTCTGAGGTAGAATCTATGTTTTAGACATCAAGATGGAGAAAAGGGCAAAGGCACATGGGCATGCTGTTCTTTGAAGGATTCTAGTTGCTGTCATTTGAAACGTGTACATACAACTCATGAGCCAAAACTTCATCCCAGCCGGGAGGGTAGAGAAGTATTGCTTGCACTGGCCAGCCATGTGCCAAAGCCTCCTGTTGGACAAGGGGAGACAGCCTCTAGGAGACCTGTAGAAGTCTCTGCTACATAGATTTATACTTCTCTATCTAGATTTATCAATACTTCAGACTTTATCTTTAAATTTACATATATGACACACATGCATTTAACTCCTATACTCCCACCTCCTCTCTCTTATTTCTTAAATATAGTTAAAGGCTACTTTCAGTTGAATCAATATAATCTGATTCAGAAAATATAACTCGCTGCAAAGAAAAAGTTATCAAAACATTATTTTTTTTCTTTTTTTTTAAACTGTGAAAATATTTTATTTAGTCATTTTTGTTTACAATTCAAACTCTGGTAATTCAAAATTAACATCTTTGCCCATGAGTTTCTTATAGACACCAGATTTTTTCTTTCTTTCTTTCTTTCTTTTTTTTTTTTTTTTTTTTTTTTTTTGAGACAGAGTCTGGCTCTGTAGCCCAGGCTGGAGTGCGGTGGTGCAATCTCAGCTCACTACAAGCTCCGCCTCCCAGGTTCACACCATTCTCCTGCCTCAGCCTCCTCAGTAGCTGGGACTACAGGTGCTCGCCACCATGTCTGGCTAATTTTTTGTATTTTTAGTAGAGACGGTTTCACTGTGTTAGCCAGGATGGTCTCCATGTCCTGACCTCATGATCTGCCCACCTCAGCCTCCCAAAGTGCTGGGACTACAGGCGTCCGCCACCACTCCTGGCTAATGTTTTGTATTTTTAGTAGAGACAGGGTTTCTCTATGCCAGCCAAGATGCAGAAAAAATTTTAACCTTGTGTTCCACATTGTTCTGCTGTGCTTTGTCCAAATGAACCTTTACGAGCAGGCTACCATCCAGTTTCACGCGGATTCTCTTGCCCACAATTTCCTTGGGAAGACCAAGTCCTCAAGGATTGCGTCGTGCTCAGCTGTCACAGCACAGCTCCTGGGATGCTTTTGCTTATTTTTTGTATGACTTTTTCGAGTTGGCTTAGGCAGAATTCTCCTCTGAGCAATAAAGACAACATGCTTCCCACTGAACTTTTTCTCCAATTTGCTACTAGCTGGACTTGGATTTTCTGGAAAGATTTCAGTTGAGGAGTGGGAACAAAGATTATGATAGCTTTCCGACCATCTCCAACTTCAATTTCCTTGGCTGCCATAATATTAAGCTCCCTGAGCTGAACCTTGAAGTCTGAGTTCATCTCCAGCTCCAGAAGAGCCTGGGAGATGCTGGACTCAAACTAGTCCAGCTTCTCGTCATTGAGCTTCACGATCTTGGCGCCCGAAATGAACATGGCCTTCTCCTTGCTGAGCACCGGTTTAGGAAGAGGATCAAGACATTATTTTCTATAGAGCTTTTTGTTTACTATTGTGTCAATTTTTAAAAAATTCTTTTTTTTTTTGGCTTGCATAATTTTCATTTAAATATCGTTAATACTTTCCTTCATCTCTAAGTTACCACTGACAATTTCATCCATTCCCTTGAGTCTACTTTTTTTCTGGATGGAGTTCTGCATCATGGGGACCTTCACTCTCCTGCTCTGAACAAGGATGGTTGCTCTGCAGGCCCTCTGAACGGTTTTCGGCCAGGTACTTCTTTTGCTATTCTCCTTTGTTAGAGACATGGTTCCCTAGATACTATGTTTGCCTCCTTTTCTTTTTTTAAATCTTGGTCACTAGAGACTGTCAAAAATTGCCAATACCGATTATGTTTCAAGTTGTCATGGTGGGGTATTGGGAAACGTTATCAACTAGCAATAATCGCACTCGGGATAAACCTCACTGGCTACCATACTCCCCCTGTGCAAAGCTTATGCTTTCCTCTTACTTGATTTATTCCCGTATTTTGCTGGAACATATCCTCCATTAATTGCTTAACAAAGGTTCCATGAGGAGGTCTTCATCTGCCCTTTTCACTGTTAAGTATAAAGTTCTCAGTAAGAAACATAGAGATAGACAGATGATAGATGATAGACCAATAGACAGACGGAGGGTGGCTGGCTGGCTGGTTGGCTGGCTGGCTGGCTGGCTGGATGGATGGATGGATGGATGGATGGATGGATAGATAGATAGATAGATAGATAGATAGATAGATAGATAGATAGATAGATACATACATACATAGATACATAGATACATAGATACATAGATACATAGATACATAGAGTGAGTTTTTCCTCATAATTTTGAAAACCATCTTCTACTCTCTCGTTGTTCTTAGACTTTTTTTGAGATGTTTGGCGCTATTCTGATTCCTAGTCCTTTACATGTGTCTTTTTTTCTGACACTCAGAAGGTATTTATATCTGTGTTCTGAAATTGTCTTTACGTCTGTGCTCTGCAGTTTCACTATGAAGTGCCCTCGTGTGGGTCGTTTCCATTCTTGGCACTGGCAACTTGGTAAGGCTTCTATATCTGGATATTAATACACTTCGATTGTAAAATATTTTATTGTATTTTATTTTTATCATTTCCTTCCTTCCATTTTCATTATTTTTTCTTTCTTTTTGGAGCTTAGTCAGATGTGGAACTTTCTATATTTATCTTCTAAGTATCTTCTTTTTTCTAATATTTTCCACGTCTGTTTTATTTATTTATTTTTTTCTTTTTTGAGACAGAGTCTTGCTCTACTGCCAGGCTGGCATGCAGTAGCGTGATCTCAGTTCACTGAAACCTCTGCCTCCAGGTTCAAGTAATTCTCCTGCCTCAGCTTCTCGAGTAGCTGGGACTACAGGCACCTGCCACCACACCTGGATAATTTTTTGTATTTTTAGCAGAATCGGGTTTCACCATGTTAGCCAGAATGGTCTTGATCTCTTGACCTCGTGATCCGCCAGCCTCAGCCTCCCAAAGTGCTGGGATTACAGACGTGAGCCACAGCACCTGGCCTTCTACCTCTGTTTTTCTGTCTCCCAGGCTGGAGTGCAGTGGTGTGATCTTGGCTCACGGCAACCTCCACCTCCACCTCCATGATCTCATGCCTCAGCCTCCCAAGTAGCTGGGACTGCAGGCATGCACCACCACACCACACCCGACTATTTTTTTTTTTTTTTTTTTTTTTAGTAGAGATGGGGTTTCGTCATGTTGGAGAGGCTAGTTTCAAACTCCTGACCTCAGGTGATCCACCCACCTTAGCCTCCCAAAGTGCTGGGATTATAGGTGTGAGCTGCCATGCCTGGCCTTCACCTCTGTTTTTATTATATTTTGAGAAATTTTCTTGACTTTATGTTCCAAATCTTCCCTTTTTTATTCTAGCCACCTGATTTTTTAACTTACCTGCATGTTAATTTTTAAAGTTGCTTTCTGGGACTTTTTAACAGTTACAACATGTTCTCACAAACCTTAAAGTTTTAGTTGGAGCTGTGAAATTCTTATTTGGGAGAGATTAATTCTGATTTACACATTTTTTTGGTCTGGGCACTTTCTCTGTATGTTTATTTTACTTGTTTGTTTTTAATTTATGAGGCTTACTTTTATGCCAAGAGATCTTTGGTTTGAGTACATATTAAAAATGAAAGCTTAAAAAGCTAACAGGCAGCTTTCTAATATAGATGAAGTATGTCAACTCACATGTTTCACTTTGGATTGACAGGTGGGGAGAGCCACATTTTCACTGGTGATTTCTAAACATCAATATATGAAGAACTTTTCCCTGAAGCCATTCTATTTTCCAGAAGAGTTCTCCAGTCTCCTGACTGGAATATGTGCAACAAAGGCTTGATGGGATTATAGGAATAGAGAACAAACATCCTTGAGTACAGCTTTTCAGTCAATATTCCTAAATTTTCCCTTAATCTCAAGTATTCACTATTTAATTCCTATACAGAAAGAACCTACAATCTTTTGTCTGAAAGCTACACATCTAGTTATTGGTTCAACTAGTTATTGGATAGAAATAAGAGCTGAGATTCCAGTTCCATATTCAGACATGTAAGGCATTCCTTTGTTGGTACCATTTTTAGTTCTGTACTTTACTTCTATATTCTGAAATATATGCCATCCTGACCCTTTGTGCATTTGAGGGGACAAAAACAAAGCCCTTCATATTCTGTGTAAGTTTCTATTCCGATAAGTACATAGTTTGTATCCTATCCAGAACTGATATCTAACTGACATTCACCAGGTTAGCCATGACAGTTCATGAAACAGAAATCCTATTGTCCTTCTTGGTTATTAGCTACCTCTCCAGAATCCCTTGCACACCCCCTGCCACCTCATTCTCTCCCTGGGAAACCCCCTTTCCACATGCACCCACACGAACTCTTTACAGGAAACAGATGGTGCACAGAAAATGGGATCATTGAAAGATTTAATGAAGAGACCATTTACAGCGGCATGAAGAGGGTTAAGGGAAACCAACCAACAAAGGATGGGACAAGACACCAGAATCATCAAGATTAGAAAGCTATTACCTCCTCTAAGCCTGAAGAGGCAAGAAAGGAAACTGTTGGTGCAACCAAGCAGAGCTATAGCTATAGAATAGATTACCCTACAGAAACTGTGGTCCTAGGTAGAGGATAGCAGGCACACAAAACCATGGCTCAGCAGGGAAAGAACGAGTAGAATAATGATCCTGATACCCCTGATGCCTCCTTTAGCTGAACTATCAGGTAGTCAAAAAGCAAGGGAGTCCTCTCAGCTCTAAAAGTTTAGTGGAGAGTACATCTAGAGAAGCCAAGGGTGACAGAGACTGTGCAGCCCACCACTGGCTCAGCAGAGGGTCTCCAGGAAACTCTTCTGCACGACAACAGGCAGTTCTTTCTGATTGCTTGGGCCCCACATCGTACTTATTTTTAAATATTTTAAATAACATTTCTGCTTCTATGAACTTCCTAAATTCACAAACTGTAACAATCTTTCATCTACTAACATCCCCTCTCTCATTCCCTTTTTCTCTGTGGATTTACACCGACTGTACATGGGAGTAGGACAGAAGGGGAAATGATTTATTTCATTTTAATGGAGTCTCAGGAGGGAGAAGCAATAATTGCCTATGAACAACCTGGCATCTTATCCAATCGAAACACTACTATTTCCCTTGATTCAACTGCCTCATCCATTTGTAGGTCTTTATAAATGCTATGCCATCTCATACCTCCAAGGCATTTTTTTCATCTAACTAGAATAACCTTCATTTACCTGGATAACTCCAAATATTTCTGTAGGCCAGCTCAAAAATCACCTCTCCTAGGGAACCCTGCCTGGCCCTTCCCTAGTCCATCCTAAGTGCCCTCCTGTGTGCGTTTATAGCACTGTGTGCTTACCACTATCGCCAAACTTTTCCCATTTTGCTGCAATTGTCTAAGTCTACTCTTCAATGACACTATTAGCAGGAATAGCATATCTGTGTTCAGCAGTTCTCAATCTTATCAGACCAAGCCCCCCTATTTATAAATATATTTAGTCCTTTTACTCTTCTCCTAAAGTGAAATCCATAGTTAATATATCCTACATAAAAACATGCTCAAAATATCAAGAGGCCTGATGTCTTTTGCAGCAAGAGTGTAGCACAGATTCTTAGCATTCACCTTCTTGGACCAGAAGCCAGGGCTGCATCTCTGAGGCCAAATGCAGTGCCCAGGGAAGATCAAGCACAGTTTGCCCTGGCTTCAGGAGGAGGACTCACCAGCACCCTGTGCATGTTCAGCATGCAGTACCTTGAACAGAAGAGTTTTCTTTGCTGGCAACCAAACATGTATCCTGCAGAGGTGTTTGGAGGAGTTACTGTAGTACTGTGTTACATATACGATTTATCCACAGATGCTAAGTAATTGTCTCCAAGGGAGTAAAAATCTGGAATGCCAATGGATCTCAAAATCTTTTGGGGCAGTCTGGGATTCCCCACCAGGAGATGCAGATTTGGAACCAGCTTATGGAAGACATCAGTGGAGACATTTGAGACAGAATGCAAAGAGATGAATCCTGATTATTCAGGTTAAGGAGTAGACCAACTGCCAAAAGTTATTGACACAATGAAAACCAACCACAATGACAAAAGAATCATCAAGTGTACGTAGAACTCAAAAAAAAAAAATCTCCCTTTGATAGCTCTGGTGTCAGGTCAGTTGCCAGTTTAACGGCGGACAGTGAACTTTACCAGGGGTCAGGAAATATGGGGCCCTGGTGCCTTTTGGCATCACATGATCCCATGCATCACAGACCTGAAACCAAGCGACTGTACGTATTTTGGACAATGCTCATATATACCTAAATCTCACTGAGCCACTGAAAATTAATTAGACCTTTCTCCAAGTTCAGAACATTCAAAAAGTTAAGATAATTAGTGATGTTAAAGCTGAAGATATTCAGATTGAAAGCTATAGCATTCATCTAAGTATTAAAGTTAGAAATGTTTGTCTGAAATGCCTTTGCATATTTTCGGGGTTTGATCAGTCTTTTGGAGATAGTCTGCCCCGGTGAGTTTTTTGTTTGTGCTTCAAATGAAAAAAGAACTAGTTCAAAATCCCATTAGTATGCTATCAGTTACCATGCATCATTAAGAACAGCTTCCACTGGGGATAATTTTTTTAGGAAAAAAGGTCCACCTTTTTAGAAAAATAATACTATTAATGTGATTAAGAATGTGTAAAAATTCTTAAGAATCTTAAGAAGATTGAAAGTGTATTACCCTAAAAAAATACATGCATTTCAAACCTACATCTGTATGAAGAAGGTGTTAATTTCAAGTGTTGTACAAACAATATCACTATAGCAGCATTTAAATACTATCAACCACAATATGCAATGTAGCTATAGTCTTTTGAAATATGTTTTATATATTTCTATAAATACTATAAATCAGCATTCTGTTCTCGAATAAATTGACAAAATGCCATCAGCATAGTATAAGAGCAATAAGAAAATTATGTATAATTAATGAGACTAAATCATTGACAAAGACAAGTCTTAAATTAGTCAGATGTTTGCAACTATATGAAGAATCACATTGAATATAGTAGTTCGTAACACAGTTATAGGTATGTAACCTAAGAAACTCAAATACTGTATCTCAAATAGCTTTTCCAGAAGGATGAATAACCTCGGTAAGTTCTGAACAAAGCCAAGGTTGATCTTATTGTGATTTACATAGTATATTTGCATTCTTGAAAAACTCAGCATATTTGAGTTAAATGGAGTTAGACTCTGGACTCAAATAACTACAAAAACAAGTCTTTCATCTATTGTCTCTAGACACATTTTAACCTTTTTGAAATTACAAAATTCATCTTACAGTCAATGGCTTCTTACAGTCTCTTTCAATCAGGTTGCAGCCAAGATGAGGAAACTTGATCAGAGTTGTTCGTATTCTCATCACTTCAATTGGGTTATCTGCTTTGCAGGTATTGCATGTGTTGAGTTTAATTGCTATATAAAATGTCATTTAAATACATTATACTATGAATCAACATCAATACAAATAATTATTCACAAGCATGGAAGCAGGACAGTGGACATCATTTTGAAACTACAAAGCATTCGTCACTGGAAGAATAACAATCATTCAATATTTTTCCCAGAGGAACTTCGAACGGCTAGAGAAATTTTTTTTTTTTTTTTTTTTTTTTTTTTTGAGACAGAGTCTCGCTCTGTCACCCAAGCTGGAGTACAGTGGTACAATCTTGGCTCACTGCAAGCTCTGCCTCCCGAGTTCACGCCATTCTCCTCCCTCAGCCTCCCGAGTAGCTGGGACTACAGGCACCCGCCACCACGCCTGGCTAATATTTTTTGTACTTTTAGTAGAGATGGGGTTTCACCGTGTTAGCCAGGATGGTCTCGATCACCTGACCTCGTGATCTGCCCACCTCGGCCTCCCAAAGTGCTGGGATTACAGGCGCGAGCCACCGCGCCCAGCCAAGCACATTTTTTTTTTATTAAAAAAAGAAGACACCATGAATAAATGTCGTCTTACATTTTCATCATGAAATATATACAAAGATTAACTATCATATGCCATTCAGTGCAACAGAAGGCAGAAGAATTTGTAGATCCATCTGAGTAACAAAAAGGAGGAGAATTTGTAGATCGCTCAGAGTAGTTAAAAGAAATTTCAGAAGAGCAAGAGCTGTTGAGACTGACACGTGTGTTGTGCAGAACTGTACTGAAGGAATTGTGTCATAGTATAATTTGCGGTGTTCTTCCTTCTCAGTTATATATATAATTATAGTACATCTTAAAATCAATGGTATCTTAGATTGAGTGAAATATGGCACTTAAATATCTTGCAAAATATTTCAAAATCCTGTGGAACCAGGAACAATTCTTCATTGTGAAGGACTATCCCACAAATTGTAAGATATCTAGAATGCTTGGCTCCTGGCCACCAAAAATCATGATAGCAAAAAGAAAAATCAAATAAATTGCAAAACACAACTGGGGATGGAAGTGGGAGTTGGGTACTGCTTCTGTTAGAAATTAGTAGCGTAAAGCTTTTCCCAGGAACTAGTACATAATAGGTGTTCAATAAGTGCCTTTTGAAGGATGATTAACTAATTGCTAAACTTTAAAATTTCCCAATAGGTTAAATATTGTTTGCTCAGTCATTGACCACTGTTTGAAAAGTAGATCACTTGATTATTTATATTGTGGGCTTTAGTTTTCTAGTGTAAAATTTTTGCCCTCTATTTAATTGTGCATTATTTTAGCAACTGAGATCATGGTATGATTCATTTTATTATTCATTCACACACACATTCAATAACTACTTATTAACAGTTTACCATGAACCAGACATTGTACTAAGTACTGTGAAAACAATGTAAAATCATGTATATATAGACTGTTCCCTTGCTTAGCTTACAATGTCAAAGGCAGGAAATTTATAAAGCAATTACAATAAAATAAGATAAGTATTCTGAAAGAGAGGAGGGGGTAGAAATGAGATTCATTTGAGTTTTAGTCATACTAATTCATTTTGCCAGTGGTAGATACATTCTTATTTTGGATGCAGATAGCACTGTCACTTCGGTGTCTCTGGAGGCTACTATAAAAATCCCATTTCTGTGAGTCTTTAGCTCCGTAGAGAAAATGATTGGCAGCACGACTGTGGGTATGGCATTTTCACTTTATATTGATAATAATGAGGGATGCTTTAAATGACAAATATTGAAATGAGAATGTCTATTCAAGCTTTTAGACCGCATTTGTTTTCTCAAAAGCTCTACAATTTCAGTCTCAAAATGGGCCCAGTAGAAGTGCTCAGCAGTATGCTTTGAAGAGCTGTCCAGCAAAACATGTCCTAAACATTCTTCAAATTGAACACAAAGTGACCAACTAGATGCAGTCCCAAAAATGCCATTCCTACTGAGAGAGACTGAATTATCGAGTAAACCACCATAATTTGGGCAGATCTTCAGAGAGAAAATGCTGAGAGTGGATGGAGAAGTGATGCAGGAACCAAGGCGGAAGAGGGATGAAGCTGGGAATCCTGTGTAGGATACCCTAATGCCAGGGCTAGTTCCAGCTCCAATTGGCTTCTGAGAAAGGGGTGAGTGGGGGAACTGAGGGACAGCCCACTCTTGCTGCAGACCTGTGGAATCCTAGCTACAGAGGACTCTGTATCCCCCATGGACATGGACTTCTAGCGGGGGATCTCCCTAGGGAGCAGTCAGAGACAGGCCATTGGATGGATGGAGCCTGGGAGCTTTTGCACACTGGACTCTCCTGCAGAGAGTGAGGACAGAGGCCCATCCCCCAGGGCCCGCCATTCCCCTCCAGGAGGTGCAGGCCCCAGCTGACCTCTAAGCCAGCAGAGGCGGGGCCAGCTTCACCACAGGACTGGAGGCATCTGCTCTGCAAGCTCTTCTGCCTGCTGTTCCCTCATAGGGTCTATGCCTAGCTTCCCTGCAGGAGTGGGTGCACAGTGCAGCCCTTGCAGCACACCCTTAGTGAGTCACTGCACCTAAGTACTTTCCTGAGGACCCTGGAACACACTGGATCTCTCACCACTACCAGAACCCAGACCCAAGCCAACATCCCGTTGCCCCCAGGGCTGTAGCGGGCAGCTCAAGAGTACAAAGCCAAGATCTGTGGCTGGCACTTAAGTGGAGAAGGAGTCCCCATCCTCAGAACACTGAGAAGGGTGAGATGCATGGGTTCCTGGGACAGAGAGGGAACAGAGTGTGCCTTCCTCCTCAAGGCCATTTCAGAGACTGTGTTCACATCTCCCTACCACAGCCTCTGCCCAAGGGGGGCCCCACCACATGGAACACCTAACAAAAAATGTGGGTGTAGCAGCAGCCATCAGAGGGGCTCCCCCAAGGCCCAGGAGTGGACTGGTGAGGGGGCTGTCTCTCTCCCCTGCCACCACAGAGCATGCCTGTGAATACAAGGTAGTACAAAAGAGTCACGTGACTGGGTATTAGCTTAGCTACTGGCCATTATTCTTAAGTGTGATCTACTGGATTCCAACTCAACCCACAACACCAAAAATTTGTCCCACTAAATATATACACCTGTGAAACCAAGAGCAAGAATTGACCCAAATATAAAGTTCCTTTACAGAGCCCTGGGCATCTAGAAGCATCCAGAAATGAAGCCAACTGAATATACTCAACTTAAACCACAGTTACAGGAACACCAATTCTCCCAGAAGAGAAAGAATCAGCACAAGAAACTTCAGGCAATCTAAAAAGCCAGAGTGTCCCCTTTCCTCTAAATGAGCCCACTAGCTCCCCAGCAATGGTTCTTAACCATTATAAAATGGCTGAAATGACAGGCATAAAATTCAAAAGCTGGATGGCAAGGAAAGTCATCAAGATTCAGGAGAAAGTTGAAACCCAATCAAAAGAATCCACAGAATCCAGTAAGGTGACCCAAGGGCTGAAAGACAAGGTAGTCATCATTTTTTATTTTTTCTTTGAGACAGGGTCTCACTCTGTCACCAAGGCTGGAGTGTGGTCACACAATCAGGGCTTACTGCATCCTCAACCTGCCAGGTTCAGGTACACGTGACCATACCCAGTTGGTTTTTTGTATTTTTTTGTAGAGAAAGGATTTTGCCATGTTACCCAGGCTGCAAAATAACAATCTTAAGAAGGAACCAAACTGCATTTCTAGAGCTGAAAAACTCACTATAATAATTTTGTAATACAATTGGAAGTATTAACAATGGAATAGACCATGCTGAAGAAAGAATCTAGAGCTTGAAGACTGGTTCTTTGAGTCAACTCAGTCAGACAAAAATAATGAGAAAGGAATTAAGAAAAATGATCAAAACCTCTGAGAAATGTAAGATTATGTAAAGAGACCAAATCTATGACCCTTTAGCATTCCTGAGCAAGAAGGAGAGAGAATAAGCAACTTGGAAAATATACTTGAGGATACAGTTTGTGAAAATTTCCCTCATCTCACTAAGAGATTGACAGGCAAATTCAAGAAATACAGAGAACCCCACCTAGATATTACACAAGAGGACCAATCCCCAAGGCACATAGTCATCAGATTCACTGAAGTCAACACAAAAGAAAAAAATCTTAAAGGCAACTAGAGAGAAAGGTTAAGTTATGTACAGGTAGACCCATTAGGCTAGTACCAGACCTCTCAGCAGAAACGTTACAAGCCAAAACATATTGGGGGCCTATTTTCTGTGTCCTTAGAGAAAAGAAATTCCAACCAAGAATTTCATATCTGGCTAAACTAAACTTCATAAGTGAAAGAGAAATGAAATCCTTCCCAAATAAGCAAATGCTGAGGGAATATGTTTCAACTAGACCAGCCTTATAAGAGGTTCTAAAGGGAGTACTAAACACGAAATCAAAAGAACACCTGCTACCACAAAAATACACTTATGCACATAGCCCACAGGCACTATAAAGCAACTAGACAATTAAGTCTACATAACAGCCAGTTAACAACACGGTGACAGGATCAAAATCACATATATCAATAGTAACCTTGAATGTAAATTGGCTAAACATCCCATTTAGAAGACGCAGAGTGGCAATCTTGGTAAACAGAAATGACTCAGCCATCTGTTGTTCAAGAGACTCATCTCACATGTAATCGCACCCACATGCTCAAAATCAAAGGATAGAAAAAGGTCTACCATGCAAATGGAAAACAAAAGAGAGCCGCAGTCACTATTCTTACATTGGAAAAAAAAAGAAGAAAAACAAGCTTTAAACCAATAAAAATTAAGGACAATGAAGGGCATTACATAATTATAACGGGTCCAATCCAACAAGAAGCCTTAACTATCCTAAATATATATGCACCTAACAATTGAATACCCAGATTCATAAAACAAGTTCTTCTTGACGTAAAAAAGAAGGCTTAGCCAAAAATACAATAATAGCGGGAGACTTCAACACCCCATTGACAGCATTAGACAGATCATCAAGGCAGAAAACTAACAAATAAATTCTGGAGTTAAATCCTAACATTTGACTAACTGAACCTAATAGACATCTATAGAACACTCCACCCAACAACCACAGAACATACATCCTCATCTGCACACAGAATGTATTCTAAAATCAACCACCTGTCTGATCATGAAGAAAATCTCAATAAATTAAAAAACTTGAAATCATAGCAAGCATACTTGTGGACCACAGTAAAATAAAAATAGAATTCAATATCAAGATTTCTCAAAACTACAAAAATACATAGAAATTGAACAATTTGATTTTAAATAGCTTGTGTATGAGCATTAAAATTAAGTCAGAAATCAAAAAATTCTTTGAAATTAATGAAAAGAGGGATGCAATTTAATAAAATCCCTAGGATGCACCCAAAGCAATGGTAAGAGGAAAATTTACACCCCTGAAGACTTTCAGCAAGAAGTTAGAAAGATCTCAAATTAACAAACTAACTTTGAGCCTAAACAAACTAGAAAAAAAAAAAAGAGAGAGAGAAAACAAAAGAGAAAACCAACCCCAAAGCACAAGAAAATAAATAACTAAAATTAGAGAAAAACATAACAAAGTTAAGATGGGAAAATGCATACAAAAGATCTATAAGGTTGAGTACGGTGGCTCATGCCTGTAATCCCAGGACTTTGGGTGGCTGAGGTAGGAGGATGGCTTAAAACTAGGAGTTTGAGACCAGCTTGGGCAACATAGCAAGACTCCAACACTATGAAAAGAAAAAATAAATTTAAATTAAAAAGATCAGTAAAGTCATAAATAGGTTCTTCAGAAATATAAACAGGACTGACAGACTGCTAGCTGGATTAACGGAGACAAAAAAAAAAAAAAAAGAGAGAAGATCCAAATAAGTACGATCAGAAATGACAAAAATGGCATTACAGTTGACCCCTCAGAAATACAAAAGATCCTCAGAGAATACTATTCAACTTTTTGCACACAAATTAGAAAACCTAGAGAAAATGGATAAATTCCTGGAAACACAAAACCTTGTAAGATTGAATGAGGAAGAGATTGAAACTCAGAATAGACCAATATCAAGCTCTGAAATTGAATCGGTAATAAAGAACCTACCAACCAAAAAAAGCCTTGGACCAGATGGATTCACAGCCTAATTCTACCAGATTTACAAAGAATAACTGTTATTGATCCTACTCAATCTGTTCCAAAAAAAAATGCGGAGGAGAAACTCCTCCCTAACTCCTTCTTTGAAGCCAGCATCAGCTAAATACCAACATCTGGCAGAGACACAACACAGTAAGAAAACTTCAGGAAAATATACCTGAGGAACATAGATTAAAAATTACCTCAACAAAAGACTAGCAAAGCAAATCCAGCAGTACATCAAAAAGTTAGTTCACCATGATCAAGTAAGCTTTATTCCTGGGATGCAAGGTTTGTTCGATATACACAAATCAATAAATGTGATTCACCACATAAACAGAATTAAAAGCAAAAATCATGTGATCATCTCGATAGATGCAGAAAAAGCTTTCAGTAAAATCCAATATCTCTTTCTAGAAAAAAAACTCTCAACAAACGAGGCATCGAAGGAACATACCTCAAAATAATAAGAGCTGTCTACGACAAACTCACAGCCAAAGTCATACTGAAAAGGCAAAACCTAGAACCATTCCCCTTGAGAACTAAAAGAAACCAAGAATACCCACTTTGACCACTCCTATTCATCACAATACTGGAAGTCCTAGAGAGAACATTTAGACAAGAGAAAGAAATAAAAAGTATCCAAATAGGAAAAGGATAAGTCAAACGATCTCTCTTTGCTGATGATATTATTCTATACTTAGAAAACCCCAAAGACTCTGCCAAAAGGTTACCAGAACTGATAAACGATTTTAGCAAGGTTTCAAGATACAAACTCAATGTGCAAAAATCAGTAGCATCTCTGTAGAATGATAAAATCCAGGCTGAGAGTCAAATCCAGAACACGGTCTCTCTCTCTCTCTTTTTTTTTTTTTTTTTTTTTTTTTTTTTTGAGACGGAGTCTCCCTCTGTAGCCCAGGCTGGAGGGCAGTGGCCTGATCTCGATCACTGCAGGCTCCGCCTCCCAGGTTCACGCCATGCTCCTGCTTTAGCCTCCCGAATAGCTGGGACTACAGGAGCCCGCCACCATGCCAGGCTAATTTTTTTGTATTTTTTAGTGGAGATGGGGTTTCACCATGTTAGCCAAGATAGTCTCGATCTCCTGACTTTGTGATCCACCCGCCTTGGCCTCCCAAAGTTCTGGGACTACAGGCGTGAGCCACAGGCCCAGAACACTGTCTCTTTTACAATAGCCACAAACAAAATGAAATGCCTAGGAATACAGCTAACCAAGGAGGTGAAAGATCCACATAGGGAGAACTACAAAACACTACTAAAAAAATGGCATGTGACACAAATAAATGGGAAAACGTGCAATGCTCATGGATTGAAAAAATAAATACCATTAAAATGGTCATACTGCCCAAAGCATTTCACAGACTCAGTGCTCTTCCTATCAAACTACCAATGAAATTCTTCACAGAATTAGAAAAACTTTTAAAATTAATGTGGAACCAAAAAGAGCTCAAATAGGCAAGGCAATCCTAAGCAAACAGAGCAAAGCTGGAGGCATCACATTACCCAACTTCAAACTATACTACAAAGCTACAGTAACCAAAAGAGCAAGGTACTATTACAAAAACAGACACAGACCAATGAAACAAAATAGAGAGCCTAGAAATAATGTCACACATCTACAACCATCTGATCTTCAACACAGTCAACAAAAACAAGCAATGGGGAAAGGATTCCCTATTAAATAAACGGTGCTGTGATAGCTGCCTAGCCATATGAAGAAGAATGAAACTAGACCCTTACATTTCACCATATACAAAAATTAAAGCAAGATAGATTAAATACTTAAATGTAAGACCTTGAACTACAAAAATCTTAGGTGAAAACATAGAAATACTACTCTTGACATTGGTCTTGGCAAAGGGTTTTTGGCTAATTCTCCAAAAGCAATTGCAACAACAGCAAAAAAAATGCAGTTGACAAATACTACCTAATTAAACTCAAGAACTGAAATTTGAGAAACTAGTTCATGAGAAACTAACTAGTTCATGAGAAATTTCAGTTCTTTAATTTAATTAGGTCCCATTTGCCAATTTTATTTTATTATTATTATTTTTTTTTTTGCAATTGCTTTTGGGGAATTAGTTCCTCAAATTTCGGTTCTTTAATTAGGTCCCATTTGTCAATTTCATTTTTTGTTGTAAAGAACCTAATTAAACTAAAGAACTTAAATTTAACATTTATTCTGCATGGCAAAATAAACCATCAACAGAATAAACAACCAACAGAATGGGAGAAAATATTTACAAACTATGCAAAGGTCTAATAATATCCAGAATCTATAAGGAACTTAAACAAATCAACAAGAAAAAAAATCACTAAAAAAATGTGTAGAGAACATGAACAGACACTTCTCAGAGAAGACATACAATAGCCAAAAAACACATTACAAAATGCTCATCATCACTAATCATCAGAGAAATGCAAATCAAAACCACAATGAAATACCATCTCATACCAGTCAAAATAGCTATATTAAAAAGCTGAAAAACAACGAATGCTTATACACTGTTGTTGGGAATGTAAATTCAACTGCTGTGAAAAGAAATTTGGAAGTTTCTCAAAGAACTTAAAACACAGGCAGTAATCCCATTACTGGACATGTACCTAAAGGAAAATAGGTCATTATACCAAAAAGAACTATGCACTCATATGTTCATCATCACACTATTCACAGTAGAAAGACATAGAATCAACCTAGGTGACCAACAACGGTGGATTGAATAAAGAAAATGTGCATATATACTATGAAACACTGTGCAACCATAGAAATAATGAAATCATGTCCTTTGCAGCACTATGAATGGAACTGGAGGCCATAATCTTAAGTGAATTAACTCAGGAACAGAAAACCAAATACCACATGTTCTTTCTTATAAATGGGAGCCAAACATTGAGCACACACGGTCATAAACATGGGAATAATAAACACCATGGACTACTAGAGAAGGGAGGGTTGGGGGCATGGGTTGAAAAACTACCTATTGGGTACCATACTTATGAATTGGGTCCAATATACCTATGTAACAATCCTACATGTGTACCCCTGTATCTAAAATAAAAGCTGAAATTGAAAACTATATATATGTATGTATATATATATATATATATACACACACACGCATATATATAAAATTTACCATTTTAACAATTTTTAAGTGTAGAGTTCAGTAACATTAATTACATTCACATTGTTGCGCCCATCACCACCATTCATCTTGAGAACTTTCTCATCTTCCCAAACAGAAAACTCCATTAACCAATAACTCCCTATTCCTCCTTCCCCCAGCCCCTGAGAACCACTATTCTACTTTCTGTTTCCATGAATTTGACTACTTTAGGTACTTCATACAAGTGGAACCACACAATATTTGTCTTTTTTTGGCTGGCTTATTTCAGTTAGCATGTTTTCAAGGGTCATCCATGGTATACTATGTGTCAGAACTTTATTCTTTTTGATGACTGGATATATCATTGTATGTATAAACCACATTTTGTCATTTATTTATCGGTTGGTGGTCATTTGGACTGTCCCACCTTTTGGTTATTATGAATAATGCTGCTATTGCTGCCGAATGCCAGGTATTTGGCCTAGGTCCTGTTACTACCTGCACAGAAAGCCAATAACTGAAACAAGGAGAATTGTAAGAGAAGAAAGGCATTATGATGTGTGATGTCAGCCAGAGATATGGAAGAGCAGTCTCAAATCTGTCTCTCTCCCCTGACTAAAGTTGGAGCTTTATTAATATATAGCATGGAAAGAAAACAGTAGGGTTAAGGATCAGGAGTTGGTCAACAGGCATCAGGTGGTCAAATGAGGGGGTCTAGTATCTCTCTTTAATCACATGTGGAAAATGAAAATTAGGGAGAGGTAAGAAAGACAAGCCAATCAACAGGTATATCTCTTTCTGTGTTTAATTTTTTTAAGAAGAAAAGTGAATTTTTACTTCAGATATACCAAGATATACCAAGCAGCAGGTATATCTCACTGTCTGGTGTGGTGATCTGGAAAGCCTCAGTTCCCCAATACCACCCAGGAGGCCTGGCCATCAAAGGAACTCAGATAAGACAAATTTAAGTTTCTCAAATTTCAGTTCTGTGGAAAAATTGGACCAGTTTCACGATGAACATTGGTGTAATAACTGTTTCTTAATCATTTTAAAAATTCACTTTTCTTCTTAAAAAAATTAAACACAGAAAGAGTTTACACATGCCATCTATTCTGTTAAGTGTAATATAAAATGGAAGAATAATCCAAACTTCTCACTTCCCCAATTTAATGAACAAATTGGTGATATAACTGTTAACTGATATTGTTACTTTTAGACATATTTGAATGTACTTTTTAAAATGTTACTAATGTTATTGAATTGCAAAAAGAAAGTATTTTACAGATTATGATCACTTTTAAACATTAGATAGATTCTTTCTTCCTTTTCTTTCTTTCACATACACAAACATTTATCCCAAATGTCAGCATTTTGAAAAGAAAAAGCTGAAAAAACGGTGACATGAGAAATAGAAATTAAATTAATAAGTGGAGTAGGTTTGTCCATGCCCTCTTGTTGATTGAATTGAGTTGTGCCTAAAGAGATTGCCCTAAAAGTCACCAAAATCTAGTTTCCATGTTTTAATATTTTTATCATTCTATCATAATGTTCTCTTTTCACAGAAATGAGAGAAAATAAACTAATCAAAACCAAAGTCCTAGGTCAAAAGGCATGATTATTAATCCTTCAGTGATCTCAGACACATCCATTTCTTTAAATAAAGAGGCAAATGCACCCTTTTAAGGTATAATCTTTGAGAAACATATCTCAATTTTTGAGAAACATCTCAAACAATCTTTGAGAAATATATTTCTAATACAGTTGGAAATTTTCTTCTTCTTTGAAATAACTGGGTAATTTAACACAGTGAATTAAATATTTTGTGCCCCAATCACTAGTGTATTTTGTGATTTTTATTTCCCCAAATTTCTGATTCATTTCTGACCACTGAAATCTTTTCCTGTTGATATGTGAACATTAATATCTGACCTTTACCCTCAGTATCATTTTTTTTCTTGCCTTATCCCCATCCCCACACCAAATCTTTTGTTCCATATTACTGAAAAGATGACTTTACAAGTTCAGTGCTTGTAAGGGTGTTACCAAGAGCATCCAAAATAAACCTAGTGGGTAGCATTTACAGATAAACCACATCATCATGAATATGGATGTGAAAATAATTGAGTTTGAAAACTTAGAAATTCACAAGTGCTACAGTTAAATCTTTTAAAAAAATATTTAGTATTTTACTGTTTCTGCCTTTTAATGAGCTAAATACTGTCCAATTCTTCTATGCCTTTCAATAAGCTAAATACTCTCCAATTCTTCTATAGTGACATTTCTCGTACATTTAAAAATGACAGTTGAAAAATCTCTACACAGGATAACCTGGTCCATTACTATAAAACTCACAAACACTAGTGCATCTATATAGTCTCAGAATTAAAAGTTTGTGACAAGGGTTACTTAAAAGACAATTTTGTTCTTCTCTTCTTTACCACTTGACTGATAAAACAGGTAACTGGAAATGTGGTTCTGATTATATTACTATTCTACTTTCTGTTTCCATGAATTTGACTACTTTAGGTACTTCATACAAGTGGGACTACACAATATTTGTCTTTTTTTGGCTGGCTTATTTCAGTTAGAATGTTTTCAAGGGTCATCCATGGTATACTCTTCTATACCTGACGGATACCTCTTCTATTTCCAGTACAAAGTGAGGACAATCCTAGGAGGTACTTTCATAGGTTTGAAGTTATAAAGTCACTAGACTTTAAAACTTTTGTTGATAAGACAACCAAGAGCTCAAGGAGTCAGTACACTTGCCCTATAAAAACTCAGCAAGCTTGTGGCTAAATATTCTTTCAAAATTGACTTTGCTTAATTAACCTCTCTTTAAGTCCTTATTCTACTCTCATGTAAGCACATTATCCCAAAATAAAGGATTTTGGCTTGAATTCAGTGGACTAATATAAATATTCTGTAATCCAGACACACCAAAAGTAACAGGGACTAGAAAACAAATAAACATTTTTCATCTCTGAAATTGCATAAATTAGTGGTGATCTACATTTATCACTATTTTAAGGTTATGATTTTTATACTTAGAAACATGATTACAAAGCTAAGTAGTTAAATCATAAATTTCTTTTTACCCCTTTCTACACAAATGTCAAAGTTCTTATTATGAATCACAGGGCAATCTATGATGTTTTTCCATGTAAAATTGTATTTACTTCTTTCAATTTCAAGCTGGTTATCTGTTCCAGCTATAGGGTTGCTTCAAGCCCATATTTTATTGCCTCTCAGAGTTGAACCCACTTGCCTTTTCCTTACTTTGTGGTGCTAGATCTAAATTCTTTTTTTTTTTTTTTTTTTTTTTTTTTGAGACAGAGTCTCGCTCTGTCGCCCAGGCTGGAGTGCAGTGGCCGGATCTCAGCTCACTGCAAGCTCCGCCTCCTGGGTTCACGCCATTCTCCTGCCTCAGCCTCCCGAGTAGCTGGGACTCCAGGCGCCCGCCACCTCGCCCGGCTAGTTTTTTGTATTTTTTTTAGTAGAGACGGGGTTTCACCGTGTTAGCCAGGATGGTCTCGATCTCCTGACCTCTTGATCCGCCCGTCTCGGCCTCCCAAAGTGCTGGGATTACAGGCTTGAGCCACCGCGCCCGGCCGCTAGATCTAAATTCTATAAACTCCTTTATTTCTTTGCCAGCTGATTTGATGCTAGGCTCTGCCAATAGAAGGTGTCTGAGGGAAAAGCCTCAATTTGAGGAGAAAGAGATCATTTTTCAGTAGTATCTGCCCTGTAACTTCAAGAAATTAGGAATCTTTTAGGAATGCTGTGGAATTCTCTGGCTCTCAAACTGTGATTTGAGCCAAGCTTATTATCTTTCTCTAAGTACTCAAGTGCACTCTAATAGAGTCTATCACACACTGCAGTCAATGTTGTTTGTCATCATTGCTACTATAATATTAATCTCCTAACTGGACTCTTACAAGTACTTTATCTCCAAGTCAATGTTTTATCAAACATTTCTGTAGCCTTCAGTCTACATCAAATAAAAATGATATAAAAGGACTGGGCTCAGGCAGTGGCGGATCAATCTCCTTTTACACTGACTACTTCATTGCCTCCTGTCCTTCAATCTAGTCCTGTAACCTCATGTGTAGTTTCTTATTACCAGTGGACTGAGGAAGAAAAACTTAATCCTGGTTTTAAAATGGGAAAGATAACTACAGAATTGGACCTAATGGGCAGTGGCAAAAGAAAAAAATTATAGAATTTCAATGGGACATTTGATTGTCCATTGAATTGAAAGAAAGCCAAAAGTAAAGATCTACACTGGTGCATAAGTTGTTGCTAATTGTTTAAATGGATGAATTAGAGACTTTGAAAGAACAGGGTTGGAATATCAGTAACAAAAAGTCTGGGAAAATGTTATGTGAATAGACCACTCAGAATGGCCTCAAAGAGAAAAAATGGCTGTGTCTCATTTAAAAAAATATTCACCAAAGGGCATCCACTGCAAAAGAAGCAATCACTAACTAAGTGAACAAAATAACACATTCTGTGACTGTCAGTCACTCCTTTCCCCAGATACCCCAGAGCATGCTTAATAGGCCTAAGAAAAAAGTAGCCACACTGCAAGAAATAGACACTATACGTGGTCTTAACAACAGAGACGTATTTTTGCCAAAGGTGACCTGGCTACAATTGCTGTTGAATGTTGAATCCAACAACAGAGATCAACACTGAGCCCTCAATATGTCACCTTTCCTTGGGAGGAACAGCCAGCCATTTGGTGGCATGTTGATTACATTGGGCCCCTTTTATTATGAAGAGATAGAGATTCATCCTCACTGGAATAGACAAACATTTTGGAGATGGATTTTCTTTCCCTGTCCACAATGTTTCTGCCAACACCACCACCTGTGAATTCACAGAATGCCTTGTTCATCATCATGTTATTTGGCAAAGCATTGCTTCAAATTATTATACGGTAAAGAACTGCAGCAATGGGTTTATGCTCAAGGACTTAACTGGTCATACAACATACTTCATCTTCCAGAAGTGATTGGACTGAAAGAAAGATGGATTGACTTATTAAAAATAGCTTCAGTTGGAAGGCCACACCCTCTTTGTCTTACAGGAGGAAATTACATGGTGTTTTCCTCCCTACATTCAAAATATGTGGAGAATCAAGGAGGAAAAGTAGAATGAACCTTCTCACTAATATGCCACAGAACATCAGCACTGCAGGTTTTGGGGGAATGGTTCCACTGGGAACACAAAAATGAATCCACTGATATCAAAGCTGAGACTTTTACCTGGCCATTTGGCATGTCTTATGCCACAGAAACAATAAACAAAAAGGGGAATTACCCTAATGACTGAAGTGGATGAACTGAACTACCAGGAAGAAATTGAGTTTCTCTTGGACTTCACCCCTTCTACTTTTTCCCTTTGCTAATTTTAACCTGTATCCTTTGTCTGTAGTACAATGTAACTGTAAACACTACAGTTTTTTTGAGTTCTGTGATTCCTTCTAGTGAATTATCAAGCTTGAGAGTGATCTCAGGGTCCTTTGACTCAGTCCTGTCATTCAATGTTGATTAGATGTGGTGTAGTGAGCATCTGTCCCTGTGCTATCTATTACCATACAAAAGATTCTTACAACTTTTCTCCCTTAAGTATCTTATATGCTATAGTTTTATTTTTATTATTTTGTAGATGTTCTTTGTACCCCTTATACAACTATAGAAAGTTCCCTTCTATTCCTAGTTTGCTAAGAATCACATTATAATTGTTAAATTTTAGAAATTTTTTTCTCCATCTGCCAAAAGGAGCATGCTTTCTTTTGCCTTAATCTGAGAGTCTAGCCCTTTGGTTTCAGTTAGCTATTATAGTAATAATGCTCCAAAAAGATCCTAACTCAATGTCTTCAAACAACCATCTTTTATATCGTTCACACATTTGTAGGGCTGCTTGAATGGCTCTTCCAAACTCATCTAGACTTGGCTCCCGACTGTGGGATTGATTTAAGTGTGTTCCACGTTGCTGTAATGTTTCTGGGACCAACAGCCTGCACAGGGCATAATTTTCTCCTGGCAATGATAGAAGCACAAGAAGGTAAGAGGAAACACACAGTGCCTCTTAAGATTTGGCATAGGAACTGGGCATATTTTATTCTTGTTCATATTCTATTGGCCAAAGTCACACATCCAACGGGCCATGGAAATATATTCCACTTCTATTTTGAGAAACCACAAAATCCCATATCAAAAGGTATGGATATAGGGAAGGATGAGAAATCTGGAACAATAATTCCATGAATCAAAAGATTCTTAGCTGTATGTAACAGTAACATTTTCAACTCACTCCTATTCCTTGCATCTTATTCCAGCAATCCATTAAGCCCAAGCTCATTAATAAACACATTGTATTCAGGTACCTATTTCATATAAGAAAAGTTGCTCTCTAGTTGTCACTATTTGTATATAAGCTATCTTTTCTCTCTCCTTGATTTTAAGATATTTTTCTGTCATTGATATTTTCTAGTTTAATAATGACTAATAATTTTCTGAAATTTATGGCAGGCAAAAAACTAAAGATCCAGAAATCTCAGAGAACACTAAGCAGGATAAATACAAAAATATCTACATCTAAGCATATTACATTCAAATTCGACAACCAAAGATCAAGAAACAAGATAGAAAAGAACCCAAACAAGAAAATTACCTAATCTATAAAGGAATAAACATAAGAATTACATTCAGATTAATCTTCAGAAATCATGCAGCAAAAAAAGAGTGAAATGAAATATTTAATGTGTTGAAAGAAAAAATCATTTACCTAGAATACTGAATCTATAAAATTACTCTTCAAAAGTAAAGAAAAAATAACTTTCTCAGAGAAGCAAAAATTGAGAAAATTTGTCAACAGTATACCTGCCTTGCAGTAAATCTTATAAGTTCTTCAGAGAGAAGAAAAATTATATAGGTCAAATTTGTATCTACATAAAGAAAGGAAGAGTGTCAGATAAAAATAATTGAAAATAAAATATTTTTATTCTTGATTGATCTAACATAAAAATTTTCTCAAAATAACAATAACAACAATATATTCAGTGATTATAGCTTGAAGATACATGAAATTAATGACAATTATATTATAAGGGATGGAGGGAAGTACATGCATTACTCATAAAATGTTATAGTTTTATTTCAAAGTGGACTTAGATTTGTTGTAAATTTATAACTTATATGCTAAGACAGGAGAAAAAATAGAATCATAAAATGTTAAATTAAAACTGGAGATTAAAGGAAAAGACGGGAAGATGAAAAAACAAAGAGTAGATCACTTAATAGAAAACAGTAACAAATAAGATAATATTAAACCAACTATATCAATACTCACTTTAAATGTGAATGATGTAAATATACCAATTAAAAGACAAAGGCTATGTAAAAATAGATTTTAAAAGAACAAGATCCAACTGTATGTTGTCTATAAGAAAACCACTTAAAACACAAAGGCATGGATTAAAAAGTAAGGGATGGAGAAAGACATACCTTACTATACATTTATCAAGAGAAATCTGGAATAGTTACATCAATTTCAGATAAAGTAAACTTCCAGAGTGAAGAAAATTAAGAGGGATAAGAAGGGAGATTGCATAATGATAAAATATCAGTTATTCAGAACACATAATCATCCTTAATGTGTAGCATCTAACAACATTGCATCAAAATATATAAGGCAAAAAATAATAGAACTTGAAGGAGAAATAGATGAATCACTATTATAACTGGATTTCCACATCTATCAATAATTGACAAATACAGTAGGTAAAAAATCAGTGAGGATTCAGCTGAACTGAATCCATCAACTGGATATAATTAACATTTATAGAATGTTTCATCAAATAACAGCAAAATACACATTCTTCTCAAAGTCACATAGAATAGTCATCAAGATAGACCACATGTTGGACCATAAAACACACTTTAACGAACTTTAAAGAATAAAAGTACATTTAACATGGTTTTTGTAGGATGTATGTATCTTTTGATACATACAAATCTAGTATTAAGCATCCACAAACTAGGGAAAAAGGAGTTTTAAATTAATAACGAGTTACGCTGAATTTAAAGATGAACGAAAACCAATTATATGTTTACCTCTTGGAGAGTACAGCTGTCATTTTTCAGAAAATAAAGTTGTATACAAATAGAATAGAGAATTTGACTTGATAAGAAATGCTATACTTGAGAACAGAGAAAATCTTTTATTTGCATGTTATAACCAGTAACTGCCATTTATCAAATGAAAAATGTGGAAAGGAGCACAAAAAAAAACCTAGTATACATCAGTTTTTAAAATGAAAGTTACACATTTTGTATAAAAGTCCCAACTGAGCAGTGTTAAATTGGCCTTTTTATTTATCACTTGTGGTTTGATTATACCATTTGGTGGTATTATGAAACTACTGAAATTTGGCTTTATTTTTCCTGAAACTTAAAAAATACATAAAAAATAGAAACAAGCATTTCTTTCACATTTATCATGGCACCTGAATTATCAAATTCCCCATAATAGTTTGGCGAAATTCATAACCATCTTTAATCAACTGAAAAGCTTCCTGTGTAAGTTCAAATCTTTTGTACAGAAATATTTTGCAACTAGTTCTTAGCTAAATAGAAAAGATATTCCTCATCATTTTCACCCTAGACTCAGACATCTTTCTAGGAACAGTTCACAAAATATCACAAAAAAGAGTTTGCTTTGATATATAAGTTGGTCTTACAATTTGTTGAAGCTGCTCCATAGATATTTAAAGATTTGGGGATTATAAATTTCATGATAGCAGAATTTCTTATCTATGATACCTATACTTACAAAAAGTTACTCTGGAAATTTTTCATAATTGAATAGTTTGTCTTCTTTTATATTCATCATAAAATCCATAAGCTACTGATATTCATAATTTCCTTTCTGAAGAAAAAACTACCTGAATAGTTGGATTTTTTAGGCCAGCAGTACACTGATAGTCTCTAGTAAATGAAACATGTATTTCTCCATCTTCTATTCCTCAAGAAACAGTAGCTGTTTTTCAAGGCAAACCATCATACTCAAAAAAAGGTCAAAAATTTTTTTAAAAATAAAAATTTAAGATATATAATAGATAGACCACAAATATCACCAAATATTTTGAATAGCATTCAAGCTATCTTGACTGACAGATTTCTTCAGACTTCAAGCATAGGCCTCTGATTTTTGTTTTAATTCTCACGGGGCTCTGGCCCCTTCACTTCCAGCAGCCAAGATTGCTGAGTTTACCCTGATCTGCTATCACTCAACTGCCACCCCTATCAAGGTGCTGCCACTCATCTCCATGACTCGCTCCTCTATATCTCCCCATTCCAGCTCAGAGCGTCAGCAAAGCAGCAGTGACACAGCATGGTAGGGGCCCCCAACCCCTGCTTTCTCCTTAGCTCCCTCTTCCTTGCTGGAGTCACAGGAAGCCCTTTATTTCTATAATCCACTTAAATATACTGATAGGGTTTGGCTGTGTCTTCACCAAAATCTCATCTTGAATTGTAGCTCCCATAATTCACACATATTGTGGAAGGGACAAGGTGGGAGGTAATTGAATCATGGGGACGGGTCTTTCTCATGCTATTATGATAGTGAATAAGTCTCCTGAGACCTGATGATATTAAAAAGGGCAGTTCCCCTGCACACGCTCTCTTGCCTGCGGCCATGTAAGACATGTCTTGCTTCCCCTTCACCCTTCACCATGATTGTGACACCTCCCCAGCCATGTGGAACTGTGAGTCCATTAAACCTCTCTTCTTTATAAATTACCCAGTCTCAGGAATGTGTTTTTAGCAGCGTGAGAACAGACTAATACATATATTTATTTTATAGCTTCATTCATATTATTCAATAATTTCAAACTCTCTGTTTCTTTCTTTGGTTCATTTCCTCATGCAATTTGCTGTTTTATATCGGGAGCTCATCTTTCATGGAGGTAAAACATTCCTGAATCTTTTTCACTCATGTAAGCACATGGTATGTGCAATATAAACGGTTCTGCAGACCTGAAACTTCATGACTGAGGGAAAGACAAGAGAAGCTGGGTATAGCTAGACAGAAGTATAGATAAAGTCAAAGACAAAGTACAGTGGCTGTCTTAGTCAGTTTTGGCTGCTATGACAAAATACTAGACCATATAAACAACAGAACTATTGTTCACAATTCTGGAGGCTAGAAAGTTTATGATCGAGGTGCCAGGAGATTCAGCATCTGGTGAGGGTCCATTCCTCACAGATGGCACCTTCTTTTGTCCTCACTTGTTGAAAAGGGCAGTCTCCCTCAAGCCTATTTTGTGAGGGCACTAATCTTAACATTCATGAGGGCTCTGTCCTCACAGCCTAATCACTTCAAATTCTGTCACACTGGGAATTAAGTTCCAACACATAAATTTTAGAGGATCACATACATTCAGACCATGGCTATAATACAAAAAACTTTTATAGAAGAATGAGGTTTCAAAAGAAAATGGGGAGTACACGTTGTTGTTTATAACTTAATAAATAAATCACTGTAATTTAAAAGCAATTTGAGGACAGAAAGTATTAGCCTGAGCACAGTTTGGTGAAAATTACTTTGGCAGCTGTATCCAATACGAATTATAGCAGGGAGAAGGGTAGCTGTAGAAAGTCCAACAAGAAGATAATGGACATGGTCTAAATGAAATATGATGAATGCAAGATAATTTGGTAGCATGGGTAGGAAAGAGGAGAAATCAGAGCATGGAGTATTATTTCACAAATATTTTTTGTGTGTCTAAAACATGCCAGATTCTCTATTGAGTGCTGAGAATACTATGTTAAACAAAAATCACCATGGTCTTTGTACTCATAATGCTTACCAGCAAGATGAAGAACATGAAAGAAGGCTTCCCTGAGAAACTCTTTTATCTAAAGGATAAATTGGAGTTAGCCAAGAGCAGCTTGGAGGTGGGTTGAACATGTGAAAAATACTAATTTTAATCAGGTTAACTCTGTAAAGTCTTGGCTACATTACTATCATTCATGTTCCAGTACCTCATCATTCACTCATGCAACAAATATTTATTGAACAGTTTACTCTGTACCAGTCATAATTCCAAGTGCTGGAGATACAATGAAAAAAATCTTAAAATATGGTGGAGGAGAGAGAAAAGTAAATTTACCATTTAAACATATTACGATAAGTGCTGTAGTTCCAGGAAAGAAATAGCATTAACAGTAGTAACAGTATCTCTAATTACAAAATTAATACTATTATCACCAAGTTCCTGAGAATCATCTCCACAGTAGATTTTTCCATTACATTAAACATCATATACAAGAAAATACAGTTATAGGGATGTAAAAGATGTTTAGAGCAGTTTGCGCTAATCCCTGGTGGGAGTCCATAGGCACAGTAACTGCATGGGCACTATCGTCTCAGCACAAAGAGGCCCAGGCATGGCGAGAAGTGTCAGTTCTTGTTTCATTTTTGAGACTAACTCCTGCTGCCTTCATTTTAAATACAGAATAAAATCACATAAGAAGCCCTTTAATAAACAGCAGGAGCAAAAGTAAGGGCCGGGGGGGAGACTAAAAACTAATGTAAATCTGATGTTACCCAAGGCACTACATTTTAGCTGCTTATCCTCTGAGAGAAGCAGTTGTTTTGCCAGCAATATTCCTTGTCATGGTGAGTGGCCATCCTGAATAACCACAGGCCTTGGGAATGATTGATAGTAGGAGGCTGGAGACTATATAAATCCATCCTCTTGGTCATCACCAGAACTCAACAGAGAATTTTTGCATCTTTATAACACTTACTTGGCTATCTCCTACCACCAAAATTGGATACATAATGTCTCACCTTCTATTTATTTAGCACTGACACATTTAAAGTGCCAACTGCAGAATTCTCAGGAAACTGTAGTGCTCATGGAATTCTGCCAACAGTCTAAAAAGGTTCTAAAGGGCTTGGCTGAGAAAAAGAATCGTCTGAGTGTAATTCCATCCAGCATGAAAGGTCACATGAGTCAAGATCTGTTGCCAAAATGTTGCTACTGAGGATTAATTAATATCAATTGAGCATCCAAGAGTGTCTGGCATTTTACCAAGGCTGCCTTTCTGAGTCCTCCCCTGCTAAAACAGTTGTGGAGATTAAAGCTAGCAGTGCCAATGGACGCTCATCTCTCTGGCCGTAATAGAATGGAAAAGAGCTGATGTGTACAGGGACAAGCCCTTCTCTACTTTCAGGCTGACAAAATCAGTTTTGTAGCCTTTTATCTAGGACCAGTTTCACTTTTCCATTCAGAGACAAATAAACAAAATAACGAAAACTTTTTGAGTTCTAACGATATGTCAGACCCTGGGTTGGGTACATTTTATATGTTTAATCATAGAGCCTTCACAATAGCCCCACAAAGTAATATTATCCTCATTTTACACGTAAGGGAACTGATACTTTAAGTATTGGCCTAAGTCACAAATCATGAATTATCTACCTCCACTACCAATGCTATGCTCCTTCCATGCCTCACATGTCTTACTGAATCTAAGTAATGCATTTTTTTACTGGGGAAAACTGTATTATACATAAAATATTTTCTAGCACTGGAGGCCACTCTGATCCTGTTGACTAGCTTTGGCTGGGCCACATCTCTTCCACATACAAAATGTTAAGGATCATTAGTAAGTAATGAGAATTGGTTTAACCCTAATCAATTTACCTAGAATCAGTTGAATTCCTACCAGTAGAGTGAAACTTGAAGCATAAAATGGAGCATAAGTCCCACAGCTTCATATCATACTGTGGTTTACTGGAAACGGACAAATGCAGAATTTAGTTTTTGGTGGACAACGAAGCAATTTGAATTACCTCTCTTTTTCTGCATCTCTCTTCCTCTAAGTTTGGTTTGCTTAATGTGACATCCTGTAGAACATGAAGAATTTTCCATGGTTTTCTCCATTTCTTCAAAGACATGATTCCAAAGCCCAAAGTTATGATTACACAGATACTTTGGAGGGCATAATTGGTATTCTGTGAGTTGCATTAGATTTCTTGCATACATATTTTTCAAAATGTAAAAATATTATAACATTTTTTGAAGAAGCATGAAATACTCAAATAGAAAAGATAGTGATTACAATGGTATAATGACTCTGCCATAATACTAATTAATGTCAGATCCTAACTTGTGGTTAGTTATGCCTATCAACCTTACCCAGGGACTATGTTTTATTTTGTTGTCATTTAAATTCATTTTCCTTTTTTTTCTAGCACACAGACCAATGCTTTGCGCTGTAAAGAGATTGGGCATTCAATGAAACAAATGTATTGAGCTCCTGCTTTTACCCTCTTAATTGTGCAACCAACCCCTGGTGATTTCATATCTTCCCTATTAAAACTGACTGTTTTCTGGACTTTCTTAGTTACTGGATATAACTATAGAAAGTCAGCTTATAATTTTCTCCAGGATTTAAGTTTCCTTCATTATTCAAATAAACAAACCAAAGGACTCCCAAATCTAACCATGCTCCCGAGAGTGTAAAGATAGCACTGGCATTAACCCAGTATGCAGGTGCAAAATGCTATGCCTACTTTATAAATATTACATTGGACCTGGTCATGGCTCTGCGAACTAGATCGTTAGTTCACCTCACTTACAGAGTAGACATTGATTAAGGGCACTTATCAGAAAATTTTGGCTGCACAGGGACTCTAAGAGAGATGAAAACCTGATTGATGGAAGAGGAAACCTAGGAAAGAGATTGACCCCTGGAAGAAAACAGCTCACCTTTCAGATGGCATGAGGTATACACAGGCTCACAGTCATAGGCAACCCCAATTATGTGTGTAAACCATCTCTAGTCAATGGAGCCTTCAAATGCCTTTTCTATAATATGCACTGTGTTGAGCACGTTGTGCATATTATGTACTTTAATTTATATATAACTGTTGTGGGTTTTCTAGCTAAGGAAGAATGGGTTTAGGTGGGAGACACAAATTTCCCCAGTTTACGTGGCTTGAGAATTAAGACTCAAACCTTGATTTGTTCAAGTTCAAGGCTCAAGTTCTTGCCATGATCTGTTTATGGCATCTAGTGTTTACCTGGAGAAATTCTACTGATCCTTCCACATGGCCTCTGTATTAGTCCATTCTCACACTGCTACAAAGAACTGGTTGAGAATGAGTAAATTATGAAGGAAAGAGATTTAACTGACTCACAGTTCTGCAGGGCTGGGGAGGCCTCAGGAAACTTACAATCACGTGGAAGGGGGAAGCAAACACGTCTTTCTTCACATGGTGGCAGGAAGGAGAAGGATGAGAGCCAGATCTCGTCATCAGATCTCGTGAGAACTTATTCACTATCATGATAATAGCATGGGAAAAACCACCCCCATGATTCAAATACCTCCCACTGAGTCGTTCCCACCACATGTGGGGATTATGGGAACTACAATTCAAAATAAGATTGGGTGGGGACACAGCCAAACCATATCAGCCTCTTTCTTATTTTTCAAGTTTAGTCCATGTATGCTTGATCAGGTGTTTTATTTTATTTGTTTTTATTTATTTTCTATTGTTAAATGATACAATTCACTTTCATTTAATTCTCCCAACAATATATGATGATAAATAGGATACTATTATCCCCATTTTACAGGTGAGGAAACTGAGGCACACATCAGTTAGATGAATGGTCTAAACCACATACATGGCTAGTAAATAGAGCTAGAGAATGGCATTGGCTGATATTTGCACCTGGGAAATCTAGTTCCAGAGCCTGCGTTCTTCACCACTATGCTCCCCTGACTCCCCTGCTCTATAGATAAGGACAGTGCAGCTCACAGAGGTGAGGTGGTCTGCTCAAGGCCACATGGACAAGGTGGCAGAATCAGGCCTGGAAGCTAGATCTTTACACACTGAGCCATTATATTTCTATTATATTCCATTGTCTATTATATTATATTTCTATTATATTCCATTCACATGTCTTCTTTAGATTTCCTAATTCTGTTAGTGACTTCATTGTGCTCTCAGCTACTCTGGTTGAAACCCTTGTCATTTTTTTCTTACTTTCTCTGTCCAACCAATTGCCCAGTCCTATTGATTTAATTTTACCACATCTCTCTCATCTAGTCCTACCTATTATTTCTTTACTGCTGCTGCCATATCTCTCAGTCTTATCTAATTTTAGACTCTCCCACTTCCATTTCCTGATCCCCAGAGCCAACCACTTTCTTCTCTTTTAAATTGTTCTTTTGGCGTACATCCGTACTTCTAAATAGCACATGTATATTGCTACTGCTTGAGTTGTAAATTTGAGGTGTTAACTATTGATTTCTCACAATAGAAGACAAAGCTTCAGTTCTGTTTCTCCCTACCTTTCACCATATACTTCATAGTCTTCATTCTTCAACTATAAATATGCTATAATTTTAGTTGGATCAGTGTTTACGTTATTATGATTAAGTAAATGCTTTCCCTTATTGATTCATGTAGCATAATGTGATGTCTTTCCTTTCTCTACTCAACAGCTTCCCCTGAAGTCTCATTTGCTTAATTTTCTATCAGGAATTCAACCACAAATTCTCCCTGGGTTGTCAATATCTTCTCAATACATTCAAGCATGTTTCAATCTCACCTAAGTGACATCTCTCACTAGAACTTCAGATCTGCTCTGTGAAGATTGTCCCCTCCCTTTCTGGCCAACTGCACTACTGTCGTATTAAGCTCTCACTTTGCCATCATCTCAGTGATTCCCTTTTCCTAATTCTTGGTTTGGATCTCTGTTTTCCAGACCCTCTGTTTCTTCTTTCTAGCTATAACTCCTCATTTTGCCTAAAGTAGCATCCTGAGAAAAAATGTTTAAAACATAAATTTTTGAGACATTTTTATTCTACCCTCATGTTTGATTGATAGTATGTATGAGTATAGAATTCAAGGTTAGGAGGCAATATCTTCCAGTCTCCAGCTTTGCTATTGTCAGTGACAATTTTATTCTTGATCATTTGTATGAATATACTTCCCCTCCTCCTACTGTTTTTCTTTCTCTCTGGAAGGTTTTTTCCCTTGTCTCCAGTGTTCTGAAATTTCACAATGATGTGATTTGGTATGGGTCTATTTTCATCATTTGGATGAGCACTCAGAAAGCTATTTGTATGTGAAAACTTATGTCTGTTAATAATGAGATTTAAATATATATACACACGCATGTATGTACACAGATATGTATATTAATAATTAGATTTAAATATACATATACATACACATATGTATGTACACAGATCTGTATATATTTTTTAAAAATTGTGCCCCCTCACTTTCTGCTTTCTCTTTTTAAATTTTCTAATATTTGGATGTTAAACTGCCTGGACTGTGTTTTTCCTCTGTATTATGGGAGATGTTCTTAATTTTACTTCTGACCATTCTTGGCATTTTTTTCATTTCTGCTATATTTTTAATTTTTGAAATTTTTTGACCATAGCACTTGTTCCTACTTCTTAGAGGCAATCTCTTATTTTGTCTCTCAGAAGATATTAATGATTGATTTCTCTGAGGCGTTCTTCCCCATGTATAGTCTGTTTCTCCTAGTTTTCATTTTGGTCTCTATCTTCAATATCAGAGCTTTTGTTCAAATTTGTGATGATACTAGGGTGTCAGAATTTTTTTTTTTTTTTTTTTTTTTTTGAGACAGCATCTCACTCTGTTGCCCAGGCTGGAATACAGTGGTGCAATCTCAGTTCACTCCAACCTCTGCCTCCTCGTTTCAAGTGATTATCATGCCTCAGCCACCCGAGTACCTGGGACTACAGGTGTGCACCACCACACCTGTATAATTTTGGTATTTTTAGTAGAGACAGTGTTTCAGCCATATTGGCCAAGCTGGTCTCAAACTCCTGGCCTCAAGTCATTTGCCCACCTCAGCCTCCCAAAGTGCTATGTCAGCTGATATTTAAGAATGGCCCCCAAATGGGCAGTTTGGAAACCTTGAATGAATAGTTGACACTGTCAGTGAGGAACCTGAATAAAGGGTAATTCCAGAAGGCCAGATGAGGTTTGGGGGAAGACAGCTGATGACATCAATGTCTTCAAAATTTTTCCTTTTGCTAGTCATATTCCAGCCAGGGAATAATCTCCAATTTTTACCTGAATGATATAAGCCTCCCTAACAGCATTATAGTAAATGAGAGGAGAAAGAAGACTAAACATCTCAGATTCAGAGTAAATTTTCACTTAATGGCCCATTTTCAACCAGTAATCTTGCCATCAAATCTGCCTGCCACTCTCCATTCCAAAGACCCTCTGCTTTACCATTCTCAGAGAATAAATCTCTGTTCTTCTGCATGGTTAAGGAGGGGGATGCAATAAAAGAAAGAATAGAGGGGACCATCTTCTTTCTAAACAAACTTTCAATTCATTCTTCTGTTTATAGCCCCAAATTCACCCATGTACTTGGTGCCAAGAATTGTGCCATATAACTTGAATTATTTTTCACTCTTCATTCATCCCAGATCGTTAATTTTTTGTTTATCCACCTACTTTGACAGCTTCCAAATCTTTATTATCAATTTCTTTTCACTCCCCTTGTCCTTGTTGGTTCATACTTTTTAAAAATGTTTGATGCAACCCAATTTAATTTTTGCCACCAAAGAAACCTAAAAGTGGGGGAAGGGAGGCTATTTCCTCTAAAAATTATAGTCTACAGTCTGTATTGAAAAACTGAAGACTTGTGTAAATCCTCGGAATAAACTATGATTGGTTCATACTTTAAACATGGTTCAGGGAAATTTGTGAATACTTGGTCATCTTTCTGAAGTGCCCCTTTACTGTCATTTTAGTGTGCTTTGAGGAGGGTACAGAGGTTCTATTCATGGGTTTAACTTGCATATTTTACAAGATGCTGGCCTTCATTTATTTCTGTCTAGTGAATTACAATAGTCTCCTAACTTCCTGATCACGTCAATCCTCTGCTCAGAAGCAATCAGCTTTCTGTGGAATAAAGCTATCCTTTTCCATTAACTAGAGAAGTTACTCTCAACCTATTTGCTGTCCTCGTCACTATTCACGATCCCCTCTCAGTACAATGAGTCATTTGCCTACGACTTAAAGGATGTGATGCTTTACATATGGCCTTACTCTAACATTTCAATTTATTACATATGATTCCCTGTACCCTGTGCTTTAGCCAAAATTGGCTATTTTTTGTTTCCTTAATCTGCCATATGTTTCCTTTTCTGTGACTTTGCATATGCCTCTTCTGACAAGTGGAATGTCTACTTCTAGCACGCAAATTTTACTGAACCTCCAAAGCCCAAGTCAACTATACCTCCTCAATGAAGCATTCTCTCGCCTCCAGCACCATAACGTTTTTTATTTCACATATGGTGTTTTGCACATGTCATTTGATTTGTTACTGAAGATATTGCTTGTGTCATTATTTCTTTCCTGTACTGTGTTACTAGCTCCTTGAGAGCAAGAATTATGTCTTATTGTTATACATTAGCCAATCCAATAAACACATGGATTAATTTAGTTGAATTTAACCTATTCAAATTATAAACAAGCATATATAATTTCTAATACCTTAAAATGTTTTTCCTAGTTCTTATATTTTAATAATTTATTTGCAAAGACAACAAGATTTGAAACAAATAAAGAAGTAAGACCCCACTCACTTCTTCATCTCTGCCAGTTTAATTGATTCACAGCAATTGTGTAATTCTAAGCATGGTCCGAAATTTTGTTCCAAACTGTACATCTGTGTGGAAAAGATTCATTATCCAGAAGTGCAATTTTCCCCATAAAATATATTGATCAAAATTTCTGTGTGGCTTACTGTTGAGAATTTATACATTATTCACTAAAGCAATTTCTTCAGATCAGAGAACATTGCTGGCTTGAGGGGTTTATGGGTACTATTACAGCAACTTCAGAAGGATGACCAAGTATTCACAAATTTCCCTGAACCATGTTTAAAAGCTCATTCATCATTTAAAATATTGTGTGCCCGCAGGAGGAAAGGGCAGTAGGCCGTCTCGCATGCTTTGGCAGAAATAGCTAGTGTGTCAAAAGAAATCCAGTTAATTTTGACTCAACTCCCCCTCAGTTCTTACTTTCAGGACAATATTTTAATAACTTATTTCTGATTACCACAGTAAGTCCATATTATTCTATTTAACATAAATGGCTCTTATTTATTAAGCATTTATTTTGTGCTAAACACTTTATGTACATTTTCTTACTGAATAGTTACAAAATCCCTTTGAGTGTTATTCTTCTCGTTTTTACAGACATGAACTGAAGCTTAACAGGCAGCTAATTAAATTGTCTAGGTTCTTTGAGCATTATTTTTAGATGCTAGTTACCAATTTGTCTATATAACTTTACTAAAAAGTTTTTCTACTTTGACCTTTATCCAATAATTAATGGAAAAAGAATTTTTGAATAAAAGATTTGTTTGTTACCCAGGGTAAACAGTTAAAAGGAAAAATTACCTATGTAGATAGTCTCTGAAGTGTATATTCTTTCCACAATACTTGTGTGTTTGGTTCCATTTGTCATCATTTGTCATCTGTGTGCACCCAAAAGTGATGAAAACTCGGTTCTTGGGGGTTTTCTGTCTTCCTTCCTTACACTTACTGACAAAGGCCAGTGTACGTCAAGCCATCTGTACATCCGGCGGAATAGCCCTATAATTCACATAAGTTTTGATCAGCTCATCACAGTCTGTCTAAGCTCTCTGCTTTCTACAAGATGCATTTTAAGAGTGTATGTTGCAATGGGAATCATTTTTTTCCCTTAAGACTAAAGCTTAAGGGACTCGAACTTGATTTTTTATTCATTATGCACACAGCACTGTGCTTTGTGGTTTAAAAGCTATCTTGTTTCATGTTAACCACAATCATTTGTTTACAAAGTTTGAGTCCCTTTCTTTATACCACGCCACCTATTCAGCAACATATTTGGAGGTTATATTCATGATTGACCACTCATCATGAAGTAAATGACAAACATAACAAACAGCATGTATTCACTCACAAATTATTCATTGAACGCCTAATGTTCACATAGGATAAGTACTGAACTCATAAGTAATGCATATGTGAATAAAATGAATATTAATGTACCATATGTGTGCAGATAATCTTGATATTCCCTAGCATATGTACAACATATACAATCAATAACCTCTATTCTAACCTTCACCTGAAACAAATATAATTCTTCTATAAACAACAAACAAATCAGCCTTGGCAATTTTGTCAGGTACCAGTGTTTGAGACCATTTTCACTCTCAGATTGCCTTGTAATGAATTCTTTCTCCGTCAAAGTTCCCCTTAAAGGTGTGTTCAAGGATGTGTGAAGGCATAAGAACATGCGGAGGTTGGCGGCAGGGAAGGAACAAGAAAGTTTGATCAAATAGGACAAAATTCAAGATTCCTCCTTCATGATATCTTCATGTGATGCTTAATTTTATGTTTTAACTTGAAAGGTGTTTTAGATGAGATTAACACTTAAATCAGTGGACTTTAAGTAAAGCAAATTGTCCTCTATGATGTGGGTGGGCTTTGTCCAATCAGTTGAAGGCCTGAGGACATCATGAAAAAGGGACTTTGAATTTTCGCCTATTTCATCCAACTTTCTTGCTCCTTCCCTAAAATTGCCCCCAAACATTTCTCCACCCTCTCATATACTTTAAGGGCAACTTTGATGGACAAAGAACTCACTACCAGGCAATCTTCGACAGAAAATAGGGTAGCTTCATACCCAGTCCTCAGTAATTGTTCTTAAATACCTGTGCCTGAAAAAAAAAAAAAATTGCCTAGAGTGCTTTCTAAATATGTAGTTCCAGATCTCCATACCTTGGAGACATGGTGTGTCTGGCAAGACACAGGAGTCTACATTTAACAAGCATTCCCAAGGAAATTCTAATGCATACAGTTCTGGGGAAAACCACAATTTGAGAAACCCCGTTTTAGAAATAGGGAAAGGGTTTTTTTTTTTTTCTTGCTTTATTAATAAAGTCACAGGGATTTAAGCCAACTAGAGATTAGAATCGCCCTAGTTTCATCTACCTCATGCAGAATCTACTGCATTGGTGGAAAGATTCATCAAGGAGTGTAGACATTAGGCACTACAGGAACTGGCTCAAGGAAGAAGTATTGGTTTTGATGAGGATGTGATATCCAGGGAAAGGCTGGAAGAGCGATTTCACAGGCTTGCTTGGAGAATACCCAGCCAAGTGCCTGGGAATGCTGGGATGCTGCAGTCTTTTCAAATGCACATTCCAGGTGCCAGTGATCACTTCAATCATTCAAATAACTAAACTCTTCTTTCTAAATTATTTCCTTGATTGGTATGTACATTTATAGGTTATAGATTCCATGACAAAGACTGAGCCAGAGCAAAATAATAATCTTCCTCAACAGAATGGCTCAGGATATCTCAAATACAAGGTCCTTCAGCTATTTTCAATTTGAATCTAAATTTAAACTTTTTTCCTTCAGTTTGTAGGTTCTCATTTACAGGATCTGTATCCCTAGTTTGCATATAACTATGGGTTGGCTTTGCAAGTTCCACTGGGAAAAGGTCTAGAAATAAAAATAGACATGTCTGATTTGCCTAAATGTGAGCCTGGATCTCATAAGACATTTATTAGGTGCCAAAAGACCCCTCTGGGGATGGATTTGCCAAGCTCTGCAGCCTCTCAGTCTGCATGACTTGCAATTGTCTCTCAGTCCCAGTTGGCAGGCTGCACTAGGAAAGAGGCAAACAGCATCTGATTTACACAAGGAAAAAAATGTGTCAGGCAAAGAGTAAAAAAAGGAGATCTCTAACTTTATTGAGTTTTTAAATAAATCATCAGAAGTATGAGGTTTCAGAAGATTTTAGGTAGTAAACAACACAGAGAAAAATAAGCTTACTCGCAAGCTTACTATTTTAGAGAAATCGCCAAGTCAGTGTTTTTCTGTTCTGTTTTCTCAAACTGCCCATATGCAGTGAGTCATTAACAACATAGAATGTATCTTCTGAGGCCATTAATACCCAAATGTGCTTCCGTGAGTGTCCATTCAGATTGCAGTCATGGGCTTAGATGGAACCAGGCTGTAGTCTCTTTCCTTGATAATCTTTTGAGAGTTCAACCCCAAGATGTCAACCATGGTCTCTGATATGGTTTGGCTGTGTCCCCACCCAAATCTCATCTTAAATTCCCATGTGTTTTGGGAGGGACTCAGCGGGAGGTAATTGAATCATGGGAGCAGATCTTTCCCGTGCTCTTCTCATGATAGTGAGTAAGTCTCACAAGATTTGATGGTTTTAAAATGAGAAGTTTCCCTGCACAAACTCTCTTCCCTTATCTGCTGCCCTGTGAGATGTGCCATTCACCTTCTGCCATGATTGTGAGGCCTCCCCAGCCACGTGCAACTGAAAGTCCAATAAACCACTTTCTTTTGTAAATCACCAGTCTTGAGCATGTCTTTATCAGCAGTGTGAAAACGGACTAATACTGTAAATTGGTACCAGTAGAGTCAGGCACTGCTGAGAAGATACCCAAAAATGTGGAAGTGACTTTGGAACTGGGTAACAGGCAGAGGTTGAAACAGTTTGGAGGGCTCAGAAGAAGATAGGAAAATGTGGGAAAGTTTGGAACTTCCTAGAGATTTGTTGAATGGTTTTGACAAAAATGCTTCTAATGATAAGAACAATAAGGTCCAGGCTGAGGCAGGCTTAGATGGAGATGAGGAACTTGGGAACTGGAGCAAAGGTGACTCTTGACATGTTTTAGCAAAGAGACTGGCATTATTTTGCCCCTGCCCCAGAGATTTGTGGAACTTTGAACTTAAAAGAGATGATTTAGGGTATCTGGTGGAAGAATGTTTTTTTGTTTGTTTGTTTGTTTGTTTGTTTTGAGATGGAGTCTTGCTCTGTCTCCAGGCTGGAGTGCAATGGCGCAAGCCTGGCTTACTGCAACCTCCACCTCCCAGGTTCAAGTGATTCTCCTGCCTCAGCCTCCCAAGTAGCTGGGATTACAGGTGCATGCTACCCCGCCCAGCTAATTTTTGTATTTTTTAGCAGAGATTGGGTTTTACCATGTTGGCCAGGCTGGTCTTGAACTCCTGACCTCAGGTGATCCACCCGCCTCAGCCTACCAAAGTGCTGGGATTACAGGCGTGAGCCACCACACCCGGCCTAGTGGAAGAAATTTCTAAGCAGCAAAGTATTCAAAAGGTGACTTGGGTACTGTTAAAGGCTTTAATTTTATAAGGAAAGCAGAGCATACAAGTTAAGAAAATTTGCAGCCTGACAATGTGACAGAAAAGAAAACCCCACTTTCTGAGGAGAAATTCAAGCCAGCTACAGAAATTTGCATAAGTAATGAGGAACCGAATGTTAATCCCCAAGACAATGGAGAAAATGTCTCCATGACATGTCAGAGTTCTTCATGACAGTCCCTCACATCACAGGCCCAGAGGACTAGGAGAAAAATGTGGTTTCATGGGCTAGGCCCAGGGTCCCCATGGTGTGTGCAGCCTAGGAACTTGGTGGCCTGCATCCCAGCCACTCCAGCTGTGGCTGAAAGGGGACAATGTAGAGCTCAGGCTGTGGCTTCAGAGGGTGTGAGCCTCAGGCATCGGTGTCTTTCACATGGTTTTGAGCCTGTGAGTGCACAGAAGTCAAGAACTGGGGTTTGGGAACCTCCACCTAGATTTCAGAAGATGTATAGAAATGCCTGGATGCCCAGGCAGAAGTTTGCTTCAGGGGCAAGGTTCTCATGGAGAACCTCTGCTAGGGCAACGCAGAAGGGAAATGTGGGTTCAGAGCCCCCACACAGAGTCCCTATTGGGGAACTGCCTAGTAGAGCAACTGTCTCCAGACCACCATCCTCCAGACCCCAGAATGGTAGATCCACTGACAGCTTGCACCATGCACCTGGAAAAGCCACACACACTCAATGCCAGCCCATGAAGGCAGCTAGAAGAGAGACTGTACCCTGCAAAGCCACAGGGGTGGAGCTGCCCAAGACCATAGGAAACCACTTCTTACATCAGCGTGACCTGGATATGAGACATAGAGTCAAAGGAGATTATTTTGGAGCTTTAACATTTGACTGCCCCTCTGGATTTCTGACTTGCATGGGGCCTGTAGACCCATTTGTTTTGGCCAATTTGTCCCATTTGGAATGGCCGTATTTACCCAATGCCTGTACCCCCATTGTATCTAGGAAGTAACTAACTTGCTTTTGATTTTACAGGCTCATAGGCAGAAGGGACTTGCCTTGTCTCAGATGAGATGTTAGACTGTGGACTTCTGAGTTAATGCTGAAATGAGTTAAGACTTTGGGAGACTGTTGGGAAGGCATATTGGTTTTGAAATGGTAGAACATGAGATTTGGGAGGGACTAGGGGCAAAATGATATGGTTTTGCTGTGTCCTCACCCAAATCTCATCTTGAATTCCCACCTGTTGTGGGAGGGATGTGGTAGGAGGTAATTGAATCATGGGAGCAGCTCTTTCCCATGCTCTTCTCTTGATAGTGAATAAGAGTCTCATAAGATCTGGTGGTTTAAAAGAGAGGAGTTTCCCTGCACAAGCTCTCTTCTCCTGACTGCCACCATGTGAGACATGTCTTCCATCTTTCGACAGAATTGTGAGGCCTCCCCAGTCATGTGGAACTGTAAGTCCAATAAACCTCATTCTTCTGTAAATTGCCCAGTCCCAGGTATGTCTTTATCAGTAGTGTGAAAATGGACTAATAATACAGTCTCTTTGTCTGCAAGCTGCATACTTTCCTGTGGGAAATGTTGCCTCTCCATCTGGTCTTTGTGGATGCATCGCTTTCTACTCTCTTTTTCTCCTATCCCTAAGTGCTCTGCTACAAGTTCTTTGGGACAGGCACTCCAGTTGGTGAACATGTAACACCACTTCAAGCTGTCACTGTTCTACTTCTCGGACTAATTTTCATCTCACTTCTGCATCTGTTGAAATACCTCAAGGTCTGTGTCAATCATCTTTTCCAAAACCCTTTCATAAATCCCCAGCTGTTTCCCCTTCTGCTGTACTCCTATGGCACTTGGCCTGTAAAATTGTACTTGGCCTATGTACAAATGTCTCTATCTGTCCCACCAGAGTGTGGATACGGGTCATTTTTGCCTTTGTTCTTTTCCAGTGATGTTATCATATCTGTCACCATACCATCACATGATAGAAACAAATATTTTGTTGAATGCATGTCTGCTGAGAATATATTTTCAAAATGCTTTTAGTTTAAAACCCATAAATTGTTATTAAAGTGTTTTTATAGTTTTTTATATAAGAAATATATATCATTGCAATGAAAATTTAAATATACAGATAGTGTAAAGAAAATGAAAGTAACTTACAATTTGAGTTCCCAGAGATTACCACTATTAATATGTTGGAATGGAAGAAAGGCAGGAAACAAGATGGCAGAATAGAAGGCCCCAGATTGTGCCCCACTATGGGAAAACCAAATTCAACAACTAGCTAGATAAAAATAGCAACTTCCTAAGAACCAAAAATTAGATGAGCACTAACAGTACCTGCCTTTAACTTTATATTGCTGAGAAAGGCACTGAATAGGGTAGAAAAGACCGTATCAAATTGCTAACACCACCACCCCAATCCTCCTGCAGCGGCTTGGGAGAGGGACAAATCTCTGCACTTGGGAGAGGGAGAGGGGGGCAACTGTGAGACTTTGCATGGAAATCAGTGCAGCCCTGCCACAGGGGAAAACAAAACCAGGCTGAGCTCAGTTGACACCCGCCTATAGAGGAAGCATTCAGACCAGCCCTAGCCAGAGGGGAGTTGCCCATTCCAGCCGTTGGAAGTTAACTTCCAGCGAGACTTGCCACTATGGGCTGAAGTGCTCTGGGGCAATAAGTAAACTTAGCAGGCAGTCTGGGCCACAAGGATTTCAAGTCCTAGTGCTAAGCTGAGCTAGGAGCCAGTGGACTTAGGGGCACGTAACATACTGAGACACCAGCCAGGGCAGCTAAGAGAATGCTTGCACCATCCCTCCCATAACCCCAGGCAGTAAAACTCACAACTCCAAAAGAGGGCCCTTTCTTCTGCGTGAGGAGAGGAGAGGGAAGAGTAAAGAGGACTTTTGTCTTGCAACTTGGATACCAGCTCAGCCACAGAAGAATAGGGTTCTGATTAGAGTCGTGAAGCTCCCATTCCAGGCCCTACCTCTCAGATTACATTTCTACATATACCCTGGACCAGAAGAGAACCAGCTGCCCTGAAGAGAAGGACCCAACACAGAATCTATTACTTGCTGACTAAAGAGCCCTTGGGCCCTGAATAATAAGCAGTGATACTCAGGCAGTACATTATGGGCCTTGGGTGAGACTCTGAGACATGCTGGCATCAGGTGAGACCCACCACATTCCCAGCCATGATGGCTATGGTGAGAGACTCCTTCTGCTTGAGAACAGTACAGAGAAAAGTAAAGGGGACTTTGAATTCACCTTAGGTACCAGCTTGGCCACAGTGGGGTAGAACAACAAGTAGGCTCTTGGGGTCCCCGATTCCAGGCCTTGGTTCTTGAATGGCATTTCTGGAGCTACCAGAAATGTGCTAGTTCCACAAAGGTGAGCCCACTTCCCTAAAGAGTGACTCCCAGGCCTGGTAGTAACATTTACCACAAGACAATTGAAGAATGCTTAGGCCTTAAGGGAACACTGGTGGTAGACAGGCAATACTTGCCAGGGACTGGGGGCAGGAGAGGCTGCTTTGCCTGTGGAAAGGGGAGGGAAGAATGAGAAGTACTGGGTCTTGTGGTTTGAGAACCAGCTCAACCAACTCAATCATAATCAAAATCACCTTCACTAAAAGAAAGACAAGAAGGAAGTAAAGAAGGAAAAGAAGACCACAAAACAGCTAGAAAACAAATAATAAAAAGACAAAAGTATTGCTAGTAGACTAGAACACCAGGTAGACTTATAAGGCTTCTGATCACAGTCCCTAGCTCCCAGAGAGCATCTCTGGACCTGTCCAGGGCCTGGGGGATGTCAGTACCCTGAAGGGAAAGACATAAGCCTGGCTGGTATTGCCAGTTGCTGATTGTAAACAACTAGGGCATTGAGGGCATTGAGCAAATATAGGCAGTCACCAGGCAGTGGCCGCCGTGGGCACTGAGTGAGACCCAGTACTGGGCTGGCTTCAGGTATGACCCAGCACAGTCTCAGTGGTGGTGACCACAGGGGTGCTTGTGTCACCCTATCTCCAGCCCCAGGCAGCTCAGCACAGAAAGAGAGACAGACTGTTTGTTTTGGAGAAAGTAAGGGAAAAAAAGAAGAGTCTCTTCCTGGTAATCCAGAGAACTCTTCTGGATCCTATCCAAGACCATCAAGGCAATAGGTCTATGAGTCTTCAAGAAGCACAGCATTACTGCACTTGTGGTTCCCCCAGTGCAGACATAGTTTAGATTACAATACCCAAGTCCTTTTGAATACCTGGAAAGCCTTCCCAAGAACAGGTACAAACAAGCTGAGACAGTGAAGACTAAAATAAATTCCTAACTTTTTAATGCCTAGACACTGGTGAACATCAACAAGAATCAAGACCACCCAGGAAAACACAACCTTAGCAAACAAACTTAATAAGGCACTGGGAACCAATCCTGGAGAAACAGAGATCAGACCAATAATTCAAAATAGCTGTTTTGAGGAAACTCAAAGAAATTCAAGATAACACATAGAAGAAATTCAGAATTATATCAGATAAATTTAACAAAGAGATTGAAATAATTTAAAAGAATCAAGCAGAAATTCTAGAGTTGGCACATGCAATTGACAGACTGAAGAATACATCAGAGTTCTCTTAATAGCAGAATTGATCCAGTGGAAGAATTAGTGACCCTGAAGACAGCTATTTGAATATACATGGTCAGAAAACAAAAAAGTAAAAAGAATAAAAAGCAATGAAGCACACCTACAAGATCTAGAAAATAGCCGCAAAAAGGCAAATTTAAGAGTTATTGGTCTTGAAGAGGAGGTAGAGAAATAGACAAGGGTAGAAAGTTTGTTCAAAAGGATAACAGAGAACTTCCCAAACCTAGAGAAAGATATAAATATGTAAGGATAAGAAGGTTATAAAACACTGATATGGTTTTGATCTGTTATGTAAGGATAAGAAGGTTATAAAACACTGATACAGTTTTCATCTGTGTCCCCACCAAATCTTATGTAAAATTGTAATCCCCAGTGTTGGAGATGGGGCCTAGTGGGAGGTGACTGAATCACAGGGGCAGAGTTCTCATGAATGGTTTAGCACCATCCCCCTGCTACTGTATAGTGAATGAGTTCTCATGAGATCTGGTTGTTTAAAAGTGTGTCGCACCTCTCTCATTCTCTCGGTCTTCTTTCTGCCATGTACGATGCTTGCTCCCACTTTGCCTTCTGCCATGAGTAAAAGCTCCCTGAGGCCTCCCCAGAAGGAGAAGCTACTATGCTTTTTGTACAGTATGCAGAACCATGAGCCAATTAAACTTCTTTTCTTTATAAATTACCCAGTTTCAGGTATTTCTTTGTAGCAATGTGAGAATGGACTAATATAAACACCAACTAGATTTAACCCAAAGAAGATTACCTCAAGGCATTTAATAATCAAACTCCCAAAGGTCAAGAAAAAAGAAAGGATTCTAAAAGCAGCAAGAGGAAAGAAGTAAATAACATAAAATGGAGCTCCAACATGTCTGGAAGCAGACTTTTCAGTGGAAACCTTACAGGCCAGAAGACAGTAGCATGACATATTTAAATTACTGGAGAAAAAATACTTTTATCCTAGGATAGTGTACCTGGTAAAAATATCCTTCAAATATGAAGGATAAATAAAGACTTTCCCAGATTAAAAAAAGCTGAAGGATTTTACCAACACCAGACCGGTCCTACAAGAAGTGCTAAAGGGAGTACTTCAATCGGAAATGAAAGGATGTTAGTGAGCAACAAGAAGGTATAAAACTCACTGGTAATAGTAACTACATAGAAAAACATAGAATATTGTAACACTATAACTGTGGTGTATAAACTACTCTTTTTCTAAATGGAAACAGCACAAGAAGAACCAGTCAAAAATAATAACTACAACAACTTTTCAAGACATGAACAATACAATAATGTATAAATAGAATCAACAAAAAGTTAAAAAGCAGGGGACAAAGTTAAAGTGTAGTTTTTTTTCATTTTCTTTTTGCTAGTTTGTTCATGCAAGTAGTGTTACATTCTTAACAGCTTTAAATAATGAGTTATAAGAGTATTTGCAAGCCTCATAGTAATCTCATCAGAAAACATACACAGGGTATATAAAAAGCAAGAAATGAAATTATACCTCCAGAGAAAATCACCTTCACTAAAAGAAAGACAAGAAGGAAGTAAAGAAGGAAAAGAAGACCACAAAACAGCCAGAAAACAAACAATAAAATGGCAGAAGTAAGTCCTTAATAATAATAACATTGGATGAAAATGGACTAAACTCACCAATCAAAAGACATAGAGTTGTTGAACAGATTATTTTAAAAAGAGAAAAAAAAAAAAGACTCAACATCTGTTGCCTACAAAAAACACACTTCACCTATAAAGATGCAGATAGAATGAAAATAAAGGGATAGAAAAAGATATTCTATGTCAATGGAAACCAAATAGACCAAATTGACCTAATAGATATTTACAGAATATTTCATCCACTGGCTACAGAATGTACATTCTTCTCAGCACATGGATCATTGTCAAGGATAGACCATATGTTAGGTCACCAAACAAGTATTAAAACATTCCAAAATATTGAAATAGTATCTTCTCCGACCACAATGGAACAAAACTAGAAATCAATAACAAGAGACATTTTGGAAACCCTACAAACACATGAAAATTAAATAATATGCTCCTAAATGATCAGTGAGTTAATGAAGAAATTAAGAAAGAAATTGAGAAATTTCTTAAAAACAAATTATAATTAAAATATGACATGCCAAACCTATGGGAACAGTGAAAGGGGAAAGTTTATAGCTATAAGCACCCATATCAAAACAGTAGAAAAACTTTTAATACAACCGAATTATGCATCTTACAACACTAGAAAAACAAAAGCAAACCAAACCCCAAATTAGTAGAAGAAGAGAAATAATGAAGATCAGAGCAGAAATAAATGAAATGTAAATGAAAAAAAATAATACAAATGAAACAAAAGTTAGTCTTTGGAAAAGATAACCAAAACTGACACACCTTTAGCCAGACTAAGAAAGAAAGAGAAAAGACCCAAATAAATAAAATCAGAGATAAAAAGGAAGACATTACAAACACCACCACAAATATTCAAAGGATCATTAGTGGTTACTAGGAGCAACTATATGCCAATAAATTGGAAAAATCTAGAGGAAATGGATAAATTCCTAGACACATACAAGCTACCAAGATTGAACCATGAAGAAATCCAAAGCCTGAACAGGCTAATAACAAATAATGAAATCAAAGCCATAATAAAAAATTCTTACAGCAAACAAAATCCAGGGACCCAATGGCTTCACTGCTAAACTCTACCAAACATTTAAAGAATATCAATCCTACTCAAACTATTCTAAAAAATAGAGGAGGAGAGAATACTTCCAATTTCATTTTATGAGGCCATTGTTACCCTAATATGAAAACCAGACAAAGATGAAGCAAAAAAAAAAAAAAAAGAAAAGAAAAGAAAGAAAACTATAGGCCAATATCACCAATGAATATCGATGCAAAAATCCTCAATGAAATAATGGCAAACTGAATTGAACAACAGATTAAAGAGATCATTCTTCCTGACCAAGTGGGATTTATCCCAGGGATGCAAGAATGGTTCAATACGCACAAGTTGATCAATATAGTACATCATATCAACAGAATGAAGGACAAAAACAATATGATTATTTCAATTGATGCTTAAAAAGCATTTGATAGTGTTCAACACCCCTTCATAATAAAAAGCATCAAAAAACTGGGGATAGAAGGAACATACCCTGACTTTTTCAACTAGAGGATCACGGCAGAGAGGAGGCAGGACTGCGTTGTAGCTCCGACTCGGATGGACAGAGCAGGATGTGGAGGCTCGTCATGAACTTCTGCTCCAGAACAACTGCAGGAATAAATCAGAAAACCTGAGAGGACCCATAGATCCCCCTGAAGGAAGCAGATTTCTCCTGCAGGACCCAGGAAACAACACAAATACTGTGACTGTCCAAACTGTGGAAGTGGGAAAGGGAGATCGTCCACCCCGGAACACACACCCCCACTGGGGAAACAGAAGGCCTACATTACAGGAGAAGATTTTGACCTTACCCGGAGTTGAGTCAATTTAGAGAGCTGAGTGAAATACAGGGTAGAGGAAGCAGCAGGAAAAGCCCTGCGAGCTCACTGAGTCTCCCAGCAAGTCTTTTTTCCTGGCCTCACAGTCGTCCTTCAGGAGGGCAACCAGAGGTGCTGGGAAAAGGCCACAGGGAGAAGAAAACCTCCAGCTGAACTTTGTAACAATTTGAGCTGGTTGAGAAGATTCCTGGCCAGAACTCAGAGAAGGGTGTAAATCCGGTGTGCAGTCTCCACAGGTGAGGGAAGAAGGAAAGCCATATTTGCTTTCACAGTGGGGAGGCAGGCAGCCTGAGGAAAGCTCTCAGCCCTGCTTACTCACTGCCTGGAAACAGACTCAGTGCTGTTGGGTGGAGGGGGGGCACGGTGGGAGTGAGACCGGCCCTTTGGATTGTGTGGAAGCTGGGTGAGGCTGTGACTCCTGGCTTTCCCTCACTTCCCTGACAACCTGCATGACACAGTAGAGACAGCCATAATCCTCCTAGGAACATAACTGCATTAACCTGGGAAGCTCACCCCCATCCCCACAGCAACTGCAACAAGACCCACCCAAGGAGAGTCTGAGCTCAGACATGCCTAGCCCTGCCCCCAACCAGTGGTCCTTTCCTACCCACCCTGGTACTGAAGAAAAAGGGCATATACTCTTGGGAGTTCTAGGGCCCCACCCACCATCTGTTCCTCCCATACTACCACAGCTGATGCTCTCTGGAAAGTGCCACCTCCTGTCAGGAGGCCAACCAGCACAAAAATAGTGCATTAAACTGCCAAAGCTAGGAACCCTCACAGAGTTCATTTTGCCCCGCTGCCACCTTCCCCAGAACAGGCGATGGTATCCACGGCTGAGAGACCCACAGATAATTCACATCACAGGTTGTCTGTGCAGACAACCCCCAGTACCAGCCCAGAGGCTGGTAGACTTGCTGTGTGACTGGTCCAGAAGACAGATAATAATCACTGCAACTCCAGCTCAGATCTCAGGAAGCCACAACTATAGGAAAAGGGAGGAGAGTACTACATCAAGGGAACATCCTGTGGATCAAAGAATCTGAACAACAGCCTTTAGCACCAGACCTTCCCTCTGACAGAGCCTGCCCAAATGAGAAAGAACCAGAAACCAACTCTGGTAATATGACAAAACAAGGTTAATATCCCCCAAAAAATCATACTAGCTCACCAGCAATGACCCCAAATCAAGAAGAAATCCCTGATTTACCTGAAAAAGAAATCAGGAGGTTTGTTATTAAGCTAATCAGGGAGGCACCAGAGAAAGATGAAGCCCAATGTGGGGGAAAAAAAAAAAAAAAAAGATACAAGAAGTGAAAGGAGAAATATTCAAGGAAATAGATAGCATGAATAAAAAACAATCAAAACTTCAAGAAACAATTGACACACTTATAAAATGCAAAATGCTCTGGAAAGTGTCAGCAATAGAATTGAACAAATAGAAGAAAGAAATTCAGACCTCAAACACAATGTCTTTGAATTAACCCAATCCAACAAAGACAAAGAATAAGAAAATATGAACTAAGCCTCCAAGAAGTCTGGGATTATGTTAAATGACCAAACCTAAGAATAATCAGTGTTCTTGAGAAAGAAGAGAAATCTAAAAGTTTGAAAAACATTTTGGGAATAATCGAGGAAAATTTATCTGGCCTTGGTAGAGACCTAGACGTTCAAATACAAGAAGCACAAAGAACATCTGGGAAATTCATCACAAAAAGATCAATGCCTAGCCACATTGTCATCAGATTATCTAAAGTTAAGACAGAGGAAATAATTTTAAGAACTGTGAGACCAAAGCACCAGGTAACCTATAAAGAAAAACCAATCAGAACTAAAAGAACTAAAAGTAGAACTGCTATTTGATCCAGCAATCCCACTACTGAATATCTACCCAGAGGAAAATAAGTCATTATACAAAAAAGATACTTGCACATGCATGTTTATCGCAGCACAATTCACAATTGCAAAAATGTAGAACCAACCAAATGCCTATCAATCAATGAGTGAGTAAAATGTGGTATAAATGTGATGGATTACTACTCAGCCATAAAAAGGAATGAATTAACAGCATTCACAGTGACCTGGATGAGAGTGGAAACTATTATTCTAATTGAAGTAACTCGGGAATGGAAAACCAAACACCATATGTTCTCATTCATAAGTGAGAGCTAAGCTATGAGGATGCAAAGGAAAAAGAATGACACAATGGACTTTGGGGATTCAGGGGGAAAGGGTGAGAAGGGGGTGAGGGATAAAAGACTACAAATAGGGTACAGTGTATACTGCTTGGGTGATAGGTGCACCAAAATTTCACAAATCACTACTACAGAACTTATTCATGTAACCAAACACCACCTGTTCCCCAATAACCTATGGAAATAAAAAATTTTCTAAAAAAGGAAGCAATATACCTCAACATAATAAAAGCCATATATAACAGACCAACAGCTAGTATCATACTGAGTGGGAAAAAACTGAAAGCCTTTCTTCTTAGATCTGGAAGAGGACAAAGTTGCCCACTTTCATCATAGTTATTCAGCATAATACTGGAAGTCTTAGCTAGAGCAATCAGACAAGAGAAGGAAATAAAAGGCATCCAAATTGGAAAGGAAGAAGTCAAATTATCCTTGTTGGCAGATAATATGATTTTATATTTGAAAAAAAACTAAAGACTCCACCAAAAAGCTATTAGAACTGATCAACAAATTCAGTAAAATTGCAGGACACAAAATCAACATACAAAAATCGGTAGCATTTCTATATGTCAATTCTATTGACAGCAAACAATCTGAAAAAGAAATCAAAAAGTAATGTCATTTATAAAACTACAAATAAAATAAAATACTGAAGAATTAACCAAACAAATGAAGGATCACTACAATGAAAATTATAGAACACTAATGAAAGAAATTGAAGAGGACACACACAAAAAATGGAAAGACATTTTATGTTCATGGATTAGAAGAATCAATATTGTTAAAATGTCCATACTACCCAAAACAATCTATAGATTCAAAGCAATCCCTATCAAAATATAAATGGCATTCTTCACAGAAATAGAAAAAACAATTCTAAAATTTATATGGAATAACAAACGACCTAGAATAGCCAAAGTTATCCTAAAGAAAAAGAGCAAAACTGGGGGAATCATATTACCTGACTTTAAATTATATTAGAGAGCTATAGTTACCAAAATGGCATGGTACTAGCATTAAAACAGACACATAGACCAACGGAACAAAAGAGAGAACCCTGACATAAACCCATACATCTAGTGAACTCATTTTTGACAAAGGTGCTAAGAACATCCATTGGGGAATATGTCTCAATAAATAGTGCTGGGAAAAAATGGATATCCATATGCAGAAGAATAAAACTAGACCTTTATCTCTCACCATATACAAAAATCAAACCAAAATGGATTAAATACTTAAATCTAAGACCTCAGACTATGAAACTACTACAAGAAAACATTGGGGAAACTCTCCAGGACATTTAAGTGGGCAAAGATTTCCTGAGTAATACCCTACAAGTACAGGCAACCAAAGCAAAAAGGGACAAATGCAATCACATCAAGTCAGAAAGCTTCTGCACAGCAAAGGAAACAAAGTGAAGAACCAGCCCACATAATGGGAGAAAATATTTGTGAATTACCTATCTGACAAGGGATAAAAACCAGATTATATAAGGAGCTCAAACAACTCTATAGGAAAATTTTTAAAATGGGCAAGAGATCTGAATAGACATTTCTCAAAAGAAGACACACAAATGGAAAATGGGTATATGAAAAGGTGCTCCACATCATTGCTCATCAGAGAAATGGAAATCAAATCTACAATAAGGTATCATCCCACCCCATTTAAGATGGCTTTTATCCAAAAGACAGGCAATAACAAATGCTGGTGAGGATGTACACTGTTGATGGAAATGTAAAGTATTACAATCACTATGGAGAACAGTTTGGAGGTTCCTCAAAGAACTAACAATGGAGCTGTCATATGATCCAGCAATCCCACTCCTAGGTATGTACCCAAAGGAAAGGAAATAAGAGAAATCGGCACTCTTTATTGAGTTTATTGCAGTACTATTCACAATAGCCATTATTTGGAAGCAATATAAGCATCCATTAACAGATGAAGGAATAAAGAAAATATGGCACATATACACAAAGGAGTATTCAGCCATAAAAAGAATGAGAACCTGTCATTTTCAACAACATAGATGGAACTGGAGGTCATTATGTTAAGTGAAATAAGCCAGGCACAGAAAGACAAAATTCACATTTTCTCATTTATTTATGGGAGCTAAAAATTAAAACAATTGAATCCATGGAGATAGAGAGTGTTAAGGATGATTACCATCCTGCAAAGGGTAGTGGGTTGGTGGCAGGGAAGTGGAGAAGGGTAATGGGTTTGAATAATAGAAAGAATGAATAAGACCTAGTATTTGCCAGCATAACAGGATTACTATAGTCAAAAATAATTTAATTGTACATTTTTAAATAGGTAAACGAGTGTAATTAGACTATAACATGAAAGGATAAATGCTTAAGGTGATGGATACTACATTTGTCCTGATGTGATTACTATGTGTTATATGCCCATATCGAAATATCTCATGTAACCCATAAATATATACATCTACTATATAACCACAAAAATTAAAAATTAATTTAAAAATATGTTGGTGTGTGTCTGGAAAGTTTTCTGGAAAATTTTTATGCCCTAGGTGTATATGCTACATTAATATTTTGAATGTGCTCTAATTAGCCAATCATAGGTAAGAATGTCTCTGTCAACCAAGATTAAATCTGGTCTTCTTAGAATGTTCTTTCTTAATCTATTCTCTCTCTGCGATGATTTGTCTGTAAACAACCTATGTGGCAATCCATTAGTGTACCAGTGGGACTGTCAAAGATGCCTGGTTTCTTATAATTACTTATTTGGTCATCATAACGCAGTGAAAAGTGACTACCTGTAGGAAGCTGCATTACATTGATTCTAAAGGGTAAATAGGCATTTGTCCAGGGGTGATGTGTATTTGTTTCGTTGATTTTTTATTCACCCATTAGAATTTTATTTCCTAGAAAATTACTTCTTCAGTACCTGTTAAAGGAATCCTGATAATATTCTGATAATATGAGAGTTTCACTGGCCTGCTTAATGAAGCAATAGAGCGCTGCTAGGCTGTTCATGAAACTTGTCAATTAAACCCTGGGGTGGGTGTTCAAGCTACTGTTCGGGTATAACCGACTTCCTTTGTCATTAACCTGCCCGAACAGTACCATTCTGGACAGCCCACTGTTCTCTAGTTGCAGTCACTCAACATGATGTCCTGAAAGAAGATCTAATCAATTTTTAAATCAACATTGCATCTAAAGATGGTACCTATGTGAACTGTTTTTAAGTTGCAGAACTTCTCTTCTCTCTTCAATGATCCCTCTTACTCTCCAAAGTTCCCCGTTTGTTTGTTTGTTTGTTTGTTTGTTTGTTTATTGAGACAGGGTCTCCCTCAGTCCAAGATGGAGTGCACTGGCACAATCATAGATTATGACTCACTGCAGCCTCGAACTCCTGCACTCCAGCAATTCTCCCACCTCAACCTCTTGAGCAGCTAGGACTACAGACAGACACCACCATGACCAGCTAATTTTTTGTAGAGATTAAGTCTCACTTTGTCTCCCGGGTGGTCTCAAACTCCTGGTCTCAAGTGAGCCTTCTGCCTTGGCCTTCCAATGTGCTGGGATTAAAGGTGTGAGCCACTGTGCCCAGCCCTTAGTTATTTTCAAAAGATTCTGTAGAAGGTCTTAGCTATGGGCAGAGCCACATCCTTTCACCTACTGTATGTCACCCATGTTTTTCTCACCTCTGCTGCTCTGCCTTCCTCACCTGAACACCATCTTGTCCACGAGGCTCTGCTGGTTCCACTCTACTGGAAGTTGCTCAGCAGGCACTGCCACTGCCCAAACCCTGGAGGGCCTGACAGTGCCCAGCTCCAAAGGCACCTGGGAGACCCTGGAAGAGAAGTCTGTCTGCCCCATCTGGTTTATTATCTGCTGATGCTAAAAACAAATACTTCCTTGGTTTTACCTTTAGCCCCCTGCTGGCTATAGAATTCAGATAATTCTGGGAAGTCGGCTCTACTGTGCTCAGAGTCCTGCCACCCCTCTGAATTCCAAGCCTTCTTACTGGACTGACCTCACTGATTGCCTTTCTTCTCACACATCGAATCCCCTCCATGTTAAACCCACCAGTTTTTAGATATGCATACATGTGTTTGAAATTTAGTCTTGGAAACTGCTTGAGCTCAGTCTGGGAATCTTCCTACTTCATGAACAGAAACGGAAAATACCATCAGATGTCAATTTAGCCACTTCACTCAAAATAGCTAGTTGTCAGGAGCCCTCCTAAGGTCCTTCAACTCGATATGGTACTGTTTAGACTCCCCACTCCACAACCTCTCTACTAAGCTAGGCCAGAAGTCTAACATGAGTCTCACTTGGCTAAAGATTTGTCAGTGACTGCATTCCTTTCTGGAGGGTCTAAAAGAAAAGGTCCCTTTCCCTTTTCCAGCTTCTAAAGCCTGTCCACATTCCTTGGCTTGTGACCATCTTTCTCCATCTTCAAAACCGGGAATGTCAAATACCTTTCTCATTTTTCTTACATAGTCACATTTCCCTCTGACTCAGCCAGGAATGTTTCTTCATTTTAAAGACTCATATTTAAATTGGGCCCACATGAATAACACAGGATACTCTACTCTTCTCATCTTAAGATATTTGTTCTTAATTAAAAATGCAAATTCTCGTTTGTCATGTAAATTGACATAACCACAGGCTCTGGGGATTAGGATGTGGATTTTTTTCAGGAGATGGGAAGATGTAATTCTGGCTACTACACCAAGTCTTCAGGAGAAAGTTCCCAGGGGAGCCTCCTCTTAATAATGAAGCCAGTATTTGCTTGAACCCTAGCTATGTGCCTGGAACTGTGTTAAATGTCCTACCTACATCAACTAATTCAAGCTTCAAATATGAAGTCAATAATAGTATGTCATAGAAAGTAAGCTGGTAGGTTCAGAAATTGCCCTAAGTCATGCAGTTAAAACCAGGAGTTGGACCCTGGTCAAGCTGTTGCCATAGCATTGTGACTCCTCAACTGTGCTAAAATTGACTGCATGGTTATGCCCAGACCCTCTATTCCCCAAAGAAGACCACCAGAGTCCAGAGTCAAAGCCAAGCAGCAAGGATCTTTATGACAAGTTCGAACTTGGTCCCTCCATTACACAGCATACAAGAGGGCCCCGAACAATGTGAGTGTTTGCTTTTTATAGCCCGAAAGTTACAGGGGAACAAAGGAATTCTTTTGGTTCCCGCGCTTTCAGTAAAACTTTGAATGGCTGCCTCCTTATCGGAGACTTTTCCAGGTGGTGTTTGTACTGGGCTCAGGAAGTTTGAGAGATATATGGCGATATGTGGTGGGATGGGAGGATGGGATGTGTTTGTACTGGGCTCAGGAAGTTTGAGAGATATATGGCGATATGTGGTGGGATGGGAGGATGGGATGTGTTTGTATTGGGCTTGTTTGTTTTGAGCCCGGGGCTGAGGAATGTGCCCGGCTCCTCTCAGCATAACATATTCCTAATTTGAGTAGAAAAAGTAGGCAAACTTGCATTTCTATTCATCCAGTATGATGTTAATTTTATGTGTCAACTTGACTGGCCCACAGGATGCCCAGATGTCTGCTTAAACATTATTTCTGGGTGTTCGAGAAGGCATTCCCAGAAAGAATTACTATTTGAATTGGTGAACTGAGTAAAACATGTGGCTTTCCTCAATGTAGATGGGCATTAACCAATCCACTGAGGGCCTGAACAGGACAAAACACAACAGGGAAGTTTGAATGTATTCTCAGTCTGACTGCTCAAGCTAGGACGTCAATCTTCCCCTGCCATCCATGTTTCTGGTTCTCAAGCCTTTAGACACAGACTGGAATCTACATCATTGGTCCTCTGGCTCTCAGGCCTTCATACACCACTGCTTTCCTGAATCTCCAGCTTGCAGACAGCAGATCACGGGACTTCTCAACTTCCATAATCACATGAGCCAATAACTTATAATAAATACCTCTCTTGATAAATGTATATATCTATATAGATACATAGATAGATAGATAGATAGATAGATAGATAGATAGATAGATAGATAGATAGATGCTATTGGCTCTGCTTCTCTGGAGAATCCTTAGTAGATTTTAGTACTGAGAATGATTCCAGAGAAAGATAATTTTAAGAATGAGCTGCCTAAATTGGTTTTGGGTTTGGATCTCTAATATGATTAGATTTAAGGACACTAATGACTCTATTTCCAATAGTAAAGAGTGCACTTGTTATGCCCAGACCGTTTATTCCCCAAAGAAGATCACCAGAGTCCAGAGTCAAAGCTAAGCAGCAAGGATCTTTATTACAGGTTCGAACCTGGAGCTCTCACTTGCTCGTGAAACAAGACGGGCAGGAGAGCTCCCCCACTCAGCTCCGAACAATGTTATATAGTCTAAGAAAAGTGGGCATAGAGTTATTATACAAATCAGATATATGATTGGCTAGTGTTTGAACAAGGCGATTTGGCTAACTATGATTGGTTCCTGCCATTTCTGATATTTTGGTTCAAACTTTGAGGCGGGAGAGCAGGTTTATGGCAGCAAGAGTTTATCTTACTTAAACACGTCTTGTGACCTTGCCTCAGAACCTACAAAATCTCTGGTATGTGCAAAACAAAATCTCTGGTACGTGCAGAAAACCAGGTACTCACAGAACTTACGAAATCTCTGGTATGTGCAAAGATTAGAGAGCAGAACAAGGGTGTAGCGGGTGGGGGGCGGGTACACATCTATCTTTGTGTCCTTTCACACTGATAGTCCATGGCATGAATTATAATAGAGACATGAAAAATATATGCGTCGGATACCCAACAAACCACTTATAAGAGACAAGGAACTGGGTATGTACTTTTGAACATTTTTAGAAAATAAACAAATATAATGACCTTGTTTGGTTACTCCTAAGGTCACTAGACAAAGTGGTGAAAGGATGGGATGAGCTCAGGGATTCAATTTCCCAGTTCAAGTGCTGTATGAATGACTTAAAGGCTTCTATGGGTGCCCTGAAGGAAAGCCTTATCTTCTGTAGCTGCAGGGTTGAGATTGCTGAAAGTCAAATGCAAAATCTCATCCAGTGACTGCCTAAATTACAATGTAAGTTGAACTCCCAACCTCACAGGGTGTCTACTGTTAAAGTGAAAGCATTGACTGGGAAAAATATGGGATTCTATAAGTTGGGATGGAGACATGTATGAAGAACCCAATGAAGCTTGGGACATTGAGCTCCTAAATTCTGATGAGTCTTCTTTGCCAGAGAAAGTAGTCTCCCTACCCCTAGTGGTATCCCCTGTATGAGGGGATTGGATTAACTGTACATTTCCTGAGAAAACAGTATGACTTCCCCTGAGGCAGTTGCCATGTAAGACAATGCTAATTCCCCTCAAGACCCATCCACATCACTTTTCTTTGCTTCTGGACCTACAAGTAGACTCAAATGCCAGCAGGTCTCTAAAGATGAGATACAAAGTATGACCCATAAAAATGCATACTAGACTTCAAAATAACTATTTGATTTTTCTAATTTTTACAGACACATATCAGAGGAACATGTGTGGGAATGGATATTAAGAGTGTGGAATTATGGTTGAAGGAAGATAAAGTTGGATTAGGTTGAATGAGCACACTATACAGACGTTCTACATATCATATTGCAGCACAGAAAGTCAAAAAAGGGCTCTAACAGTTTGGTCAGTTGGTTGCATAAAACATGGACCAAAAGATGAGTGATTTGGAAATGCCAGACATGTAATATAGAGGAAGGGATTAAAAGCTTAGAGAGATTGGAATATTAGAGTGAATTTGTCATTAAAGACCTACGCCCCCACACTAGGAGAATCCAGAAGACATACTTTTCACAACTGTGAGAAACAAATTTGTGAGAGGAGCCCAACATCCTTGAAGAGCCCTGTGATCACTTTTCTCTGTAGGCCAGACTTTACAATGGGGACGGTAGCCACTGGATTGGGAAACCTAAGTGCAATGGGAGTAATTAGATCCTGGGGTCATAGGCGCCAAGTGGCAGCACTCTATCACCAAAGCAAGATGGACATGGTTACATGTCCAGGTAACGGACAACAGAGTCAAAGCAGCAATCAGAATAGTCTATACATGCAGACCTATGACCTTGGCAGGTTTATCACAGACTTCCTAGAAATGAAATAGACAGAAACTCTAGTAAATTATTACTTGAAGTGAACAAAAGTCTAACCTGAATTACAAAAACAGATTCACAGCTCCTCAATCAATTCCCAGAGTTGAGCCAGTTTACAAACCCAAGGCCCCTTAGAAATAAAGGGGAGTCTGGGTCCCCTTAAAGAAGGACACAGGTCACTACCAAAAATTTATACTATTAATCTTTCTCTCGGACTTCCCCAAAGGAACCACTGGCCTTTAACCAGGGTAACTGTAAATTGAGGAAAACGAAATATTCAGAGCTTTGGAAAATTACTTGATACTGGCTCTGAACTGACATTAATTCCAGGAGACCCAAAATATCATTCTGGCTCACCACTCGCAGTAGGGACTTAGGGAGGTCAGGTAGGTGATCAATGGAGTTTTCACTCAGGTTAATCTTGCAGTGGGCCTATTGGGTCCCTGAATTCACCCTGTGGTTATTTCCTCAGTTCTGGAATGCATAATTGGAATAGGTATACTCAGCAGCTGACAGCATCTTCACATTTGTTCCCTGACCTGTAGACTGAGAACTATTATAGTGGAAAGGGCCAAGTGAAAGCCAATAGAACTGCCTCTACCCAGAAAAATACTTAGCCAAAAACAATACTGCATTCTTGGAGGGATTTCAGAAATTAGTGCTACCATCAAGGACTTTAAGGATGCAGGGGTGGTGATTCCCTCTGCATCCCCAATTCAATTTGTGTATTTGGCCCATGCAGGATCTTGGAGGATGACAGTGGTTTATTGAAAGCTTAACAAAGTGTTGACTTCAATTGCAGTTTTGTACCAGATGTGGTTCCATTACTTGAACAAATTGACTCATCCCCTAGTACCTGGTATGTAGCTACTGATATGGCAAATCACTTTTACTCCATATCTGTCCATAAGGCCCACCAAAATTAGTGAGCCCTAATCCAGTATGACCGTGTCCTCATTAGAAGAGGGTATTAGGACACAAACATGCACACAGGAAATTCTGCCATCAGACTGTCAGAATTACACAAGAACTGCAACTCTTTTCTGGGTCTCCAGCCTGCTAGTCTAGCCTACAGATTTTGGACTTGCTAGCCTTACAATCATGTCAGCTGATTTCTTAAAATAAATTCTCTCTTTGTCTCTCTCTCTGTCTCTCTCTCTCTCTCTCTCTCTCTCTGTGTGTGTGTGTGTGTGTGTGTGTGTGTGTGTGTGTGTGTGTATAGTGCCATCATGGTGCCTACTTTATTTATAGTAAGCAGTAGCACTTGTGGGTCCTCAGCATAGTGCATGAATCTCAGTACATACCGCTCATCACTATAAAAACTACTGCAATGGACAGGTTCATTCATTTAAGATTTTCTAAAATTTATACTAATTTTTTGATAGACTGCTGGCCATAATATATATATATATATATATGTATATATGTGTGTGTATATGTGTGTGTATATATGTGTGTGTGTATGTATGTGTGTGTGTGTATATATATGTGTGTGTGCGTATGTGTATATATATAAAAATATATATACGGCTCACTGCACCCTCCACCTCCCGGGTTCAAGCGATTCTCATTCCTTAGCCTCCCAAGTAGCTGGGACTATAGGCACACACCACCTCGCCCAGTTAATTTTTTGTATTTTTAGTAGAGGTGGGGTTTCAGCATGTTGGCCAGCCTGGTCTCAAACTCCTGACCTCAGGTGATCCGCCCGCCTTGGCCTCCCAAAGTGTTGGGATTACAGGCGTGAGCCACCACACCCAGACCATAATATTTTTAAGTTATTGATACACAAAAAAATTTTCCAAAGAATGGTGCCACGTACAATATTATTGAGTGCCTGCCAAAACAGGATCACTGTTTAAGCCAGGCCTAATGTCTGCATTTTGAAAAATACACAATGAAACAAATACTTTAAAATTTCAAGTGTTAAAACAAACTATCAAAGTGTTATTTCATTGTCCCTTTATTCTTTATGCAAAACAATATTACAGTACAGCATGCAAATATTACCACACTGATTTAAGCTATCTGATTATAAATTTTTTTGTAGGTCCAAAATAATAACCCCTCAAAACTGGGGTTCTATTACAACCTAGAGGATTTCTTTCCATCCCTTAAAAATTCGTCTAGGAAATGTGAGTGACAGCAAACACATAATGTCACTTGAGGTGTCATTAAACCTCAAACTGGCAAATATTTTGAGCAATGCGTTCTCAGTGGAAGTTTGCAAGCCTTACAATGTATGAATACTTATTGTTGCAATGATGCAAAATGTGTCTTTCCGAGGAAGGTGTATTGAAGTCTTTGTGGGAATTACTTCAGAATAATAGGAAAGTCACAATTTTTCTTTTCCCAAAGAAGAGAGAAAATAAATATATTGTGGGCATTATGACGCCTTCAAGCCTAAAAAAGAAATTTAACCACAGTCTCCCAGATGAACAACCAATTTTGAAGATGCTGCTTCTAGTATTAGATATTGTTAATTTTAGGGAAAATGAATTTAGTAGCTAAGACATTACATTTTTAACATGCATTTATTTGATTTTGATAAGATTGATCCTTATCTATGAATTTACTAACTACAGTCAGCCCTTCATATCCTCCAGTTCTGCATCCTGTATTCAACCAATGGCAGATGGGAAATATTTCAGAATAAAAAAACAATAAAAACAACAATACAACAGCTAAAAATACAAATAAAAATCAATAAAGTATAACTACTATTTATATACCACTTACATGGTATTAGGTATTATAAGTAATCTAGAGATTATATGCATGGGTTATATGCAAATATTATACCATTTTATATAAGGGACTTGAGTATCCCCAGATTTTGGTATTCACAGGTCCTAGGTTTGTGTTTGGGAGGCCACAAGTCAATGCTGAAATGTCATGAGGAAGTCACTTAGCCACCCTGGGCCTTAACTTTCCTATCTGCAAAATAAAACAAAAACTGAATTCAATGATTGCAGAGTACTCCATTAAGGACAATTTATTTGCAAAGAACAGAGGTTCTCTCAAAATAGTTCAGGTAGAAGGGTGAGGTTTTGGCTAATGTGTGTTGAATCTCTGACTGTTGTATGGGTTCTCTGTCTCTTTCTCAAACCACTCAGCTTTACTTGTCTAGGCTTCTGTTGTGTTTTGGCCTCATCCTTTTACTATTGGCAACCTCTCAACACATGGCAGAAAGGAGCTCCTTTGGAAACCTACATCCCGTATAGCTCATGCTTCAAAAAGAAGAGAGAGCTTTTTCTCCCAGTGCCCACATACCAAATCTAGGAGCAACCCTCACTGGGTCACACGCCCATGTCTGGACCAAAAGGCCAGAGAGACACTACAATTAACAGTCTCACCAGAGTTCATAAGTAGCAGAAGAAATAAATGAGTGCTAAGCAGACCAAAATGGGGAGGGAGGAGTCCACCGTAGACTCAAATGGAGTACGAAGAGCAGGAATGCAGAAACTGGAAAATTGTCAGGCAACTACTTTCTTTGATGGTCAGTCTCTGGGTCCACAGGTGCTCCCACTTCTACTTCTTTTTGAGCATGTGCTCCTTTGTTCTCTCTGAAAAAAAAAAAAAAAAAAAAAAAAAAGCCTTTTCTTGAAAACTGCTCTTTCTGACTTTCCATGACATTGACTTCCATGTGGCTCTAACTCCCCCTGAAGCTGACACTGGCCCACACAATGTGACAGTGCAGCACAGCTCCCCACCACCCCTGACTGCCCCAGAATCTGTGTCCCAATTCCAAATTTCCGAGAGAAAGAACATGACTGAAGTTGGATCAGGGGTCTGGTTAAGTTAAATTTACTTCTGCAGTGCTACCGGTGGGTGGAGTATTCTGGGAAGGAAATGTGTTTCCCCTCATCCTATTCTACTCACATCCTCTCTCACTATGATACAAACACACACGTGCACACACACAGACACACACACACAAGCATCTTGCAGATTCTTTAAGCACAACGTCTGTCTTGCCTCAAAGCTTTCCATGTACTGTAGCTTCTGCCAAGAGTGTTCTTTCTTCCAAAAATTTTATGACATCCAGTCATGCACCATAATGATGGTTCAGTCAGCAACAGACCACATGTATGATGATAGTATGGTAGTTGCATAAGATTATAATACAGTATCTCTACTGTACCATTTCTATATTAGATATGTTTAGATTCTGAAATACTTCTCACTGTGTTACAGTTGCCTACAGTATTCGGTACAGGAACATACCATACAGGTTTGTAGCCTAGAAGCAATAAGCTATACCATATAGCCTGGGCACGTAGTAGACTGTACCATCTAGGTTTAGGATTGTCTAAGTAAACTCCATAATGTTCACAAAATGAAGAAATCACCTAAGGACACATTTCTCAGAATATATCTCCATGATTTAGCAACACATGGCTGTTTCCTCTTAAATATCACCTTTTCAGATAGGCCTTTCTCGCTCACATAATTTAGAGATATCTCCTGAAATTCAGTAGCATTATACCGTGTGTGTGTGTGTGTGTGTGTGTGTGTGTGTAAAATCTGTTAACTGTCTATTCTCTCCCTCACTGGTCTGCAAACTTAAATAACAAAAAAACATAAATTTTATTTTTTCTGAAACTTTATTATTTTTAATCTCTGTTCCTTTAAGAAGCAGAAACCTAACATAAGTCAATTTCCCTAGAGTTGTAACCATGTTCTGATGGGGTGTGGGGTACAGGGAAGCATTGGGTGGGGGTCAGCTGTTCCTCAATATCATCACCTCCCCACGTTGGGGTCTGGTGGAATGAGTTTAATCAAGTCTGATATTTAATCATCCATCCATTTCACTGGTGCATCCTCCCTAATTTCCATTTGCAAGTTGTCTAAGATAGTATCTTCAAAATTAAAGTTTTCTCGTGAACATATTTGTTTAATAACAGGTTGCCTATCTAATTGAGAAAAGAGAAAATCACCTAGTCCATCACGAAAATTATTTTCTTTCTTTGAACGGCTAAGAATTGACATCATTAAGACGGCTGAGTGTTGCAAGAAGTGGGGGGACTTGTAGCACAAGAGTTGGTCCACAGATTGCATTTAAAGCACTATAAACCTATAATTTTTACTAAGGCAAAATATTTGGAAAAATATAAAGTACTATGAGAACATAGTATGAAGCTGTCAGTGGTAACAAAGACTCTAAGCACCTAGTGCTCCTTAATGAAATTTCATATGATCTAAATTTCTTTTGCAATCAATGAGCTACTTAAATAGATCGTATTTGCCTGCCTTGTACAGCATTATTTCTGCCAACCAGTTGCTATAATTAATTTGTTTTCATCAGTGAGAGTAATGAGCTGTCATTTATTTCGCTTTTCAATTTATTCTCAACTCATTATGTATTGACAGTGTGTTCAGGGCTTCCTAAAGCTGGCTTCTACTATGACACAAAGAAAGGAGGTTCCTTTATTTTCAGACTGTGTTTGAATGGCATATCTGGCTACCTTTCATAAGGGGCATATGAAAGCTCAGGATACTGAGTTAATATTTTTCACCATGTTATTTTAATCTATACAAACTACTTACAAAATTTGATGACTAATTTTTTAAGTAACGAGGTATGTGGGAATATATGTTCCTTCAACTTTGGAAGTTGATTTTCTTGTGTCCAATTCTCTCTAAGCAGTATTCACAATCCAACTAAATAATAATATTTAAAATAATACAATTTGGTCTTCTAATTACATTACATTATTATTTCTTAACCCTCTTTGAAAATAAAACACAAATGGTTCATGATTAATCAAAATTTTAACTCTTTCATAAGGAGGAGTGTGTGTATCAAGACACAGGACACAAAGCAAAGTCGGCCTCTTAGTGTAACTATCCTACTAATGAGAAAATTCACTCTCATAATAACAAAAAGAGAATTGTTATTCTGGTATTCTGCATGGTCAGGTAGGAAGAATGTGGAATTTAGATTCAAATATCCTGGAGTTGACTCTTATCAAACTTCTGGGGACCTCACAATGAATAAGGTCATAAAGATTGTTGTATGGAAAGAACCTACAAGAGTACCCACTGTACCAAAAATACCTTCCTGGACCATAACATGGGGGAACAAATGCCAGCACGGAGGCAGTGGAATTAAAAGCACAGACTCTAGGATATGATTGCCCTAAATAAGAGCCTGCTCTCTGCACTTACCGGCTATCAGAACTCAGACAAGTTAAAACTCTCACTCTGCCTCAGAGTTTTATCAACTGTCAACTAAAACTAATAAAATAGTACCACTCTCATAGAGTTGTGAGGATTTAATGAGTTATTTCATGCAAGGTTCTAAAAATTTTGTGTGGGATGCAGTAAGAATTAGATGAATATTCACTATGACTATAACAATGCTGACGGCTAAAAGCCATGGTTAGGTACTGAATCACCCTCTATTTCACTTCAGTTCTGCTCTGTGGTTCTTATTGCTGCTCCCTAAAAGCCTCCTACTTCCTGTGGTTCCTGCTCTATGGAGTGCAATTAATGATGGTTTCTTCTCTATGGAGTGTAATTGATGACTGTGGGCTAAACTGTGTTAAAATTCATGACGTTTTAAGTGCTCATGTTTTCCTAATTGTAAAAGGGTAACATATGCTTGTTGTAGAAAATTAATTTATATGTAATTAACAATTATATAGTAATATAAAAGTATAAAGAGAAAAATTAAAATTAAAGTAGGATTTAGGTTTTATATATTTCTTACTATGTTTTGCTGGGCATACAGACAGATGTTCATAAGTTTACATTACTAAATACACATACACACAGAGATCTGTATATCTTGATTTGTTAATTTAATATTTAATCACGGGCATTGCTCAAAGTTGTTAAATTTTATTAAAGATTAATGTTGATAGCCACATAATAGTCCATCGTTACGATTAATTTGCCAGTATTCCACAGTTAAATATTGAGGTTATTATCACATTTTTGTTAGTATAAATTACGCTATTAGAAACATGTTTGCCCTTAAATATTTGTCCACATTATCATCATTTACTTTTACCGTATTTCCAGAACTGAATTTAATGCATTAAAACACATTAAATATCTTGATTGAAATAATTTCTAGAAATTTTATAACATTTTTCACTACTTCAGTGGAAAAATAGTATCATAATTATTTTGATTTTCAATTATTTGATTACAAGTGAAGTTGAACAATTTTCAGCTATTTATACTTTGGATTTCTTCTGTTAATTGTCTGTCTTTTGCCTAATTTTCTATAGAAAAATCTCTATTTTATATTGTTCTTTGCCTCATTAGCACCATTGTTAGTGTTTTCCCTATTGAATTGTAAGCAGGGGGATGCACTTTCTCACTCTTGCTAGTTCCCTCTGTGCGGATGGAGCTCCACTGTCAACCACTTCTGGCGCTCTTGCCCTCGTGATCCTTCTAGCCCTAGGGATGAAGAATGACTGATGGGTGAGTTTGGGATAAGGAACTGAGCATGTGTAGCTTAACTCTTTCCACAGTGTCCCTGTCCAGCTGTTGTAGATACTATAAGTGCTCATCTCATCTGTTCTTCTTTGCTGTAAGTTTTAAAGGAACAGCTTAATTTGGGAGGCATAGGGCTTTCCAGGACTGCCTGGGACCCAGTGCGCAGGTCTGCCTAGTTCTAATGTTCAAAGTTAGAAAGCCCACTGTTGCTACTCACAGAGGTCACCCAAAACCCTTCCTCAGTAATAGAAGTAATATTTTGCTCTCTGTCTTTCACTGTTTTGTCTCTCCAATTGGTTCAATCTTAGGTAGAGAAAGCAAGGTGTCATTCATTGGGCCTCCTAAAACTCCAAAATCTGTTTGAAACTTGAAAAATATATATATACAAAGCTGAATTTGAGGGACAAAGTAACAATAAAAGATTGGACACTGGAGCAGAAAGTGGAAAGTTTAAAGCTGCATGGATTTGTTTTTCCTTGACATGTCACTGAAGTTTATGGAAACTTTGTTCACAGGCAAGTAGGTGTTTTGCACCTCTTCACTGGGTTTAGGAATAGTCAAGCAGGCCTCAGCAAAAGCACAGGGTGCCTTGGTCTCAGCATATCTCGATTTCTCAGGCTGCTGGGCATCTGCTGGGACATACTGCCATTGCTTCACATTGAAACCACACAGGCACCTTAGCAAAAAAATGCAGTTTGAGGGATCGAGAGAATCCGAGCAGGTGCGGGCAGCCTTGGGGCCATAGTAAGCAGAAGACTTGATTACACAGGAAAGTGTTCTCATGTCATGCTTTTTAGATATTTTGGAGTTGTATAAATTATTTGATGCTTCCACTTGGGGTTTTTTTTGTTTTTTTGTATTGTTTTGCCAATTAGATCAAATCTTAAATTACGACTGTGTTCTACAGAAAGTACAGAAAAATAGTGTGGATTTTTAGCTTGGACTTGTTAATGTGAGGCCAAAGTAGAGAGTGGCATAGATTTCTCCAAATACTGTGATGTTTCATGTCATTCGGAACTTCATTCATGAAAAGTAGGAAATAGGAGAGGAGCTAAGCTTGAATACAAGTTTAGCTAAGCTCTTGTCCACAAATGCTTAAAAGTCTATCTCTCATATAGTCTCAAGTTGACTCTGGATTTTTTAATTGCATAAGTTCTGAAATGGCTTAAAAATGGTGTAAGACACGAGTTGTAGCTGGATTCATAGAAGAGTGGTTTATTTCACCAAGAAATAAATAAAAATAAATAGGGCCTTTAGTATAGAGACAAATGCTACCTTCTTAGGCTCAATTGAAATATTGCAGAACCAAGAAAGGTAATTTAAAAGGCCTGGGCTTGAAATATTCTGCCTCTAGGAATTAAGTTTGCTCAGAAGTCAAGGAAGACTTGAGAGTGGCTTTTAAAAAGAAATTGGTTCAGCCTTCATCTCAGAACAGAAGCAGTAGAAACATGAAAATAAATCAAGAAAGACAGATTAATTAAACTGGAGGAAGAAAAATAATCCTCAGGAGAAAGGTTAAGCTCTGAGGAAATGGATTATGTGGATATCAAAGGAAACATAAGGTCTTGAAGGTCAGAATACATCAATAATGATGAGAATACAAAATAAACAATAGTGTTATATGATAATAAATTAATAATAAAGGAGCACTACACCCAGGTGTTGTGAGGATGAAATGAATTAATATATGGACAATCCTAGGAGCAGTGCCTGTACGTGGTAAATGCTCTACCTGGGTCATCTGGCGCCATTATTATCAGTGCTGTTAAGTTTAGAGAAGTAAATATATGGGCATAATAAGCAGAAGAAACTGTTAGACACCAGGGCAGAAAAGAGAATAAGGATACGTTAGTAGAAACGTCTCTCACTTCGGCCAAAAACAATGGAGAATTAAAGCTAGTCAAGGCTTCCGACATCCAAGAGCTGAGGAGCAGTGGTGCTCTGGGGAGCAGGGGCAGAGGTACTGGTCCTCACCAGACTCTCGGGGATTTCTATTCACAAATCTGAGGTGATTCTCCAGCTGAAACAATGAGGGATTGGAGGCAGCCATCTCTCCTGGGAGTGAGTCTTCCTAAGTGAAAGCAGTTTCATAGGAAGAGGGATCTAGGGATCATATCCCCTGTGGCCAATGACCCACAGGCCCACTCACGTGACAGAGCAATGCCATTCAGATGAATCCCACCCTCACTACATTCTGGGGGCCATAAACACCATTTTTGGTCTTAGCACTCTATTTTGTTGTTGTTGTGGTTACCCTAGCCTTTTGCCTTCATTTTCCTTACTTAGCTAATGGTTCTGCCTGTTGCACTCTAAACTCCACTGGGGCATCACCTGGGTCTGTCTTGTTCATTCCCAAATTTCTAACACTTAGCACAATGCCTAGCATATATTTGTTGAACAAATAAATACATGGGATAGCTACTGAAGATGCTAAAGAGTTTTCTTCAATTTCCTTTTGGTCCTGATCATTTCAAAGCACATAATTAAAAATATAATTATGCTTTAAAATTTTAAATTTATATTATTTTCCCATTCTTCCTATATATTGAATATAAGCTTCATGTTCTAATGAGGGAGTAGTAAGTCAAAAACTCAGTTGCCTGCAGGGACACTGAGTTAACACAGATGACTAAAATGATCTGCCTAAAAAACTGTAGGGCCAAAACTATCTAGCTCCAAACCTAACACCTGACTAATTACATTTGTTCTTGGTTATGGTCACATTTTCCTACTTCATTTCATCTCTCTCTCTCCCTCTCTCTCTCTCTCTTTCAGACATTGTCTATAAAAGGATAGTAGAGACTAATGTCAAAATTATCCCCTTTTTTCAGACAGGACTTGCCTTTCTTCTGTCTGGCAAATAAGGTGAGGGGCCGAACGCCTGGTTCTAATAAGGAGTTGAGCTGACTCAGGACGGATACAGCTTTATAGAAAACCCAGCTCGCTTCATGTTGGAGATTGTGTTTGTTACAGGTCTCTCCTCTAGCAGGGCTTCATCTACTGAAGCCCCTGAAAACTGGAATAAATTTGCTTTTGCTTTTCTCTCCAGGCCCCATCCTTCCCGATCCTCAGCACTTAGCAGATATATGCATTTGTGGTTCCTCTAGATTCCAATCAGAGTCACCCCATTGTCAGGTTTGGCCAGGGAAGTGTGAGAGGAAATTATGTAAGCTAGTTCTCAGCAGAAGCTTGAAAAACCACTGAATGTTTCCATGCATATACTCTTTTCCCTCTGCCATGAGACTGGCATGTCTGTGTTCATTTCTTAGACCTGCCAGATAAGGTACCCACAAAACTGGAGCTCAAATAACATAAATTTATTGCCTCACAGTTCCAGAGCCTAGAAGTCCAAAATCAAGGTGTTCAAAGGATTGGTTATTTCTGAGGACTGTGAGGGAAAGATCTGTCCAGGCCTCTCTCCTTGGCTTGTGGATGGCTGTCTTCTCCCTGAGTCTCTGCACATCATCTCTCCTGTAAACCAAAAATAAAATTCTAAACCCCCAACCAACTGAATAGACCCTTCCTCTCGCCAAGGGCATTCCAAGTTAACCTAAAAAGCTAGTTCAGGTCATGATGGGAAACAGAGGTAAGATGTGCCTCATTATACCTTCCTTCCGTTGGAATTTAGGCACAGCTGACCAGCATTAACAGCAACACAGACCTGAAGACTGATGAAACAGACTTTTGTAGCAATAAGACCCCAAATTCCAGCCTGACTCTAGGGTCACATCACATGACAGATCACTGGTACACCCTAAAAGAAACAGAAGTATTTTACCTCAAAATATATTTCTTTGACATATTTCCAATGGCCCTGCAAAAGTATCTCTTGTGGGGAAAAATCTACATTCCATAGGGAATCCCTGTTCCTTTCCAGGTTTCTTCCCTGACCCAGGAGAGAATTAACAAAGAGTCTGGCACCTATTTAGGTCTGATAAGAGCTCTGAAGCCTGCTACCTGGAGGCTTCATCTGCTTGAAAAAACCTTGGTCTCCACAACCCCTTATCTTAACCCAGACATTTCTTTCTTTTGATTCCAGGTCTTTAGATAATAACTGTTTCAACCAATTGCCAATCAGGAAATCTTTGCGTCCACCTATGACCTGGAAGCTCCCGCTTTGTCTTGCCTTGACAGAAAGAACCAATGTACATCTTACATGTATTGATGACGTCTTATGTCTCCCTAAAGTGTATAAAACCAAGCTGTAGCCCTGCCACCTTGGGCACATGTTCTCAGGGTATCCTGGGGCTGTGTCACAGGCCACTGGTCACTCATATTTGGCTCAAAATAAATCTCTTCAAATATTTTACAGAATTTGACACTTTAGATCAACATGCCTCTGTGTGTGTCTGTCTCTGTGTCCAAATTTCCCTGTTTTATAAAGACACCGTTCATATTGCATTAGGGCCTATCTTACCTAATTGTATCTGCAATGACTCTCTTTCCAAATAAGGTCACATTCTGAGGTACTAGGGATTAGAACTTCATTATATGAATTTGGAGGGGATCATAATTCAACCCCATAACAGTGTCAGAAATTACAACTGCTTTTTCATCCTGAATCCAAGAATGAAGAAGACATGCAGAGCAAAGCCTTCAGGGCCTTGCAGACCCATAGTTGACATGCAACATTAGACATAAATAAACCTGTATTATTGTAGGCCACTGAGAATTCAGGGGTGGTTTGTTACCACTGCCTTATTTAGTGTAAATTACTTAACACAGCATCTAATATGCATTCACTCAATGTATTTGTTTTGGTTTCAGTTAGTGTCGTGGGTTGAATTGTATCCCCAAACAGGTAAGTTTAAGTCCTAGTCCCTGATATCTGTGAATGTTACCATACTCAGAAAGAAGTTCTTTGCAGAAGTTAAGATGAACTCACACTGGATTAGTGTAAGCTCTAACTCCAGTGACTGGATACATACAGGGAAGAAAGCCATGTAAAGACGGAGGCAAAGATGGAGTGATGCATCTACAAGCCAAGTGCCAAGTACTGCCAGAAACTACCAAAAGCTAGGAAGAGGCACAGTAGGATTCTTCCCTAGAAACTTCGGAGGGAGCGTGGCCTTACCAACACCATGATTTCAGACTTTTATCCTCCAGAATTATGAAAGAATAAACTTATGTTGTTTTAAGCCATCCAGTTTGTGGTATTTTGTTTGACAGTCCTAGGAAACTAATACAGGTAGAATGAATCCCTACTCTCACTGCGATGTTTCTTTGCACTCTGCTTCCTCAAGGCCAGTAATTCTCAATGCAGTTCTCTCATCTTTATAGTTTGTGAAATGCCACCAAGATATGGCAACAACTTGTCTGAAAGTGTCCTGATGGTGGTGTGTGGTTTACTTTGTCTTTCTGTGTTTAGTCATTGATATTTCAGTGGAAAGTTAAAAATGTGTGCCAGGTGCTCCTAAAGCTGATACTCTATAACTCTCATATCTAATATGTTTAAGCATTTAGGAAACAATTTTCCATTGAAAACTGAATATTCCAAATCAACTGCGGAGCCGTAGTCAATAATACCAGGGAAAAGACTAGACGTAAAGTGCAGCACATACTTCAGGAAACCAACACCTAAAAACCCCTGTGTCTTAAGGTCTGATAGGCTCAGTTGTAGGAAACTCCACCTGCCTGCACATTTTTGGACTTTATGATACCTTCAGGACACTAGAAGGGAGGGAATAATTTTATTATTAATTTTACTGTAATGATTCAGGGTCACTATTTGGAGTGCAGGCATAGCACCCTCTTGCCCAGACACCTTCTGATAGAGCACAAGGAGGGCAGAGCAGAGAGTCTAAGTGCACAGGCCAGAGTCACATCATGCTTCTTATCCAATTGGCCCCAGCAACGATTAAGTGAACCAGTATTTACCTCAGGTGAGGAGGCACCTGTGACTGACTTCTGCAACCTTAGAGTGATTCAACAGGAACTGTTTCAAGCAGCAGAGAATGACTGAGGTTGATGGTGGCTTTTACAGAGGCAGCTGGAAATCAGGGGCTTACAGCTTTGGGACAGTACACTAATGAACAGGACTCAGGGATTAGATTAATCATTATTCCTACATTTATACTTATTATAATTTCTAATTCAAAAGAATTGTACAATCATTGAAAAATAATTCAAACAATACAGAAATATGTGTAAAGTCAAAGTCCCCACAGTGTTGTACCCAAAAATAAACACTGTCATCTATGTGATACACAAATGTCTAGAAATTTTTTAGTTCTCTAATAATATAGCCCCTCTCCCCCTTTTTGATAAAATGAGATTATACTACACTTTGTTTAACAATTTGCTTATTGAACTTAACAATATGGAGATACCTTTACAATTTTATATGTCTACTTGTCTTTTATTTTACTTTTTTAAAACAATGTTATCATCTGCATAAAAATGAAACATCCTCATTCCAAAATATTTAAGCTATTCGGAAGAGTACAAAAGAGGTGGCAAATATATATAATGTAAATACTTAAAAATACATCTCATTAACATTGGATGAACTTCATTCTAGCTATTAATTTGTGTATAAAAATATGGAGAATAAAAAAGAGATAGATATATGGATATATTTATAAAATAATTTTGTAATATAAATAATATTTAAATAAAAATGTGATTTTACTTTAAGTTAAACACTAGAAAAATAAATTGAAATAAAATTAATAGAACTTACGAAGTCAGACAAACAAGTGTCTTCTGACAAAGAATTAGTTGGTTAAGGTTATGGAAAAATCCAAAAATCATTATAAGATTTGGTTCCATTATGTCATTTTAAACTATATACTTCAAGTGTCAACAATGTCAATTGACTCTCCCCTATGAAAGATAAGAAAATATTACTCTCATAGTGCCTCCCTCTCCTGACTTCTAGATTTGAGTTAAAGCACTATTTTTATTTGAAAACCAATCCCATTATTATTTTGCCTTATCTTCACATATAAATGCGTTTAATATTGTAGCAGACTAGCAGACACTACCAAACATTTGTTCCTACCCCTCTTTTCTACTCCAAAGAAATCCATTTTGTTCCAGTTTTTAGCCCTTTTCTCATGGCCATGTGCTTCAGGATAAGCCTCACTCCAGAGAGTAACTCCTAATTAGTTAACCCTAGTGATCTCATTCTCCTCACCAACGATTGGTTAGTGTCGTAGGCATGCAGTACAATTCTGGCCAATGAGACATGAGGATAACTACTAACTTCCAGGAATTATTTCCTAACTTTTAAAAGGAAACACACAGAAAAAGTCTCTTCCTTTTCTGAATGTGATTTCATTTGGCTGTGATGCCTGGATTGTTGCAGCTTCTTTGAATCCTGAGAGCAGATCTGATATTTTGAGGATGAAAGAACATAAGGATTCAGAGAAGCTGAGTCCGTGATATGCTCACTGGACTCCTAAACTGAACAATTTGGAGCTACACTGTTTCTGAAACTTCTTGTTATATGAAGTAATAAATATTGTTTAAGTCATTTTGAGATGGATTTGTTCCTTGAATTCAACATCATCTTCAAAGCTATCCTAATAAACATAAGTATTTACCACTGATCCTTCTTACTATATATCACCTCATGATTTAGAGACAGAGAATGTGTGTGTGTATTTTATTTAATCCTAGGGTAACTTCATGGCAAGCTTTATCTACTGGGAAAGTTCTATTACTGATATAACTAACTCACATTTTTAATTCATTCACAAATTTATTGATTGATGAATTCGTGTGTGTAAATATATAATCTTGACTGTAGCAGAAGATAGGCAATAAAATAAATAAGGACATTACATGGGGTATAAGAAGGTAATAATTGTTATGGCAAAAAGTAGATCAGGAAAGAGGGTAGGGAGAACCATGAATGAAGGGTGGGGAAAGGGTTGCAATTTTAAATAGGGCGGTTGGTGAAAATTCCATTGTTCTGTGCAATTCTCATCATGACATTCCATTTAATCACTTGGATGCCCTGTAAATTAATAATTTAACCTATTGTAATTCAGTTGAGTAATGTCAAACTCCTTTGTTCAATTTTAGAGTATACAAAAATTGTAATACAATAAATTGGGCCTATGATGCTCTCCTTGGAGAATATTATTCAAGCAGATATTTAATTGTTATCTGAAAGACTGACTCCATCAAAGTTTGGGAAAATCAACACAGCCTCCTGAGAAGATAATTTTAAAACATTTGTTAGAGACACATTTTCCCATGCCTCAGAAGTTAAACATAACCTCCATCCTCTCATCCAAACTCTGTTTCAAGTGTCAATCTGCTGATAAATGAAAAGGAACCTGATATGCACTAACTTTTTGTCTACCTGGTTACTTATTCTTCAAAACAATAAACAATAACTACCATTTATTGAGGATAAGATAAATATCAGATGAGGTAGCAAACTTAATACAGAATCCTCCTACAATTTTACAATAATGTTATAATCTTTCAAACTTCTCTCTCCCTTGCTTGATTTTACAGATTTATCTCAATGAAGCATTTAATGAAGCAACTAATGCATTTCTTTTATTTTTCCAAGAAGTCACAACTCTTTGTCCGTTCACATTTCATTCACTTTCCATAAAATTAAATTATACATTTATAGCAACAGGTAAAATCAATTTAAATCAGTTTGGTAGCAACAAACAGACAAACAAAACAACAACAACAACATTTCACATGCAAATCAAAAAAAGTAAGGTTGGGTATTTTTCTTTAAGTACTGCTTATCCCAAGGGACTGCGTGGCCCTATCACATCATAGAACTAAAACTTTAAAAGCACTAAATAAAACTGACAATCAAAATCCCTCCTGCTCCATCTTTTTCCTTTCATCTGGCCAGAGTTAATGCAGAAATATTTTAGCATTGCATTCCTTTCTGTCATGCTGGACCATGGGGAGGGTGAGCCTCCATCATTGTCAGGCAGGGAGAAATCATCGCCTATGACAGGAGAGCAGAGAGACACCAGGATTCATAAGAGCTGGACAACGTGTCACATACACAAGGAAGGCTGCAAGCACAAAGTCAGAGAAAGCGAGGAGATCTGAAGTTTCTGAATGATATGACCAATGATCAGACTTGGAGAATATTTCTAGGATATTAGACAGAAACCAGGAGCTAGACGATCAAAGAAAGACAAAGATAGGGATAAATCAAAAGCACATCCGGTCAGTGCCTGGAAGACTGAGGCAGCTGGGTGCCATCTTTCAGTCAGTATTTCTCTCTGACATTTCTCCATTTCTCCAGAGAGACCAATGTCCTCTCCCTTTCTTCCATGAGATTTATAACACTGTGTCAATGCTATGTCCAACTCCCTAGGTAAAACTTCTTATCTTAGTAAACATACTTGTCACAAGTTAAACACAAAGAAAACAATGTTTAATGCTACTTTGTAGGTATTTCCTAAAGCTCAGAAGTGGAAAGAAAATCACAGAAGAAAAAAAATTGGACATTCTCAGGAATCCAAAATGTAGGAGTGTGGGTGTTGAGGGAGAGATAAAAGAGAAAAGTTAATATTCAAGTACTTGATCTTTAAAATGGTAAAAAATTTATATGACTATGTTTTTGGATGCTAGATGTCATCTGCATCTAATCCTCTTGTGACTATTTTAAAACATGGCCACAAATTCTTTGCTGGGCTGGGTAGGGATCTATGTCTACTCCCCTTGATTCCGGCCAAGATGTGGCTTCTTTGACAAATAGAGTGTAATAGTTTTCTCTAGAGGGACAGCTCTAATAGGATAGCTATATATATATATATATAAGGGAGTTTATTAAAAAGTATTGACTTGCACGATCACAAGGTGAAGTCCCTTTTAGCCAGGCATGGTGGCATATTCCTGTAGTCCCAGCTACTCAGGAAGCAGAGGCAGGAGAATTGCTTGAGCCTGGGAGCCTGGGAGGTAGAAGCAGTGAGCCGAGATTGAGCCATTACAAGTGCACTACAGCCTGGGTGACAGAATGAGACCTTCTCTAAAAACAACAACAACAACAACAACAAGGTGAAGTCTCACAACAGGCCGTCTGCAAGCTGAGGAACAAGGAAGCCAGTCTGAGTCCCAAAGTCCCAAAACCTCAAAAGTAGGGAAACCAATGATTGCAGTCTTCAGTCTGTGGCCAAACGTCTGAGAGCCCCTGGCAAACCACTGGTGTGAGTCCAAGAGTCCAAAAGCTGAAGAACTTGGAGTCTGATGTTCGAGGGCAGGAAGCATCCAGCACGGGAGAAAGTTGAAGCCTGGAGGACTCAGTAAGTCTGCTCTTTCACCTTCTTCTGCCTGCTTTATTCTAGCTTAGCCATGCTGGCAGATTGAGGGTGGATCTGCCTCTCCCAGTCCACTGACTCAAATGATTCAAATCTCCTTTGGCAACACCCTCACAGACACACCCAAGAACAATACTTTGCATCCTTCAATCCAATCAAGTCGACACTCAATATTATCCATCACACAGGGTTCATAGGAAGTGACACAATGACTTGATGGTAAATCCTAAAAGCCCAGGCCACTTCTGCCTGGTGTGCTGGAAAACTCACTCAGGAGCCCTAAGCTGCCTGATGAGTTCGGCTAGCTTGAGCCCGTTATGGAGAGGCTACAAATAGGGACTCAGGTAAACAGACCCAGGCTTTGAATCTTTCCAGATGAAGCCCCAGCAATGGGGAGAGAAGATATGCCTTCGCAGCTATACTTTGTTTGAGTTTCTGACCACAGAAAGTATGGACATAATAAAATAGTTGTCTTATAATGCTAAGTTTGAGGGTATGGGGGTAGTGTGGAGGTGATTTGTTATACGAAAGAAATAATTGAAATATTCCCAATACTCTTGAGTAGTAAAAAGTATTTATTTATGTGCCCACTATACCCAAGCTGCACACACCCACAGGTGTGCAAACTTTCATTATCTGCCTCTTTCCTTCTGAAGAGAAAAGGTAGTTAAATACTGTTTTAGCTGAGTTTTCCCTATAACACTGTTGTTGTTGTTGTTGTTGTTGTTGTTGTTGTTGTTGTTGTTGTTAGAAACTATTCAGGACCTTAAGAACAATCATTCCTTAAGAGGATATATAACCTATTCTTGAGGAATATGTTTTATTCAAGGACATGCTTTGACCTTTCTATTGCACTCAAAGGTTAAATTAAAGATTATATCATTCAAATCCCTAAGAGATGGGAAGAGGCACCCACACATGCTTACTACCATCTGTCTGCCTTTGCCCTACTCTTCTCTGCCTCTCACAGCCTTGTGCAAAGATCATCTGTCATTCCCAGTTCTGCAGGAGGTAGGATGTGCTCGTGTCTGATGCTCAGATTTGGAGCTGCAGATCCTCTCACTATGAACCAAGCAGATGGTATCCGTAAATCCAAAAGCTAGATGAGAAATGGCTTTTATGTAGAAAGATCACTTTTAAATTATCCTATATGTCATGTTCCTGTGAGCCACTTTCTTCCAAATATTCTCAGCAACATCTTCATAGATGAATTTACTAAAAACATACTTTCTTTTTAAATGTAAGCCCAAGATAGATAGATGATCCAAGACCCAGATGATTCTATAACTTTCTCTTCCCATTTCATATATCTTGAAGAAACATTTAAAAAGTACAACAAAGATGTTTTGACTAGCTAAAAAATTTATACACAAGAATACATATTCCTCATGCTTATTCAGAACTCCCAGATGTCAAAAAATTGTATACTCTAAATTAAAAGTTGCCAACTGCTTTCTTTCTTGAATATTAGGTATATTATTAAAGGAAGTTATATAAAATAATTCATGTTTCATAAAGGAGTTTGTCATATCTCTACACCATATAAAAAGAAAAGTAAATCCAGGGATCAAACACTCATAAATAAGAAAAGAAAGGAAGCTATTTTACTGGTGTCATACTTAATAGTAAAGAGACAGTGCTAATAGGTTCTAACTGGCTGCTTATCTAAGCTTCTTAATTTGTAAACATGTAATGGTTTTGACAATCTACTTCAACCAAATTCAGCTTTATGTCAGACACTCAAGGCAGAGCACATGGTGTGTCCATTGTGAATTGGGGACAGGCACCTTCGAAGCACAGATGCAGAGACAGGGATGAATAGGACCTACACAGCCTCAGCAACGTTTCCTTGGACAAAAAAGAAAGCAATGAATTCCTGTGAACCTATTCTGAAGCGTGTGCCAGCGTCACTTCCTGAGCCTGAGCCGTCAGAAGAACAAGGGATTTCCTGACTTTCAAAGTCCTCCATCCATGCTGGTCAGGCTCATTGCTAAAAGAAAGAATCCCTTCATCTCAGCAGCTTAATACAATATTTCTTGCTCATGTAACAGTGCAGTGAGGGTGGGTGGACGGATCTGTTCTATGCAGTGATTCAGGGACCTCATATCCTTCTATCTTGTGACTCCATCATTGTCCAGCACCTTGGAGTCCTTTGTTAAATCCTCTCCATTGGGACAGCTCACTAGGGAAAAGTGAAGAGGTGTGACCTCACTTGGTCTCACCATCTCAGCCTGGATGGTGACACTCATCATTTTGCCTCACGTTCTTCAGGAAAGAACTAGTCTCATGGCCCCACCTATATGCAAGCTTTGCCACAAACATTTAAAAAAAAAAAAAAAAGGATTTCTTTTTTTTTTTTTTTTTCTATTTTCCGCAATTGAAAGAGTCTAACTACAGCAGAGAATGATACGGTAGAAGATAGCCTGGAATCAATAGTGTGTGTACTAGATAGAATAATCCCCTCACCAAAGACCTCCATGTTTAATCTCCGAATCTGTGAATGTTACCTTATATGGCAAAAGGAACTTTGCAGAAGTAATGAAGTTAAAGATTTTGAGACCTTTTTAAAATTTCTTCTCACTTTCCTAGTGGCTACTTCCCTAATCCTGACTAGGAAAATTATCAACTAAAATCTTACATATTCCTTTAAGATGTAGCCCAATTTGGTGGAAATATACTAACATTTGATGTAGATATCATTGTCACCTCAATAATTTATTCCCATTATCTGTGAGAAAATGTAAAAGTTTGGCTGAACAATTATAATGTGGCATTTAAACTTCTCATTTACCAACCTCAAGATTTCCAATCTTAGAAATCATACTTAAAGTAAAGCTCTCAACATGTTATGCTATTCTTAGCTCAGTTAGAAAATGATGCTGGTTATAGCAGCATAGCTATGATGTTGCCATGGTTATCCACCTATTAATGATTAAATTTGCTTCCTTTTATACTTATTAGAATGCATATTTTAAAATGGAAAAGTTTCAGTGTATTAGAAGATTACAAGATCCAAAGTTCTCAAACAAAAGTTTATGTATTAGAAGCCTGTTTAGGCTCTGATGTTCAGAAGATACTTCTTGTATGTCCCCTATGGGTTTTGTTTTAATTTTATTTTTCTCATCAGCTGTAAATGGATAAGCATTTTATGCATCAGAGATTCATTATAATTTCCTGGGAAGAGAGAAACCTGGTGCAAAATAGTATGAATTATTCAAAAATATAAATTTGTTTAAATACCACAAAGCATCAGCAAATTAAATGTTCATTTGTTTCAATTATTTATCAGACCCATCCTCTCACATCTACTTAGAAAATTATCACCATCAACTTCCAAGCCAAGCAAAGTTTTAGAATCACACAAATAAGATTAATGACTGCTAATTTTTTACAAGGATGATCCTAAAACTCATAAGGCAAGACACTTTTTTTCAATTTTATTTTTAAAATCACTCGACTGCTTGTCTCTTTTCCACCTTCCAGCACAGCAAATAATTAGTATCCTCACATTTGTAGCCATCACTATAAGTTTTTAGAAAAAGAGCCAAAACTTGGAAACTGTTTACAACATATCTGAATCTTTAGATTATTTTGCTCTGTTTTAGATGGAAAAAAAAGTTGGTGCGGGGGACTATGATGGCATGTTTATCTTCCTATGCTTCTCTATCTGTTTATTCCACAGGCATTTCCTGAGTGCTTAATATGTGACAAGGCATGCCCTGATGCTAGGGATACGGGAATGAACAGACTCAGTTCCTATCTTTATAGAGCTTCTAATAGCACTGGTAAGAAATGATGAGGCCTAAACCAAGGCTTGTGAATGGGGCAATCCCTTCTGAAAATAGGATGGACCTTTAGCCTGGCCTTCAAATTCTTCAGCCTATATTTTAAGCCTTTCTTGTAGGAATTTACCACACTTCCTTCAAACAGCCAATTTGTGTACCTCATTAGAAACCAAATTCCTGTAACAATGGTCCTATTTGCTATCTGCAATGAGAAAATTATATCCAGATTTCAAAGTCTAACTCAAATCTCTCTTTCTCCATATGGCCTTCCATGACCTGATGTCCTCTCTCAGTCCTCTGGACACCTGAAGACTATTTAATGTCAAAAATCACGTGGAAAACTTTTGACTTTCCAGTATGAGCCAGATACTTTACAAGGTATATTTTGTTTGCATATTGAATGAACCTTATAATGAAAATATCTCCATTTTAATATAAAAAGACTTGAATTTCAGTGGAGATAAATAAGTTACCACAGATTGGAGCTACAATTCAACTCAGAACATTATGATTCAAAAGTCTATGTTATTTCTAAACACCATAATGACTTAATAATTTTTAAATTTCTTATCATCTTATACATTCTGTTAAGTTAGTAATCATCTTTAGATATGTCTGTATTTCCCTTAACACCTAAAAACCAATGCTTTTTCCATGATAGATTCTGAGTAAAATGTTGTTTCATGATTAAGATAATTGTGACCAAAATACAAGATAAAATTATAATAAATGTCTTCCTCCCCAAGTGATATATAAAATAACAATTAGAAGAGTCAAGAAGGCCAGGCATGGTGGCTCATGCCTATAATCCCAGTACTTCAAGAGGCAGAGGTATATAGATTGCTTGAGTCAGGAGTTCAAGACCAGCCTAGGCAATATAATGAGACCCCTGCCTCTACAAAAAGTCTGAAAATTAGCAAGGCATGGTGGTGTGTGCCCATAGTCCCAGCTACTCAGGAGGCAGAGGTGGGAGGATTGCTTGAGCCCAGGAGGTCAAGGATGCAGGGAGCGATGATGGTATCAATGCTCTCCAGCCTAGGTCACAAAGCAAGACTCTGTCTCTAAACAGACAGATAGACACATAGATAGATAGATAGATAGATAGATAGATAGATAGATAGATAGATGATAGATCAGTCAGGAAGAAGAAAATCATAGTGGGCTAGCATAGGGTGGAAAAGAAGCTTAGAATGAAAGGTTGTGTAGAATTTAAGCTGCTGATGTTAGTGGGCAAAAGCATTTCAAATATGGGAAAAGCTAAGAGTAAAAGTTTAGAGATGAGAATGCAGAAGGTCTATCCATTGGTTTGCAATTGGAGGACTCTGACTACAACAGAATGACAGATTATAAAATAGCCTAGAATGATTAGTGGGTGTAGTGGATAGAATAGTGTATGTCCCCCACACTCCTCAAAGACATCCATGTCCAATCCTGGAACTTATGAATATTACTTTATACAGTAAATGGGTCTTTGCAGAATTAATTAAGGATTTTGAGAGAGGGAGGTAATCTAGGATTATCCAGGTGGGCACAGTATAATCAGAAGCATCCTTGTAAATGATGGTCAGGGAATAGAAACAGATGTTAAGACAGAAGTAGGAATTTAGAGTGATACAAGCAAGGGGCCAATGAGCCAAGGAATGTAGGCAGCCTCTAGAAGCAGAAAAGGCAAGGAAACAGATTCCCTCCTGAAGGAATGCAGCTCTGCCAACACCTGATTTTAGACTTCTGATTTCCAAAACTGTAAGAGATTAAAATTGAATTGTCTTAAGCCAACCCATTTGTGGTCATTTGTTACAGGAACAATAGGAAACTAATAATAGGGTACCAGGGCATTAGAAGCTTGAGGGCCATACTAAATAACTAAGAATCTACCCTGAATGCATTGAATTTTTATAAGCTTAGAATGGACATAAATTAATGTTATGAAGCTGAATTATATTGTTACAGTTATTCAGTTATCTGAACCATTGTGGTAGCATTGAGAATGGAGCCAAGAGGCAGGTATTCTAGGATTCTAGGAAGGATTCTAGGATTCTAGGAAGAAAATTGTAGAAACACCTAGAGACTATCTCTGAGGAACTCAGAAAAGCAAGAAAGATTCAAAGAGCATACCTAAATTATGAGTGTGAGAGGTATAACTGAGAGAACAATGTAGGTGGAATAGTAAGTGTTAAGGAAAATGGTACATTAAGTGCTATACATGTTGAGTTTAGCTATCTGAGGTCACATCCATTACACAACAGAAGATGGACTACCAGAGAAAGAGAGATGCTTGGATATGCTGCCAACTAATTGTGAGCTCCATGAAAGTAGAAATAAAATCCTTTTATCATTATCTATAAACCCAAACACAGCACACTTCATGTAGTAGATGCTAAGAACATGGCTGTTGATAGGGGAGATACCTGATCATGCTAATAAAATGTCTAGAACCAATGGAACAGAACAGAGGCCTCAGAAATAACACTACACATCTACAACCATCTGATCTTTGACAAACCTGACAAAGGAGAAAGGATTCCCTATTTCATAAATGGTGTTGGGAAAACTGGCTAGCCATATCCAGAAAACTAAAACTGGACCCCTTCCTTACACCTTATACAAAAATTAACCCAAGATGGATTAAAGACTTAAACATAAGACCTAAAACCATAAAAACCCTAGAAGAAAACCTAGGCAATACTATTCAGGACATAGGCATTGGCAAAGACTTCATGATTAAAACACCAAAAGCAATGGCAACAAAAGCCAAAATTGTCAGATGGGATCTAATTAAACTAAAGAGCTTCTGCACAGCAAAAGAAACTATCATCAGAGTGAACAGGCAACCTACAGAATGGAAGAAAATTTTTGATATCTATCCATCTGACAAAGGGCTAGTATCTAGAATCTACAAAGAACTTAAACTAATTTACAAGAAAAAAAAACACGTCAAAATGTGGGCAAAGGATATGAACAGACACTTTTAAAAGAAGACATTTAAGAAGACATTTATGCAGTCAACAAACATATGAAAAAAAATCAAGGTCATTAGAGAAATGCAAATCACAGCCACAATGAGATACCATCTCACACCAGTTTGAATGGCGACCATTAAAAAGTCTGGAAACAACAGATGCTGGAGAGGATGTGGAGAAATAGGAAAGGTTTTACATTGTTTCTTGGAGTGTAAATTAGTTCAACCATTGTGGAAGACAGGGTGGTGATTCCTCAAGGATCTAGAACTAGAAATACCATTTGACCCTGCCATCCCATTACTGGGTATATACCCAAAGGATTATAAATTATTCTACTATAAAAACACATGCACACATATGTTTATTGCAGCACTATTCACAATAGCAAAGACTTGGAACCAACCCAAATGCCCATCAATAATAGACTGGATAAAGAAAATGTGTCACATATACACCATGGAATACTACGCAGCAATAAAAGAGGATGAGTTCGTGTCCTTTGCAGGGACATGAATGAAGCTGGAAACCATCATTCTCAGCAAACTAGCACAGGAACAAAAAACCAAACACTGCATGCTCTCACTCATAAGTGGGAGTTGAACAATGAGAACACATGGACACAGGGAGGGGAACATCACACACTGAGGCTTGTCAGGGAGTGGGGGGCTAGGGGAGGGATAGTGTTAGAAGAAATACCTAACATAGATGATAGGTTGATGGGTGCAGCAAACCACCATGATACGTGTATACCTATGTAACAAACCTGCAGGTTCTGCATATGTATCTCAGAACTTAAAGTATAATAAAAGAATTTAAAAAATTAAAATATCTTTCAGACATTTCTGATTTGAAAACAGTCTCTTTGGGATAAATGTCTAGTTGAAGGGTTTATCTCTTTGTTAAGCGATATCCCCTCCTCCTCTTTCCAATTTTGCATTTGGGTTCAGAAACGGTATATATCTATGTGGCTTAGATGGGAAGCATTGCCCAGTACTATGCCTTCCTCTAGGTCTTGATATGTCTGCTGAACTATGTCCGGGCCCATTTAGTCCCTGGGTGTCTTTCACTCATCTCTGCTGAATTGGGACTGTTCCATGTGGCCACTTGAGCATCATTCTGGCACTGTTGTAGGTACCATGATCTCAGGCTACCAAGGTGATACAACCTCCTCATCCCTATCAAAGGCATCTTGTATTTCCTTCCAGCACATCCCCTGCCTCTTAGAGATAATTCCCTTGGAATTCTCAGTTGCTTCCTCTGCATCATTCTAAAGTGTGCTAGATCCAGTGAAGCTGTCATCAAGCCTAATGGCTTAGCTCGCCTCCCTCTGTTTTTGTTACTCAGTCATTCCCACATCGTGATGGACATGATAGTGTTAAATGCAGATATCTCTGAGATTCAGGAAGGCTTTCTTGAACTGTACCTTTGCAACCCTGAATCCTCCAAATTTATCTGAATATTTTAAAACAGACTGCTAGTTTTCTTATTGTCTCTCTGTGGATTTTTAAATGTCATATTTGAGCAATGGCTTCACAGTGACTTCTTGGTTGTAGACAGAATCTTTTATTTCCTTCCTTAAAGCAATAAGCATAGGTCTCATGACTTGGCCTTAAGGATAGAAGACTGCAGAGAAAGCAAAGGAAATATTTGAGAAAGAAAAATTTATTGAAAGCCATTTCAAAAGCACCATTTGTTTCTAAAATAAAAGGGTTGAAGACAAGAGCGTGAATGAGAGTAGAAAGAATGAGAATAAGAAAGAATAAAGGTTGAGGACTGAAGTTGAGGAAGACTACAAAGCAGGATATGGAGAGGATGAGGAGACAGAGCAGACTCTGAAAAACAATTATTGAGCCAGGAGAATAACCCAGTGCTCACAGCACCCAAGTCCATAGGAGGACAGAACTTACCAAAGAGGAGATAAGCAAAAAAGCAAAAAAGTGAACAGATCAAGGAGAATGGAGATCCAAAAGGGAAAAGTGTACAGTAACTGTTAACATTTGACAGGTCAGAGTTAAGAGTAGAATTTGTATTAGAATCCAGAGAAATTTCAGGAAATACTTCACAGTAGAATATTGCTTTCAATATTATTGGAAGCTATTACACACACACACATACACACACGCACACACACATACACACATACACTCAATATTTACTTTTGTTATTATCCCTATGTAAACATTACTGGTATATGGCCACCCTACTAAAGTATATTTTGTGTAGGTATGTGTGTGTGTGAGAGAGAGAGAGTGTGTACATGCATGTGCGGGTAAAACTCATTCTCAAGTATTTTCTGTACATGTTATATAATTCTCCTTTTAAAACACACCAAAATTATTGCGATTTCAGCAGATGGTCATCTCAGTTCTTATCATAGAGTTCCAAGGCTAGAAGAATGTTATTGTTCTAATAAGCTACTAAATAAAGCAATAATTTTGATTTTTCAAGAGTTGCTAAGCTTTAAGTAAGAGACAAATGTCAATTTTAGAATTGAAATTAAGGCTTATGTTATAAAAACAATGTATTAATTCCACAGAGAACTTATGAGGTAGTAGATTATATACCGCCACATGTATCCAAAATTCATTTCATTAGATACTCAAGGAATTGAATTTTATACTTTAAATAACTTATTGGTCACTGCAAAATTCATTAATAATTATACTTTTTCAGTTAAATATTTCATCATAAAAATATATTCAATAAGGCAGGCAGATTATACTTTTCCATATATGATAGGTATCAAAATATCTCTGTGGTACTTTTTTTTAGTACACCTATTAAAATGGCCCAAATGAAAAAAAGTGCCTGAACAGCAGAATGATCAACCTGACAAATACTAAACTAAAAAGACTCATGAGTTCTAGACAAAGAGACTACAGGCAAGATATTTAAGCTTTTTGAGCCCATTTCTCAATCTATACATTTATCTGAAATCTATAAAGATTTAGAATAATGAGAGGCATAACTCATATGCTAGGCTAAGATATGGTGCATAAATCTTAAGTGGTAAGATGCTACCCTTTTATCATGTATTTAAATGTTTCATGTTTTATAAAAATATAAAACATGAAATATAGTTTAGTAATAGAATGGAGAATCAGCAAAAGATTCGTAGATTCATTCAGATTCACTTTCTCGCTTTCAACACAATGTAATCATTTCAGCAGGCCATTCTGTTGATATATGTTCTGAGTATACAGAATATCAATGAAATTCCTGTGTTAGATTTTACAAAAGTAAAAATCGAATCCATGCAATTCATTCTTTTCTCACTTATTTAATGTCTAAATAAAAGCTCATCCCCCTGATCAACAGAATGACTGGAACTGTCAACCTCATTTCTTTTACCAAAATTTAATAAAGCCCACATGAGGCTACATAGTGACAAACAAAACCGAGATTTAGAACAGAAAGTGTATTTGAGGGTAAAACAGCTTATCAAAGGCTTGGCACATTCTCGAGTTATCAGATACAGAGGAAGATCCTGATACCAAATCAGGCAAACAATAAAAGCACATAAGATTTGCAGACTGATATCATCTACTTTACTGACCTGTACTGACCTGTTTACGCTTCAAGAAAAGGACTAACATTTCTGAGGTTGAATGAGGCTGAAAAGAAAGAATAAAAAGTTTGGTGACCATGGCAGCTGATGAGGGCATGCATTGCTGTCAGTAAATGCCATTGGCTGATATCTTCCATGCAAAGTGATGCATTGGTCCTGCAGAATCACATTTAATGCAGAAACCAGCACATGAGGGCACAGAGTTTGGCTCTTACATTATTACTTTTTAAAAGAAAATAAAATAGAAACTTAATTTTACAGACCTCTCATTGACACTCCCTGAACTTAAATAATTAAACATTAGTGTGTGGTTTTAAAAAGTGGCTTTTTTTCTTTTTTTTTAAGTCCCTAGGGTCCCAAGGGGTGAAAACAGTCACATATTTTGTTAGAAAAGTGGCTTGCAACTAACATGCTGCTTTCCCCAGAAATAACTGGTATGTGGGGAAAACACAATGAAGCACATATTAATAATGTAAAAGCTAGGTTTTAAAAAGACTCCAACTTTCAACAGATAGTTAACAATTTGCTTCTACATTATCAGACAAAAATCTAGGAAGGAATTCAGATGCATCTTTTCAATCCATCAGATAATATTCATGAACCTATTTTGCATATCGACCGGAGCTTTGTCACATTATGGTCTCTAAAAAATCATCATTTTTACAAGGTTGTTTTCCTCTCCTTTCAAGCCTTGTCTTTGATTTCTTATTCTCTCCACAAATAAAAACATTGTATTCCACCAAAGCCTTGCAAATCTCCAGATTGTTCCAGAAATGTTTCTCTGTGGAGCTGTTTTTTTTTCTTCTTGAAATAATGGGTGGTTCAATAACTAGCTTTGTTTGTTTGCTTGCTTGCTTATTTTCATAATATGCTTGAGTGAGTCTTCATATTAAAACCACTTGAGTTTCCCCTTTCCTCTGAACTTTCCTTTCCTGCAACTCTTTTTTTATTGTGTCTCTGTATGTCCAGCTAAAGTATTACAGGTGAGAGAAGATGGGAGAACAGTCTATAATCCCCCAAGGTGAGAGAAAGGGGAAGCTCAGGTGCCTTTGGTATGAAGAATCGCTCAAGTGTGTTATGAAAACAAACAAATATGAAGAATCATGTAGGAACAATTTATTTCAATTTATCCCAGGTCACAACTAGCAACACAATTTGCAGGGTCTAGTGCAAAACGAAAATGTGGATTGGGAGCAAGATGGCCGAATAGGAACAGCTCCAGTCTCCAGCTCCCAGCATGAGCGACACAGAAGACTGGTGATTTCTGCATTTTCAACTGAGGTACCGGGTTCATCTCACTAGGGAGTGCCAGACAATTGGTGCTGGTCAGCTGCTGCAGCCCGACCAGTGAGAGCTGAAGCAGGGCAAGGCATCGCCTCACCTGGGAAGCACAAGGGGGAAGGGAATCCCTCTTCCTAGCCAGGGGAACTGAGACACACAACACCTGGAAAATCGGGTAACTCCCACCCCAATACTGCACTTTACCAAGGGTCTTAGCAAACAGCACACCAGGAGATTATATCCCACACCTGGCCGGGAGGGTCCCATGCCCGCAGAGCCTCCCTCATTGCGAGCACAGCAGTCTGCTATCTAACGGCAAAGCAGCAGTGAGGCTGGGGGAGGGGTATCCACCGTTGCTGAGGCTTAAGTAGATAAGCAAAGTCGCTGGGAAGCTCGAACTGGGTGGAGCCCATAGCAGCTCAAGGAGGCCTGCCTGTCTCTGTAGACTCCACCTCTGGGGACAGGGCACAGTTAAACAAAAAAAAAAAAGCAGCAGAAACCTCTGCAGATGCAGACAACCCTGTCTGACAGCTTTGAAGACAGCAGTGGATCTCCCAACACGGAGGTTGAGATCTGAGAATGGACAGACTGCCTGCTCAAGTGGGTCCCTGACACCTGAGTAGCCTAACTGGGAGACATCTCCCACTAGGGGCAGACCGACACCCCACACCTCACACGGCAGGGTACACTCCTGAGACGAAGCTTCCAAAGCAAGAATCAGACAGTAACACTCGCTGTTCAGCAATATTCTATCTTCTGCAGCCTCTGCTGCTGATACCCAGGCAAACAGGGTCTGGAGTGGACCTCAGGCAATCTCCAACAGACCTACAGCTGAGGGTCCTGACTGTTAGAAGGAAAACTAACAAACAGGAAGGACACCCACACCAAACCCCATCAGTACGTCACCATCATCAAAGACCAAAGGCAGATAAAATGACAAAGATGGGGAAAAAGCAGGGCAGAAAAGCTGGAAATTCAAAAAATAAGAGCGCATCTCCCCCTCCAAAGGAATGCAGCTCATTGCCAGTAATGGATCAAAGCTGGATGGAGAATGACTTTGACGAGTTGAAAGAAGAAGGTTTCAGTCCATCAAACTTCTCAGAGCTAAAGGAGGAATTACATGCCCAGCACAAAGAAACTAAAAATCTTGAAAAAACAATGGAAGAATGGATAACTAGAATAATCAATGCAGAGAAGGCCATAAATGAACTGACAGAGATAAAAACCATGACAAGAGAAATACGTGACAAATGCACAAGCTTCAGTAACCGACTTGATCAACTAGAAGAAAGAGTATCAGCGATTGAGGATCAAATGAATGAAATGAAGTGAGAAGAGAAGTCTAAAGAAAAAAGAGGAAAAAGAAATGAACAAAGCCTTCAAGAAGTATAGGATTATGTGAAAAGACCAAATCTATGTCTGATTGGGGTGCCTGAAAGTGAGTGGGAAAATGGAACCAAGTTGGAAAACACTCTTCAGGATATCATCCAGGAGAACTTTCCCAACCTAGTAAGGCAGACCAACATTCAAATTCAGGAAATAGGTGGGGCACATCCAGGCGCTAGGGGGAACGCTGGCCTCTGAAACTAGCTCTGGGACCGGGGTCTGCGGCCGGCCCCTAGCTGGCCCCGTCTCCCATCCCCAGACGGGTATTCACGGGGGATTCTGAGCTTTGGCTGCTCCAGTTCCCCGCGACATGATGTTCCCTTTCTACAACTGCTGGAGGACTGGACTGCTACTGCTGTTACTTCTGGCCGTGGCAGTGAGAGAATCCTGGCAGGCAGAAGAAAAAACTTGCGACTTGGTAGGAGAAAAGGGTAAAGAGTCAGAGAAAGAATTGGCTCTAGTGAAGAGGCTGAAACCACTGTTTAATAAAAGCTTTGAGAGCACTGTGGGCCAGGGTTCAGACACATACATCTACATCTTCAGGGTGTGCCGGGAAGCTGGCAACCACACTTCTGGGGCAGGCCTGGTGCAAATCAACAAAAGTAATGGGAAGGAGACAGTGGTAGGGAGACTCAACGAGACTCACATCTTCAACGGAAGTAATTGGATCATGCTGATCTATAAAGGGGGTGATGAATATGACAACCACTGTGGCAAGGAGCAGCGTCGTGCAGTGGTGATGATCTCCTGCAATCGACACACCCTAGCGGACAATTTTAACCCTGTGTCTGAGGAGCGGGGCAAAGTCCAAGATTGTTTCTACCTCTTTGAGATGGATAGCAGCCTGGCCTGTTCCCCAGAGATCTCCCACCTCAGTGTGGGTTCTATCTTACTTGTCACGTTTGCGTCACTGGTTGCTGTTTATGTTGTTGGGGGGTTCCTATACCAGCAACTGGTGGTGGGAGCCAAAGGAATGGAGCAGTTTCCTCACTTAGCCTTCTGGCAGGATCTTGGAAATCTGGTAGCAGATGGCTGTGACTTTGTCTGCCGTTCTAAACCTCGAAATGTGCCTGCAGCATATCGTGGTGTGGGGGATGACCAGCTGGGGGAGGAGTCAGAAGAAAGGGATGACCATTTATTACCAATGTAGATTGCACTTTATATGTCCAGCCTCTTCCTCAGTCCCCCAAACCAAAGCTACACAGCCAGATTTCTCAAGCAGTCTCAACTCCAGTCTCTCATCTCACCCTTACTATTGCTCTTGCTTTCCAGTTTGCTTTTGATTTGCATCTTCTCACTAGTAAAACTGCCTTCCCTTTGTTCCTTATTTTCTGTTTTTTCTCTAGCGAGGTACAGTTGTAAGTCAGACTTAATATTAATAGGGCCTGTGAAAACAGGCTTTTGCATTGTCTCTTGACATCACAAGGTACAACAGGCATATGGGCAAAATGGTGTGGCAGGCTCACTGGCCCTTTGTTTTTTAAACACATTTTCACAAGTTTTTGAGACACTGGATTTCTTTAATTAAAAAAAAAATGCCAAGAAACATTATTTATACAGGTTTGATTGCTTTCATGTTGTTATTCTGTACCCTATAGTAGTCTCCATGAGAATCTGGTATTTCTTGCTGCTTGGAACTACTTTGCAGTGATTACTTGGTTGCAGTCCAAGTACTCTCATTTAGTCTGAGCCTGGAGATGTTCTAGACTTGCTTCTCCCACCTCTGGGATTAGGACAGGAAAAATGTGAAATTTCCCTTTACAGGATTATACGGTACCATCACATCATTTGTGGAAATTGGGGTAACTGTATAGCTGGGATTGGGCCATGGATTGTGGTCTTATCTGTCCATATACAGCCAAAATGCCTATCCAGAAATCCAGTCCACTGGAAAGGAAAATTGGAACTCCTGTGCCACAGGGGTTCCAGAAAAGGGAAGTCACTTTACCTTGCGGTGGTGGGATCCTGATGTCTTTCTTCCATTTGTAGTAAAAGCTGGTAAAGCTTTTCTTACTCCTGGTTCCCTATACCAGTATTTCTAAACGTGTCGCACTTTCTCCACAGGCATGTGGTTTTGACCTTTTTTTCAATCTTCTGGAAAGGGAATGGAAGCAGAAGTGGGACATCGAGGGCTCTGCTGTCCTCTGCGCTGGGTGTGGAATGCTGCTGCACCTGTCCCTTCTGCTGGCTCAGGGAAGTGTCTTCTTGCCCACATTTCTGTGGGGAAAGGTTTTTAATCCTCCGATGCTTCCATGTTCCTGTTTAGGCCATGTGCCCAGAAACCTGGACTGATCTTTCTGTAATAGTGAACCCCTGGGCCACTGAAGAGTAATATGGCTCCACTGGACACAAAAGAGGAATGGAATCAATAGGCAGGGGGCCTTTTCTAAGCCTTAGGAAAAGAAAATGAAACTATTTCATCTTTGGACTTTTCAATACTATTGGAGTGATTTTTTCTTTCTAAACAGGGAAAATAATGTTACAAAAGCATCTTTTTTGTTATTTGTTTGCATCCCTCCCCCCCACACCCTGGTGTTTTAAAATGAAGAAAAAAAAACATCACTTCTTGTACAAAAACTCGTAATGATTAAAAAAACAAACAAACAAAAAAAAAAAATTCAGGAAATACAGAGAATGCCACAAAGATACTCCTTGAGAAGAGCAACTCCAAGACACATAATTGTCAGATTCACCAAAGTTGAAATGAAGGAAAAACTGTTACAGACAGCCAGAGAGAAAGGTCGGGTTACCCACAAAGGGAAGCCCATCAGACTAACAGCAGATCTCTCGGCAGAAACTCTACAAGCCAGAAGAGATTGGGGGCCAATACTCAACATTCTTAAAGAAAAGAATTTTAAACCCAGAATTTCATATCCAGCCAAACTAAGTTTCATAAGTGAAGGAGAAATAAAATCCTTTACACATAAGCAAATGCTGAGAGATTTTGTCACCACCAGACCTGCCCTACAAGAGACCCTGAAGAAAGCACTAAACATGGAAAGGAACAACCGGTATCAGCCATTGCAAAAACATGCCAAAATGTAAAGACCATCAATGCTAGGAAGAAACTGCATCAACTAACGAGCAAAATAACCAGTTAATATCATAATGACAGGATCAACTTCACACATAACAATATTAACCTTAAATGTAAATGGACTAAATGGTCCAATTAAAAGACACAGACTGGCAAACTGGATAAAGAATCAAGACCCATCAGTCTGCTGTGTTCAGGAGACCCATCTCACATGCAGAGACACACATAGGCTCAAAATAAAGGGATGGAGGAAGATCTACCAAGCAAATGGAGAACAAAAAAAAGCAGGGGTTGCAATACAAGTCTCTGATAAAACATACTTTAAACCATCAAAGATCAAAAGAGACAAAGAAGGCCATTACATAATGGTAAAGGGATCAATTCAACAGGAAGAGCTAAGTATCCTATGTTGGGGTCCGTGCCGGGGGTGGTGGAGAATGAAAGAACACACAAAAGACAAAGACACACAGAGAACATGGCGGCCGTGCTCAGAGCCTCTGCCTCACTTTATTTATACTCCATAAACCCCACCTCAGCAGAAAGAATGCAATGCAAAACAAACTTTCTTTTCCCAGATGTAACCTTCTACTCAGTTCTTTGTTTCTATGCTCTTCCTTATCTGCCCGCCTTCTTGGCGCCTATGGGAGTTCATTAAAAGTTCAATTGGAGATACTGTCCTTGAGCCCTATCTATTCTCAGCATACTGTTTTCAAAGGCCCCTGCATTTCCCCCCCCCCTTTTTTTTTGTTTTGCCTCAATCCTAAAAAGGTAGCCCATATTTGTTCTTGTGTTTTCTTTTGTGTTTGGAGGCGATGGAGGGAGCATCGAATCACCAAAAGAAGTAGACCCAATCCAAGTGCCCAAAGCAATATACTTCCAGAGATTGTAGAAATCCATGTCTTCATCTGGGTCCATGGGTTAAAGGCAGCAAGGCACTGACCCAGCTCCTGAAGGGTTACAGTTCCGGACAGCACATGTAATTGTTGTCGAAATGCTTCGGAAATGTTCTGAGTGAGCTCTTGGATGTCCAAACTAATATTTTTATGGCCTATTAATAATTTTTGGATTACAGTCCAATTTTGAGAGATGTTAAAAAGCACAGGCGTTACACAAAATTGAGTGGAGTTCCAATCACATTGTAATGTTATTCGAGTACTGAGGACAGTGAGCTGATCTCCAAGCCATGTCAAGGCTTGTTCCATGTTGTCCAATCTTTCAGCAAACTGAGAATCAATGTTTCGTTGTTGAAGCCATAACCGGTGAGATTGTTCGTGCCATTGCTGCACAAATTCAGCATTTTGTATGCTTTGATGAAGAGCGAGCCCTGCTATGGCCGCAGTGGAGACGATGGCAACAAGGCTCATCACCGAGGTAATTATAAGTCCAAGGGCACGGAGGGTTCGCTGGAGAGAAGTCCAAATATAAGTCTCAAGAGGTGATGCCCCCCAAGGTTGCGTAAGGTTAACAGGTAGCCAAATTTCCTTACGAGCCCTGAGGATATAAATATCCTCAGTAAAGTTGTGCCACCAGGAATGATTGAGGCAAGACAAAAATGTACACGTATCTGTACAATTAACAATCCCTGTATCATTATCCCATGTCAAATTCCCTGCTAATAATAGGTAGGGCTTACGGACACAAGCAATAATATATCAGGAGGTATTTCAATATAACTGAATATGAAAGGAGTTATTCGGGTTAGAAAGATTAAGGGGCATATTCCCCACAAAAGTGCTAATGGCATCGCCTGCAGCTAACAACTTCCAAAAATAACTCTGTACTTCAGGCCTCCTTCACGCCATACCAAGGTTTCATTACTGTTAGCAGCAATACTTTCATTTACCCAGTGTCATTTCAAAGGTATGTGACTAAATTTTGTTTGAAAGTCACCGTGCACACTTCAATCAGTTATTTGCATCCCATTGTATTCTAATAAAATCTGGGGTTTAGTTCCCCGACATTGTTGTCACTCCAGCACCTCAATATTAGGAGAAACCTCTAGAATAGGACAAAAAAGTAAAGAACTATGAATAGTTTCATTACTATATACAGTATGATTATATTAAAAACTTCTAGTTACAATAATAACAGTATTAGCAGCCACATGACTATGATTATAATGAACAGCCCAGGCTTCATGCGATCTTCGGAGACAATGAGAACTATTTCCCATACATATTGGAACTCCTTCCACTCCAAACTGATATGTGTTGTTTATAATTCCCATTTCCCGTTCTATATTGTCCTTGTCTATATAGGGGGACGGCATCCAAGTAGTGTCATTGGTGAAAACCTTAATTTCCGCCTCCCCCCAGGTGACTCCCTGATACAAGGGTGGAAAGGGAATATAAGTCCAATATTCATACAAAGCCTCACTAAGAGAAATAAGTCCCCCACCGAGGCACATCCAACAAAGGAAGAAATGCATGCTGAATCCAGTTTTCTTTTCAACAGGGTTTCAATCATCTTGTAGGAAACCACTCAGGTCCGCTCCCTGTAAGGACAAGAGCATAGCCCCGTCCCTGTTTTAGAACTTGCCCTTGAACATACTTACCTTCTTCATTAGGATACCAAACCTTTAAACTGTCAGCGGGGACTATCACCGAGGGAGGTGAGGAAAGATGGGTTACGGCAGCGGAATCTTGCAATTGTCTCCATTGATTCAAAAAAATTAAGGTAAAAAGAACCTTCAAAATCTGGTTTCAAAATCTGGTTTCTGGGGGGCTCATTTCCCCCTTTTTGTTTTGTTTTAATAGTTAAGTTTTTAAAGTTAAATTTGCGTGCTCAATGATGGCTTGACCTTGACTGTTGCCCGGGATACCGGTGATATGTTGAATATTGCATTGCTGTAAGAAAACTTGTAATTTATGAGAGACATAAGCAGGGGCATTATCAGTTTTAAGTATAAGAGGAATGCCCATGATGGTGAAACAAACTAAGAGATGAGTAATAACAGAAATGAGAAAAGGTATCAATGGTATGATGAACATTTTAATCGTCCAAAAGAAGGGACATCTCGTGGATTAACCCCAGGATGGAAGGATGGAATGCTCAAAGGAGCACAGGAAGGACAAGCTCGAATAAGAGAACGAGCTTGTTTATGAGTTAAATGAAACCATCGTTGAAGGCCAGAACTATTAGTGTGATGTAGAGTATATTTTTGTTCTGCAGCATGTAGGTGGCCGATTAAAAGCAAATCAATCTGAGTATTACCATGAACTAATGGTCCAGAAAGTTGAGAATGAGAACGAAGATGAGTGATGAATAAAGGAGCTCGACGTTGGCTCAAAGTAAAGGATAACAAAGAAAAGAATTTCTGAAGAGAAGAAGTAGCACAAAGAGGTAAAGTGGCCTGAGAAATATAAGAAGTAACATAAACGGCGTATTGAGAATCACTAACAATGTTACAACCAGTAGTAGGGAAATCCAGTAAGACCATGAGAATAGCAAATAATTCTCCCTATTGCACCGAGGGATAAGGATAAACTGTAACTCAAGATTGATGAAGCTTCTTGCCAAGAATCAGAAGTTGCAAGAAGATAAGTGATCTGGCTATGAGTGAATTGAGAGATAATTAAGGAAGGATCTCCTCTCCAAAGTTGTCGACAGTGATGCCGTCCTTTGATGATCAGTTCAGCTAAACGATCGATATAAGTAGCCAACCGTTTAGATATTTTATTGGACAAAAAGATCCATTTTAGTGGTTGACTAGTTTGATGAATCATTCCTGTGGGAGAAGGTAAAGTATGAAATAAACAAAAGGAAGGGCCTTTTGAAGTTGCTCTCAACAAGCTGGAGTTCCTGTAAAGCCAAAGGAGTTAAATGGCGTGAGTTGTCCAAGTGACTGTCTCCTTCTAGAATAGAAAAAAGATGTTATAACTGATATGTTGGTATTCCTAAAACAGGACGCATCCAATTAATGTCTCCTAGAAGCTTTTGAAAATCATTTAATGTTTTTAAATGATCACGTCAAATTTGAATTTTTTGGGGTAGAATATTTTGTGCCCCCAAGGTATAACCTAAATATTGAATAAGAAAATCCAGTTAAATTTTTTCTGTGGCAATATTAAGTGAGTAGAAAGAAAGCTGAGTTTGTAATGATACAAAAGCATCTTGCTGCTTTTCACTGGTTTTAACTTTGTGGGATAAGGGCAGGATTAGGAAGACCAGGCTGTAAACTTTCCCTAGGTTTAATGTAAACATTTATAGTTTTAAGACAAGACAAACACGGGAATTCCATGCAGAAATACGTGGCTTTATATTCCTCTCAGCCATTTGTTTTTTGACTTACTCTTTTAGAGTCCTAAGTATTTCTTTAAATAATGGTCACTGTTTCACCTAAATAGGAGTGGTGGCTATGAGTTTAAAGAATTGTAGCCCATTTTGAACATCATATTTTTGGCAGCTGAGGAAATATGAGGAATGTTTTAAAAAGCAGCAAATTGTTGTGAAAGATCTTGTTCCCAAAAATTAATATTGATAGGAACAATATAAAAATTAAAAAAAAACCCCTTGACCTTGTTGACCTTTAGGACCGACACAGGTTAAAGGTTCTACGTCTTGATAAATCACAGAAGCAGCACCCAAGCCAGTGAGTATAACTGAAACTTGTCTTTTTTCCCATTGTATAGGCCACTAATTTAAACAAATAATAGACATATTCACCCTCGTATCAATTAACTCTTTTAAAACTATCCCATTAATGTGCAATGAACATAAGGGCTTTTGATTAGAAACTAAAGTTTCCCAACAAACAGTTTTTTCTGTGCTACGAAACCCTCTCTATTGAGAATACGTTCCCCTGCCTCTAGGCATATAAATTGTGAAACTTGTACCAAAATAAAAATTTTATTAGTAATATCATGTCCTTTTGGCAAAGGGCCACACACTCTAATAGCTAATTTATATACTCCTCTATTAGGAGACAAAGTATAAGGCTGAGTAATAGCTAGGTCAGCAGCAGCGCTCTGCTTAGTTGCCGCATAAAGCTGAGAAACTGGGGTAAGGTGTGGGATCCTTAAGGAGGACTTGAATTTATTCCTTAATGTTGTAGGCCATTGCTCACTGAATATTGTAGTAGACTTGTATTGCAACTGTTGGGGCCCCAAGCCTGTGGGCCCCGGCTCCCGTTTCCCAGGAGAGGAGACAGTAAATTTCCACTTTCATCAGTTTTGGAATGACATTTATTTGTCCAATGTCGACCTTTACCACAATATTTGTACACCTCTGAAGGCAGCTTTCTGCCTTGAGGGATAAAAGTGTTCAATTTTTATGACATTCTTTTTTGAAATGTCTAGGTTTACCACACTGAAAGCAAACACCTTGTTTGTTATTTCCTTTTAAGGCTTTAGACAAAGCTCCAGCAAATAATTGAGCATTATAGATAGCCCCTCCAACACTAACACAAGTTTTAATATTTTTATCTAAATTGGCCCCATTAGCCTTTAACGATTTTAACAATTTTTAACAGTCAGCATAAGCATTTTTAAAAGACAATGTTTGTAACAAAATTTTTGAAGCAAGGCCAGCACCCACAATTTTGAAGACAGCATCCTGAAGACGGGCTACGAAATCTGGATATAGTTCATTTGTGCCCTGTAAAATCTTCACAGAGGAAAGGGAACATTTTCCTGTTATCTCTACCTTATTTCAGGCCCTTAAAAACAAAGTCTTGATTTGAGTAAGGGCAACATCATCTAAACCAGCCTGAGCATTAAGAGTAGCATATTGGCCCATGCCTGTGAGTTGTTCCTCAGTGGGTCCAGGGGGATCACACATAATATTTTTCCTAGCCTATACATGTGCCTTGTTCATTTACCAGCTGTGCAATTGTAACCACTGAGAACGATCAAGAAAAGCCTTCTCCAAAGTCTTCCAGTCTATAGGAATTATCAAATTTTCTGATGAAAAATATCAAGAAGACCAAGGATAAAAGGAGATTGAGGTCCATAGTTAGAAATGGCAGCTTTCATTTCTTTTTAAAAATTTAATTTGTAAGGCATTAAATTGGACATTATTGCCACGATTTGAAAACTGAGCAGTAGGAGCAAAAGAAGCACAAATAATTGGAAACAGATCCAGCTCCTTAAATTTTTTTTTAATTAAAAGTATATATAATATATAATAATACTCATATCCCCAAATATAAAGAATCTCAACATATTAATAAGAAAAGGCAAATAACCCAACCAAAAGTAGCAGAACAAGGAAATGACAATAAATCTATATGTCTAACATCATTACTCACTAGGAAATATGTATATTAATACCAAATTGAGAATCATTACATACACAATACAATGGTTAAAATTTAAAAACACAGAAAATATCAAGAGGTAGTTAATGTGTTAAGCAGCTCGAATACTCAACTTCTGTTTGGAGTGTAAATTGGTGGAACCTATGCACCCCTATAACATAACAATTTCCTAGCTGGGGTCATTAATACTATATTAATATTAATAGTTAATATTAATGTGCTTATTTATTAACTATTGAAATACTCATAATATTTTAACAAACAACAAGATATACATATACACTGGTTTTGACATATTAAACAGGTGTTTAGTATAAATTTAAAGTATGTCTGATGTGAACAGGGCTTCAACTTTGCCAAACAAAGGTAAAGATAAGGAAGCCAGGGGGTTGGAGGCACTGGAAAATCCTCTTTTAACAGGGCAGAAGGAAAAGAAACAGGGAAAGCTCACAAAGGTGAATTAGAAGAATGTATCTGTAACATTTGTTGAAGCATTTCCATAATACACTGCATGTCAGAATTTCCCTTAGAAGAAGGAAGAGCTGGCTTTTTCTCTTCTTCCCCTTTTGCTACCCCCACCATCCTCTGTTATCCTGGCACAAATGGGCTCCATTTCAGATTTATTTTATTTTATTATTTTTTTTTTCCAAATCCTCAGATACCTTTCCTCCTGTGGCTACATTACCACACTCTGAATCAGTCTCAAGTAACTCTAATGTCTGAGTGATAGAGTCACACAAGGTCCACAATTTTAGAGGCATAATATCCCCTAACTGGAGAGCTCTAAGCAGAGTTTTTACTACCTGTAACCATTCTCTGCGATTCAGCTGCACTTTAGTCTGATACTGAAACCAGTAACAATGTTGTTCAACATGGGCAAACAATCACTTCAAAGTCTTTTTCTTTCACTTCTACTCCTATAGACAGCAATAGTCCTTGAAACAGCCGTAAATATTCTGAGGCCAGAGAGATGGAATTCCCCATAATGAAAGCTTAAGAAGGTTCCCCTTAACAATATCTGGGCCTTACCCGCCCCTAGGGGGTTCCCCTTCTTGTTCTCCCCTACTCACCCGTGCTGACCCTGCTCGCTGAGCCACTTGTTGGGGTCCGTGCCGGGGGTGGTGGAGAATGAAAGAACACACAAAAGACAAAGACACACAGAGAACATGGCGGCCGCGCTCAGAGCCTCTGCCTCACTTTATTTATACTCCATAAACCCCACCTCAGCAGAAAGAATGCAATGCAAAACAAACTTTCTTTTCCCAGATGTAACCTTCTACTCAGTTCTTTGTTTCTATGCTCTTCCTTATCTGCCCGCCTTCTTGGTGCCTACGGGAGTTCATTAAAAGTTCAATTGGAGATACTGTCCTTGAGCCCTATCTATTCTCAGCATACTGTTTTCAAAGGCCCCTGCAATCCTAAATATATATGCACCCAATACAGGAGCACCCAGATTCATAAAGCATGTCCTTAGAGACTTACAAAGAGACTTATACTCCCATACAATAATAATGGGAGACCAACACCCCACTGTCAACATTAGACTGATCAACGAGACAGAAAGTTACAAGAATATCCAGGAATTGAACTCATATCTGCACCAAGCAGACCTAATAGACATCTACAGAACTCTCCACCCCAAATCAAGAGAATATACATTCTTCTCAGCACCACACCGCACTTATTCCAAAATTGACCACATGATTGGAAGTAAAGCACTTCTCAGCAAATGTACAAGAACAGAAATTATAACAAACTGTCTCTCAGACCACAGGGCAATCAAACTAGGACTCAGGACTAAGAAACTCAATCAAAACCGCTCAACTACATGGAAACTGAACAACCTGCTCCTGAATGACGACTGGGTACATAATGAAATGAAGGCAGAAATAAAGATGTTCTTTGAAACCAATGAGAACAAAGATACAACATACCAGAATCTCTGGGACACATTTAAAGCAGTGTGTAGAGGAAAATTTATAGCACTAAATGCCCACAAGAGAAAGCTGGAAAGATCTAAAATTGACACTCTAACATCACAATTAAAAGAACTAGAGAAGCAAGAGCAAACACATTCAAAAGCTAGCAGAAGGCAAGAAATAACTAAGATCAGAGCAGAACTGAAAGAGATAGAGACACAGAAAACCCTCCAAAAAATCAATGAATCCAGGAGCTGGTTTATTGAAAGATCAACAAAATTGATAGACCGCTAGCAAGACTAATAAAGAAGAAAAGAGAGAAGAATCAAATAGATGCAATAAAAAATGATAAAGGGGATATCACCACTAACCTCAGAGAAATACAAACTACCATCAGAGAATACTATAAACACCTCTATGCAAATAAACTAGAAAATCTAGAAGAAATGGATAATTTCCTGGACACTTACACTCTCCCAAGACTAAACCAGGAAGAAGTTGAATCTCTGAATAGATCAATAACAGGCTCTGAAATTGAGGCAATAATTAATAGCCTACCAACCAAAAAAGTCCAGGACCAGACGGATTCACAGCCGAATTCTACCAGAGGTACACGGAGGAGTTGGGACCATTGCTTCTGAAACTATTCCAATCAATAGAAAAAGAGGGAATCCTCCCTAACTCATTTTATGAGGCCAACATCATCCTGATACCAAAGCCTGGCAGAGACACAACCAAAAAAAAGGAATTTTAGACCAATATCCCTGATGAACATTGATGCAAAAATCCTCAATAAAATACTAGCAAACTGAATCCAGCAGCACATCAAAAAGCTTATCCACCATGATCAAGTGGGCTTCATCCCTGGGATGCAAGGCTGGTTCAACATACGCAAATCAGTAAACGTAATCCAGCATATAAACAGAACCAAAGACAAAAACCACATGATTATCTCAATAGATGCAGAAATGGCCTTTGACAAAATTCAACAGCCCTTCATGCTAAAAACTCTCAATAAATTTGGTATTGATGGAACGTATCTCAAAATAATAAGAGCTATTTATGACAAACCCACAGCCAATATTATACTGAATGGGCAAAAACTGGAAGCATTCCTTCTGAAAACTGGCACAAGACAGGGATGCCCTCTCTCACCACTCCTATTCAAGATAGCGTTGGAAGTTCTGGCTAGGGCAATCAGGCAAGAGAAAGAAATCAAAGGTATTCAGTTAGGAAAAAAGAAGTCAAATTGTCCCTGTTTGCAGATGACATGATTGTATAGTTAGAAAACCCCATCATCTCAGCCCAAAATCTCCTTAAGCGGATAAGCAACTTCAGCAAAGTCTCAGGATACAAAATTAATGTGCAAAAATCACAAGCATTCTTATACACCAGTAACAAACAGAGAACCAAATCATGAATGAACTCCCATTCACAATTGCTTCAAAGAGAATAAAATACCTAGGAATCCAACTTACAAGGGATGTAAAGGACCTCTTCAAGGAGAACTACAAACCACTGCTCTGTGAAATAAAAGAGGACACAAACAAATGGAAGAACATACCATGCTCAGGGATAGGAAGAATCAATATCTTGAAAATGGCCATACTGCCCAAGGTAATTTACAGATTCAATGCCATCCCCATCAAGCTACCAATGAGTTTCTTCACAGAATTGGAAAAAACTGCTTTAAAGTTCATATGGAACCAAAAAAGAGCCTGCATCTCCAAGACAATCCTAAGTCAAAAGAACAAAGCTGGAGGCATCACGCTACCTGACTTCAAACTATACTACAAGGCTACAGTAACCAAAACAGCATGGTACTGGTACCAAAACAGAGATATAGACCAATGGAACAGAACAGAGTCCTCAGAAATAATACCACACATCTACAGCCATCTGATCTTTGACAAACCTGACAAAAACAAGAAATGGGGAAAGGATTCTCTATTTAATAAATGGTGCTGGGAAAATTGGCTAGCCATAAGTAGAAAGCTGAAACTGGATCCTTTCCTTACTCTTTATACAAAAATTAATTCAAGATGGATTAGAGACTTAAATGTTAGACCTAATACCATAAAAACCCTAGAAGAAAATCTAGGTAAAACCATTCAGGACATAGGCATGGGCAAGGATTTCATGTCCAAAACACCAAAAGCAATGGCAACAAAAGCCAAAATTGACAAATGGGATCTAATTAAACTAAAGAGCTTCTGCACAGCAAAAGAAACTACCATCAGAGTGAACAGGCAACCTACAGAATGGGAGAAAATTTTTGCAATCTACTCATCTCACAAAGGGCTAATATCCAGAACCTACAAAGGACTCAAACAAATTTACAACAAAAAAACAAACAATCCCATCAAAAAGTGGGCAAAGGATATGAACAGACATTTCTCAAAACAAGACAAGCATACAGCAAACAGACACATGAAAAATGCTCATCATCACTGGCCATCAAAGAAATGCAAATCGAAACCACAATGAGATACCATCTCACACCAGTTAGAATGGCAATCATTAAAAAGTCAGGAAACAACAGTTGCTGGAGAGGATGTGGAGAAATAGGAACACTTTTACACTGTTGGTGGGATTGTAAACTAGTTCAACCATTATGGAAAACAGTATGGCGATTCCTCAAGGATCTAGAACTAGAAGTACCACATGACCCAGCCATCCCATTACTGGGTATATACCCAAAGGATTATAAATCTTGCTGCTATAAAGACACATGGACATGTATGTTTATTGCGGCACTACTCACAATAGCAAAGACTTGGAATCAACCCAAATGTCCATCAGTGACAGACTGGATTAAGAAAATGTGGCACATATATACCATGGAATACTATGCAGTCAAAAAAAAGGATGAGTTTTTGTCCTTTGTAGGGACATGGATGTAGCTAGAAACCATCATTCTCAGCAAACTATCACAAGAACAGAAAACCAAACACCGCATGTTCTCACTCATAGGTGGGAACTGAACAAGGAGATCACTTGGACTTGGGAAGGGGAACATCACACAATGGAGCCTATTATGGGGAGGGGGGAGTGGGGAGGGATTGCAGTGGGAGTTATACCTGATGTAAATGACCAGTTGATGGGTGCTGACGAGTTGATGGGTGCAGCACACCAACATGGCACAAGTATACATATGTAACAAACCTGTACGTTATGCACATGTACCCTAGAACTTAAAGTATAATAGTAAAAAAAAATGAAAATGTGGAGCCCTTTTTCATGAATTACTAGAAGTTGTGCCCCGCGCAGTGGCTCACGCCTGTAATCCCAGCACTTTGGGAGGCCGAGGTGGGCAGATCACGAGGTCAAGAGATCGAGACCATCCTGGCTAACACAGTGAAACCTCGTCTCTACTAAAAATACAAAAACAAAATTAGCTGGGCGTGGTGGCGGGCGCCTGTAGTCCCAGCTCCTCGGGAGGCCAAGGCAGGAGAATGGCGTGAACCCGGGAGGTGGAGCTTGCAGTGAGCCGAGATCGCGCCACTGCACTCCAGCCTGGGTGGAGCGAGGCTCCATCTCAAAAAAAATAATAATAATAAAAAACATTAAACCAACACAGGACCTTTCTAATGCAGGGTCTGAGTGCTAGTGCATAGGATACATAATATATTGTTAATATGTTGGTTAAAAAAAAAAAAGCATTACACAGCTATAATTTGAGACACAGTGCTGAACAAGTCTGCTTTTGTTTTTAGTTTGTGTGCTTATTTGTTTTTTATCTTTTTAAATGCAAGTGTTCTCAGGAAACGTCAATAAGCTGCTGCTCATTGTGCCTGCCTTAGCCTTCCCCTCCCGCTTTCAAAAGTAGAATCTATGAGACATAGGCTTTCTTGAGGTGGTTTATTTTTGCAAGTTACCCCAGGGAACCAAAGAGGCATACTATGGACAGTGAAATAGGAAAGGAAGAAATCCAAGGATGTTGTGATGGTTAATTTTATATGTCAACTTGACTGGACTAATGGATACCCAGATAGCTGATAAAATATTATTTCTGCGTTTGTCTGTGAAGGTGTTTCCAGAAGGATTAATATTTGAATCAGTAGATTGAATAAAGAAGATGCCCTCACCAATGCAGGTGGGTATCATTCAATCTGTTGAAGGCCTGAATAGACCAAAAAATGTGGAGGAAGAGTGAATTCCTTCTCCCTTCTTGACCTGGGATATTCATCTTCTATTGCCTTCAGACATTGGTCCCCTGGTTCTGAGGCCTTCAGACTCAGAGTATTACTTACGCCATTGTCTTCCCTGGTTCTCAAGTCTTCTGGTTTTGTACTGGAACTACACCACCAGCTTTCCAGGGCTTCCGGCTTACAGACGGCAGATTGGGGGACTTCTCAGCCTCCATAATCCCATAAGCCTATCTATATATCTAGATATAGATCTATATCTATATAGATATATCTAGATGTCTAATATATCCTATTGGTTTTGTTTCTTTGGAGAAGCCAGTCTAACACAGTTGTGTTACTGAGACTGCCACTGCTATGGGAAACTGGGCTAGATCTCCCTGAAACCCTCTGAGGGGCAACAGAGAATGTGCCTCAACATTGTACATCCCACCTAAGAGGTGGAAGGAGCTTTTATCCTCTGGGTCGTGTTGCCCATTAGCCAAGTATGGCCCTATAAGGGGTTAACTCCCTGGGCTTTCCATATTGCATGTGAGAGTGCCTGGATAAAGACTTCATGCAGTTGAAACTGGGCTCTGTCAGGGGGTGGGCAAACAGGCCCTGATACAGTGATTCCCCCCACCCAAGCTGGGGCTTACCAGCAGCACACCCAAACTGATTTCTAACTAAAGCTCTTTACTACTCAAAATACGTATTAACATCTTTCTGGACGGGGCTATACATGCAGCACAGTTTGGAACAAAGAAGAGCAACTATTATGGGAGTTAGATCTTCCTTTTCAAAGAAATCTCACCTTGGGAAGGGCAGATTAGGTATCTGAAAGACCAATGGAAAGATTAGGAAATGGAGAATGAAAGCCTGACTCCAGCTGAAGGGCAGTTGTGTAATTGTTTTGAATGTCCTCCCACAGATAGAAACATGAGGAGATGGCCCCACCAACTGTGTTCTGTGCCAGCTCTCCGAGAACTCTTTAATGTATATCCAGAGAGTTTTAACAGGGGGATATCACTTTTATGCTGTATAAGTCAGACATTTTTTCAAACGATTGCTCGATGAAACAGAAAATAACCTTTCTGCCTGCAAACTGGTAATAGTAAAAAGTTATAAGTGAACTTGGCTACAGCTAAAAATTACACAAAGAGAAACCAGTTCCTTGTTTAAGACCATTCTAAACACAAGCACTCTTGGTCTCCAAGACAGCTGGCAGTAATTTGCACAGACATATTGTGAATAAATGTCTTCTTACTATATTTGTTTAACTGTGACAGCAGACTCATAGAGCAATCTCAGCACTGAGAGGGGAAACTCCCTAAATATGTTTTGTGTAGGTGTTTCCACAGAAGTGATACAATTAACATAGAAATCAGGAAAACAAAACAATCTTTACATAACTAAGTTTATATTTCTACTTTTATTTAGGAACTCTATATTTATGTTCATTTTCCATCAATAATTTGCTATAAAAATTGCTTTAAAGCACTTTGCCCATTTTCCCATCAGTCAGGCAACATTGTTGATGACGTCTTGAGCCCTGAACTTGATAGTGTGTCAGCAAGATGTTGATACATTTAGCAAAACACAAACATTTATGTCTCCTAAGGAGGCTATAATTGAAATATCAAAATGACACCATTTCCTGTATTGAAGAAACCATTATTAGGTTTTTAAAGACCAGATTTATCTAAAGAGAAAATAAAATGCTTTGAAAGAATGCTTTTATCAGGATTTTCAAAATGTAATTGTTTTACTCTTCAATGTTTATTTGTAATTGGAAAACATGACTTTAAATATTTAGTTTTCCATCTGTTTTAAAATGTGAACACCCACAAAGGCTGTATATTGCCAGTTTTCCCTACGCTCCTTTTTATTGCCACAATATACATTCTGCTTATAAACCTGGTAATTTCACATAAAAATAGCTCAATAGCATGGGCCTACAAAGCAAGACTCCTTTAAAACTAGTGTATAAGTGTATTAAAAAACAGAGCAAGGTATATTTAAAATTATTCTTAGATATGGGATTTCAATAAAAATTCCTTTATATCAATAAGGATATTATTTGTAGACCTCACATGAATTAAAGTTTTACTTACAATATTAAAGGCAAAGATCACACACAAAAAATTCAAACTTAGAGAGAAACTGGGAATTCCATCTTCTTTATACTACATTTTATTTCTATATTTCATATTTTCTCTTTGCCACATCTATTTGTAATTTGATAAAATAAAACAAATATGTTAGAACTTTCTTTCTAAGTCTGGGTAACTTTCAACACAGCACATCATAAAGTATCCAAGTCTCAGTTACCTGACTTACAAAATGAGGATATTGTACCAAACAACCACTGTCACCTTAAGCATTATAATTAAGTGTTGTCACTGTTTTTATTGTAGACCTTCTGGAGGAAGAGATGCCTGGAAACCTTCCTGCATCGTCTTAGTTAACTGGCTTTATCCAGAGAAGAAACAAACTTCTCATATCTTCATAACAGGAGGTAGTTTTGCAACTTGTAGTGAGGTGCCCACCAAAGTTAGGCTCCTACATTCCCACAGATACTGGGAAATAAGGGGTACCATCTTCCTTGATGATTACATTTCAAAGAGATGGCTCCCAGGTTCTTGAGAAAGACTTCACGTGGCCACAAAGCTGACAAAAGGTCTACCTAGTTTTCAAAAGAGTATCTACACATTTCAAAGAGAAGAGAAAGCACTTAGTACAAGTTTTCCAAAGTAATTGCTCTTTTTAAAAAAGTAGGAGTGGGGAGAAGTTTTCCTTATTTTCAACAGGGAAAATTAAGCCTCTTATTTTTCTTTTTTTTGAGACAGTCTTATCTTGCTCTGTTGCCCAGGCTGGAGTGCAGTGGCACGATCTCGGCTCACTGCAACCTCTGCCTCCCGGGCTCAAGCGATGCTCCTGCCTCAGCTTCCTGAGTAGCTGGGATTAGAGGTCATGCAACACCAGACCCAGCTAATTTATTGTATTTTTAGTAGAGACAGAGTTTCACCATGTTGCCCAGGCTGATCTCAAACTCCTGGCCTCAAGTGATCCACCTGCCTCAGCCTCCCAAAGTGCTGGGATTATAGGTGTGAGCCACCGTGCCCAGCCTTATTTTCCATTTTCATTTATCCTTAAAAGTAATTCTCAGTACAAGTTCTAGTTTTGTTCAGCGGCTTCCTAACTGGCATATAGATTTCAGTTTTGTTCTCAAAGTCATGTCTTCATCACTTCCCATTCAGGGTATTGCCATGTTTATTTGCCTTGGGGTTTTTATGCTGCATGGCAAAATGTATCAGTTGGCAATTGCCAATAGAAATGAGGGCAGTATGCTCATTTACTAAAAGACTGGGGAAAGGATTCATGGTTGGAGTGTCCCACGGGTAGTTGGAATCAGAGTCTGTAAGTGTTCCAAGGGAAGAACAAAATCCCCTCCAAACTCAGAAAACCTTTTTCTAAAGGTATTATAGAAGGAAAAAAGAATGATTTTATTATTAAAGAACTTTGAACTTAGAATGTAATAATTCACATTACAGGCAATCGATTAAAGACATTGTAAAGATAGAAAGTAATCTTCCTCTTTTATATAGATTATAAATCCTCCTCTTTTATGTATAGTCCATTACACTTATGTTCCCAAGATAAAATTGCTGATTTTCTCATATCTCTATGACTTTGAAGTCAAGTGACAGCTGAAATTACACTTATAATCTCCTGGAGATGGAAGCTATGGCATTATCTTCCTCCATCATTACATTTCAGCCATCTGGCTTTCAGGTACTTGAGGGAACAATCCTAAATTGTGAGACTGGCAAGAGGCTTATTTAGAATTTTACTTTCTACAAGAAGGTGAAAGAACTGGGGGTGGGGGTGATGCATAGTACACTAGGGAGTTTGGGCATGCGGTTTCACATAAGAGCTCACGCCCAATGGAAGTAGTGGACACTCATGCCTTTGAAGGACTTTGTGAGCTTGGAAAATGTGCATATCAAAGGTGACCAGTGAAGGCTTGAAACCATTGTGCTCTTTCCCAATTGTTTTGTATAATTTAAGAGTCTCACTATCATTGGATAACGCTAGATAAAAGGAGGAAACTTTTCATACATGACACAGATTGAATTTCTTATGAACTAGGAATGGGAAAAAAGTAACTCAAATCAGAGTTATTAATCTTAAAAACAGTAATATGTGACGTTTTTACATCAAATGTGGTAGAATAAAATTCAGAACTATATTTAATTATTGCCTATTTTATACCAGTTACTTTTCTGTGTAAGCATGACTGAGAAGATCTTTGCCATGATGGAAATCATAATGTGGTAGGAAAAAAATCACACAAATGTGCAGATGATTGTAATAAAGGAGGATAAATTATAAAGAGAGAAGTACAGGAAGTTATAGATGTTGCTTAAAACCCATATTTGGGGTGTTAAGGAACGTTTACAGATATAGAAAAGTTTAAACTGAGACCCAGAAGATGGGTGGGAATTACTATGTGTATGCACAATATCCTAAAGGTACCATTCAATATTGACTTAAAGCAGTGACCTTGACTGAATACGGTGGCTCATGCCTGTAATACCAGCACTTTGAGGGGCTGAAGTGGGTGGATCGCTTGAGCTCAGGAGGAGTTGGGGATCAGCCTGGGCAGCATAGCAAAACCTCATCTCTATAAAAAATACAAAAATTAGCAGGGCATGGTGGTGTGCACCCATGGTCCCAGCTACTCAGGAGGCTGAGACAGGAGGATCACTTGAGCCCAGGAGGTTGAGAATGCAGTGAGCCATGTTCACACCACGACACTGCAGCCTTGGCAACAGAGGAAGACCCTGTCTCAAATAAATAAACAAAAAGTAGTGACCTCCAAGTAAAACAAAAATCCAATCTCTAAATATGTTTTTACACAAGTAAGACAGTCTGGGCTATATCTTAGAAATATTTCAACTTAAAATAGTTAAGCTTCAAAGCAGAAAATTTTCATTATCTGGAAAATACTTTTATTCATGATACCTCATTTCCTTAGTGGTGTCAGATGAAATGTTCTTTTGTTTCATGAACTTTAGATTTGACTGACAAAAAGTTTAGAAAATTACTGGATCAAAATGGCTATACTTTTCCTTCAAAAGGAGCTCACTGAGTAATTAACAGGTGCAGAGAGAAATCATGATGTTACCTACCTGCAGTGATTGATGCTTCCCAATGTCACACAGTAATACAATTATGCGAATACTTTGACATCTGCCGTAACAATTGACCGCACTGAGGATGCTGCCTGCTCAGGACACTTGTTACCTATGACTGCTCTCCCATTAGGGACTGGACCATGACTACTCTTTTTGAACACACCTGTTTAAAGGTAGATTACATGTTCCTGCAGTACATCTTCTGTTGTCTACCTCAAAGGGGTGACCTAATGACAGTCTCCAAAAAATTCACATAAGCGAATACAATTTTTTTTTTTTTTGGAGACACTCTTGCTCTGTCACCCAGGCTGGAGTATAATGGTACAATCTCGGCTCACTTGTAGCCTCAACCTTCCAGGTTTAAGTGATTCTCCCACCTTAACCTCTTGAGTAGCTGAGATTACAGATATGTGCCACCACACCCAGCTAATTTTTGTATTTTTAACAGAGATGGGGTTGCGCAATGTTGTCCTGGCTGGTTTCGAACTCCTGGCCTTAAGTGATCCACCTGCCTTGGCCTCCCGAAGTGCTGGTTTTACAAGTGTGAGCCACCATGCCAAGCCACAATTTTCTACTGAGAAATCTTTTTAAACATCAAGGTGAAATTTTACCTTTGTAATCTCAACACTTTGGAAGGCTGAAGAGGGAGGATCACTTGAGGCCAGGAATTCACGACTAGCCTGGGCAACATCACAAGACCCCATCTCTACTATTAAATTTAAAAATCACCTGAGCCTGATGGCCCCCACCTGTAGTCCTAGCTGCTCAGGAGGCTGAGGTCGGAGGATCACCGTGTCCAGGAATTCAAGGCTGCAGTGAGCTACGATCACACCACTGCACTCCAGCTTAAGCGACAGAGCGAGACCGGAAAGAGAAAGAGGAAAGGGTATATGAATAAATCCCTGCATTTTTAAATCATGAAAACTTCTTAGTGGCTATTTTTTAATAGCTCAGTTCATAGATACATAATTGGTATATTTCAGTACTTTATTAAATGAAATAAATATTTCCCACAGAAGATACTTGATGAAAGGAGAATGCTTGTCTTTTTTCCATTTAGAATAATAGTAAATTCAACTAAAATATATTTAATTCATTGACTGGAAGTTAGGCAAAGTATGATTAGTTTACAGGATACTGTAAATACATGGTAAGTGGCAGATAATGGTAATCAGGAGGTTCTTTAGTTGAGCTTTTTAAAGTTAAATATTAATATGTGTTGACACTGCACATCATATGGAAATTAATCCTTAAGTTGGAAATTTAGGTATAATTGCAACTAATCATTTTAATTGTGTAATTGCCTAGTCTGAATGGACTGCTTGCTATAGCTGTGTCACTGATAACTTTGTAATTATATATAAGTGTCTTGGGGAACAAAATAATCCACCAACACTGTATTATCCACTAATAGAACTATAAAGCAATGAAGTTACGGGCAATACAGGCCCATGCAAATATGCTAAAATAATAGTTCACAGATTGTTATGGTCCTCTAAAATCTCCAGGCTGGCTATCAGGATTTTTATCTCATTCCAAATAAAAATAGCCTTATCTCTTTTCAGATTATAAAATAATAAATGTTCAATTTTTAAAATGGCCATACAAGACAGAAATGTAAAAGGAATAATGAGGAAATCAGCTTCAATGTCTCCACCTAAAAAAATCACACTGCTGATATTTCTTTTTATATCTGCCACACTTTTTACCATTTATACAGATTTTCTTACAAAAACTGAGTCATTTTTAAACAATGTCATTCATCTTGCTCCTTTTACTTATTAAAATACTTTGAAATCTGTACATATAATCTATCTTCTTTAATGCATATATATTTTTTCAATGTATATATTTTCCTTATTTAACCATTCCATTTTAAAAATAAATTTAGTTTCTATGTTTCTTTTTTTGCTATTAGTATTATATGAAGCACTTTGACAAAAATTCTTATACCACTTTTATGCACTTTATTTACATTTCTGGGACAAAGAGGATTTATAACTTAAAGGCTTTGGTCAAATATTTGTAAATTTTCCTCTAAAGTAGTCATCAATTTCCTGTTTCATTAATAATAGATGAAACAGACTGTTTCCTGTTACTTTCACCAACACTGGTTCTTATCAACATTTTAAAATTTTGTCACACTAATTTGATTTTCTAAAGTCTAGGGTGGAATACCAAAGAGGGGACATCAGGGGTAATATAGATGTTCATATTCTTGATTGTAATGCTATTTCATAGGTACATACCTATGCCAAAACTCAGAAATTATATACTTCCAATACATGCAGTTTATTCCATGTGGACATGGCACTCATTTCTGGGGCTAGGGCAAGCCTAATTCAGCCCAAACCGAGCTTCAGTGTCCTGGCTTTTAAATTACTGATGACCCAGCAGTGGCTTCCCCATAATCCTGTTTCTCACCTATAATCCAGAGAAAAGGGGATAGGAGAAAGTGATATTAGTACTGCCATCAAAGTAAGGAAGCTTATCCCAAAGCAGGGGAATGTGAAATATAAGCAAAAGCCAGGTTTAGGGAGATAGGCACAGAGCAGGGGACATACTGATCTTCACTGGGTCCCTAAAGGGCCAGCTAAGGTGACAGCACCAACTACAAGCTCCAGTTTAGAAATATGTTTAGAAATAGACCTTGGATACATATGTGGAAACAAAAGAAACAAAAGGCAAAGCTGTTCAGGAAAGCAAGGGTTACAGGCCTAAAGAGATCCAGAGCACGAAGTGGAAGTAGCACAGAATGATGAGCGTCCTGGGCTCCCCGCTGGGCTTGAAGAAATACAAGAGCTGTGGGAAATACAAAGCCATGGACTTCGGTGGGAGATTTACTGCTCTCATTGGGGGGTGCCTGCTCTTTAGAAAGAGTAGAAGCTATGTTCCTAAATAGGTCGCACTCAACTTAGCATGGATTTTGGAATGCCTCTATCAAGTAAGACTCTAAAGGAAATGTAATAGGCTTTAAAAATGCAGAATATTGCTGAAAAGACACACTAAAATTTTGTAAGTTTTGATAAAAGATACAAGTGTTTTAGAAGACATTCAAAATTCTCAAAAAAATGAAGCAGTTTACATAGGTGGTGAAGTTTTTCCAGGTGATCCAAGAAAGTGTCATGATTAACCTCCTCATGGGTGACCATGGCTATCACCAACAGACCTTGAACTTCACAAGAGATACATTTTACATAACTGAAATGAATTTGGGGGCAACTTAGCAAAGTGAAACTAATGACTCTTTCTCTTCAATTTTTTTTTGTATCAATGTCTTCACCTACCCCTACTAAAAAAACAAAACAAAACAAAAACACATGAAACTCAGCCACATTATTTTTTCTCAATTTTTTTTTTTTTTTTTTTTTGAGACGGAGTCTCGCTCTGTCGCCCAGGCTGGAGTGCAGTGGCTGGATCTCAGCTCACTGCAAGCTCCGCCTCCCGGGTTCACGCCATTCTCCTGCCTCAGCCTCCCGAGTAGCTGGGACTACAGGCGCCCGCCACCTCGCCCGGCTATTTTTTTGTGTTTTTTTTATTAGAGACGGGGTTTCACCGTGTTAGCCAGGATGGTCTCGATTTCCTGACCTCGTGATCCACCCGTCTCAGCCTCCCAAAGTGCTGGGATTACAGGCTTGAGCCACCGCGCCCGGCTTTTTCTCAATTTTTTAAATCAAATAAATGCTTACTTGCCATTCGCTGATACATATTAGGTAGCCAATGCAATCATGCCCATTTGTTATACTCAGCTCAAGGCAATGAAACATTGATGCTTTGGCATTATCTCTTCGCAATATCAAAGTGTGACAGTGTGACTTTATAGAGTTTTGTGAATAGTCACAGAGTATCAGGTAGAGGTTGGTCAACCACGGGGTGCTAGGTTGAATATTATATTGGGGAGTGTCTATGAGGGTGTTTCCAGATAAGGTTTGAATCAGTGCACTCAGTAAAGAAAATTGTCCTCCCCAGTGTAGGGAGGCATCACCCAATCCACTGAGGGCTTGAATAGAACAAAGAGGTACAAGAAGGAAGAATTTACCCCTATTGTTTCCTGCTTGCCTGGCTGAGCTGAGGCATCAGTCTTCTCCTGCCCTTTGACTGGAATTTATGCCACTAACTCCCTCTGGTTCTCAGACCTTCAAACTCGACTGGAATTACACCACTGGCTTTCCTGGGTCTCCAGCTTTGCAGATGGTAGATTGTGGGACTTTTCCACCTCCATAATTATATAAGCGCATATCTTATGTTAAATCTCTAGATAGATAGATGTACAGTACATATCCCATTAGTTCTATTTATCTGAAAAAGCCGGACTAATACATGGTCTGTTTGAATGCAAATTCCATTCTCTTGAGAGTCATTTATTCATTCAACAAGTATTTATTAAGGGTCTAGGCACTGGGAATACAACAGTAAATAAAGTTTTTGCCTACAAGGAATATATATTCTGGTGGAATTGTATCTTAAGTGTGCTATTATATTGTATCCTAGACAAACATTTCTATCCCTACCACTTGGAAATAGCTGAGTGTCACCATTTTCATAGGAAGCACCAAAAAATGGAAAGTTTAACAGCATAAGCACTAGAGCCTGATGGAGCAATTTAGTTTTTATTTTGGTTCTGGACACATCTCATGTTTGTGATTATCTTATCTTCATTGAAATCCAAAGGGTAAATCTGATATCAGCCTGTGAAATGGAGATTTTCCTTCTCAGATTATTTTTTCTTCCCCTGGAAGAAGGGTAGGCTATATTGATATTCAGGGTTCAGAATACACTTTGGTTTAAAATGTATTCTGTTGGATTGAAATAGTGGAGCAAACCTACTTTAACCCTCCTTCCTCCAAGAAATGGAGGAAGAAATCAATCAATGAAGAGTAAGCAGTAACTTCTCGCATATTCTCATACACTGTGAATGCTCAAGGGACAGTTGCTCAGTGGAGGGCTCCTCAAGAAGGATGAGGCCCAATCTAGAGTGGAACTTGGAAACCCAACTTCCACCTGCCCCAACAGAATCTGATTAACTGAGAATACGGGTCTCAGATAGGAAGTGGTGCCCTGCAGGAGCCATCATGTCCTGCTCACTGCCAGCACTATCTGTGCAAGACAGGAAGGTCCAGATCAAGACGGTCCCAGGGATGAGCGGCCAGCAGGTGAGGTTTCTCTCTTCTCTCTCTCTCTCTCTCTCTCTTTCTCTCTCTCTCTCTCCCCTGTAGTCTGGCATTCAGAATACAAAATCTGTGGAAATACGCACTTGGATAAATGAAAGAGCTTGTCTGTGAATTAAGTTAGCCCAAAAGCCATTCTGCAATATCTCACAAATGCCAATATTTCCTCTCTCACCATTCAACTCACAAGTGTATTGTAAAAATTTAATAAAACAATTTAGTCTTAAATGGTTTAACACAGACTATGTTGCCTAATATAAATATTCACTTCAATGTTTTAAGAAAATATCAGTTACAGTTAGTTAATCTATATAAATGGAAATGTCTGAACATAACATAAATGTCTGAACATAACACAGGTATGTTATAATTTCTAGGTTAATCAGATATGATTTCTATGTTGTAGACAATGCTTAACCATCACTCAAGTGCCACCAGTGATAGGGATAAAAGGGAAAAAAAGCAATACAAGAATTCCTGATCTACATTCTGGTTATTCAATCTCTCAATTATAAACATGAGCTAAAACTGCAAAGAACAAGACGGTTGAATAGGTGGAACTGCCTTTACACAGTTTTAAAAAAAATCACCTTTTGACTAGCTAACCACAACCTCTTTTCTCATTTATTAATATTAACTACCACAATTCCTTAACTTTGTGCAACTCTTCTCAAAGAATAAATACATGTATAAGAATAAAATTACAATAATTACATTCATAATACAATCACAGCAGTAATTATGCACAATTTATTTGGGAACATGGAAAGCAGTTTTGAAAAGAAATATTTTTAAACAGCTCAAATTCATTTCTGAAAATGAATCAAATGTTTAGAAGACATTTCATTGAGCAAGAAAGACCAAAAGAGCTCCAACACGATGGTGTTCTTTAATAACTATTTTTAACCACCCAAGGGTATAATTCTCATTGTCTCATTTAATCCTCTCTATGATTTAAGTAGCTAATTTTGCTCTTCACTAGATTTATTGCCATAAGATACACTCTTTTCATTTTTACATCATGCTTTTGATTTAACCAAGGAAATTACTGGTAAAGGATTTAACCTGGATAAAATATGCTTTTTGAGGGGCATTTCTGGAGACAGCGTTCAGTTTAAAAACAAAGCAAACACACCCAATTTACTGTTGCCAATCAATGAGCTAACCTTAAAATAGTTTTTAAATGAAGTTTGAAACTGTAATAAAGCAATGTGATGTGTTTAAATAGCTTGTGAGATCACAATTCTTCTCATGATTCCTAAAAATCCCTCTTTTAATGTTTAATACATTGTGTGCTTTAGTTGCTCTGTAATTGTAAAGAGCATATATGCTTAATTCCACTTAATTCCCAAGTTTCTTGAAGAAGTTTATTCACATAGAACATCTCTCTCTATTATAGATCAGGGACTGTTAAAGATATTCATTCAATAATGTAATGTTAATAGATTACAAAAATCACATTGCTCTCTTATAAACACCCTTATAAACAATGACTTTTCCTTCTAAGTTTTAAAAATATGAAAACTTAAAAGCTCCAAGGCCATAGCCATTCACTGTTAATCATGTGGCTTCTGAGAAATTTCCAACCGACCCTTTGAGAAGAGTTTAAGTAAATTTACTTACTAATTTTACATAGTCAGTGTTTTGGGGGAGGCTGCAGAGTTTTCAGCTCCAGTCAAATTCCCAACCTAGTCATTTCTGAAAATGCCCCTTGCTTACCCAAGCTTTCCAAAAACAAACCTCTGTCCTAAAAGACCTGAATTTGAGGTATGATCACATAAAGAAGCTATAGAGAATGTTTTCCATATGAGGCATTTCATAAAGAAAACTGTTACATTTCAAAAGAGTAGACAGAACAATGTTTGTCACCTACATTTTAGATTTTTCTTCTAATTCCAGATTGACACTATTTGATAAATTTCCTGTATTTTTTCTCTCTCACTGCCTTCATATGCCCATGCAAAGGAAAATCACAAGACCTTACTCTTCATTAGGACTCACGGGTCATACCAGTCTAAATCTGATTAACTCATACCGGGAATTACCAAAATACAATTTCAATTTACAGAGAAAGATTAAAAGGTACATTTGGCATTTCTACTACAAGTCAGTAGTGGGTGAAGGGCTATCAGTTTCAGAGTGTTATTCTTTATTTTGTAAGCTTACATAAATTTTAAAAGGCTTATGAAGTGAGTTTTCTAGCCAAGAAATTAGAGAACTAATCAATCCCTAGAAATTCCCCACTAGAAAAGGTTATGAGTCCCTGCTGCCAGGCCCTTCAGCTTAATGAACCCACAAATATACATGTCACAAAACACAGAGGCAGAAGTGGTTTGCTGGAGAGAATCAAAGTAGAATGTTTTAAAGGATGTAGCTAAAGGAGACCCAAAATCTTAGCATTTCCTTGTCTTCTGTCTCTTTCGCAAACCCCATATCCAATCCATGCATAAGTCCTGTCAGCTCTTTATGTTCAAAAATTATCTAGGCCGCCTCCTTTTCCTGCAGGTTTATGGTGGCTAGGACCCTGTGGACAAATCCCAAAACCAGCCATGAGCAAGGCTTTCATCACTGCTCAGTAATGTGGGGCGCTCAGCGTGGTCACACTCAGCCTTGACCAAACCCACCTCACATCTGAATTTCCTTGCAAATATCCTTCCAGGGTATTATAATTTTTGTCAGTGGTATGCTGTGTGGTTGAAAGCAAACTGTCTGTTGAGCACTGAGTGCTTTGTTGTCCCTCCATTTGGTCCCTAGAATCTGGCCACCCTGAATATCAATAAGCCTACCTCAGAGAATGCAGAGGTTGTCAAGTAAACCCTGGGGCTGCTAGAGGTTCATGTGAGGACTAGGAAGTTTCTGGTGAGTGAATATGACTCCCCAGCTATCATCACCATTGCCTGCACTCCACTGCATCTCAACAAGTAGCTCCTGGACCATTCTTATCACCAGGACTTCTTAACACCAACCCTTCATTTCTTACCTGCATCCATCAATCTCAATTCTGGACTGCCTTGAGGAAGTTGTAACTGCAAGAATATGGCCTGATGTATGCTAACATGTTTGCAGAGAGCTCGCCTAAGAAGGAGATCCCATGGAAAAAGAAGAATCATCAGGAGAGGGAAAGCAGAAGGCTGAAGCTCAGAAGAAGGAAGAGAAGAAGGTAGGACTTCACTAGACTCTGGTCTGGAGAAGAAGTTGCATAAATGTGAATAGAAATGCTGCTGAGCCCACGGCTAAGGACACCTTTGTTCACCTTCCCAAGAATACTTTTATATTGGATGAGTGTAGGTGCAAAATCTCCCATGAAAGCACCCTTTCTACAGTGCTATCATATTTCTAAGAGTGTTTAGTTGGGATGGCTAGTATTTGTGGTGTGATGAACATAGCATACCCAGCACTCACCCCAACCCTGATGAGTCCTAACCTAATCACTGGGATGCTGGACAGTGTTGAACACATTGAGGCCAAGGCCTTCAGTAGTGTCTTCCAACTGAGTCCAAGTTGGAAGATGTGCTGTGAGTAAAGTAATTGGCATAGTGGTAACTGAAACCTAAAAAGGAAGAGAACTCATCACCATTTGAAAGTGTCTTCCAGAATGCAGGCAGAGTCTTCAATTAGGGCAAGATCAAGTCAACATCTTTTGCCATCACCTAGTGTAGTTACTCACTAAAGGAAACCAAACACTGACAACCTCCAGAATTTGACCACTTTTCTCCATTACCATGGCTACCACTCTAGTACAAACCACCATCTTTTTCACCTCGACTAATATAATAGCTTCCTAACTAACCTTCCTGCCTCCACATTTGTCCATTGTAGGCTGTTTGCACAAGTCACCCAAGGCAATTTTTTAAAAATATAAACCAGACTATTTTATTCCCCTGCTGAAAATATTTCAAAGGTGTTCCATGACACCTAGATAAAATCCAAATTTTCTATACAAGGGAATGTATTTAAGCAAAACCCTGACAGAGTGGTTAAGGACCTCCTTGCTCCTCACTGTGTCTCCCAGGTGATAACTCCTCTACTTTCTTATAAAAAACTAAAAACAACCCTGCTCCTATGAGGGTCACTGTTTCTACTTACCTCTTAATTGCTGCTGTCCCCTACAGACCTCCTCATTACTCTTTCTTTTGACAAAGACTTTGGCATCTGGCTCATGGTCTTCCTCTTCAGCCCAAGCCCTGCCATCACCAGGAGGGACTCCAGTGCCACCAGTGCCCATCTTAACCCCTGGTCTCTGAGATTTCAGGTTCCTTATGTCCGGTTATTTTCTAGGAACTTTTGAACTCTATTACCTCCAAAATCAGTTATTCAAATATCCCACAGATTCTCTCTTTTCAGCTGGCTAAAGTATTCCAACTTAAACCCCACTGAGGTTTCTATTTTATTAAGCAGTCTTCTTGCTTCCAAACTATTTTTTCAGTACTTTCTTCCTTAGCTATCTTTTACTCCATGACCTACAATTCCAGTAGGTTTTAAACACTTTAAATTTGCTTGTCCTCTTGTGACTACTTCTATTCTTTATATAGAAAAAGTCACAGAATAAAATAGAATGATGCCACTTTAAACTCATGTTTACCAACGCTAAGAGGCTTCCAGCATTACCTGGCATTCCAATTAATGATGCACTGTTCAAGTCACTTTCTCCCTCTCCAAAGTGGCTTCAATTCTCCTCCACTCCTCGAAACCCAATCCTCTTGCTCCCCATACAATACCAGCAGATGACTCCTAAATATTATTTGCACAAAAGGTTAAAATTTAAACGTTGATAGAATGTCAAAAATGTACATTTTTCAATTAAAAAAATAGAAAGTAAGTGTAGTAATCACAAGCCCATAGAGAGAAGATAATCAAGTGACTGGCTCTATCGGACAGAAGGAAGAAACAAATTCAAAGAAAATGCATAATACATAGAAAGTAATTTACTATGGCACAGATAAATCCAAATATTTTGGTAACTTTACAAATACAAATACAAATAGATGGATGTGGCAAGGGGAGGGAGAGCATGTGGGGTTTAAAACCTAGATGACGGGTTGATCGGTGCAGCAAACCACCATAGCACATGTATACTTATGTAACAAACCTTCACATTCTGTACATGTATGTCAGAACTTAAAATAATAAAAAAACAAATAGACTAAAATTTCATTTAAATGACAGAGACTTCAGATTAGAATTTTTAAAATAAAATCTAGCTATGTGCAGTTTGTGAGATATACCTAAACCATAATGACACAGACAAGTTGAAAGTAAAGTGATGAAAAAATGTATACCAGGCAAATAATAAACAAAAAAGGTGGTACATTTACTTCCATGTCATTCAAAATCAACCTTAAAGCAAAAATAATCACTGGGGATAGAGTCAGTACATGATAAAAGAACAATTCTCCAGGAATATATAGCATATTTAAATTACAAAAAAGAAAAATTGACAGAACTACAAACAGGTATTTTAAAAATCTGGAATTATAGTGGGAAAACTTTAATATATTTCTCTTAATAATAATAAACACATATAGCATTCAATACCATTAACATTTGTCAGGTACTACTCTAAGCTCTTTGCGTAATAATTCATTTACCCCAACTTAGCATCTCCACTTGGATGTCTAAATAGACTCTCAATCTTAACACACCCAAAATCAAACTTCTAATTTTTATCATCATAATTTGCCCCACTCATAGTATTTCCCATCTCAAGTGATACTCTCTTGTTCCAGTTGCCCTAGCCAAATACAGTGGAGTGTTCCTTATTCCTCACTTTCTCTCATACTCCATATCCAATAGGTCAGGAAGTCCTGTTGACTCTGTCTTCAAAGTATTCCAATCACCTCTCACCCCAACCTCTGCTACCCTCGAGCCCAAGCCATTATCATCTTCCTCCTATATTGCTTCAGTAGCTTCATAACTGGTCTCCATGACTCTACACTTTCCTCCATACCATCCTGTTCTCAACACAGACATTGGGGTGATTCTTTTAGAATGCATGCCAGTTCAAATATTTGCTCAAATACCTCTGACTTCTCATTTTACTTCGAGTGACTGTCAAAAGCTTACATGTCTTACAAGGCACTATGAACATAATGACTTACAAGGCATTATGCGTGTGGCTCCCTCTCACCTATCAGACCACTTACCCTACTGTTCACTCCCTTGCTCATACCTTTCCAAAACATGGTTGAATTTTACATTATGCCAACCATAGTCTGGTCCTGTGACTTTTGCACTGGCTCTTTCCTCTGCCCACAAGACTCTTGCTCCAGATATCAGCATGACTAGCTTCCTCAATTTCTCCAGGTTTCTATTCAGATGCCGTCAATTTGATGAGGCTTAGCATGGCCACCCTATTTAAAATTAGAACCTGACTCCTGCCCGAACTTCAATCCTTCCACCCAAGACAGTCTAAGCATTAGGAGGGAGGCGGTTTTTGCATACACCATTCACTTATATATCACATGTGCCAAGAGCAAAACTGGCACAGAATAGGCAGTCAGTGAATATTTGTTAAATTAGTACATGAATGAGCTATTCATTTTTCAATTCAATTTTGAGCAAAAACAAAAAATCACTAGCAGTAGATTACTTTATTTAGCATACCAGTATTACAGATGAGGAAATAGGCACAAATAGGTTAAGTAACTTGCCCAAGTTCACACAGCTAGAGAGTGCTGGAACAGGGATTTTCTTTTATTTCCCCGAAACACACATTTTTTAGACTCCTGTACTGTACTGATACTCAATTATTGCTCCTCAACCATTGAGAAATCAAGCAAACAATAACAACAAAAAGAGTGTGACTAGAATATTCAAGTAACAAAGTAAACAAATGAGGTATGTATAAAACTTCATTCCTAACAAAGAGAAAATTCATATTTTTAAGTATATATAACATATTTCCAAAAATAAACCATGTTACAGATCAAAGAAAATTTAACATCAAAGACTCAACATAATACAGAACACATTATTTTACTCAAATGCAATAAAATTAGAAGTTAATAAATTAAACACTACGTATTAGTCTGTTTTCATGCTGCTGATAAAGACATACTCAAGACTGCAAATAAAAAGAGGTTTAATTGGACTTACAGTTCCACATGGCTGGGGAAGCCTCAGAATCATGGCCGGAGGTGAAAGGCACTTCTTACATGGCGGCAGCAAGAGAAAATGAGGAAGATGCAAAAGCAGAAACCCCTGATAAAACCACAGATCTCATGAGACTTTTTCACTACCATGAGAACAGTATGGGGGAAACCACCCCCATGATTCAAATTATGTCCACTGGGTCCCTCCCACAATACGTGGAAATTATGAGAGTACAATTCAAGATGAGATTTGGGTGGAGACACAGAGCCAAACCATACCAGATAGCTTCAAAAAATATAATACAGAGATGGAACCTAAAAACCATACTTCTAAATACTTCATGCATTAAAAAGCCATCATAGAAATTTGGATCAGAAAGAAACATAGGCTGGGCATAGTGGCTCACGCCTGTAATCCCAACACGACTGAGGCAGGAGGATCACCTGAGGTCAGGAGTTCGAGACAGCCTGGCCAAAATGGCAAAACTCTGTCTTTACTAAAAATACAAAAATTAGCCAGGCATGATATGTATGCCTGTAATCCCAGCTACTCTGGAGGCTGAGGCAGGAGAATTGCTGGAACCCAGGAGGTGGAGGTTGAAGTGAGCTGAGATCACGCCAGTGCACTCCAGCCTGGGTGACAGGGCAAGATAAGATTCTGTCTCAAAAAAGAAAACAAAAAGAAAAGAAAAAAAAGGTAAAGTAAAAAGCACTAGATATATAAATTTCTGGGAGTAGTAACATTTGCTTCTTTTAATGCCTTAAATTTAAATGTAGGTTAGAAAACAAGAAAGACCACAAATATGTGATCTATTTGTTCTCAAGAATCTGAAAACATAATTTACAGCAAATATAAAAAGGTAAAAGCAAGAAATAAAAATTAGAGCACAAAATGAAGAAAACAAAAATAAATATGATTCCCAAAACCTGGAGCCACTTCTTTGAAAAGACTGTGAAATACCCAAGTCACTGGCAGTACTGATCGAGAAAATGAGACAGTAAAAATAAACAGTATCATGTATAAAATAAGGCATAATAACAGAGATAATAAAGATTTTGTAATATGAAAATATGATAACTCTATGCCAAAAAGATTGTAAACTTGGACAAAATTGATCAAATGTATAGGAAATATGAATTATGTAAAGTGACACAAGAAGAAATATAAAGCTTTAAGAGATTTATAACCATTAAAAAATTGGAGCCAATGGTTTAAAATCTACCCACAAAATCAAAAGAGAAAAAAAACTTGCTGCAAGCAGAAAACCTTATACCGTATATATATTCTTCAAAACTATCAACAAACACATAATCTCTAATCCCAACAATTTTCAAGGATAGAAAATAAAGAATACTTCCCTAACTTATTGTATGATGCTGATATGATCTTGATGCCAAATCTGGGCAAGAACAGTACAAAAAGCAAAAGGAAAGCTAGAGGCCAATCTCACTTATAACCAAAAATACAAATATTCTGAAAAAAATACTAGAAAACCAAATCAAAGATTTTGTGTATATAATATATGAGTAATCTAAGTCGGGATTTCCCAGAAGTATGGGAGGTTTACCATTAGAAGACAGATTAATGCACTTCACTTAAACATGAACAGAGGCATTTATCTTTACTCTTTCCTTACACATTACTAAAATGACCATATGGTTATTTTTTAAGCTATTAACCCAGAAGGCAAACAGAAAAAGAGAGCAGATGACAGGAGGTAACAAAGAGGCTCACTCCATGCCCAAACCCCTACAGCGAAGCCACCTCTGGGTGTGTCCCAACCACACACTCACAAAGCATCCAGGCAGCCTGGTCAGGCCCCACTCTAAGGTAGGAACAGCCTTAACAACAAACAAAATCCTGGCATTTGTGACAACATGGATGAACCCAGAGGACATTATGTTAAGGGAAATAAGTAATGCACAGAAAGATAAATACTACATGGCCTCACTTATTTGTGGAATCCAAAAAAGTCAAACTCATTGAAACAGACAGTAGAGTGGTTGTAATTTTCCATTATGGGGATGGCAGGTGGAGGTGTAGATTGAGGAGATGTTGGTCAGACACAAAATTTCAGTTCAGAGGAATCAGTCCAGGAGATCTATTGTGTACAAGATCTATTGTACCACATGGTGACTATAGTTAATAACAATGCATTGTATACTTGAAAATCACTGAGATACATTTTAAGTGTTCTCACCACAAAAACATGATAAATATGTGAGGTAATACGTATTTTAAATATCTCTTTTTAGTCAATCCACAATGTAGACATATTTTTAAGCATCATATATATATATATATAGTCAATTAAAAAAGTATTTTTGAAAATTTTCAGAAAGAAACTGTTTCAAAATAAACAGGTTTTTAAATGAAAAAAAGAGATAACTCTATATTACATTAAACTCTAACAACATTTTCAGGAAATGAAAATCTCAAACAATATATCTCATTTGCACCCTTCCCCAGGGGCTACAATATTTAGATAGCATCTAAACATGAAAATATTTAGGCATCATAGTAGTAGAGGCATATCATTCAGAAATACGGAGGTAAATGCCTGAAGGGGGGGGGGAAAGAAACAGCTCAAATGTTTGAGGTTTGCCAGTCTTGCTACTGGTGAGCAGGATTTGGAATGGAAATGGTGGTACAAAGAACAGATTTGGGAGGATAAGCCTCGCAGTACAATTTTGCTTTTTAAACAATGTGCCTTTATTCCTTTAATAATAATAAAGGTTCACTTTTTAAAAGGCAATATAAATAATCACATTAACAATTTAAAGAAATACCATATATTCTCCCTATGTTCAGAAAAGGCATTTAATAAAATTCAACGTCCAGCCACGTTAAAATGTCCTAGAAAAACAAGATTATAAGATAACTTTCTTAACTTGATAAAACACTGATATGGTTTGGATCTGTGTCCCCACTGCATCTCATGTTGAACTGTAATCCCCAGTATTGGAGGTGGGGCCTGATGGGAGGTGACTGGATCGTGAGGGTGGTCTCATGAATACTTTAGCACCATCCCCTTGGTGCTGTTCTCCTGGTAGAGTTCTCAGGAGATCTGGTCATTTAAAAGTGTATAGCACCTCCCTCTTCTCTGCCTCCTGCTCTGGCCATGTGAAGTGCTTGCTATCCCTCTGCCTTCTGCTCATGATTGTAAATTTCTCCCCAGAAGCCAAGCAGATGCCAGCATCATGCTTCCTATACAGCCTGTGGAACCATGAGTCAATGAAAACTCTTTTTTAAAAATATATTATCCAGTCTTAGGTATTTCTTTACAGTATTGCAAGAACAGACTAATACAAAGACATTTACCCTGAACCTACAACAAATATCATCATATTAATAAAACATTATTGAGCATTTACTGTCAGGCAATAACAACCCTTTGAGATACATTTATTATACTCATTGGCATATGAGTATACTGAGGCACAGAAACATGCGTTAACTTAGCCAACGGTTGCATAAGGACTAAGTGGCCAAGCCAGGATTTAAATTCAGGCTGTCTAGATCCACCACCCACACTGTTAAGGGCTAAACTATACCATCTTTCATATCGAAGGAAAGTTAGAGTCACATGCTTTGACGTCACAAAAAAAGCAAGGATGCCCAATTTCGCAGCTTCTGCTTAACATTACGAAGCTCCTACAGGGTGTGGTATGAAAATAAAAAGAAAAGTATAAAGATTTAAATGGAAAAAACAGGCTGAGGGCAGTGGCTCATGCCTGTAATCTCAACATTTTGGAAGACTGAGGCAGGAGGACTGCTTGAGCCTAGGAATTCAAGACCAGCTTAGGCAACATAGGGAGACTCTGTTTCTACAAAAATAAAAATAAAAAATAAATAAAAAAGCTGGATGTGGTGGTGTGCCCAAGTAGTGCTATCTACCAGGGACCCTGTCTCTATTCAAAAAAAAAAAAAGGCGGAGCAAGATGGCCGAATAGGAACAGCTCCAGTCTCCAACTCCCAGCGCGAGCAACACAGAAGACCGGTGATTTCTGCATTTTCAACTGAGGTACTGGGTTCATCTCACTGGGGAGTGCCGGACAATCGGTGCTGGTCAGCTGCTGCAGCCCGACCAGCGAGAGCTGAAGCAGGGCGAGGCATCGCCTCACCTGGGAAGCGCAAGGGGGAAGGAAATCCCTTTTCCTAGCCAGGGGAACTGAGACACACAACACCTGGAAAATCGGGTAACTCTCACCCCAAAACTGCGCTTTAAGCAAACAGGCACACCAGGAGATTATATCCCACACCTGGCCGGGAGGGTCCCACACCCACGGAGCCTCCCTCATTGCTAGCACAGCAGTCTGTGTTCTACCCGCAAGGCAGCAGCGAGGCTGGGGGAGGGGCGCCCACCATTGCTGAGGCTTAAGTAGGTAAACAAAGCTGCTGGGAAGCTAGAACTGGGTGGAGCTCACAGCAGCTCAAGGAAACCTGCCTGTCTCTGTAGACTCCACCTCTGGGGACAGGGCAATAACAAACACAGCCGAAACCTCTGCAGACGCAAACGACTCTGTCTGACAGCTTTGAAGAGAGCAGTGGATCTCCCAACACGGAGGTTGAGATCTGAGAAGGGACAGACTCCCTGCTCAAGTGGGTCCCTGACCCCTGAGTAGCCTAACTGGGAGACATCCCCCACTAGGGGCAGTCTGACACCCCACACCTCACAGGGTGGAGTACACCCCTGAGAGGAAGCTTCCAAAGCAAGAATCAGACAGGTACACTCGCTGTTCAGAAATATTCTATCTTCTGCAGCCTCTGCTGCTGATACCCAGGCAAACAGGGTCTGGAGTGGACCTCAAGCAATCTCCAACAGACCTACAGCTGAGGGTCCTGACTGTTAGAAGGAAAACTATCAAACAGGAAGGACACCTACACCAAAACCCCATCAGTACATCACCATCATCAAAGACCAGAGGCAGATAAAACCACAAAGATGGGGAAAAAGCAGGGCAGAAAAGCTGGAAATTCCAAAAATAAGAGCGCATCTCCCCCGGCAAAGGAGCGCAGCTCATCGCCAGCAACGGATCAAAGCTGGACGGAGAATGACTTTGACGAGATGAGAGAAGAAGGCTTCAGTCCATCAAATTTCTCAGAGCTAAAGGAGGAATTACGTACCCAGCGCAAAGAAACTAAAAATCTTGAAAAAAAAGTGGAAGAATTGATGGCTAGGGTAATTAATGCAGAGAAGGTCATAAACGAAATGAAAGAGATGAAAACCATGACACGAGAAATACGTGACAAATGCACAAGCTTCAGTAACCGACTCGATCAACTGGAAGAAAGAGTATCTGCGATTGAGGATCAAATGAATGAAATGAAGCGAGAAGAGAAACCAAAAGAAAAAAGGAGAAAAAGAAATGAACAAAGCCTGCAAGAAGTATGGGATTATGTAAAAAGACCAAATCTACGTCTGATTGGGGTGCCTGAAAGTGAGGGGGAAAATGGAACCAAGTTGGAAAACACTCTTCAGGATATCATCCAGGAGAACTTCCCCAACCTAGTAGGGCAGGCCAACATTCAAATCCAGGAAATACAGAGAACGCCACAAAGATACTCCTCGAGAAGAGCGACTCCAAGACACATAATTGCCAGATTCACCAAAGTTGAAATGAAGGAAAAAATCTTAAGGGCAGCCAGAGAGAAAGGTCGGGTTACCCACAAAGGGAAGCCCATCAGACTAACAGCAGATCTCTCGGCAGAAACTCTCCAAGCCAGAAGAGAGTGGGGGCCAATATTCAACATTCTTAAAGAAAAGAATTTTAAACCCAGAATTTCATATCCAGCCAAACTAAGTTTCATAAGTGAAGGAGAAATAAAATCCTTTACAGATAAGCAAATGCTTAGAGATTTTGTCACCACTAGGCCTGCCTTACAAGAGACCCTGAAGGAAGCACTAAACATGGAAAGGAACAACCGGTATCAGCCATTGCAAAAACATGCCAAAATGTAAAGACCATCGAGGCTAGGAAGAAACTGCATCAACTAACGAGCAAAATAACCAGTTAATATCATAATGGCAGGATCAAGTTCACACATAACAATCTTAACCTTAAATGTAAATGGACTAAATGCTCCAATTAAAAGACACAGACTGGCAAACTGGATCAAGAGTCAAGACCCATCAGTCTGCTGTATTCAGGAGACCCATCTCACACGCAGAGACATACATAGGCTCAAAATAAAGGGATGGAGGAAGATTTACCAAGCAAATGGAGAACAAAAAAAAGCGGGGGTTGCAATACTAGTCTCTGATAAAACAGACTTTAAACCATCAAAGATCAAAAGAGACAAAGAAGGCCATTACATAATGGTAAAAGGATCAATTCAACAGGAAGAGCTAACTATCCTAAATATATATGCACCCAATACAGGAGCACCCAGATTCATAAAGCAAGTCCTTAGAGACTTACAAAGAGACTTAGACTCCCATACAATAATAATGGGAGACTTCAACACTCCACTGTCAACATTAGACAGATCAACGAGACAGAAAGTTAACAAGGATATCCAGGAATTGAACTCATCTCTGCAGCAAGCAGACCTAATAGACATCTATAGAACTCTCCACCCCAAATCAACAGAATATACATTCTTCTCAGCACCACATCGTACTTACTCCAAAATCGACCACGTAATTGGAAGTAAAGCACTCCTCAGCAAATGTACAAGAACAGAAATTATAACAAACTGTCTCTCAGACCACAGTGCAATCAAACTAGAACTCAGGACTAAGAAACTCAATCAAAACCGCTCAACTACATGGAAACTGAACAACCTGCTCCTGAATGACTACTGGGTACATAACGAAATGAAGGCAGAAATAAAGATGTTCTTTGAAACCAATGAGAACAAAGATACAACATACCAGAATCTCTGGGACACATTTAAAGCAGTGTGTAGAGGGAAATTTATAGCACTAAATGCCCACAAGAGAAAGCAGGAAAGATCTAAAATTGACACTCTAACATCGCAATTAAAAGAACTAGAGAAGCAAGAGCAAACACATTCGAAAGCTAGCAGAAGGCTAGAAATAACTAAGATCAGAGCAGAACTGAAGGAGATAGAGACACAAAAAACCCTCCAAAAAAATCAATGAATCCAGGAGTTGGTTTTTTGAAAAGATCAACAAAATTGACAGACCACTAGCAAGACTAATAAAGAAGAAAAGAGAGAAGAATCATATTGACGCAATTAAAAATGATAAAGGGGATATCACCACCGACCCCACAGAAATACAAACTACCATCAGAGAATACTATAAACACCTCTACGCAAATAAACTGGAAAATCTAGAAGAAATGGATAATTTCCTGGACACTTACACTCTTCCAAGACTAAACCAGGAAGAAGTTGAATCCCTGAATAGACCAATAGCAGGCTCTGAAATTGAGGCAATAATTAATAGCCTACCAACCAAAAAAAGTCCAGGACCAGATGGATTCACAGCTGAATTCTACCAGAGGTACAAGGAGGAGTTGGTACCATTCCTTCTGAAACTATTCCAATCAATAGAAAAAGAGGGAATCCTCCCTAACTCATTTTATGAGGCCAATATCATCCTGATACCAAAGCCTGGCAGAGACACAACAAAAAAAGAGAATTTTAGACCAATATCCCTGATGAACATCGATGCAAAAATCCTCAATAAAATACTGGCAAACCGGATTCAGCAACACATCAAAAAGCTTATCCACCATGATCAAGTGGGCTTCATCCCTGGGATGCAAGGCTGGTTCAACATTCGCAAATCAATAAACATAATCCAGCATATAAACAGAACCAAAGACAAGAACCACATGATTATCTCAATAGATGCAGAAAAGGCTTTTGACAAAATTCAACAGCCCTTCATGCTAAAAACGCTCAATAAATTCGGTATTGATGGAACGTACCTCAAAATAATAAGAGCTATTTATGACAAACCCACAGCCAATATCATACTGAATGGGCAAAAACTGGAAAAATTCCCTTTGAAAACTGGCACAAGACAGGGATGCCCTCTCTCACCACTCCTATTCAACATAGTGTTGGAAGTTCTGGCTAGGGCAATTAGGCAAGAGAAAGAAATCAAGGGTATTCAGTTAGGAAAAGAAGAAGTCAAACTGTCCCTGTTTGCAGATGACATGATTGTATATTTAGAAAACCCCATTGTCTCAGCCCAAAATCTCCTTAAGCTGATAAGCAACTTCAGCAAAGTCTCAGGATACAAAATTAATGTGCAAAAATCACAAGCATTCTTATACACCAGTAACAGACAAACAGAGAGCCAAATCAGGAATGAACTTCCATTCACAATTGCTTCAAAGAGAATAAAATACCTAGGAATCCAACTTACAAGGGATGTAAAGGACCTCTTCAAGGAGAACTACAAACCACTGCTCAGTGAAATAAAAGAGGACACAAACAAATGGAAGAACATACCATGCTCATGGATAGGAAGAATCAATATCATGAAAATGGCCATACTGCCCAAGGTAATTTATAGATTCAATGCCATCCCCATCAAGCTACCAATGAGTTTCTTCACAGAATTGGAAAAAACTGCTTTAAAGTTCATATGGAACCAAAAAAGAGCCCGCATCTCCAAGACAATCCTAAGTCAAAAGAACAAAGCTGGAGGCATCACGCTACCTGACTTCAAACTATACTACAAGGCTACAGTAACCAAAACAGCATGGTACTGGTACCAAAACAGAGATATAGACCAATGGAACAGAACAGAGTCCTCAGAAATAATACCACACATCTACAGCCATCTGATCTTTGACAAACCTGAGAGAAACAAGAAATGGGGAAAGGATTCCCTATTTAATAAATGGTGCTGGGAAAATTGGCTAGCCATAAGTAGAAAGCTGAAACTGGATCCTTTCCTTACTCCTTATACGAAAATTAATTCAAGATGGATTAGAGACTTAAATGTTAGACCTAATACCATAAAAATCCTAGAGGAAAACCTAGGTAGTACCATTCAGGACATAGGCATGGGCAAAGACTTCATGTCTAAAACACCAAAAGCAACGGCAGCAAAAGCCAAAATTGACAAATGGGATCTCATTTAACTAAAGAGCTTCTGCACAGCAAAAGAAACTACCATCAGAGTGAACAGGCAACCTACAGAATGGGAGAAAATTTTTGCAATCTACTCATCTCACAAAGGGCTAATATCCAGAACCTACAAAGAACTCAAACAAATTTACAAGAAAAAAACAAACGACCCCATCAAAAAGTGGGCAAAGGATATGAACAGACATTTCTCAAAAGAAGACATTCATACAGCCAACAGACACATGAAAAAATGCTCATCGTCACTGGCCATCAGAGAAATGCAAATCAAAACCACAATGAGATACCATCTCACACCACTTAGAATGGCGATCATTAAAAAGTCAGGAAACAACAGGTGCTGGAGAGGATGTGGAGAAATAGGAACACTTTTACACTGTTGGTGGGATTGTAAACTAGTTCAACCATTATGGAAAACAGTATGGCGATTCCTCAAGGATCTAGAACTAGATGTACCATATGACCCAGCCATCCCATTACTGGGTATATACCCAAAGGATTATAAATTATGCTGCTATAAAGACACATGCACTCGTATGTTTATTGCAGCACTATTCACAATAGCAAAGACTTGGAATCAACCCAAATGTCCATCAGTGACAGATTGGATTAAGAAAATGTGGCACATATACACCATGGAATACTATGCAGCCATCAAAAAGGATGAGTTTGTGTCCTTTGTAGGGACATGGATGCAGCTGGAAACCATCATTCTTAGCAATGTATCACAAGAACAGAAAACCAAACACCGCATGTTCTCACTCATAGGTGGGAACTGAACAATGAGATCACTTGGACTCAGGAAGGGGAACATCACACACAGGGGCCTGTCATGGGGAGGGGGGAGGGGGGAGGGATTGCATTGGGAGTTATACCTGATGTAAATGACAAGTTGATGGGTGCAGCACACCAACATGGCACAAGTATACATATGTAACAAACCTGCACGTTATGCACATGTACCCTACAACTTAAAGTATAATAATAATAAAAAAATAAATTAATTAATTAATTAATTTTAAAAAAAAGGATAAAAACAGAACTACCATTATCTCATTATCTTCAGATATGATTGTCTACATAGAAATTGAAGATAATCTACAAAACATTACAACTAATAAGAAAGTTCCAAAATGGGTGCTAAATATAAAATCAATATAAAATTCAATTCATCTTTCTATCCATCAGTGACAATCAGAAACATAATTTTATAATATACTATAACCAAGAGAATAAAATCTATAATTTATCTGTTAGTAAATCCAAGAAAAAGGATGTAAGATCATTACAAAGACATGTATAAAGCTTTATTGAGAGCTATGGAATTGTATAAATAAATGAAGCTATGCAATGTTCATAAACAGGAAGAATTAATATTATAAAGATGCAAATTCACCCCATATTGATCTCTAACTTCAACACAATAATAATCAAAACTCTCTCAGAAACTGTTATGGAGCTTGATACACTAATCCTATAACCATATTATATACATATATTTAATAAAAGTTTAACAGTCTGCATGGTAATGATAGACATCAACTATAGGAATGATGAAGGCTTCAGTTAAAATTGTAACATTTCATTCCTTAAGATAAAGGTTAGCAATCTGAGGCAAATATGACAAAATGTTAATGTATGTTAAATCTGTGTAGCTAGTACATGAGCTTTTATTATAACATTTTCTGAACTTCTCTCATTTTGAAATTTTGCCTAATTTAAATATTTTCAGAAGGAAAGTCAGTGATGTTGAGTGCTGCTGTGAGAACAGATAACTGTTAAATCATCCTTTAGATTTGCTATCATAGACATCACAGCTGACTTTAGCAGGAGCTGATGATGTGAGATGAAGGGGCCAGAACATGACTGAATTGGGTTGAGAAATTAGTACCATAAGTAAATGGAGACAGTGAATATAGATCAGGTCATTAAAAAGCCCATGGGTTTTTTTTTTTAAACTAATTCAACAAAAATGAATCGAAAGATATGTTTATGGCACATAAAGCTTTGTAAAACCATCTCTGTTCTCAAAGAGCTAACATTTTGGCGAGGCTGTTTTATCAGTCATCTTCTCACCCTTCGATGGCATGTCTACTCTGAAGGCTCTGTGGTATCGTGGTGTGGGAGAGGGGTCTGGCCTGCAATGGTCCCGCACTGGCAGCAGGAGCCATGCTCTCTGGTTGCTGCCTTCAGTCCCACCGACATCCTTGGGACGTTTGTGCTTCTAGTGCATTTCCAGTCCCATGGCTTATGCTGCCATCCACAGCTGAAACTTTTTATCACAACCACGAAGCACTTTGTCATCTTCTAGTCTTCTTTCAGTCCTTCATCATTTCCCAGGATGTGGCAGGACTCTGGGCAACTTTCAGGTGCTTTTTAATGCCATGGTAGAGCTTAGTAAACTTGGAGAGAGTGCTACATCAACCTAAAATGGTTCCTTTCCATGTTACTGCCGCCTGGAGAGTCAGCCAAGGTGGGTGGAGGTGAAGAGGTCCCAGGTCTCCTTCCAATGAGCACTCACCTGCACCAACTTGTCTTGCTTTTTGCTCCAAATATCCACTGTCCTTAACTCAAGGAACCTACTTTAGGCAAGAGAGAGGAGCAGCAGCAAGTCTCTCTTTTTCCATTTAGTTCTGTATTCCGCCAAGATTAAGGTTGTTGAACTTCAGAGCTAAAAATCAGTTCTTCTGTCCTCTAGTTCCTTCTCCCTACCATCATCAATATTTTATTATTAAAATGTTCAAACATACAGAAAAGTTGAAAGTATTTTCCAGTGGACACCCACATACTTACCATCTGGCTTCTACATTTAACATTTTGTCCAACTCTCTTTATCATATATCTATCCTCCATCAGCCTGTCATTATTTTTTAATGCATTTCAAAATAAAATTGCAGAGATCAGTACACTTCACCCCTGAACCTGCAGCATGCACATCATTAACTAGAGCTTAATAATTATTTATAGTTATTTTGGGTAAAATTTTTATGTAGTAAAATCGCAATTATTAATACAATGAGTTTTGACAAATACACTTACCTGGGTAACTACATCCCCTGCTCATCCCCTGAAACAGCTTCCTCGTACCCATTCATAGTCAAAACTTGCCCCCTCGCCAGATCATTTTTAAGAAGGGTCTAGAAAGTTCCTCTCCTGGAATTTTCCATCAATTAGAAACATGATCCCTTCTCTACCATAATCTCCCTTCTCATGAGTCCTGAGCACTTCTAGTGGAGAGAGATGGCTGCAAATGAAATTCTATGATTCCTGCAGAGAGCAGGGTAGTAATCATGGCTCCTTCAGAAATTTCCTTTCCATCCTCCCCAACGAATCCTTTGGCTTATTTTCAATCTGCCCCAGACCCAAAGGCTTACAGATTTTCTCACCCGTATACCATTGCATACAAAATTTCATGTGAACAGGTGAAAAGCCCACACTGTAAAAGGGAGTCTCCCTTGACTTCCTCAAGCTACACCATATCTGCAGAATATATAAATGTACAGCACATTTCTTAATAATGCACTTTGATTAGAAATTTTTGTTTGTAGCCCACTCTCTGTCCCTAGGCAAATCGATAACCAAATCATCCACATGAGTGTTTATGTTACAGGATCTTTGGGGTGTCATTTTTCTGGCCAGAATCTTGTGGCTCGTGGTGCCTTTGCCCAAGTTCTTCAGGCCTGCTAGACTAGTTCTGCCCACTCGTCCTGGCAGGCTGCACTCGACTCATGCTACCAGCCCGGATCCCATGCATCCAGGGAAGTCTGTGAGTCAGGCATGGAGCAGCAAGGGGTGTGTGAGTGTGAGGTCTGGCCACTGCGCAGTCAGATATGCCGGCTGCTGCCGCGGGGCAGTCAGCTCCAGGTCCCGGCATGGGTGCCAGTTCTCTGAAAGGCTGTGACTGGACCAGGTGCCCCACAAACAGCTTCCCTAGCTGGCACTGGGGAATGTGGTGGCACCTGAAAGCTTGGAGATGCCAGGAACTGCAGGGCCGCAAACAGGGAGTCACAGCCCTGACTCCAGGAGCTCCCAGGTCTGGGCTCCCCAAAGGGCTGCAGCTCTACTCTCCTTCTTTTTGCCCACAACGTGGTGAGCAAGGCGCATGCTGCAGCACTGTTTGTGTGATAGCTCTTTTAGCCTCACCATTTGGCAGGTCCCAAGTTCTTGTCCTGCACCCAGGAAGAATAAAGTACACAGACAAGTGAAGGGTGAGCAAGACGAAGCTTCTAGCAGAGAGGGTAGTTCCTCTCTGCAGGCAGGTCGTCCCAACAAGTGTTCACCTCCCAGGAGAAAGGGTAGCTCCTCTCTGCAGCTGGTCGTCTGGTTGTCTGCTCTGCTCTGGCTAAGGCCAGAGATTTTACGGGCCTCAGAGGGGAAGAAGTGCACGCTGATTGGTCCATGGGCAGCCATGGGCGGGCCCGGAAAAGGCACCACTCTGGTCCACAGGACTGACAGCCCAGCCCCCACACATCAGGCCCTCCTTGGCACCCAGCTGCCCTCAGTCCTCCCTCAGCTTCCCCCATACCCTGTGCCTGTCAGCGCGCAAAGTCCAGAAAAGACTGAGGCAGCAGGGGACTGGTATGTCAGCATTGCCCTGAGTGTGAACACACCCAGTCAGGCTGTGACGGTGCCCAGGTTCGGCCCCAAGTCTGCTCCAAGATCAGAGTGGGCACCGGGAGCAGGGAGAGGCCAGGCAGCAGGACCAGACACGCCGAATCTGCAGGGTCAAGGGGGGTCTTCCTGGGCTCCCAAGGGTGCAGACTGCAGAGATGCCTGGGTCCTGTGCCTGGGAGAGTGAGGCTCCCACCCACTCCATGGAGCTTGCAGGCAGCCCCAGCTATGCCTTCCCACTGCAGCCAACGTGATGACAACAGTCACTCCAGACGGCCCACCACTGCCATCATTTACACCCTCTTTTTGGCCTCTTCAAGAATATGGTCATCTCGTTTCCTCCCAAACAAATGAAGCATAGAATAAAAATGCAGTATGCTTTCTATTTAGGAGGTGAGGTAGCACTGAAGGTAATGCCTAGCTCTACCTGTACTGACCTTGAAAGCTGACAATCAAGCCCTTCTCCTGGCCAAGGCCACAGCTATTATTTGAAAGCCATCTGGCTCCTGTACTTGCAGCTGAGTACAGGAGGAGGCTGAGGTGGGAGGATCACTTGAGCCCAGGAATTCGAGGCCAGCCTGGACAACATAAGAAGACCCAGTCTCTATAAAGAAAAAAAGCCATCTGGAATACATAAATACACATTGTTACAATGATGTTTTTAAAAAAGATACAAAAGCATCACTATGTTTAGATCACTCATTTGTTCATTTTAAACTTAGGACTATGAAAATTAAATTACGTTTACTGAAAAAAAGTTACTCTGCATATACAATAAGGTATTCACTTCTTTTATGAAATATTTTAAACAAATAGAAGTGTCCACTTACAATCATCGGGGCATTATATCTTTCAAAAATACTTTCTTTTATTAGGAAAGCAAATCCTTTCTCTTATGCTTTAGTAAATAAGAAAAGCACACTTTGTGAGCTTCATTTCAACAGTAACTAAGAGACACTTGGCAACAGTAGGAGCACAAATCTGTTAACCATGGTACTTTTGTAATAAACAGATAGTATTAAATGAATTTGTGTATTATATTAAACAAGTGTTCTGGATAATTAACATTTGATTTCTATTTATTCCAGGGTCTTTAAAGTGGTGATGGCCACACTTGTGCAGTTAGGAAAACTCTTTTTTTTTTTTTTTTTGAGACGGAGTCTCGCTCTGTCCCCAGGCTGGAGTGCAGTGGCCGGATCTCAGCTCACTGCAAACTCTGCCTCCCGGGTTTAGGCCATTCTCCTGCCTCAGCCTCCCGAGTAGCTGGGACTACAGGCACCCGCCACCTCGCCTGGCTAATTTTTTGTATTTTTTAGTAGAGACAGGGTTTCACCGTGTTAGCCAGGATGGTCTCGATCTCCTGACCTCGTGATCCACCCATCTCAGCCTCCCAAAGTGCTGGGATTACAGGCTTGAGCCACCGCGCCCGGCCAGGAAAACTCTTTAAAGAGAGAAAGCCTCAAAACGCTTGTTGTCAAGGATGTTTCACTGGAATTACAGAGCGCATCAAGAACAGTGAATGTGACTGTATCAACTTCAGACTCCCGCCTTAAATACAAAACTGTATCTGTCAGAACCATAAACTATCTTAAAAGAGAAAGAGGAGTTTTCATGGGTAGGCTTTAAAGTCTCAAAAAATAATAATAATTTCCTTCCGTATCTCTCTGTTGCTTATTCAAGCTAACCTTCTTCCTGATCCTCTCCCACATCACCGCTAATCTTTATTGAACACCACTGCTGCCCCTGAAAAGGATGTTCCAGGAACATGCTAAACTTGTGACTGCAAAGACACAACTGCCAAGACACAGTTCAGAAAAGATACACGGATCTACACCCTCCACAGGAAATTAGCAATTCCCAGTATTAAATTGCTTGCTTGTTGTTGTATATTGTCAGTTTGGTTTTGACTCTGTTTTTGTGAGGAATACTGAAAATTCTCTTATATAATTTAAGAAGGTAAGAAAGAAAATGCCAAACTTAATTTCCAACCTAACTCTCCATTTTGATATTGTGGCCAACCAAAATGGAGATTTAGCATCCCCACACACTGACTACCACCATATTATTCCTCTACCCTCTACTCTCCACCCAAGAAAAAACCAGGAACTACTAAAGGAGCTAGAGTGGATGTCTTTTAAGTCAATTAATATCAACTGTACTATTATCCGAGGCAAGGAAAGTCCAAGTATAAGAATATCAAAGGTTGCTCCTTTTCAAAAAATAATGTCAAATTGTTGTTAATAGGAGGATCCACAAAAATCTCTCAAGCAACTCAAAGGCTCAACTTAAAAATAACCAAAGATACTAGATGTAATATTTTATTCCAATACTTTAAGAGGATCCCAGCTATACCTGAGGGGATGGCTATTACTACTACTACTACCACTGTTACACATACACACACACACACACACACACACACACACACCCTTTCCACAATTCTCTCCACTTGATTTACATTTGATCCTCCTCTCTGTAAAGCCACAGGACCCTAGAAGAAAAAAATATTTTTCATATTCAGGATACAATTGAATATCTGTAACATTAGAAAGACCTAAGATTAAATTATATCTGTAGAGAAATATAAATTCTGGAAAAATGGAGAACAGGTGACAGAGAATGAAAGGAAAAGAAGTAAGAGAAGACAGTGAGTGAAAGTGGAGAAAGCAGTTCTGTGGCCACTCTAGGGAGGTCAACATAGTGAAACTCAGTGCTTGTGAAGGACTAGGAACACAGTGGCTACCCAAAGAGTACAATGCCTCATCTCCACATCCATATCTCACCCTCTCGCCTTTGGGGAACAGCTTGGGCACAGTGACCTATGCTTTGCAGTAAGAAACTGTTTAGGCCTTCAGTGGTGACACAGGTGTGCTCAGTCACGGACACTGGTCTCAGGCAGTGTCTGGAGCTTCACATTCCAGGCTTCAGCCTCTTTCTTTGTGGATCATCTGGAAACAAGAAGTGTCTTCCTCGAGACTATAAGAAATTGAGGACAGGGGTTTTTCAGTTTCATTTATTGCTCTATAACATGGCCTGGAACATATACACACTCAATAAACATTTGTTGGATACCAGCTGAATACAGGCCAGTAAGAGGATCACAGCACCTCAGTGGCAGATTCACGATTAGAAACTTTCTCTTAATGTCCAGACTTATTATGATTTCCTCCAAATATCACGTAGTTTAGAAACTATTTGGTTTGAAAAAATGTTCAAACTAATCTTAAGGAGTTAGGAGCTTTAATTCATAATTAAGCAAATATTTAATCCCTTTTAACTTTAAATACCAGAGAAAGAGCAAGTAACCTGGGAACACATACACGGAGAGGGACAAAAACTTTACTTTTATTTATTTATTTTTCTTTATCTTTTTTTTTTTTTCCTTGAGACAGTGTCTCACTCTGTCACCCAGGGGGAAGTGCAATGGTAGGATTTCAGCCCACTGCAATCTCAAACTCCTAGGCCCAAGTAATTATCCCACCTCAGCCTCCTGAGTAGCCAGGACTACAGGTGCATACTACCATTCCCAGCTACATTTTAAATTTTGTTTTGTAGAAATGGGGTCTTGCTATGTTGCCCAGGCTAGCCTCAAACTCTTGACCTCAAGCAGTCCTCCCACCTCAGCCTCCAAAAGTGTTGGGATTACAGGCGTGAGCCACTGCACCCCAGCATACCTTTATATTTAAAGAGAAGAGATTAAATTTTTTAAGTTTAATTTATACAAATCATAATTTAATGGTTCCAAACTCAGACTAATTATAAATAAAGTAAAATCTAGGAACAGAATATTTGTTGTGCTTTATTTTTTTATAGAATATTTATGTTAAGCCAAATTTTCCCAAGGCATTTTTTTGGGCCCTGGAGAAAGAGACATAAGTTCACATAGTAAAGGGGTAACTACTTTACAAATAGTAGTCACATGTAATGATTTCTGACTAGGTAATATTTTTACAAGGTTTGAAAATCAAAGCAACATTTTTTTTTTTTTTTTTTTTTTTTTTTTTTGAGATGGAGACTCGCTCTGTCGCCTGGGCTGGAGTGCAGTGGCTGGATCTCAGCTCACTGCAAGCTCCGCCTCCCGGGTTTACGCTGCCTCAGCCTCCGGAGTAGCTGGGACTACAGGCGCCCGCCTGGTTTTTTCTATTTCTGTTTTTTTAGTAGAGACGGGGTTTCACCATGTTAGCCAAGATGGTCTCGATCTCCTGACCTCGTGATCCGCCCGTCTCGGCCTCCATTTTTAAAAAGTATATCTTGGCCGGGCGCGGTGGCTCAAGCCTGAATTCCAGCACTTTGGGAGGCCGAGGCGGGCGGATCACGAGGTCAGGAGATCCAGACCATCCTGGCTAACAGAATGAAACCCCGTCTCTACTAAAAATACAAAAAACTAGCTGGGCGAGGTGGCGGGCACCTGTAGTCCCAGCTACTCGGGACGCTGAGGCAGAAGAATGGCGTAAACCCAGGAGGTGGAGCTTGCAGTGAGCTGAGATCCGGCCACTGCACTCCAGCCTGGGCGATAGAGCGAGACTCCGTCTCAAAAAAAAAAAAAAAGTATATCTTGAGAAATCTTAGTTCTACCCCATTCCTGTCCACCTTGTCCCCACACCCATTCTGGGTAGTCATTTTTATTTGTTTCTTGATTATCATTCCAAAGTGTCTTTATACAAATATAAATAATTATAGATTTTTGTTTTTACTTTTTCATCTTTGTTAGTTTAATTTATACACAATGCTGTTCCTTGCTTTCTCCATTAATAATAATACAGTGTGGAGATCTCACACCAGCATTTTATGAATGACCTCATTCTTTTAATAACTGTGTGGTGAATCAGGTCTCTATTGGTGGGAACTGATAATGTTTCTTGTTTTTTCTACTGGAGATGATGCCATAATGAGTTTCTACATACACTATTTTGTAACTGAGTAGATAGATCTGTAAAACAGACTCCCAGAAGTGAGACTTTTGGAGCAAGGAGTAAAGTGCAGTTATCATTTTGGTGATTATTGCCAAATGTTCCTCCACAGGAGTGGTATGCTCCACTTGCCACCAGCAGCAATATATGATTCACTGGCACTGTCTGTTGTCAAACCTTTCAGTTTCCACCAATATGGCCGTGAGAAATGTTATCTCATTTTTATTTCTCTTACTGTGAGTGGGGCTGAGCATCTTTTCACATGCTTATGGACATTTCTATTTCTTGTTCTGTATCTATCCACTCCTGCCTTTTAACCATTTTTCTGTGTAGTGGCTGGTCTTTTTCTTCACAGTATTAGGAGCCTTTTATATAGTAGGAAAGTTACATGTTTGTCTGTGATGTCAGTGGCAAATATTTTTTCCTTGTCTATCAACTGTCTTTTGCTTTGCCTATTGCAGTTTTCAGGTGTTTTATTTCCATTCAGAAAATATGACTACATTGTCCTTTCTAAACATTACACAACCCTAGAAGGTAGCACAATTATTTCCATTATTCAGAAGACTCCAATCTATAGGGATATTAAGTAAATTGTCCAAAAACATACAAATCTGACCACAGATCTAACTTTGAAGATGATATAAAATTCATTATGCCATATTGCCCTCTCACCATGAAGATAAAAAATCAGAAAAGTAATAAAATTATTATTTCACACTTTACATTGGTTATATTTTTATCCTCACACCAACTCTATAGATTATTTATTTCACTTACATTACAGATAACAATTTGAGACTACTAAAAGGGAAATAAATTTCCCCAGTTTGCACTGACTTTTTTCTCATCTTCATGGATTTATCTACCTTCAATCTTTGAGGCTGCTGACCTTTGGATGGGGTTTAACATTAAGTGTTCCATTGAGGACTGAATTTTGCTTACATTATGGACCCTGAAACTCTTGTAAATGGTTACATGGCCCTCACTGAGTTGTATACAAGGAATCTCAGATTTGAATCTGTGACCCACACGTGGAATTTGTGTGCTCACTACTCCAGATTCTTACTACTACTCTACCCTTCTTTCCCTTGTATTTCTTTAATTTATCTTGTTGAATTGTGTGTATTGTATCATCACCTAAATTAACTTTAATAAGAGTGTAAATATATATTCAAACTAAGTATTTTATCTTCATTTTTAAATCCTTTAAATATTCCAAAAATATTATGATTGAAACTCTACTAAATCCAAATTATGACTCAAATTAAATGAGTTAGTAAAATAAAGTTTATTGCATCTGCACCAACATTTCACTGAATTCTTCTTAATCTGCACTGACTCATAAAACTTTACTAGAGAAGAGCAAAAATCGCAAGTGAATCCCTGCTCCATCAACTAAGGTATCCAGGTTCTCCACTGGGACTGACTAGGCAGTTGGTGAGACCCACACAGAGCAAGGAAAAGCATGGTGATGTGATGACTCAGGAGCCAGACAGGATGAGGAGAGCTCCCACACCCAGCCAAGGGAGGCGGTGAGTGACTGTGCTACCCCACCCAGGAAACAATGCATTTTGCATAGATCTGTGCATCCTACGGATCAGGAAATCCCCTCATTAGCCCACCCCACCAGGGCCTTGGGTCCCAAGCACAGAGCTGTGCAACCTGCTTGGGCTGCAACCAACAGCAGCAGGCTGGACCGAGTTCCCAGGCAGAGGGGTGGCCGCCATCACTGTAGCTCCAGTCAGCCATTATTCTCTGCCGGTGTCAGGAAGACTGGGCAGTTTGGACCAAGAGGAATTCCCCACAGTGTAGCACAGTGGCTGTGGCAGATCATGGCCAGACTGCTTTACTAGGTGGGACCCGGATCCTTCCCTCCTCACCAGGAGGGGCCTCCCTACAGGAATTGCAGCAACTCCAGCCACAGGTTTAGGGAAAGAAGTCTGATATCCTGGAAAGGAGCCCCTGGGGGGAGGGACAGTCAAGGTCTCATAGTTCAGTGGACCTAGTCTTTCCTGCCTGCTGGCAGTCCAGACGAGAATTCTCCCCAGTGCAGCCAAAGCTGCTCAGCCAAGGGGCAAGCCAGACTGTTTCCTTAAGCAGGTTCCTGATGCTGTGCCTCCTGACTGGGTGAGACCTCCCAACAGGGGTCACCAGACACCTCATACAGGAAGGTTCCCACTGGTAATAGCTTGATGGCCCTCTGGGATGGAGCTCCCAGAGGAAGCAGCAGGCAGCCATCTTTACTGTTCTGCAGCCTCCCCTAGTGAAACCTCCAGGTAAGGGAGGGACCCTGGTTAAATGGGTCTAGAGTGGTCCCCAGTAAACCGCAGCTAAAGGGCCTGGCTGTTAAAAGAAAAACAAACAAACAAAGCAACAACATCAACAAAAAAAACCCCACAGAAACCCCATCCAAACAAAGGTCAGCAGCCTCAAAGATCGAAGGTAGATAAATCAATGAAGACGAGAAAAAGGTCAATGCAAAAAATCCCTGAAAACTCAAAAAGCCAGAGTGTCTCTTCTCCTCCAAATGACTGCAACACCTCTCCAGCGAGGGCACAGAGCTGGGCTGAGGTTGAAGTGGATGAACTGACAGAAGCAGGCTTCAGAAGGTAGGTAATAATGAACTTCACTGAGCTAAAGGAGTATGTTCTAACCCAATGCAAAGAAGCCAACAACCATGACAAAACATTATGGGAGCTGTTAATCAGAATAAACAGTTTAGAGAGGAACATAAATGACCTGATGGAGTTGAAAAACACAACACAAGAACGTCACAGTGCAACCATTGTGTCAATAGCTGAATAGACCTAGTGGAGCAAAGGATCTCAGAGCTTGAAGACTATCTTGCTGAAACAAGACAGGCAGACAAAATTAGAGAAAAAAGAATGAAGAGGAATGAACATAACCTCTGAGGACTATGGGATTATGTAAAAAGATCAAACCTATGACTGATTTGGGTAACTAAAAGAGACGAGGAGAATGGAAACAAGTTGGAAAACATACTTCATGATATCATCCAGGAGAACTTCCTCAACCTAGCAAGACAGGCCAACATTCAAATTGAGGAAATCCAGAGAACCCCAGTAATATACTGCATGAGAAGATCAACCCAAAGACACATAACCATCAGATTCTCCAAGGTCAAAATGAAGGAAAAAATGTTAAGGGGAGCCTCAGAGAAAGGCCAAGTCACCTACAAAGGGAGGCCCATGAGGCTAACACCGGACCACTCAGTAGAAACTCTACAAGCCAGAAGAGACTGGGGGGCCGACAATATTTGACATTCTTAAAGAAAAGAATTTCCAACCCAGAATTTCATATCTGGCAAAATTAAGCTTCACAAGCAAAGGAAAAATAAAATCCTTTTCATAAAGGCAAATGCTGAGGGAATTTGTCACCACCAGGCCTGCTTTACAAGAGCTCCTGAAAGAAGCACTAAATATGACAAAGAAAAACCATTACCAGCCACTACAAAAACACACTGAAGTACACAAAACAATGACACTGTCAAGCAGCTATATTAACAAGTCTGCAAAATAGCCAGCCAGCATTATGACAGTATCAAATTCACACATAACAGTATTAACCTTAAATGTAAATGGGATAAATGCCCCAATTAAAAGACACAGAATGGCAAGCTGGATAAAAGCACAAGACCCATCAGTTTGCCATATTCAAGAGACCTATCTAATGTGCAACGACATGCATAGGCTCAAAATAAATGAATGGAGGAAAATTTACAAAGCAAATGGAAAACAGAAAGAAAACAGAAGTTGCAATCCTAGTTTCTGACAAAACAGACTTTAAATCACCAGAGACCAAAAAAGACAAAGAAGGACATTACATAATGGTAAAGGGTTCAATTCAACAAGAAGAGCTAACTATCCTAAATATACATGCACCCAATACATGAGCACTCAGTTTCATAAAACAAGGTTTTAGAGACCTACGAAGAGACTTAGACTCCCACACAATAATAGTGGGAGACTTTAACACTCCACTGTCAATATTAGATCATCTAAACAAAAAATTAACAAAGATATTCAGGACTTGAACTCAGCTCTGGATCACGTGAACCTGCTAAATATCTACAGAACTCTCCATCCAAAAACAACAGAATATACATTCTTCTTAGCACCACATGGCACTGACTCTAAAATTGATCACATAATTGGAAGTGAAACACTCCTCAGCAAATACAAAAGAACTGATATCAAATAGTCTGTTAGAACACAGTGCATCAAATTAGAACTAAAGATTAAGAAGCTCACTCAAAACCACACAACTACATGGAAATTGGACAACCTGCTCCTCAGTGACTCCTGGGTAAATCATAAAATTAAGGCAGAAATCAAGAAGTTCTTTGAAACCAATGAGAACAAAAAGACAACATACCAGTATCTCTGGGATGCAGCTAAAGCAGTGTTAAGAGGGAAATTTATAGCTCTAAGTGCCCACATCAAAAAGCTAGAAAGATCTCAAATCAACATCCTAACATCACAACTAAGAGAACTGGAGAACCGGCTGGATGTGGTGGCTCACGCCTGTAATCCCATCACTTTGGGAGGCCCAGGTGGGCAGATCACCTGAGGTGAGAAGTTCAAGACCAACCTGGCCAACATGGTGAAACCCCATCTCTATTAAAAATACAAAAGTTAGCCAGGCATAGTGGTATGCACCTGTAATCCCAGTTACTCGGTCAGCTGAGGCGGGAGAGTCACTTGAACCTGGGAGGTGGAGGCGGCAGTGAGCCGAGATCATACCACTGCACTCCAGCTTGGGTAATAGAGCTAGACTCTGTGTCAAAAAAAAAAAGAAACAACAACAAAAAAAAACCAGAGAATCAAAAGCAAACTAATGCCAAAGCTAGGAGAATAAAAGAAATAACCAAGATCAGAGCAGAACTGAAGGAGATAGAGACACACAAACAAACAAACAAAAAAACTTCAAAAAATCAACAAATCCAGGAGCTGGTTTTTTTTTTTGAAAAAATTAATAAAATACATGGAGCACTAATTAGAATAATAAAGAAGAAAAGAGAATAATCTAATAGACACAATAAAAAATGATAAAGGGGATATTACCACTGATCCCACAATAAATACAAACAACCATCAGAGAATACTATAAATACCTCTATGCAAATAAACTAGAAAATCTAGAGGAAATGGATAAATTCCTAGACACATATACCCTCCCAAGACTGAACCAGGAAAAAGCTGAATCCATGAATAGACCAAAAATGAGTTCCGACATTGAGGCAGTAATAAATAGCCTACTAATAAAAAAAGCTTAGGACTAGACAGATTTACAGCTGAATTCTACCAGAAGTAAAAGAGGAGGTGGCACCATTTGAAACTATCCCAAACAATTGAAAAGGAGGGACTTCTCCCTAACTCATTTTATGAGGCCAGCATCATCCTTATATCAAACCTGGCAGAGATATAACAAAAAAAGAAAATTTCAGGCCAATATCCCTGATGAACATTGATGTGAAAATTCTCAATAAAATACTGGCAAATCCAGCACCATATCAAAAATCTTCTCCATTAGGATCAAGTTGGTTTCATCCCTGAGATGCAAGATTGGTTCAACAAACACAAATAATAAATGTGATTCATTAGATAAACAAAACTAAAGACAAAAACCACATGATTATCTCAATAGATAGAAAAGGCCTTGATAAAATTCAACATCCCTTCATGATAAAAACAATCAACAAACTAGGTGTTAAGAAACATACTTCAAACTAGTAAGAGCCATTTATTACAAACTCACAGCCAATACCATACTGAAGGGTCAAAACTGGAAGCATTCCCCTTGAAAACAGTACAAGATAAGGATGTCCTCTCTCAACACCACTATTCAACATAACAATGGAAGTTCTAGCCAGGGCAATCAGGCAAGAGAAAGAAATAAAGGGTATTCAAATAGGAAGAGAGGAAATCAAATTGCCTTTGTTTGCAGATGACATAATCCTATACCTAGAAGACCCCACTGTCTCATCCCAAAAGTTTCTTAAGCTGATAAGCAAATTCAGCAAAGTCTCAGGATACAAAATCAATGTGCAAAAGTCACAAGCATTCCTATACATCAACAACAGACAAACAGAGAGCCAAACAATGAATGAATTCCTATTCAAAATTACTACAAAGAGAATCAAATACTTAGGAATACAGCTAACAAAGGAAATGAAGGACCTTTTCAAGGAGAACTACAAACCACTGCTCAAGGAAATCAAAGAGGACACAAACAAATGGAAAAACATTCCATGCTTATGGATAGGAAGAATCAACATAATGAAAATGGCCATACTGCCCAAAGTAATTTATAGATTCAATATCATTCTCACTAAACTACCATTGACATTCTTCATAGAATTAGAAAAAACTACTTTGAAATTCATATGAAACCAAAAAAGAGCCCATATAGCCAAGACAATCCTAAGCAAAAAGAACAAAGCTGGAGGCATCATGCTAACTGACCTCAAACTATACTACAAGGCTACAGTAACCAAAACAGCATAGTACTGTACAAAAACAGTCACATAGACAAATGAAACAGAATAGAGAACACAGAAATAAGACCACAAATCTACAACCATCTGATCTTTGACAAACCTGACCATAAATAGCAATGAGGAAAGGACTCCCTATTTAATAAATGGTGCTGGGATAACCAGCTGGCCGGCCATATGCAGAAAATTGAAACTGGACCCCTTCCTTACACCTTATACATAAATAAATTCAACATGGATTAAACACTTAAATGTAAAACTCCAAGCTATAAAAACTCTAGAAGAAAATCTAGGCAATACCATTCAGGACACAGGCATGCACAAATATTTCTTTATGAAAATGGAAAAAGCAATTGCAACAAAAGCAAAAGTTGACAAATCAAACCTAATTAAAATAAGGAGCTTCTGCAAAGCAAAAGAAACTATCATCAGAGTAACAGACAACCTACAGAATGGGAGAAAACTTTTGCAATCTATCCATCTGACAAAGGTCTAATATCCAGAATCTACATGGAACCTAAAATACAAGAAAAAAAACAAACAACCCAATTAAAAAGTGGACAAAGGACATAAACAGACACTTCTCACCAGAAGACATTTATGCAGCCAACAAACATGAAAAAAATTTCAACATCACTGATCATCAGAGAAATGCAAATCAAAACCACAATGAGATACCATCTCGCATCAGTAAGAATGTTGATTACTAAGAAGTCAAGAAACAACAGATGCTGCTGAGGCTACAGAGAAACAAAATGGATCTTTTGCTGCACTTGGTCTATTCAGCTATTGATACTGTTGGTTTCAGACTGTTGGTGAGAATATAAATTAGTTCAACCATTGTCGAAGATAGTGTGGCGATTCCTCAAAGACCTTGAACCAGAAATATCATGTGTCCAAGCAATCCCATTACTGGGTATATACCCAAAGGAATATAAATCATTCTATTATAGAGATACATGCATGTGTATGTTTATTGTTATTCACAATAGCAAAGTCATGGAATCAATCCAAATGCCCATCAATGATAGACTGGATAAAGAAAATGTGGCATATATACACCATGGAATACTATGCAGCCATAAAAAGGAATGGATCATGTCCTTTGCAGGGACACAGATGGAGCTGGAAGCCATCATTCTCAGCAAACTAATGGAGGAACAGAAAAACCAAACACTTCTCACTTATAAGTGGAGGCTGAACAATGAGAACACATGGACACAGAGAGGAGATCAACACATACTGGGGCTTATGGGAGGGGGTGTGGGGGAAGGGAAAGCATTAGGAAAAATAGCTAATGCATGTTGGGCTTAATACCTAGGTGATGAGTTGATAGATGCAGCAAACCACCATGGCACACATTTTCCTATGTAACAAACCTGCACATCCTGCACATGTACCCTGGAACTTAAAATAAAATAAAATAAAATTAGAAAAAATTAAAAATGAAAACGTGTATCTCTGTTAAGGGAAGGGTCAAGGCACATCAGAAGTATTTTTAGCTTATGGCAATTGTCAGACATGCTAATTGCTACCTGGTTAAATCAAACTTCTTAAAGATGATTTTTTTTTTTTTACTAATAATTTATTTGAAGCCAAACAGACATGGAGACTTTAAATTAAAGTAGAAGTTGATACTCAAAACGTAATCTTCCTAGAAATTTTTGAGCCCCTGTTGCTGCAATCAAATCACCCAAAGAGGCCGGGCGTGGTGGCTCACGCCTGTAATCCTAGCACTTTGGGAGGCTGAGGCTGGCAGATCACTTGAGGCCAGGAATTCAAGACCAGAACGGCCAACATGGTGAAACCCTATCTCTACCAAAAATACAAAAAAATTATCCAGGCATGTTTGTGCACGCCTATAATCTCAGCTACTCAGGAGGCTGAAGCATGAGAATCATTTGAACCCGAGAAGCAGAGGATGCCGTGAGCCGAGATCGTACCACTGCACTGTAGCCTGAACGACACAGTAAGACACTGTCTCAAACAAGTAAAAAAATAAAATCACCCAAAGAGCTAACTAAAATTACCTGCAACATTATTTTAAAATATTACATTTTACAGAACAGAAAACTTATTATTGTATTTTAAAAATCCAAACTTACTCTAAATCATATCATTGGTATCCTTTTTCTATTCACCTTCAGTGAATTCCTTCTACAGAACTATCTAGTACAATGGAGAGGATTTCCCTCTGTTCTCAAACTTCTCTCTATATCACTCCACTCATGGAAGGTTGCCAGTATATTCCACTTAGGAAAAGATGTATTATACAAAATGAAAACTTAGCTCATTGTGATTTTAAAAAACCAAAACTAAGATAACACAAATGTTTATATCTATCTTAAGAATAAAAGCAAAAAGTTATCTTCCTCTTGTTTTGTCTATTTGTTCATTTGTTTTTATTGTTTCTGATCTTGTTTTCAGTGGCTCTGTGAGCGACTCAGTATTTACTCTCCCTAAGCCTTGGATCACTGTATACTTAGACAAGCTGAGTTGAGTTACCTTGAGAAAATTTGAGCTTTAGACTTTTGCGCTATTTTTAACCTCAGAAAACTACAGTGTTCCTGGAGTCTAAAATTACTATACCTGGAAGGAGCTAATTTCCATCTGTGCTTTGAACTTATACAGAAACCATACCCACGTTTATCTATGTGCCTTATAGGTTAATTTGCCACAGGATGTTCTGTCTGGTCCTCTCTGGTATTATTCAGCTGATAAAAACTGCTTGGAAATGTGACTACCTACATTTTACCCTTATTATATTGTCCAAATTGATTCAGATCATCCCAGCTCTCTCTTTCTCTCTTTGCCTCTGAAATTTGATTTTGCTGTTGCCAAGAATGAACTGTTCCTTAGGGAAACTGGTAAAAATTCTGATTCCATGTCACCTTGAACGTAAGTGTCAGGTAATTTTAGTTTTTCCTCAATTTAAAATCACTGTTTTATCTTCTTATGTGTCTTTGAAGGCAGGTAGAGAGAAGAATTGATCCTTATAAAGTCATTTACCACTCACCCTTTCAACTATAGCATGTCTACTAACAAGAAATTAAGCTATCCCCAATCAGCAAGAATTAGTATTTAATAGAGTTATCAAAAACAAAAGGTATATCCCACACTGATAATAAATAAATCTGTATACCTAAGAGTTAAATTTTCATTTCAAAGGGAAAACACCAGTCCTGATTTTCTGGGTTGGGATTAAAATCTTAGATCTTTCTGGTTTTCATCTAATTTCTGAGGCCCTCATGAACCCATTACTTTATTACCTGCAGCCAAAAAAATCTCCCTAAGGCTGTTCTCCAGGTATGGTTTCTTGCAAAGGGCACAAAGAACAAATTTCGAGTTACTATAAGAAAAAACACCCTGCTTTAAAAAGGAAGAAAGAAAGAGAAAGAGAGAGAGAGAGGGAGGGAAGGAGACAGACAGAGAGAGAGAGAAAGAGAGAGAGGAAAGAAGGAAGGAAGGAAGGAAGGAAGGAAGGAAGGAAGGAAGGAAGGAAGGAAGGAAGGAAGGAAGGAAGGAAGGAAGGAAGGAAGAATCTTAAATCTCAAACTGGTAAGCTAGATGCCTTAACACATCCTTCCCACTGCCTAAGCCACTTCATCAACCACTCTTCTCCCTCTCCCTCTTTCTTCTTCTTCTTCTCCTTCTTCTTCTTCCTCTTCTTCTTTTCTTCCACAAGGTCTTGCTCTGTCACCCAGGCTGAAGTACAGTGGCGCAATCTCGGCTCACTGCAACCTCTGCCTCCTGGGTTCAAGCAATCCTCCCACCTCACGCTCCCAAGTAGCTGGGACTACAAGCATGTACCACCACCACGCCCGGCTAATTTTCGTGTTTTTTGTTTGTTTGTTTTTGCTTTTGTTTTTTGGTAGAGATGAGGTTAAGTCATGTTGTGCAGGCTATCTACTATTTTCTTCTTATGCCCCAAGAAGAAAAAATCTGAGAAACATTTAACCACAGCAGAAATGTAAAGAAATCAGCTATGGTATATAGTTATTAAGAAGAATGAGTTGTATCCAGGTAGACCAACCTATAAAAACAGCCATGATCTATTAATTTGAAAATAAAATGAAGACATTGTACAACAATATATACACCATGACCCGATTTTTTAAAAATGAATAAACAAGAAAACAAAACTAAACACAATAGAAGTTCATAAATCTCTGTGAGCCCAGAGGAATATACACAGGTACATTCAGCCAAAGGTTAGCATTAGATACCTCAGGAAAGTGTAATTAGAAAGAAGAAAGTAGAAATTAAAGTTCTCTGTCATATTTCTATAATGCTTTGACTTTTGAAAATAAATATTTATTATCTTATAATTAAACAAAACAAAAATTTAAGGGATAAAAGCTAAACTAAGGAAGACACATGCATCATACATGAGAAATAATTTTTGATTCAGTTCAGTAAGTATTTGTTCAGTGTAGGGACTGATTAGATATATAATATTACACATGGTGCACTTGGCTAAAGTAATAGAAAATCTGATTCAAACTGGCTTAAATAAGGACATTTATTGGTACACATAACCAAAAGTCAGTCATGATGTGGATTTTAGGAGTGACACCTGCGCATTGATTTCATCCTCAGTCTGAAGGAAAAAGAGGCAGAGTTGTGAGACACATCTCCATGTCCAGAATATGAGTGACCTCCTTTTTGGAAGCTACCCCAGGAGATGAAGGAAATGCTTTCAGGAAATCTTTCCTTGTGCTTCCTCAGCTCAAACTGTATTGCACTCCTAATCATGATAAATTCATTGGCAAAAAAAAAAAAAAAAAAGGAAAATTTAGATCAATGAAACTACTGTTAGAGTGCGGTGTGAAGATGGCCTCTTCTGAGATATTCAGGGATGAATATCTGAATAAATTTCCATTAGCAAAGAGAAAGAAGAAATTGTGGCTTTGGTCAAACAACAGTGAACAATGGTGGCATGTCTTTACCCTAACAGTGTTTACACTGTTGCAGAAGGCAAGCAATAAAAAGAAATTCTAACTGTGAAGAGTGTTATGAAAAGGGAAGTATATACAGTGCTATGCTTTCAGAATAGATAGCAAGGATTTACCATTGACAAGTGGGGGTGCGGAAGTTTACAGAAGACCACCCTGAGGAATGTTTAAGACCTGAAGAGAGAGGAACTCTACTAAATCCAAATTTATGACTTAAATTAGATAAGTAAAATAACATCTGTACCAGAATTTCACTGAATTCTTCTCACTCTGCACTGACCCATAAAGCTTCACTAGAAACTTGTGATCATTTGTATCTCTGTTAAGGGAAGGGTCAAGGCACATCAGAATTCTTTTCAGCTTATGGCAATTTCCTGACATGCTAGTTGCTACCTGGTTAAGTCAAACTGCTTAAAGATAAATTTTTTACTAATAACATATGAAGACATGAAGGCCAGTGGGTGTGATATGTTTAAAGAACTGAAAGCAATGCCAACGGCCAGAGCCTAGAGAAACCAATGCTAAGGTTACGTCTGGTGTATGTTAGGAAAACTCCCACAAATTATCAAGGAAAAGACAAATGCCCTGACAGAAAAATGGGAAAAGTAGTTCACAAGAAATAGAAAAAGGAAATAAACAGAAATATTGCTTGGTCTACTAACAATAAAAGAAAAGCATTTTGAAATACGTTCCATTTTTCATTTACCAAAATAAAAATTAAAAACTAATTCTGGAGTTCAGTCTTCAATTAGGACATAGGCATTTGCTACAGTGAATATAAACTCCTACAACTTTTCTAAACAGCAATTTGACAATAAGTCCAAAATTTCAAAAATGACTGACTGCCTTTTGAACCTCACAATTCAACCCCTTGGAATTGATCTCAAATAAACAAACAAAACCAACAAAACCCACGAGTGTGAGTAAATATGTTCAGGGATGTTCATCACAGCATTTTATGTAATATTGTAAAGCAATACTGAATGGAATTGTTACTGAGTGAAAAGCAAATTAAAATAGTATTAGAAACTGACTTCTCAGCCAAGCACAGTGGCTCACACCTGCAATCTCAGCACTTTGGGAGGCTGAGGCAGGAGAATTGCTTGAGGCCAGGAGTTTGAGACCAGTATGGACAATATAGCAAGAACCCGTTTCTACAAAAAATAAAATATATATAGCTGGGCAATGGGGGCATGTGGCTGTAGTCCTACCTACTTACTTGGGAAGCTGAGGTGGGAAGATGGCTTAAGCCCAGAGTTTGAGGCTGCAGTAAGCTATGATTGCACCATTGCACTCCAGCCTAGGCAAGGGAGCCTCAGAAGAACTGCAGATTAAGGTCTGGGTGGTGTACAGGAATCTGGAGGAAATCTTGGGCCAGGTGAAATATCTTCCCAGGAAACTTGCAGCCATGATTCCAGAGGCATAATTTGAATTATAGTCAAGAAAATACAACAAATTTAGAGCCAAGCATCAGATCCTGGGAGTAAAATGAAATCATAAATTGAAGAATTAAGAAATGAGCTCAGAAGATGGGAAAATCTCATTTATGAGTATGTGAGGGCCCTGAGACACATAGAATGTTTCAGGTGCACTTTTATATGGATGCCTGTTTATCACAGTTGACCTCCAGTACCAGTTCCATGTGATCCTCCACCCAAACATTTCTGAGCCATAAGCCCTATCCTAGTGTACATCCATCAGTGGTAATCAGTGGTATTTACTCAGACTTAAACAAAGTAGCTGGGCCTATGCACCAGGACCCAGAGGACAGGATTTTCTCCAACTACTATTCTATGGGACTGTGTCCAGCCCACCTGGATTCTATGAGCACCCAGTGTTCATTGTCTTATTGGAATAGTTAGAAGAGGGAAGAAGACAAGAAGAAAAGAATAAGCTAGTAAAGAGAAGAAGAAAACTAGCAGTTGCACTTACTAAAGCAGACTACAGCATTTACAAATCATCAGATAAAGGGCACCTTGAATAGACAGAGAGGAATATTTACAAAAGCAGCTGGTTTCCTGGGGATGTAACTGTAAATGTACCCACTGATTTTGCAGCAGCATTCTTCCTCCACTCACATAGTTTATGTGCAGCCCTCCGCCAATGAGAAGATATGGCTGGCTAGTCAGTTGACCTTCTATACACAGACAGTTAACTTTGTGGCCTAGTGTAATAAATCATAGACGTGTCTTGAAAGCCTTCCTGGTGTCAAACACTCTGGTTCTCATTGACCCTGAATGAAACCTGTGCCAGCAACCAGAACTTCAAGATACAGCAATGCATTAGCTGATGCCCCAGGAGAGGCGGCCAGATGGGTGTGAAGGCACTTGGTGCCAGGCTGGAATGACCTAACATGGCCTGAAATACTGTGAGAAATCCTCATGCTGATCTGGGGAAAGTCTGTTTAGTCACGAGTGTGGGGTTGTTCATCTGTTTGTCTCTCTTCTCAGCCAGGATATCAAGACTGTCAGTCATTCTGCCTCATCCATAAATTTCACAGCCTGGGATACAGAGCTCATCAATGCCATAAGGAAGTGAGGACTCAGACTGTGTCAGAGGAAATCTTTCTGGCATGGGTCTGAAAATGGAAGCTGGAGCTGTACCTGGACTAACTCTCCTGGGCTACTATCAAACAGTGAGGGAAACCCACAGTCTCAGGTGAAGGTTTTCTCTCTTTGGGATGCTGTGGCCACAAACAAGTGGCCACTGTTGGCTCTACTATGCAGAAATGACTTTGTTTTCACCAAAATTCATTTCCTTTTCATCTGGTGCACACAAGCTACACCATATTTCTGCCTCCACTGCAGGAAGGTATATCCACATAACCAACTTCTATCCATGGGAATATCTGTGAAATGATGGAAGCCATTTTCAAGTTTGGCCCATAAAAATCTTCCAGGTGTCCAGGCATGGTATCTCTTTTATCACTGGCTGTATATTGTAATACAGCTGTATATTGGAATACTAGCTGTATATTGGAATACATTGGAATCTGCATGCTGAAGATACTAGAGCTTCCATCATTCTGGATTCCTGGGTGACTGCTTGGAACCAACGGGGGACATTTGAATTGGATTGTTATATGAAAATGAAATCAACTATTCTTATATTAAGCTATTGATTTGAGGGGTTTATTGTCACAAAAGCTATCACTACTTTAATGAATACACAGATTGATTTTCATGTAACCTTTGTGGGGTCAGGGTAATACACCTAGAATAATGTTTGGACCAGTGATTACCCAGGCAGCCTGAGGAAGCATGGCTAGAGAAAGAATTTTAATTCCTTTAAGAAAGAAGCAAAACTAACTGCTAGAAAAACAGCCCCAAAAGTCAGAGTCAGTGGAGGAAGTCATTCACAAGATACTAAGCAATAAGACTTTAGCCAGGATGCCAGTGAGCAAGTCAAGTTGCAGAGCATGAAGACAATCAGAGCACATGGTATGGAACAAGGGCAGAGGAGATGTGAGGGCAACAAAAGTCTGTTTTCTTCAAATGATAATAGAGAGAGATTTGAAGGCATAAAAGAACTATGTAAAACCAGGTAACTTCAGCCCCTACCTTTAAGCCAGCTCTGCACCCCATTAACTTCCTGAGGTCTTTACACACTGGCATCATTCTTATAAAGTCCATTTCTTAAGGTTTACAAATTCTTGGGTCATTTCCCAAATTCTCTCATCTACCGTTGGTGTGCACTTGTGTTGTAATAGATTTTATTATTATTTCTGTGTGGTAAGGCCAACACATCAGGAGATGACTGCCATTGAAAAGATAGTTTGTGCTACTAACAGTTCCCAAGAAAGAGTACATGTCACGCCATAGGAGGCTATACTGGGATCTGTCACAGGGCAGAGAGAGAAGGGGAACTGTGGGCTGAAGCTTCTATTGTGCATTGCTCAGGGGTGAGGCAGGGTATGCAGACTTGGGATTGGCTAGTGTGACTAATCCAGCGAGCTCTAGAGCCTAAGGGCTGTTCCTAATTGTCTGAATGGGGGAATTAGGGCAGGTGGGGTTTATGGCTGACTTAGGGAATAAAAGCTTGATAGGGAAGGTGTTTGTGGGTATGGACTTAATCAGCTGTTCAAGAAGGGCAACTGGCCAGCCTCTAACCAGGTCCCCCAAACTAGGTCAAGACAGCATTTGAATAGCTATATTATAACCTGTCCCACAGTGACAGTGTTTTCATGGTTCATTTACTAGCCCTCACCATATCCCATGTCCCAGATTTTAATTTTTGTCATCTGCATGATTGCTGAGTATACCCTTGTGCATAATGGTTTCCTTTCCAGAAGAGGAAGGAACTGCTGTTTTTACTCTAGTGCTACTCCTAACCATTCTAACTCCATAGTACTATGTCAGCTACTTTGGGAATTATATTGAAAGCACCCAGATAAGCACCCAGGCTACAGAAAGGGTCAAATTTCCATGAGGCTCTGCTTCTGAGAATCAGGGCTTCATGACCAGAGCCATGGGCCTTCAGATCTCCTGAGATCCCATGGTCAAGCTAGCATTCCTGAGAAAGGAGGTATCTGACTTTCAGTTAATAAAGACCTGAGTAGGAACTTCACCAGCCTGAGTCCCTACTCACTACCTAAATCTTTTCTGCCTTTCTGACGGTCACCATGTCTGAAAATTTTTCCAGGAATAACCTAGCACCATTGTTTGTATTATCTAGATCTCAAAAGTCTTCTATTGCCCTGGCCTCCAGAAGCTGCATGCTTGCCTGGCCTGCCTAGATTTCTGCCCTACAGTCAGACCTTCTCTGAAGATATAAGAGCCAATAATGCTTAATAGGGATCTTGAATTCATTTCCTGTGTCTCTTGCTTGCAAATGAGAAACATTTTACTTTAGGCCACAATGTGGTTATGCATGTTTTACCTGTGTCAGAAATTGTGGGGTGGCACTGCTGCAAATTACCAGCGCTGAGTTGGGTTTAGTAATGCTGAACCTGGTATATACTGAGATGAAGAAGTGATGAATAATGTAGACAAATCACAAGCTTAGAGCCAGCCGACCATGGAGGAGTTGAGGACAAGCTGAGCAGGGCCAGAGGCAACAGGATGAGTCATGAGGCCCAAGCTAGGTTGATTGGGACCATTGGATTCTAAAGGAAAATCCTTCATGAATGAGGAAGAATAAAGTGAAGGAAACAAAAAAGTACAGGTAAGAGGTTGGATTGGCAGTATTACGATGTAAAAAACACCTGAGTTTCAGTGTCTGTACAGACACAGGTTTAAATTTTTGTTCTGAAACCAGCCCAACTGTCCCATAGAACTGATGTTTATGATTTCTTTTGAAAAAACCTAGAAATTGACCCTTGCAGTTTTAAAACTTGAGAAACTTGCATTGTCTTATCTGAGTTCCTTTCTCAGGAAACCAACCATCAGGCCTCCCAGACAGTGTCAAGAAACTGAAATTTTCCAATCTATCACTGCATCTGGACGAGACGTCAGACCCAACACCTGTCATGATCGCCTAGCCAACCACTTGCTGCCTGGTAACCAACTCCTCTTCCTTACCCCCTTCTCCAATTCCTGTTTTCCCATGTGGAGTTCCATTTCTTCCCTGCTATATAAACCCCTAATTTTAGTCACTTGCAGAGACAGATTTGAGATTGATCTCCCATTCTTAGCTGCAACACTAGAAGCCTCCTTCCCTAGTGATACTTGTCTCAGTGACGGGCTTTCAGCAGGACTTAGAAGGAACCCCTGGTGTTTTGGTAACAGTACCCCCACTTTATGAGTCCTGTAGCCTCTTAAAATTCAATTAACCACTTGAAGCTTTAAAGATTTATAAAATAGATCTAATAGAATAATATCTACCTCCCAGAGTCATTATAAGGACTGGCGATTATACATTTAAAGATAAAGTATTTGCATCACCTAGCAGGAGTCAAATAAATGACTTCCATTAATGTAATTATTTGGTTGTGGACTTTCTATGGGCTTAAACAGCAATAAAAGTCTTAACCAGGAACTGACAACCAAAATTATTATTTGTAACACTGACCTTGCTTCAACCAACATTGAACCTTTATTTAGCATTTACGTATTTTAGAACTTCTTCATTAAGCAAAGTAAACACCTTTTATATGTAAAAGTCTGAGCTAGCTGCCAAAAACACAGCTCTACCCACCCCCACCCCAAGCACATACCATAATGTTTCCTGGTTTTTGTTTTGTTTTGTTTTGTTTTGTTTTGGAGACAGTCTCACTCTGTCGCCCAGGCTGGAGTGCAGTGGCCAATCTTGGCTCACTGCAACCTCTGTCTCCCAGGTTCGAGCAATTTTCCTGCCTCAGCCTCCCAAGTAGCTGGGACTATAGGCACATGCCACCACACCAAGCTAATTTTTTGTATTTTAGTAGAGATGGAGTTTCACTGTGCTGCCCAGGCTGGTCTGGAAGTCCCGAGCTCAGGCAATCCGCCCACCTCGGCCTCCCAAAATGCTAGGATTACAGGCATGAGCCACCGCACCCAGCCAGTGTTTCCTGTTTTTACAGACTATCCATCTTTGTTTTAAATGGTCAGTGTTTTAAAGATTTGTTACTAAATTTAAGTTTTCCTCACTTCTATACAATAGTAGACTGATTTGGCTGCCTTTTTGTTCTTCTAAATTTTCTTTTTTTATTAAGCCAAATGTTTGTTCTGGCACCATGTTAAAGTATGTACCTTTTAGTCTATTTATACGTGTCACATCTTGGATTGACTTTTTATTCCCAGTTTCTTCCTGGCAAAGACAATGAACACAGTGAGCATACTTAATAAATGTTACATAATAATAACTATTAAATGTTCCTTAAAAAATCTCAAGCAGATTTTTTATCTTTAGCTTCTACTTTGGGATAATTATATCCTTCCACAAAGCTATTTATAGCTCCCATCAGGAAGAACAACTTAAAAAAATGTGTTCACGGTCCTGCCAAAACTGTGGTGAAAGTGATTTAAACTCTGAAGATCTGTTGCAAGTGTTCAAAATGGCATTCGACATATGTATATCTAATTCCAACAACAGAAAACTTTTCCCAGCCCAAATTTCCATGACGGAGGTGGTCATGGAATATGACTTGTCCATATCCCCATCATCATTCATTCTGATTACCCAAAACAGTCACAGAAACACACCTTACATGCTGGTGTTATCAGTCCATCTGTATGTGCACTCTTCATCTGCATCATAAGTCATGTTCTCCCTCTACCCCGTGAAGAGCCTGAGCCTGAGCATATTTAGTCGACACCACAAGATGCAGTCATAGGGCCACCTTATAAATAAGTGAAATGGAGGACCTCCCGCATGACATGAATTGGAAATCATAGGGTCAAAATATATATATATATATATGGTTCAGAATTCAGGGCTGCCGGATTTAGCAAGTACAAATTAGCAATCTTATTCACTCTACACATTAATCCCCAAACTTGCCTAGATGGTATAAGAAAACCCCCAGATTACTTTCTCTTAAGTTCAGGAAGCAGGTTAGAACAGTAGGTGAGTCACCAGAGACTGAAAACATGGGCGTTGATCTCAGTTCTTGCTAGCTAGAACTTATTTGGCTTGGAAAAGTCCATTCTAGTTTTTATTAGCAAGATTCTATTATCAAAAGTTCCACTTCCAGACTTTGAGAGGGTACCGCTCTCTGTCAGCCACCATGGTAGATGCTAGGGAAACCACGAACAAGCCTAGCGCCTGGCCCTCAGGGAGCTTAGCATCCAGTAGGAGAGAAAGTGTAATTAAAGGAGAAAGGTGGGGCTAGAAATAAAGATCTATGTCTATATAAGAAGTCTTGGGTTAGAGGGGTGGGAAGAGGTGGCTGGCATCACATCTGTTAGATTACATTTTTTATATTTCCCTTCAGTATGCCTCTTGTTTCACTGTAGATTTGTTTTCATGAGAAGGCTTTTGCCCTCAGGAGAAATCAAATAGAACCCACTGCTTGGCAATAGCAGCCTTCACACAGATTCACATATAGTGATGTCTTGCATTCTAGGTTAATCATCGCTTTTGAGATTACCTTTGGGGAAACTGTGTAAGAAAAATCTTTTCTTCTCTCTCCTGTCAGAGAGAAATGTCTTCTGTGCCATTTGCAGTTACCTTGCTAATGAGTCCACAGAGAGGTGGTAAGTACAGAAAGGTATCTCTGGCTGACAGCTTCCCAAGGAGTCCCAACATCCATGAACAAAGAGTTCTTCCAGTTTAAGTCCAGCAAAAGTGATAGCAATACTTACCAGAGCAGGTGGGCTATGAAAGGTCAGCTTAGGTCCCCTCAGAAGTTTAAGTCCAGGCAGCGTAGATGAACTCCTTAAAAATTGTTATCTTATTTAAGATACTACAAAAGTTCCATTATTATTGCTTTTACTAATAAAAACATATCTATCTGATAAAGATATTTTCCAGAATCATTTGTCTGGCCTCTTCTCACTTGATAACAGGTTTTTCCAAAGCTTGCAACCTCACTATTCAGCCCTTTCCTTTCTGACAGTAAAATCTCACTGACTCAAATGAAGTGGGAAAGAGCTCTAAAGTTGGGAGTTGGGGAGTCTGGTTTGAATCCCAACTCTTGTTTCCTAACTGCTGCAAAAATTTGGTCCAGTCATTTAATTGCCCCAGAACTAGTTCCTTGTCTGCTTATTAGGGCATAATGTATTCAAAAACCTCTAATGGAGGTTCTGTCACAGAACAGATGATAAATTACATAATTTAAAAATATTCTGTCTCATTATCTTCAAATATATCTAACAAATTACAGTACCACAGTTTTTTGGGACAGTTTTTTATACAAAGTACTCAATCGATTAAGCAATTCTAATTCTTGTAACAATCATGAGTTTAAGGGTATCTTAAAACACTGCCATTTTACAACATATTGAAAGTTTGGTGACACAGTAAGAATTTCAAAACTGGTGTGGGGACCCAAAGGGCCCAACTTTGTGCTCAGTACTATCTGATTTATCTTTGACAGTTAAATATGCTCCAGTAACAATTTATATTATTAATTGGTTTAATCAACCTTAGATAAACTATATACAAACCAGTGCCTGTGCCTGCTTATCCTACATTCCAAACTGATGGGTGTTACTGTATTTATATATATATATAACAGATAGGTTTTTTTTTGTTTGTTTGTTTTGGATAGAGTCTTGCTCAGTCGCCCAAGCTGGAGTGCAGTGGTGAGATCTCAGCTCACTGCAACCTCTGCCTCCCGGGTTCAAGCGATTCTCATGTTTCAGCCTCCCAAGTAGTTGGGATTACAGGCATGTGCCACCATGCCCAGCTAATTTTTGTATTTTAGTAGAGACAGGATTTCGCCATGTTGGCCAGGCTGGTCTCGAACTCCTGGGCTCAAGCAATCTGCCAGCCTCAGCCTCCCAATTGCAGGGATTACAGGTGTTAGCCACCACACCCAGCCAAAGATAGACGTTTAATGACACGCAGAGAAGTCCCACTGAGTCAGTTTATATATGAAGATGCCAATATCATTCTGATCCCCAAACACTGATCTCTTCTGAACACTGGTTTTCTCTTCATTGTTTTAAAAAAACAAAACAAAACAAGACAAACAAAAAAACAATGTCTACTAATAATATTAATTGAGTGCATACCACGGCCCAGCTCTGACTCAACACTGGGGATGCAGCAGTAAGCAAAACACTGCCTTACTGACTCAAGGGGCTCAGTCTGGTGAAGGAAATCACCACTTCTTAGGGTGAGCTCTTTCAGAGGAGTTTTCCTCTGTGGAACTGCTGGAGTCCTTGGCAGTTCTTTATTCTTTGGGTTTTCCGTCCCCAGAATACCTAGGCAGGTGGCTCCAGCAAGGGTAGGGTACAGGGGAGAGCAGTGATCAGGAAAGTCTCACACTGCCTCCTCCAACATTTAGGCCCCACCCAGCCTTGCCAGATCTTCATCACCTCCAGCTCCTTTCCCTCATTCTTGGCTACTACAGATAACTCCCAGTACTTCAGACAAATTAGTACATAATTGAACCCCAATTATGCACCAGGGTGAGAGTCTATTCAAAAGGAGTTCTGAGATCCATGTGATCTGAGGACATTAGTTGGGTGCTCCAGTATTTCTGCTGCAGTCAGCAGGTTCTGTGAATGTTCTATGACATTACAGATGCTGTGTCCCAGGCTCTAAGGGCCCCAGTCAGCCTAATAGTCTTATTTATGACTTATCCAAATACAGTTCATGACTTAAAACCAAGACTAAACCAATCTCAGTTTAGCATTAATATCCCCATCTTGGAGTACAGATTTTGCTGCTGATTTTCTGATGCATTAAGAGTAATACTCATTCAGTATGACATTTAGTAAGCTCCACTCACTAGGGGATTGGTTCAGTTATCAGAGAATAATAGGGGAAGGTGGCCTAGATGTGAATCCTAGTTATTCCTGAAAAATGTACTTAACTTCTTGGGAACAGTTACCTCAGCTAGAAAAGGGGAAATACTGTGCATTAAATAGATTGACGGTGTATTTAACCACAATTAGAGGCCAAAATACGGCATCTGCTATTATTGGTACTATTATTGTACTTTCACACTTAGAATAACTATAAACGCTCTTAAATTCCTTAAAAGGATCGCCTTTGATAAGTATCACAGAAAATGAGAACTTATATAGAAAGGATACTGGTTTACATAATCACCTGATCAATTATTACTCCCTTCTAAGGAAGTTTCAAAATCAAGTAAATATCAGAGCAAAATATGGTGCCCTGTGATTATGCACATTAAACACAATGCAGTCAGAATGTGTATCCCATCCTCTGCAACAAGTTTAACTTGGTCATTTTATTATTAAACTCCCACTTATGCAACACAGATTTATGTGGCTGTATTTTTGGACCACCATCTCCAGCATTATAGAAGGATTTTATTTCATACAGTACTTTAAATTTGGAGATCTCCATTGTGATGGTCTTCTGATGAGTTAATTTAGCTAAGCTATAGTTCCCAGTTATTCCATCAAATACTAATCTAGGTGTTGCTGTTAAGTATTTTGTAGATGTGATTAAAGTCTATAATCAGTCCACACTAACTAAAGGAGATTAATAATCTGGATGGGACTGATTCAAGCAGTTGAAAGGCCCAAAGATTAGAGCTGAGGTTTCCCTAAGGAAGAAACTCCATCTGTGGACAGCACCTTCAGCCTGTGCCTGAGAGTTCCAGTCTTCCCTTCCTGAAAGCCTGCCTTCATATTTCGGACCTGCCTAGCCAGCCCTACAATCATATAAGCTAATTCTTTGCAATAAATCTTATTCTCTCCTACTGGTTCTGCTTCTCTGCTTAAACCTTGACTGATACAGCCATGAAACTTACTTTTTTTTTCCATTTTTATATTAAATCTAATTGACTGCACCTTGATAGTGAAGGCAGAAATTGCTCTATAAGGGTTCTCTTTATTATGGATGAATTGAGTGGGGTTCATTAGTCTCATAGTAGATGTGACTATTCTTTTAATTCAACATGTTGCTTTAATATCTATTTTGCGTATCTTTCTTACTTTTTTGTGTCAGAAGGAAACATCAAATGTAGATTCAATAACAACCTGCTTTTGTAAATCAACCTTCTTTTGTGACTTACAACCCTCATGTTTAACTGGCACAAAACTGAAACTCTCATACAAATAAATGATGTTTCCTATGGATTTATAAGTACAGAAAGGCCTTTGCTTTTAGAAATGGAAATGCAGTATGAAATCATTTCATCAAAATAGAAGCAGACATTATCATTGCTTTGCCAAACTGACAATCTAATTTTAAATAATTCAGCAGTAAGATTTTCATCACTTTCCTAGACAGAATTTCTTAAAGCTGTTTAACAGCTTTATAACTCTACTAACAATTGTTGACTATACTACTAGTTTTTTGTCATATCATCTTGAACTACTCTGAGAACTTCTAAAACTAGAATACAGTTATATGCACACAGGTCTTGAGGTCTAATTTGAAAATAAGAACCCAAAGGAAGCACAATCTGAAGCTAAATTCAGCTTTTAACAGAAATTATTATTCATGATAAACGTTTCTAAATGAGATGCAGTAGTCCTTTTTTTAAAAAAAACTCCACTTTAGAAATGTTAAATATTTATTTATTTTCTTATTAGGAGCTGTTTTCTTGGTTGTGATAAGAATATGCACAAATAACCATATTTTTTTATTTTTTTATATTTAAATATTAGAACCCATAATTCAAGGTGTTTCTTTTTCTCCATATAGGTCAGTTACTATTGTAAAATAAATTAATTTTAATCACAAAGGTCTAGTACCAATAGATATCTGAGAAACTTATAATTTACCTCCAATAACAAACTTGTGCTTTGACATTTTTTATTATAAAAACTGAGTTTTCAATGAAGGCAGTTTAGCAGGACTATAGTTGTGAAAATAAATCTGAATGTAGCCATTCTTTAAACTTAAACTAAAAATCATTGTAGAATAAAATGTCAAGCAAGTGAAAACTTTTCTGTGATATATACAGAAATGATACATACGTAAATATTTTCACATAAACAAAAACAAAGATCAAGAAAAAATTTAAATATCTTTGTGGGCAACAGAAATACAGAGATTAAAAAGGTTATTTTATTTTACTTCAATGCTTCCATCGAACACAACTGGCAGAGCAATGGGAATTAGATAAATCTTTACATTTCTTCAGGGAATTACATACAATAAAGATACCTCTCTAGAAGAAAATAAAATATTAGCATAATTAGACTGCTGACAGTCATGACTTTCAATTTAGTCACCTTTTTTGCTCTACTGTGAAGCTATATGCTTTATCAGTATTTTGCCAGTTGAAAGAAAATAAAGCTAACACTGGCAAGATCCAGCACAAACACAGGTGGCAGCAAATTAGGCACAATGTTGTGTAGATTTTCCTCTCAATGTGGATTACCCATGCCTAGAAGATAATGGCTTGCGATGCAAAACAAACATTGTGGGATAAAACAGACAATATTTAAATAGATATATTTTCTACAGGAATGTTTCCTGAAGTGTTTCCCAGGGACTACCTGAGCCAGAGTCAGGCAGAGTGCTCAATAAAATAAAAATGCACATTCCTGGGCTCAACCACAGACCCTCTGGGGGCCCAGGAATCTGTACTGCTAACAAGCTCCCTTGGGAATGCTTAAACACGTATTAAAAGTTTAAAAAACATGACTTCATACTATTTGGAATTTCTCTTGCATCTTTCTTTTGACCACAAATATTTCGTTTGTGGTCATGCTTCTTACTAGCCAGAAGGAAAAATAGGCAAACAAAAAACCATTTCGGATTATGCCTGTCAGCAGTGAGAATTAGTAGTGGTATCTTTCCCTGCCTCAAGAAAATATGGGGGAATAGGCAACAAATGATTTTGCTCCTACATTTCTCAAAGGTGCTCCGTAGTACTTATTTTTAAAGCTTTCAAAATGTATACATAATAAAAATGTTCAAAATGATTTGTAAACTCTCATCAGATCAAGATAATCCAGTGTAAAAAAAAAATGCTGTTCAGTGTTGTTGCTGAATTCTCACAAAGACCCCTTCATAATCTTTGTTCACAAACAGGGAGCGTCTCGGCAGGCACTCCAGAACTCTCACCAAATGAGGCACTGCCTATTAAGTAGCATGAAAGTACCTAAAGACTGCCCATAAAACAGGAACAAAGAAAACAAAGCTCAGTTTCAACTCCAGCCAAAAAGGAGTCTTCATGACCTACCAATATGTAAGATGAATACAGATCATGCTGACTTTCCTCAGAGAAAGTCTAATAAAAAAAAGTCCGTATCGATATCTGCTTGAAATCTAGTTTATATTGAAAATGGAAAGCAAAATACAACATGCTACTAGTATCTACTACAGTGCTTATGTCCTATAAAATCCCTATGGACAAAAACAATTTTACTTGTGAATAAAAATTAGAAATGAAAGAGGTAGGTGACTATCATTTGAAGATAATCCCAAAAACATGTTGAATAATATGCTTGAGTCTCCAAAGAGCTCTTTAACTGGTCAATGAGTTCCAACACCGGTACAATTTCCTTAAGAGCAGGGTTTCCCAGGTCTTTCATGATGTCATCAACCTTTCAATGCCCTAAACTCCGGACACAGTGCCACAAGCTCTTCAGATATTTAATATTAAGAAATAGGTAATGAAGTAAAATGTAAAGAAGTAATACTAGAGACCAAAGAGTGAGGTGATGCTGAAGTCAGCTTGGCTCTTCAAAAATCTATACCCTAGTATGGAGGAAAGCACATTTGAGTTGGACAGGACGTTAGAGATTCATCTAATCCAACTCTCTGGTTTTACAAATGAAGAAATAGAAGCTTATTTTTTTTCCACTGGCTCACAAAGCACTAACATCCTGAAAAGATGCTGTAAGTCCACAGTTAACTTACTTAATTAATCAATGATGTAGCCAAGTGGCTATACTTTCAGCCCTTATCCCTGTGGGCTGTTTTATAAAGTGAGCCACTGGTAACAGAGAAGCTGACCAAGGCCTTAGATGTACCTGGGAGCAGACTGTCAGCAAGAGAAAAATAATTTGAAATGTCAGACATGCCCCATTAAAACTTGTTCTAGGCTCAGACCAGGGTTCATTTTCCCTTCTTTGTAGGAGACACACATCTGAGTACGTTCACAAACTCCAGCTCTGCTAGGGCAAGCATTGGGGCAATACTGTTTTACCCAGAACACTTAGAACTAACACAGGTGGACAACTAGAAACCCCCAAACCCACAGGCTCAAGACCTACACACAGCTCTTTAATTTCTCAATAATTGTTAGTCACTTGTTTTGCAAATCAAAAACAAAAAAATCACTGGATTTCCTTCATAGCCTTATTTATCTAAGATTTTTAAGTCTCACATTAAACAGTGGTTGTAAATCAGGTGTGGTGGCTCATGCCTGTAATCCCAACATTTTGGGAGGCCAAGGCAGGCAGATCATTTGAGCTCAGGAGTCTGAGACCAGCCTGGGTAACATGGTGAAACCTTGTCTTTACAAAAGAAAATACAAAAAATTAGCTGGGTGTGGTGGCACACACGTGTGTGTGTGTGTGTGTGTGTGTGCAGGAGGATTACCTGAGCCTGCAAGGTTGAGGCTACAATGAGCCATGATCACACCACTGCACTCCAGCCTGGGTGGCAAAGCGAGACTCTGTCTCCAAAAAACAAAAAGTAGTTGTAAGTGATTATATTTTTTCTTTTCTATTTTCCAGTGTTTCTGTAATGCCTTCATATTTCTTTTGGTAGTAAGAAAATAAAGGCTAATTTTTAAAAAGAATATTATAGTCTAAAAAATTAAAGGATGCATAGAGTTCCCTCTTGACTATGAGACATCTAAACTGAATGAACTGTCTGTGTGGCATACTGGAACAGCGCAGCCTCAGGATTCTGACAGATTTTTGGATCCCAGCTCTACCACTAACCTTGGGCAGGATTTTAGTCCCTCTGAGACCTGCTTTCTTCACCTCTAAGAATGAAAACAATAATACCTACCTCACAGCATCTTGTGAGGATAAAATGATGTACAGTGCCTGAAACATAGGTCCATAAATGTCAACCCCTTCTCCCTATACTCCACAAAAACCCTTGAGTAAAAGGAATCACCACAGCCTGCACCAGCCACCTGCCATCCCCCTCACTACATTCACCTTTTAAATTCGCAAGGATGCTGTCTCCTTGATTTTGTGCTATTGCTCTGAAGAGTTGCTATTGTGCTTAGAAAAATTTCTACATTTTATGTTCTCTCTTTTACAACTGTACATGCAGATAAAACATTTTTTAAAACTATCTTCCCATAAATGATAATGCACGTTTCCTAAAGCACGTATCATGTATAAAAACAATTCTGAAAAATAAGACTGAATTAATTTGTACATTGTCTCTTAAAGTGCACCAAAGTAAATAGTAATGACCTTTAAAATGTCACTAACCTTCTTGGGTTAGTTTTTAAAATAAATCTAAATATATATTGATTGAGATGTTTGGCTCCAATGTGATGGTAAAAAGCAGCAGTGTCTTCCAGAAAAAAAAAAGTCTTAATAAACTCAACTAAGCATACCTTAGCAGCACATAAAATGCCTACAATTCAATATAACTGCAGGCTCAATAAAGCTCAATCCTGATTCCTACTATGAAAACAAAATCAATCAAGGAAAAATCCAAAAACCAAAACCAAAAAAACATCTCCTCACCCTAAATTGAGGATTTCTATTGAACCCTGGAGGTAATATTTGTAATCACTTTCCTATTGTTTATTCTTGGTAACAGAACCATAATTACCATTCTTTCTTTACACTGCTCACACATATACATACACAAAGTCCATAAAAAACAATAAAGTATAAGTGGAGAGGCTATGAGATAGAAACTTCAATGTCAATAAAGAACAAGCATCACCCAAAATGTCAGTCAGTTCCAATATTCACACCACCGTCCGATGTTCCCCACACACATAGACCGCACTGGGACGTATCCGTCGCCTTGTGTGACCAGGGAGCTGCGGCAAAAACTTGAAGGACTTAGGCATCATGTCCAGGCAAGCATCATGGAATTTCTTAATCCTCCAGTAGTAGATCAGTGGATTCAATGCAGACTTGAGGTAGCAGAGCCACAGTAGCCAGGTGCTAATCTCAAAAAAGTTGTGCTGATAGTAAAAGTGCTTACTGAATGTTGCCACAAGGCTGTAAGTGGTGAACGGGGCCCAGCAGACAATGAAGACAGCAAAGAGAATCAAAATAGTGGTGAAGGCACGTGTTTTAAAGCCCATGTCAATGCTCATCTGGAAAGGTCTCTGTAGACTCATGAGACCCAGTTTGCTGGCCTGGCTGAGGCATATACCTTCAGGGTAGCTATGGATCCTCAAGGCATTGTGCCGAAGGGTGTTGAGTATGCCCATAAATGAATACAATATTACCAGGAAGGGTATGAAGAAAGAAATGAGAGAAATCAAAATCACATAAGCCTGGTAGCCTGGATTGGTTGTGTACCCAAACACACACTGGGGAGCTCGGGAAGGTATCTGCAGGTCAGGGTTTCCTATGGCTAAAGGAAAAGCTACACAAAAGGAAGTTGCCCAAGAAACTGCAATCAGAACCTTAGCTCTATATGGGTTTAGCTTATCCTGCCTCTGGACTATAATAAGGAACCTATCTATGCTAATGATGAGCAGGATGGCTACTCCTTCTATCACAAATAACCAGAAAAACATAGCAGATACCCTACAGAAGAATTTCCCAAAAATCCATCGGGTAGTAAAGATAGTTACCAGGGCAAAGGGCATGTTCAGCACTGCAAGCAACATGTCTGCAAAAGCCAGGCTGGCAAGGAGGATGTTAATTGCAGATCGCATGGCAGCTTTTTGGTAAACCATGAGGCAAACAACCAAGTTCCCAAGAAAAGACACAAACAGAATGAATATCATTATAGCAGAAAGGGTAATTTGAAGAGGCAAGTTGAGGCTCTTAAATGCTGCTGGTGTTGTGGGCACAGCTGTACTATTCACTGTCAAGGAACTCAAACCAGTGGGAGCCATGGTTTCAAAACTATATCTAAGCAATGGACTGATGTCAGGATGCTGGAATGGTGGAGGGAGTGTAATATTCATGTAGGTGTTTTCATACACTACAAATGTTGTGTTGGATGTCCCGGTATGGAACGCAGTCAACACTGCCGAGAAGACCATGGTTTCGGTAGGATGGAAGATGCAAGCAGAGATGCAGGTGTTCTTCAAGCATTTCAACACAGAACAGCAGTATCAGGTTCCATTGATGGGCTTGGAAATACATTCTGGAAAATGGACAATGAGTTCCATCTTCCACAAGAGTCCTTTTGCCTGAAAACAAAACCAAAACACAAAAAATCAATGAGAAATGAGATTTGTAAATAACATTTAACTCCAGGGCTGCCTTTCATTATGAAGGATCAGTTTTGCTCTTTTTGATCCTTTAAAAATATTTTAGCCTCCAGTGTAGTCAACACTAAAATACTGTTGTTATTTTATCTTTCGTCAACCATGGTGGAAATTTCATGACATTCATATATAAAGCAAAAGTGCAAGGAATCTCAAAACGTATTACTGCCCCAAAGACAAAAGTTATAATCTTACTGTTAATTTTTAAAATATTTCCAGTGGCTTTAATTTTAATTAAATGTTAATTTTAATTTTCATGCTTTTCTATAGTCACTATTAATAAAGATTTTTATTACCTGGTTCTCCTGAGAGCACTATTTTTTTTAGTTAATAGTTGTTTGGTACAAGTTCTTACTCTAATTTTACATTAGCACAAAACCGGATGACAAAGAAACCTAAAGCAGGTTTCCTATTTCACACATAACAATTTTTAGTTCTAACATCCTTATTAAGTAGGTACTAGGTAATTGTCAATGAAGATCTGAAACGTTTTATTGGCTTGCTTTCTATTTATTTATCCAATTAATTCATCAATTTTTTTTCATTTTTAGTTTTTGAATTAAAAATTCATTCATTTTTAATTTCTTTCCAGAAGTTCCACCACCAACCATACTGGAGAATTTACTCAAGAGGAGAGAAAAATTCTAAGTAAGAAGTCTTGGTAATATTTTCAGAAGTTTTATTTTACTAAAGCTCTCTTTGTTTCTCATAGTCTCTCTTCTCTCCCAAGTCCACTGACTTTCATCCTTTCTTTTCTGATATATATACATCTATCTTCTCTATTTTCTTCTCCCTAAATAACCAATCTTATTTTGTGTTAGCAACTTGATCAGAATGTGTCAACCAAATAACAAAGTTAGAGATGTTAAAGGAGAGATGACTAAAAAAATTCAGGTATGAAGAATCTACTCCAGAAAACTTACAAAGAATCTACTCCAAAGAGTTTCTTATCACATTTGTCTTATCCTAACCCCCAATTTCTTAACCAGATTTCTGTAGCTCTAGAGTTTTCTGTAAGGGACTTTCTTAATCTGCTGTCTTACACATTTTGTGGTATGGGTTTTTCCTTATGTAGGTCTTTACTGGACAGGTAACCTCTTTATAGTTAGAAAGAAGTCTCTGAATTTCTGGCAAGATTCCTTTAATAAGCTCTTAAAAGACTGGGAAAACATAAATGTACAGCAGTTTAAAACAAATTGCAGTTTACTCATTATTTTGACTTAGAATCAGTCACTGAATTTTTTTTTTTTTTTTTTTAAACAGAGTTTCACTCTTGTTGCCCAGGCTGGAGTGCAACGGCGCGATCTCGGCTCACCATAACCTCCGCCTCCCACATTCAAGCGATTCTCCTGCCTCAGCCTCCCCAGTAGCTGGGATTACAGCTATGTGCCACCATGCCCAGCTAACTTTGTATTTTTAGTAGAGATGGGGGTTCTCCATGTTGGTCAGGCTGTTCTGGAACTCCTGACCTCAGGCGATCCACCTGCTTCAGCCTCCCAAAGTGCTGGGATTACAGGCATCAGTCACTGCACCCAGCCTAGTCATTGATTTTAAGGGTCATTGTCAAAATTTCATTCATTCACTTACTAGTGTATGATGGGCAGGAATATCACATTTCTAAGATCTAAGATCCAGCAATGTAGCCAAATCAGGGACTCTCTACTATACCTATAGCTCTACAATCCCATCTTTCTTTGTCCAGGGCTGCCTTTATAAAAAAGAAGAATCCTGATCTACTCCTTCAAAATATCAACTTTACTACTTACTTTCACTTCTACAGTTTAATTTCTTTGCCCTTACTAGATTTTATCTATCCTCACATATTCACTTTGTAATACAAAACATACCTGGATATGATGCCACACTAAGCCAGCTGCTCTTGAACTTTATTAACCACAAAGGGGCCAGTGGAAAGACAGCAGTGGTAGTTGGAAGATTTTTACACCATAATCACCATCGGCCTCTACAGAAGTACCCTAAATATACATATAATTAAGACTAAAGGCTGTGCATAATTATAAATTAATCTCAATACAAGTCTACCACTATAGAGGTAGAGGTAATTTCTCTAGAAAAATTATAAATAGACAATTGTGTATCTTAAGCCTAATGTGACAGCTAAAATTGTGTTTGACCAAGTAAACTAACATATATCCATCCTGCACTACTACACTGTTCAAAGTATTTCATTCCCTTGACCATGTTAAGGAACAAAAACAAAAAATGGAATGAAGCCAAAGTAAAACCATAATTTAAAAGATGCCTTTTAACTTGTTATATTTGCATAGTCATAACATCATTCTACCATAAAAGCCTCCCACAACTATAAAAACTTCTAACAATTCATTTAATATTTCATCAAATATCTGTTTAAGAACCTACTACGTGCCAGATACTAAAACGAAAATGGTGAGCAAATAAAAGGCTTCTAAATTTCTGGTTAAAAATGCAGACTGACCACAGTCCACATCCCCAAAATCACACTGAAATGACAGTAAAGGGATTTTTTTAAACAAAGTATATAAACCAAAAGGACAAGAGGTATAAATGAAAGACACATTAGTAGATAAAAAAAATTTTTTAATTCATTTTATTTATTTATTTATTTATTTATTTATTTATTTATTTTTTTGAGACGGAGTCTCGCTCTGTTGCCCAGGCTGGAGTGCAGTGGCACGATCTCAGCTCACTGCAAGCTCCACCTCCCGGGTTCACACCATTCTCCTGCCTCAGCCTCCCAAGTAGCTGGGACTACAGGCACCCACCACCACACCCAGCTAATTTTTTTTTTTTGTATTTTTAGTAAAGATGGGGTTTCACCTGGTTAGCCAGGATGTTTTTTAATGTTTTAAGGCAAAAAAAAAAGCAAATGGTGTTGTGGTAACTGACTTAAGAAAGCAGAACAGAGAACAATTTATTCTCAATACTTCCAGGGAAATATGCTTCGAAAAAACTGAAACGATCCTGTAGATCCCCAGAGAATCTGTGGATGCCAGTTACCACAGAGAGTATAGGTAGAGCTGAAAACTGGAAAACTGACTGAAAATCAGAGACACTGGAACCCCACTGCACACCTAGTTCTCCTCCTCTCTGAACAATCATATGAAAGCATCTATCTCCATTTCAGTAGCCCAACTCTGTGGCACAACTGAACCTGACAAGCACCAAAGTCGAAAATATCAGTGCAAGGCTGAAAACGGGGGAACTGAGTGAATGCATATTCAATTTGAGAACACAGCTCCTTTCGCCATCCTGCTCTCAGACTGCCAGAAGCCAGGAACATATTGCCTATGCAGAAGACTGAAAGACTGTAACTAAATAGCCACAGAGGAAAAACCTCTAGATACTAATATCTGATGGTAGAATGCCAGCTTGGTGCCCAGTCACCCTGTACATGGAAGCCCACCCACTGTCAAACCAGCCCATAAGCAGAGACTCTAATAAACTTTTCGGTGCCTATTAAATATAAATGGTCAATTTCTCTAAGAAATAAAGAGTTTGTAACAAAGAGATTAAACAAAGGCATTTTTGTAGTTAAACATTAAGGGAAATAACTTGAATTTAAAATACTAAGGAACATAGCATGAACAGACTTAATAATGCCTTTGCTTCATTCAGTATCTGTACAGTGGTCTTACTTCACTCCTGGCTCACTGGAATGTAAATATTCCCTGGCCTTCTTCCTTTTCTTACGAAGTATAATAACCAAAGCAGTGCTCCTGAATGCTCACAGTAACTACATTAAAATATTCTTTCCTCTAAGCATTTCTCATCAAATATCACTGTGACCTGAAGTTTCTTTGAATTTTATATAAGACTAAGTAAAAAAGTTTCATACTTAAAATTTGTATTTCCAAATGAAATAGGACAGTAGCAGCATGAGATCAACAGACAATTAGCTTAGGTTGGTAACATTTACACAGCAGTCCTAATGTTAAATCCAATCTAGACTAGTCTTTATTTGCCATTTGTCGGAAATGTTTAACAAATCTTCCAAGTGAGAAACATTTTAAATTATGTGTGAATGTGTGCACATGATATATGCATACATAATACACATATGTTTATACAAACACACCACATGTATGTACATTTGTAAAACTCACATATGGTAGAAGTGACTGGATTTATGATTCTCTCTTATTGCATCTACAGAAACAATGCTGGGGTTATCAGGTTAATGATATAAGTGGAGTGTTTTATATTTGGAGTGTGCCAGAATGTCACATTTATAGGGCTTCAGTAGCTAGAATGGTCAGTGGAGGTTGCGGTATTCTCTTGGTTCTCTTTCCTTAGTCTTATCTGCCACTGGAGTGCTTTATTTTGTTTTTTTTAAGCAGGGTATATCACCCAGACTGGAGTGCGGTGGCACAATCACAGCTCACGGCAGCCTCAACCTCCCAAGCTCAAGTGATCTTTGGAGTGCTTTAAATACTTGTTTTATTCTCTGAAAAGGCTATATTCTTCTAGAAGGCAGCCATTGATTTTATTAATCCCATTGCTCCCTACAACCACTATGCTTTGCACACAGTCCGATAAATATTTAGATAACTAAATTCATTTGCACTGTTTTGTGGGATCAATTTTTTGTTTACTCATCTTAATATTCATGAAATACACACATTTTAAAAATAATTAGATAAGTTTTAAGGTGATCATCAAACCCTGTCCCAACCTTCACCACCCCATTCCTGTTTTTAGTAATAGTCATTCTTAATTAAAGGTTTTTTCCTATTTTTATTCTTTATATATTCTTTATATATCTAAATAACATGAAGAAATTACTTATTGGTTTATCAATTATATATATTAACTCCTGATTTCCTGTAAGTATAGATGTAGATTTAGCTGTCACAGCATTGCCCAATTTATTTCTCTTCCCTTTGTACTATCAAAATCTTTATTTGAAACTTTTGAGTTACAGTACTGTAATAATGTAGTTATGTAAATAGTATATTTACTGATAAGCCAACAGTAGAATATTTTCCTTTCTTAACTTTTAGAAATCCTAAAATTAATAATTCACTTACATATTTATTCTCCATTTTTTTTTTGTTTTGTTTTGGCTGTTTGGATATTTTTGTGAAGTTTTTGTTCAAGTCCTTTGTTCATCTTTCAGCTGGGTTGTTTATCTTTTTCTTATAAATTTGTTAGCATTTATATATACATATATATACATACACACACACACACTTTTTTCCCCAAAGGATGAGGCTGCATAATTTATAAGAAACAGAGGTTTATTTTGGCTCACAATTCTGCAGGGTGTGTGAGAAGCATGGTGCTAGCATCTGCTCCTGGAGAGGTTTCAGGAGGCTTACAATCACGGTGGAAGGTGAAGGGTGAGAGCAGGAAAAGAGAGCAAGAGGGGTTAGTGCCACAGCCTTTTAAACAACCAAATCTTGTGTGAACTCAGAGCAAAAACTCACTCACTATTCGGAGGACAGCATCAAGCCTTTCATGAGGGATCCACCCCATGACTCAAATAGCTCTCAGCAGGTCCAAACCTCCAACATTGGGGATTACATTTCAACATGAGATTTGGAGGGGACAAACATCCCAACCATGTCAGTATCATATTCTATGGTACTGCTTCTATTCAGAGCAGAAGTTTATGGAAATCTCATGATTAATGAAGTTTGGGCTCAGTACAACTCCCACTCATCCCAGAACTCATGCCATGGTTATTCTACCAGTTTTGAAATGCAGTGTTAGAACAGACAAACTCAGCAGATTCCCTCACTGGTTCTCTAATCTGTGGAGCAAGGGCTATAATGGTAGGAAAGGTTAACTGCAAACCCCTAGAACTATCTATTTCTACCTGTGAAAATGGTAAACCAAAAGCAACATTTAATTCCTGCAGAGATTGCAAAGATTAGAGTCACCATCAAGGACTTGGAAGAAGAAGGTGATCAATTCTGCCATATCTCTATTCAAGTTGCCTCTTTGGCTTTGTAGAAAACAGATGGATTCTGAAGAGTGCAGATGCTGTATCAGATGTGGTTTTACTGATGGAGCACATCAATGTATTTCCTGGCATCTGGTATACGGCTATTGATCTGTCAAATTCTGGTTTTCTCTATATGTGTTAGCAGACTACTTGAAGCATTTGCCTACCCTACTGTCCTACCTCAGGGCTCTGTCAAGTCTCCTGCACACTATCATAATCTAGTCCACAGGGACCTTGGTTGTACTTCTAGTCCATAGAATGTCATGCTGTCCATTACATGCTGACTACATCTTTTAAATTTTCTAGGGGTCTTATAGTATTTCAAGATATCTTGCCTACCACTAATACAGAGACACAGCATTTAATTGGCTTTTCTGGACTCTGGAGGCAACATACACCTCATTTGGGTATGTTATTCTGACCTATTGATCAAGTAGCTTGAAAAGCTGCCATATTTGAGTAATCAGTAATAATAAGAGAAGGCTCCACAACAGGTCCAGGCTGTTATGAAACCTGCTCTGCCACTGAGCCGAAAGATTCACTGGTGTTTTAAGTGTCTGTGGCACACAGGGATTCTGTATAGCATTTGGCAGGCCCCTTAAAGGTCAGACCAGATCTTTAGTATTTTGGAACAAAGCTATGGAACATGAGTGCTCCACATAAACTTGGTGCTGTCTGACCTTCTGAAGCCATACAGTTGGGTTTGCATGGAGCATTTCAGCCTTATGCAGAAGGGTATGTATGAAATCAGACCTGGCAGGTGCTCAGGGCACAGTTCGGTTACATGAGCAAATGGCTGAGATTCCCACAGCTCCTATTTTTGCTGTAATGATCCTCTCTTTAAACTTCACCTGTCACCTCACTGAGAGGAGTTTCTCATGACCAGTTAACTAAAGAAGAAAAAAATTTAGGCCTGATTTATTGTGCTGAGTTGTAGCATTACAGCCCCGCTTGGAAGCCCTTAAGGGCAGAGCAGAGAAAACCTCCCAGTGGGCAACATTTTGAATACTATACTTGGTTGTTCATTTTGAAGAATTCATGCCAGAGATGAAAAACTACATTCATCATAGACAGTAGCTAATGGTTTGACTGGCTAGTCATGTAAATGCTCACCAAATAGCAATTTTCAATAGAAGAGCTTGATAACCAGGCAGACAAGATGACCTATTCTATTGAGATCAACCAATCTCTTTCTCTAGTCACTCCTGTCCTTCCCTAAAGAGTTCGTGAACAACATAGCCATGGCAGAAGGGACAGAGGTTGTACATGTGCTCAATAACATGGACTTTCACTCACCCAGATCAATCTAGCTATAGCCACTGAACACGCAACGTGGGAACACAGGGACCAAAACTAAACTTACTGAATATGACATAATCTCCTGGAGACACTAGCCAGCTACTTGGTGACAAGTGGATTACACGGACTACTTCCATGATTGGTGACTTTGTTTTTATTAGAATATATCCATATGCTGGATTTTACCAAATTAGGCCATCAAGCATAACATCAATATATTTAGTATCCTGTGCCTCCTTCCTTTCACACAATATCCTATACATATCAGAAAAAAGTAATCAGAAAGTTAATAATCACCTCCACTGTGGTTACAGATTTCAAATAAAAACAGTGGGAACTCAAAAAAAAAAAAAAAAAACTCTTAAAATTTTGTTTTTTAAGTATCCAGAAGCATAAAGGAACAGACATATCAAGATATTCAGTATTCAAAGGGGCAATCTGCATTCTTAAGAATAACCTTTTATCTCCTGAGTTTTGTTAGGAAGTATAATATCAAAGAACTGCCTTAAGCTCTTTGAATATGTTAGCTTTAAAAATTTCACAGCAACTATGATATTCCTGCTGCTATAATATCCATTTTAAGGATGACAGAATGATTGTACAGAATGGTCAAGTAACATGTCCAAGGTCACATGACTAATAACGGGCAAAGCTGAGAATTAAACCCAGGAAGTCTGTTCTCAGTCACTATGCTATGCTATAAAACAGAGAATATAACGTACAGAAATGCCACCAGTATAAGAAAAACATAACACTTTGTTTTCTTTTACATATCACTTGTATATTTTCAAAAACATATTGCTAAATTTAAAAAGCAATTACAATAAATTTAGAAATGATGTGGAAATGAATCAGGATTATATCCATATATTTTACCAGGATATTCATGTAAATGTAGGGCTCTATGCCTTGATTACAGAAGTCTAGGTCTGCCAAAAATATATGACACATGGAATGTAAATATGCATGAAAAATACAAATACTTTTTTTTCCTTTCAAAAAATAAGACTCAGTAAAAAAAATCTTAACAGTGCTGAATTTGCTCGGTGTTTCCCAATGCAGATGATACAAATATCTGGTAAAAATACAATAAAGCTCCAAAGTAACGAGATTAGTTTTCCCATGCGGTTGCTAAAACTGGAGTGACCACCTTTTAATCACAATTTCACATGAAACAAAATGAAAATTCTACAATCCCAATAGAAGTGAATATTTAGTGAGTAAAAGCAAAGACTTCTTCAGGCCAGTTCTTTCAGTGCCCAAAAGGTTTTCCCAATGCTGCAGTAATATAAATGCTGGCTGTTTTTCAGAAGAGTTTCACAGGCTGAAGTCCTGAGGGCGTCCATAAAACTCTGCAAAGCAGTCCTCATCAAAACTGGGACTGCAGAGAAAAGCAGCAAAAAAGTGGGACACCTACACTGAACTCCAGTCAACTAAACAGGGCCAGCTTCTTTCTTTATCTCGTCCTGCCATCTCTAATTCTTCAAAATGGTTTTATTTTCCTTCCTTTCTGCTCCTTTCCTTTTTCTCTTCTTTTATATTATTTTGACTGTATCTCTATACTGAAAATTTTCAAAACCAACCTCACTTTCTAATTTCCAATAAAAGACCATCCTTGGATCCACATACATGCTGGAGTATACTGGCTTTACCAGCCCATTAGAATCATAGCCTCTCTTCTACAACTTCCATCTCTAACCCTTCCAGGAGAATCCTGCTATCTTTGCCTCACCAGTTAGGCCTTCAAATGGCCCTGTATTCAGAGTGCATGCTAACTAATGTGTCTAACTGCCTGTTATCTCTACCATGACTCAGACTGCAAATCTTACAAAAGAGATAGGACCACCATATTACAACTTAGAAAGAAACTCATTATACACAATTCTGCCTTGATGTTAAAATTCATTAGGCTGCCTAGACAGAGACATAAAGATATACAGATTAGATACAGATACAGGCATGTATCTATATCTACAGATAGATATATAGGCATGTATGTATATCTACAGATAGATATTACGTATATATACAACCAAAAAATTATTTCATGGTTCAATAAATATGTTCTCTTTATATGAAATTTGATTTGAATCATTTTCTGTATTTTTCTCTTCCTTCAAATCCATAGTAACCCAGTACTACATAAAACCTATCAACTTTCACAAATGCTAAGAAAATGTCATCTAAATATGGCCAACCTCAAGCCTTTCCTAAATTAACTTACTATAAGGATGTCAAAAGTAGAGAAAAAATATCTGGGTAATAGTCTTGGCCCTTCCATTTATTAACTAAGATGTTCAGGCAAGTCAGTGAACTTTCCTGACTCTCAAATGTCCTTATCTCAAAGATGCAGATATAAAACCACATCATAGGCTGGTGAATTAAATAAGATAGATGAAAGTGAATTATAAACTACAAAGTGATATCAAATTACAACATATTATAACCATAATCTTCTACAGACTTCTGTCGCAGGAAGTCAGGGAACCTGAAGGGACGGACCCGCTGAAGCCATGGCAGAAGAACATAAATTGTGAATATTTCATGGACATTTGTTAGTTCCCCAAATTAATACTTTTATAATTTCTTATGCCTATCTTTACTGCAATCTCTGAACATAAACTGTGAAGATTTCATGGACATTTATCACTTCCCCAATCAATACTCTTTTCCTTTTCTATGCCTGTCTTTACTTTAATCTCTTAATCCCGTCATCTTCATAAGCTGAGGATGTATGTCACCTCAGGACCCTGTGATGATTGCGTTATCTGCACAAATTGTTTGTAAAACATGTGTGTTTGAACAATATGAAATCTGGGCACCTTGAAAAGAACAGGATAACAGCGATTTTCAGGGAACAAGGGAGATAACCATAAAGTCTGACTGCCTGAAGGGCTGGGCAGAACAGAGTCATATTTCTCTTCTTTAGAAAGCAAATAGGAGCAATATCGCTGAATTCTTTTCTCAGTAAGGAATAACCCTAGGAAAATTAATGCATTCCCAGGGAGAGGTATCTAAAATGGCCGCTCTGGGAGTGTCTGTCTTATGCAGTTGTAGACAAGGGATGAAATACGCCCTGGTCTCCTGCAGTGACCTCAAGCTTGCTAGGATTAGGAAATTCCAGCCTGGTGAATTCTAGTCAGACCAGTTGTCTGCTGTCGAACCCTGTTTCCTGTTAAGATGTTTATCAGTGACAATGTGTGCCCAGCAGGGCATGGACTTTCATCAGTAATTCTAGTTTCGCCCTGGCCTTGTGATCTCACTCTGCCTCTCTGCCCTTGTGATATTGTATTGCCTTTGAAGCATGTGATCTCTGTGACCCATTCCCTATTCGTACACCCCTCCCATTTTGAAACCCCTAATAAAAACTTGCTGGTTTTGTGGCTCAAGGGGCATCACGGAACCTGCCGATATGTGATGTCACCCCTGGAGACCCAGCTGTAAAATTTCTCTTTTGTACTCTTTCTCTTTACTTCTCAGACCAGCTGATACTTAAGGAAAACAGAAAAGAACCTACATTGAAATATGGGGGGCTGGTTACCCTGATAAATTTTGACTATGTTATGCAATCAATATCTCTATTATAGCCTATTGGTGGGAGTATGAACTGGTACAGCATTTTGGGAGTAAGAGTAGGCAGTATTTCTTAATATTGAACAATTTAAATATTGTCTAGAATTCTACATGATAAAAACACTAGCATAAACATACAGATAAGAATGTTCATTGTAGCATTACTTCATAGTGAAAAACTCAACATCTTTTTAATACTCATCAGTAAGATAACAGTTAAATAAGCTGGGGTGCAGTGGCTCACACCTGTAATCCCAGCAGTTTGGGAGACTGAGGCAGCCTTGAGGTTAAGATGGCTTGAGGTTAAGAGCTCGAGACCAGCCTGGCCAACATGGTGAAACTCTGTCTCTAGTAAAAATACAAAAATTAGCTAGGTGTGGTGGCACGTGCCTCTAATCCCAGCTACTCAGTGGCTGAGGCACATTAATCACTTGAACCCAAGAGGCTGAGGTTGCAGTGAGCTGAGATCGCGCCATTGCACTCCAGCACAGGCGACAGTGTGAGACTCCATCTCAAAAAAAAAAAAAGATAACAGTTAAATAAAGTGTGGTACATACATACTAGAAATACCATGCAGCTATCACAAATAATATGTCAATCTAGAATAGTGACATCAGAGAATGTTCATCATATACTAAAAAAAAAAAATTAACATGCAGAATGACATACAACATAGTCCCATTGTTATGTATGTATGTAGATGTGTGTGTATATATATACATGCATGTGTTTGTGCATATGTACATATGTATAGACAAACAGACCAAATGGACAAAAGGGATTTCTTTTCTGGTATGAAATTAAGGGAGTAAAATATTATTTTACCCATACACTTACAGTTTTGTATAATTTTTTTCACATTAAATCAATATTCATCTTGTACTATTCTGTCACACTTTTCTTCCTGTTTCCTGTATAAAATTCCTTGAGGATGCAAGCTGCAACCTATCTGACCTAACACAAAGCTGTGTATCCTAGTGTTGCTTAAGATATGATAACCATTTATGTCACTCTAACCATGGAAAAGAAGGTAAGAAGCAAACCAGTCTGCAGATTCTGCAGGACCTGGGCTCAAGCATCTCAGGGGTCCCAGTAGAGACCTCCCAACAGCCCCAGTCCCAGTCCAATCCTCTAAAATGCTGTACTCACTGCATATGCTCTAAAGGTTGGCCTTGATTCCACTGATCCCAGGATGCTAGGAAGAAATGAGTGGCAACACTATGAAAAAACTGCTGTTCTAAAATTACTCTTCTATACCCTAACGGATAAACAGAAACTGGCGCTGGTAAAGCCTAGGAGAGGACTAAGGGAACAACCCACGTCTTCTAGCCAACTCATCACTGACAGCAGAAGAAAACAGATAGGAATCTGAAATACTGGTGTTACTCAAGAGTGTCTGCTTTTGTCTTGAACAAAATGGAAGTCTAAAAGAAAGAATGCCTAAAAGAAAGCAGAGCTCTTGTGACATTATGGAGCATCTCTCTCTGATTCTGGGCCAGAGGCTGCACTTGAAGAGAAAAGATGTCACATCATGTTCTTCTGTTATTTGCCACACTCTTAGCCAAGAAGAATTTCACTTGGTTCTCCCTTCATTCCCATCTTTCCTCTCATCTAAGAAAGAAAGAAAATTGCAAACTAAGAGAGGAAAGAAAAAAACGTATCACATATAAATTTATATTCCTTCCTATATTAGGCCCTTGCTACATATCCAGAGATTCTAATTAAAACCGGGGGAATGGTAGTTGAAGGACACACCAGGATGGAAGTATACTCCTGAGTTCTGTTATGAAAAAGGTGGAACCAGAAATAAAGAACCAACCATTTCACTTCAGAAGCAATGCAACTTTCAACTTTATTTCATTTTTTTTTTAAAGGCAATCACTTTCATTGGGCAACCTACTTTGCAATTAAAATGAACAGTCCATAAATTTAGATCACTATAACAATGTCTACATTTTTTTGTTGTTGAATTCTGTTATTCTCTGGTTTACCTGTAAATAGAGTCAAAGGAAGCTTTGAAAACAAACCAAAAAGGAATACACAATAATCACATAGAGTGAGACAGGGTAAGGAAGAGCTTATCTAAAGTTATTTTTTATATAGAGCACATCATCATGGCATCAAAATTACCTTATATGCAAGGCATATCTAACCTAAAACCTATATGCAATAAAGCTAACGGAAAAAATGCTGTGTGTACATTTTAAGCATGAACCACAAGTAGTATTCTATTTATAACGCCATTCCATTCCTAATATACTTCTAATTCCAACCAGAATATTCACCACAAAAAAAGAAGAATTTTCTCACTGATGTTCAAAGGAACACTCAGTTTTTCCATGGACTTTTAAAAAATTAGATTATTAAGCACAAAGATTTATTTGCCTTCCTGTTACTTTATCCCAAAAATACTAAAAAGAAACTAAATGCCAGCAAGGGCTCTGTTTCAGAGAATATGCTAAGTGACTTCTGATGACAATTAAAACTGAAACTCAAGTGGCAGGAAAGGTCAATATTTAATAAAAGAGAAAATTAATTATAATTGAAAACTTTAAAATGTATTTTTAAGTGGCTAAAAGATTAACCTTTTAGAAATGCAAAAAGCAAAAGAAGTGATAAGTCCTATGGGTGATAGGTTTTGTTCACAATTCCCTTTGTCTCCTATTTCTATTTCTTTTTATTTTTTTATTTTATTGATGCATATTTTACGTATTTGTGGGGTACATGTGACCATTTGTTAAATGTACAGAATGTGTAATAATCAAGTCGGGGTATCTGGAGTATCCATCATCTAGAGTATTTAACATTTCTATGTGTTGGGAACATTTCAAGTTCTCTCTTCTAGCTAGTTTGAAATATAAAAAACATTGCTGCTAACTATAGTCACCCTACTCTGCTATTGAACATTAGAACTTATACCTTCTATCTAACTGTATCTTTGTATCCATTAACCAACCTCTCTTCATCCTCTCTTCCTCTTCTGGTATCTTCCTAGCTCCCGGTATCTATCATTCTATTCTCTACCTCCAGGACATATCTCCTTTGACTCCCACATGAATAAGACATGTGGTACTTGTCTTTCTGTTCCTATTTAACTTACCATAGTGACCTCCAGTTCCATCCATCTTGCTGCAAATAACATGCTTTCATTTTTTATGGCTAAATAGCACTCCATTGTGTACATATACATGTTCTTTAGCCCTTTGTCTGTTGATGAACATTTAGGTTGATTCCATATCTTTGCTATTGTGAATACTGCTATGATAAACATGCGACCACAGGTATCCTTGGATATACAAATTCCTTTTGCTTTGAATACATACCCAGTACTGAAATTGCTGGATTGTATGGTAGTTCTACTCTTTGTTTTTAGAGAAAACTCCATACTGACACAGTGGTCATTCAGGAGTATGTTTAATTTCCATTTATTTGTGAAGTTTCCAAAGTTCCTCTTGTTATTGATTCCATTGTCATCTGCAAAGATACTTGATATGGTTTCAATTCTGTTGACATTTGTTTTGCATCCCAACACATGGTTTATCCTAGAAAAATGTTCCATGTGCTGATGAGAAGAATGTGTATTCTGTAGCTGTTGGGTGAAATACTCTGAAAATGTCTGTTAGGTCCAATCCAAGGTTTCTTTGTTAATTTTCTGTCTAGATGATCTAACGCTGAGAATGTAGTGTTGAAGTCCCCTACAGAGTCTTTAGTCTCCTCTACAAGTTTGTTTTACTTTTGAGATGTCATATATTCTTTTATCTGTATCTCTGAGCAGTGGCTACAATTATATATTCTCTGTCTCTGAGGAATAACTATGGTTTATTAACATAAGAGTGAGCCATAAAGATGGCATCATATGAACATCTGCATAAGATTACCTGATACTAAACTATGAGTAAAACAAAACCTTATATAAAAAGTGGTATATTTGAAATGTAGGATATAAAAAAATTACTATAAAAATGCAACAAAAAAGAAAATTCTAGTATTGTTACTTCAAAGCAAAAGAAAAAAATATGTTTTGTAAATGACATTCAATGGTACGTACTCAGAAAATACAAAAAATGTCATTTTTTGTAAATGACATTCAATGGTACGTACTTGTTCAATCTCCAACTTTATATCTCATACAATAGTATATACATGTAAAACCTTAGTAAGTTTTCAAGCAAAGGAGGAAATGTAAATTATAAATGAGGAAGCTGAGCCACAAACTATGTAACTTGCCCAAGGTCACATAGGTGGTAAACAGTAGAGCAAGGATTGGAACTCAGGTAAACTGCCTCTCATCTTTGAGTTATCATTATACTAGGGGCAGAAAAAAGGTCTTATCCCAGAAAAAGAAACAAAATTTCAGATGTGCAATTACTATAGCTATCAATTCTTAAATGTCTACCATGTACCAGACCTTAACATATATTATTGCTAATCCTGACAAACCACCCCAAAAATAGAAGTTATGTTCCCCATTTTCAAGAGAAGTAAACCAAGGCTTAGAGGGCAATGTGCCGCCAATCACACAGCTGGTGGGAGGGCTGGAATTAGAACCCAGGGTGCCTGGCTCCACAGTTTCTGCTCTTTCCAAAAGATTTTACTGCTTCTCACATAACCTATGAAAGAGAACGGACTTTTATGCCACTTAATATAGCAATTTGCAATGTTAAAAATGCTGTCCCTCATCCCTGGTCTAACACCTTGAGGGTTTTATTTTTAGACCAGCCTTCCCCAAAGGCTTCAAGTTTTCTACAGAACACCATTCCCTGAGGGCCTGAGGCAGCATGAGCACAAATAATGTGTTTTACAAAATGACCAAAAAAAAAAAAAGTAGGGCAGTGACTAAAACAAGGACATTTCTGTGAGTTATATCATACTTTCACAATTAATAGAGCCAAAATGTGGATAAGGAAAATTCCATTATCCCTTATCCTCAGACACAATTTTCATATTGCTGACTAAAAATTACACTGGATGATTTCTTAAAATCCAAACACTTAAGACTTGGATAAACTATGGGAATGGAGAATGTTTTAGATTTTCTAAATTTTTATGTGCATGCTTTAGAACTCTGAAATCAGTTTAAAGTGGTCTAACACTTCAATTCCTTCAAAATGCAACTGGTAAGGTTGACACTCACCATTTATATGAATGCTTCCAGGAGCGAGATTAATTTAACTTCATGTGAGGAAGCCAAGATATACAATTCCCCTTTTAAATTTGTGGAGATTTATAAAACAGGTACTTTCTGATATATCACAAAGGAGAATTTCATCTTAAGTTAGTGATTTGCATGGACGTGAGAAAGAAAATAACAACTCAAAATTGGAATGGCTCTGATTCTACTTATAGGAGGTATCTAAAATAGTCAAACTCATAGAAGAGAACAGAATGGTAGTTGCCAGGGACTGGTGAGAGGGAGAAATGGGGACGTGCTCTTCAATGGTTATAAAGTTTGTTATGCAGGAAGAATAAGTTCTAATAATCTGCTGTACAACATAGTACCTGTATTAACAATAGAGTATTGCGTATTTTAATATATATTAAGAGGACAGATCTGATGTTGTGTTCTTACAAGAACACACACATACAAAACAACATGAGGAAAATTTTGGAGGTGATGAATATGCTCAGTGCCTTGGTTGTGGTGAAGATATCGCAGGTGTACGCATATGTCCAAACTCTTCAGGATGTATATGTTAAAGGCGTACAATTTTTTGTATATCATATATATCAATAAAGCTAAAAAATGTGATGCCTCATGAACTTAGACTTGAGATGATGCTCCTAAATAGACAAACTTTCATACAGATAAACCACTGAACACAGCATGACATAAGAAAACATTCCTCAAGGGTTTCCTGCTCTTCTCTCTACATTATTTTTTAAATGTAATCCGGTTCATGTTAATATGACCTGTACCACATACCAGATACTAAGACAGAATACAAAAGAAAAGAGGACACAACCCTTGCCTTCAAAAATATTAAAACATTATAAAGATTAATGAAAAGGCTAATTATTCTGGTCAATTAATATAGTATCTTCAAATGGATGGATTCTTATTTGTTAATACAGGCAATATTACACATTAAAAATTCTTAAAAATCAACGAATAATAATGTATATTCGCAAGTAAATCATAAATAGAAGGTGCAAAAAACCAACCATTGTTTGAAACAGTGTTCAGTCTCACTCAAGTAAAAATGAGAATTCAAACATAATGGAATATTAATTTTTTGTCTAGATTTTCAAAGGTTTAAACAAGATGAAAATAATTCTAGCAAGTTGATACTCCACCAATGGGAATGTAAGCCTATAGTAATTCAGGAAGCTATTTCAAAAGCCTTAAAAACATTCCTAGAGACTTCCACTTCTAGCAAATAAAGTCAAGCCTGCAGCAGACAAACACTCCCACCAAAAACAACCAAAAAAGCTGGATAACATTTTTACATCTCTTTGAAGACATCTAAGAGCCACCAAAGCAGGGAGAACCTGAGAGGCTACGATCTGAGAGAAATGAAGTATAGAAAAGTGAGGCACTCTGCAATTCGGGTAATTTTTCACCTGAAGGCATGAGCTAATTCTGAAATGCTAGCTCAGAGGTTTTCTCAAGGCAGCTGAGAAACCAAGAGCCTGCAAAGTGGCAGCTGAAAGGATTAAAAGCTGCTGAAAAGCTTGAAAGTCTGGTAAAAGAGGCAGCTGAAAGGCTGGGAAGCTGGGTAGAGCACAGTCTCAGTGGGCTGGAAGCTGGCGTTCTGGGTTCATGGAAAGGTTGGGAGAAACAACATCTGAAAGACGTCACTCGTGGAATAAGCATGAATAGCTCTCATAACAACCAAATATCAGCCTCTAATTAGCTCAAGTTTAAGTTTCTTAACATTTATTAAGTTTCCAAATCAAATATATTTTTAAGGCACAAACAGGATGTCAAAAGCACTGCCTATAAAGAATGATAAATTCACCAAAAGGTGAAATTATAAGAACAGAAAGACAAGCCAAAAGGCAGAAGACATTTGCAATCACATACTGACAAAGGACTCATCCTTTGAATATATATATTTAAATGCCAACAAATTTGTAAGAAAAAGATAAACAACCCAGGCTGAAAGATAGGCAAAGGATTTGAACAAAAACTTCACAAACATATCCAAACAGCTAAAACAAAACAATACAAAACAAAATCCACAACATATGTAAACGTGTTCTTCCTCACCACTCATCAGGAAAATGCAAATGAAAATCACAATAAAATAAAAACCCAACAGAATGACTAAAGTTGAAAAACTAAATATAAAATATAGCAAATATTGACCAGGATGTGGTGCAAATGAAACTTTCATTCACTGGGAGTGGAAACGGGTAACTAGATAACAGTATGCTGTCTATGGTAAATTTAGTTATGCCCGCTCTGTTACCCAGTAATCCCACTCCTGAGTAATGAACAGAAATACTTAGATTTGTACACCAAAAGTTCAATACAAGTATATTCCTAGAAGCATTATTTGAAATATGAGAACAGCAAAAATGTCCATCAATAGAACTGATAAATCAATGTCATTATATTCATATAATCTAATACTACACAGCCATGAAAATGGGCAAAACTACTATAACACAACACGTGGATGAATCTCACAAATATAACACTGAACAAAAGACAGACACAAATATGTATATACAGTATTATTCAATTTATATAAAATTCAAACACAGGCAAAACTCATCTATGATGTTAGCAGTTTATTGGTTACCTTTGGGGAAGAGTAGGAGTTATGACTGGGAAAGGGTTTCTGGGAGGTTCATATATTCAGTTTTTTTCAAATTTCACTGAACTGTGCCTTTATGATTGGTACATCTTTCTGCCTGTTACACAAAACTTCAAAAAGTTTATGAAAATTAAATATTAAAACTTTCTAGAAATTTTACTCCTCAGGATCCATACTTAAGAAATAACTTTATATTACCCAAAGCAATCCATAGATTCACAGCAATCTCTCAAAATGTCAATGACATTCTTCACAGAAATATTTTTTTAAATGCTAAAATTTCTATGGAGCCACAGATCCCTTATAGCAAGAGTAATCCTGAGCAAAAAGTTAAAAAAATTTCATGGCTGGGCGTGGTGGCTCAGGCCTGTAATCCCAGCACTTTAGGAGGCCAGGGATCACCTGAGGTCAAGAGTTTGCAACCAGCCTGGCCAACATGGTGAAACACCTTCTTTACTAAAAATACAAAAATTAGCCAAGTGTAGTAGTTCATGTCTATAATCCCAGCTACTTGGGAGGCTGAGGCAAGAGAATCACCTGAACCCAGGAGGCAGAGGTTACAGTGAGCCGAGATCACGCCATTGTACTCCAGCCTGGGCAACAAGAGCAAAACTCCTACTCAAAAAAAAAAAAAAAAAAAAAAAAAAATTCATGTACGTCATAGTAAGAAATATGAAGCAATCTAAAGGTTTACATTTAAAAAACAGAATTATATGATTTATAAAATAGAATGTTGCACAGCAACTAAAACTGTTCTTGAAGAATATTTAATGACACGTGAAAATATTATGCTAGCATATTGAGTGAAGAAAAGCTGTATACATATAATACGTTCCCACTATGTTTTGAAAATGTTTTCAAAGACTTAGAAGAGAACATATCAAAATATTAACAAGCATCAGAGTGAACAGGCAACCTAAGAATGGGAGAAAATTTTTGCAGTCTACCCATCTGACAAAAGTCTAATATCCAGAATCTACAAGGAACTTAAAAAAATTTACAAAAAGAAAACAAACGACCCCATCAAAAAGTGGGTAAAGGATATGAACAGACACTTGTCAAAAGAACACATTTATGCAGCTAACAAACACATGAAAAAAAAGTTCATTATCACTGGTGATTAGAGAAATGCAAATCAAAACCATAATGACATACCATCTCACACCAGTTAGAATGGCAATCATTAAAAAGGAAACAACAGATGCTGGAGAGGATGTGGAGAACTAGAAACACATTTACAGTTGGTGGGAGTGTAAATTAGTTCAACCATTGTGGAAGACAATGTGGCAATTCCTCAAGGATCTATAACAAGAAATACCATTTGACCCAGCAATCCCATTACTGGGTATATACCCAAAGGATTATAAATCATTCTACTATAAAGACACACACACACATATGTTTACTGCAGCACTATTTACAATAGCAAAGACTTGGAACCAAACCAAATGCCCATCAATGATAGACTAGATAAAGAAAATGTGGTATATATACACCATGGAATACTACGCAGCCATAAAAATGAATGAGTTCATGTCCTTTGCAGGGACATGAATGAAGCTGGAAAACATCATTCTCAGCAAACTAACAGGAACAGAAAACCAAACACTGCATGTTCTTACCCTTAAGTGGGAGTTGAACAATGAGAACACATGGAGACAGGGAAGGGAACATCACACACTGGGACCTGTTTGGGGTGCAGCGTGAAAGGGGAGGGAGAGCTTTAGGACAAATACCTAACGCATGCGGGGCTTAAAACCTAGATGATGGGTTGATAGGTGCAGCAAATCACCATGGCACATGTATATCTGTGTAACAAACCTGCATGTTCTGCATATGTATCCCAGAACTTAAACTAAAATAAAGAAAAAGGAAAACCCAACTAAATTGTCGAAAAAACAAAAAACGGGTAGATCATGAGGTCAGGGATGGCTGGCTAACACGGTGAAATCCCGTTTCTACTAAAAATACAAAAACAAAATAAGGCAGGTGTGGTGGCAGGCGCCTATAGTCCCAGCTGCTCTGGAGGCTGAGGTGGGAGAATGGAGTGAACCCGGAAGGCGGAGCTTGCAGTTAGCCGAGATCGTGCCACTGCCCTCCAGCCTGGGCGACAGAGCAAGATTCCGTCTCAAAAAATAAAAAAACAAAAAAACAAAAAAACAAAAAACAAACATATATTTCTGACCAGTAGGACAGTCTGTGGTACATTTTTCTCCAGCTTTTCTTTTCCTTATTTTCCAAATCTTGTAAAATGAGTTTTCTTATAGTCAGAAAAAAAAAAATCTTCTTGAACATTTCATATATTATAAATATAAGTTAATATTTCCTTTCAATGATCATAAAACATATTCCTTAAAAAAAATTTGTTCGTTAGGAAATACATTAAGACAGCAAGATAAGCATTCTCCTGTCTATCTCATCATGCCTGTTGTCCATGGATAAAATGAAATAAGGTATTTAAACATTTAGAAACTAGTGACAGGAGGAACTATTCAAATGTACCTTGTTAGGTAAGTGTTACTGTTATTACGCAAGAAATGTACTCTCATCGGTAAAGGGCACATGTTTCTTATGAGAATAGGATTTTGTTATCCCCAATGAATAAAATTTAAATATGATACTTTACCTAGTCACTACTTTTAAGTGTACCCCATATTTCCTGCGATTACTTACCTAGTAATCTAAAAAATAGTCTTTGTCTTTTCATATTAAACTCTAGGTCATCTTTCCAGTTTCCACAAATATTCCCTCAGAATCAATGTAATTTTTTTAAAAAAGCAAAACAAGCCAAAAAAGCATGCTTATTTTGTTAATTTCATGCTATTCCACTAGAATTTTTTTTCATCCAGCTTTAGCATTGAACTGAATTTCTGGGTAGAGCTCAGCATGCCACTCACTTTTTTAACCTGTTCCCTTAGCAACTCTGTACTCATCTGACCCCATATGCCTATCTTCACAATTAGACATTTAATTTTTCCTTAATAGTCACAAATCTAGCACGAATTTCCAAGGACTTAAAATTAGTTTATCTAATCAAAACTAAATGTTTATACCATCATACTGGTGGTATTTCTTCTAAAAATGCTGGTACTCTCTTCACCGCATCTCACTACAAATGATTTTGGCGTGTTCTTTGGAGGGAATAAAAAGTCAGTCGGGGAAACAATAGTCTATCTATTGAGCAGTTCCACACTCTTCCTCCAGAAGCTCATTGTGCCCACCTTGGCAGTGGTCAGAGTGCCTGGTTGCTATTTACAAACTGTGTGTCACTGGGCAGGTTACTGAACCTCGGGTTTTTCATCAGAAAAAATGGAGATGATCATAGTGCAGTTTAGCTCATGAAGCTATAGCAAGGACTAAGCGAGATAGCAAATGTTAAGTATTGACACATAGTGCTCAATAAGTATGCACTCGCAGTTTCACTTAAGTCAGAAAAGAAAATCACATCCTCTACGACACCAACCCTTCAGTGACATTTAGGATTCTACTCCTTCACCCTTACAAATGACTATTTTTCCATACCTCACCTCAAACTGAGTTTAAACCTCCTTCTCACTTCAAGATTCTGCGCTGTGATTTTTGATAAGATGCCTTTGTTTCTCTTCCTCTAACTTACCCTTTTATTTCAGAAAAGTGACTTTCAAATACCTCTTTTCAGAACAAAAAAAAAATGGTACAGCTTCTTTTGCCTTTTCACGACTTTAAGCAGCATCAGAATTCTACATATTTCTTACTCAACTTTCTAGGAATAGTCTACTACAACTATGCCCAGAGTATTCCTCTATCCCCAGATGCATCTGTAGTCTAGCTTACTTGTTTTTCATAACAACACTTTTTGTTGCTGACTGTGATTATCCCTGAGAGCTCCAACCAAGTCAATTCAACAAATAGGTCTCAGGCAACAATCATGTACCAAGCCCATATATGACATGATATCTACTAAAAACAAGTGAAGGACACATATACATATACCACGGTCTCCTCTTTCTTCCCACACCAGATAACATCACTATCTGAGACAGTTCAAGCATAATCTCTTGGTACAACAGACACATCTGGTAGACTCCCTACCCTACCTCTCCCCCATCAACTAGGTACCTCGTTTCCAAGGGTATAATAGAAATTTCATAGAACATAGAATGAGAAGACCTTCACAACACCATCAGATACCTCAAATAACCTCATGATTGTATATACAACAGTCAACCATACACACATACTTAAAAAAAAAAAATCAAAGGATGGATCCTCAGTCCTTTGGTCCTGCACTATGTAAATGTAATGAATTACCATAGCAAATTCCAATAATGAACACAAAGAAAAATATAGGATTATGAAATTTTTTCATGAGTGGGAAACCACAAAATAACACAAGGGAAACATCACTGAAATAAAGATCATTCTGCTCTAACGTACACCATTTCAAAATAGGATTGGTGAAGAGCAACGCTGACTCATCCTCAAAAATAACGGCGAATCTGTTTTGACCTTGATTCACTGCTATGATCAAAATAATTATGGTTAACTTAAGAAGGTTCTGAAGAAAAGGTTCTAAAGATCATACTAAAAATACTTAGAATTTTAAAATCTATGAAATAAGACTTCAGTTTTAGTATTCGAAGTGACCACCAGATAAAGACAAAAGAAATGTTGACAGCGTCATCATGCGCCAACCGAAATTACCTTCACTTGCACATCTTTCCCTGATACTCAGTCTTCCACCACGCTATCCAAGTATACTATATAAATCTTTGGCATATACTTTTCAACTTGACTTACACACTTCTTTAAATACATTTCCATCCTTCCCTTAACAAACAGTTGCTAAGCACCTGCTCTAAACCAGCTTCTGACTAAGCACTACTTACAATGGGAAACAAACTGGATATATCTCCTGATCTTATGTAACTTACAAGTTCATCAGGGAGACTCACACTACTCATATGGTAACTCCTGGGTTATGCCATGATGTATGTGCTGTGAAGAAAAACTCAGGATGCTACAAGAGTGAAAAACAGTGAAAACATAATTCCTCATTTACAGTCATGTACTGTTTAATGACATTTTAGCTAAGGGCAGACCACTATATGACAGTGGTTTCGTAAGATTATAATGGAGCTGAAAAATTCCTTTCATTAGATTATAATGGAGCTGAAAAACTCCTATCACCTAGTGACATCGTAGCCATCACGGCTTTGTAGTACAACACAATATTCATGTGTTTGAAGTGATGATGGCATAAACGAACCTCCTGTGCTGCCAGTTGTATAAAAGTCTAGCACATACAGCACACAATACTGAACAAACATAATAAAGGATGTTACTGGTTTATGTATTTACTACTCTACACTTTCTATTGTTATTTTAGAGTACTACTTATTAAGATTTCTAAAAGTTAACATAAAACAGCCTCAAGCACATCCTTCAGTATTCCAGAAGAAGGCATTGTTATCACAGGAGATGACAGCTCCACATGTTATTGCCCCTGAAGACCTTCCAGTGGGACAAGCTATAGAGGTGGAAGACAGTCATACTGGCCCTGTGTAGGCCTAAGTTATTGTGTGTTTGTGTCTTAGTTAACAAAAAGCTTAAAAGTTAACAAAAAAAATTTTAATAGAAAAAGGCTTATAGAATAAGAATATAAAGAAAATGTTTGTATACAAATGTACAATGCACTCATGTTTTAAGATGTTATTACAAAAAAAAGAAAAAGTTTTAAGAAATTAAAAAGTGTATAAAGTAAAAAATTTACAGTAAGGTATTACTGAAGAAATTTTAAAAATAAATTTAGTGTCACCTAGGTATATTGTGTTTATAAAGTCTACAGTGGTGTACGTTAACATCCCAGACTTTCATTAACTCACCACTCACTCACTGACAGAATAACCTTCCATCCTGCAAGCTCCATTCATGGTAAGTGCTCTATACGGGGTACTATTTTTTCTCTTTTACACCATATTTTTACTGTACCTATGTTTAGATATATAAATGCTTACAGTTGTGCTACAATTGCCTATAGTATTCAATACAGTAACATGCTTTACAGGTTTGTAGCCCAGAGGCAATAGTATACACCATAATATAGCCTAGGTGTAGAGCAGGGTATACCATCTAGGCTTGTGTGAGTGCACTCTATGACGTTAACACAATGAAGAAATTGCCCAATGACTCATTTCTCAGAACATTTATGTGTCCATGTCTTCTTATAACACTCTCTAAAGCTCATGCTCTATGATAGCATGGTATTATCTACTAAGATGAATCTCTAAGTACTAGGCTAAAGACTAGCATATTTTAGTTTTCAAGTTATAGTTTATTTGTTATAGTTTGGTAGGCAAAAAGTGGGAAAGAATAGGTCATGAGGAATAAGAGCAGAAAGAAAATAAAGACCAAAAACAGATGTCTTTCACTGTAAGAACAGATAAAATTTTACAATATGCATGTGGTCCTGAAAAAATGTCTTCTAAAATCAAATTGCTGGCAAACCATTTTAAATTCAACAATATTTAATATTTCTTAAAATCTTACTAGCTGAAAGACTCTACTGAATCCTGTTATAAAGCAGAATTCATCTAAACAAAAAACTAAATCCTCTAAAACAACCCCATTTCTACTATTTCTAAATTTTAATATTCAGTCAAGTTTTCTGTGCAACCAACAACTGGAAAGGACTACTCCAAGTAAAAGGGCTACATAATTATCATTCTAAATTCAAAGTACTGCATGTCACCTACCAACATAAACCCTGCTCACTCCCCACCAAAAATGACTTAGCAAAAAAAATGTTTTAAAGAAAATCTGCACTATTCATTTTGAACTTTTAAAAATGAAAAAAAAAAAATCAGGATGATAAAATGGCTGTGTTCTTAACACCAAAGAACAATTTATCATCATGCACCACAGTCATAAGGGAGAAAGGGTCCAGTGGGAGGTTGTGGTGTTTCCCACTGATAGTGTTGCAAGTTATTGTCCCCACACAGTAAGACACCTGCCACTGGTCTTCTAGTTCTCTGCTCAAAGATTAAAGCACCGGTAAAAGCTTTGCAAGATCACAAAGAGCTGATGCAACTGATATTAAGACTGGTAAGACCAAAGACCCATAGGATATTCAATGGCTCAGCATTAACTGTGCACACAAAAGTCAGAAATGCAATTCCTGGATTTTCTCTCAAACCAAAGGCACAGAATGAAAAGTATGAAATATTGTTTATAAATATCACTGCTTATACTTATGTAAAGCTTTTCCATTTGTATTATACCTCACTCATGCTTACTCATTTTATTTCATCTAGCAAATAGGGCCCATGAGAGATTGACTAACACCAGAAAGTGATGTGTATATGTGTATGTATGTGTATATTCAATATATATTCAATTAGGGCAAGAACCACTGCAACAATGTGACCCAAATGCTGAGTTTGTATAACAGGTGATGAAACAAATGTGAAAATTCTTATATGCAGAGTATTTATTACACTGGAATTGAGCAGGAAAAAAATCAGACTTGAACATAGGGTCTGGGAGAAACAACATTCAGTGAAATGATCAAGTCTCAAGTTTGTATAAGATAAAAAAGAAAATTCTCCCTCCTACAAGGGCCACAGACTAAATGGATTCTTTATAAAATGTGGCTTTTGATATGAGGGTCTTCTATCTACTAAAAAAAAAAAAAAAAAAAAAAAAAAAAAAAGCTACTAGAGGGACTGTTTGCAGGAAGTTTATTCCAATCTAGAATCTAGATATGAGCAAAGATCTTACCAAAGTGAGATTCTATTATGTATGCTTCAAAGATTATTTCCATTTTGGTGCCTGTTTACTCAAGGTGAGGAAAAGTAAAAGGACAAAAAGATAAACTTTAAAACTGAAAATGTAAAAACAGCACAGAAAATAGTAAAAGCTTAATTTTATGACATGGAAGCTTAATTTTATTCCATCATCACCTGATGAATGGAATCATTCTCCAAAGATAATCAAGCTAATTACCTTAGTCTTTTTTTTAAATTTATTCAGCTTCGTTTGCTACTATATCTGCTCTTATTGCTAACGTACAGCAACTGAGTATTGAGAGATATAATGCTGAAGTTCTTCAACCTTTCTAGTAACTAACTGTCCATCACAATCAAGGTTGCATCCACATCACCATATCACGTAGGATTAAAAGTAAAAATTTGAAGATGTTATAAAAACTAAAAAATAAAAAGAATAAAAACAAACATTACTTTAAAATATTTACCAAGATGGACCATTTCAAATAAGCATAAAATAACTGTTCCTTTTTAAAAGTCAAGTACCCAGAAGAACCCTGCAGTTTGCCATCTTTAACTTGCTTTTGAGAATATAAGTAAGGAATCTGTGAACCATGGATGGCTTTTTAACTTTAGCTACTACCATTTTAAAGGCAAAGCCTAGACATATGAAGGAACAGAAAGCTAAATGTGACTGGCAATGTCTTTCCAGCTGGAAGATGAAACCAAATTTAAAACAAGGAGCTGGTAATAACTTTCTAAAAAACAAAACACAAAACTAAATACTAAATGACTGTAAAAATGAAGTTTGGGACTGAAGAACAGAAAGTGCTGACAACAACATTATATACAGAAATTTCTAATTTATTAACAGAGAAAAATGTCAAATTAAAAATTGAAATTAAAAAGAGAAAGGTATTTTGCTATCATATTGTAATACATTAATGGCTGCTTTTTCTTTTCAAAAGCAAATGCTCTACAGTAAGACTAGTTAAGGTCTGCTTATTAATCTGAATAACAAAGATATTCTATTTTATACATGTTTATGATCTCAGAAATAAAATAGTGTCTTTAGTATCGTCAAATTAAAATCATTTGAGTTGCGATTATAGAATTAGAATATTTGTCAGAATACCTCAATGGCAACCAGGGACTTCATGGGACCAATATTTGCTAGGGAAAAAGTGAACAGAAAATAAACTCTACCATGTCAAAGGAAACAGAAATAAAAATTATATTTTATTACATGAACAAAGTACACCATGGAAAAAAGAAAATAATCTCTCTCAAAAGATCTGTAACCACAAGATACATTTTAAGAAATAAGGCATCATCAAACAGAAATCTAATTTAAAATGTGCCGAAGTCAGTACACCACCCAAGCTAGCAGGCAACAGGAAATATATTTCCCCTCTGGAGGAACTCACCTTCAACACAGGCCTGAAATAATTACCGCAAAATTCCAAGGCAAGTGAACACAGCCTTAAAAAAAAAAAAAAAAATCACAAAAACCTCAAAATAAAGTAAGATGAGTGATTAAGAGCAAGGGGAAAAAAAGACAAACTCACAAAAGACTTCAGTTATAAAAATTATTAGACAAGGAATATAAAAATAATAACTGCTTAGAATTATGACCAGAAGACAAGCAGATTTGCAAATAAAGTTCTACATATGAAAACTATAACTGATATTAAAAACTAAATTGACAAAGTGGCATATTAGACATAGCTGAAGTGAATAAACTGCAAGTTAGAACATAGGAAATTTTTCCAAATACAATCAAGCAAAAACAATGAAAGGTAAGAGATAAAAGGGATGAACTAAGGAAGAAAAACATAGAAAGTCTACCAGACATGGAATTGGAGTTCCAGAAGGAGATCATAAAATTAATGAGAAAATATTCAAAAGGATTGTAAATAGGTTTCCAGAATTCCTGAAAAATGCTAGTCCTCAATGTAGCCTATCTAATGCCAAATATGTTAAAATTCATGCCCAAAAACATCAGATCAAAAATTCAGAATAGAGAGAGAGAATATCTTGAAGGAGAAAGAGAGCATCTTCAAAAGATCTTAGAAGGAACCAGAGTTTGGAAAGATAAGTTCCCTTACGAAGAAAAAAATTAGCTTGACTGCTTAATTCTCAATGATAATAAAATTCAGAAGACAATAAAATGATATTTTTGATACTTCCTTTCAGCAAATTAAAAGGACTGTCACAAACAAAAATCTCTCTCTCTCTCCCTCTCCTTCTTTCACACATACACACACTCACTCAACAGAGGAAAATTAAAGGATATGTCAGGCAAAAGAGAAATGATCCCAGATAGAAGGTCTGATAGACAAGAACAAACCGGGTGGAAAGATATTAATGAATAAATGGCTAAATATAACAGACACTGTATAAAGCAATAAAAGTAATATCTAACTTGAGAGAGAAAAAACAGGCTAGAACTAAAATACTCAACAACAATGACATGTAAGTTGGAGGAAGGTATTATAAGAGTTAATTCCTAAGAAATGAAATGTCACAGACTGGGTGGCTTGAACAATAGAAATTTATTTTCTCACAGTTCTGGGGGCTAGAAGTCCAAGATCAAGGTACTATCTGGATGCATTTCTGGTGAGGCCTCTCTTCCTGGTTGGTAGACATGTATGATCTTACATAGCCTTCCCTCTCTATGCAGAGGGAAGACAGAGATCTCTGTATCTCCACAGAGATATTACTGGATCATGGCTCCACCCTTATAATCTCATTTAATCTTCATTATCTCCTTATAAGCCCTATCTCCAAATACAGTCATATTGAGGATTAGGGCTTCAGCATATGAATTTTGGGGGATACAATTCAATTCCGTAATAGAAGGCAAGGATATTAACTTTAGACTAGATAAAGATGAGTATATATTAAAATTGTCTGGGTAACCACTAAAATAATAGATGTAGAACTTATAGCCAATCTCCTGACCCCCCAAATAAATAAAAATAGTAAAAAAAAAAAAAAAAAAAAAAAAAGTGGGGCAGGGGGTCAGTCTATCCAAAAGAAGGCAAGACAGGAAAGAAGACAACGAAAAAGCAGAATAGAAAATACATAATAATATGATAAATAAATCCAAGTCACTCTTCATTCTAAACTCTCCAGTTAAAAGCAAAGATTCAGCTATATGCTATTTACAAGAGACACATCTAAAATCATAAGGATATAGATGCAACATTAAAGCCAACAAGTAGGGAAAGGTGTGTCAAGCCCATCATAATCTATAGGGGACTCTATATCATTTTATTACTATCAAAGAAAAAGAGACTTTAATTCAAATTATACTATTAGAGATACAGAAGGTATGACATATGACAAAAGGGTTAATTTCCCACAAAAATATTTAAAAATCTAAACTTGTATGCATCTAATAATAAACCTCAAAAACACATAAAGTAAAAGGTGAATTAACCAGATGAAAATAATAAATCCGTAATTATAATCTCTCAGTAATTAAATGATCAAGTAGATTAAAACATCAAGAAGGATAAAGACTTAAACAGCACATTTAAAATTTTCATCTTATGGAACACATGAAACTGCATCCAGAAACTAGAGAATACATATTGTTTTAAAGCTACACATCGAACACTTATTTGTAGAGAAGACTTGCCATTGTCCATGGAGCTAACCTTAACAAGAATCAAAGAACTGGTAAGATACAGACCACATCCTCTGACCATGTCACAAATAGTTTAGAGATCACCTACAACCACAACAAAATATGCTTAGAAATTAGGAAACATGATGCTCATTAACTCATGGATTAAAGAAATCATAGAAAATACTTAGGGCAGACGCGGTGGCTGATTCCTGGAATGCCCACACTTTGGGAAGCTAAAATGGGAAGATGGCTTGAGCCCATGAGTTCAAGACCAGCCTGGGCAACATAGCGAGACTTCATCTCCACAAAAAATAAAAATAAAAAAAAAATTAGCCAGGCATAGTGGCATGCACCTGTAGTCCCAGTTATTCAGGAGACTGAGGTGAGAGGATCGTTTAAGCCCAGGAGGTCAAGGCTACAGTGAGCCATGATCACACCACTGCACTCCAGCCTGGCTAAAAGAACGAGAACCTGTCCTAAAAACAAAGAAAATACTTAGAACTGTATGAAAACATAAAAAATTCTGATAAGCAGCTAAAGTGATGATTCAAGAGAAATTTATACTCTGAAAAAGCAAGACTCAAAACTGAGCTAAGCACTCAACCTAAAAAATTAGAATAAAGGCAGGAATAAACATAAAAACATGGAAACAAAAGAGTAAAACCGAACATGTTAGAAACAAATATATAAATATTTTCAAAGAAGCAACTTTTGGCTTTGCTGATCATCTCTACTATATATTATATATTATATACAATACATTAAACAACAAAAAACAAATTACAGCTACAAACAACACTGATGAATCTTAAAAAATATAACAATGAGCAAATGAAGCAAGCATAAAAGTATAAATATTTACAGTAGTAAAATTCCCTTTATGTAAAGGCCAAAAATAACCACACAAAGAGGGTTGATAAAGCAAGAGTTGCCTCCATGTGAGGAATGAGTAGACAGAGGAATGCTAGGTATATTTCTTAACTTTAGTAGTAAGTCCATGAGTATTCAATTTTTTAAACTTAAAGGCATGTTTTATGCAATTTTAAATGTACAATGTGCTTCACAATAAATACTCTTTAAAAATAACATGGCAAAATCAGTCTCTAAAGGATATTCTGAACTTTCCTATAAACAGTGAACATCCACAAGATCTCACGAAAAAAAATTTACCTGTTTAACCTATTCATGTCTGTTAGATTCCACGCTGAAAATATAGTTCCTGTTATTTGAGATAGTAAAAAGGAAAATGATACTTATCTAAACAAACAACAAAAAAATGTATTTAGCACTTATCCAAGTGCTAAAACAGAGGTAAGCACCAGGTATTAAGGGATCAGATAACCTAAGCCTGACTTAAAGGAGGAAAGGCAACTATTCCACAGTGAAGAAAACAATGTCTGGAAAACAGTAATTGTCCCAGAAAGCATGTTTGGGAGTACACGTGTGTTTACCTTCTACATTCAGAACCAAATTCTAAAAATGAAAAATGCAAATATAACTGCATTCACTCGGATCATGTTTGATAGCTAAAGATAATTTTAGTTTCAAAAATAAAAGGGAGAATTTCTCTCTACATTTAGCCGTCAGTGTTTAAGTTTCTATCTTTTCCTGACTTTTGCTCATTTTATAGCTCTAATTTTGTTCCTAGAAGTGACCACATGCTTCTGTAGTAGCCAGAGTGATACTCAACTGATTTCAAAAGGGAATTTCTGGCTAAGAAGAAGTTTCGTATTATTGACAGAAAGGAAGAAAGATACAAATATATAGATAAAATATAGATGTAAACAAACACATGCACATACACATACACACACAGCTCAAGGCTAAATTTTGTAAATTTAAACCTTCCAAATTTATTTTAAATGTTAAGAGTCCAGGAGTTGGCAGCAAAGTGCAGAAAACAGAATATTTTTACATTTTAGAGATGACTATACAGAAAATGACATTCATTCACTCTATCATTCCACAATTATGTATCAATATGTGGGCAAGAGGGCAGCTGGCAATACAGTAAACTGAAATTGAAAAAGGGACAGCATTCTCATGGCACACTCAACTACTGTACCTGTTTAGCTGGAGGTCACATTTATAGTTATAACTGAGCACTCATGAATGGTTTGGGATTGAGGCTAAATCTCTATAAACAACTAGGTTACTTCATTTGGAAAAAGCAATCAGGTCTGGGTTCAAACCCTATCTGATTTGACTCTTTCATATTACACTTACCAAAAACACACACACACACACAAAACTGTAGAAGATAAACAGGGAAGACAATGATTAGCTCTACAGATTTTATATTGGGAATAATAAAGTGCCTTGAAGGCAATGAAAACTATCAATGCTCTTTTATTCCTCCCCAAAAATTCTACATCTAGGGCTTTACCCAAAGGGAATAACCATCGATGCATATAAAAATTGAGCTATAGCAAGGCACAGTGGTTCACACCTGTAATCCCAGCACTTTGGGAGACTGAGGCAGGCGGATCACTAGAGGTCAGGAGTTCAACACCAGCCTAACCAACATGGTGAAAACCCCATCTCTACAAAAAATACAACAATTAGCCAGACATGGTGGTGGGCACCAGTAATCCCAGCTACTCAGGAGGCTGAAGCATGAGAATCCCTTGAAGCCGGGAGGCGGAGGTTGCTGTGAGCCAAGATCGCGCCACTGCATTGCAGCCTGGGCAACACAGTGAGACTCCATCACAAAATAAATAAATAAATAAATAAATAAAAATTGAGCTGTAAGATAGTCATTACTGTATAGCTGAAGAAAAAAAATTATATCCCCAATAAATTATGATACATCCATAGAATAATATGATTCAGAATTTAAAATGTTACAGATCATTCCATGACAAGGGAAGTGGTTCATCTTTATGTGAAAATTACAAAGCAATAGATATACACTAAGGGCCATTTTTAGAAATTAAAATATCATAGTATTTTTCTATATGTATATAAAAATAGATACCAAAATGCTAATAATAGTTATCACTGGGTGTAATTCTTCTTTTCTTTTTGCTTGTCTGGATTTTCTAAATTTTCTTTTCTTTCTTTTTATTTTTGAAGACAGGGAAGTCTTTCTCTGTTGTCCTGGCTAGAGTGCAATGGTATGATCACGGCTCACTGCAGCCTCAACTTCCAGGGCTCAAGTGATCCTCCCATTTTAGCTTCGCAAGTAGTTGGGACCACAGCCGTGTGCCACTCATACCTGGCTAACTTTTTTTTTTTTTTTTTTTTTTTTTTTTTACCTTTTGGAGAGACAGGGTCTCCTCACATTTCCCAGGCCAGTCTCCAACTCCTGGGATCAAAGAATCCTCCCACTTCGGCCTCCCAAAGTTCTGGGATTACAGGCATGAGTGGCCATGCCTGGCCTCTAAATTTCCTATAATGAACAAGAATAACTTATAAAGGAAGAAAAAATCTATTATATCATGAGGGTGGAGGGTAGGAGGAGGGAGAGGATCAGGAAAAATAATTAATGGGTACAAGGCTTAATACTTGGGTGATGAAATAATCTGTACAACAAAGCTCCACAGCATAAGTTTACCTATGTAACAAACCTGCACTTATACCCCTGAACTTAAATAAAAGTTAAAAAAAAAAAAAAAAAAACAGATTTGAAACCTTGAAATAGTAACTATACATGAACTATAGAAACAAAAACAAGAAGTTCCCAACATTACCAAACCTGTAAGTGGGTGCAAATTTATGTAACTTATAGAAAATGGAGAAACCTGATACTCAACTTATACTCAAATCTCCTATCATTCAAGAAATGAATAATGCAAAAGAAGGAAAAACATCTGAAGAAGTGCTGAGTGGGAACAAGTTGAGAGAAGAGACTTTCTGCTAGTGCTAGACAGTGTGAAACTTTACAAGGTATCATGGTTTATGCAGGGTTAATCAAAATGGAGTAGGAAGACTGTGTGCTTCAAATACAAGGGAAATGGAGTAAGTTAAAATGATGAAAAGAATGGATCTTATTACAAAAGCACACTTATCTGAACATTTTTCCCTCTGGAAGACAATGGATGTTATGCCTACACCCAACTCCCTTTGTATCCACATCCTCCCAGGATCAACTTAGAGCAAAAAATCCTGCACCAGACAGCCTCAGCCAAATACCATACCAAACACATGGGATAGATTTAATTGATTCTTATATAATTTTCAGTTGAAACTTACTCTGATCTAAACTTCAGGCTTCTTTAAATGTCTACAAATGTTCTCTCTCTAAAGTTACCTACGCATTTGTTTTCGTTTTGTTTTATATTGTTATTGTATAAAGTAGGAAGATGTAAAGATGCCTCACTTTAGGAGAAAGGTAACAGCTAGAATACAGAATCATGTCCCTTCTTCACCAGCCTCCCCAAGGCAGATCCTTAGAAGTTTCCACAGAAAAGAATTTGCCTTAAATATTTTTCAAACACTTTAATAACACAGACTGAGCTAAGTCAATTGAGAGAAAGAAGTTAACCAAGAAGGTCTGCTCAAAAACCCTAAAAGGTATGTAAAGCTTATAACTATAACAACACATAAAGGTTTAAATTGAAAATGATCTAAGAATTTGAAAAAGATCTAAGAATCAATTAATATATATGCCAGGTGATTGGTACAGTATCTGGCTGGGGGTGTTTTTAATCTAAATTGGATCTGGGAAGATGTAATTCTTTAGCATATCACTCAAAGGAAATGCTGATAATAATAATCCTATTATTAATTTCAATAGGCAACCACAAGATTACCCCCATAACTGCAAATATACCATCTATTCCCCAAGACCTGAGGGCTGTGTCAAAATCCAACTTTTCTAACTCTTCATTATGTTTATAACAAATATAAATGAACTTTCCTGTATATTAAGCTAGAGTTTCATGCTTGAGTTTTCTGAATCTTCTGTCATACAAACAGCAATGAATATAAATCTTGTCCATATTTACTGGTGCAGAGGTTAGAATGCATTTTATCCTATGTGTCAAATTCAAAGCCTGAAACAGCTTGCTGTCAGCTTCGGAAACCATTTTTACAAGTATGGCATACCGCCTCAAGCCAACCAAATACTAAAGCATGTTGGGCTGCCCACACTTCAAATCATTTGGAATATTCTCTTGTTTTGTGGTTGCAAAAGTACCTATTTCGTGGATCATCTAGTTCAAATTAAGGGCACATCTAACCTTAAACAGAAAATTCCCAGGAAACTGAAACTATAACTGACCAGGATCACATCAGCTCTGAAGGTCCATGATCTCAGGCTCATAGTCAAACATGTCATATGTTATGTTTCGAAAGGTGAGGAAATACAACATAAACTCTATGAAACTCATTAATATTTTCAAGTAAACACTAAGAATTCATCCTAAATATACATATGTCATAGTTGCAAAAAAAGGAAAAACTGCCACCTGCAACAAAGTAAAGGTCATTTGCAGCAAATATAAACACATTTCTGGTAAACAGCTAGCAAATTAAAGAAAAAAAAAAACAGCCTAATAGATTATTTCATTTCATTTCTAATTTTCATACATATGCTGAAATGTAGCAGCTTCAGCTATGAAATGTGGTAACAAATATACCAAAGGTGAATGAAATAGTTTTGCTTGCAGTAACTGGAGCACTGTATTTATACACATTGTTTTTCCAAGCATTAATGGGTCCACCTCTCAAATCAAGCACTTAAGACATCATTTCACAAATTTGGAGTACCAGAACTTCCCCAAGGTTTGCCTCTCATGCCTTTGAGACATACTCTCTAAATCCCAGACCTATGAAGAATGTCGTAAAGGTTATTTTTGAAGTGTTAAAAAAAAGAAAACACTATATTGACAAACTAAATTTTACCTAAAATTTGCCTACTGAAGCTTAAGAAATACCTGGTTCAATTATCCATTAGTGGGGCAATTCAATCCATTTGAATAGATAAATGTGGTTAGGATATGGCTCCCTGATCCAAGCCTTGTTAAGAGTTCAAGAACATATTGAAAACCAGTGCTTTTTAACTTAACTGATATTGACTAAAATGCTGAAAAGATGACAAGCCCTAGCAATAACCATTTTTAGCTGATCTTTTAGACCTGCTGTTCTTGGTGCACACATATTATTAGGTTCCTAAAATGGTTCTCGTGTTTTTTATATATTCAATAGTATATATAGATATGGTATATATAATTATACTATATATAGTATGGATACATAAATATAGGTATATGTGTGATATGGATATATACATATATAAATCCACGTGTGTGTATCATTTCCAAAAGACTCATTCACAAAACAATCATCCCAAATTAAATACACCATATACAAAATCTCAAGGTGCTCAAATAACTCTAGAAACTAAGTCACATCCACCTAAGAACACTAAATTCTTACTTTCTTGCTTGTAGTCCAGCAAACTTAAGGTAAAATAGTAACTACATTCGGGTTTTAGTTATATTTATTTTTCCTAAGCAAATTTTCTCCAAGAATGCTCGGTTTGCTGAAAATTTTCAGAAAATGCTTGAGATGGTGAGTTGTTTTCTTTTTTTTCAGTTTTGGTACTGGTATATTTTACAGTAAAGTGACAAAATTGTACTTAGAGATGAGAAGTCTATATCCCAAACAAAATTTGACAGTATTAATGGTTATTCTGGGACGATTTTCTTCGAAAACTTCCCACTGCCAACAATGTTTCCTACACTATCCCCTGTCTGCCTTGGTAGTATACTTTTCACACACAAAATTGTATGTAACGCATATACCAGAAATACTTCAAGGCACTCTTTTATTTAAGCTCCCACATTCTGTTTTTATTGTTCAAAATGATCTGCATGTTCATAATTGATGTAAAATCAATTATGTCACTAACATTTTGGCTATGCAACACTTGACAAAACATAGGGACTTTTCATCAGCACCTTTGATTTGTAGTTGGCAATGTGGTGAATAAGGCAAACAGGAATAGTGGTGTGGCAGAGACCTGGGGGTGTGAGAAAATGGGGCTTCCTTTACCCACAGGACATGTGGGGAAAAAAAAAAAAACTTAACCACGTCTGCGATAAATGTACTTTTATGTTAGGTTTCATCAAATGAAACACGTGTTACATACCTCGACCATAGATTAGAATGTCTGAAGCAGTATCAGCTTATGCAAGAAACATGAGGTTCTATCCATGATTCTTAGAAACACTACTCCTAGAACTGGCTGAAGGCTTCTTAATCCAACACATAATGAAAAACAAGCTCACCAACAAAGAAAGATAAATCCTATTTTAAAAACATATGGTTTAAACTTCATCCTACCTCACTAAAAACCTGCATGCTACTACAGGGATGCCTGTATTCCCTAAGTGTCGAGACTGAGTCTAAACATTCCATCAAAGACTAAACAATAAATGAAAATTTGGGCTAGCCCTGGGGGAAATTTTCATAAAGATATGTTGTTGGGTTTTTTTTTTTTAAGCACTCTGAGCCTCCACGAATATTTTATTATTAAAAAGAAGAATGTTTCCGAAAAGAGGCAGAGGAGAGAAGACTGAAATCAGGGTGACGCTGAAAACCAGCCAACACACACAGCGCTGCAGAATGAACCACATGGAAGAGGGAACCTCTCGTTCAACTGTTGGAGCGCGAAGGCACCTTTCGCTCCCGCCAACAAGGTAAATTTCAGCACTCAAGCAGCGAGACCACCGTGTAAAAGTTCAAGTGGAGCCCATCTCCTTCCTCTTACTCCCAGCACTGAATTCTCGACCAGAACAGCCCAGCAGGGAAGGAGCCGGCGCGGGGTGCACCTCTGCAGGCGACCGTTTTCCTAGAAGGCCTAATCGCTCAGACGGGCAGGGGAGAGGGGCAGGCGGCCCGGGAGAAACCGAGTCCCTGCCGGGCCCCCACCGTGTGGCGCCGGCCGAAATAACTCCAGTCCAGCTGCAAAAATCCTCCCGAAAACCCAAGCTTCTCCGGCACAACTTCGGTCTCCCCAGCCTCATTTCCCCCCACGCACACTGCCAAACCGCTCGCCCTGCCCAGCGCGGCGGATGCAAGCGCTCCCCGCCCTGGGCGGCTACCTGTCCCGCGGGCCAGAGACCCCCAGCCTCACCTCAAGCGAAAAGCAGCGCGCGGGCGCCCGCGGAAGAGCCCAGGGAGCATGGCCCCATGTAGTCCCTCCCGGAACTTTCCTGACATAGCACTTCTCTCCTCCGCTGCAGAGAACAACGCTGCCAGGCGGAGGAGGAAGGAGGACGACGAGGAAGAGGTGGTGGCGGCTATAGAGGCGGCGGTGGCGGGAGCTGGAGCTGAAAGTGAGGAGCATCGCGGACGAGCGCCGCCGCCGCCTAGCGAGCTACCGAGGGGTTCCCGCCCCCAGGGTAACCAACGCTCCCTCTTAAAGGCGCAGGCCCCGGTTTTAGACCGTGAGGTGAGTAGGAGGAGAGGAGAAAGAGGGAGGAGGCAAGTAAAGAGGGAGGAGGCAAGTAAAGAGGGAGGAGGCCAGTAGAGACTGAGAGATCCCGGGAGGCCACGCCCCAGCTGCCCTAGGGCGGATCGCCGGCCCTTTTCCGCCGCTCCCCGCCTTGACTCCCTCTATACTCAGCTCGCGTCGCTCCTCTACCTGGGCAAAGGCATGGAGGGTACCGCAAGTGCGCCCACCTGGCACTGAGGCAAGCCTCGCCGTTGGCCAGCGCCCTCAACCCCACGCCCCTCTCCTAGAGGGTCGCTCCGCCCCTAATCGCTGGCAGTCCTTTTAGGGTCCTGGTTTCCCGCTCCCACGGCCCCCAAAGTGCACCTCCAGTGGCGACTGCCCAGTGGAATTGCGTTCCCCGAGGCTGCTTGCGTTTCTGCCTTGGTTATTCTTCCTCATTTCCAACACAATCATGAGGGTCTCACCTAGGCGCCCAGAAGACTGAAATAACTGAAAGCCAGCTGGGGCCCCTAGACGGACCCCTGAAGGTGTCCGTGATGTGTGGCAGGGGAGACTTGCCAGGTATCCTTCTTTCTCTGGTGCTCTGTTCTCTTCCAATGGCCAATTGCCAGCTGGCCTCCCACTGGATTTCTAAAACGATTCACTTTCATCAACAGATGGGCTGTAAAGATGCCAAACAACTCAGGAAGACCCCCTAGAAAAAGTATCGCCTTGAGACAGTGGGAAATGCTGCTTTCAGTGACAAGTGATATTTTCAGCTATTACCAACATATGTGATCATTACTGAGGCCACAGCCTCCGGTGGTGATGCCCAGGAGGCTCCCAGCATCAGCAGCTATCATCACCCTAGGAAGAGACCACAGCAGCAGTGGGCATGAGCAGCAGAGGGTTGCTACTATCCACGGACTTATTTTTCTACCTCATGGTTCCAACCCTTGCTTCTTGGACCTATGGGTCTTCAGCATAGTGTTGTGCCGTTTGTACTCTGCACTATGTCCCCTGGCTCAGGAGGTGGGCAGGCAATTTGGAGTTAAGATCTAGCTTGGGTTCCAGAGCACCAGTCCTAGCACAAAGCTCAGAGAGTGGCATTTCTTCATTCACACAAAGGCACTTGCATGGGCCATCACTACCCTGAGACTGGACTAGAACATCTCAGTTCTTTGTCTCCTGCCACCTACAGCTGTGAAACAAGCACTTGTGTTGAACTTGAAGAAGAAGAAGGCAAGAAGAGACTATGCAAAAGGTTGGAGAAACTTCTGTAACCAGATGGAGAGGAAATAAGCCCTGGGCTCTAGAAAAGCAGGAGACATGATCTTGCCTGCACCAAACTTTTAAGATGGAAAAAGAGATTATCAGTGAGAAAAAGTGAAGTCAGGATAGTTGGATGTGCCCGGCACACAACCCAAACTGAGTTAGCAAAACCTACAGCAAAGGGTATTGGAATTTATTGGCTCATATGTTTATAAATCTCACAAGTAGAACTGGCAAACACACACACACAAACACACACAAAAACATGTTCTTAGAAATCATTTTTTCTCCTCCAGATGCTCAAAAAGCGTCAGGACTCAATTTCTCTCACTGTCTTCATTGTGCTTTCATTGCACTGGTTTTACTTTCTCTAAACAGAGGGAAGACCTACATCTCCGGTCTTAACATCCAACCTCCTTAGCAATTAGTTGCATCAGAAAGAGAGCAAGCTGAAGAATGTTTCACCAGACCCATGTGGATCCTGCGCTCATCTCTGAACTAACCATTGTAACTATGGGATGGAATGCACACTGCCAGGCTGGGGTCATTTGCCTGTAGCTACAAAAAGGTCAAGGGAAATAGCTGTATGTACCCCTCATATATACCCAAACCACAGGGACCGAGTAGAAAGAAAAAGGTTTCCCAAAGGAAAATTAAAGTGTTGTTAATAAAGAAGGAAAGAGAATGTTGAGTAGATAAAGACTATAAATGCCCACTACAATCCCCATTCCCCAGTATACACACATCACCACCACTGTCACAAAGGGGACTGACAACCTCTCTGGCTCCTTTACCATAGTCTCAGGATCAGAAGAATGAGAATGCAGATGGTCATGGAGGTGCTAGTGATCGAGCCAAGCAGCCACATCCTTTGACCTCCAGAGCCACTGAAAAGATCCTAAGTGATTTTTGTGACATTTCACAAACCACCTGTAAACAAACAAACGATATATAAACCATAATTGTATTCAGTTATTTTTGTCCCTAAATAATAACCCTGCCTCCATGTACCTCAAGCCCACATTCATTGTTAGGCCTTATTTAGTTCTGCAATCAACTCAGTTTGATAAGAGCTCATAGAAATTCCCTGATACATACACACACACACACCATATGTATGCACACACTGTATATATATATACACACACACTGTATATATACACACACACACACACATATATGTATATATATTCATTCAACTTAGGGGGGGAAAAGTGGCCTACAAATAATCACATTTCAGTATCCAAGTGCCAAAGAACCCAGCTACGTTTTTAAACTTCAGTAACGTTATTTTTTCGGAGATAAAGATGTTGTCTTTATCTCTGAAAAGGTGTTTATATTTTGTCTACCAAAAAGTGACAAAAAGTTTCAGACGTTTTTTGTCTCATACAAGAACTTTTCTTTTACAGTAGTTGCTAATAAAAAAACAGTTGTGTATTTTTTCTTCATTTGTGCATTTTATAGAAGTCCTCATATATCATAGAAATATAGACTAATAAACTGGAAGAGACTTTAGAATAATAGAACATTTCAGAGCTGAAGAAATGAAAGCTCAGAGGTTGACTTGTGTAGGGTACATAGCTGTTTTTTAGTATCTGTGATGTGTCTAACACACGTGTGCTTTTGTTAGACATTTCAAAGGATATAGAAGCAAAAACATAGAATGTAGTCACTGTCAAAGAGACATAACTATCTAAGATATAAGACAATTATAGAACATCACAATATATCATATAATTTAGTGTAAAAAATGTGTGATGATCTCTTATGTGTTAAAAATAGACATCAGAAAAGGAGACACCATGGACTGGAATAGTCTTGGAAACACTTTCTAGCGAGGAAGCAATTAGATGGTCTTTTTTAAATGCAGAGAAAAAAAGGAAAGGTTTTTCCAAGCAAGAAAGCAAACAAAATGAGAAGGCATTGATGGGAAAAAGATCTTGCCACTTGCAGGAACAGAAATGAAACCTGTACTGTCATGGTTTAGAAGAGTGTTTCAAACTCCAAGTTATGAAGTAATGTTACTGGGTTTTGAGTATTATTATTATTATTTTTGTTTAATTAATATTATACTTTAAGTTCTAGGGTACATGTGCACAACGTGGAGGTTTGTTACATATGTACACATGTGCCATGTTGGTGTGCGACACCCATTAACTTGTCATTTACATTAGGTATATCCCCTAATGCTATCCCTCCCCCCACCTCCACCCCATGACAGGCCCCGGTGTGTGTGATGTGCCCCATCCTGTGTCCACGTGTTCTCATTGTTCAGTTCCCACCTATGAGTGAGAACATACAGTGTTTGGTTTTCTATCCTTGTGATAGTTTGCAGAGGATGATGGTTTCTAGCTTCATCCATGTCCCTACAAAGGACATGAATTCATCCTTTTTTATGGCTGCATAGTATTCCATAGTGTATATGTGCCAAATTTTCTTAATCCAGTATATCATTGATGGACATTTGGGTTGGTTCTAAGTCTTCGCTATTGTGAATAGTGCCGCAATAAACATATGTGTGCATGTGTCTTTATAGCAGCATGATTTATAATCCTTTGGGTATGTACCCAGTAGTGAGCTGGCTGGGTCAAATGGTATTTCTAGTTCTAGATCCTTGAGGAATTGCCACACTGTCTTCCACAATGGTTGACCTAGTTTACAGTCCCACCAACAATGTAAAAGTGTTCCTATTTCTCCACATCATCTCCAGCACCTCTTGTTTCTTGACTTTTTAATATTGCCATTCTAACTGGTGTGAGATGGTATCTCATTGTGGTTTTGATTTGCATTTCTCTGATGGCCAGTGATGATGAGTATTTTTTCATGTGTCAGCTGCATAAATGTCTTCTTTTGAAAAGTGTCTGTTCATATAGTTTGGCCACTTTTTGATGGGGTTACTTGATTTTTTCTTGTAAATTTGTTTAAGTTCTTTGTAGATTCGGAATATTAGCCCTTTGTCAGATGGGTAGATTGCAAACATTTTCTCCCATTCTGTAGGTTTCCTGTTCACTCTGATGGAAGTTTCTTTTGCTGTGCAGAAGCTCTTTAGTTTAATTAGATCCCGTTTATCAATTTTGGCTTTTGTTGTCATTGCTTTTGGTGTTTTAGACATGAAGTCCTTGCCCATGCCTATGTCCTGAATGGTATTGCCTAGGTATACTTCTAGGGTTTTTATGATTTTAGGTCTAACATTTAAGTCTTTAATCCATCTTGAATTAATTTTTGTATAAGGTGTTAGGAAGGGATCCATTTTCAGCTTTCTACATATGGCTAGCCAGTTTTCCCAGCACCATTTATTAAATAGGGAATCCTTTCCCCATTTCTTGTTTTTCTGAGGTTTGTCAAAGATCAGATGGCTGTAGATGTGTGGTATTATTTCTGAGGACTCTGTTCTGTTCCATTGGTCTATATCTCTGTTATGGTACCAGTACCATGCTGTTTCAGTTACTGTAGCCTTGTAGTATAGTTTGGAGTCAGTAGCGTGATGCCTCCAGCTTTATTCTTTTGGCTTAGGATTGTCTTGGCAATGCGGGCTCTTTTTTGGTTCCATATGAACTTTAAAGTAGTTTTTTTCCAATTCTGTGAAGAAAGTCATTGGTAGCTTAATGGAGATAGCATTGAATCTATAAATTACCTTGGGCAGTATGGCCATTTTCACAATATTGATTCTTCCTATTCATGAGCAAGGAATGTTCTTCCATTTGTTGGTGCTCTCTTTTATTTCTTTGAGCAGTGGTTTGTAGTTCCCCTTGAAGAGGTCCTTCATGTCCGTTGTAAGTTGGAGTCCTAGGTATTTTATTCTCTTTGAAGCAATTGTGAATGGGAGTTCAATCATGATTTGGCTCTCTGTTTGTCTGTTATTGGTGTATAGGAATGCTTGTGATTTTTGCACATTAATTTTGTATCCTGAGACTTTGCTGAAGTTGCTTATCAGCTTAAGGAGATTTTGGGCTGAGATGATGGGGTTTTCTAAATATACAATCATGTCATCTGCAAACAGGGACAATTTGACTTCTTTTTTTCCTAACTGAATACCTTTGATTTCCTTCTCTTGCCTGATTGCCCTAGCCAGAACTTCCAACAGTATGTTGAATAGGAGTGGTGCAAGAGGGCATCCCTGTCTTGTGCCAGTTTTCAAAGGGAATGCTTCCAGTTTTTGCCCATTCAGTATGATATTGGCTGTGGGTTTGTCATAAATAGCTCTTATTATTTTGAGATACGTCCCATCAATACCTAATTATTGAGAGTTTTTAGCATGAAGGGCTGTTGAATTTTGTCGAAGGTCTTTTCTGCATCTATTGAGATAATCATGTGATTTTTGTCTTTGGTTCTGTTTAAATGATGGATTACATTTATTGATTTGCATGTGTTGAACCAGCCTTGCATCCCAGGGATGAAGCTCACTTGATCATGGTGGATAAGCTTTTTGATGTGCTGCTGGATTCAGTTTGCCAGTATTTTATTGAGGATTTTTGCATAGATATTCATCAGGGATATTGATCTAAAATTCTCGTTTTTTTGTTGTGTCTCTGCCAGGGTATGGTATCAGGATGATGCTGGCCTCAAATAACTAGTTAGGGAAGATTTCCTCTTTTTCTATTGATTGGAATAGTTTCAGAAGGAATGGTACCAGCTCCTCCTTGTACCTCTGGTAGAAATGCGCTGTGAATCTGTCTGGTCCTGAACTTTTTTTCGTTGGTAGGCTATTAATTATTGTCTCAATTTCAGAGCCTGTTATTGGTCTATTCAGGAATTCAAATTCCTCCTGGTTTAGTCTTGGGAGGGTGTATGTGTCCAGAAATTTATCCATTTCTTCTAGATTTTCTAGTTTATTTGTATAGAGGTGTTTATAGTATTCTCTGATGATAGTTTGTATTTCTGTGGGATCGATGGTGGTATCCCCTTTATCATTTTTTATTGCATCTATTTGATTCTTCTCTCTTTTCTTTATTAGTCTTGCTAGCGGTCTATCAATTTTGTTGATCTTTTCAAAAAATCAACTCTTGGATACATTGATTTTTTGAAGGGATTTGTGTCTCTATCTCCTTCAGTTCTGCTCTCGTCTTAGTTATTTCTTGCCTTCTGCTAGCTTTTGAATGTGTTTGCTCTTGCTTCTCTAGTTCTTTTAATTGTGATGTTAGAGTGTCAATTTTAGATCTTTCTTGCTTTCTCTTGGGGCATTTAGTGCTGTAAATTTCCCTCTACACACTGCTTTAAATGTGTCCCAGAGATTCTGGTATGTTGTATCTTTGTTCTCATTGGTTTCAAAGAACATCTTTATTTCTGCCTTCATTTCATTATGTACCCAGCAGTCATTCAGAAGCAGGTTGTTCAGTTTCCGTGTAGTTGAGCGGTTTTGAGTGAGTTTCTTAATCCTGAGTTCTAGTTTGATTGCCCTGTGGTCTGAGAGACAGTTTGTTATAATTTCTGTTCTTGTACATCTGCTGAGGAGTGCTTTACTTCCAACTATGTAGTCAATTTTGGAATAAGTGTGATGTGGTGCTGAGAAGAATGTATATTCTGTTGTTTTGGGGTGGAGAGTTCTGTAGATGTCTATTAGGTCCTCTTGGTGCAGAGCTGAGTTCAATTCCTGGATATCCTTGTTAACTTTCTGTCTCGATCTGTCTAATGTTGACAGTGGGGTGTTCAAGTCTCCCATTATTATTGTATGGGAGTCTAAGTCTCTTTGTAGGTCTCTAAGGACTTGCTTTATGAATCTGGGTGCTCCTGTATTGGGTGCATATATATTTAGGATAGTTAGCTCTTCTTGTTGAATTGATTCCTTTACCATTATCTAATGGCCTTCTTTGTCTCTTTTGATCTTTGTTGGTTTAAAGTCTTGTTTATCAGAGACTAGGATTGCAACCGCTGCTTTTTTTGTTTTGTTTTCTATTTGCTTGGTAGATCTTCCTCCATCCCTTTATTTTGAGCCTATGTGTGTCTCTGCATGTGAGATGGGTCTCCTAAATTCAGCACACTCATGGGTCTTGACTCTTTAACCAATTTGCCAAACAGTGTCTTTTAATTGGAGCATTTAGCCCATTTACATTTAAGGTTAATATTGTTATATGTGAATTTGATCCTGTCATTATGATGTTAGCTGGTTATTTTGCTCCTTAGTTGATGCAGTTTCTTCCTAGCATTGATGGTCTTTACAGTTTGGCATGTTTTTGCAATGGCTGGTACCGGTTGTTCCTTTCCATGTTTAGTGCTTCCTTCAGGCACTCTTGTAAGGCAGGCCTGGTGGCGACAAAATCTCTCAGCATTTGCTTGTCTGTAAAGGATTTTGTTTCTCCTTCACTTATGAAGCTTAGTTTGACTGGATATGAAATTCTGGGTTGAAAATTCTTTTCTTTAAGAATGTTGAATATTGACCCCCACTCTCTTCTGGCTTGGAGAGTTTCTGCTGAGAGATCCGCTGTTAGTCTGATGGGCTTCCCTTTGTGGATAACCTGACCTTTCTCTCTGGCTGCCCTTAACATTTTTTTCCTTCATTTCAACTTTGGTGAATCTGACAATTATGTGTCTTGGAGTTGCTCTTCTTGAGGAATGTCTTTGTGGTGGTCTCCGTATTTCCTGAATTTGAATGTTGGCCTGCCTTGCTAGGTTTGGGAAGTTCTCCTAGGTAATATCCTGAAGAGTGTTTTCCAATTTGGTTCCTTTTTCCACGTCACTTTCAGGCACACCAGTCAGACGTAGATTTGGTCTTTTCACATAGTCCCATATTTCTTGGAGGCTTTGTTCATTTCTTTTTACTCTTTTTTCTCTAAACTTATCACTTCATTTCATTCGTTTGATCTTCAGTCACTGATACCCTTTCTTCCAGTTGATCGAATCGGCTAGTGAAGCTTGTGTGTACGTCACATAGTTCTCGTGCCATTATTTTCATCTCCATTAGGTCATTTAAGGTATTCTCTATGCTGGTTATTCTAGTTAGTCATTCGTCTAATCTTTTTTCAAGGTTGTTAGTTTCTTTGCAATGGGTTCGAACATCCTCCTTTAGCTCTGAGAAGTTTGATCGACTGAAGCCTTCTCACAACTCGTCAAAGTCATTTTCTGTCCAGCTTTGTTCCGTTGCTGGTGAGGAGCTGCATTCCTTTGGAGGAGAAGAGGCACTCTGATTTTTAGAATTTTCAGCTTTTCTGCTCTGGTTTCTCCCCACCTTTGTGGTTTTATCTACCTTTGGTCTTTGATGATGGTAATGTACAGATGGGGTTTTGGTGTGAATGTCCTTTCTGTTTGTTAGTTTTCCTTCTAACAGTCAGGACCCTGAGCTACAGGTCTGTTGGAGTTTGCTGGAGGTCCACTCCAGATCCTGTTCGCCTAAGTATCACCAGCGGAGGCTGCCGAACAGCGAATATTGCAGAACAGCAAATGTTGCTGCCTGAATATTCCTCTGGAAGCTTTGTCTCACAGGGACACCCGGCTGTGTGAGATGTCAGTCGGCCTGTACTGGGAGATGCCTCCCAGCTAGGCTACTTGGGGGTCAGGGACCCGCCTGAGGAGGCAGTCTGTCCGTTCTCAGATCTCAAACTCTGTGCTGCGAGAACCACTACTCTCTTCAAAGCTCAGTTGGAAATGCAGAAATCACCCATTTTCTGTGTCGCTCACGCTGGGAGCTGTAGACTGGAGCTGTTCCTATTCAGCCATCTTAGAACCTCCTTTCTAGCACTAGTATTATTTTAATTAAACAAAATAATATATCAGCATGCATCATACTTAATAAGTATTATTTGTTAAACTTGTGTTTCATTATCATGCATGTTCTGAGTTATGACATGAATTCAATGTCTTACTTTGGTTAATGTTCACAGTAAGCTCAAAAGCCTCTGGTTCTAAAGCTAAATAGATGGTGTGAAACTGTTTTGAGGCAAGACATTGAGCAAATAACATCTCTCCAAGCATCAATTTCTTTATGTGCAAGACATTTTCTGCACAGTCCTCTTCACACAGTAAGATTTGTAAATGCTATGTCTTATTGACTAGATTGGGTATTTTCAACCCTGACTGCACATTAGAATCACCTGAGAGGTTATTTTTTTTAAATACCAAAGCCTGGAGTGCATCCTCAGAGACCCAGATTCAATTTTGGGGTTGACTGTGGGCATCAGTGAGATTAAAAGCTGCCCAAGTGATTCCAATGTACAATCATGGCTGAGAACCCCTGGGTTGGACCCATAGAACACATCTAGCACCTGAGGAGTGTGTCTCTTTGTTCAGTGAGTAAATTGACTTTCATAAGTTACATTTCTGTTTCTTCCTATAGATAGCATGCCAGATAGTCGGCAGAATTCTAACTAATTTCTAATCTGCCTTTGCCCCTGAAAAATCTTCAACTGTGGTGCAAACTGCTCATGGTTCATCTCAGTCGGTAACACAGCATGAATCCTGAGTCATAATCTCTCATGTGTCTCTCCACATGTACATTTTATGGTCAGTTATCAGCATACAGTCATTTCTGGAGGTGTTAAAAGGCAGTAAAAATACCACCAAAAACTCCCTAAGGTAAAGGAGAAAGACTAGAAGAGGCATTCGAAATCCATAAGCTGAATAATTAGCAAATGACTCATTAAATTCCAGCTATTTTCATCCTAACTTTTAAAAGTGTAGTTTCTAAACATAGTAATTAGTGATGTGCTTTTTGTAATTTTACATTCAGTAATCCCTCTTAAGTGTTCATAACTTATAAACTTTTTCCCCCTATTAAGTCAATCCCTTTGAGTATGAAAGAGTAAACATTTTCAAATATAACTTGTCCAAGAAATTCAGAATCCAGACCACTAGTATTTTGACTGATTGTTTTGTCTGTGTAAATCCAGACTTTTCTGAACTATGGCTAGAGAAAGATAATAAAGGTAGTATAAATTTAAATTCCCCCAAAGAGACATAGCAATGAAGACTGAGGGGAGAAAACACTATAAACTACAAGTCTGATAAGCAGATACCATGTACTTCATGATATGACAAGAACTGAAGAACCTGGAACCACTGAGAGGTTTTATTGCCTAAGCAATGGAATCTGAGTCTAATCAAGCCTCTAGACCTAACAGGAAATACAGGGGACAGAGGATTAAGTTAGAAATCATCTGAAGGAAGCAATCCATCAAATCCAGAATGTCAAACATTCAATAAGCAAAATGACCTGATTTCCATATGGAATCAATTACATGAAAAAACAGTGGTCAGACTATAAAAGAGTAAAAGAGATTTAAGGATCATAATTAAATGCAACGTGTGAACTCTATGTCCTGTTTGACACAAACAACCTGTGAAGATAACCCTTGAAATAATCAGGGAAATCAGATTATTGACTGAGTATTAGATACTGTAAATGAATTATTGTTAATTTTGTTAGATGTGGTAATGGCATGACAGTTATGTATAAAACAAATATGTCATCGGGGTGTAGATTGAAGACTTTTATAATCCTCCAAAAATAATGTAAGGAGAAACAGGTGAAAAAATGACTAATAATTTTTGAAGCTGGTGGATAGAGATTTATTACCTTATACTTATTATTATTGAGTATATTTGGAAAGCTCCATAATGAAAATTTTTGAAATTTCTATTTGATGTTGAGCTAACCTTTTATTCAAATCTTTCTCTAGGTGTTGCTAATAGAACAGTGATAAACATGTAGGTCTAGGCCTGGTTGATGTCAAGTATCCTGAGAAACAAGCTTTAAGTTTCAGAACTCTTTCATTATAATATTTTTGGCCAATATTTACTGGTTACATTCAAACATCTTTCAACTCACTGTACACTGAGGACAAGGCTCTAATGCCAGTCTCTTTGCTAAGGGAACCCTCAGTGGTATAGGATTGGGCCAAAAGAGTGACCAGTGAGGGACTCTGTAAGGAGCGCACACTCTATCCCACACAGCTGCCTCTCTGCACTGCAGTTGCTTACTCTCCAAGTATCTCTGGGCTCCCATCTTTCTCTGGTGGCTGGTATCCAGTGACTAGCTCTGGCTGCCTCCACCTTGGGATGTCCATGGCAAAGTCTGTGGTTAAGTTCATAGGGACTAACTGGTTGATGTTTCTGTTCTTTTTGTAAGCCTTAGTAGAGACATGGTCTCTTGGCCAAAAACCTTTCCCTCATCTTACTACATCTCACTATTTTCTACCCCTCAAAGAAGACACACAAGTGTGTGCGTGCACACGCACTCCCTTGCACACACACTCCAAGAAAACACTGCAGTGGTAAATTAAGATCCAGGAGGCCAAGACCAATGAAGGAAGACAGAGAGCAGCCATTCAGCCTGTTTTTAGTCCATGCCTTAGTCTGTTGTTTTTCCAACACTGGTATCTGAACCATTATTGGCACATGATTAAATTTTAGGGTAGGGTAACTTTTAATATGTCTATTTAATTTATCAGGAATTAGAAAAATAACATATCAATCTTATTTCATGGATATTACTTCATAGGATGACGCTAGATTTTTTTTTTAATGAGTTCGTTTTTGGCTGGGAGCATTGGCTCATGCCTATAATCCCAACATTTTAGGAGGCCAAGGCAGGAGATCACTTGAGGCCAGGAGTTTGAGACCAGGCTGGGCAACATAATGAGACTCTGTCTCTACTGAAAAGTAATTAATTCAAATGAGTCAATTTAATAAAAATGTTAAGTTTATAAAAGTGCAGCTATTTTGAGGATATGCAAAATTCAAGAAGGTTTTTATATATAACTAAGGGTTTTGAAACTCTGCTTTTATCTACAGAAGCAGAAGGAGTCTTCATAGCTCACACACTGCCAGCCCAATTCTGAAGGGGCTTAACTAGAAAGGCAAGATAGTTAAGTGAACGCTTTGGCATATAAAAATCACAAATTATACTTCTAGTTCCACCATGACATAGGGAACTTCCATTCCTTCTTGAGAAAAATTCTGGTGGTGGTTGTTCAGCTAATCATCCCTTTTCTCTCCCTCAACCGTTTCTCATACAAGTTAGAAACAGTTCTTTATTTTTCCCTTCCCCTAGTGGGCATTGTTATTATCTTTTTGACTTACCAAAACAGGGATTCCCAAATTAATTTTTTATGTTTCATAATTTTATTCTCTTTTCTTTCTTTCTCTATGTGGCTAATACCTTTAGTCCTCTCTTATAGGCAGTCCTTTCTGCTGGTCTCTGCCTTGCTGTAACCATGCATGCCTTTCTTAAAGTTGCAGATGGCTTCTCACTGTCCTGCAGGTACTGTACATGATGATCCTGTAAAGAAGCCTACCTGATTTGCGAAAAAGAATTACACATTAACTCCTTGTGGCTTCCCTTGACTGGCTATGCTATAATCTCAGAGCTTGAAGACCGGTTCTTTGAATCAACTCAGTCAGACAAAAATAAAGAAGAAAGAGTAAAGAATAATGAACAAAACCTCCAAAAAATGATATCATGTAAAGAGACTGAATTTATGACTCATTGTTATTCCTGAAAGGGCAAATAAGCAAGCAACTTGGAAATACATACTAGAGGATATTGTCCACAAAAATTTCCCCAACCTTGCTAGAGAGCCCAACATTCAAAATCACAAAATGCAGAGAACCCCTGAGAGATACTATATAAGATGACCATCCCTAAGACATATAATCATCAGATTTCCCAAGGTCAACATGAAAGAAAAAATATTACAGGCAGCAGAGAAGAGGCTGCTCACCTACGAAGAGAACCCCAATAGGCTAACAGCAGATCTTTCAGCAGAAACCCTATAAGCCAGAAGAGATTGGAGGCCTATATTCAGCATTCTTTAAAAAAAAAAAAAAAAAAAAGAATTCCAACCAAGAATTTTATGTCCAGCCAAACTAAGTTTCATAAGCAAAGGAAAAATAAGATCTTCTTCAGACAAGCAAATGCTACAGGAATTTACCACCAGACCTGCCCTACAAGAGGTCCTTAAGGGAGTGCTAAATATGGAAATAAAAGACCATTACCAGCCACCACAAAAACATACTTAAGTACATAGACCACTGACACTATAAAGCAACTACACAGTGAATTCTGCATAATAACCAGCTAACATCACGATAACAAGATCAAATCCATACATATCAGTATCAACCTTGGATGTAAATGGGCTAAAGGCCCAAATAAAAAGGTACAGAGTGGCAAGTTGGATAAAGAAGCAAGATCTAACTGTATGTGGTCTTCAAGAGACCTATCTCACATGCAGTGACACCCATAGACTCAAAGTAAAGGGATGGAGAAAAATCTCCCAAGCAAACAGAAAACAGTAAAAGCAGGGGTTACTATTCTAATTTTGGAAAAAAAACAGGCTTTAAATCAACAACAATCAAAAAAGACCAAAAAGGGCATTGCATAATGCTACAGGGTTCAATTCAACAAGAAAATGTAACTATCTTGTTGTTATAAATATATATGCACCCAACCACAGGAGCACTCAGATTTATAAAGCGTGTTCTTAGAGACCTATGAAAAAACTTAGATAACTATACAGTAATAGTGGGAGACTTCAACACCCCACTGACAGCATTAGATCATCAAGGTAGAAAATTAACAAAGATATTTAGGACTTGAACTTGACACTTGACCAAATAAACCTAACAGACATCTACAGAACTATCCACCCAAAAACAACAGAATATATCTTCTACTCATGTGCACATGGCACATACTCAAATCAACCACACAATTAGCCATAAAAGAATTCTTGACAAATTCAAAAAAACCAAAATCATACCAACTGCTCTCTTGGACCACAGCACTATAAAAATAGAATCAATACTAAGAAAATAACTCAAAACCATACAATTGCATGGAAATTAAACAACCTGCTCCTGAATTACTTTTGGGTAAACAAGAAAATTAAAGCAGAAATCAATAAATTCTTTGAAACTAATAAAAACAAATACCAGACTCTCAGGGACACAACTAAAGCAGTGTTAACAGAATAGTCTGTAGCACTAAAGGCCCACATTAAAAACATGGAAAAATCTCAAATTGACAATCTAACATTCCACCTAAAGGAACTAGAAAAACAAGAGCAAACCAACCCCAAAGCTAGCAGAAGACAAGAAATAACCAAAAATAGAGCTAAACTGAATGAAATATAGAGATGTGAAAAACATTCAAAAGATCAATGAAAGTAGAGATTTGTTCTTGGAAAGAATACATAAGATTGATAGACTGCTAGCTAGACCAGTAAAGAAAAAAGAAGATCCAAACAAACACAATGAGAAATGACAAAGGGGACATTACCACTGACCCCACAGAAATACAGAAAGCTCTCAAAGACTGTTACAAACACCTCTATGTAAAAAAAAAAGAAAAAAAAAAGAAAAGAAAAGAAAAGAAAACTTAAAAAACCTACAAGAAATTGATAGATTTCTGGAAAGATACAACTGCCCAAGATTGAACCAGGAAGAAACTGAAACCCTGAACAGACCAATAACAAGATCTGACAAGAATTTGTATTTCTGGTTGGTAGTAATAAAAAGCCTTCCCTACCAACCAGAAAAAGCCCAGGACCAGGGAGATTCACAGCCAAATTCTACCAGCTATATGAAGAGCTGGTACAATTCCTACTGAAATTATTCCAAAATATTGAGGAAGAGGGACTCCTCTCTAACTCATTCTATGAAGCCAACATCATCCCGATACCAAAACCTGGTAGAAACACACACACAAAAAAGAAAATTTCAGTTCAATATTCTTGATAAGTATAGATGCAAAAATCCTCAACAAAATACTAGCAAACCAAATCTAGCACCACATCAAAAAGTTAATCCACCACAATCCAAGTAGGCTTTATCCCTGGTATGCAAGGTTGGTTCAACATATGCAAATCAATGTGTGATTTATCATGTAAAGAAAACTAAAAGCAAAAACTACATGATCATGTCAATAGATGCAGAAAAGGGTTTCAATAACATTCAACATTCCTTCATGTTAAAAACCCTCAACAAGCTAGGCATTGAAGGAACATACCTCAAAATAAAAATAACCATCTATGACAAACCCACACCCAACATCATACTGAATGGGCAAAAGCTGGAAGCATTCCCCTTGAGAACTGGAACAAGACAAGGATGCCCACTCTCACCACTCCTATTCAACAGAATACTTGAAGTCCTAGCCAGAGCAGTCAGGCAACAGAAAGAAATAAAAGGTATCTAAATAGGAAGAAAAGAAGTCTCCATTTGCAAATTGATATGATTATATATCTAGTAAACCCCACATGGTCTCTGCCCAAAATCTCCTAGATCTGATAAACAACTTCAGCAGTTTCAGGATGCAAAATCAATGTACAAAAATCAGTAGCATTTCTATACACCAACAATGCCCAAGCTGATAGCCAAATCAAGAATGCAATCCCATTCACGTGAACCACAAAAAGAATAAAACACCTAGGAATACAGCTAACCAGAGAGGTGAAAGATTTCTACAATGAGAATTTAAAAACACTGCTGAAAGAAATCAGAGACAACAAACAAATGGAAAAACATTCATGCTCATGGATAGGAAGAGTCAATATCATAAAAATGGCCATACTTCTCAAAGCAATTTATGCTATTTCTATCAAACTACCAATAACATTTTGCACAGAATTAGAAAAAAATTACTCTAAAATTCATATGGAACCATAAAAGGGCCTGAATAGCCAAAGCAATCCTAAGCAAAAGGAACAAAGCTGGAGGAATCACATTACATGACTTTATACTACAAAGCTACAGTAATCAAAACAGCATGGTACTGGTAGAAAAACAGACATTAGACCAATGGAACAGAATAGAGAGGCCAGAAATAATGCCACATACCTAAGACATCTGATCTTTGACAAAGCTGACCAAAAAAAAAATTGGAAAAAAAAAAAAAAAGCCCTTATTCAATAAATGGTGCTGGGATAACTAGCTAACTACATGCAGAAGATTGCCACTGGACCCCTTCCTTACACTATATACAGACATCAACTCAAGATGGCTTAAAGACTTACATGTAAAACTTAAAACTATAGAAACTCTAGAAGATAGCCTAGGAAATACCATTCTCAACATACGTCCTGGCAAACATTTCATGTCAAAGACGGGCCAAATGCAATTGGAACAAAAGCAAAAACTGACAAATGGGACCTAATTAAATTAAAGTGCTTCTGCACAGAAAAAGAAGCTATCAACATAGTAAATAGACAACCTGTAGAATGGGAGAAAATATTTTCAAACTATGCATCCCACAAAAGTCTAATATCCACAATCTATAAGAAACTTAAAGTAACAAGCAAAAAAACAACCCCATTAAAATGTGGGCAAAGGACATGAACAGACATGAACACCTTTCAAAAGAAGACATGCATGTGACCAAGAAGCATATGAAAAAAGGTGGCTGGGCACGGTGGCTCATGCCTATAAACCTAGCACTGTGGGAGGCTGAGGCGGATGGAATGCTTGAGCTCAGAAGTTTATGACCAGCCTGGGCAACATGATGAAAGTCCATCTCTAGAAACAAATACAAAAAGTAGCTGGGGACTGGGTGCGGTGACTCACGCCTGTAATTCTAACACTTTGGGAGGCTGAGGCGGGTGTATTGCCTGAGCTCAGGGATTGGAGACCAGCCTGGGCGACACAGTGAAACCCCGTCTCTACTAAAAATACAAAAAATTATCATGCGCCTGTAATCCCAGCTACACGGGAGGCTGAGGTAGGAGAATTGCTAGAACCCAGGAGGCGGAGGTTGCAGTGAGCCTGAGCGGAGATTGTGCCACTGCACTCCCGCCTGGGCGACAGAGTGAGATTCAGTGTCTTAAAAAAAAAAAAAAAAAAAAAAGTTTAGCTGGGCACGGTGGTGCATGCCTGTAGTCCTAGCTAGTCTGGAGGCTGAAGTGGAAGGATCAGCTGAGACCAGGAAGCAGAGGTTGCAGTGAGCCAAAATCATGTCACTGCACTGTAGCCTGGGTGACAGAGCCAGTTCCTATATAAAAAATATATAAATAAATAGTATAAAAAGAAAACATGCTCGACATCACTAATTATTGGAGAAATACAAATCAAAACTACAATGAGATACCATGTTATACTAGTCAGAATGGCTGTTATTAAAAAGTCAGAAAATAACAGATCCTAGTGAGGCTGCAGGGGAAAGGGAATGCTTATTCACTGCTGCTGGTAATGTAAATTAGTTCAGCCACTGTGGAAAGCCGTTTGGTTATTTCTCAAAGAACTTAAGACAGAGAAATCTCATTATTGAATATATACCCAAAGAAATATAAATCATTCTACCATAAAGACATATGCACGTGTGTGTTCATCACAGCACTATTCATGATAGCAAAGACATGGAATCAATCTAAATGCCCATCAACAGTAGACTGGATATAGAAAAAGTGGTGTATATAAACCATGGAATACCATGAAAAAGAATGAGATCATGTTCTTTGCAGCAACCATGGATGAAGCTGGAGGCCATATCCTAAGCAAACTAACACAGGAACAGAAAATCAAATACCACATTGTTTTCACTTATAAGTGGGAGGTAAACATTGAGTATACATGGGCACAAAGTAGGGAACAATAGCCACTGGGACCTACTTCAGGGTTGAGGTTGGGAGGAGGGTGAAGATCGGAAAACTACCTGTCAAGTATCATGCTTATCACCTGTGTGATGAAATAATCTGCACACCAAACCCCCGTGACATTCAATTAGCATATGAAACAAACCTGCATGTGTACCCCTGAATCTAAAATAAAAGGTTTTTTTTTTTTTTAAACAGATCGAAACTAAAAGTTCTTCTTAGGTTTTTCTCTGGATACATTATACGTATCTTTTCTTTTGGAAGTAGAGCCTTATAGCTTTGAAAAGTAACTTTAAAGCCAGATCTACTTACTTTCATCTACCCCAACCTCTCCACTATCAACAAGCGGAATCTTGGTGAGGTAAGTTTTAGAATTAAACAGTAATTTTTCTTTTTCATATATTTTCTTTTCATATATTCAGGGCTAAGCACCACTGGAATTCAGCGGTCAAAACTCCTGCCTTCAGGAGCTTACTTTCAGATATACACAAAATAAATAAGTAAAATATATGGTACATTGGGGGATGAAAATTACTGTGAAAAAAAGAAAGTAGGGAAAAGAGAGCAAGAATTTTGGAGGAGAATTTAACAATAAAATCACCAGAGTCATCAGGGAAATGCATTTCTGGGGAAAAGTGCCCCAGGCAGGAGGAACAGCAAAGACAAAAGCCTCTGGGCTGTGAGCCTGGAATAAAGAACAGCAGAGAGACCCGTGTGGCTGGAGAAAGGGGAAGAGGAGTAGATGAGGGCAATGTTTCTTAAAGTGAGTTCCAATGGAACCTTATTCCTGTTCTTACTTTGGGAAATGATGTACTCTGTTGCCCTTGGAGAATTACAATATCATTCGCACATTAAATGTTCTAAGAAATCCTGCCAAAGGCAACCTATTTGATGTTTATATCCCAACATTTCCCAGTTTTTCCTGACCACAAATCTCTTACGCACAGATCACCTGTTTTTTGGAATACACAGTTTGAGAAAGATGCTTCTGGCTTATGAAATCTTAAAAGGGAATACACAGTTTGAGAAAGATGCTTCTGGCTTACTCTTCTTTGTATCTGGTTAAAAACATTCTCAGTAAATATTTGTGGAATGGATCAACCTCATTAAGCCACAATTATCTAATGCACACCGTCCTTGTACCTTAAAGGAAGAAATCAAACCAATTATTTCTGGTAGGTCGTGTTCCTGTGGGCAGTGGGTACACCTTCAGCCTTCTGTGTAAACCTGGACATTCTCCTCTGCTCATGTCTGTGTCCTCTACTGGGTAAGTTAGGAAGCCCAGCAACCTAAATATACTAAGTTCAAGTACTTAGCAGATTCCGCTCTCGCTTAGCCAATTCTATTTTTACTGTAGTCTTGACCTGAAGTATAATACATGCTCCTAATTATTAATAAATGAATCCATCATCATTTCCTGATTGGGTTAGCCCCTCTATATACCACTCTATGAACAAGGGGACCCCAAAGGTGAGAGGGATAAGTAGTGGAACTTGGGGAAACTTCACACAAACAACAGTCATCCCTCATTCATTTAAAACATGGGTAATAGTTAACTTACTTACACAATATATCTACATATTAAATATTACTAATTTATAATAAAACAAGCAGTGTTTTCAAATAGCCTATGGAGTATATGTACTGTTTTTTTTTCTAAAGATACTACCATAGCATTTGTTCCTGAATATTTAAGAAATCCATAAAATAACAGAAAATAAGTCCTGAAGAATGATCTGTGTTAAGATAGTGCTGTGGCTTGGATATCGTTTGTCCCCACCAAAACTCATGTTAAGTTTGACCCCCAGTGTAGGGAGGTGGGACCTAATGGAAGTGTTGAGTTATGGGGGCAGATCTTTTATAAATGGTTTGATGCCATTCTCTCTCTGGCAAGACTTGATTAGTTCTCACAGGAATAAATGACTACATTGAAAGCAGGTTGTTATAAAGCCAGGGCACACCTCAGGTTTTACCTCTTCACGTGTGTCTGCTTTCTTTCTAACTTTTGCTATGTCGTGAGGCAGCACAGAAGCCTTCACCAGAAGCTTAGTAGATGCTGGCACCATGCCCCTTGAACTTTCCAGCCTCTGGAACTGTGAGCTAAATAAACCTCTTTTCTTTACAAACTACCTAGTGTCAATATTCTGTTCTAGCAACAAAAAACTAAGACAGGCAGCCATTAACTCCATGAACATTCTTAAAGCATCTAGGGCTAGACCATGGCTCCTTAACTAACAACTGGTAATTATTTACTAAGACTATACTATTGTCAACTACCTAGGGAATCCATGTTCCCACAGGGAACTGCACTCTTCAGCTGGTGTCATATATACATAGCTTATAAGAAAAGCATCAATTAGTACAAACTTCAGTAGAAAATGTCATAGATATTAACAAATTATCACTTACATGAGTATTCTGTTTGTTTCAATGCCAAAACTAGAACTATGAAGAATAAAAGGTTGAGAAAAAAATAAATAATTTAAATGGTAGAGAGAAATTCTACCTTATTTAATTTTCATCTTCCCTAAAATAAATTTGCCTTTGTAATTTTGTTTTTCCACCCCTCAAGAATACAGCAGACACATAACCCTATGGCAATTCTTTCTTTGACATTTAACTTTTGATTCTAATATCTCTTCTTCAGTTGAGAATATACTCAAATTTGTCAGGTAAATAGAAAAATTTCAAGAAAGTGCTTGTAAAATGGAAGCTGAAAATAATTGATGAGGAAAGAAATTCACTAAAGTTGAAAAGTAAGAAAATTGCTACAATAAAACAGATTATGTGATCATATTTTTGACAAATCTTTACCATTATTATACTACTCTCCATTTTCAGATTTATAGTTTAAATAATAATCAGATATCTATATCTCTGCATTTTTGACAAAATAAGACTCAATTTCAGAACTGCAGACTTAGTCTTGGTTACACTAATACTGGTTATAATTTTGTTAGATACTGTGCATGTGTATGTGTGTGTGTTTGTGTGTAAAAGAGAAAGTGACAGAGACAGAGAGAGATGCAGGCAGACAAATGCATAATTTTAAAGTGAAATAAAATCTATTCAAAAATTAGCTGTTTCATTAATATTTGTATTCTGGTAAGATTAAGAATCCTATTTTAAGTTCACCTGCATATATGTTCATACATTTATACATGAAAATATGCTCCTATGATATACCCTGAGCACTCAAAATGCACAGAAATTTTAATGCTTACGCCATTGTGTGGATTACTGGAAGCCAGTGGGTATAATTTTTTAGATTCCCAGAAAGCATTCATAGGTAAATTGTCAGCCTCTTTTCTCTTGTCAGCCACTGCTAGACTTCTGAATTTTAGAACATACCATACAAAAGTGATTTAATATCAGGCTTTTCACTTAATAAAATACATAAACGAGAGAACTATTTGGAATATGTAGGCCCACTCAGAAGGTAAGCTCTTAAAAAGTCTAACCATGAAATGAATAACAATGTAAAAATAAATTCCAAATGGACTAACAATCTCAAAGTTAAAAAACACTATAGACATGAAAAAATAAAATTTAGGAAAATGTCCATATAGCTTTGGTGGGAGAGGCTTCCTTAAGAAAGAAAATATGAAAGCCTGAAAGATTGATAGTCTTTTTACATAACATAAAAATGTATGGGGAGCACCGCTCCCCACTCCTTGTGTGTGGGCTGCACATAGTACTTCCTTCCAAAGAGTACGATGTAAAGAGATAGAAAAAGGGTAAATTTACATTGAAGAAACCTGACCAATACCACTTCAGCCAGGTGATCAAGGTTAAAATCAACAGTGATAAGTCATGTTGATAATATGTACCCTCTATATGATGTGATAAGAATGGCACTTTATGTCTGTGGTAAACAAAGACAAATTCCAATAGAACTAGGAAAAACCTGACTAATACTCTTCAAAACTATCAAGGTCATCAAAAGCAAGGAAAGTCTGAGAAACTCTCACAACCAAGACAAAGATAGAAGACATTGATGATTACATCTAATGAGGTAATGTGTACAGGGCCCTCAGAAAAAGGATGTTAGATAAAAACTAAGGATATCTGAATAAAGTGTAAACTTAATATGATATCAGTATTTGTTAATGAGCATGGCAAAGGTACTATACTAACGTAAAGTGCTAATAAAAGGGAAGATAGGTGTGGGTTATATGGAAACTCTGTTTTATCATCTCAATTTCTCTGTAAATATAGAACTGTCCTAAAAAATAAAGCATATTAAAAATATGCTTTATATGGTAAGTGTCTTAGTTCATTTTCTGTTGCTATAACATAATACCACAAACTGGGTAATTTATAAGGAAAAGACAGTTATTTCTCACAGTACTAGAAGCTGGAAGTCCAAGAGTATGGTGCTTGCATCTGGGAAGGACCTTCATGTTCCATTATAATATGGCAAAAGGTCAGAAACACAAGTGAGCACTTGAGACATAAAGAAGGGAAATTGGGCCAAACTCATCCTCTTTATGACGAGCTCATTCTCAAAGTAACTAAACCACTTCCACAATAATGGTATTAATCTATTCATAAGAGTGGAGACTTGATGACCTAATTACCTCCTATTGGTTCCCCCCTCCCGACACTGTTGCTTTGAGGATTAAGTTTCCAACACATGAACTTTTGGGGACACATTCAAACCATAGCAATACACGAAGTCAAATTACAGAAAAAGTACTTGAATTTGACGGAAATTATTTGAATACAAATGAAGAAAATGTCTGGATATTATTAACGTTCCAGTTATCTTTGCTATGTAACAACCCATCCAAAAATGTACTGCTTAACACAATAACATTTTAATTTTACTTTCTTTCACAGCTATGAACATAGACTGGGCTCAGCTAGGTGTTCTCACACAGGGCCTCTCACATGTTTGGCTCACTCTCCTGTCTGATGGATGGACAAGAAAGCCTCAACCAGCTGAGGGCTGGAACATCTGGGAGTCACCAGGCAAAGCTCCGTGTTTCTCTCTGTATCTATTTTTTCTCCCTCCTCTCTCTCTGTTTTTCCTGTACTCAGTCTCTCTAGTCTCGTAATTTCAGGGGAACTGGACTTTCTATGTGATGAGTTAGAGCTCCAAAGGCACATGTCCCAAGAATGAGATAGCCAGAATCACCTTCTATGAGCTTATTGTCTTTATGAGCTAACCTGAAATCATGCAGCATCATTCCCCTGCATTCTATGCATCTTGGCAGTCTTCAAGGCAAGAGAAGGGGGAATAGGTTTAAGGGGAGTGGCAAAGTTCTGGATGAGTGTGTGGGTCCAGAAATATATTGCCATGACATTTTTGAAAAATATAATCTGCCCCAATTAATATACATAAACCTACAAATTGAAAAAAGTAGGCAAATATACATATACATATATATGTGTGTGTGCATATATACATACTAGTAAAATAAACAGTATAATTATGCATTTCACTGAAGTTGATATAAAAAGGCAATCAACATACAAAAAGAGATTCTACCTCACTGCATTTGAAAAAAATCAGATTAAAACTATTTTTATACCTTACGCTGGAAAACATAAACAGAGCATCAAGACTGGAGAGGGTATAGAAAAATGGGTGATTTTAATGCAATTGTAATGAAAATATATCTCATTGGTCACCTCTATCAACAAGATAGGCTGGAAATGTAGTTTTTTCAACTGGGCACATGGCCCAGGGTCTATTCCTGAGAAAAGAGGTGAGAAGCTTATTGTTTTCAGGAAGTTGGATTTGCTACCATAATCACTAAAAATATACTTGTTTAAATGTATTGCTGTAGCTATAGTAAATTAAGTTCACTCACCTAAGGTTGTATTGCACATAGCAGCATTGTGAGAATTAACTCATCAGCTGTGATTTTACTGACTTCATTTTGTAACTTTACTAGTATGTTTATATGTGTGTTTGTATGTGTGACATATAAATATATATATATACACACACACACATATATGTATGAAAGCATGAAAGCTTTTTCTGACGGAAAAGCCTTTGCCTCTAAGATAATTACTTATAAATAAAAACGGGAATTTGAGGTTTTCTCCATCCATAAATCCTGATAGAAATTTTCATAGGTTCATGGAAGGCGTATATGAGGATACTGATCATTGGTTGTGGTAGCAGGAAGTTGAAGGCCACCTAGGTTACCATGATTTGGCCAATGGATGAGTTAAATGTAGTCAATACATGCAATGAATTACCATGCAATGGTGATAAATATATGAAAATATACCGTTAAGTGAAAAACATTAGAAATAAGTGTCAGACAGGGATCGGATCCACTGGGGGTCCTCAGGCACCTTTCTCTATGTAGTCTCTCTACATAGTCTATTCAGCATGGTGACATCAGGATGGCCAGATTTCTTACACAGAGTGCTTTCGGAGGCTTGCTCTGGGTCTCTCCTGCCATATTAAACATCATTTGATGAGTCAGAGAATGAATGTAAAGATGCTACCATTTTCTGAATGTACAGCATACACCCACCCCCACTTCTATGCAGTTTTGCTTTCTGTGGTTTCTGTTACCTGTAGTCAACTGTGGTTTGAAAATATTAAATGAAGAATTCTAGAAATAAACAATGTATGAGTCTTACGTTGCAAGCTGTTCTGAGTAGTGTAATGAAATCTTGCACCATCTGCTCCATCCCACCCAGGACGTGAATAATTTCTTTGTCCAGTGTATCCACACTGTCTATACTATCTGCCCACTAGTCACTTAGAAGCCGTATTGGTTATTAGATCAACTGTGGTGGTATTGCAGTGCTTGTGTTCAAGTAATTCTTATTTTACTTAATAACAATGGCCCCAAATGGGCAAGAGGAGTGATGCTGGTATATTGTTATAATTATTATTAGTTACTGTTGTTAACCTCTTACTGTGCCTAATTTATAAATTAAACTTTATCACAGGTATGTATGCATAGGAAAAAAACATAGTATATATAGGGTTCAATACTATCTACAGTTTCAGACATCCACTGGGGGTCTTGGAACATACCTCCTACAGATAAAGGGAATTACTATATCTGTTCTCACTACACTCAATACGATTGGGAAAATAAACAAAGAATGGCTCCACAGTCCTCCTGTACAAAATGAGACATGATTGACCCAAGATTTTATCTACCATCCGGTCTTCATAAACAACTCCTCTTATTGGTGGGACACTCTGGCATTTGGAGTCTCCAGGAATTAAGAACCATTATTCAATAACCCTCAGCAGTTCTGAATATTTACTTCCTCATTGTATAGTCACACTTTTAAATAGACAAGTTCCCTTAGGGAAAGCTTTGAGGAAGCTTCACAGTACCAACATACACCTGTGGACATAGTGCAGAGTCTTTAGAACCTGGCTATTCCCTCTTCAAATTGAAAGGTCTATGAACTATCTTAAACCTGGAAACTGGGAATGATCATGCATCTCTAACACAATGACTGAAGTTGGGTCTCTGCCACCAAGCCTGAAATTTTTGCCTATATTTTTCAAGCAGTGCCTTAGAGGTTGTCCATTTGTTTTATTTCTAGAAAATCCATGATCCATTAGTCATCACTGTAGAATTTTGTAAATAAAAATACTGTAATCACTATTCTGTTCTTATAGCTTATTGTGGTATTTGTTTCCATCTTGTCCCTAAAGCTTAAATTCCACCACTCAGTTTCTACCCCTCTGGGATTCTATTTTTGTCACTGATACCAGGGAACCCAATTCCAGTGCAGCACCTTCTACCATTGTTTGTGGCTTACTAAGGACAACCACCAGAGAGCTTATGAAGGATGACAATACACCCTGATCCATGCATTTCTTAATGCCATGGTGACAAAAAAAAATCCTCCAGGCCCAGAAGTAGATGGTAACAAGTGGAAATTTTGGACATACACCTTTTGTTGATACTGAAGCACACATTACAGGAAAGAGCTGAACTTTCTCTTAGCCCAGAGCAACAAACACATGAAAGTCAGAAGTCTCATTAACATAACATTAATCTTTTTTTCCAGTGAGGTAAAATAAGACATAAATGCACATAATTATTGCCAGCTGATCGAAAGTCAATAAAACATTCTGCTTAAGTGTTTTTCTTACAGAAAAAAAATCCTCTAGGCCCCATGGAAGGATATGGTTAGGGGATAGCTGAGAATATTGCATACACCAGAAGCATTTCACTAATTCCATCTCACTTAGCCTTCAGAATCCTTTCCTCCATAGTTCTAGTTTTCAAAGTGTAGTTCTAGGACCAGCAATGTTGGCATCACCTGGGCACTTGTTAGAAATTCAACTTCTTGAACCTCAGTTTGACCTACTGAATCAGAAACTCTAGGGTTGATTCTAGAAATCTGGATTTTTAAGAAGCTTTCCCAAGATTCTGTTGCATACCAAAGTTTGAGAACCAGTACTATACAGTATGACAGGGAAAATCTATCGTTTATACTTCATTAATAGTAGGCTTTTGTTGAATCTAGGCTTTCACTGGCCAGTATAGCTGGCTATCAATGCCATTATAAGTATTTGAACCAACACATTAAATTCAAAATTCCATGTGAGCACACCCATGAAGTAATTTTAATTCAATCAACCCTTATAGTTCATTCTCTTTGAATCAGACTATTAGAATTCTCTCCCATACATGTTCCTTACACTTCTGACAATATTTGGTGCTGTCTTGTAACTCTTTTAGCGTAAAGACTATGTCCTGACATTTTTGAAATCTAGATCCTGTTAGGATATAAATCATAAGTTAATCCAGAGGCAATAAAATGTAGTGAGAAGATAGGTCCTGAGAAAAATCAGTATCAGCTTGTGAGATCGCTGCCCAAGGTATACTTGTGGAAAGACTTCAATTCACAGGAAAGCTGACTTCCTGAGGGCAGGAGAGGGTTCCTTGGACAAGAGAGATCCTCATCATTTGGGATATCAAATTTCTCAGCTTCACACATGTCTGCCCAAATATCTTCATTCACTCCCTTCCAGCAGTGCCTTTAATTTACTATAAGAGCTCAGTAGAAAAGAGCATTTCATTGATGTTCCAGTTCTGAAGAACTTCCAATCAGGCCATAGGCTTGGGGCTCAGCCATATCTACCTTGCAACTTACAGGAGAGGAGGGACTCTTTCAAAGCTGCCATGGAGGCTCTTTTGATTTTTCCATGTGTGTTCTCAACTAAACATTGATAGTTTTCATTTCTTCTTTCTCTTGTTGTAGATCATTTAAATCAGAAGCCAGCTGATGTCCCTATATTGCCATTCTTGTTTCTTTTTGTTTGTGTAAACATGGCTTTATTTCACTGTTATCCTTGAAGGATATTTTCCTCAAATATCCTTGATAGTATATAATTCTTTTTTTAAATTTTAATAGTTACTGCGGTACAGGTGTTTTTGGTTACCTGGATAAGTTATTTAGTGGTGATTTCTGAGATTTTGTTGCACCCATCACCCAAGCAGTGTACACTCTACCCAATATGTAGTCTTTTATCCCTCACCTCCCTCTCACCCTTCCCTCCCAAGTCCCCAAAGTTCATTATATCATTCTTATTCCTTTGTGTCCTCATAGCTTAGCTCCCGCTTGTAAGCTATGTAAGAATGTACAATATTTGGTTTTTCATTCCTGAGTTACTTCATGTAGAATGATGGCCTCCAGCTCCATCCAAGTTGCTGCAAAGGCCATTATTTCATTCCATTTTATGGCTGAGTAGTATTCCACAGCGTACATATACACCACATTTTCTTTTTTTTTTTTTTTAATTATACTTTAAGTTCTAGGGTACATGTGCACAACGTGCAGGTTTGTTACATATGTATACATGTGCCATGTTGGTATACTGCACCCATCAACTTGTCAGCACCCATCAACTCATCATTTATATCAGTTATTACTCCCAATGCCATCCTTCTGCCTGCCACCCTCCCCATAATAGGCCCATGATGTTCCCCTTCCCATGTCCAAGTGATCTCATTGTTCAATTCCCACCTATGAGTGAGAACATGTGTACACCACATTTTCTTTATTCACACAGTGGGTGATGGGCATTAGGTTGGTTCCATATTTTTGCAATTGCAAATTGTGCTGCTATAAACATGCATGTGCATGTATGTCTTTTTCATATACTGACTTCTTTTCCTTTGGATAGATACTCAGAAGTGGGATTGCTTGATCAAATGGTAGTTCTACTTCTGGTTCTTTAAGGAATCTCCATACTGTTTTCCGTAGTGGTTTTACTAGTTTATATTCCAGCAGTGTAAAAGTGTTCCCTTTTCACCACATCCATGGCAGCATCTATTTTTTTATTTTATTTTTTTACTTTTTAATTGTAGCCATTCTTGCAGGAGTAAGGTGGTATCTCATTGTGGTTTTAATTTGCATTTTCCTGATAATTTGTGATGCTGAACATTTTTTCATATGTTTGTTGGCTGTTTGTCTATCTTCTTTTCAGAACTGTCTGTTCATGTCCTTTGTCCACTTTTTGATGGGAATGTTTGTTTTTTTTTCTTGCTGGTTTGTTTGAGTTCCTTGTAGATTCTGGATGTTAGTCCTTTGTCAGAAGCATAGTTTGTGAATATTTTCTCCCACTCTCTGGGTTGTCTGTTTACTCTGCTGATTCTTTCTTTTGCTGCACAGAAGCTTTTTAGTTTAATTAGGTCTCATTTATTTATTTTTGTTTTTGTTGCATTTGGGATCTTAGTCATGAATTCATTGGGGTCTTAGTCATGAATTCATTGCCTAAGCCAATGTCTAGAAGAGTGTTTCCATTGTTATCTTCTAGAATGTTTATGATTTCAGGTCTTATTGTCTTTGATCCATCTTGAGTTGATTTTTGTATAAGGTGAAAGATGAGGATATCCTTCTTCATGTAGAGAAATTTCATTCTTCTACATGTGGCTTGCCAGTTTTCCCAGCACCATTTATTGACTAGGGTGTCCTTTCCCCACTTTATGTTTTTGTATCCTTTGTCAAAGACCAGTTGGCTGTATTTGGCTTTATTTCTGGGCTGTCTATTCTGTTCTATTGGCCTACACACCTATTTTTATATCAATACCATGCTGTTTTGGTAACTATAGCCTTGTAGTATAATTTGAAGTTTCGTAATGTGATGCATCTGGATTTGTTCTTTTTGCTTAGTATTGCTTTAGTTATGCAGGCTCCTTTTTGGTTCCATATGAATTTTAGGGATTTTTTTTTGTTAGTTCTGTGATGAATGATGATGGTATTTTGATGGGAATTGCATTAAATCTGTAGATTGCTCTGGGCAATATGGTCACTTTCACAATATTGATTCTACCCAACCATGAGCATGGGATGTTCTTTATTATCATTGTTGATCATACATAATAACATTGTCTTCATATTGATTAATCACTACAATATTCATAGCAGGAGAAAAACTAACAAAGCAAACAGCAAATGTCTATGGAGGCAAGAGGAGAATGGATGAATAAATTTTGGTATATTCATATAATGGAATATCACACAGATTTTAAAATTCAGCATTAATTTTTCTTGGAAACATTGTATTGAGCACAGAAAGAAAGTCCAAGAAGACTACTTACAATATGATACTATATTTTAGGGCTCAAAAGCAAGCAAAATGGAACAATATATTTAAAATATTAGATTTAGATGAGTTACAACTGTATTAAGAATTATACAATTCACATATTTTTACATATATAATAACACCTTTTTAGAAACAATAAAGGGAAAAGACTTGTAACAATGTTCTATGGAGATCTGTGATGCTTCCTAGTAGCTAAGGAGAATGAGTCACCCAGTGCTTTGCATGGAAAAGTAAAGAAAGTCAGTGGAAAAATGGTAATGGATTGTGTGGGGGATGGAAGAAAAGGAGGTGGGGTATGTATTGAACTAAATTCTCTCTATCAAGTCCATGGGTAAAATCTAAAATTGATAAATTAAGTAATAAACATGCCAATATTTTACTTTGAGAGAAAGACTAAAGAGAATACAAGAAAAACAGCTCAAAGTTAACATAGTTGTATTTGTAGTGTGGGCTAGAAGAAATCTGGATCAAAGACTTACTGCTTTTCTTTCTAATCCTTTTTTGTATTGTTTTAATAACTTTATTTGTAATGTACCTTAATAAATATTTTAATTATGTAAAAAATTATAAACTGCAAAGTTATCAAAGGAATGTTTGGACTCACACTTTAAAAACCTTCAAGACAACTGGGAGTTACTAGAGAACAGGAGGACCCAGGAAATAAAAAGCTTGGAGGTTAATCTAATCTTGACTCTGCCACCAAGGAGCTGGGTTATTTTGAGTAAGTATGTAAACTATTCGGTCAGACTACCTCATCTGGAGTTTGACGAGGTCACCATAAAGTGCTTTCCAGCTCTAAAGTTTAAATTTTCTACTATTATTACAGTGTGGTATTAACTTGTGATTATAATTATTGACTCTTAGCACTCATTCAGGCCCATTATCCCTTTGCCACCATCTCTGTTAAACATCCCTGCCTAGTGGCACTGGGACATCTGCTGGGGAAAAGTTCCCTTTACACTGAAATATCCCGAGAGTATTAAGGAAGGGCTCTCCTGTGTCCCCTGCTCTATCCCCCCTCAAAAACTGTTTGTTTCTGAGAGGGAAGGACAGGGTTGCAGAGACAGAATGCTGCACAGAACTCTATTTCTCTCCCATCTCTATGACTCAATATTAGAACTCTTTTATCTTGTTGGCAGAACAATTTATGTGCCTGTTCCAGACCTTCATGCCAAGACTGTACACTTCAAACTTCAAAGCTTAAAAAAAAAAAAAAAAAAAAAATAGCACATCCTACATAAAGAATTTTCTTCGTTCTGCCTTCCAATTTCTGGAAGATCTGCTTACTCTGATTTCCCACACAAAAGCATTGGTATCAGCCTCAGGGGGTAGATTCTGACAGCCTAGATGAGTGAGCACACCCAGACACCACGTGAAACCTCGTTGAGCCAAGAAAGCCTGGGCCACAATTTATCCTGTTATTAACTGGCTCCTTAACACCCTCATGCTCCACTTGTAACCCATCTTCAAGACCTACATTCACATGAATTTTCCTAAAAAACAGGACATCAACTCTTCTCAAAGAAAATTGAGGGCTTGAGTTTTAAAACTAAGCAGTCAAAGCCTTTTATAGCTGTATTCCTCATGAAGAGTCTGCTGTTAAACCATGTACTGTCCTGTTTATTGGTTATGTGTATCACTCTAATCGGTATCCTTACCCTGGGTACCAATAAAACAAAATTGTTTCATTCAGAATCACTCCTGGCAATTTTAACTCAGCCTCCTTGGATATTTTGTTGTTTTGGTTGTTGTCTTCGTATTTCTAATCCCATTAGAGGTTATGATTAAGTGTGCCTGTCTAGCTTCTATTTCTCTTTTTTTATAACCATGTCACTTAGAGTGGTTTTACTGATATATTTCTCCCAGTGAAATTTAATTATATGGACTCAAGGTTACAGTTTAGAAAAAGCTCATCTGAGTGGCTAACTTCAGCCAAACTACCTTGGGAGTCATAAATCCCTACAGCCTGTGCTAAAATCCTTAGGTTAGCAGGGGGGAAAAATCATTGGTTCCATTTTTATTCATGCAGTTTGTACCTCATTGTGTCAAGTCTACAATACTTACAATTGCAAGATAGTAGGGATCTATTGTGTTTGAACATTAAGCTGTAATGATTTTGACTTTGTTTCATTTAACACAACAAGCATTTATTTGACACTTGTACTCTAAAGGATATCAAAGTGAGTAGAGCAGGATGGATGCTCTTCCAAGAGGGAAGTTTTCTTTTAAAGCAGATAGAAGCAAGTACTATAGAGTAATAAAACCAAATACGGTGGCAGGGTGGAAGAGAAAAAGCTTCATTTCACTTCAGGGGTCTTAGAAGGCTTTTAGGAGGAAAGAAGATTTGACCTGGCCCTTAAAGAATTGACAAGCAGCCGGGCGGGGTGGCTCACGCCTGTAATCCCAGCACTTTGGGAGGCTGAGGCGGGCGGATCACAAGGTCAGGAGATCGAGACCACGGTGAAACCCTGTCTCTACTAAAAATACAAAAAATTAGCCGGGCGCGATTGTGGGCGCCTTTAGTCCCAGCTACTCGGGAGGCTGAGCCAGGAGAATGGCGGGAACCCGGGAGGCGGAGCTTGCAGTGAGCCAAGATCGCGCCACTGCACTCCAGCCTGGGCAACAGAGCGAGACTCCGTCTCAAAAAAAAAAAAAAGAATTGACAAGCACTTCAAAGGAAGATATGGACCTGGGACAAAAATATACTTAAACAAAGACAAAGAGTTAATATTCTTAATATAGCAGCACATATATACAAGGCAAGTCATAATATATGTCAAAAATATAATAAAGTATCAATGTCTTTAATATATAGTAAGGTTATATGACGTGTTTAAAAAACACTAAAACCTCCAATAGAAAAATGAATAAAAATATTTACAGAAGAAATGTATGTGACTACTAAACATGAAATATGTTCAAGCTCATAAGTCATCAGAGAAATACAAGTTCAAACAATTGCAATTTTTAAACCATATGAAATCTAGGAATCTGTTATGAGGAAATAATTGAAGTACAGCTAAGGTTTATGTGCAATGATTTTCAACATAAAAAATTCTTTAAAAAGCAGATTGGTTAAATAAGTTATGATATGTACTTCTGATAGAATATGCAGTTGATATGGTTTGGCTGTGGCCCCACCAAATCTCATCTTGAATTCCCATGTGTCATAAGTGGGACCTGGTGGGAAGTAATTGAATCATGAGGATGGGTCTTTCCCATGCTAATCTCGTGATAATGAGTAAGTCTCATGAGATCTGATGGTTTTAAAAGTGGGAGTTTCTGGCTGGGCGCGGTGGCTCACGCCTGTAATCCCAACACTGTGGGAGGCCGAGGGGGGCAGATCATGAGGTCAGGAGATCAAGACCATCCTGGCCAACATGGTGAAACCCCATCTCTACTAAAAACACAAAAATTAGCTGGGCTTGGTGGCGCATGCCTGTAATCCCAGCTACCTGGGAGGCTGAGGCAGGAGAATCACTTGAACCAGAGTCAGAGGTCACAGTGAGCAGAGATTGTGCCACTGCACTTCAGCCTGGTGACAGAGCGAGACTCCATCTCAAAAAAAAATAATAAAAATGAAAAAGGGAGTTTCCCTGCACAAGCTCTCTTCTCTTGTCTGCCACCATGTGAGATGTGCCTTTCACCTTCCACCATGATTGTGAAGCCCCCTAGACACGTGGAACTGTGAGTGCATTAAACCTCTTTCTTTTATAAGTTGCCCGGTCTTGGTTATGTCTTTATCAGCAGCATGAAAACAGACTAATACAGCAAATAGGTACCAGTAGAGTGGGGTGTTGCTGAAAACATACCAAAAATGTGGAAACAACTTTGGAACTGGGTAACAGACAGAGGTTGGAACAGTTCAGAGGGCTCAGAAGAAAACAGGAAAATGTGGGTAAGTTTGGACCTTCCTAGAGACCTGTAGAATGACTTTGACAAAAGTGCTGATAGTAATATGATTAAGATCTAAGCTGAGGTGGTCTCAGATGGACATGAGGAACTTGTTGGGAGCTGGAGCAAAGGTGCCTCTTGTTATGTTTTAGCAAAGAGACTGATGGCATTTCTCCCCTGCCCTAGAGATTTGTGGAACTTCGAACTTGAGAAAGATGATGTAGGGTATCTGGTAGAAGAAATTTCTAAGCAGCAAAGCATTCAAGAGGTGACTTGGGTGCTATTTAAGGCATTCAGTTTCAAAAGGGAAACAGATCATAAAAGTTTGGAAAATCTGCAGTCTGACAATGCAATAGAAAAGAAAATCCCACTTTCTGAGGAGAAATTCAAGCCAGCTGCAGAAATCTGCATAAGAAAGGAGGAGCCGAATATTAATCACCAAGACAATGAGGAAAATTTCTCCAGAGCATATCAGAGACTTTGTGGCAGCCCCTTCCATCACAGGCCCAGAGGTGTAGGAGGAAAAAGAGGTTTCATGAACTAGGCTGAGGACCCCCATGCTGTGTGCAGCCTAGGGACTTGGTGCCCTGCATCCCAGCCAATCCAGCAGTGGCTGAAAGGGACCAATGTAGAGCTCGGGCCATGGCTTCAGAGGGTGCAAGCTTCAAGCCATGGCAACTTCTACATGGTGTTGAGCCTGTGAGTGCACAGAAGTCAAGAATTGAGGTTTGGGAACTTCTGCCTAGATTTCAGATGATGTATGGAAATGCCTGGATGCCCTGGCAGAAATTTGCTGCAGGGGTGGTACCCTCATGGAGAACATCTGCTAGGTCAGTGAAGAAGGGAAATGTGGGGTTGGAGCCCCCACACAGAATCCCTACTGGGGTACTGCCTAGTGGGGCTGTGAGAAGAGGGCCACTGTCCTCCATACCCCAAAATGGTAGATCAACTGTCAGCTTGCACCATGTTCCTGGAAAAGCTGCAGATACTCAATGCCAGTCCGTGAAAGCAGCCAGAAGGAGGGAGGCTGTACCCTGCGAAGCCATAGGGGTGGAGCTGCCCAAAACCATGGTAACCCACTTCTTGCATCAGTGTGACCTGGATGTGAGACATGGAGTCAAAGGAGATCATTTTGGAGTGTTAGGATTTAACTGCCCCACTGGATTTTGACTCGCATGGGTCCTTTAGCCCCTTTGTTTTGGCCAATTTGTCCCATTTGGAATGGCTGTATTTACCCAATGCCTGTACCCCAATTGTATTTAGGAAGTAACTAACTTGCTTTTGATTTTACAGGTGCATAGGTGGAAGGGACTTGCCTTGTCTCAGATGAGATGTTGGATGGTGGACTTTTGAGTTAATGCTGAAATAAGTTAAGACTTTGGGGGACTGTTGGGAAGGCATGATTAATTTTGAAATGTGAGGACATGAGGTTTGGGAGGGGACAGGGGCAGAATGATATGGTTTGGCTGTGTTCCTACCCACATCTCATCTTGAATTCCCACATGTTGTGGGAGGTACCTGATGGGAGGTAAATGAATCATGAGGATGCGTCCTTCCTGTAATATTCTTATGATAGTTAATAAGTCTCATGAGATCTGATGATTTTAAAAATGGGAGGTTCCCTGCACAAGCCCTCTTCTCTTGTCTGCCACCATGTGAGATGTGCTTTTCATCTTCTGCCATGATTGTGAGGCCTCCCAGTCACATGGAACTGTGAGTGCATTAAACTTCTTTCTTTCGTAAATTGCCCAGGCTTGGTTATGTCTCTATCAGCAGTGTGAAAACAGACTAATTCAGCAGTCATTCAAAGTATCTGTGAAAAACTTTTAAAGACATGGCTAATGATTCACTTTTGAGTGAATAAAACGGAATATAAAACAGTATCTACAGTATATTCCAGTATATATCTGGATATATATTTATATGTATGTGTGTGTATGCATATGTGTATACAGAAAGACTTGTAGAAATGCACCAAAATGTGTATAGTAGTTTTTTCTGGATGGAACTATGGTTAATTTTTTTCTTTATGTTTCAATTTTTTATTTCTTCAATTGATCATGTACTACTTTTATCATTAGGAAAAAATAAGCCTTCAAACAAATTTGGTAACTTCTGTCCTTCCCCCATCCACATCTGAGTCAACAAATGTTAGGAACAGAACTGCATATCTGCAACAGTTCTGGGCTCCACCCTGGAATCTGCTCTTCCTTTGGAAAGCTTTTAGCACTCTGTGGCACTTGCCCAGATCAAATTCATATCTGCTCTCTGCTGCTTCTTACTTGGTAGACATTTCTCTCAAGGCAAGACCCCTGAATTATCACAGATTTAAGACTTTACTCCTCCACATCGTGAGCCTTTTATCTGAGCATTAACACAAAGCAGAGAAAAATCAGGCTTTGACATTACTTTATAATCAGGAAGTACCTCAGCTGAAACTTTTTCCTTTAAATTCCAGGTTTCTGTTTATGCAAAACAAATCCATTGCTTGTATAAATCTGAGTTCCACATATCCAGACTACTTAGAAGGAGAGACATCTAAAATTTGTGAGTAAATGCACTGAAGTCTGACCCTATCAAATAAATTTATCATATATATCAACACCTAACCCTTTTGAACCAGAATTAAAGAAATGATATGTAGGGGTACTTCCATCTATTTGGGGAAACATGATATCTTGCAAATCAAGGCTAATTTTATTCACTCTCAGTACAGCTGCTTGATTCCATAAAGGGGGGAAAAAAAGCAGATGTTGAATTACAAAGGGAAGAAAACACACTTCCTACAGAAGGGTGCACCTAAATTATATTACCTTCACAGAAAACAAGAGCAGATGCATTGTTAGCATTTGGACAGAGGCCAATATTGGGAAAAACTTTGTAGCTGGTAAGAAAGTCAGTATACAACCTCAAGCATAGAAGAAAAATCACTTAATTTACTTTATTTCAACCAAGTTCTGCCTTAGATTCTATCCCACCGGAATTAAATTCTATGTGGGTCATTATTAGGCTCTTAGTCCCATCCCAGAAACCAGAAGGCATCTGTGGTGGCTGAAGAAAGAGAAAGATGTCTTATATCTCTTTTGTCATGGGTGCAGCAGGCATTTTCACTAATTAAGCCTGACATGGTCTCCTAAACTCTCTGCTTGCATGCCTTGAGTAGGACATGGGGATCTCCCAGGAGGCTGGCAACTCTGGTATCCAGGATCTCACCTCTCGGCTCATTTTCATGTCAGGCTAGAGAAGTCCCTCCTTGTCTCACCTTATCTGGGCTATTCTGCTTCTTTCCACAAACCCTATACTCCCTCTCATTCTTTCACAATGAACTGTGAAGGCCCATTATAGACAAGAGCTGAAATCTTAAAACTAGGCTTCCCTTTCCTTGAGGTCAGGAAGGGTTGACTCTTCAAAGTCTCCTGGATGGTAAGAAAATTATTTCAATTTCTATTTCTATGGCAGCAAGTAGAAGATAAAACAAAGCATGAGGTGTCTAAATTGAACAAGTCAGATCGTTCACATTCTGTCCTGTCCACTTTATTTTGTTCAATCTTATGTTTTTACATACTTCACAAGCACACTAGTTTCATGTTATCTGTATCCACACATTCATTTTCCTTCCTTAAACCATTTGCAGGTGTCTGAAGTATACATACCTTCATGCCCCTTCTTTGCTTAACAGTTGAAGCAACTTCAAAAAGAGATACTATTTTATATTTTATCCATATAAATTTTACATTATTTTTGTTATTCTAAAATCTTGATTTCTCACTCCTTCCATTCTCTACTTTCTCTTTTCTTTTTCTAAAAATTGTATATATTTATGGTGTACAACATGATGTTTGGATTATATGTATTAATTAACTCTGGCTTCTTTTGAGCATCTTATGGAAGTAGGAAGTGCTGTCAGGATAAGAGATCTGGTTAGGCAGATGTCTCCCTGCCAGTATTTGTGTCCCAGAATCTTTCCAAAATGCCCCAGAATTCTTCTGTTGTACTCATGGGATCAACTCCCTCGATTCAAGGTAGCAATCAATGGGCCAACAGAGATATGTGCCTTCTCTTACCCTGACTGTACTGTGCCTTCCTGTAGTAACCCGCTGACCTCTCCCTACTCTTAGAATGTTCTCCTTCACTCCTGGGTATACAGGTCTGGGCTGAAAATGCTACAGCTGAGTATTAGCTCCCCTCCCACAAAGCAATTCTCTGCTCAGCCTCAAAAGGCAAACAAATCTCAGCGCTTGAGTGTTTCCAATACACTACTGTCTGCAAAAAGGATGTCATAAATTACATGTTTAAGACTTTGTTGTTTTTCATATTATTTATAACACTAGTTAAGACTACTTTAGCTGCAAGTAACAGAAACCAACTAAAAGCCAGGTGTAGTGGCTCACAGCTGTATTCCCAGCATTTTGGAAGGCCCAGGAAGGAGGATTGCTTGAGGCCAGGAGTTTGAGATCAACCTGAGCAACATAGTGAAACACCACCTCTACAAAAAATTCTTTCAGAAAAATTAGCCAGGCATGGTGGTGTGTGCCTGCAATCGTAGCTACTTGGGAGGCTGAGGCAGGAGGATCACTTGAAGTCAGGACGTTGAGGCTGCACAGAACCACAATCACGTTACTGCCCTCCAGACTGGGTGACAGAAGGAGACCCTACATTAAACAAAAAAAAAATAGTGTGGGGACAGGTGAAGACAGAAGCCAAGAATCAGCAAACACCCATTAATCTCTTTCATTCCCTTCTCGGCTTTGTCAGTGTATCTAATGACTTCTTGTGTCTTGGCACAGCTTGTTTTTCACTTTTTCACTCACAGAAGCTCTTATTTACAGAAGTTGTGGGGTTTTTTTCTTCTGTTTTTGGCTACTGTTGTTTGTATTAACAGAATCTAAATAGTAATTTTTAAAGATTCTTGCTTAAATACCACATTATTCAGAAGCATTTGATGTGCTGAATCAAGAAGAGTTCAAATTTGGAATCTTAAATAATTTGTTCCATTTTTCACCAAAACTTTTAGAAATGAAAACTGAAAAAACAAACAAATCCTCAAATGCAGCAGCAATAGGCTTGGATTTGTTTCTTCCACCCATACTGAATTCTGAACAAAGAACACGCGATTATACAGGCCAACTCCACAGTGCTTTCATAGAGATGACCGATTTCACCATTATTAAATGGCATAAAGAAGTGAAATGATCTAACTAAACAGGGGAAACATAGCTTTGATGGCACCTCTTATTAGTTCAAGAAATCCAAACAGCGGAATCAGAGGGAAGCCAGCTCTCCATTAAAAGCAAGTCTTCTCCCTCCCAGCTGTTGCCAAGAGAAGAGGAAGATGCCCAGAGCAGGAGGGAGCAGCCTGTTGAGCACTGGAAAAAATCTTCGGGAGGATTATTTTTCTTCCTCACATTCAATTACTGTGTTCCCAGGCCTCTTTTTGTTTCTTTACACAACCATCTCAGAACGTGAAATTTGCTTAGGGGTCTGGAATTTAAATTTACCCCTGAATATCCCAGTAAGCTCTTCCTGGGCTGAGCTGTAGAGAGCCTGCTGCAGCACAGGGCTTGGTGCAAAGCAATAATGAGGATGCATCTTATGAACATTAATTGGAGGAAAACACAGAGTAAGATGATTTATGTGAACAGAGAAGACAAGGAGAGAGAATCTACACTGTGCTATTGTGTGAAGAGACCAAGGGCATGATTTAGAAACCAAGGTTGAAATGCAGCCTGAAAGGGCTTTCACCCAAACTCCTGAGGGCAGCTTTAAGGCCACATCATTCGTCCTTTTCCACTTAAGTGTCACATTCAAGCAGTTTCTTTGCATCCTGTACAATGTTATGAAATAGAAAAGGCTATATTTCACAAATTTAAACTTCAAATACCTTTTGAAAGATTCTAAACTAATGTATATTAGATGTTTCTATCAACTCCCATTTTCTATTCATGCACTCGAGGTTTCCATGGCAAGTGCTTACAGACTTCTCAACATACAAGCTGTTCTCTCTGAGCCACGTTGCAGGTGGGAGGCTGCTTAGCCAGTGGTTAGATCTGTAGGCTCTGCAACAGGACTGCCTGATTCACCGGCCCAGATCCTTCATTTAACCAAGGTAATATATCTGAACTTTCTGTGTGATAGTCATGTCATCTTAAAAGTGGGAACAATAGTAGTGCCCAATTCACAGGATCAAATGAATTAAACAATAATTTCTTAGACAAGGACCTAGCTAGCATACTAAAAGCTTGTGATGATCTTGGATAGTGCTATTATAATGCTTATAAGATTAATGGTAGTTTGACATCTCTGAGGAAAATTTAAAGCCTAGATAGTGCAGAAAAAAAAATTGGATCTTGATTTTGAAGCTAAAGATGGCCTTTCACAAGTTACTCTGCAGCACAACCTGGTCAGATTAATATTTGAACTACCTTCAGGGCCATCTTAAAGAAAGCAGGAACTCTTGTCCTGCTTTCAAGGTCACTGTATTTTAGCAAAGCAAACATCTTGGCTTTCTGCCTTCCATGGCCCCTACTTCTTGTAGCCTTGAAAGACAGGAGGAAGCATGCCTTTCACCAAGTCATCTTGGGTCTCTTGCCTCAACAACTCAGTTCTGCAGCTGGTCACAAGCCTACTATTTTTTTCCTCGCTTTCTTAGCGAAAAGGTATCTGCTGTGCTGATAGCCTATAAAATTTCAATTTCCTTCAGTATTCAAATACTTCAGGCTTTCAAGAATATAAATGACATGTTTTTAAAAACAGAAATTCAGAAAGCATCAAGTTACTGTATCCAAAAAGAAGGAGCTCCAAACACCCGTAGTTATCCAAAAACCAATAGATTCTAGATTTGAAAGGTCTCTTGCCTTTTACAGCATAGAATTAATGAAGGAGTATTTTCATGAGTTAGGAAGCCATGTGACATGTAAATTCAGTAAGAGTAAATACCAGAGAAGGACTTTGGAGTAAATCCACAGAATCTCCACATGAAAAACCTGAAACCATGAGAGAAAATGATATTTATTAAGATTTGCATCTTGGTCATGAAATATGAAATTTAATTTCTAACATAATAAAATAAACTATTTTTTACATTATACTAAAATTTTTTAAAATTTCAGTTATGCACAGGCAAGAACTTAAAGAGAACAGATAAAAGTGAAAACATTAATATTTTCGAGGGAAAGATTTTAAGAGGACAGTTTTCTGCTTTTTGTTAGATTTTGTCAGATTTGGACAATAAATTTTAAAAACAAAACTATAGGAAAATATTGTTTTCTTCTTATTAAGTTGAATGTTGCCTAAGGCATTCCATTATAAAGAATTGAATTTACCTTTAATTATAAACATTTTAATGACGATCATTAAAACCATTCTAATTGAAAACAGAACTAAGAACTTGAAATAGTATTGAAGAGTTCAAAAAGTACCCTCATAAGAGTTAAATTTAGCTCATTATTTTAGTGGGAATTTTTTAGGCTGCAAGTACCTCCAGGACTCTAGCCATTCGAGAAAAAAAGTGGCCTGTCAAAAGTAGAAGTGCATCTTAATTGCTTCAGGAATAGAAATAACTTATAAAATAAACATCTTTGGTTCCCAGCTATTAACATTGAAACATCTATTTTAAATGCTGTAAATTGCCATGTCATTGGTCAAAGCTGTTATTGTCAGTAAATAAACATTGAGAATAAATACAATATATTAAGACTTCAGAAATATCAGTCCACTCAAAAGCATGGGAATCAGCAAGAGATAAATCATACATCCATAAAGAAAAGTGATTTTGTCTCTTTCTCTTACATTGAAATGAGCCTTCAGCCCTGGACTTCTTTCTCAACCACGTAGTAATGTCTTATATCAGAGTCTTCAAGCCTGCCAAGGATGAATGGGAAGATTAGTGAAAATATGTGATTACTAAATAAATTAGAATGAGTGCTATCCATTGAATATTATCAGCATGTTATTGCCATAACTGCAATTGTCAGTGTTGCACTGCAAAGACAGTACCAGCTCTATCTGGGGACTCAGGTAGACCTTACAGCTGAGTTGGAAAGTGGGTTTCCTCCCATATACCAGTACCCCAGATGATGGTTGCTGGAGGACTCTGTTGAGAGGAATTGTGAGGTCACCTCCATAATTAATTGGTGATGCTTGCCGTGAGCATGAGGTAGCTGTGTATATGTAGTGGAGGGAGGTGTAACTATGGCTTAAGGGCACATAAGGAGAAGGCGACATCTCCTTCAACCAATGCCTACCTACAGTTCCCCCAATGTACCCTGTTCTTTATCATCTTTGTGCCTTCGCTTGTGCTATTTCCTTTGCCTGATACATCCTCCTGGGTCTGGCTTCACTGCTGAGTAGGTCTGTGAGTTCCAGGTAAAAATGGAAATGTGAGTAGAGACACACAATTCTTCCATTTCTGATCCAGTTCAAAACACTTAAGGAAATGAAAACACAGGGACAAAGCATACATCAGCACTGGAAATGAGACTTCGAATGACCAGGAATTTCATCTGGTATATAACTGTCAGATACAAAAGTAAGATGGGTCCAGATTGAAGGACAGCACAGAGTCTGAATATGCAACTCATCACACTACTTAGTGTGATTTTTCAGATGATTAGTTAGAAAAAAGCCTTACATGTCACTCCTTGGTTGGAAAGGCAAAAGCAGGCTATGCAAGAGATGAGAGAGGTTGGAGAGACAGTTCAGTCTGTCTTGTTCATAGTGTTGGATGAGTGGGTGGTTGCAGGGCGGTGGAGGTAACCCAGGCTAAGGGCAGCTCTACTGAGCAAAGAGCCAGCAGTGGAAACGGTTGCACAAAGCAACTAAAGCATAGCTATTATTTGGGCCAAGCTATGTTGAGGGGCTAGGAGCCAAGCAGACTGGATCTGTATCAAACTGTGACACTTGTTTATTTTTCCCCACAGAAAACTTCTTTTTTAAAAATAAAAGTACTATTAAAGTTAAGGAAAAGCAGAAGTGCATAAAATAGAAAGCCCCTCCAATTCCTTGTTTATCATACACAAGTACCTATGCAATAAACTTTCCAAAGATCATTTTTTCATTGTCTTATATTACTCCAGATATGTTTTGTGAATATGCAAATCTATACTTACATATTTATTTATTTTTCCTTCATGTGGTGTAATATATTCACGTATTTAATAGATGGGTTCATACTATTTTGGAATCTGGTGCTTTTACTCAAAATATTCTTTGGAGAGCTTCCCTTGACAGCACATTTGGATCCTTTTCATGACTGTAGAGTATTTCATTGCATGAATGTGCCATGATATAACTAATTTCTTTTTTTTGTTTGTTTGTTTTTGTTTGTTTTTTTGAGACAGGGTCTCACTCTACTGCCTGGGCTGGAATGCAATGGCGCAATCTCAGCTCACCACCACCTTGACCTCCATGCTCAGATGATCCTCCCACCTCAGCCTCCCAAGTAGCTGGGACTACAGGCACAAGCCACCATCCCCAGCTAATTTTTTTTTTTTTTTCATAGAGACAGGGTTTCGCTGTGTTGCCCAGGATGGTCTCAAACTCCCAGACTCAAACAATCTGACCACCTTGACCTCCCAAATTATTGGAATTACAGGCATGAGCCACCATGCCTGGTCAATCTAAGTAATTTCTAGTTTTTGTATGTTTAAGCTGTTCCCAATGTTTCCTCAAATGTCAACAATGCTGCTGTTGTATGTGTGTGATTATTTCTAATACATGTATACCTAAAAGTAGAGTCGTTTGCTCAAAGAGCATGCACATTTTAAATTGTAATTGATATTGTCAAATTTGTATCCTCATTCACAATATACACAATATAGGAGAGACCTTTTCCCACACCATTGGCAATACAGGAATATCATCAACCTAAATGTTTAATAGCAGAATACTGCTTAAGGTAACTGTCATACCTGTGTGAGGAAATACATGCAGCTATTTAAAATTATGATGTAAAAAATACTAATACAAGAATACACTAATGATGGATTAAGGAAAATAGAAAGATGCAAACAATAATATGTGGTATAATACTGTTATTATAAAAGCTTTCTGAACTTTTGTTTCTTCATTAAGAAAATTAGGATAGTAATGCCCATCCTAATTTGTTAAGAACAAAATAAGATCGGCCGGGAGCGGTGGCTCATGCCTGTAATCCCAGCACTTTGGGAGGCAGAGGTGGGCGGATCACAAGGTCAGGAGATCGAGACCATCCTGGCTAACATGGTGAAAACCCATCTCTACTAAAAATACAAAAAAATTAGCGGGGCGTGGTGGCGGGTGCCTGTAGTCCCAGCTACTTGGGAGGCTGAGGCAGGAGAATGGCGTGAATCCGGGAGGCGGAGCTTGCAGTGAGCTGAGATAGCGCCACTGCACTCCAGCCTAGGCGACAGCGAGACTCCGTCTCAAGAACAAAATAAGATCATTTTCATGAAAATAGGTAAACTGTAAAATGTCTGACAAGTATAGAATGCCCTAATTGAAACTAATTCTGCCATTTTCCCAAAAGCTCTATGTCAATGGCATAGCTCAGACCAAACCCACTGGGCTTTGAACATATAAGACCACCCAGAGGCTCAGTCAGTGGAACACAGTTTTCACTCTGTGCACAGGCTGCCTGACAATACTGGCAAATGTGGGGATCCTGAGCACTTCTAGCCACCATATGGAACAATCTGCACAGATTTGCATACGGTGTGAATTTTTTTCCCAAGAGCTCTCAAAGCCTTCTTTTCCTCTCATTTTCAACATACCACTTCTACCTGCTCACCTTTTCCATAGAACTTACCCCTGACAATCCAAATCTGGAATTGTTTTCTCTTTTCTAGCATTCGTCTATACACCTGAACTCTCAGTCACCCAATGCTTTGTACAATTATGTTAACACAGGATGCAAATATGTCAGCTTTGAGTAAGAGAGAGTCAGTCGAAATCTCTGTCCTTCCGGGGTCCCATTTAACCTTTGTAATCTTAGGCTATTTAACCTCTCTGGGTCTTGATCTCTTCATCTGAAAAATGGGGATAATTGAATTTATCTTAGAAGATAATGAATGTAAAATACTTTACACTGTCTGACACAGTATAAGATTGCAATGTGGTGACATTGTTATTATTATTATTTCTACTAGAATATATGCTTCTTATAGGCATTGACTAGATCTTATCCTCACAAGATTCCATACATAATAGTTATTTCTAAATAAATTTATCTAGATTGATATGTCTTTTATAACTTGACCAAGCATTATTTTATTCAGACAGCAACTTTTTGTGTAGGTTCATAAACTCACAGTAATATGATAAAACATAAAAGATTACAAACGAGAAAGCAAATATTTCTTTGGTGCTACATGGTAGGAAGTGGAAAGTTGAAGTAGGAGGGAACATGTAAAAGAAAAAGAATACATATGCTTCTCAAGAAAAGCATGCCCAGACTTAAGACATCATTATCCAGGCCACAGAGTATAAGACAGAGAAAAAAATAGCATTTTTACAGCAGAACATAAAACATCAAGGGCTGATATATTTTACATATATCATAATCATATGTACATATTTAACTTCACAGGAAAAAAAAGCTCAAGTTGAACACTTTGACATTTGTATCATATTATGAATATTTCCCAGATATTGTTCTTCCCTCTCGATCAACTGAGCAAGTGTCATTCAGAGTTTAGGTCTGAATAAAATGTCTGGACTAAAATTTGACTTAATGGTGTCTGAGAGTCTCAAAGCAGTTTGCACTGAGTGAAGCAAAACACCACCTCCAGTCTCCAGGGTTTTTATACTCAGAGGAGAAGTACTGAAGCACATAGTAAAATTTGCGATGAAGGTTCTCAGTTTACAATTAACCCCAAAGACATCCTTTGTTTCATACAGTTCTACTTACATGTTTTTAGCCCAATCACAGAAGAAACAAGTTGCCTGTTATAAAATAACATTCCTCCTTTGTGGCTGGTAACAAGCTGCATCTGGGCAAGGCTGTTAATTGGCAATTTTAAAAACATGTGGGGCCAACAAGGTCTCCTAAGCAGTGATCAACAGACATGATGTATAATGGGAAAGAGAACATTGGGGATTAATAATAGAATGTGTCTATCTTATCATATTTTTAATGAGATGCATTTAAGAGAGTAAACAACATAAACATTTCATCTCCTTACTCACAAAAAGCACAAACTATGTTGCAATGCTCTGTACTTAATGTGAAATAAGTTTTGGAATATATAGCATATAAAGTTATTTTAATCCCACTAAATACTTTGATATGAAACTACTCAAGGAATTTAAATTCATTAAGCTTATTGAATTTTTTAGTTTTCTTAGTTAAATGATGTTTTAGATGTAGGGAAAACTAAATTTACAAGTGACTTATATAACAGGATTTCAACACCACGTTGGGTAGGGACTCAATATTTGAGTCCCTAGTTACTAGCCAATAATCAACTGTAAAGAATACAGATGATGCACTCTGGTTACACTCAAAAGCTTCATTCTTCCTAGTAAGGGCTGATAACCTTATGGGGAAGGAGCAGCAGAAAAAAGGAAAGCAGAACCCTTCCACCCCATAAGGAGTCAGTGGTGACACGCAGGCTTAGCATTCCTCATACCACAGTATGCCTGGGTTCAGCTGCTTGGTAACACTGCTGCCAAAAATTTCACAGACTGAACATGATAATGCCTAGAAAAGTCATAGGATAGGAAAGGTTATACACCCACCATTCAGAGCCATCCTGGCTTACCGAAGGTGTTTGAGTAGATTCTCCTTTCATAGAAAACTCTTGGGAGACAATTATAAAGGAGGAGCCATCTTTCCAACTAGGATCCTTTTGAGCATCTGAATCTATAAAACCTCAGCAGTGGAAGCAAAACACTATCCATTGCCTGAGGGGAAAATTTGGGGTAAGGATGCATTTTTATTTACATTAAACATTTTGAAATTTAAAAATTCATTTCAAATGCATCTAATATTTTCATAATTGATCCACATAAACTTCATTTTGTTCTAAAATTTTTAATGGTAATTTTGAAGGCACATTATACACAAAGCATTTATTTGTGCTAAAATATCTAAAGGAAAATAGATTCAAATCAGAGATCACTATTTTTACACTTATCTATTTCCTGTAGGTTTATTGCTCTACAAGTGAAATTTTATGAAATCACATTTAATATTCATATTTTAAAACTATGCATCACATTAACTTGCAGGATTACAATTTTGTATAGTCAAGATTTAGAGAATAAACATCTTTACTTTGTAAATTCACTGCTTTCTGCTATCATTTTCTTATCACCTAAATATTGAATATAATTATGTTTCAAGGTTAACAAAGTTGAAGTTGAAATTGAGCTATTTCAAACATAACTAAATTACGAATTAAGTCTACCCATGAAGTAACATTTGGCAGAGACTGTACTTGATAAAATATTTCAATAGTCTGCACTTTAGAAAGTTTCAAGAGAATTCATGGCTATCCTAGAGAGTTCAACAATTTGTCTGCCTGTATGTATAGAATCCTGTGGGAAGTCCTTTAAGGATCCTTTTGAGCATCTGAATCTATAAAACCTCAGGAGTGGAAGCAAACCATGAATTTCTCACATCTATTGGGATCACATAGCACAGCCCATGTGTTAGTTAATACATTCAATCTGGCCTTCTCATCATAATGGGGAAGTCTCTGAAAAAGCCAGAAGCTTTCAAAACCTATTAATAAATTAGCATTTGATGAGTTATATGAAGATAGTATGATGCTATGTACACAAGGTATGATGTTAGGTGCCAGAGGGCAGGAAAGATGGATACAATTGTCATCCTGAAAAAGCACAGATAGTGGAAAAAACATTAATAAGTACCTCTTTCAGATTTGCTACAAGAAGCAAAGAGCTACACAAAAAGTATCAATATAAAACAAGCAAATTTTCTCTTTATACACATATGCATACAATATATGTGTATGATAGATCTCTAATCTATCATAGGAGAAAATTGAGTTGAAACTACAAAAATAAACAGCTACATGGATCACACACACATATATTTATATGTGCACAAACACACGCATGTAGAAAACACAACAAGAAGGCCATATGTTCCCAGTAGAAATATAAAGTTGCTTTTTCTTTATATTGCCATACTTTATAAATATTCAAAATTGGCTATTAGTCTATATTGGAAAAATCATTATTAAAATATAAAATAATCTTAAATCTGGACTTCAAAATTTTTTCATATTTTTAAAAGTTCATCTGTCATTAAGGGATTAGAAAGCACATTTCTAGTCTAGCAATCAAACAAAAATGTGTGGCTAGTAGAATAGATCCTGCATTTTAAGACATCATATTTAATCTATCATATTAACATGATAGAAGGAAAACAGAAGATAATGTTACAATTTGTATTCTAGCCTAAAAGCTTTCTGGGCTTCCAGACACTATGATAATGAATACTTTAAATGCATGAATGAATCAAAATTTAACGTAAAATCACAAGTGCTTCTATCACAAATACAACCAGCTGTGTTTAGAATTTATGCCTTGATATTTTCAAAAACCAACAAATTTAAATGTACTATAGGAACTAATTACTTCCACAACCCATTTCCCATGGCCAGTGACAAAGAAACATTTGCAAATAAAGCCAGTTTTATTTACTCTTATTGTATTATTCAACAAACCTTTAAAAATAGTTGTTAATTTTGCTGTGCAGAAGCTCTTTCGTTTAATGAGATCCCATTTGTCAATTTTGGCTTTTGCTGCCGTTGCTTTTGGTGTTTTAGACATGAAGTCTTTGCCCATGCCTATGTCCTGAATGGTACTACCTAGGTTTTCCTCTAGGATTTTTATGGTATTAGGTCTAACATTTAAGTCTCTAATCCATCTTGAATTAATTTTCGTATAAGGAGTAAGGAAAGGATCCAGTTTCAGCTTTCTACTTATGGCTAGCCAATTTTCCCAGCACCATTTATTAAATAGGGAATCCTTTCCCCATTTCTTGTTTCTCTCAGGTTTGTCAAAGATCAGATGGCTGTAGATGTGTGGTATTATTTCTGAGGACTCTGTTCTGTTCCATTGGTCTATATCTCTGTTTTGGTACCAGTACCATGCTGTTTTGGTTACTGTAGCCTTGTAGTATAGTTTGAAGTCAGGTAGCGTGATGCCTCCAGCTTTGTTCTTTTGACTTAGGATTGTCTTGGAGATGCGGGCTCTTTTTTGGTTCCATATGAACTTTAAAGCAGTTTTTTCCAATTCTGTGAAGAAACTCATTGGTAGCTTGATGGGGATGGCATTGAATCTATAAATTACCTTGGGCAGTATGGCCATTTTCACTATATTGATTCTTCCTATCCATGAGCATGGTATGTTCTTCCATTTGTTTGTGTCCTCTTTTATTTCACTGAGCAGTGGTTTGTAGTTCTCGTTGAAGAGGTCCTTTACATCCCTTGTAAGTTGGATTCCTAGGTATTTTATTCTCTTTGAAGCAATTGTGAATGGAAGTTCATTCCTGATTTGGCTCTCTGTTTGTCTGTTACTGGTGTATAAGAATGCTTGTGATTTTTGCACATTAATTTTGTATCCTGAGACTTTGCTGAAGTTGCTTATCAGCTTAAGGAGATTTTGGGCTGAGACAATGGGGTTTTCTAAATATACAATCATGTCATCTGCAAACAGGGACAATTTGACTTCTTCTTTTCCTAACTGAATACCCTTGATTTCTTTCTCTTGCCTAATTGCCCTAGCCAGAACTTCCAACACTATGTTGAATAGGAGTGGTGAGAGAGGGCATCCCTGTCTTGTGCCAGTTTTCAAAGGGAATGCTTCCAGTTTTTGCCCATTCAGTATGATATTGGCTGTGGGTTTGTCATAAATAGCTCTTATTATTTTGAGGTACCTTCCATCAATACCGAATTTATTGAGCGTTTTTAGCATGAAGGGCTGTTGAATTTTGTCAAAGGCCTTTTCTGCATCTATTGAGATAATCATGTGGTTCTTGTCTTTGGTTCTGTTTATATGCTGGATTATGTTTATTGATTTGCGAATGTTGAACCAGCCTTGCATCCCAGGGATGAAGCCCACTTGATCATGGTGGATAAGCTTTTTGATGTGTTGCTGAATCCGGTTTGCCAGTATTTTATTGAGGATTTTTGCATCGATGTTCATCAGGGATATTGGTCTAAAATTCTCTTTTTTTGTTGTGTCTCTGCCAGGCTTTGGTATCAGGATGATGTTGGCCTCATAAAATGAGTTAGGGAGGATTCCCTCTTTTTTTATTGATTGGAATAGTTTCAGAAGGAATGGTACCAACTCCTCCTTGTACCTCTGGTAGAATTCAGCTGTGAATCCATCTGGTCCTGGACTTTTTTTGGTTGGTAGGCTATTAATTATTGCCTCAATGAACAGGCAACCTACAGAATGGGAGAAAATTTTTGCAATCTACTCATCTCACAAAGGGCTAATATCCAGAACCTACAAAGAACTCAAACAAATTTACAAGAAAAAAACAAACAACCCCATCAAAAAGTGGGCAAAGGATATGAACAGACATTTCTCAAAAGAAGACATTCATACAGCCAACAGACACATGAAAAAATGCTCATCATCACTGGCCATCAGAGAAATGCAAATCAAAACCACAATGAGATACCATCTCACACCAGTTAGAATGGCGATCATTAAAAAGTCAGGAAACAACAGGTGCTGGAGAGGATGTGGAGAAATAGGAACACTTTTACACTGTTGGTGGGATTGTAAACTAGTTCAACCATTATGGAAAACAGTATGGCGATTCCTCAAGGATCTAGAACTAGATGTACCATATGACCCAGCCATCCCATTACTGGGTATATACCCAAAGGATTATAAATTATGCTGCTATAAAGACACATGCACACGTATGTTTATTGCAGCACTATTCACAATAGTAAAGACTTGGAATCAACCCAAATGTCCATCAGTGACAGATTGGACTAAGAAAATGTGGCACATATATACCATGGAATACTATGCAGCCATCAAAAAGGATGAGTTTGTGTCCTTTGTAGAGACATGGATGCAGCTGGAAACCATCATTCTTAGCAAACTATCACAAGAACGGAAAACCAAACACCACATGTTCTCACTCATAGGTGGGAACTGAAGAATGAGATCACTTGGACTCAGAAAGGGGAACATCACACACCGGGGCCTATCATGGGGAGGGGGGAGGGGAGAGGGATTGCATTGGGAGTTATACCTGATGTAAATGACGAGTTGATGGGTGCAGCACACCAACATGGCACAAGTATACATATGTAACAAACCTGCACGTTATGCACATGTACCCTACAACTTAAAGTATAATAATAATAAATAAATTAAAAAAAAAAATAGTTGTTAATTGCCGGTCACTATGCTGAACATTGGGTATTCAAAATGTTAAATTAATGACAAGTTTATTCAAAATGGTAAATTAATAAGAAAATCTAATTTTTTAAATATACAAAACATTTCAAGAGACACTTTGCAAAAGTTATCCAAATGGCCAACGAGCAAACGAATAGGTGTTCAGCATCATTCTTCATCAGATAAATACAAATTAAAACTACAGTCCAAATCTATCTAAATGGCTAAAAATAAGATTGGCCATACTAAGAATAGGTGCAGCTGTGGAGCAACTGCAACACTCATTAATGGTGAGAGGGAGAGTAAAATGCTGCAACAACCTTGGAAAACTATTAAACTTTTTTTTTTCTTTTCTTCTTCTTCTTTTTTTTTTTTTTTTTTTTAAATAGAGACAGGGTCTTGCTATGTTGACTGGTGTGGTCTTGAACTCCTGGCCTCAAGCAATCTTCCTGCCTCGGCCTCCCAAAGTATTGTGATTACAAGTGTGAAGCACCACGCCCAGCCAGCAGTTTATAATAATGTAAAAACTGTGCACACTTATGACTCAGCAACTTCACTTCTAGGTATACACCCAAGAGAAATGAATGTATGTGTCCACAGAAAGACACATATAAGACTGTTCCATTTACATGAAGTTCACAGGCAAAATTAATCTACCCAATAGAAGTTAGAAGAGTGGTTGCCTGGGGCGGGGCTGAGGCATTACTGCCTCCAAATTAGCATGAGGGAATGTTCTGAGATGATTGAAATGTTCAACACCTTGCTTTAGGTAGTGATTACATGGGTATATACATAAGTAGGAAGTAACTAAGGTGTACACTTGTAGCTTATGTATTTTTCTGAATGATAATTATACCTCAATTTTTAAAAAATAACATGGTTAGGTCCCTACCTTCAAGAAGTTATAATACGAGTGAATTAACAGCCATACAATGTGATATGAGCAATGATATACTTAGTGAACAGTGTCCATGAAGCTTAGAGGAGAAAACAAAGAATTCCATCTGGAGAATGCTCAAAGGCACCATAAGTAAGTGTGGAATTGGTGTTTAATTATGACCTTTATGCCAGGAAAGTCTCTCAAGAATATCACCATTTTCCTATTCACTGGTATATTGGAATCATTTAAAAATATTAACTGAATATTCATTCTAAGCAGCCCACCATTGGCATTGTAGGCATTATTGCTATATAATTAATCTTCACTCACTGTGTCCTGTCACACAGTCCAATTTACTCCAACATATGTCTATCAGGTTCTTAGCACCCCTGACTTTGGGGTGATAGGACAGGCACAGAGAGAAGTAAAACAAAATTCTGGCCTTCAAGGAATTTGTAATTTTTCAAAATACCTCTAATATCCATCTTTTCTCCATTTCTACTGACACCATTTAAGACCAGTTCTTGTTCCTGCAACAACTGAACGAGTCAAAATAAATTACTACCCCATCTTCCTGCTTTCCAGCACTTTCCCAGCCCCAATTATCCCATGCATACTATTCTCATCAATTATTTTCGATGTTCAGAATGGCTCAGGAGCTTCCTGGGGCCTAATGCATCAATTGTAAACTGTTCAGGATGGCTTATCAAGTCCTGCACAATTTGGTTCCCCCAATATTGCTCCAGAAAGAGTAATGTCTACTGAGTAGCAGTGACACTGTAAAGACACTTGAGAGAAAAACAATTCTTAGCTTACATGTGCTTTGAACCACTTCATTTTTAATGGGACACCTTGAATTTATTATTTAAAATGTGTTATATTAATTGTAGTATGATAGAGTCTGGATTCTGTCTATGTGGATCTGCCATGATCTGGAGTGTTCATTTATTCATTCATTCATTCAAAAATCATTTACTGAGCCAGGCGCCATGGCTCATGCCTGTAATCCCAGCAATTTTGGAGACCGAGGCAGGCAGATCACAAGGTCAGGAGTTCGAGACCAACCTGGCCAATATGGTGAAACCCTGTCTCTACTGAAAAGTACAAAAATTAGCCAGGTGTGGTGTGGCTGGCTCCTGTAATACCAGCTACTTAGGACGCTGAGACAGGAGAATTGCTTGAATCCAGGAGGCAGAGGTTGCAGTGAGCCGAGATTGCACCACTGAACTCCAGCCTGGGTGACAGAGCAAGACTCCAACTCAAAAAAAAAAAAAAAAAAAAAAAAAAATCATTTACTGATCAATTTCTCTGTGTTCTATATTAATGAAATACAGAAATATAAAAGACTAATGTATTGTCAAAGAGGGAAATACGAAGATCAAAAACATATACATAGAGTTTTTCCTTTTTTTAATCTTTATAAAATCCTTCTTCCCTACAGGGGTACCCACAATAGCATTCCCTGGGGCAGCTGCAATTTCTCAAAAGAGATACATACAGTGGGATGCTGAAAAGTGTCCGGAAACAAAATGTCCTTGCATTATAAAATGTTAAGAGAAAAAATAAGGCAAAAACTGGAGTCAGTCTGGTGCTTTCCTCTGTAGGGCCTGTGAGGATACATGTTTCTTTCCTCATTGAGTCAGATTTTATGATCATAGTGCCCTCAGATACAAGAATCAAATCATTTTCAAGAGCCTAACATCATTATTTTAAAACAAGGCATTGCCATTTTAAGCAAAACAGCTTATGTAAATGTCAGTATATTTAAAAATAATCGAATTTCTCTTTAGCTAGGAACCATTCTGTAAGAGTCTTTTTTTCAGCATCTAAGGTTGGTATTGTTGTATACTAGCGAAGCCAAAATACAGTGACCAGGTTTACTTTTCTGCTAAAAAGGCTGATTATTTTTATACATTCCTGATCGACATTTTGCATCTCTTTTTCTACTCTGCATTTGAGTTGCAGCCTTCTGGCAATGTGAAGATGTTTTCAAGCACAGATTCGATATGTATAAGCCATCCGTTTGTCTGAAGATTTATAATCGGTAATTTTAGAAGGATTCCGTTCTTTATCACATCTTAGGTTAATGAAACATCTATGCTAGTATTTTCTAAAGTTCTTTTGGAAACAAAATCTCCTGAAAGATTTTCCAGCCTGTGAAAATGAAAAACTCATTTAAATAATCAGTTCAGAACAACATTTCTGTTTATGTTAAGAATGCTGCTCTGATATTTAAAGTGGTTTAAGAAATCCAACCAGTGAATATAAAATTAAGCATAATTTTCTCTCCTCTAAGAGAGCACGGAAGCTCCAGAGAAACTGGCAACTCAGAAGATGTGTGGCACTGTGCCTGCTCCAAGGAGTAATGCTGAATGCTTTTGCATTCAGGTTTTGCAAAAACTTAATGCACTTCATAGCCCATGCTTACTAACTGAATTTTCAAGCTTCTCTTTTCCCCTTTCTTGTGGAAGCCCAACTTCCTGTGCCATCATTGATCATACTGAGGCTCCTTGATCTTTCCCAAAATTCTACTAATGAGCCAAATACACAATTTCAAACAAAGAAAGCCATTTTCTGGTCCCAAGGTTAGAGCTTTGAACGTATGGAAAGTTCAAAAGCTTAAGTTGTGTATTTTGACTCATTTTGGCTCAAATGTTGAATGTTCATTTAATTATTTAAGAAAAATGTATCCTGTTATTTCAGGGGATCAAAAGGGAACTTCATGTGAGACTCAGGAAGACAATACCCAAGCAAATGCCTGGGCATTAAAGGTTGGATACAGAGAAGGATCTTTCAAAACACCTAGAAAAGCTCTTAATTTACTGATGCTCTGGTTTCACTCACCAAAGTACCATTTTCTGGGTCTCAAAGGGAAGTGCAGGTTGGAGAGGATGTGGGCCCAGGCCTCGCTGATACAGGGATCACCTCCCTTGGGTTGCTCTACTTCCAGGCTAAAATTCCCATCATCTTCGAGGGTGGAAGGGTTTGGGACAGGGTGGATCCTGCGGGGTCAGCTCCTGGGTTAAAATGTAGGCTCTGCTTTGGGGCATCCAACCTCATCTTTATGACAGGTTTTCTTACTATGGAGTAGGAGATCTCATACCAGCAAGGACAGAAGTTTTGCTTGTTTCTTTCACAGAGGAGTGTAGTAGGGTAACATCAATGGTTTTCAGCAGTTTTTCCACATTTTTTAAAAACCACAGTCATCTTTTTGTCTTACATCTTTTTGCTTCACCCACCTTTGTTGAAAAACTTTAATGGTTGGCCAGTACAGCTATAAATTACTCTGTTTCTTAATTCCATTTTCTTCATAAAATTCAACAATGACTCATTATGGTTTGAAATGTTTATTCAGAACTGGTGAGAAATTACAGCTGGTTGGACAGCCAGAGGGCCTTTTTCATTACAATGAGACATAAACATTGAATTCTGAGAGTAACAAGCCATGTACTGCCTTGAAACAGGCATGGCATGAATCTGATTTCAGCAAACTCTGAAGCCCTTATTCAGGTTAAAGTGAACCAAAAATGTAGCAGCTCAGGGCTGTGTGCAATTTTAGATCGAGTGTCCTCATTATAGGGTAAAAATAGAAATATCTAGGTAATATTACTGTGTTGTTCTGAGGTAAAGCAAGGAAATGAGCCTCTGTGACTTCAGTTTCTTCTGGAATCCTTCTGAGAATAAGATGTTTATTAAGCTAAGTATACAAAATGATGAATGAGGAAGGATAAATGATCGGCTAAACTGTATACTACATTAAAAAAAATAAACACAAAGTTGGAATTTCGAAAAAGGAAAATTAGATTGCTGGGAAAGGGAGGAGTTTGAGTCCTGGAGGAGGAAAATAGCTTTACCTCCTTTCTCCATCCTCTCTGCCATATCAATGAAAGTAAATCAAGACTGCTGCAGATATTTGCATTATTTTAAAACCTTTTTAGCTGTGTCTTCATCCCTGGCTTACCCTGCCTCAAAATTATCATTTTCCTCTTTTATTTTTAGAATAAGTAAAAGTATTAACATATGCAAATAGGATTCTTGAAAATCCAAGGAAAATTCAAACCACCTTCCTCAAATTCTTGACAACGTTTTATGTCATCCTTTTCAAAAAGAAACCTACCTTCCTTCTCTCTGTGACAATGGAGAAGGACCATTGTCAGAAGATAAAGGATAAACTTTTGCTGCTCCACCTTCACCTTTTGACCAAAGATGTTTTTAATATTGCTGTGTCCAATTGCTTTGCCTCATTCTTTGATGTTTCAAGTAGGCCAGAACAAAATCTAGGCCAACCCCTCCCAGCTTCCTTCCAAATCCTAAATTAATATAGCAGGGAGTGTGGGGGAAGCTATTTTTCATTTTTCATACCCATAATTGTTTGAAGGGGCACTGTATGGCCTCCAAGTTCTGACGGATAGGGTATCTGTTTATAAAGACATTCTATCAGACCGGGCGCGATGGCTCACGACTGTAATCTCAGCACTTTGGGAGGCCAAGGCAGGTGGATCACCTGAGGTCAGGAGTTTGAGACCAGCCTGACCAACATGGTAAAAACCTGTCTCTACTAAAAGTCAAAAATTAGCCAGGTGTGATGGCCAGTGCCTGTAATCCCAGCTACTCGGGAGGCTGAGGCAGGAGAATTGCTTGAACACGGGAGGCAGAGGTGGCAGTGACCTGAGACCCTACCATTGCACTCCAGCCTGGGCAACAAGAGCAAAACAACATCTTAAAAAAAAAAAAAAAAAAAAAAAAAGACATTCTATCACAATCAGCTGGGAAGGAGAGAGTTCAGGAAAGCCCCTATATGACGTCTGGTCACTAAAACCCTCTCACTGAAAACTGTTAGGTATGGGGTTGGGGTAGCATGTACATTTGCTGGAATCTTAGGTCTCTCTATGAGACCAAACCATTAGGATTAGTTAATTCTGCTTGAAGTCAAAGTCAGTAGAAACAATATTTGAACTGACATTTAAGAATAATAAGGGTTAAATATGATTAAATATTTACTCATGTTTTAATTATTATTGTTAAAACCAGACATGTAAGTGATAGAACTGGAGAAATAGTTTTGAAAACTTTAAGTGCTGTTAACAAAGAGTAGAATAGAGGTAATGTACCAATATGGCCTCCAGGATGGGACTATAAATGCAAGTTAAGAGGTTTAAGTGATGGCAGGGGCTAGTTAGATGGTACAAAACAAGCACAGATGTCACATTCCTTTTCTTATGTTTTGAGGATTCTTGGGTGTATTTATTGTGTACGGAACATGTACCAGCATCATAGATATAGGTGACATGATAGCCAAGACCATTTAATGAGAGTGGACTTTGGTATAAGATGCCAGAGCCTACTACTTCCCTCTTCTTAAAGCAAAACCTCCATTGCACCATACATGCTCAGCCTCCTCTCCTTTGCTATCACCATAACAACAACCACCAACATGCCATGAGAAATATAATAAGATGTTGTCCAGAGAAGTGAGAGCTTTCAGTGCCTGACTTTAGGAGCCTCCTATAGGGGCTGACCTTCTTTCTCTGAGTCAGTGAAATGCCTAAATTATGAAGGTCTAATTAATCTGCATTTGAAAGCTTCCATCAGCATCCCATCACCAAGGATACCTCAGAGAACCATGAGTGTGCCCCTCAAGGGCCAGCACTGATTCACCAAAGATGAGGCAAACAGCAAGACTGCATAAGAGTCTGGAAATGGAAAGATACTCCCCAGCAATACTAGATAGTCTAGGTGTTTGAAGCCTGTGAAAGTAATCAAACACACAGTCCTTGGTAAGGAGCAGAATAATGTGGGACGAAAGAAGGCAAGGCACACCACTGACCCAGATTTGGGTAAAATAACTGGTCATTCCCACATTCTCTGTCTCATCTCTACACATTGCCACATGCATCCCCTTTAAACTAACGTTTCCTCCACAGTGAATTCTATTTCTCCTTTTATGCCATACCCAATGACCACTTCCTCGGTAAGATTCACTGTGATATATCATATTCCTTTGAAATTTATCTCTCTGGGAATCTTTGATTGGTCATATTCATTCCTGGTCTCAAAGTTAAAAAGAGTCTCCCTTGCTAGAAATTGAGAATTACCAGTAGAATACAGGTGTAGTAGTTGTGAGGCAGCCCCACCTCCTACTGTGGTCAAGATCAGGACTTTGGAGAGGAACCATACCTGGGATAGCCCCTCCCCCACTGACTTCCAATGCAGCCTTGGGTCAGTTAAGTACTTAGCACTCTAATATTCAGTTTCCTCATCTGTAAGGTGGAGATAATAGAAGAAACCACCATATAGAATAATTTTGAGGATAAAATGAAATAAGGAAAGTACTTAGCATGATGCTAACAAACACTGTAAATATGCACCGTGGTAATATTGTTATCACCATTATCATTATAAACCCAATGGTTCATATACTGATACTATCCTACAAAGGAATAAAAGGTTTCACTCCTGGGTTTCCTACAGATTATTAGTTTCATTAAAAACTTACCATCACTGAAGTAAAATTTGTCATAATTGATTTGAAATCTCTCAAATCAAGCTAGCAAAAAGGAAAACTGCACTAATGACAAGTCTCTGAGCTATAGCATACTTTTAAAGGCATGCAGTTTTATCCATTGTAAATTCACAGGACAAACAAGGATGTATAAACTGGACTTTCTAAATAGAAGTCCAGTTGAGGAAATAATAATCATGGCATTTGTAATTAGCATAATTTCCTCAAATACATAGCAATATACTAAATTCTTTAACTTGTTGTGGAGAATAAGTTGCTTTTAAAAACTCAAAGCAATTTGAGTTTTTAAACTCAAAATAATTGCTTTCTTAGAGATCACTTTTTAAAATGATCTGCTTCTGTCCAGTACAAGCAAAAAAAAAAAATTCCAAGTGATGGAGTCTGACTATATTACACTATGTATCAAGTTAAATAATTATGAATTAATCTTCTCTTCAATGTCTTATATCTCATACTCTCATGATCTATTATCACAAGTCAAGTTTGACATTTCTTTTAAATTAAAATATTATGTTACAGAATTCTGCTCTTTCCTTCTAATTAATTAAATTCTTACACGGTAAAATCACTTTATTTTATACTGATAAAGCATACTATGGTTTCTGAAAAAAATTCAAAATTGTAATACAAGTTTACAAACTGGGGGCATACCTGAAATAGAGAGGATTAAGTTTACAAAGCCATGAAGATAATAATAGCTACAGAAGATTCTATAGATCCAGAAATCAATTTTTTATCATTATCACAATTATGGTAGGGCAATTTCATTGTTATAATAATGTAGGTTGTGTTTTATTCTGCAGATCGTGAAGTTCATACACTTATTTCTGGTTAGTTTGATATATCATCACAGCTATATAAATAGTGGGTGACCTTTGTTGGTGGGAGAATGAACTTGAGAATGTTTAAATAACTTCCCAGTAGTGGGGAAGCTGATATCTGAACACAGATGTGCCTTGCTAACATGCTCTAAAACCTCTAATTCACTTATGTAAATACTATAAATATTAAATATGAGTTGCAAATATATTCTAAGCACCAGAACACAATTAGAACTCTTACACCAAAAGCTATACCTACCATTGATTTTATTTCTGACGACAAGAAAGAAACTCTGAAGTCATCCAGCATCTCCAGATCATATTCAGGAAATTAAGTGTTATTACAAGGTAGGTGAAACATTGCATGGTGGATCAGGGAACAGGATGCTGTATTCTAGACTCTGCTTTTAACTGTTTGAATTTAGACACCATACCTGACCCTGCAAAATGAGGGAACTAGACTTGATTTTGATTAAGATACCATCCAATGCTATACAATGCTTCAATGAGCAGATGTCCCAATTATCATTAACAGAAATATTGAGTCTCAATTGCAGCATAAACTAACCCGAAGTTTATGCAATGAAAAAATGCACCAAGATCAACTTGTGCCCTTAAATAAACATATGCAGCTAAAATCTGACACAAGTTGGTGTTATGGGCTGAATTGTGTCCCTAACTCCTCCAATTCATATGTTGAAATCTGAAACTCTAATTCCTCAGAATGTGCCTATATTTGGGGATAGGGCCTTTAAAGACTTAATTAAGGTTAAGTGAGGCCATTAGGGTAGGCTTTAATCCAATATGACTGGTGTTTTTATAAGAAGAGGAGATTAGGATATAAGCAGGCACAAAGGAAAGACCTGTAAAACACAGGGAGAAAAAAACGGCCATCTACAAACAAAGGAGAGAGGCCTCAGAAGAAATCAACCCTGCCAACTCCTTGATCTCAAACTTTCAGCCTCCAGAGCTGTGAGGAAATAAATTGCTGTTGTTTGTTTAATTTACCCAGTCTGTGATATTTTATTCTGCAGCCTGAGCAAGTTAATGCAGTTAGCTCTTCTATAGCAGCTACATAGTCAAAGGATTCCAATGCACATAAATATAAATAGTAGGTATTAAAAGAACATTAGGTGTCTAATAAAATGTGAAACTCTGAGATTTTGCTAGAGGTCACACCTTCTCTGTAAACGTTAAAGAGGGCTGTTTCAGGATAACAGACTCTGCACAAAAGCCCCACAGTGAGCATCAAGGTGGAGTGCCAGCCTCCACTGTACCAGCCACAGCAGTGCTCTGCAAGAAGAAAATCAAAATGCTAACAATATCCACCAGCATAGGAAAATCAAAACCACACAAAGGATGAATACTTACAATAGCCTCTCCAGAACTGGAGTATATTCACAGGGAGTGGAAGACCTTCCGCACGCATAGTCACCAAATACACCAGCCACACAAAGGGACTAGGCTTGCCGGGAACCTGAATTCTTTGGTGAAGTAATTACTTTTGTATTCTTTTTCCCCTTAAATAGCAGCTCCATTCATTTTTTTCTTGGGACAGTTCCATTAATTCAGGCAAATAAGTCATGCTCAACAGGGCTTTCATCTCTCACACCTTTGATTCCCCATCGCATTGTGTTTATACTTACAGCACTTACTAAATTTTGCCCTGTAATGGGGTAATCTGCACACTTCTCTTGTCCCAACTAGCAAGCAGGGACTATGTTTATTCTTTATCATGACTCTTACATAGTTCAGAGCCTTACACCGAATTAACACTCAGTAATATTCACTAGCTAGAATTGAACTAAACTGCCATTCAATAAACCTCTGAAGTATTATTTTGCATTTTAGTCATAGGTAAATACATATCTTGGTAGGAAACTTAGGAAAGCTGGAGTTCACATTGAGAAAGTCGTGAGAGATGAGTTTGGAGAGATTAAGCAGGCACGGAGTTCCTTATAACTTAAAGAACTTGGATTTCATCCTAAAATGATAGAATGAATTTATCACAAAGGAGCAGCATTTTCATATTTGTGTTTTTGGAAAAATTAGCCTGAGTGCTAGTTGAAAACTGAATTATAGAGTGTCATTACTGAAGCAGGAAGCTGGTGGCGGAGGCAAATTAGAGAACAGTCAGGGTGTCTGAGTTTTGCAGTCTTTGTAATTGGGAGATTAGTGGGATCACTGTCCAAACAACCTAAGGACGTACAACAGGGCAAGGTATGAAGGTAAAAATGGTGAATTTAATTTTTTAATTTTTTTCTTTTTTATTAAAGTATTAAGCACAATATACTATAAAGTATATAAAATGCTTTATTCTGAAATGTACAGCTTGATGTATTTGCACTAATGCAATGGCTACCAAGATCAAGATTGAGAACACTTCCAGAGCTTCTCATGCCTTTTCCTAAGTAATAATTTATTAACTACAAAAAATAGTAATTTTATAGTGAAAATCTACAGACACTACCTTAGCCAAGCTATCAAAGTTAACATCATCAAAATGAGACAAATTGACTTCATGTGTTTCCTGATATGATGCACTGCAAAGGGCAAAGATGGCCTCAAGTTCTTTGACACGTTTCCCATAGTGTGGTTTATGTTCCCTACACTTGAATCAAGGCAGACTTTGTGACTACTCTGACAAATGGAATAAAGAAGTGATGCTCTGCCAATGTCAAAGCCCAGGCCTGAAGAAGCTGACAGGCTGGGCGCAGTGGCTCATGCCTATAATCCCAGCACTTTGGGAGACAGAGGTAGGTGGATCACCTGAGGTCAGGAGTTTGAGACCAGCCTGGCCAACATGGTGAAACCCTGTCTTTACTAAAAATACAAAAAATTAGCCAGGTGTGGTGGTGGGCACCTGTAATCCCAGCTACTTGGGAGGCTGAGACAGGAGAGTCACTTGAACCCGGGACGCAGAGGTTGCAGTGAGCCGAGATTGCACCATTGCACTCCAGCCTGGGCAACAAGAGCGAAACTGCATCTCAAAAAATAAATAAATAAATAAATAAAAGCAGCAGCAGCAGCAGCGGCAACTGACCTACCTGACAGTTTCACTTTCTTTGTTCTGCAGTGTTTGGTTTTGAACCCAGCCAATCACCATGCTATAAGAAACCCATGCCATATAAACAGACTGCCTATAGATGCTCCAGTCTATAGCCTTAGCCGAACACTCAGCCAACAAACAGTATCAAATGCTGCCGTAAGAGTAGGCTATCTCGAATGTCCCACCCAGGTGAACCTTCAGATGACAACAGTCCCAGCTGCAACTACATGAGAGATGCCAAGGGAAAACCATCTAGCTGAGCTTCAATGGTTTTTCAATCTGCAGAATCATGAGAGATAATAATAAATTGTTTTAAGTTGCTAGGTTTTGAGATGGCTTATTATGGAGAAATAAATAACTGAACAGCAGCTAACAGTATAAAACTTAAGCTCCATGAGACTTGGAACTTTGTTATCTTCCTTGCAGTATCCCCAGCCTCTAGATAAGTGCCTGACACATAATACTTATATCAATAAATATTTGTGATGAAGGAACAACTGGTAATATTATTGATTTGAGAAAAGAATTTGAGAAGCCACTTATCTTTTAAACAGCTATTAAGCAAAGTTGAAATGTTTGTCTTCTTTTTGCTTAAAAACGTGTGCAAGCAGAGACAAGTTTTACAAAATGTTATTAATCTTAAATCTACATACAGAAGTAGATTGCACATTTGACCTACCTAGAAGTGGGTCTCTGAAAAAAATAGAATGTGGTGACCTAAATATTTAAAGGCTTCATTACAAATGTTGTTTCGAGGCTTTACAATCTCTTAAATTGGGTCTTTAAAAAATATTCTGTCTTACCTTTTATTATTCCTCCAGAAATATCAGGGTTGGTGATGAAAGAAAAAGATGCAACAAAAGAACAATGTAAGAAGAGACAAGGTACTCTTTTGCTTTGGTGGTATTGTAGGATTTCTGACATATTTGTAAAGCAAAATATAATAAAACAATTCTCTCTCTCTGTCCCCCTTTCTTTCTACAAGATGCATTTTAAGTGGCTTTTCCCCATTTCTATGCTCCTTATCTGAAGCCATAGCATCAGTTCTGAGCCAGCACCAGAAGGAGAAAGACTGATACAGAAATGAATGAATAATGAATGGATAATGGCCTAAGGAGCAATAAGTAAAGTCAATCAGAGTTGAATACTCTATGACTCTATGCAAGGATTTCCCTACACCTAAAAATAATGTGAATAATAAATAAGAGCTCACTTGTATTGTTTCTTACATGGGTAATGAAAAAACAGCATCTGTTTCTATACTCGCCAAACCATATAAAGATATGTCAAGTCATAATGCCATATACTGAAAACAATGAAAAGTAAAAAGTAATATTTAAATATTACACAAAAATATACTGGTATGTTACACACAAACATACAAATCACCTGGTTGTATAACAGGATCATTGAGAAATGAAAGGAAATTAAAACTAATTCTAAAATAAATGTAGTAATCATTATATAGTTCAGTTAAAGTATTAGGTGATTTGTGTTAATGCTTACCCTGAAATGCAGGAAGACATTCAGAGAAAATTTTGGCTATGATATTTCCCATACAAAATGCTATCAAGCAGACAAACATGGCAAAATTACTCAAATATCATTAGCTCTAAATGGAATTTTTACTACCAAATATGTATGTATTAATCAATATTTATTCTTCTGGAAATAAAAAAGGCCCAAGGCTTACTTTAGAAACTGATCTATTTTTCCTCAGTGGCCCCTTCTATTTCCACACATGGATGTCAATAATCCTACAAATAAATTATTACTTTGCTTGCATTTGAACCATAACCAGAGTTGATTGTCAGTCAGGTAACTTTTCTGTTTAAGACTTACATAACCTTTCCAAAGGTTATTATCTCATGTAACTGAGGAATTTTCCTGCTCATCAACTGTACTGTTATCCATTTCATCTCAGGGGTTACTTCTCAATTCCCAGGTACTGGCTTATCCCATTTTAACTAAATTCTTATTCTCAAATTATTCATCTTTACAATGACCTCTTTGTTACCTTTTTCATCACAGGAAGCAGAGAAGGAACTAATTTTGATGTTACCTACTATATACTTTACAATATCAATACACTGAAAAATCACAGAACTCCAGTTCTGCTCAGGATTCTACTCTTCTAACTAGTGAGCCACTCTTCTACAATTCTATTCACAAGTGCTCCCAAGATTTAGGTTTTTTTGTTGGGGCGTTCACAGTGGCAAAAAAAACAAACAAAACCAAAAAAAAAAAAAAAAAACCCATGGGAGTACATGGAATTTGTGACCCAAAAGCTCTGAATTTAAAGCATAGGAATTTATACCTAATACATAGGGATTTTTACATAGGAATTTATACCTAATAAGTGCTTCTGATTTTCACCATTTCTCTAATAAGCAATCCAGTCCTATTACTCCTGAAGCAGAAGAAATGGAGCATCCAGGCTATTAAAAAAAAAAAAAAAAAAAGACATTCCTTCTCTCAAACTGTTTCATAGATTGGTCTTTGTCAGGACAAGACAGAGTAGTTATCAAACAATGAGTGATGGTTATTTGAGGTGCATAAAACCATTTTAATCCTTTACACTTGTTCTTTTCTTGTATATTTTCAACTTTTACCCAACAGGCTATCTTTAAGCACAGCCCCAATTCAGGGTGCTTTGAGCCCTTCAGTTCAATCACTTCAAGTATGGGTACAGAAGCCTCCTCACACTAAATGCTCAGGGCTCCACTCTCCTTTTCTTGAGATTATGGGTGTTTTAAGGGCATTGAGTAAATACAGAAGAGGGGATGTCCATGCACGAGTATTTGGGGACGAAGCAAAGCCCTCTGGCACAGACAGGAATCATTCCTGAGTGTTGGTGAGATGCTAAATGTTGGCAAGTTGGAGCTAAGATGGTTACATCCAGCTCGGAGGTGACCTTTAAATCCTCCAACAGTGGCTCTTGCAGTTAGGATTATCAAACCTTCTAATTTGTCCAGGACATTCCAGTTTATGCCTATTGTCCCTATTATCGTGATATAATTGGTGTCCCTTTTCAAGTATCTTAGTTTGGGCAAAAAATTATATGGTCACCCTATTTATTTATGGTAGAATTTTCCCAAATCCACCCACTTTTCTGCAGAAGGGGTCTCCCTTCTTGGGGGCTTTTCCTCTGTCAGCTCCCTGGATCCTGGCTCTCCTGCCCAGCCTATTAACCTCCTTCCTTCCTCTCCTGACCCTATCCCCAAATATTTGAATCTCCTGAAATTTTCCTTCTCCCTTCTATCATCTGGAAAGCTTCCTTTCTTCAAACTCCTTTAAGGCCACCCTTCTGTCTATTCCCTGATCCTTATCTTCTTTCACAATAAACTTTAGACCAGAGAATGCTATTTCACCTGTACTAGTGATCAGCAATTTTGAACATGCCGGTGGCACTGGTCATAGATATTTTTTAAACACCCCTTATCCAGAATCCATGAACCCAGGAGTCTCCCAGACTTACTACACCAGCCTCTCATAGCAGACATCTGTATTGTCGCAGAATTCTACAGGTGATTCTCATATACAGTGGGCACTGAGTAGTCTTGGCCTCATATGTCCCAGGCACTTTGCATGACACCTCATTAATTCTCCTAATCTTACAAAGGCAACATAGTGTATCAGTTAGAAGCACATGGTTCTGAAAACAACCTAACAGGACTAAATCCAGGCTTCAACACTTACTAATCTTTGCAGTTACTGAAGCTCTCTGTGCTTCTAAAATGTGGCTACTTATCCTTGTACCTATGGTAAATATTAAGCAAGTTAATACATGCAAAGCACCTCCATCAGACCCTAGTACAGTAATTACTTTTAAAATGCTAGATGGCATGGCTAGTGGTGATCCTGATGTCTAAACTCACATTTTCTGAATCTAAATTCCATGCACTTTCTGACATCACTGCTACCAAGTGCTCTCCTATATATAATAAAAGGCAGTATAGTAGGACTGATGAATGGTATGGGAAGAAGTCTTTTATTTTATCATGTCACACCACATAACAGCTGCCTAACCACACAATGTAGATATGAATAGAGAAGATGGCTCAGAAACAGTGTACTAGTATTAGTGACTCAGCTAATGACCATTACAAAAATAAAATTTTGACTTAGTTTTAAAACGCATTTTATATTGAGTAGTTATTTCATGTTTTCATAAAACAATTACTGAACTAAACTAGGTAGTTCATTCACATAACAAATCTACATTTAAAGACATGCTTACAAATTTCCACTTAGTCCATTTTTCCGTTCTTAGCATTATTACAAATGCCTCATTCCGTCATCATGTTGAATTCTTCAACATCTTCTATATCATTTCCAGGGGCATCTCTGGGAAGTAGTGATGCCTATCTTCCCTCAGAAGCACTGATAACCCTGATATACCCACAATTCACACCTTTTCCCTTCTCTGAGGTATGCTGCTTTAAGACAGAAAAAACACACTACTAGGATTTGAAAAACTAAATTCTGGGACTGGTTAGGTCATAAACTACAGAACCTTAGGTCATATATTCCCCCCAGGCACTTGTTTCTCCACTGCAAAAAATAATTCCCATTTGCTTGGTCCTTTGTAGTCCTTTATTATTTATCTTCATGATAACCCTTACATTTAAGGTAGCATTATGTTCATTTTATAGAAGAAATTCAATCTCAAAGAGAATATAGTCTCCCAAAGATCCCACAAGTAGTAATATATTAAGCAGAGCTAAACTCACACACTCTCACTCAAGATCCTAGTACTGGTACACGCTATGCTAATAAGTTTGCTAAAATGGATGAAGCGGCGATTTCTAAGGTCCCTTCCAATGATCCTGTTCTCTGCTTCTACTTTCTATTTTTTTCTCTTCTCTCAACTAGCATTAACATCCAAAACTGTATCTAATCACCAAATTTCATTTACCATGGTTTTTTGATTTAATTATTCTTTAAATTTTTCTCTATTTCCACATTAAATCCAGAGAAATGTTACTTTTTTGAAAGTTTCTACTGCTGCCTGCCTCTCTGAAGGCCATGGGACTTACCTATTTGCCAAAGCAGAAATTCCCAACATTGTGTAAACACCCCTAATTACTTTTTATAGCTGTAAAGACAATTATTCCATACTTAAAATCAATTCAAAATAAAGTAAATCTTCAATACTTCTTATTCCCTGTAGTAGTAATTTTAATTAGATTCTATTGATTTGTTTTCTCCTGTGTGCCTTTATTTGGGAAATACTGTTAGTCTACCTTGCTATCAAGTCTCTTTCCCTAACAAGAAAATGTCAGTCTTAAGGGTCAGGAAAGCTTTTACTTTCACTATCACATATGAAGAATGAACTAAACATCTAACTTGGAAAGTAAAACTCAATTGAGGGATTGAGGACATTTCCCAAGGGGTAATATGACCAATTTAAAGTTGGCATATGTGCCTAAAATAACAAATTAACTCTTTCACCATAATAAAGGTACAGATGTGCCGATTAGTCATGCTGACATGCACATATGAAATATGCCTACACCAAATTAAAATAAAACAAAATACATTCTATGGCAATCTTGAAAAGTCAGGGAGCTCAATAAATATTAAGAATATGGCCTCATGATGAGAGCATTAAATATTTGGTAATTAACATAATTTAATATGCAAAAAAAGAGAAAATATACAGGATAAGGGATGAGGAGTACACATAGGAAATTTTTGTGATTTTCTTCATTTTGATTGTATTGCCTTCTTGTCTTCAGGAGTGAAGATTTTGACTTCAAAAGTAACAAAATACTTAAGAAGAGAATTCACATCTTTCTTTTCTAACTGGTATTCTTGCACTATTTTCTCAGCAGTCCAGGTTTCTGGATAAAGTTTATGATTATTGAGAAGTGTCAATGCTTCTACAACGGAAATTTTGCCTTTGGGAATGCTCTTCATATTTATCATACCAAACTGATGGCCTTTCGGCAATCTGAATTCCTTTGGCTCTTGACATGTTTCAGCAGCTTTTACCTAGTATCAAAGAAAAAAAAAGGTTTTAGGATGAGAGAAAAGATTTGACATCTACTTTCATACTTCTCAAATCTATACTATTCCTCTTCAAATAACAACTGATATGGTTTGGATCTGTGTCCCCACCCAAATCTCATGTCACCAAATTGTAATCCCCAATGTTGGACGTAGGGCATGGTGGGAAGTGACTAGATCATGGGAGTGGATTTCTCCCTTTGGTGCTGTTCTCACGATAGAGTTCTCACCATATATGATTGTTTACAAGTCTGTAGCACCTCCCCCACACCCCACTTCTTCTTGCTCTGGCAATATAAGCCATGCCTGCTTCCCCTTCCGCCATGATTATAAGTTTCCTGAGGCCTCTCCAGAAGCAGAAGCTGCTATCCTTCCTGTATGGCCTGCAGAATCGTTAGCCAATTAAACCTCTTTTCTTTTTTTTTTTTTTTTTTTTTTTGAGACGGAGTCTCGCTCTGTCGCCCAGGCTGGAGTGCAGTGGCCGGATCTCAGCTCACTGCAAGCTCCGCCTCCCGGGTTCCCGCCATTCTCCTGCCTCAGCCTCCCGAGTAGCTGGGACTACAGGCGCCGCCACCACGCCCGGCTAATTTTTTGTATTTTTAGTAGAGACGGGGTTTCACTGTGTTAGCCAGGATGGTCTCGATCTCCTGACCTCGTGATCCGCCCATCTCGGCCTCCCAAAGTGCTGGGATTACAGGCTTGAGCCACCGCGCCCGGCCTAAACCTCTTTTCTTTATAAACTACCCAGTCTCATGCATTTCTTAATAGCAGTGCAAGAATGGACTAACACAAATTCTATACACGATTTTCCAAACTTCATTTTCTTATTATAATGAGCTATAGTTTAATAGTACTTTTGCCACACTGCCCTTTCATAACTATAGCGCTATCGTTATTAAGAAATGTAGGTAGCTCTAGAAAATAATAATCAAATGTATACCATCCACTCACCACATTATTTCATGTGTTTTAAAAGAACAATGAAAATAATTTATTAAAAACTGCACCTGTTTTTAAAGGGCAGGATTCTGATGCCACCCTAACAGCTGGCTTGATAACATCTATTCTGTTTCCCATCTTTGTTGTATTTCATACTCAGCGCTCCCAAACACCTTGAATGAATTCAAATATTGCTAGTGATCTTGTCTCCCCTGAGAAAATAAACGAATGCCTCCAATACACTCCAGCATAAATAAAACAACCTATGCACACCCATCCTTCTATCTAGCCGTCCTATCCCAGCTTAATCCTGGCGTGTGTGCTCTGCATTCCATTCTCGTTTCCCAGCTATGCCTAACATTCTTTCTTTTCTTTTCCTTTTTTTACTGCACCGTGCCTACTGCTGCTTTTTGGTCAAACATATAAATGCTATACTTACTACCTTTTTTAACATGCCCAAACCCGAAGCCAACACCTCTTTTATGACCGGTTTCCTTCTCTTCAGGTAATGTTTAAAAGAAATAATGCTTGCTATCTCTAATGACTGCCTAGTTGCTTAATTCAGAGGACACATTTTAGACCTCATTTGGACTCACTACAGTATGTCACTATATCTGATACTGCTGACCACTCCAATGTACCTATAACTATCTTCCCCCTTGGTTTCTATGCCACCCCCTCAGTTTTCCATCAGTTTTTTCAGTGGGTCCTTCAGGGTTTTTTTCATGGACCCTTTTCCTTTCGCTTACCCTTAAATGTCAGTGTGTGACATTTAAGAGTGCCCAGGCCTTCTTTTCACTCTACACATTCCTCCAAAGTAATCCCGCACACTCCTCTAACTTCCATTACTGCCTACAAGTTAATTACTTCCAAAGCTGTGATGATAAACCAAGACCTTTTTTTGATTTCCCAACCCAAATGCTTAACAGGTATCTCCACTTAAATGACCGACATGCTCCTCAAATTCAATATTATCTGAAACTAAACCTATCACCAGTTCTACTCCCATATCCTCAATCTCAATGACCAACACTACCCACCTCTCATGCCAAAAACGAGATTATACCTGCACCGCCCTCTCCCTCACTCATTACACCAATCAATGAACAAATCCTGTTGATAATGCATCATATGTCTCTCTCGAACTCACTCACTTTTCCCCCATACTGCTAAATCACCCTAGTCCAAGTCAATGTCTCTTGTAGAAATGACTGCAAATACCTCCTATCTGGTCTCTTCTAATTAGATAAAATGTACTCTGTTCCCCCACCAGGCTACTTTCAAATCTAACATCACTTTTTGACCATTAACTCTTTAATAACTTCCCATTGCCTTCAGAATAAAACAAAACTCCTTAGCAAGAAAAATAAGGGCCTTTATGATCTGACCCCTATCACTCTCCATCCCAACTCACTTCTCCCAAATCCACACTGCACATTTTCCCATAACTGCAGTGAACTCTAACCATTCTTCAAAGGCATCACACACTCTTGTATCTTTATATTGCAAACTAGGCCTGAAACACTCTTCTCAATTTCTTCACTTTCCAAATCTCAAAGCTTCTCTCATTTTCCTATTCCCAGGTAAGGAAGATCTTCCTTCTACTCCAAGCACGTCTGTATTTAGATTTCCTTTCTAATTAATAGTAAATATTAAAATTAATAATTATTTGACACAAAAAAAATCTAAGAAGATTCAAAAACCTCTCGACTGGAAACAAACAAACAAAAAAAAACTTAGGAAACTAAAAGTAGAAGAAAATGTCCCAAATGTGATATAAGTATTTTTTCATAGAAAACAAGTATCATTCTATTATAATTAATGCTGAAACATTTGAGACATCCTATGGAAGGAACAGGTGAGAATGCCTACTTTCACTGGCATGTTAATATATACAACACAATAAAAAAATTAAGTATAAATACTAGAAAGAGAAGTTTTTAATTCTACATAGATATGAGAATATATTTAGAAAAGAGAATCAACTGAAAGCCTAACAGAAATAATAACTTAGCAATATGGGTAGTTACACTATAAAAACCACTCACTTTCTGATATATAGTAGTCCCAGGCTTTATCTACAGTTATCTGAAGTCAACCACAGACCAAAAATATTAAATGAAAAACCCCAGAAGTAAACAATCCATAAGGTTCAAACTGCAAACCACTCTGAGCAGCATAATGAATTCTTATGCTATCCACTGCATTCTGTCCAGGATGTTAATCCTCCCTTTCCACACTGTACAGGCTACCTGCCTGTTAGTCACTTAGTAGCCATTCTGGTTATCAGACTGTGTGGCATCACTGTGCTTGTGTGCAAGTAACCCTTACCTTACCAAGAATAGCCCCAAAGCACAAGAGCCGTCGTGCTGGCAACTCAGTTATGCCAAAGAGAAGCCATAAAGTGCTTCCTTCAAGTGAGAAAGTAAAAGTCATTGACTTAATGAGGAAAAAAAATCATATGGTGAGAGTGCTAACATGGATAATAAGAATGAATCTTCTAATCCTGAAATTGTTGCAACTGTTCCATTTTATTAGTTGTTAATTAAACTTTATCACAGTATAGATTTATAGGAAAAAGCAGTATATATAGGGTTTGGTACCACCCTCAGTTTCAGGCATCTACTGAGGGTCTTGGAACCTACCTGCTGATAAGGGAAGACTACTGTATTAGCAATAAACAGTTCAAATTTAAAGTGAAAAAAGCTCTCATCCCAGTAACAACATTCCCTTTACCCCTCAAAGACTTTTATTAAAGAACCTGACAATTTCATCTGGAAAAATATTAATGTGTGAAAAGAGACAAGAAATTTTTTAAAACAATGAGAGAAGACTATAAGAGATATCAACATACATTATAAAGCTCTATTAATTAAAACTATGGTTCTAGTGTAAAAATAGAAAAATAAGTAAAACTGATGAGTCCATAAATAGACCCATATGTGTATCTAGAGATGTGTATCTAGAGATTTTAAGTAAGTGGAGAAAGGTCTGGGCTATTCAACAAATTACATTTAGACAACTAGCCATCTGTTTGAAAAGAGTTCAACTCATCTATTCCACACATCAAAAACCACATTTAATGCCAGATAAAGATTTTAATATAAAATGTAGTTATAAAACTACTAGAAGAAAACACAGAAGAGTTTATTTGATGGTAGAGTGGGCCCAGTATTCCTTTATCACAAAAGACAAAAAGACTGAAATATTTGACAGAATTTTGAATAAATATGTTAAAAAGTGAGACAACAAATAAATAATTTGCCATATGAAAGGCAGAGTATCAACGATGTCTAGAGGCACCACAACTATGAACTGCCAGAAGGAAAAAAAGGAACAAAGAACATAAACAAAAGGCAATTCCAGTTTTCATTATCACTCTCCCTAAGGAATCTATTTAGACTTTTCCTAATGTCCCCATGAAATTTTAGTATCACTATATACATATCTCTTTATGCATTCATTATATGTATAACTGAGTCTTCTACATACAAAGCATTACTTTTTTTTTGTTCCCAAGAGTGAATTTGCAGATGCATAATTAAGTAACACGAGAGAAAGAATACTTGGGGAGTATTACTCAACACCTATTTTAAAATAACATAAAGAACACAGACATTAACCCTATACCTTTTTAATGTGAGCATTTGGTGATAACTGAACCCTACAATTACTATGCACAGCGATTTACAAATCGTTTTATTTCTCCTCTGTAGTGAAAATTATATTAATAATTGTATCTGTGCAAATATCCAGAGACAGAGAGACAGTATTAGAATATTTTAGAGTGAAAAAAAAAAAAATCTGGAAGTTGTTGGCACTTCCTTGTCCTTTAATCAAACTTTTATCCCTAACTAGAATCTTCCTGCCCCCAAAAGCTCATCTGGTTAACTCCAATTGATCCCTCAGGTCTGAGCATTTAACTATCACTTCCTCAGAAACCATCCGTGATCCTCCAATTTCAAAGAGGTCCCTCCAATATACTCAAAAGTGCCCATACTTTTCCCATAATTACGGTCACATCATTGCTCATCTGTTCAATGTCTGTGTCCTTCACAGCATCATAAGCCCTGTGAGAGCAAGGACTAGTTTTGTTCATCACTATATACAAAGCACTTGTGCCCAGGACTTACATAATACAGTATATGGATTTACACATAAGTTCCCATTCCCAATGTATTCTTTGATCTTTCTCCTAATTTTAAATATCCTATCTGAATATATCCTTAAAAAAACAAATAGAACACCCCACAAAACCCAACTATACTATTGGAGTCTCTGAGATTAGATCATACCTCAATCCACATAAGAATGAGAAAAAAATATTAAAGCTCTGCTTTTGTCACTCAAATGACAACCACTGGAAGTAATGCCTGACAAATTCTGAAATACTATGAATAATTCACACAGTTGCTCTGTATCAATACTTTAACAAGTTATTTTAGAATTCTGGTAAATATCCAATGAACCAAGGCATAAGTGTCTTACTGTCTTAGACCACTGTGCTTAAACTTTGCCAAGGCGTGTAGACCGATCACAACACACACTTGCAGAGCACTCTTTTTACTACTTGCCACACTTAATCATTTTCCTGAAGCCCCAAAATAAGTAAATTGTGTGTTCACTTAACTAAACACACATTTACCTGCAAGGAAGACACAGGATCTTTGGAATCAACATACACATCTTTTAGAAATGACAGCAGCTTGTCATCTTTACGAGCAATCTCTCCCTTAATTTCTGGATAGTCTAAGGAAGGGGAAAAAAGTCACAATATTAAAATCAAGGAAAATTTCCTGTAATATCCTAAACGCTTAACACAAACCCTTTCTTTTTTTTCTTTTCTTTTTTGAGACGGAGTCTCGCTCTGTCGTCCAGGCTGGAGTGCAGTCGCGTGATCTCGGCTCCCTGCAACCTCCGCTTCCTGGGTTCCAGAGATTCTCCCACCTCACCCTCCCGACTAGCTGAGATTACAGGCGCGCGCCACCAGGCCCGGTTAATTTTTGTATTTTTTGTAGACACGGGGTTTTGCCATGTTGGCCAGGCTGGTCTCAAACTCCTGACCTCAGGTCATCTGCCCGCCTCGGTCTCCCAAGGTGCTGGGATTACAGGCTTGAGCCACCGCGCCCGGCCTAGCCGCTTTAATTTTTTTAAAAAATAAACATAATCATTTGGACTGTTTGGAAAATACTTTAAATGGACATCAAAATTCCAGGTCAGGCTCGGCGTCCATCGTCCAGTGAAGACCCCTAGAGAAAGCTCTGTGACCCTCTCGGATTTTGACGCCCGGTATCAAGTCCCTCACAGGAGCCGGCGAGGCCCGCGTTAGCGGGGGCACAGGCCGCTGCCTCTGGGACTCGGAAGTAGGCGGGGCGGCCGACCTCACCGCGGGCGCGGAGGACAGTCTCAATGTCACCGGCCTAGCGGCTCCCCCTTCCAGCGCTCAGCCACCACGAGCGGCTTCGGCCGAGCAGACTGAAGCCGGTCCCCCGGCCTCCGGGCCCACATCAGGCACAACCTGTGGGCAGCCCCGGGAGTCCGCGCCCCCGCGCCCCGAAACGCCCTCGCACCACTCACGACTAATCTGCTCTTGCAGGAGGTTGCTGGTAGAGGGGTGCCTGGGAGCGAGAGAGGGCTTTATCTTGCTGATTTCCCTTTCCGCTCGGTTCTCTACGTTGAAATTTCTGATACCGCGAATCACTAGGGCCCCCATCTCCTCATAGCATTATGTCCGCAGGTTCAGGCCGCACGTGGGAACACCGGCTCAGAAAACCTCCGGGACGACCGGAGGATGCGCACATGTGAGGGGAAGCACGGCCGCGGGCGCTTAAATGCGTGCCCGTCGCCCACTAGCGGTCGGGAGGCCACACATCGCTTCTCTGCCCAGGGAATTTAAAAGGGAGCCCCTCCCTTCGGGGCGAGCGACCGCTCCCACCGGGACTGCTTCCGGTGGGAGGCGGCAGGACTTGAGTCCCCAGACACACGGTTGGTGTCAACCCTGGAACTCCGAGGGAGTCACCCAGGAATCTCTGCAAAGTTCCGTGCCGGGCCCTACCCCAGACTGTCTGATTTAATTCTTGTGGAGTGAGGCCCAGCATTGGATAAGACTTCACACGTGATTCCAAAGTGTCAGTGAAGAGTTGAAAACCAAAGTCGTAAGGAAATTGACCTTGAAGTTGTTTCACAGGGCAATGCCACCAAAGAGCTAGCCGATAAAAATGGAAGTTATTGCACCAGGGTCAAACTGGGCTCTCAAGTTGCCCTTTCCTGCTTTTTAAAAAGGAAAATAATGAAAGGATGTTCATTGTCGATGAATATTTGTTCTCAGCCGCTCTAATTTAAATGCCTCTTATTTTCCTGTGCCCCCACCTGATGCATTTTCAAGCCACTGTGTTCTCTTTTTCCATTATTTGTTACATCCCGTTCTCATTTGACCTAATGGTATCGATTTTAGTTATACTTTCCCTTATCTTATTTTTGCTATTAATTTGCTTCTCCATTCTACTAAATGCTGAGTCATTCCCTCTCCTATTTCTCTTCTGTCTTGTCTTCATTCTTTTTAAGCCTCTGTGTAATTTAATGAAAGGAACAGCCAATAAGAGATCAGAAAAAAAAAAAAAAAAACAACAAAAAACGAGTGTTACCTTCACCTTCTCTCTGTCTCTCTGCATTTCCTGAATAGGTTACTGTAGTGCTGCTTTTATTTAAGACCCTTTAGAAATATTGTTATTAATCTATAATAAACCCACCAGGAAGGAAGTAGTAGGATTTCCGAAGTTACAGTATTTCTCTTACTGTGGTTGCAAAATCTATTTTTAGTGTCCTGATCTCTGCTTAGCAAAATGAAGTAGAGTGGTTGTTTTTAACCAGTTTAAAGTAAGAAAATATTGATGTAAAGATAATCGAATAGAAAAAAAAATAATAATAAAACAAGAATCAGAGAACCAAAATGAAGAAAGGGAAATGTAATCATTAAATATAATGCTTAATCAGAGCAAAAGCACTGCAGGGAAGATGGCTTCAGCCACTCTAATTTAAATGCCCTTTATTTAATTATACTTAACATTTTTACATGGATTGGTATTTGAAATTTGTAGAAGCTGAAATCAGTGATCTCTGATAGCGTTAACTGGGAAGTTATCCTGAAGGTGGCAGGCTGCTCCAAGATTTCTATCTTTGATATTTTTAAGGGCTTGTGATTCAGGGCTTTTTAGCCACGGTATTTCTATTTCTATGGGTGCTAAGAAATTTTAATCTGCTTCATTATATCTACGTGCTTTAATCATGGTAGAAATTCGACTCACTGCCTGTTAAAATATTTTAAAAGTGAAAATCTCATTTTCATAGAAATTCCACCGAACTTCGGGCAGCATGAAAAAGTAATGTTAGAAGTTACTATCGGGGCAGTAGGGATTACAATATGAAATAATTCTTTGAATTCACACATTCCAATAGAGCTTGGATTCAACATTGAAAGAGCTTCCAGCATGTGTCAGCTGCTTTGCCTGATCCTGGCCCAGTGCTGCTCAGACCCTCAAATTGCAAAACAGAAGGCACATGCAGTCCATCAGAAACTCACAATTGGCTGTCACCCTTTGGGAATCATGGAAATAAAACCTGAACCATAAATGCATAATTCCAGCTCTTCTTGTCAAAACATATAAGTTACAGGAACTCTAAACTTAAGAACTCCTGTTGGGCTTATGTTAAGGATTGAAGTCAGATCCCCAAGGAAAGTATAACTAGGATGCTGCTTAGAATGAAGCTTCCATCTGAGTGGAGTATTATGATGCCTGTGTATGGCTGAATATCTTAAGATACTAATAAAATAAACCCAGGGTCTTGACAACACACTAGAATGTAAATTCTGAGGACAGAACTTTTGTCTGTTTTGTTCACTGCTGTATCCAACACATTTAACAGAGCTAGTAAACAGTAGGTACTAAACAAAATATCAAATAAAGGTCAAATGAACTGAAAGACAAGTAGGATCCCTGAGCTGGCGTCCAGACTCTGGGCAAGCTCTCTCTGCCTGAATACCAGCCCTGCTTCCAGAAGTGAGTCCTTATGCAAGTAACTTAATGTGGTTGAACACACTTTGCTCATCTTAAAATTGGGATAATAGTAATCACCTAAGGGGTTTTACACAGAATAAAAATATCTAGTACAATGTCTAGTACAATGCCCAGTCTAGTACAATGTCCAGTACAAATGTCTCGTACCAATGTCTAGTACAATACCCAGCTCAGAATCTGATGTTCAATATTTGCATTGTTTTTCATTTTTCAGAGCAGAAGGGAGCAGTTTGGAAAAGGACACATATTCTGAAGCTCTGGTGAATATGTGAATGAAAGTGATAAAAAAACAATTTGAGATTACAGTAAGACTCATGTTCTTCAATAATTTAATTTTTAAAAAGTAAGTATGCTAAATTTGATTTTTATTTGCTGGTTAGCGTGCTCAGCACACATGGTGGCATTGTTGGATTTCTTAAGGTTGGAATATGGGTGGGAATCATTAGCTCTGGGGCATAAAATGCCACCTGCCTGTGTCTGGCATTGGCCACAGAAATAGTCCCCACTTTGTATCCCTCTGCCCTCATGTCTTTCTCTCTGCCTAGACTTTTACCATTGGGCACTCCTTCTTTTGAACACAATTCAACAGCATTCTGCGTTCTCCAAAGGATTTCAGTAGCTAAACCCAGAGGACAGTCGGCTCAAAGGGCCCAGGACAGCCCTCAGAGGTTTCATCAATCAAATCTCAAACACTAGTGAGGAGCACCACAGATTTATGGAGGAATGACTTATTCTGGCAGAGGTTCTGGTGTTCAGGCAAAGAGAACCTCTCCAGGGCCTGGATTCCAGATTAGGAACCAGAGAATCTGTAGGAGTCCAAACGAGGTAATTTACAAGGTTCCCAAGCTTGGCCAGTTTCATAGTGATGCCGTGTTGTGGGTCTGTAAAACCTAGAATACTGGGAGCAGGGGATAGTGCCCCAAACTCAAAACCAAAACAAACTAGGCTTTGTGCAGATCCGGTATTCATATTGAGGAACACTGGGTCTCAGGTTAGAGATTAGAATGATCAACCAGCAATTATGCCCAGATGCCTGCTTTGTGGTTACTGCACTCATGACTTTTGTCATTGTATTCATTTCCCATTGCTGCTAGCAAATTACTGCAAATGGCTTAAAACAATTAATTATCTTACAGTTCTGGAGGTCAGAAGTCCAAAATAAGTTTTTAAAGGATAAAATCAAGGTGTCAGCAGAGATATATTCCTCCTGGATGCTCTGGAGGAGAATCTCTTTCCTTACCCCCTCCTTTTTTTTTTTCTTTCTCATGGGGAAGAGGTTCTTCTAGAGACTTCCCTCATTTCTTGGCAGCCAGCAGTTGCATCACTTCATTGTCACATCTCCTTCTCTGTGACTTTCCTACCTCCCTTTTTCCATTGTAACACCCTTATGATTACATTAGACCTGCGTGAATAATCCAGGATAATCTCTCCATCTCAAGATCCTTGATTTAGTCACATTTGTAAAGTGCATTTTGCTACGTAAGGTAGCATTCGCAGGTTCAGGGATTAAGAGACAGAGATTTTTGGAAGGCTGTTTTGTTCACTACAGTCATCAACTTTAGATGATGGTTTGCTGCACAGATCATCCCATCACCCAGGTATTAAGTCCAGTATCCATTAGCTCTTCTGCCTGATTCTCTCCCTCCTCCCACCCTCCGACCTCCAACAGGCTCCAGTGTTTGTTGTTCCCCCTCCATGTGTATATGAGTTCTCATCATTTAGCTCCCACTTATAAGTGAGCACATGTGGTATTTGGTTTTCTGTTCCTGTGTTAGTTTGCTAAGGATAATGGCCTCCAGCTCCATCCATGTCCCTGCAAAGGACATGATCTTGTTCCTTTTTATGGCTGCATAGTATTCCGTGGTGTATGTGTTCCACATTTTCTTTATCCAGTCTATCATTGATGGACAGTTAGGTTGATTCCATGTCTTTGCTATTGTGAATAGTGATGCAATGAACATACACATGCATATGTCTTTTTATTAATAATAGAACAATTTATATTCCTTTGAGTATATACCCAGTAATGGGATTTCAGGCTTGAATGGTATTTCTGCCTCTAGGTTTCTGGGGAATCACCACACTATCTTCCACAATGGTTGAACTAATTTACACTCCCACCAACAGTGTAAAAGTGTTCCTTTTTCTCCCCAACCTTGCCAGCATCTACTGTTTTTCTGACATTTTAAGAATAGCCATTCTGACTGGTGTGGGATGGTATCTCATTGTGGTTTTGATTTGCATTTCTCTAAGGATCAGTGATATTGAGCTTTTTTTCATATGTTTGTTGGCTGCATGTATGTTTTATTTTGAGAAGTGTCTGGGCATGTCCTTTGGCTACTTTTTAAGGGGATTGTTTGTTTATTTCTTGTAAATTTATTTATAGATGTTGGATATTGGACCTTTGTCAGATGCATGGTTTACAAAAATTTTCTCCCATTCTGTAGGTTGTCTGTTTACTCTGTTGATAGTTTCTTTTGTGTGAGAGCTCTTTAGTTTAATTAGATCCAGTTTGTCAATTTTTGTTTTTGTTGCAATTGCTTTTGGTGTCTTTGTCATGAAATCTTTACCATGCCTATGTCCTGAATGGTGTTGCCTAGGTTTTCTTCTAGGGTTTTCATAGTTTTGGGTTTTACATTTCAGTCTTTAATCCATCTTGAGTTGATTTTTGTATATGGTGTAAGGAAGGGGTCCAGTTTTAATTTTCTGCATATTCTAGCCAGTTCTCCCAGCAATATTTATTAAATAGGGAATCCTTTTCCCCATTGCTTGTTTTTGTCAGGTTTGTCAGAGATCAAATGATCGTAGGTGTATGGTCTTATTTCTGGATTCTCTATTCTGTCCCATTGGCCTATGTCTCTGTTCTTGGACCAGTACCATGCTGTTTTGGTTACTGTAGCCCTGTAGTATAGTTTGAAGTCAGGTAGCATGTTGCCTCCAGCTTTGTTCTTTCCATTTAGATAAATAAAACAATGTCTTTAAAGGACTGAAGGTAAAGCAGAAATCAACTACATAGAAAACAAACAACAACAACAACAAAAATTGGTTCTTTGAGAATATAAAATCTGACAAATTCAAGTGAAAATAAAAGAACAAATAAAATACATGAAGAATTTTTTTGGAAAGAATGTGATCATAAAGAAATTTTTTAAAATTGAAAGAAAATATATATAAACTTATATACAATTATAATACTTAGTCTCATTCCCTTGTGTGACATGCTTCTAGCAAATACAAATATAACACAATAGAATAGAAACGAATAGAATAAGGCATAGATACAGAATAGAATAGATTATGGTCACTCTCATGATTACTTTACATTGTATAAGGCTTCACCTTAGGAGATAAGGGTGAGGGATTCTCCTGTTGGCTTTGAAGAAGCAAGCTGCCATGTTGTTAGAGGGTCTTTGAGAGAACCTGCAAGGAAGCCACATGGCAAGAACTTCAGGGCCTTTGGGAGGTAAGAGGAGGCCCCATGTGACAGCCCACACGAAACAGATATCTCAATCCTACCACCATAAGAAACTTAATTTTGCCAATGGCCTAGTAAGTCTGGAAGAGTACCCCTGAGCTCCAGAAATTAAGGCAGTTCAGTCAATCCTATGTAATCATTTCAGTGGATTCCCAGTACAGATTTGGTTAAATTCAACACCCATTACTAATAATACATTTAGCTAGCATGGAATAGAAGAAAACTGCCTTTACTTTATAAAGGGTGCAATTCAGAAAATTATGGCAAGTATTGTATTGATGGGCTAACAAAGAACAAGAAAAGAAAATAAGAATTATAAATGTTATGTTATTTGTTCCTTTGCAAAATCAGTACTTCTGTCTGCCTAGAAAATTAGAGAGAATCAGGCAAAGACTATTAGACCTAATAAATAAATTTAATAGGTAGCTGAATAGCTAGCCATCCTACCCATCAGTTAGAAAACATAATGGCCAAGGCCCAGGGCAATGGCTCACCCTGTAATCCTAGCACTTTTGGGAGCCTGAGGCAGGCAGATTACCTGAGGTCAGGAGTTCGAGACCAGCCTGGCCAACGTGGTAAAACCCCATCTCTACTACAAATACAAAAATTATCCAAGCATGATGGTGCACATTGGTAATCCCAGCTGCTCGGGAGGCTGAGGCACGAGAATAGCTTGAACCCAGGAGGCGGAGGTTACAGTGAGCTGATATCAGGCCACTGTACTCTAGCCTGGAAAACAGCAAGACTTTGCCCCCCCCAAAAAAAAACAAAAAAAAGAAAGAAAATATAATGGTCAGAAAGTTTCATGAATGATGACCACAAAAATTATTATGCATCTCGAAATAAACTTAGAACTATGTGTAAAACTCAAACTTAGTAAGCCACAAAAATTATGAAAGAACATAAAGAAACACATATGGCTAGACATAGCAGGTTCCTTGACGCAAAGTCTGAATAGTGTAAAAATGTCAATTGTTCAAAAAAAAAATCAATTAATTTGATACACTTCAATTAAAATTGTAATCGCGTTTTTAATGAAGCTCGATCACTGATAAAGTTCATCCAGAAAAGAAAATATGAAAAAATAGCCAATAGATTTTAGAAAGACAGCAGTTAGTTAGGACTTACCCTATATCAGAATGTGATACAAAACTTTATGGTATGGTATTGATACCGAAATAGGCAAATAAGTCAGTAAATACAGTAGTGACAAGACAGGTGTAATTATGTACAGGACAACATTTAAAATCACTCTGTGATGTAAGGATATAATTCCTTCCCCATAAACAACTGAATTTCCAACATCATTTATCTGTTTGCCTTTTCCTGTTGCTCTCCATTCCCATTTATAATGATTCCCTGTCTTCTTTCTTCGCTCCAGCTTTCCCTGCTGCATCAGTTTCCTTTCATAGTGTATCTGTCCCTCCATGTCCCCATGGACTTGCTTTATATGGAAGTAATGAACACCTCATCATAGCGGTTTTGGTTTGATTCCAATGAGATCTTTTTTTTTCCATCCATAGCAATTTAATGAATACAACAGTTGTCCATCTTGGCCCCAGCTACAGAAGGTACTCTTGATAATTTGGCATAGGGAGAAAAAAAAAGTGGAAAGCTGAAAAGAACAAGCAAATACTCAAGCAACCATTTTCATTTCAAAGATTATGACAGATTATGAAAACAAAGAATACAAAACAGGGAATTCCAGAAGGACCCCAGAAAAGATGTGAAAAGCAAGTTGTCACCAGGGCATTTTACCTTAACTGGTAAACCCAACTCAATAATTCCAGAGTAGGGTCTGTGTTTGTTCTCTCCATCTGTCTGTTCCTTTCTCCCTTTGTAACTGTCTCTGATTCTTTTCTTAGCAGCCATGGTGTAACATAATGATTACTAACAGGCTTGGCATCAGACAAACCTGCATCTGAATCTGGGTTCTATCACTTCCTGACTGCATAATTTTGTGGTAAGCTCTTTAAATTTTCTGATATTCAGTTTCTTTATCTGTAAAATGGAAATATAACAAAACTACTTATTTCATAGGGTTGTTGTGAGATATGATCCATTTGAAATCATAAAGCTTGTCATACAGTAAACATTCAAAAACTATTAGCTATTATTCTTTTATGTAACAAAATACTAATATAATAGGAAATATTTTAATAATTATAGCTTAGGTTTGATTGACACTTTATGGCTTAGTAGTTAGTATCTTCAGATTCCTTATTTCATTAATACATTATTGCAATACTCTGTAGTATTATACCCGACTACATATGTTTAAGAAAACCATTTAGCTGCCTGAGGCTGTTTGTAAAATGCTGAAGGATACTCTGGGAAGTATATGAGGTGTCCTTGTTCATAGGCTTTTTGAGTTAGTTTCTTATTGTCAGTCCATGACCTTGTGGGCACAGCTCTGCCTTTTTATTCCGGTAGTCCCACCTTTTGTTGGCTTCTGTCTCTGTTGTCTTTAGGAATTGTACACCGTCACCCCTAAGCATCAGTGCACACAACCCTCTGCTGGGTTTCATTTCTGTTGGATGTGACACTGTTAGGTAAGGCAGGGAGGCAGGTGTGGTAGACAGAAGTCTATGACCCCCAGTGGCCCTAAACAGGGAACCCAGTTAAGCCTGCTTTGAACTTCTAACCTACAGAACCATAGAATAATAAGTAGATATTGTTTCAAGCCTCTAAGTTTGTAGTGATTCATTGTGAAGCAATAGAAAATGAATACAGCAAGTAGTGTGAGAATAAGGTTGGGGATTAAGAGGGTGGTGGAATGAAGAGGGATGGGTAAAGAGACTGGGAGAATGGGATGTAGCTATTATAGAAGTCATTGCAGGTCAGGTGGAAGTAAAGGTCTTAAAATGATGGGACAGAGTCTGGTTTTTATTTTCTATGAGTGAAGGTCCCTTGAGTGGAAATTAGAGAGCCGTAGGTCTCTCTTAGAAAGATGATTGACAGCTACATAAAGGATGATTTGGAAGAAAAAGAGACACTAGATAAGATACTGTTATTCTCATCCATGTGGGAGTTTAAATTTTTTGGTCCAATTTTCTTAGGGATATCTATTTGATAAGAGGTCTTTGTAGTGGCACTGCTTAGATATGACTTCCACTTGAGTTGGACAGATAGACAGAAACAGTAACCTAAATAGTGAAACTTGAGATTCAGAGGCTAAATAAGTATAGTCATTTATTTTAATATTCTCATTCCACTCTTGGTGTAATTAATCATTTTTAGAGCTTTTGATTCCGTAGAAGCTCAGGATGTACGGATGCAATCTTGTTCACTTAGAGGTTCCCAACCCACAACCATGGGTACAGTAGCTCTTATATGTCCAGAGAAGGCTTCCAGAGAAGTCTTCAGAGAAGGCTAAAAATATGAGGTCTGTCTACAACTCTCAGCAGTGTGATCTAGTAAAGGAGTATGTGAAGTTCCCATTTTTATCAAAAAGATAATTCATGTACCTAGCTAGCTGCATTTTGATAAGCAGTTTTAATACATTTACTGTAAGAAATTGTAAGTATTTATGTAAGTCGGAGAGAATCTTGTTATTTAGCAGTGTAGCTTTGTCAGAAATCTAATGGTAGTCTTTTTAAAAAATAACTTTTGATTATGAAAATTTCAAACACATTTAAATGGGTAGAGTGTAGTACAACAAATCTCCATGTACTCTTCATCCAATATCTATAATTACCAATTTATGGCAAATCTAATTTCTTCTATATACTTTCCCATTTTCTACCTCCCTAGTCATTATTTTTAAAATATCCTTCTTTTAGTGATAAATATTATTATTCTAAGGACATCTTACCAAAGACAAGGACTGCTCTTTTAAAACGTAACCCACAAAATAACATTAGCCTTGTTCAAAGCGCTGTGAATGAGAAAAAGGTACAGATTTTTGGATGGGTTCACACTCAGAAATTTTTTTATTTGTTTTCAGTGAATTTGAGCAATAAAGCCATAATGTGAATGCTAAACACTTTATGTACAGGAAGCTCTTGAAACTGTATTTCACCCTACTCAGCACACTGCCTGTGGGCTTCCCTTTCACCAGTTTCTCACCCCTAAAAGGCCACATTGTTTGCTGCTCATCAGAAGAGTGACTCTGTGATCTTAGGATGCCAAAACTTAACTCGCCCAGCTCATTTCTGCATCAATTCCTGCTAAAAGGTCATTTTTGTTTTAACTGGCTGGTTGAGTCAGATGATAAGTGAAATATGATTCATGTGTATAACAGCTTCCCATCCCTGCTCCCTTGCCAGCCCCTACCTCCACCCCTGAAATCAAAGATTTGCTTAGCGCTCAAGATGTACAACTAATATCTCTTCTTTGTATGTGAATGACTAATTAATTCTCCATCTTCTAACTCAGAGACCAATAGAACGGACCAAAGATACATGGACTCATAAATAGTGGACACCTGGGGGAAACAGTTCTAGGCCAAGAAACTACAAAGGCTCTGAGGCAGAAGCGTGCTTGACATTGTACTCATGTGCACTGGTGTGCCTTCCATGACAACTAAACCAGAAAACCCCAAAAGGATCACAGGGCAGAAAACCTACCAATGGTGGAGTTGTGTATCTGAGACTCAGAAAATATACTCCTTAGTAGTGTACAAGGGAAATAGGAGGAAATTTCAAGATGAGTGAAAGGTTTCTTATGTCATGGTAGCCCAGGGTACGAAAGTACAAGCTGATGTTAACATCAAGAAATATTCCTGGAAAAGAAGTATATCAAAACCTTGCCACACACAGAGGTGTTCAAGAATAAATGTATACTTATAATGATAAAACTGGGCTCGCCTAATGATTTGGCAGGATTCATTTGTGAGGCACATAAAAAATGTCACATGAATGTTATTAACAGGGTTCTGCCACATGCACACCCCTCTGCATTTATAGTAGTGAATCAGAACGCTTGGAGTCATACATCATCCTACATTTCTGGATATTCCCATCCACTAGATTCTTACCAAAAAGCAAGACCAAAAGAGAAAAAGACCAAAGTTTCTTCCTCTATCTCACTTAAAACATGGTAATAATAATTTGGGCCATGGAGTTGATCACTTTGAATTATAGGATGCTAATAAGAACTTAGACATCATCTAGGATAATCAGCTTATTTTTCAATGAACAACTGTCCACTGTCCGCACCCCGCTCCCTTTACTGCCCTACCCTCTCACCACTGTGCTGCCCCCTCCCCTTCACCAGTTTCTGGTGCTGACTCTTAACATGCCTCCTGCTTGCTCCCAGCCAGCTCTCCCAGGATGCATTCTGCTGCACAAGAAGACCAAAGCTTCATACTTGTGCCTATTTGAATTCTAGCGTTTGGGGATATGCTTTGTTCTTTTGTTGAAACCAGGAGAAACTGAATGAACACTGCAGCAAAAAAGAAGGCCCATTTCAAGGGTACAGAGACCTTAATAAGGAAGTCCTGACCTTTTACAAGGGCAGCTCCAGGGATCTAAGTAGCAAAAGGGCTAAGATGCTACCATTCAAGCACTGAAGACCAGCTGACTTCTGCTGCTGGATTTTTTTCTGCTCCAGATTTAAATTATCAGACAAGAGGGATACCAATTGACCTGCATTGGGTCAAGCACCCATCCTTTGGTAGGGATAGAGAATTCAGCATCCCTATCAGAACCTCATGGAAGTGAGGATGGTAAAGATAGACAGAAAAAAGATAGAAGATAGAAGAGAAAAACACTTCTGTCAACTCCTAAAATTAACTGCTCTGTTCTGGAATTTTGCATGTGTGTCACGAAGGCTTATTTTTGGACCTTCTTTCTGTCTTGGGACCCAGTTTTTAGACTCAACAATCTTGTGTGATTGGTCTTGATTTTGGTTCTGGACTATGCTTTGCAACCCTGCTTATCCCACAGTTTTAGAAAGAGCAAATCTACTGCTACTCTGCTCACACTGTTGTGGGTTACTCCTTAGCAAAGGCAGTCAAAGGCAGTCCCATCTCTTAGCTCCATAATGGATGAGCTGAGCAGAAACAGACTCAGCAGACATAGGGGTAACTTTGCCTAAGATGCTACAGATGGCTACAGGCAGGTTCAGGACTAGAACTCAGGTATACTGATTTCCCATATGTTGCTCTTTCTTTCTGTAGTAATTATTTCCTGTCCAGCATTTGAGAGCTAACCAGAAAAGGAGAATATAGTTATTGCCAGAACATCAGGACATTCAGAAGAGTTAGAAAGTGTGTGCCTTTTTGTGTGCAGGGATTGTGATTTGAACACATTAAAAATTAGAAATAGAATGTCAGCAGTGATGTCCTGCTGGTATTGTAAAAAATCTTAAGAAGACAGATGGTAGTTTTGAAATAGAAGATTTAAAGAACTTTGTACTTTGCACTTTTCCACACATGTGACAGGTGGGAAAGGAGAAGTGGCAGGAGGAAGACTGTCATGTGTTCAGAGACAAGGTTTGCACAGCTAGCTTTGGAGTTGAGCCAGGTTACTGGACTGCAGCTCTATTGTGAGATGTCACTTTCTCTAGACCCATAACAATGCCTTTCACTTTGGGAGTGGGTGATGTAGCTGGCTTCCACATTTACCATTGACTGCTCCACTATCTGCAACACACCCTATTGTGGAATCTCCTTTATTTGGAACCAGGGAGTGGCACAGGGAAGTCCCACATATGACTTCCCTGTTTTTAATAACCCCATCCCCAGGGAAAAAGAATGAGAAACATTCCAACAGAAGATAAAGCAAAAAAAGAAAAAAATAGACAAAATTTACCTCTCTGTGTGGCTATGTCAGAGAGGACACACAAAGGGAAAGATGTGTTTATGTGATGGAGGAAAGAAGGGCTTGCTCCCTTGTTTATGAGAGAAAATAGTATCTGCAGCATTGTGTATGAGCACTCTAATTTGTGTTTATTATTTTTACATTTTCAGTCTTCCCAACTATATTGTAAGAACCTGTGGAGCAGTATCCTTATCACTTGCCTCCACATATCTACAGCACTTCATATGATGATTGGCAAACTGTATATGCCTGATTGTACTTAATTTGCAAACTGTACATGCCTGTTGCTGAGAATAAAATACAAGTTTAAAATTTTTGTTGATTTTTAAAATCAGTTGTATCTTTTTTTTTTTTTTTTTTTTGAGACGGAGTCTCGCTCTGTCGCCCAGGCTGGAGTGCAGTGGCTGGATCTCGGCTCACTGAAAGCTCCGCCTCCCGGGTTTATGCCATTCTCCTGCCTCAGCCTCCCGAGTAGCTGGGACTACAGGCGCCCGCTACCTTGCCCAGCTAGTTTTTTGAATTTTTTAGTAGAGACGGGGTTTCACCGTGTTAGCCACGATGGTCTCGATCTCCTGACCTCGTGATCCGCCCGTCTTGGCCTCCCAAAGTGCTGGGATTACAGGCTTGAGCCACCGCGCCTGGTCAATCAGTTGTATCTTAATGGAAGTTACTGAGTTACTCCTCAATTTCTGTTGCATTTCCACACATAATCCCTTAAGCCTTTTAGGTAAATCCTCAGTATTAATAAGAATATGATTTAAATCTGGATTACCATGAGGCAATTAGATTTGGCATGCAGTTTGTTGATAAAATCAGAGAACCATAAAACTAGAAGAAGCACAAGCTTTGACTCTCAAGGGAGTATTTTCCAGGATAATTATTTATTTTAAATACCATTATTTACCAAAGTTATAGTTATATTCAGTATATATGGTAAATTCTATGTGAAGATGTATTGTACAATGAATATAGTTAATTGTGTAAATAACATAATACATATCTATATGTTAAGTATCTTTTTAAAACTGTGCAACTAGTGCTTTGATATTCTGAATTAGTTTTCTAGTGTTGCCGTAACAAAGTACCACAAACTGGGGGGTTTAAACAACAGTGAGAGAATAAACTCACAGTTCTGGAGGCTGGGAGTTCAAGATCCGGCTGCCAGGATGGCACAGTTCTGGAGTGGGCCCTCTTCTGAGTTGCTAACTGCAAATTCTCTTTGTATCTTCCACTTTCCTGAGAGAAAATCTTGACGTCTCTTGTGTAGAAAAAGAACTCTGTGCACATACAGGTTACTGCATCCTGCACTACACTCAGTCCTGCAGCCTGACGCATTCCACTTCCTGAGGGACCTAGAACCAACTCAAGCATTTTCAACTTCCCCCCATGGTTCTCACTGGTTTTAGCTCTTTACAAACAATAAGCTTCTCAATCAGTTGTCTATTCTTTGACCTTTTATTCCACAGTTTTTGCCCACCAGCACTTAAGTGTGGTAAAACCTCCTTCAGTGCTGTCTCCTCTACCTTCTACCCTGAATCTCTTCTCCTGTCAAAGTCAAACTTCTTGAAATAATTAATTATTATTTCCACTTCCCTGCCTCCTATTTACTCCTCACCCTGGGGAAAATAGCTTTTGATTTCTACCACTTTAAAGAAAGTACTGCAAAGCACAACACAAAGCTCACACTGCTAAATCCAATAAACATTTTTTTTGGTATTTTTCTTACTTACTACTCAGCAGTATTTGATAATATTGGCCATGCCCCTCTTTTTGAAATGTTCTTTTCCCATATATCTCTCTGGTCGGTCCTTCATTTTTTTTTTGTGACTGCCACTCCTCCATTTGCCCCTTAAATACACGCTTTCCTAGCGTATATTTCCTCCACGCTTTGTCCTAGGCTCTTGGCTTTCCTCACTCTGCACCCTTCTTCTGAGTAATCTCTTCCTGTTGCTGGCTTCAATTTTCATCTTATTTTGATGATTCCCAAATCTATCACTCCAGCCATCTGCTTTATAGACATGTCCTCCCACGCGTCCTACAGGCCTTTCAGATGTAATGTTCTGAACCTGAACTCATCATCTTCCCCCCACAAATCTGCTCTTTCTCCTGTGTGCCTTAGCTCAGTGGTGGCCATCACCTCCTCCCTAGGTGTCCAAGGCAGAAACCTGGCAGCATCCTGAACTCTTAACCCCTTCCCATTCCTGACTCTCATCTCCTTCCTGGATTTTATCCTCCTCACTGGCTTTCCTCCCTCTGCTCCCATAAGGAGGCTGCAGTGGTGCTTTAAAGTAAGCCAACTTGTTCATCACCCTGATTAATGACCAAACAAATAAACGCTGCTTCTCAGTTCGTGCTTTCTCTGTAGCTTCCATATTTCATCACTCTCTCCTTGCATCTTTAGTCAATAAGTTTCCTCTTTTTCTAGGACCCATTGTGATTTTTCCTGTGTTGCTCCCTTTACTGGAATCCTCTTTTCTCCATTATCCCTTAAAATGGCAAACTCCTACTCTCTCAGCTCTTCCCCTGGCTGTGAGACTTGGGGTAAGTTAACTTAGCTATGCTTCAGTTTCCTCTTATGTAAAATAGGAATAATACTAATAATATTTGCTCCATGGGTGTTAGAAAAACCAAATGAAAGAAAATATGCTTAGGACTTAAACTGAAACATACAAGGTACTCAATAAGTATTAGCTATTATTATTATTATTACTTAGTGGACTCTGTTTATATGTCACTTTATCCAGGACTCCTTGCCTGACCTGGGAAATCTCAGTGAGGAGACCCTCCTAACTACTTCCATGATCCAGTTCCTCTGCATTGTAATTGCTGCTTGTTTGTCTGTCTGCTCCTCTCCCTACTACCTGCACGTACACCCTTCTCACCAAGGTAACCTGTAAGCCCTGTGGGAGAAGGAACCGTAACTATCAGTTTTACTGTGGTATTTGTATTCCTAGGAGAAGCTCACAATTTTTTGTTGTCTGAATGAATATAGATGCAAAATTATTTCAACGTTTGATTGCTGTCTGTTTCTGCTAAGTCACCACTTTCTGAACCAGCTCTGAAGTGCCTGAACTCTTATCAAGCATGGAATTTGTGGCTATCTGTAATCTTGCTAAGATTAGAAAGAACTACTAATGAGGTATAGCCTTTTGAGACTACTGTCCAGTTTAGGTATATCATAACTCCAATTAACCTTGGCAACACCCCAGCGACTAATAAACTGAATTCTGCATCTCCTACTGAAGAGCAGAGGCTAATTAGACAAATTATGGTCTATCTGGTATTGGCATTTGTCTGGGAGACCCAGACTAACTGCAACAACCAGTCACTGTCTTTGAAACATAATGTAGGTCCCAGCTTGATTGTTGGCAGCACTCACTTTAAACTCATACATACCAAGTGGTTTGCTGGCACATATTTAATACCTGGCTTTCAGGGGAAAAGCCCTAATTTTAGTGTTTGCTCATTTTCATGGTGTAAAGAGTCCTGCCTTGACTGATGTCAATGTGACATTGACAAATTCCTGAAATTTTACCAATAACTTTTTGCAAGTGGTGCAAGCAGGCTCCAGCACCCTGCAGTCTAGATGGGTTGGTAGGGAGACCAGGTGAGCTTTGCTTTCACGAATAAGAAATTATCTTAAGAACATGAGAGTTAACTGTTCATAGTCGGAGAAAAATTTTGAAAGAAAGTAATGATTCTGAGAGTGGCCTGGATGAGAATATTGCCAGGCTTTCCCTTAATGTATGTGCACCTCAATAACTAGGGCTCTCCTCCTGCAAGCCAGGCTGGCACCGTCGCCTCCGTCATGTGGGAAGGGTGTAGTAGGCAGATGTCCATGTCCTAATTCTTAAAGTCTATGGATAGATTATATTACCTGACAAAGGAGAATTAAGGCTGCAGATGGAATTAATGTTGTAAATCAGCTGGCTTTAAAGTAGAGAGGTTATCCTGGATTATCCAGCGGATTCAATGTAATGAGAAGGGTCCTTAAGAGTGGAAGAGAGAGGCAGAAAAGGGAGAACAGATAAATGGCAGCATGAGAAGGATTTAGCCTAATGATTCTGGCTTTGAAGAAAGAGGGGTAACCCACAAGCAAAAAGTGTGGATGACCTCTAGAAGCTGGCAGAGAGCCCAGAAACAGGGTCACTAGGGCCATCCCAAAGAAAATGAGCCTGGCTAACATCCTGATATTAGCCCAGTGAGACCCATGCTGGATTTCTAACTACAGAACTTTAATATAATACATTTGTATTTGTCTTGTTTCAAGACTCTGTATTTGAGATAATTTGTTATGACAGGAAACTAATACAAAATAGTATCACTATTGACCAATACCAAAAATCCTCTGTACTTGTTAAGTTCTTGTTTAACTTTGACTTTTTATCTAGTGGGCTCCACATCATTGGCTCTGAAGTCTTAACTATAATTCTGCCTCTGGTCCTTTGGTCTTAGTAATTGCATTTGATGTTGCTAGCATTTGAAACGTAGCTTTACCAAACAGATTATGCTTTGTCTACCTCCCTGCACTATTGCCCTTTTAGCAGATCCCCAGACAAGTCACCCTTCATTGTCATGAGGGAGAAGGGGATTTAGCTGGGCATAGCCGCAACACTGTTCCTCTCCTTTCCATTTCCATGGCCCTCACTGTATGCCATGTTCCCAGCACTTAAATCCTGGACAATTTCTTTTTCTTTTATTTATTTTTTTTTTGGAGACAGGGTCTCACTGTGTTGCCCAGGCTGGAGTGCAGTGGCTATTTATAGATGCGATCCCACAACTGATCAGCATGGGAGTTTTTACCTGTTCCATTTCTGACCTGGGCTGGTTCACCCCTCCTAGGCAACCTGGTGGTTCCCTGTTCCCAGGAGGTGACCATATTGATGCTGAACTTAGTGCAGACACCCAATCTGCGTAGCACACTACAACCCAGAAACCCTGGGCTCAAGCCATCCTCCCACCTCAGTCTCCGAGTAGCTAGGACTATAGGCACATACCATTGAGCCCAGCAATCCTGGACAATTTCAATGACCCTTCCTCCAACCCATTAAGAAGGTCAACCCTCCTAAAGAGAAACAACAAGCATCATTTGTGCCTCCTGACTTAAGTATGAATACTTTGGATTAGCATTTACAGCTTCCCATTATTTTGCCCCAGCTTCTTTTTCTGAAGGTATTTCTCCAAATTCTTCTACTGAAATTTATAATTCAATCTCAATGGTACCTACAGCTGTTTTGTATCTTCCTGCTTCTTAACTCATATCCACTCACTACCCACCATCCAACAAATATTTAGTGAGTGGTTGCTGTTTTCTAATAGCTGTTCTGGGCATGGTAAAAGGCACAAAAAAGGATAAGACCCTCCAAATGGGCAAGGCAATGGCTATGCTATTGCAGATCTCACAACCTAATGAAAGACACTGACATATGAACACAAAAGTTCAGTAAAATATGGCAACAGATGATAGCAACACAAGCCAGGTGCCCAAGAGCTCAGTAGAAGGAATGGTGTGGCTGTCTTCTTTGTGATTCCCTCCTCAACTTAGAAGCAGCTCTGAGTTAGAGGAAAGAGCACTGATCTTGGGAGATAAAAAGCTGGATTTCAGCCAATTAATTTCTGCAATTAATTTATTGGCAAATTCAATAAATTGATAAGGTTCTATTCATGAAGAAAAAAAGAATGGCTAATACTCATAGAATTGTATTAAGATTGAGAATTAATAATGTTCTGTAATTGAAAAAGTACTATGTATATAGGATTCCATGTTTACCTATGAAAAAAGTTAGAATGTGCCACCCCAAAATATGCCACTTTGGCATAAGGATTATTTTGAGCTTAAGGCAATTAAAAGCAGAAAACACAGAAAAAACTCTTTGCCCTCCCCCATCGGCTTAAAAGCAGGACATAAATTTCCCTTTGTAAAGGTGTTCCCCTTTCCTTTCCCCAAAAAGAAAGAGATCAACTATTATCATTAGAGACAGAAAGTGTTAAAAGAAAAACGTCAGCTGAATTAAATTAAAGGGAGTTTAATTGAGCAATGAATGATTCACAAATTGTGCAGCCTCCAGAATCACCGCAGATTCAGAGAGACTCCAGAGGTGCCTTGTGGTCAGAACAAATTTATAGACAAAAAAGTAGAGGGACGCACAGGAATCAGAAATGAGGTACAGAAACAGCTGGATTGGTTACAGATTGGCATATGCTTTATTTGAACACAGTTTGAACACTCAGCAGTGTATGAGTGGTTGAAAATGGCTGCTGGGACTGGCCAAGACTCAGCTGTTGTTACAGGCACATACTCCTAAGTTAGGTTTTCAATCTTGTCTACCTATTAAGTTAGGTCGCAGTTCATCCACAAGGACTCAAATATAGAAGTACAGAGTCTTTCTCAGGACATATTTAGTTAGCTTTAACAAAAGTCAGCACCAAGATGAGTCTGTATGAACAAACCTTACTAAAGTAACCCTTACTTTCCATTAGTTTCCCTTGCATATTACCATCCCACAATTTACTGTCTCTTGAAGCTCAAACCTATATTTCCTTGTCTTGTCACTTTCTCATAATTTATCACCCTCTGTTAAAATGGTACATGAGTCCTTGGGTCAAACTGCTTCATTGGTTCTTCCATTCTTTTCTATGAAGCCTTCTATATACACAAAAATTAGAATGTTAACACAAAAGTGTTCGTATGCCTCTTCTCCTGTTAATCTGTATTTTGTCCATTTAATTCAAAGGCCCCAGTGAAAACATAAGAGAATAGAAGAAATGTTTTTTCCTCCTCTACCCTTATTTAGTTATTTAACTAACTCTTATTAGTTATTTAACTAAAACATATGATTTATGACCCAGATTATATACTATTTATTCTTTCCTTCCTATACATGTTTATAGTGCTATTTTTTGGTGCTCATCATAAAGGAACTGTTTTTCCATCTAAAATAATGTGTGGTGAAATATAATCAACCTATGAAAAAATGTATAAAACACAAATATACAACCTAATAAACTACTGTAATAGGAACAACCCTGAATCCTTTCTAGAGTCAAAAACATAACAAGAAACTTAGGAAAACCCTATGTACACTTTATATAAGCACTTTTCACATGCTGTTTTATCTGCCTTATTAAATTGCAAGGATTTTGAAGAAAGGCATATTAGCCAAGATTCTTATGTTGGAAATGGTAAAACCCAAATTAACCAAACTTAAACAGAAAATGAGAAATTTATTGCACACAAAATTAAATGCCAGGAAGTATGCAGTGGAGCTGGACTTAGGATAACCTAGGATGCAAGCACTATTACTTCCTCCTTGTCACTTCCTCTTTTCTCCTTGCTTTCCATCCTTCATGCTGCTCTCTGCATGATAGCCTCACTGTCACAAAATGGTTCCCCTGGAGACTCATACCCTGTAGTTCTCAGACCAGAAAAGAGATTCTCTTTACTCAGCTTGAGTTTAGAAGTAAAACATCCTGGGAAAGGTCTATTGTCTGTCTGACCTGAGGTCCATTCCCCAATCTGTTATCAGAAGGAGGATGAGGTCAGAGAGAGATGCTGGCAACAGAAAACAACAGCTATGACAGAGGCACCATCTCTTGTTCAATGCCCCAAATGATCATTACATTCTTCACAGAGGAGGCAATCCTATCTTTAATATTGCAAGGAACTTCAGCAATATTAAGCAGGAACTTCAACTGGGCCTCCTCTGGTATTCAGGCATGTTTGGGTTTGTCAGGAAGACTGCAGTGTGTGGTTCTCCATGTGTCAGGGATCAATTCCTGTGACGGGCTTAAGAGACTTCAGGGAAAAGAACATCATCCTAAGTGAAGTCAGACATGAGGAGTATCTTTGGTGTAAGAACATCAAAGGACTGTTGACTTTTGAGGACAGAACATGTTTGTTACTCAAACTGTCCCCTAAGCTACCTCTCTGAGACTGAGGTCTGTGCCTTAAAAAGGATTTTTAACAGTTTGGGATCAGATAATTCGTTGTTGCAGGGGCTGTCCCGTTCATTATAGGATGTTTAGCAGCATCCCTGGATTTACCTTCTAGATGCCAGTAGCATTCTTCTTTTCTAGGCATGCAAAACAGTAATGAATCCAGACATTATGGGACAAAATCACCTTTTCTTGAGAACCACTGGAATCACTGGCCTAGAAGGAAGAAACTACAAAAAGGAGGAAAAGGAGTAAATAAAAACAGAAAGAGCTGCTGTCCAAGGCAGCCAGGTAGTCTCACTTGCAGTATCTACAAAGGGCTATTTCTTGTGCTAGCAAGGATGAGCAGGGTGAGTTAACAGAGCTCATAGGTAAAATACCTTTGAGAGAACTTGAAATAAAATTTGGAGAAGCCAGGGATGCTAGTTTCTGTTAATCAGACAGACTAAAGCTGTAGAAATATTTTTGTGTTATTTTTGACAGTTCTTATGACCTATTTTTACCTTCAGGCTGATATGGCTTGGGAAACATTAAATTTGAACGAATGGATGATTTTAATGAATGAGGTTAACAATTTTTTTTTTTCTTAATGGCATACTTAAATTCACACATTACTACTGTGGGGTTAGAATTTTAGAAGTGTCGGGTACATTAATCTACATTATACTACTGTAAAATAGTGATGAACTTTCTGTGAAAACTGATCCCACACAGAGTTCTAAGATTAGAAACTAAAAATTTGATGTATCACCAAGTGTTCAATTTAAATTCCATGATAAGTGGCCTAAACATGAAAGAAAATTTTCAAAATAGGCTACTGTGAGACATCTTCACATTCAGTGGGTTACTCATCACTTTTTAAAAGAGAATTTATATCTTTAAAACTTGCATTAATTTGTTTTAAAATATCAATTCTGATTCTACTTGAAATGTGTTTTGAAGCAGTAATGGGGCAGGAGAGGATATAATAAAAGAAAATATTAAAAGGAAGTAATAAAATTCCTCAATTAAGTCTACTTTTAAAAAATGGAGAAAATGAAGAGCCATCACTCCGCCTGTGCAGTGTAGCATCCCTTTCCCCTGTGGAGGTAAGAGAACTTCACTCTTCCCTGGGGGAAGTCTTCCTTCCCCATTTCACATATCCTGTCCTCCCCATCTCTCTTCTCGCTGTCTCAGCACAGTGAGAGGTTCATGACCTAGACTTGACCAATTAGATTCTCCTGGGAATTTGAATCTTGGATGGAGTGGAGTTATTTGGGTTCCTCGTTTTACTAAAAGCTTGGATATTCAGGTTTTCCCTCCCAGTCCCTCAATTCTATGAGCCACTAGTATCCTTCCAATTAAGTATCTTCTTCACTGTATTTCCAGTAAAGTAATCAGGTTATCAAGAATCAATTTCAGTTGCTTAAAACAGAAGCAAAGAACTGTAACTGATACAGGAAACTCTGATTAAAAAGTATTGTGACTCATTTGTCACTATGATTAAAGAGAACGGGAAACGGTCAGGAAAGAATATGGAATTAGAACTGAAAAGTAGATTTCTTGAGTCTATGCAGACCAAACGTTGAAAGTATGGGATCTATTCATATGTGTTTCATTTGTTTGTTTTTTAATCTTCTACTTCTACCAGGTTTATATATAGGTGTAGTTACGTAGTTGCCAATGTTGCTTGATTAATTTTAGGATTTCCAGAGTATTTAAGCAATTTTTTTTTCTGACTGTGATGCTTACTATTTTCCAGTAATGCAATTAAAAGTGTTTTAATAGCCACTTTTATAAATTGATTCTAAAAAGTAATGCTTTAAATTTACTAATGCATTTTAATATAAATATTACTCATGCTCATCATAAAATTAATAAACGGTACAGAAAGGTAGAAAATGAAAAAGAAAAGAGCCACATCATCCCCTTTTTCAGAGAAAAGCAAATTTCTTACTTCCGATATTTCTAGATATAACTGATATGCCTTTGGTTCCTGGTGTTGTCTCATACTTGGGCTCTTGCCCATTCAACCAAGTAGGCATTTTACAAAACTTGCCTCAGTGGAGGGATAACATTAGAGACCACAGGTTAAGAAAACCAATCAACCAACCAAATTTGCTTCTTGATTTAATGAGTTTCAAAAGACCAGTCCTCAGAAGAAAGGCAGGGTCTATTTACACAGGAACAGAAACAGTTTCGGGGAAAAAAAAACACGGTGACGAAGAGTGAATCTTGCTAACTGGGAGGACTGGATAGGGTTCCCTGGGCTGGGATGATGGGAAGATCATGACTACTCAGTAAGGGAGCATGGTCTTTCGGGTCAGGGAAAGGGGCCTGGTTAAGGAAAATCCTTGGAGAGTAGAGTTGGCATCACAGACACCATCCTCTAACACTATGAGCACTGCTGGTCACCTCCAGCACCTGTTGACACCCAGTCTTCATTCAACTAAGACCAATACAACTGTTAGTTTTCCTTTCCATGGTATCCCACCTTCCAAAATCCAGGAGGAAAGAATATGTGCCCTAAGAGGGGCCTATCCCGACCTTTTGAATGCCCTAGGACATGTGTGAGTTCCCCGGGTTAGAGAGTGACACAGAACATCGATGGTACTGAGGTGACATGGAAGGTCCAGCACCTTGATGTCTATGGCACTGAACAGAGCCAGCTTCAGATTCACGCCTCTCCTCTTGAGCCAGTAAAATGTAAAAACACACAGTTAAACACACATCTCCCTCCTTCTCTTCCTCTACTTTTACACAAACTACATCACAGTATACCTATCGATCTTCCACTTGCATTTTTCACTTAGTAATATAGCTTTGATATCAGTCTGCAAGGATCTACTCTGTTTTTTAAATGGCTACTTGGTATCTTCATAATTTGACTGGTCCCCAAATGATGGACCTTTAGTTCTCTCTGTCCCTCTCTCTCTCTTTCTCTTCCCCTTCTCCCTCCCCTTTTCTCTCTCAAATATTACCAAGCTATCATGAGTATCCTTTCACATAAGTCTTTGAACTTTTGTGTGAGGTAACCCTAGGATGAATTCTTAGAATTGGAATTGCTGGACCAAAAAGTATGAGCTTTTAAGAAAAAAATAATGAATGTAAATATTGACAAGTTGTTTTCCAAAGTGTTTGTATTGATTTAAATTCTCATAAGCTCTTCTTTACCCATATTCTCTGAAGCACTAGGTATTATAATCTTTTTACGTCTTTGCCAATCTGATACATGAAAATTACAATTTATTTTTAAATCTGCCTTATCTTAATGATGACTAAGAATCCTCTTTATATTTTGTCGAACCTATTTAATTGTGCAATTACAATATTCTTTCTTATAGGTAGGGGCTATTTTCTATTCAGCACTGTACATTTTTACAAAGCTCCCATTATGTGTCTAGTTGATTATGTTGAATTAGACTGAAAACAACAACAGCATTTGATATCAAAGAATGTGGCACAGAAAATGTAAACATGAAATATTTTAACAGTAAAAAATTTCCTGTGGCACTAGTTTTGAGTTACACTGGCACTGGCTCCTGATGAATAGGATGAATTAGCTACAAAATGTACCCATAGGTAACTGAGTAAAGTGAAGTGTTAGCTAGAGTTGTTTTGTGTTATCCACTTGAAAACTAGAGAATACCAGCCAAAAATCAATTTTGCTTTGGGATAATTAATACTGATCTGTTCTCTCGAGTAGTACTGTAATTAGAAATATGGCTCAGTGATTCCTCAATGTCACTACTGGTTTGTGACAGAAAACCACGACACTGGCATTAAGAATGACAATTTCCTCCTTATTTGCTTCGGGAGGAGGCAGCTATCAGGAATTTAACAAAGAACTATGACATAGCTCTCTTTCAGGATGTAGTTTTAGCTAGAAATCTGATCTGTCTAGAGACAGTTTCAAATCTGATTCTCCCAAAGCTGTTAGAATACAGACTTTATAAAAACTCACAGCACTAGGTTTATGCTACCCTCCTATATCTTGGCTCATGGACAAGTTGATGATAGATGAAAATAATGCTGCAAAAATTTGTGTTCCAAGATGCTTTCCAAAGTATATTAAGAGGCAAGCTGAAAAAAAAGAAAAAAGTGTTACATACTCAGCCAAACTCTAGGATACTTGTTTAAGAAAGTGAAAGAGGTTTCTTTTATGTAAGGCCTCAGTCTTTAATATACCAATGTGACAGGAACCTAGTTTTCAGTGTTTCCCCAAATCATCTGACCTGGCACCCTATTTCCTATAGTGAATATATGCTATTTTCCAGCCACCCGGTGTCCACTCTTCTTTTTAAATCTAGTGGGGCTATAAGCAGGGGTCCCACACTACCACAACTGAGGGACAGACCAATGCTCCAGGCTAGGACAACTGGAAGCTGCAGACTACAACTGGGAGTACAAAGAGCAAGCCATTGGGGCTCACCCATTTCAGCAATGGAAGACACCATCTTACAACATTCCTGTCCTGACATTATCCTGTTGTCACTGCTTCTGTGCCCTTTGGAATTCTCCTGCTGGCTTTCTATTCCGGGTATCCAGCTAGGCTTTCCATCAATTCTTAGAGCTCCTGATATCCTTCTATTAAGTTCCTTCTTGCCTAAATTGGGCAGAGGGTTTTCAGTTGCAACCAAAGACTCACACTTTTTTAAAAAAAAAACTTCTTCAGCTCATCTCTCATAACATCACTAGATTGAAACAGGAACAATGTATATTTATTGACAAAAGACCTACATGGATTACACCACCTAACACATTCTAGGAGCTCAAAAAATTGCTAAACAAATAACGAGAATTCCAGAAAACAGCTTTTGGGAAGTATTATTTTAAGTCGTTTTCTTAATAAGGAGAAAGACTATATATAATGGTACCTAAGAGAGAAATGGTGCCTAATACCTAGTTGCTCCTCTAGGAGTGGAGTAAACTGCAAAATATTTCTGTTGAATTTTGGTGGCTATTGAATAAATTAGTGTCTCTTATTTTAGAGAAATAAAAGACTTAAGACAAAACATAAACTTTAAATCAATACTAAGGAACCATTTAGGAAAAGCTTGCCCTCTCTGAACTAGACGTTTTACTAGGCATTTGACATTCAAACCTCAACTCCATGTGTCAATGAACAATATTTAGTGAGCTGATACTATGTGGCAGACATTGTGCTAGGGCCAGGAGACACCATGACACACCCAGCTTGGGCAGTAAGATATTCTTCTACAGTCACACAGATGGTGAGTTGGTGGTGTAAATATTCTTTTCCTGTGTAAATGCAATTATAGTCTTTGCTCTATTTAATTATACTAAATAGCTTCTATTTATTCTAGACAGACAGATAACCCAATCAACATAGATGGGCTTAAAATTTTAAGTATTCTCACTTTAGTGACAAACACCTTGGGAATCTTAAAGGAGTGTTTTATTTATTGATACCCGTCACCGTCAATAATTTTGGTTCAAAGATGCTTTCATATTTGATTTTCTGATAGAAGACAACACAATCAAAACTTTCAAGTTGCTTATGAAAAATTGTTAGGATGACACTGCACCTAATGTTTGTAGTCAGTTGTTTGTCATTCTTTCCTCTGTATCTATGCTGTGTCCAGCACTGCTAGAGAAGTAGGTACCCAACATCCTAAGGTCCAAATATCAGAACCATGAAAATGAAGCACTAGAAGCCAGACAGATAACCCCCAGAGGGAGCAAACGAAAAAACCCCCAAATCTTGTGGATCTAGAAGTAGAAAATAATCGCTGAACCACTGATTTGAGAACATTAAGGACACCTCAAACTAGATCAGGGCAGTGTTCCTAGCCCAACTCTGTGGCACAACATAAACCTGCAAGAAATAGGATTAACATACTATCTCTGCAGTAAGTTAAATCCTGAACTTCTACAAAATACCGTTTACTCCAATTTAGTTACATTCTTCCTGCTTCCGGTGTCTTACCTCCACGTTGGACTGAGGTTTTCAATTCAATGCTGAAATATTTACCTATTAAAATTACCCATTTTGCTTCAGTGTGAGTTTCTCAGCATGTTTTACACAGGAGTGACCTGAATGACTCGCAAGTGGCACTAGAGTGTGCCAGGCCCTGGAATTTAATGGTATGCTTCTGCCGGGCGCGGTGGCTCAAGCCTGTAATCCCAGCACTTTGGGAGGCCGAGATGGGCGGATCACGAGGTCAGGAGATCGAGACCATCGTGGCTAACACGGTGAAACCCCGTCTCTACTAAAAAATACAAAAAACTAGCCGGGCGAGGTGGCGGGCGCCTGTAGTCCCAGCTACTCGGGAGGCTGAGGCAGGAGAATGGCGTGAACCCGGGCGGCGGAGCTTGCAGTGAGCTGAGATCCGGCCACTGCACTCCAGCCCAGGCAACAGAGCGAGACTCCGTCTCAAAAAAAAAAAAAAAAAAAAAAAGGTATGGTTCTGTGGTGGTTGTCTGTTTGCAGTTTTATTGCTGAATTAGCAGTAACCACAGTAATCATACCCTTTCTCATTTCTTAGGCTTGGGAATTTCATCCACCTCTAGGGGGTTGGTCCCCCGTCATTTCTCAAAGTTACTGTGAATTTGTTCTGGTCAGTACCATAGAGTGTATTATCCTGAGGAGGGCTACTGTAGGGCCGCTAGGACTAGAGGCAACTTGAACTTCACAAGTTAGCAGAGGAAGGACTCCCTGGCACACCGACTTAGGGCCACGGCATCTGTTCGCTCAAGTTGCCCGCCAGCCCTGGGAAGACAGTCTGGGGGCAAGCAGGCTGGGTTCCGGGTCTCAGTCGCCTCAGTGGTGGCTACAGACTGCGCATGTGACCCACGGGCCGGCGGCGCAGGTGCTGGAGAGCGAGGAGGAAGGCGGCGTGGAGGAGGGGACTTCCGGGACCAGCGAAAGCGCGCTGGCTGCTCGCCGACGGCGGGGGCGGGGGGCGGCGGGGGAGCGAGCTTGCTTGCGGCTGGCGGCGGCGTTGCGCGCCGGGCAGGGAAGGGATATGCGCGGGATCGCAGGGAAGGGGGAGGGGAAGCGAGCGCGCGGGCTAGCTGAAGGCGGGAGGAGGCGGAGCCCTGTGGCGTCTGAACCCGCCCCGGGGGTGCCAAGGTGCGTCTCCAGTCTGACGCGACCGCCTGGGGCGGAGCTAGCGGGACGTGCCACCTGCAGTGCTGGCTAGGGCTTTTTATTTACTAGGGAGCAGTTTCCCCGCGCGACAGTCCGGGAGCGCGCAGGCACTCGCGCGCACACATATGCACGCAGGCACACACACACACACTTTTGCACACACAAACACTGTAGGACGCTCGTCTTCACTACTGCATCCCCGAACCAGCAGAGCGAAGCTACTGCGGGTTCTCTTAACCTCAGCATCGTGGGGCGAAGCAGAGCCATTGTGCATCAAGGAGAGGCCGGTGCCTGCGCTGCCGTCTCGGGCACCTAACCCAGCAGACCGCTCACCCCATCGGGTAAGCCAGTCTCTCTCCTTGTAACCTGTTCTGCAGACCCGAGGAAGAGGGTGGGAGGCTGCTGGTGCGCCAGTGGGGGCAGACCCGGAGTTGACATTTCAGGGGCTTGCAGCCCATGCAGCCTCTGCCGGTGTCGTCTAACGGGAGCAGCCACTACTCAGATTACTTATGCTGCCAGCCCTGGAGTCGCTCCCCACTTCTTCCCTTCCCCCGCCCCCCCCCCCCCCCCAGCCCAATATGTACTGTGCTCCTTGGTTGCCAAGGAGACTTGCTTAAACATCAGCCCTGGGACATCTATTGAAAGAACTGGTTTCTTAAATGATGCTGTTATTTATTTTGATATTTAAAATAAAATATATACTGAGGACCTTGTGGTAATTTGGCATTCGTTAATCTGTATTCAGGTGGAGGTTTCATTCAACTTCAAGAAAAGCCGTAATTGCACTATATGATATGCTTTAAAAAGGATTCGTCAGATGAATTTTTCAACGGATTGTGTCTTGAATCATAATTTACTCCCATTTTGGTGATCTTATAAAGAAAGCTGACTCCGGTTTAGATCCCTTCTTCCCCTCTATTTCCAGTTTTATTTTGCAATTCACTTAGTCGTGATTATTTTAAGTTAAAAGCAGATGTTTTAATTGTGGTTCCCCACACAAGGTTGAGCTTCTGTTGTGAATTAAGCAGAACAGGAATACATGTTTGTGAATTTGTAACGTAAGAAGGTAGCATTCATGACATACATCTTTGCTAGCATTTTCATATCCCCTGCATCAGTATTGAAGCGCAGTTTTCTGCACCTCTGCTCATTTCTGAGAAGATTCTATTTTCTGTAAAATCTCTTATTGATTTTTTTTAAGATCTGTCTTATCTCTATACATGTACAGAGATAGATATAAAATATGTGCCATGGCTTACTAGAGCTTATATGAAAGTGCAGTTGTTTTTGTTTTGTGTTTTTTTCTGATGGGACTGGGTCCTCTACTAGAACACTGATAGGCCCATGGAAGAGGTCAGTGCTTCTCTTTCACAGAAGCCCCTAATACCTGGGCTACCAGTTTTGTTTTGTTTTGAGGCCTCAGGTGTCTATTGGGTGAACTTGTAACACAGTACTTGAAGGCATCAGCAATCCAGTAATTACATTTTGCACGAATTTCATGCCTCCCTCACAAACAAATGGCCCAGTAAAGATCCACTGGTATTCAAGAATTCATTTTGTTTTCCTTGGATCTTTGTTCATCTTTTCTACTTCTTGTTAAATGACACAAGAAAATAAGTCAAATTCTTCTAATTTAGATTTTAAACTCTGTCATAGAAAGTGTAATAAATAATGTGAGGAGCAAGTAAGCCAAATAATGACTGAGGTAGATAGAGGGGATTTATGCAACTCACAGAGCTTTGGGAGGTGAATGATGACGACAAACATTTTACATTACAGTGTAAAAAGCACTTCTCATATACTTCTTTTTTTAATCCTCACAACAACCCTTTGAGGCCAATAAATTACCTTCCATTTAAAGCTGAGGAACCCAAGACTCAAACCTTGCTGAAGGTCACAGCTAGTGAATAGGGAAGCCCTTTCTAGATCCAGTCTCCTTGCCCTTAAAAAAAGTTGTGTGTGCGTTTCAGATGTGTGCAGGGATCTGGCACGTGATGTAAAGGAGTGGGGCAGGCCTAGAGAAGACACGTGAGAGAGAGGGTAGGGAGTGGAGCGTGAACTGTGGCCTCTGGAACTTGCAAACCACTGTAAAGGAGGCAGCTCCCACTCCACTGTAGCTGATTGTTATTGTCCAGGCTCTAAAACATGACAGGTTTTTAAGGAAAACAGAAGCGTCTAGATTTTTTATATGAGGTATCCTTAATTTTAAAAACTGTAAGGACCACGTTAAAAAATGTATCTGGGTCGTATCTGGCCTGTGGCCTGCTAGTTAGCAACCCATAACTACTGAGGTCTCACTCAATTTTAAGTTTTTATTCTCTAACAAAATACTGATGTGAACAAATACATCCATCACTGCGAATGATCAGTTTTTTATTTCAATATTAAAGTCTAATAAATGCTCTACCTTTGTTCTTCAATAAACTGGTTCAAAAATTTTTTGAGGTTTCCTAGATCTCTCTCTTATATCTCAGAAAATAAAAGAGCATGAAGTGCTCCAAAATAGGAATTTTTGCATCTGGTGAAACAAAAGCATTTATAGTTTAGAACTTATGTTCCTGGCTTAATGTTTTTTTTCTTGCCGTAAAAAAAGTTGAGTGCTTGTTATAGGAAGACGTAGGATTGGTCAGCAAATGGAGCATCCTGAGCCTTTAATGAAAACGTCTGATTAAAGTGTTACATAATTAGTTAAAACCCACCACTGAATACTGCAAGATGCCAAAGGAGCAAAAACATAAGTGGGAACTCAGAGACATTAAATCCCAGCACGCTGGTATATAAAATGTTTACTCCTTAAATAACTATCTTGTAGTGAGGTAAATACATTTTAAGAAGCTGCCATTTTCTCCCGTTTCTCCTAGAGCTACAGAGATGCTAGTGGACTTCACTGAAGTAGGTAAGTAGTCAGAAAGGAGTGTCATTTTATTTACATTGTCTCTTTGGTGGATCCAGAGAGGGTATAGTTAAAAGGAAAAGCCAAAATATTTGAACAGTGACTTCTAAAATCCCCCTCTGGAAAGATGCCTTAACAGTAAATAAAGCCATTTCAGTTTTCCTTTCGTGGAAATATGTTGCACCCCTAGTAAGGAGCTATGCAGGTGTGTGTTAGTAATGTTCTAACAAAGTCCTGGCTGAGTGCTGTGGAGATACCGTCTCTGCCCTCAAGGATTCAGAGCAAACACACTGCTCCTGGCAGCGTCCACTTTTCGAGCTCTTCTGTGAGCAAGCTACTTCCATATTGGCTTCACAGTGACTCTATAAACTGGGCATCTTATTTCCATTTTACAGATGGAGAATCTAACACTGCGAAGTCCAATTGGACCAATGAAAGAAATCTTGCAACCTCAGCTGCTCTTCTCTCTTCACATTCCTTCTTCTCAACTGTTATCTAATGCAGGTTATAGACATGTACATAATTGTGATTTTGAGGGAGTTATGTGTTAAATGTTACAATGGAAATATAAGATTCCGTAGAAGCTCAGACACAGGGAAAAATTTTTAAGTGTTCTGATTGTGGAGATCAGGTCAGTCCCTATGTAGCAGGGGGATTAGTGATGGAACTTGACGGCTGGGTGTGATTATATTAAATGAAAATCCTTATAGCTGTTGAAAGATGGGAGTCTCCACCAGACAGTCTGTTGGAAATGTGGGTTAAGAGGATGATGCTAGTGATACCTGATATTGATGAGCTTATTGTAGCTGAGCGGGTGATGAAAGCTTTGGAAGAACTATGGTCTCGAAGACGGAGTGCAGCAGAAGATGCAACTGCGGATGGGTGGGAGGGGATGGAGGAAGACAAATTCGGGAAGGAGACTAGGAGAAGAGTTGTAGCCATAGAGGAGAATCTGGAGAATGTAGTACTGATTCTTCTAAAAGACTGAACATAAAGGCAAGGGACAAACCAATATTATATTCTCTATACAGAGACTGGCACGTGATAAATACCCATAAACCATGATGACGTGTCTATATTTTTAATGTTCGGTGGCTGGTACATAATTTCTTCTCATGATATCACTTTTCTATAGAAAAAGCATACACATATTTTATATAAATTCATTTGGAGTAGATAAATATATGGATTTTCAATAATGGGAAAAGATTCTGGCAAATTAGATGATAAAAGATGTAATCTTATTTTTTTCTAGTAGAGTCATAGACTTGGAGGCTAAGGAAGCTCTTACAGATACAGATTTTAAGGTTGCATATACTTTTGATGAAGTCTCGTATGTTTGGGACAAGTAAAGGAAAAATGTGGGGTGTATGTTAACCATTTGAAAAGCTATACTCAAATGCAGACAGAAGGCTTTGGTGACAGATAAATGTACTATAATCTTGATCCTGGTTGGGTCAATGTTTTTATTACATCAGTATAGATATGAAAGAAATGTGACAAGCAAGTGGGAGCGAGACTTGCATTTAAGTACTAGATCTTTGGTGACTGGGTGGGAGAGCTACCTGTTAGAATGTTCAGCACAAGGTAACAGGATGAAATAAAATCGAAGGCGACATAGCTAGAGTCTAGCACTGGGGATATTTGTCATGATAGAAATTTACTTTAAAGTTGGAGGGATTTTAATTGCTATCAAGTACAATATAAGCCAATATGATGATTTGCTCTTCACAGATACATTTGGCAAGTAATGGAAAATATTATGAAAAAATGATACTGTAAGGAGCCCATCTTTCTTAATAAACAAGGGGCTTTTTGGTGACAGCAGAAATAGATGTGGCTATGTCTCTGTGTCAGGCAGTGTCTTACTTCCCTTCTCTGCTTATATGACTGCTTATTATTTCAGAATTGTTTTCCAATTTGTAGAGTAGAACTTAAGACTTTATCCTAGAACATTTTACTTTCTGTCTTGTTGGGAATTAGTAAATGGAATTCATTTTGTTCACCTTTTTCCTGGCATTTCTAATCAGAACCTTCATTCCCAGGCCCTTCTTGTCAAGATCTTTACCTAAGAGGAGCTGAGCAATGTGAAGTGCTCAACTTTCTTCATATTTCTTTTGTTCTTTCCCTATTTCATATGCACATTGCAATGCATTAATGTATTTAATTTAACTTGATTTTGACATATGGCACTATAAGTTTTGGTGAGATTTTTAAACGAACTATGTAGAAAAAAAGTTTTGCAGACTTGACTTGGAGTCAGATTAGTTCCACATATGGCAAAAAGCATTGAAAGCTATAAATTTGTCTAAAATAGCTTCTTCCCTTGCAAGGTTGAAGTCACCAACCTGATAAGATAATTTTTAAGTGAAGAAGAAATGTCTTTGGCAGTTCTCATGGACTCTTGACAACATTTTCCTACATGTTTATTTGAGGCATAATGTATTCTGCTTTCCATGCCAGATGAGCCAGTTCCAGTTACTTAGAAGCAGGGCTACCCCCTCCCTTCCCCACCCAGATGATACAACCAGTTTGTTATACAAGATATTGATGGAAAAAGAAGTCCCATCTAGCTGATTGCTTCAGTGAGAACATATTTGATGCTAATGGCACAGACAATAGAGCAGTGGAGGAGGCATTTTGCAATTTTTTATGACACAAATTCTGATACCTCACTTAAAATCATTACTTAGAAACCTTATTATTTATGATTTTTAGTTCTACAATTGAAAGTGCAAGGTAGCATGGCACAACCAGAAGAACCTGAGCCTTGGAGCCTGGATTTGAATACTAAATCTGATACTTCTTGGTTCTGTGACTCACAGTGCAGTTACATATCCCCTCTAGCTCTCATTTTCCTCATCTGTAAAATGGGAATTCTGTTACCTAGATTATGGAGTTGTTTTAAGATTAAATAAGATATGCATAGAAACATCTAGTACAATGTTGGTGTATAATAAAATCTCAGTACTTATTAATTCCTTCCCTTTGCCTCTCCTTTCACCACTCCTTTGCCTTCCTCAAAATGATGGTGGAATTCATTTAAATTTCCTGAGCCATGTAAAATGTCTTAATCTGGTGTGCAGACCTTGGAGTGGAGCTACCCTAGTTATGCTATGGAGCTTTTAGTGATGCAGTATGCTGCTTACATGGGCTCTCCCAGGGAGAGGGATGCATAGCTTGGACTCAATGATGTCTTTTCTCTCTGACAAGCCACTCTTCCCTCTTTTATGCAGCTCCTGGAGCATCAGCCTGGTCACAAGGAAAAGGAGGAAGGGTCAGTCAGTTTCCTCCTACCCAGGCAGCTCTCTGGGGTCTATCATAGGATCTCTTCAGGGGTCCACATCTGCAAAAAGCATAGAGCTGCCCCTTGTGTTCTCTATAGAATTAATAGTGGCAGCATCAAGTACCTGGCGGGTACAGACCTCTTAGCCTTTCTGTAAGGTCAATTTCTAAAGCCCACATCTTTCTTGACAACTAGAAGTTTCCCTTCATGCTGAATTATGTAAATTTTATGGAAAGGTCAAAAGCTCACCAGGATTAAAAAAAAAAAAAAAAACACTCCTCAAATTTCAAGTCAGATACGATTAAAATCTTCCCAAACAGAATACTTTCTAGTTAAATCTATTTTTTTCTTTTTCTCTGCACCACGACCTCACTCATTCCCTGTTCCCACCAGCAACTCCTTCTTCTGTGTTGAAATATCATGTGGGTTTCAGATGACCCAGGAGTGCACATGAGATTAGTATGACTTGACTCTTTTCAAAGTCACCCCCAGCCCATGGGCTTAGGGAGAACCTAGACAGCAGAAGGAACTGCTAGCAGCCTACCACACTTGTAGGAAGTTAGCCTGAGCAGTATATTGTAGGATCCCATAGACCACGCTAAACTCTGTTTTCATCATACAATGGATTATAAAGCACGTCCTTAAATAAAATACTTTTTCTTGTGCTAAATATGCTCTGCTTATACCTGGTATGCATGTATGCATATATTTATATATTTCAGTATTTATAAAGATATAGTGCAATTTCATAATTCAGATGCATTTTTACTAGTTGGTAACATTACTTGAGATGCCTCAAATAAGAAAGACAAGTTTTGTGATTGTTAAAGACAGAAAATCCTTTACTCATTTCTTTATGGCTCCAGAAAAGAATATGGTAAAAAATGTTTTGTAATGGAGATTGATTATAGTCAGGTGTAGATTCTCAGCTGAAAAATATGGTAGCCGAGATGACATCAGTGCCAGGTCTTGTGTCTGCATCACATTCGCAGACCAGCACAGTTACAAAATCATTACGAAAAGAAAGGCTACTCTAAATGTGAAGATACCGGTTTATTCTAAACCACTCCCCAAGCAATAGTTATGGTTATTATTTTGGAAATTTAGGTTTATAATTGATATAGATATCTGAGTGGAGGAGATTTATTTTGATAGAGTCTCTCATTCACGTGCTTCGTCATCTACTCTGCTTGACATTTTCTGAAAGGAGACTTTCTTTTTAAACAAAATGTTGTTTTTGTGATAGGCAGTGGTGTAGATGTAATCAGATGCCCCTTTGGCTGCGTAAAGCTTCATTAGTCTTTCCTAGCTTGATGTCCTTGAGCTGATAGAACTGACTGGGTTTTTTTTTTTTTTTTTTTTAAGACTTCAAAGCCTAAAGAAATATGAAATCAATGTTTTGTTTTTTCTTCCACGAAAACATTAATTACCTACAATCTGATTTAATTTTGCCGTAGCTTATCTTCTTTAGCTTTAGGCCAAAGCCATTTATCATTTCTTGGAGGTATTCCAGATCACCTACAGATGGGACCTCCTAATAGAGCAAAAGTCATTTAAGAAACTCATGCACAGCCCTTAGGCCTTTCTATACAGCATTTAACTTGACTTTTTTTCTGAAATCCCTAAGATTTGTGAATCTTAGTGTCAGCTATAGGGTTTTCTGATGTTTTCCTTCTCTCACCTTGTACTGTTTCACAAAGTTGTCATTTTTTTTTTCCTTTTTTTTGAGACAGATTCTCGCTCTGTCACTCAGGCTGGAGTGCAGTGGTATCGTCACAGCTCATTGCAGCCTTAATCTTCTGGGCTCAAGCGATCCTACCACTTCAGTCTCCCTTGTAGTTGGGACTGTAGGTGTGTATCACCACACCCAGCTCATTTTAAAAAATTTTTTTTGTAGAGATGGGTGTCTCACTATGTTTCCCTGGCTGGTTTCGAACTCCTGGGCTCAAGCAATTCTTCCACCTTGGCCTTCCAAAGTGCTGGAATTATAGATCTGAGCCACTGTACCTTACCAAGTTGCCAATTTTTGATTTCTGTGTTTCATGCTGTTTTTATCAATGTAACCCATCAGAAGCCTGCAATTAATTATTGTCATTACATTTTGTTAATTGCTTTAACATCGAATATTAATATATTCTGTATATGTAACTGCCAAGGGGTTTGCAGATGTGGGTGGAATTCTTTGGGCAGCACATTATTTTCCTAGTGGCTAAGGGTTTAGTGGTTAAGGATTTCACTAGTGTGGAATTAGGACAGCAGGAATTAGTTACATGGTTTATCTGTGCAGGAGCATCACCCCTACATAAAGCCTTTGAAAATAATGACATATTTTACTCCTGGACCTAATGAGGGATGAAATTCCCATACCCCTCAAAACATGTGCCTTGATTACTGAATTTTTCCTTTTGGGCATTGTATTCTTGGAATTCTGCTTCCTCTACTTTGACCTCTTTCAGGAAATTTATATCCTGTGATTGCTTCAGAATTCTGTTGCCATCCATTCTTTGTTCATGTGGAAACTTGGAGTGCCTCAGTCAGCAGCTATTGGTGTATGACTCCTTTGTTGGATGCAGGGACAAGGCAAGTTTGGAAAGAGGACTTCTTGCCTCTCAGCATTAAGTGAGCCCTTCACATCAGTGGCCAACTGTTGACCAAGATATTTAAGAAACACAGGTTATCATTACTCTCAAGAATTCCCTTAGTTCTTAGATGTAATGCATCTCCCCTTTGTATCTGGAGCTCCACGGTTGAGCTCAGGGATGGAAGCATATTGACAGTTTCAGGAGAGAGTCTTTCTATGTGGTGCTGTAGTGCCCACCATTATCTCAGCTGGGACAGAGGGTCATCTCCCAGGAACCAGCCACATGTCCCTCTTTGTCCAGTTTTGAGGCCTCCTAAGAACAGTGCCAGGGTTAATAAGGCCTTTTCTTTAGGCGGCACTCACTTATGGTGGCTCAAGTCACACATCAGTATTGAAAATGTCTCACTCTTACTGTTTCTGTGGATTACGGTTAGGCTAGGGGTCGACACAGTAAGTGGATTGGGAGAGCAAAGGCAGGCGGAATCAGTTTCCTTGAGTTTTCACTCTGTAGGGAGTTACCTTGACTTCAGAACTCTGTGCCTAAGTCTCCTTCTGTATAAATTGGGATAACACAAAGAATCTCACTTTTCTCACATTGTCATCCATGAGATAAAATTAGATACGTTAAGTACTTTATTTGTATTAAGAGCGCTCTGGTATTGGTTTTGTTTGGGCATTGTAGGACTTTGCATCAGAAAATCATATATTTACCACTGTCCTGCAAATATGTGCACTCTAGAGGTTTGCAACCAGGCTGGTCCTCAGAATGACCTGAGATTTTTTCAGAAATGTAGATTACTGGATCTTCTATACTTACTGTGTGAGAATCTGCATTAGTACTGAGACATTTGTGTATTAAGAAACTCCCGTTGACTGATTATGGTGACAGGTCTACTTTGGGAGATGTGGTCTAGAGTGCAGTGAACTGCTCACACTCTGCTTCTTATTCCCACCTTCCAAGGACCAGCCAGACCATCTGGATCTGGGCCTCAGCTTTCTTGTCATTCACACTTAACAACAACAAAAAATAGCAGGTTAAATCAGTTCTGAGGTCACTGCTCTCCAGATACTCAGTGGACATTTAAACAACACAGACAATTCTCTACCAACCAGGTGCCCTGTCTGGGTAGAAGTCTTGATGTGTGATTAACATCTTTACTACCAAAACGGAAGTTATCATTTTCTACTAAAATCTGTGTACAACTAATTAGGCAGATTGCTGCAGAGAGCAGCTAATATCCTCATAGTTGTCCATATGGCACTTCGGTTGATTAATAACATACATTTCTGCGTAAGATAAAACTAGGTGTGTTTTTATTTTATATCTTTTTAGATTTAGAGCATTGATAGTGATTACATGGCATTATGTAAGCCAACTGGAGAATGCCATTTCCACTGTGGATGAAATCTAATGAGTCATTGATTAACAGGTTGGTAGTGAACTGCTGTAGGATAGTATGGATACAGCAGGATTTGAGGAGCAGAGAGGCTACAGTTTCAAATTGTAGCTTGCTCTTTATTTTTGGGAAGGCTCAAAATGTGCTTTTGAATATTAGGTATTTTGAGGAGATATGCAATTGTTAAGCACCAGGATACAGAGAAGAAGAAAAAAAACCTTGCCATTAGACAACTTGAAAGGCATAAATGAATTGCCGACATCTACAAAAATGATCAAGGTTATGCATGATTGGCTGTACTTAATTGTAATTTTAAGAGAATTCATTTTGTGGTGTGTGACTAGCTGAGAGAAAGGCAGACCTCATACTTAGGTTTACCTGTCTGTGGCAATTTAATTATTATTGACTATTGTGATGGTTTTCTGATACTAAGTTAGGTACAAGCCTGCTTAATTCCTATTGCAGGAAACTTTTTAATGCTTAATAATATTTTTGACTTGAAGAAAAAGTCTTTTGACCTGAAGAATGACCATTTCAGGACTAGAATTGTTTTATCAAGTTACCTTTTCACCCCTATAAAGTAAGGTAAATGCTGTCTGTGGAACTTTGGCAAATTAGATTTTGGTTGGACTCTTCTGCCTTTTTTGTCAAGGAAAAGAGGAGGGGTCCAGGAGGAAAGAGGGAACATTAACTGTGAAACCACGTCTATCATCAATTGATTTTGAAGTTGCAGCCTCATTGGGTGGTTAGTATTGGACCATCCTGCCAAAATCATCTCTTTGGCCATCTGTGCCAAATTATAGGGAGTAATAGCCTTGGGCACAGCTGCTGAGTCTAATGTGTATTTCTAACTTGTATATTAATGATAATGACTGCATAGAGAAGTCCAGTGACCAAATGTGCAGAATAAATACGAAGGAACTGAATCTATGTAAATGTAGAATTCAAAGAAAGAAAAACTCTATTTTATGTCAGGAAATGACAGTACATATTTATTTAAATCTCTATACAAGGATATGACCTTTTCCTACTCCATCTCTTCACAGTTTCTCCTAAGGAGAAATAAATCTCAAGATAGACTGGCCTTGAATTTTGGTCCTTCTATGTGGTGCTTCTTGAATTTGCTCTGAGATAGGACGTGGATTTTATTACTATATCCCAACATTGATAGGGCCTTTTCTCAGCTCAGCCTGTCCCTTTAAGAGAATCACTCAGGAGTGACTGACTGCCTTTGGTGTCACTGTACTTTTTGTTGGTTGGCTGGGGCCAGCAGTAGGACCTTTATAGGCAGGCTAAGTCTAATGTCACTAGGAATATAATTAAGAAATAATTTAAGAAATGAGATATTCTGCAATCCAATGACTAAGGATAAAGAATGCTAAGAATCAGGATTTTAAATAGACATGTCTACATTTGCATGACCATTCATTTCTCTAAAGTATCTTAACTAATCAATGTATTGGAAGGAAACCTACCTTATAGTGAAGGAAGCCTTTAAAAAAGTCACCCAAAGAATGTGAAATGATTTGGCACATAGAACTTAGTAGCATAGTTCCCTATACATGCTTTACAATTATTTTTCCTTCAAGCCTACCTCATTCAGAGCCTTCTCATTTTTGGTTGTTCAGCACCCAAACCTTGGAAACATCCTTAGCGTCTTTCTCTCACAACTTACATCCAAACAGTCAGGAAATTCTGTTGGCTCTACCTTCAAAGTATACCCAGAATCTGACCATATGTCACCACTTCCCACTACCATTCTCGTCCCAGTCAACATTACCTGTTGTTTAAATCATTGCAGCAGATCCCCAGAAGGTCTTCTTTGCCTCCTATAGACTGTTCTCAACACAGCAGCCAAAGTTTTTATTTTAAAACCTGAATGAGGCTATATTTCTTTGCCCAAAACTGCAGCAGCTTCCATCCCAAGAACCAGACCCTGTATACCATCTACCCCCTCTTATCTCCCATTGCCTTGCCCATTCCTGCCTTAGAACTGGTGTCTCACAGGTGGTAATACCCTCGACCTGGAATGCCCTGCCACCTGCCTACCCGCAGGCGCACTGTCTTACCTCCTTCAGGTCTTTGCTCAAATGTCACTTTCTTAATGAAGCCCACTGTGATCACTGTGCTTAAAATTGCAACAACCCCTTCACTCTCAATTCATCTTAACCTGTATTTTTTTTCCCCATAGCTCTTACCGATTAAAAACAAACAAACAAACAAAAAAAACGGTTTTACTGAGGGAAAACTGACATATCATTAAAGTTCACCCATTGTAAGTGTGTACAGTTCAGTAGTTTGTAGCAAATGTATAGCGTTCTGTAGCCACCAACACAATCCAGTTTTAGAACATTTCTGTCACCCCAAAATGTTCCCTCATGCCCATTTGCAGTTATTCCCCACCCCCTCTCCATCATAGGTAACCTCTGGTGTGCTTCTACATCTATACATTTGCTTTTTTTAGACTTTTATGTATTTGTCTTATTTGCTTAGTGTTTAGCATGTGTGGTCCAAAAGATGAAGGAGCTGCATATTTGTGTAAAATTTGGATATTATCATATTTCTTGTGTATGTGCACTTATTTGCAGATAACCAGTGTCAGGACATGGGGAAGTTGGACAGAAATGGGAGAGAGATGTAGGGGTGCCTGTGCTCCATCTGTGTATGTCTGTCGGGCAACAATCCTGAGGTTCTCTAGGTGCGCCTCCACTGCCCCATCCTCCTCAGGGAGATGAGCTGACTCCTCACACGTTTTCTATTAATGAATGATTCTATTAATGAATGATTTCTTCATTCAGTTATGGAGGAGAACATGGAATCAATGTGTACTCCTGCCTCAATATTCGGTTATCAGGGGCTCTCAGCCTCTCCTTCCACTTCCTCAGGTGTCCTCCTCTACCCTCTGTCCTCACAGCTGCTCTTCTGCCTTCAGCTTCCTTACAGCTTCCCTGTGCCACTTTCTTTATCCTTCTGTCACTTCCTAGGGACTGCTGTCACTAGTATCTTTAGAGATGTGGCTTCCATCGTGTCACTCTCCTTTCTAAAAACTTCTGGCAACCTTTGAAGACCCGTGGCTTGATTGGTCTCAAAAAGCATTTCTCCACCTGCCTTCTAATTCTTCCCAATGTGAACCGTGTCTCTTTCTCAGACTCTGTAAATAAACACACTCTCAGGAAATATCGATTCCTTGACAACCTTTAGTGTTATGTATTTCTGATTCCTAAGCCTGTTTGTCAAGTAATGAATAATTTAAAACAAACAAACAAACAAACAGAAAAACCCTTAAAGCCCCTAAGAGTTGATTATTTGAAGAAATCTGGTAACTTATGTGTGTATGTTTTCCTAAATCTGTTATTCTCAAAGCATCACAGCTCCAACTTTGCTGTATATTTACCAAGGGTGTCTCTGGCCACCAGTGTTGTGAAGTTATAGTTACAAGATAATTCCATAGTAGAAAATAAAACAAAACATGTATGGTTCAGGTGCACCAGCATCAGGACCAGACTTCACTTCCACTAGGTCCACTGTTGTTCCCTGCTGGAGGGTCCTGGGGGCGCTGGTACTGGGGCAGGGCTGGGCCCCACAGTGGACACCTTCGCTTCTGGGCTCCAGCCTTCCCACATGCTTCTCGTGTCCTGCTGATACCTCATCGGCATTCTCTGTGCTGCTATTGCTGCTTCTGTTTGCTCTGGTCCTCCCTGATGACCAGTGGTGTTAAGGCTGCCTGTGGACCACACTGTTCACTAGCCGCTGGCCTCCTCCACAGCAGGTGGGCTTTGGCTGCTTGTAGCTTCCTTTCTTTCTTCCTGCAGCAGGAGCAGCACCAGGGAATACATAGATGGAATGGATTTGGAAATAGACAGGCCTAAGCTTGAATCCCGGTTCTTTCATATACGAGTTATTTAGTCTTAGGAAAGTTACTTATTTCTTTGAACCCCAGTATTGTGCTCTGGGGACAGTTACACCCACCCTGCAGTATAATCATGTGACCCACATGCAATGATGTATGTAAGTTTCATTGTCCAGTGCCTGACACAGAGTCAGCACCCAGTACGTTTTTGTTATTGATTGTTATGATTATTCTAAAGTGAACTTCAAGGGCCCGGGAAGCTAATGGTTGCTCCCCTTTCTCTGAGGACAGCAGGCCTTTCTTCCCAGGATTACTGCTCTATGGGTGTAGGGTAATGTGAATGTAGGCAGTCTTTTTTGGCCACCGTCTACATTTTCCAGTACTCAGTCTCTAAAGCTAGCAAACAGCTGTGAGACATGGGCCACACCTTATTGGCTTGTGTGACCCGCCCCTCCCCTTTTCCTGCCATGCTGTCATTGCAAGATGAAAGTTAGAAAACACCGGAGTCTTCCGTGTTGTTATTGCTTCTTACAGCTGCCGTTGGTGTTTTTGCTTATAAAAGCATTGCCAGTTTTCTCAGGAATACTGTTTTACTCTGTAAAGAATGCTCATTCGGCACACAGTTACTGGGCATCTGTCAAGTGTCAGGCATTATGCCAATGGCTGATGAGTCAGTGGCGAGAAAGACAGTCAGGAACTTGTCATCTCTGAGCTGACACTCTAGTGGAAGCATTCATCTCATGGTCTCACAAATGAAAGTGAGATTACAATAGAACTAAGTGCTGAGGAGGAGAGGTTCATGGCATTGTGAAAAGTATAAAGTGGGGAGCTTTGACCTGCTCTGGAGGCTGATGAGGAAGCCTTCCCTAAGGGGGTTTGAAGGACATGAGGCATCAGTGAGGCGAAAGGGAGGGGTTGGAGAGTGTTTCAAGTAATAGGAAAAAATCCTAGGAGGAAACACGGTGTCAACAAGGTAGAGTGGGGTGCAGAGAGCCAAGGGCAGTGAAGGGGGAAATGTGCTGTAGGACAGTAAGAGAAGGACCGCATGCGGGCCTATAAAGATATCTATCTTTATCAGAAATGCCAAGAAGCCATTGAGGAACAATTGTAATGATGGAGTGGCAGGAAGTGGAAGGCTAAGATGAGATCTGATTACAGGGGAACAGTAATCAGAATAGGAGGGCACTGGAGTCCATTGATCTGATTCCAATCAAAAGTAGCTTAGCCTAGGGAGGTGGGAATAGAGAAGGAGATAAATTGACTAAGGACAACTCAGGAGGTAAAATTTTCAGGGCCTGGTGCTGGATCGAATATTGAGGGTAAGGGAAGAAAAACCTGATGACTCCTACATGTGCGCAGGTGGAGGTGTCATTCTATACAACTGCAAGTGCGAAGGTAACATTCCATGCAACTGCATTAATGTTGGTGCCATTTGTATGGGTTATAGTACTAATCCATACAGCTGTGTGGTTATGGCAATATTAAATTTGAGCTGTCTTTAGGATGTTGAAATGAAGATATTACATAGGTTCTTATATGTTTGGAGCTCATAGAAAACATTGGACCCATAATGTGATTTTTGATTGAGATTGAAATTGCCTAGGGATAGAGTAGATCAATTAAATCTCTAGGAACTGTTACTCTTAATGATTAGGTAGAGAGGGATAAGCAAAAAGGAAGAAAAAAAAAAACAAGTGTAGCCAGAGAGGAAGGAAGAAAACCAGGAGAGACTGGAATCGTAGAAGCCAATGCAGTGGTGTGATTGAAGGAGAGAGCATTTACTGATGCGGAATGCTGCTGATATCCAAAAAGTAGAGGAGTGAAAGTGACAACTGAATTTGATGTTGGTCAAGATAAAGCATGCATGGTGACTCAGAGACCAAAGGCAGCCTGCAGCCCAGACCTCATTACTATGCCACTGCACTAAATCCCAGAACCATACTATAGCCCTGCTTAAGCAGCCCCAAGAAGGCAGAGCTTCCCAACTGGTAGAACAGATAATAAGCCGAGTTACAGAAAAAAGGCAAATGAACAGTTTCTTGCACACCAGACTTTGTAGTAAGATTCGTGCTTACTCTCTAAATGCTGTATACTCATTCATTTAGCAGACTTTATTGGATGCTGTATATAGAAGTGAGGTGAGAGGCGCTCCATGCCCTGAATACATTCGCAGAACAGCAGAGAGGAAAAATACAACAATAATACACCCATAATTGTGATGTAGGCATAAGGTAAGCATCACTAACACAGGTACAAATTGTTGGAATTCAGAGAATGGAAAGCGTAATAGATGATGTGAAATGTACAAATCAAAAATAGAAACTTGAAGTGCATAGTCATTCAAAAATCAAGCATACCTCGGGGTAAGAAGCCTCCTGGAAATCAGATAATTAACACCTTAGGATTTACTGTAGATTGGCACGGATAGCTCATTAGTCTTTCTGAGCCATTATTTCTTCCTTTGTACTTTTGTAAACAAATTTTCAAGTCTTTTCAAGGGTTTACAAGGTTGAAATTTTAAAAAATAAATTTCCTTGAAAATGCTTTAAAAGGTGTAACTTCTATGATTTGCATGTTCAAGTCAGCACTACTTTAATAAAGATAGTGAAAAAGGAATTTTTTTTTCTTTTTTATACTTTAAGTTCTACGGTACATGTGCATAACGTGCAGGTTTGTTACATATGTATACTTGTGCCATGTTGGTGTGCTGCACCCATTAACTTGTCAGCACCCATCAACTCGTCATTTACATCAGGTATAACTCCCAATGCAATCCATCCCCCTTCCCCCCTCCCCATAATAGGCCCCGGTGTGTGATGTTCCCCTTCCTGAGTCCAAGTGATCTCATTGTTCAGTTCCCACCTCTGAGTAAGAACATGCGGTGTTTGGTTTTCTGTTCTTGCGATAGTTTGCTGAGAATGATGGTTTCCAGCTGCATCCGTGTCCCTACAAAGGACACAAACTCATCCTGAAAAAGGAATATTTTGTTCTTTCCACCTGGGTTGGCACTAGTTTCAAAAATATTAACTTTGAGAAATATTCCTAACAAATTCCTACAAATACTAAGACTTCTCTCTAGGAAGTGGTGAAACAAACATGCATTTTGATATTTGATTTAAGAGATATCATGATTCTTACTTATCATGTATTTTCTGAAAACCTGTTGTTATTCCCATTAAGGATTAGCCATACTTAATCTGATTTAGTTCTTAAATAAGTTTCCTGAGTGACTTACATTTTAGTCAAATGAAATAATAGCTCTGAGAAGCATTGGTTTTATTAAGCAGAAGAGGTTTGATATGATTCAGGTAAGACTAGATGTTGTAGTCAACTTCACGTAATCCACGATAGCCCCTCTTACACCACTCTTGAAAAAGTGAGCCTGAGAAAGTGTCCTCTCAAGCTTCCCCTCTTGAGCCTCTGCTGCACAAGAGGTTCCCTGCTGCACAAGGATCACCTTGGTTGGTGTCACGTAGCTGCTTTTTTTCTGTGATTTATCCTTTACTGATCTGTTCCATCTAAGCAATGAGAAGACCCCCCAAGAACAATTTGGAATACTTTCTTCTGAACTCTTACATTTTCTCTGTTGTGTGTAATTGGGATGACGGGTCAGGTGCAGAAATTGGTTGTCTCATAACTTTTTGAGAATAGAATAAATGGTCCAGATCCTTATTCCTGTGCAAAAGGCATGTATGAATATGGTCTCAGAGAAAGAATGCAGAAAAAGATTGGCATATGTACTGTATATATAGTAACTTAGGTAAGGTCTGTTTGTGGAACCCCGTTAAAACCCTCTGTTCTTAACTATCCTGGGCTGTGATCTGAAAGGGTTCCCTGAAGCACATGTGTTGCTCAAACATTCTCCTGCTTTACAGCCAGCGGTTACTCCACAGTCATTGTTTGTTAGCTTAGGCTTCGCTGCCTTTTGCAGCCCAAGATCTGCTGGCCCCACTTGTCTGAGTCAGCCTAGTCTGGTGCTGCCCCCGTACTACTGCTGTCCCCCTCACCATCCTTTCCAGCTACTCCTGCCACCTCACACCTGCCAGATCCCCAGCATGCTTCTTCACCTCGATCTCAGTCCAAAATCTGTGCATCAAGCCGTCTGTGCTCAATACCCATTTCCTCCATGAAACTGTTCCTGATTAGCTCTACCGTACAATAATTTCCCTTGTTCTAGACATCTTCATCTACTCTCTCATTTAGCTGTGGAGAGTTGCCTTTTGTTGTTCTCTGGTTATTTTATGTGTGTTTTCTTAATTTGAAAGTATATGAATGATAGAAGCTGTGTCTTAAAGTGTAAGGGCTGGAAAGGACATTAGCATTGAAATCCTCTTTTATCCCACTTCAGGAAATCAATAGCAGTGACTTGCTGCAGCTGTGGGGTGTGTGTGTGTGTGTGTGTGTGTGTGTGTGTGTGTGTGTGTGTGAGATTCAGAATATCCCTTCAGGGTCATATTAGATTCTCAAGGAAGAAGAGAGAGGGGAGAAAGCATAGAGAGATTGAAAAAGACTTACCCCAGGTTATTCTGATGCCACCACCTCCCTTTCTGCCTCCATCTCTAGTTTTTATTGTCCTCATTCTGCAAAGAATCACCCCTTGTGGCAGAGTGGCTTGCCATCAAGCCTGAGTAATGTGTAGACAACCTGTTTCACCTCTCTCTTGCCCACATGCCATGGTTAAAAATTAAATTAAGCGTTCAGGGCTACGGATTTAGAGGAGGGACTGTAGGCTAAAAGGGAAAGAGAAATGAGATGGATTGTTCACGCTCCCTCTACACACACACACACACACACCCCCTATCTGTATGTATACACATATATGCACATACATATACACACATACACCAGGACGTAGACACATACGCACACACATATATACACATACATCCACACACATGCCTATGCATACACACATACATTCTCTCAACACCTATCCTGGGGTAAAGGACTGTGATAGGGCCATTATTCTTTTCCTCAAAATGGATTTGGCTTATGGTAAATGCAGAGTTCATATTCCTCTAGAACCAGCTCTTAAAGGGTTGGTCTCTTGGTGTCATTCACTCAAGACCTGTGCGGTAATATATTTACTTCTATTTCCAAGAAGAAGTGAAAAAAACTATACTGTTCTACCAAGGAGATTTCTCACCCACACATAGGCTGACACCTGTTTTACTTATTACTGCTGACCCCCGACGTTGGATAACTTCACATCAGCTGCAAAGAACTCTCCCACAAACTGATTTAGTTGGATTCCTCCGCATTTTGTATGAGAAAGCAGAAGCCCAGGGAAACAAACTGGCTTGGCCAGCAAAAACCTTAGTAGCAGAGCCGCGACCAGGACCCAGGTCTCTGAGGTCTTGTCTTTACTAGTTGCTCTTCTTTGTCTTTATGGCCCCTATAGTGCCTCGCACAAACACATTTCATAAGCCTTCACTGCTTCCTTTTCCAGTTAAACACTTTGAGCTTCCTGCTTTTTTCTTTTGCCATATGCACAAACACTTGCCCCAGCCATCTGGGGAAGGGAAAAGTCATATCTGGCAGGGGAACGAGTGTGCAGATGCATTCTTTTTATAATTACTGAAAAGAAGGTTGTTGGAGGTATGATTTATTTAGCCAGCTTCTTCAGATCTAGATTCAAAAGCTGTTCTCATGTTCAGAAAATATTTTATTTTGTACAAAACTCTCAGGACATTAATTCCTTCTCAACCCGCGGTCTCATTTTTCAGCATGTGCCTCTCACTGAAAGCTAGTTCACCGCCAGCATTAATTTGACCCCCAGCTGTATTCGTTCCCTGTCAGTTCTTGTCCTCCAGGCTGTTGCTCATCATTATATCAAAGATGGGAGCAGCTGGAATTAGATGCCTGTGATTATTAAGATGGTAATTACTGATTGTACTGACACCAGTAATATTAACTTGTGTTTAAATAATTTAAAATGTTACCTATGAGGCATGCATGAATTCAAGGTATCAGAATAAAAGGCAGTATCTAAAATAGCCCGGGCAAGAATAAAATATTTGTTCTTGCTTTATTCAGATATTCTGGCTTAAAATACTATGCAAGGATGATGGACTTTCTCTAGTTTAAACAGTTGTTTTTAAGTTTCTTTACAATAGACCTAGGTAATATGATCCTAAGGAGTGCTGTTTGCGGGAAACAAATTAGTTTTATTAGATTTCTCAAGTTTTTAACATAACTTAATAATTTAATATTCGACTACCATGGCCCCATCTGCCATGGTAGTAGAAAGAGTTTGATGATGCTATATGTTCATATTGTACTTCATAGTTTAGGAAGTACTTGCAAACTCATCATGTCATTTAGTCTTAACAAAAGTATTGTGGAGGATGTAGGTTTACCCCTGTCTTAATGGAGAAATAAATGTTGGCTCAGAAAGGCTGTATTACTTGCTAAGATTACATGAGTGATAAGTTGTGAGGTTAGAAGAAGAGATTTGTCGGTGACTTCACAACACTTTCCAAATCTGTGAAGTGCCGGTAAACTATACACCATAGCCTTGCTGTACTTGGGAAAATAAAAGAAATACTGTCTTCTTTGGTGGAATCTTCTGAATCCACTCTTCATTGAAGAACAAACAGTTGTAGGAAGGAAAAGAGTTTTTCATGGACTTACAGAGCTTTTCTTTATTGGAAGAATGATCATCTTTACTCTTAAATTTATGATTCTAAGAGTATAACATGACTTTGACAACTCTTTATTTTTATAGATGATTGAAGTGTGTGACTTCTGCCATTTATGAGATAATTCCAATGTGCTGTGCTGAATTTCTAGGTCTCTTGTCATGAACTACTTAAAATATTTTTGTTTTAATTTGAGAAGCATTTCCTTGAGAGGTTGGATGCAGCTTCCGTTACTTCGTTTTTATTTATTGTTGTTTTTAAACATCATCATTTAATCCTAGGACATGACTGTGCCAGCCCTTCATGCTAATTGTGGATAGTGCATGGCAGGGCTAATACTAACACTTTCTGTTGCTTACCATGATGCCACATAACTCACAACCATGCTTCTTTTGAAGAGTTGGAAAACCACATCCAACTCCCTTAGAGCAGAAATCCCAGCCTGGACCCTAAGATTGGGGCATGCCTGTGGGGTAAGCCCTTTCAGAGATCACAGACCTTGTGGAGAGAATAAAGGTGCACACACTTAGTTCTAGTCCAGTGGGCCAGCGTCAGAGCAAAGGTTTTATTTCCAAGTGCAGCACAGTGTCTACCACTCAATCGTCCCTTCGCCCAGGTCCACTCAGACTCAAGACCAAGCCCTAGAAAGAGAGAGGTACTTCAAAAACAGTAGGGAAAAAAATGTTTAGCATTGTTTTCCTGAAACCCCTACGGGATCCTGAGTGCACAACGTTGGTGACTTGGGCAGCACTGGCACTTCAGATTTTGGTCATTGTAGGAAATGGCATTCTTGGGCAGTGTCTTCTTCAGAGAAGTGGTTGGTGGCTTTCTGGGGGAGTTACAGGCTTTAGAGCCAGGTTCAGTGCTTTTGGCATGAACCTGGGCCCCTTTGGTGTCTACATCAGTAGATTCAGAGGCTGGCATTGTTGTACAGAGTGAAATAACGATAATGTGGAGGCTGACAGGGTGATTATGGTTTTGAGAGTCAGTGAGACAAACCCTGGAACTGAGGAGCTGGTCTTCCTTGTGTAGTTGAAGTTTCTGCAGTTATGGGTGTGGGGTGTAAGGCCAGATAAGGAATGGTTTTTAACGTTTTCTGGGGTCTTAGCTTTCACTTAAATGGCTGGAATATAAGGGTTTACACGAATGATAAGATGAGATTCATCTTGTTTCATGGAAAATTATTCATTTTACCAAAGACGTATCAACAGGATTAGTAAGCTTTTGGATATTTAAAATATGAGTTTATTTAGAACAAAAATATTTTAAATGTTTTGTTTTAAGTGATATCTGCTTTTAGACCAATCTAACCATTCAGAACAGATATGTAATGTCTATTTTCAGTTTCTGGTAAAAGAATTTTTTAACATGAATCCTTCATCTGGATCCCATTTATGTTGCTCAGTGTTTTAAAGCACTTATTATCTCATGGCACACCATATCACTTACTTATTTGCCACGTTTATTGTTTATCTGTCTTCTTGTGTAGAAAGTTAGCTCCACAGGGCAGGCATTTTATCTGTTCTGTTCACTGATATGTCCCAATAACCTAGAAGTGCCTGGATATGGTGACCACTAAATAATGACTTGTTGATTCTTTAGTCAAGAATCTGTCACTTCACTGCTGTGAGCTAGGAATTATTGTAATTGTTTCGTGAGGAATAGGTACTGAGGAACAGGGGTCTGGATAATTATTTTATAATATTGATAATTGGACAAAGTATGAGAGAAAGTATGGTAGTGGCAGGCCACTTCTGAATTTGTAATTTTCACCTTATGTTTTTGCCGTTTGTGCCAATCCTGCTCCAACTAGTCCCTAAAGTAGATCCTAATGAGATAACAGCTCATATATTCCCATCTTTCCCTTTTCTATTCCTCTAGATTGGCTGATTGTTTTATACTCTGGTTACTTAGCGGAAAAAAAGTGTAAGGGTTAACAAATGAGAAATGACTGGTAAAAGAAAAAGAAAGGGAATGGCCATAAAATGAGCTGTGAATAGGAGAAAAATGTTGAGTTCTATATACTTAAGAGTGGGTGCATATTTAATTCTAAACTTCCTTAGTAGTCATTGTGAAAAAAGCAGCTTGGTTAGTTTCTTGATTTAAAGCATTTATAAATGTTAAAAGAAATTTATTTGGGAGGCCATTAGGCTGAGATGGCTCCAGCACCTTGGGTTCCTACCTAAGTAAACGAAGTTTACCAGTGTTAATAGTAAAATGAAACAAACATAATCAGCTGAAATCATCAACTAACCACTAACTAGGGACCTTCCACCAATCGTATCCAATAAGGCAAACACCCAACTGTAGCCAATCAAGTAATTTCTTAGTTTTGCTTCTGCATTCAGCCTATGTGAGCCTGCAGCTCACATTGCACAGCTGAGTTCTCTGAACCTCCTCTGGTTCCAAGTGATGCCCAATTCATGAATTGTTCATTGCTCAAATAAACTGTTATATTTAATTTGTCTAAAGTTTTTATTTTAACATAAATAAGATACAACCACATGTTAGGAGCATAAATACAATTTATTTCTTTATACTAGGACCAAAAATAAATCCCTCTCAAGGATTCTCATGAAAAAGACACTGTGATAGATATCATGAGCAATGTCTTCTAAGCATCTTTACAGGGTTATCACATCACTTCTCTGATGCTTTCATTGATGGTAAACCTCAGTATATACAGAGATGGTAATTTGGGAGTACAGATGGGAAGGTATATTGCCTTTTGTACTCTGGAATAATAATGATTAAAACTTTCATGGATTTTATGCTCTTTGCATTGTTCTTAGTAATTATATTGACTCATTAAACTCTTATAAACATGCTGTGAGGTAAATAGTATTATATTAATCACATTTTACAGAATGAAGAAACTGAGGCAGAGAGGAATTAAGTACTTGTCACACTGGTAGTGGGTGGAGATTTGAAACTAGGCAATTTGATTACAAAGTTTGCACTCTTATCTTATGCCAAAAGGATACTACACAGTGTCCTTTTCATGAAAATCCTTGAGAGGGACTTCTTTCTGGTCCTTGCATAAATAAATGAATTGTATGATGCTCCTAAATGTTTGGTTTTGCTAGATGCCTTTCTGGAATCCAAAGCTAGATTTTAGAGGATCCAGAAGAGAAATGAACATTTTTTCAGAAAATTGTCTGTTGTAGGTTACTTAGAAGTTATTGGGCAATTGTGAGAGTTTTTGCCCTCTGGAAAATCCCTGAAGTCTAGCTATTCTGTGTTACTAATGCTAGAGGCAGCACAGTGTACAATGAGGGGTGTGAATTTCAGTCAGACTTGCCTGGATTCTAATTCTACTTACTAGATTGGTGATCTTGGGAAAGTTACTTCACCTTGTACATCAAACTTGAGGTTTGGTTCGTATCCTCTGCTTGGTACATCATCATAGTTGGTATTCCTAGACATTTCTCCAGAGAGACCAAATATTTTGTTTTTAATAATGTGGAGAAAAAAATTCAACCAAGACATCAGATGATTCCTGAGACCTACAGAAAAATTTTGTGATGTAGGTGTGTCCTTATGTGGGCAAGTCTATTTTTTGTGTGTGTGATACAGTTATTGAAATCATAAGATATACTTTGGGTCTGTTTCTTCATGAAATTAACATGATAGTTTTACTTTCACTAATAGTATTTAGCAGTTTTAAGTACAGGATATAACAAAGGGCAATAATATCTTGGTTAGAGAATATACTTTTTTAAAAAACATTATGTGATCATAGATTTTGTGCATTGGGAAAATTAGGATTTATGAAGGAAGGATTTGACTTCAGTCACTGAGATGGATTTGACAGCCTTTTTCCCCTCCACCTCCCCCACGCAATTCTCTCTGAGATTTATCCTCCCACTTGTCAGGCTCACCCAAGCCTATTGACTGAGCCAAGAAAACATACTCCACTCTCCTCCTCCTTTTCTGACTCATGCCAAAAAGTCATGTAGCAATTCAAACATCTCTGAAATTACAAAACATAATGTAGAAAACTTACTTATCTCCGACTTTAAAATCTTTTTTATTATTTTGATATTTGCATAAGATTTTAGATTAATTTCATTTCTTCAGAGACTCTCCCTGACAACTCAATAAACACCTGTTGACTCAATCACATCACAATGTTTTGTGCATTTTAGCAGTGTTTGTCTATTTACTGTTTATTCTTCTTAGAATGTAAGTTCTGTGAAAATAGGGACATTACATGCCCCCCTTTTTTTTTGAGACCGAATCTCACTCTGTTCCCCAGGTTGGAATGCAGTGACTGGATCTCAGCTCACTGCAAGCTCCGCCTTCCAGGTTCACACCATTCTCCTGCCTCAGCCTCCCAAGTAGCTGGGACTACAGGCGCCTGCCACCACGCCTGGCTAATTTTTTGTACTTTTAGTAGAGACAGGGTTTCACCGTGTTAGCCAGGATGGTCTCGATCTCCTGACCTCGTGATCCGCCCGCCTTGGCCTCCCAAAGTGCTGGGATTACAGGCGTGAGCGACCACGCCCGGCCGAATGTCTCGTTTTAAACTGTGTCTCCTAAAGTTAATGGCACATAGTAGGAATTAATAACTATTTTCAAATGGATGAGTCTTTCTAAAATCCTCATGCATTTTACTTCATTTAAATTGAGTCTCCTTAGTTCCAGCTCTGATATTCTAGTTAGTCAGTTTTCTCTTTGTGCCATTCTTTTTGCCATCCTTCACATTTGCTCACATGTTATCATTGTTCATTTACCCAGATCCAGTGTCTCTGGGTTCATTTCTAATGTTGCCACCATCTTCCCCCACCAGTCTTTCTTTCCACAGGTGTAGACTTGCCACCATCTTTCCCCACCAGTCTTTCTTTCCACAGGTGTAGACTTGCCACCATCTTTTTGTGTAATGTTGACTGAGTTAGTATTTGATAATCTTATTTTTATTTTCTTTAAATTGTGAATATTTTCCATTTGACTGACTCATAGTGGGGTTGTACAGATTATTAATGACATCTCTTATTTACTTTCATAAGATCATATCTTCAGAGTTCCCTGTTGAGATTAATGATTTCGCATTGTTTAAATATTCATAGTGTCCTTGGTACTGTGATTCAGAAAACATAACTTTTTTTCTCTTTTTTTCCCTCCTAAATTTTAGTATTTCACAAAGGTATTCAGTGGTAGTAGAACTAAGGAAAGGAAATTCAGTAGGTAAATGGTTTGCCACTAATAATTGGAATTAAATATACTGACTTTAAAGTTTTTTACTTAAATCAATATTGTTTTTCTTTTTTAATAGTAAAATTATGACTAGTATTTTGAGCGCTCATTATATTTTCAAAGTGCCTCATCTTGCTGTTCAGTTACTCTGTAAAAAGCAGGACAATGTAATATTGTCTTAAAACTGAGCCACAGTATATTTTTCAAAGCCAAGGTTTTAAAGTGATATTAATTTAAAAATTAAAGTGAAACTTTGATTTATTTTGGGTCTTGATATCTCAAAGTTTTTAGAATTATGTGCATATTCTGTAAAAGACTTAGAAGCACATTTTCAATGACAGAGGCAAGTGTTTTTGGAGGTGTCTGAAATTTCTACATTTGTGGTTTAAAAAAAGACCATTAGCTCTCTAAACAAGAACAATGTATAAACAATACATTTATTAGTAAGTGTTCCAGGAACATAGCTCATTCTAGCATAAAGAAGAGTGGGATGTGGTCCCTGCCCCTATAATTCATAGTTAAGATGTCAGTTAACATGAAGTTCAACCCAGCTGAAGGAACTTCACCTCATGCCCACGTTTTTTCTTCTACCTTACATCTCTTTTTTAAAAAAGAAAATTATGCTCTAAGTGATAGCTTTTATCAGTTGTCACGTTAAAAAAAAATCCAGACACTTTGCTTTACAAAATCATTTTAATCTTACTCCTTTACATGCATTCCTGGTGTATGGTAAGTGCTATTTAAATATTGAATGAGTTGAGTGAGTGAGTGAGTGAATGAGTGAATGGTTGGTGAACGACTAGTTATAGTAAATTCTTCGTTATTCAACCTGACCAGATGTATTTTCATGGAAAACCAAATATTTTATCTGAGAAAATTAGCGTGTTCATTACACCAATTAACATAACTAATTGAATAGCTGAGGGTTGTCCTCTTTGCCGTAGACATTGATATTAGTAACAAGGCAAGGGCATTTCACATACTACTCTTGCTCTACTTTGATTCCACAACAGAAGACATTCTTAAATCTGAGAGCCCATGAGATGATAGTGAGAAAATGCAGTTTTGGGGTAGACATTTTCATATAGCTGTCATTGATTTCTTAAACTCAAGAAAACCTTGTAATATAAGTTTGAACCAAAAAAAAGTACTTCTCACAAAACATGTAATTCTGAATGTTTTATAAGTTAGATTAGAACTGTGACCTGATCTAAACATAAAGTGGTTAAATTTCTAATTTAAAACATGATATTTAAAATTTTATTATTAATAATGGAAAAATATACATGAGTCAGACTCACATGGTCTCTGTTTGATGATAAGGGAGACTTCAACAGGCTGAGTAGGACTGGGAAGAAGCAGGACCAGCTTGGGTTCAGGCAAAGGAAACAGACTGAGCTGTCTGCATGAGAGGAGATGTCAGCAGCCCTATACACCTTGTTCCTGTAGTATTATGAATTTGGGCTGCATTTACCTGGTGTCAGTGGCTAGGAGAAGTGTTTTGAGCATTTTTAAAAAGAAGTTTGGTGACTTTTATGACCAGAAATATGCCATAGGAACTTAACTCTTGTTTTTATGAATTAGCCTATGGTAAAATTGAAACTGCCTTTGCAAATAATATGACAGCAAGAGAAATTTGTGGTGGCTGACTCCATCTTGCTTCTAGTCTCATGGGCTGGCTGGACTCACTTATTCCTAGGTGTAGGCCCAGCTAACCGTGGGAGGAATTTAGCTAAAGTCTAACTTTGAAGCAAGGATCATAATTGCCACTCACTAAAACTGATGCTTCCTTGTTCAGGGACTGAAACTACCTTTTGTAAGACTAATGAAAGCCCACAAAACTAGGATTGTGAGAGGGGCCTGAATTCTGCAAAGAGGTAAGCCTAACTTGCCTTTCTATAATTGTTTACTGCACTGCAGTAAATGTATCACCACAAGGTGATCACAAGATTTGTGACTTCCCCAGTTGTTCCCATAGATAACATCACTATTGTAGAACCTAAGATTGATCTTTTGAGATGTTTTTCAGTCCTTTGTATTCTGGTGACCAATTGACTCCACCAGGATCCATGACTCATGACTCAGCCAGGCCTATGGCCCCCACCCAGAGACTGTCCCAGCACATAATGACTGTTTTCCACAACCCTGTGATTTCATCCTCAACCAATCAGCAGCACCCATTCCCTGGTCCCTTGCCTGCCAACTTATCCATGAAAACCCTAGCCTCTAAGTTCTTGGGGAGGCTGATTTGAGTAATAAACTCCTGTCCTCTCACTTGGCTAGCTCTACATTAAACTCTCTGTCTACCACAATACTGCTGTCTCAGTGAATTAGTTTTGTCTGTGCAGCATGCGAGAAGACTCCATCAGGTGATTACAAATTTGATTCATTATACATTGTTTCCAAGAATCTATCAACAATGTTATGTGAGAACTTACTTTATTTACTTCCATATTTCTCAGTAACATGCTTATGTTACAGTCTTGGTTTTTGATGTTTGAGTTGCTTGGTTTCCCATGAAAAAAGATGAAAATTTAGCTTTCTTGCCAGGCGTGTTGGCTCATGCCTGTAATCCCAGCACTTTGGGAGGCTGAGGGAGGAGGATCACTTGAGGCCAGGAGTTTAAGATCAGCTTGGCCAACATGGCAAAACCCTGTTTGTACTAAAAATACAAAAATTAGCTGGGTGTGGTGGCACATTACTGTAATCCAAGCTACTCAGGAGGCTGAGGCAGGAGAATTGCTTGAACTTGAGAGGTAGAGGTTGCAGTGAGCCAAGATTGCACCACTGCACTCCAGCCTGGGCTACAGAGTGACACTCCGTCTCAAAAAAGAAAAAAAAGAAAGACAATTTAGTTTTCTTCATTCCCTAAAATCACCCCATCATACATACAGGCTTCCCATCCCTCCATTCTCTGAATTAGTTACGCTGATACTTTGGTCGGATCATTATTTCATTTTTATATGATTATGACAATGTAAAGGTTATTTATATAATCAAAATATGATTACTTTTCCTTTCCTGCACTACTTTTGTTTTTCATTAATAGTTGTCTTTTTTTTTTTTTTAAACTTAGGTTTTTTATTGTTATCAACAATTCAATCCTCAAACTCTCCTCTAGCTGTAAATTGGTAGAAACCACGTTAGCTTTTCTGTCTGTTTCACCTGGTCAGTCTCTCTGGATCTTTCTGAACTCCTCCAGTTTGCCTGTTTTTAATAATTGCAGTTTGGGAACTTCCTTCACTATCACCCAATAATTCCTATCATCTCTCTCTTGTGTTGAATCCTTGGTCTCCTGAATCACATGTCTTCCTTTTCTCAATATATACTCCCTTGTTTAGGTGGAAAACATCCTTTAAATAACTTCCTGGGAAACAATGCCTGGGAGATAATTGCTCGTACTTTGCAAGTCTGGAAACATCTTTATTCTATTTTTAGACTTAAAAAAATTGATAATTTGTTTGGATATGGAAGACTACAGTGGAAAAAATTGTTTTAGTTTTCTTTCCTTCATTTTTTTTTTTTTTTTGCTTAGATAATTCTCTGTTCTTTTTAAAATTTTGGTGATGCTTGGGTATTCACTCATATTAAAGAGAAAAAAAAGCTGGCTGGAAGCTCTGAGCACATGGGCAGGCTTATTATGTAGCGATTACCCCATAAAGTGATCTGGTTGAGCCATTTATTTGAGAAACCTATGATGTCAGACTTCTTAGGTTTGGTGATGGCTTAGTTATATTCCCCAGAGAGTAATCTTCTAATTTCCCTGGGTGATATAAACCTAGCTGCTGGCATTCTGGAAGCTGAATGGAACATGAAAGCTTAGGGGCTCCACGTTTTCTGTGTAAACTTACCCTTTCTTTGTTTTTCAGATGGCACCTCCTCCCTCCACTGAACCTGGCATTCCTCAGTCTAGAGATACTTATGTTTTCTCCAGAGAGCAAATATCCATTCTGTCACTGGGATGAGACGGACAGTAACCATGTAGTGCAGATTAGGAGAAGGGACCTAGGAGTTCAAACTGCTTTTTAAATAGATTTTTTTCCTCCTAGTTTTTCTATTGTCAGCTGTCTTAGCCAGCTTGGGCTGTTATAACAATAACAAACTACCATAGACTGGGTAGCTTAAAAAACAAACATATTTCTCACAATTCTGAAGCCTAGAAAGTCAAAGATCAAGATGCTGGCAGATTCAATGTCTGGGGAAGACCTGCTTCCTAGTTTCCAGATGACCATCTTCTTGTTGTATTCACACATTGTGGAGAAAAGAGAGAAGAAGCAATCTCTTTTTTTTTTTTTTTTTGAGATGGAGTCTCACTCTGTGGGGCAGGCTGGAGTGCAGTGGCGCCATCTTGGCTCACTGCAAGCTCCGCCTCCCGGGTTCACGTCATTCTCCTGCCTCAGCCTTCCGAGTAGCTGGGACTACAGGCGCCTGCCACCACGCCTGGCTAATTTTTTGTATTTTTAGTAGAGGTGGGGTTTCACCGTGTTAGCCAAGATGGTCTCGATCTCCTGACCTCTTGATCTGCCCACCTCGGCCTCCCAAAGTGCTGGGATTACAGGCGTGAGCCACCACGCCCGGCCTTGTCTCCTCTTATAATAGCACTGATCCCGTCACGAGTGCTCCACTGTCATTACCCAGTTACCTCCCAAAGTCTCCACCTCCCAATACCATCACATTGGATATGAGTTGAACACTTGAATTTTGGGGGAGAGACATTAAGTCCATAGCATGAACCTCATGCTCATACCATTGGTTCATGAGTCTTTTAGATATATATTCCTTGATGCAAATTGAGTTTTTTCTTTGAATTGCCCATTGCCAGATTGGAATTCGCCTTTCTTATCTCCTGCTGAGTCAGTTATTATGCATCCATCTGTTCTGTTCTCTATCTTCAATAAGTTTTATGTTTTTGATTTCTTCTCTTGTTCTCTTTGATCTTGGGAGTTTATTGCTGTTTTTTCGTCTCTTGAGGTTATTTCCTCAAGAGAAAGATGAAAAAAAATGTTTTAAATTAACGGTTCCTTAAATCAGGGTATGCGTTGCATTCAGTGCAAACATTTGAATGGACATGTGTTCAATCTGCCATTTTTAACCAGAATCCTTTTGTAAGTGTATTAGTCCATTTTTACACTGCTGATAAAGACATACCCGAGGCCAGGCGTGGCAGCTCATGCCTGTAATCCCAGCACTTTGGGAGGCCGAGGCAGGTGGATCATCTGAGGTCAAGAGTTTGAGACCAGCCTGACCAACATGGTGAAACCCCATCTCTACTAAAAATATAAAAATTAGCTAGGCATGGTGGTGGGAGTCTATAATCCCAGCTACTCAAGAGACTGAGGCAGGAGAATTGCTTGAACCTGGGAGGCAGAGGTTGCAGTGAGCCAAGATTGTGCCACTGCACTCCAATCTGGGCAACAGAGCAAGACTCTATCTCAAACAACAACAACAACAAGAAATATAACCCCCCAAAAATTGTCTGGGCAATTTACAAAAGACAGAGGTTTATTGGACTTACAGTTCCATGTCACATGGCTGGTGAGGCTTCACAATCATAGTGGAAGGTGAAAGGTACATCTCATATGGTGGCAGACAAGCAAAGAGAGCTTGTGCTGGGAATCCCCCCTTTTTAAAACCATCAGATCTCATGAGACTTACTCACTATCACAAGAACAGCATGGGAAAGACCTGCCCCCATGATTCAATTACCTCTCAGTGGGTCCTTCCCACAACACTTGGGAATTCAAGATGAGATTTGGATGGGGAAACAGCTAAACCATATCAGTAAGTTTCATTTTTATACCCCTTTCACTAATTAGGAAATTGAGATGTGGAGAAATGTAGTAACTTCATGAAGGTCACGTAAGCACTATTGAAGCCAGAATATAAACCTCTTCCTCCAACAGTCTTCTTCCAGAACCCTCTCTTCTTACCTGTATACTATGCTGCATCTCCAGGTAGTACAGGTTTCTCATTTTACAAAAGTATAGCTTGGAGGTCTCCATATCTTTCAGTGTGTGGTGCTTCTCATTTGGAAAGCTTTCTCCTTTCTCTCCATCCTTTAGTGCTCCCCTACTTGGTCTTTACCCAGTATTCTAAACCACATGCCTCTCCTTTGGTAGGATAATGTGGTGCAGCAGAATGTAAGAGCTGGGTTTGAGTCTCAGCTTCAGCAGCTGCCAGTTTTACCTTAAGCATTTCAGCTTGCTGAACCTCTGCTTTTTCTTCTGGGAAAAAAGCTCATTTAATTCTTACAATGCTCGATAGTTGTAAGAATTAAGTGTAATAGCCCGTGTGCATACATAGGCCTAGCCCATATGTAGGCACTTAAAAAACAGTGTTTCCCCAGTTCTAATGTTTCTTGCAGATGTAAGAAGCACATCAGGTTTTTCAAGGCAAAAAATAGTAGCACATTAAGGTATATAGTGATTTAAAATACAACTCCAATTCTAGACATTTTAAAATGAGGAAAATGTGTACATCTCTTGATAGAAGAAAAGCAGAATGTCTTATACTGTTAGGGTAACTGCAAATGTGGATGTTATGCCTTTGATTATAAGCTCTTTGATTTATGCCAAAGATTATAAGCTCTTTGAAGACAGAGACTATTTTTAATCTTTTTATGTCATTCCTGATATCTAGTTCAGTGATTAATGGAAATGTATTAAGTGCTTAGCACATATTTGATGAATGAACAGTCTATATATTAAAATTCAAAAGTAAGAGCATTTCTGTATTTGAAAATAGAGTCTGGATTACATCTAGATCATAAATTTGGGAACTAAATCACATATTTTCTATTTGCTAGAAGGCAAAAATTAATCACTGGAGAATGGTCATTTGCTATTGGATTAAGAACTTTCTAATATAGGACTTTCTAATTAAGTAAAATAATTACATATATGTAGCATGTTTATTTTGTCACATTATAAAGTAATATTTATCATACAAATAATTTCTATACTAGCAAAACACTCAAGATCTACATTTTGTCATCTATAAAGATGAAGATGAATAATTTAATTTAATTTTAACTGGTGTGAAAGCTTTAAGAAATTCCTCAATAAAAAATTTTTCATAGCAATATTTTTAAAAAGCACCTCAGGATGTTATAATTGCAGGTTAGGTTATTTTGACAAGACTGTGTAACCGATCCATGCATTTTATGTTTCTATTCATAGAGGAGTGATGGAGCTAAAAATTAAATTAAAATAAGAGCTGAAAAGGCGTGTGCTAATGTGACTGGAAGAACTTACACATTATATTTTAGTTTGGTTCCCAAGGTCTCCAGCTGTATTCATGAGGGTGACTAGATATCTTATCCTTATTCTTATATAAAGAAACTTTTAATATTTAGTGTAACATTATTTTAGGGAATATATTTCATAATACAAACTAAAACATCATGATTCAATATATGCAAGTAATCTGTCGTGCTCCTCATTTTTAAAACAGAATTACATTGTACTTTTACTTTATCTGCTTTGGAGGATTTTGTAAGAATAATGGTAATCCTTGAGGATTTAAAACAGTGAGCAAGATAGATGTGGGTCCTGCCCATATAGACAGGATGACCAGATAATTTATCATCCAAACTGAGAAACAAAAGAGAACAAATGGGATGTGATTAGTAAATTGCACTGGGACAATATGCAAAACGTAACCATTCCAGAATGAATGATCACCACACTTAAAGAACTTATTATCTAGGGAAGGGTTATGGGTAGAAATGAAACTAGGGCAGTAGATCCCTCGCCCCAACAAGTAATAATATAGAGTGCTGATTATGCTGTGAGTGGGGATCTATAGGTACTACTGGATCGTATAGGACAGTAATTAACTGTGACCTGGGAGGATCAGGGAGGGCTTCCCAGAGGAGGTGACATCTGAAACCTGCAGGATGAATAGGGGTTAACCAGGCAAAAAGGAAGGGTAGAAAGTTCTAAACAGTGAAGATGACAGTTATTGGTACCCTGAGGGGAGAGAACAGTTGAGTGTGATGAGTATGTCTGTATGACTGTAACCAGAAGAAGAAGGATCAAGTGGTAAAACACAAGGCTGGAAGTGTTGGCAGGGGTACTATTTTAAGAAGTTCGACTTTATCACAACAGCTTTAAGCAGGGCAGTGAGATGATCAAGTGGGCCAAGAGCTATTGCCTGTATTCATTTGACCATCATGTATCCAGTTGTCTTGGCTAGAACTGGACCTTCACATCTCTCAGCACATGGAGTTAGTCAGTGTTTCCCCTTCCCTCTGTGGGTAGATCCAGCAGCAGGACTGCACTGGAAAGAATTCAGAAAGGGTCATGTCTGACAGACTAGTGGGTTACCCATGGAAGGTAGCTTGGTAGAAGGAGTGCTGAGGGAAAAAAAATCTCCCTAAGTTATACAGAAGGCATGCAGGTGCACACACAGCTTGGCCTCAAGGATGGAGTGTTGGGAGGTGATGGTGCTTCAAGCACATAGCTGTGTGTCTACACTTGGGACCCTCATCCCTCTCTGCTTGGGCCCCCACAGTACTTATGAAAGGTGGAAGGGAGTGTTCTGGTAAAACAAGCAAACTATATGCCTGGATGTTGAAAGCAACTTCCCAGAGGAAATTTCCTGCAAGAGTGGTGGGGTTTAGTGCCTAGAGAAAGAGGAACACTGATTGGAAAGTGAAAGCTGGGGGCCACATGCTCCGAGAGGACAGTAGTGGAGAGGCCACTGTCTCAGGCCCCAGGAGGCCTCCACCATCATGGATTGCTCAGCATGCCTGTGGTCCAGCTTTGTCTGAGCAGAACACAGACCATCCCAGCTCTGGAGGTAGTGTGGTCTGCAGGCCTGGCACAGCCTCTGAGCCATAATAGCTTAGAAGAGACTGGCAAGGGGCTGCCATAACCAAGTACCACAGACTGGGTGACTTGAACAACACAAATTTATTTTCTCATAATTCTGGAGGCTACAAGTCTGAGATCAAGGTGTTAACAGGGTGGGTTTCTTCTGAGGCCTCTCTCCTTGGCTTGCAGATGCTGCCTTCTCCCTGTGTCCTCACGCGGTCTTTCTTTTGTATTCGCGTATGTTTTCATCTCTTCTTAGAAGGATGTCAGTCATTTTGGATTACAGCCCACCCAGTAACCTTTTAACCTCGATTATCTCTTTAAAGGCCAAATCTCCAACACAGTCACATACTGAGGTATTGGAAGCTTCAACACATGAATTTTGAGGGGACACAATTCAGCCCACGTCAGGGCCTCCTTGGGAGACACCAGCATGCGGTGGTTGCAGGTTCTGATCCTTGGCCTTTGGTTTCTGTGGATCAGGAAGGCTTAGGAACATTTGAATCATCTTCAAAACAAGGTCAAGTCTGTTATGGTCCTATTTTTCACTTCTAGTGACAGAGGTATTACCTTACATAGTCAGTGTGCATCTTAGATTGTTGGAAACCTCCTTTGTACTGATTCAAAGTTGCCTTAACTCACCTGTCCTGGTACTAGGTGCCTGAGGCTGTTGGTCTTTGGTCTCTTTAGCACTTCAGGGTATAACCGTGTCTTGGAATAGGTTCCCTTTTTTACTATTAGGTATGGTTAAGGGTATGGACTCTGGAGTCAGTCTTTTGGATTTGAAGCCTGATTTCACTATTCATTACTTGTGTGTCTTTCAGTAAATTCCTTGACCTCATTATGCCTTATTAGCCAGATCCAAACAGAATGGGGATAGTAAATAAGGTAGGGAAAAGTGTCCACTGTGCTGGACACTTACTAAGTGTTTAATTAAGGTCCTATCATCTTCATCATTGTTATAGCCATCACCATTGTTTCCTTTTAACAAGACACTGAGAAAGGTCTGCTCTGCCACTCACATGAATACCTGTGCAGGAGGAGAAGGACTAGCATTTTCCCTGTTCTTACTGAACAATTCTTGTTTACCATACTTTTCCTGGTCGTCTTCCCATAACTTGTCTTTCCCATGTAGAAGCCCAAAACCCCTTTACCTTTGATTATCCTAAGATCGTATGTAAGGCCAAGTTCTAACCACTCCTTTGAATTACTCATCACTGGGGGCTCCCACATGTATGTATGTTGAACATGTTAATAATAATTTGTTTTTCTCTTTAAAAATTACAAGGTATTATTGGAGTATTACACTCAAACATTATTAAACAAATATGTAATAATAGCAAGAATAAACCAGTGTTGGCAAAAAGTGTCAAACTCTGTAAAATATTTTGAAGGGATTTATTCTAAGCCAAATATGAGTGACCAGTGGCCCCTGACACAGCCCTCAGGAGATCCTGAGAACATGTGCCCAAGGTGTTCAGGATACAGCTTGGTTTTATACATTTTAGGGAGACATAAGACATCAGTCAATACATGTAAGATGTACATTGGTTTGGTCTGGAAATGTACGACAGCTGGAAGCGGGGGCTTCTGGGTCATAGGTAGATTCAAAGATTTTTTGATTGGCATTTGGTTGAAAGGGTTAAATTATTGTCCTAAGGACTAGAATCAACAGAAAGGAATGTCTGGGTTAAGGTAAGGGGTTGTGGAGACCAAGGTTCTCATTACACAGAAGTAGTCCCCAGGTAGAGGCTTCAGAAAGAACACATTGTAAGTCAGTTGTCTCCTGGAGCAGGAAAAAAATGAAGGGCAAGGAAGGGGATTCTCTTCAAACTGTAGATTTTTGTCCACAAGAGTCAGCTTTGGAGGACTGTTTCAAGATATGGCAAATAAAATGTATTTGGGGTTAAAATATTTTGATGTCTTTCTTTATCTGCCATGTGATGTTATGCCAGCATCAGGTTGGAAAGCAAGCCACATTATATAGGGTTAAATAAAACCCCCTGGATGAGACTTTATGGTTTGTAGGGCATGACTCCCCATACCCCTTTAGATAGTAATTTGGGCAAGAGAAGAAAAAGGTCAGAGTTGAGTTCTTCACCAGTCTCTTATATGTTGGTAGGATTGGTATGCATCCACATAATTAAGGTAGCTTAATTTTTAGTATCTTATGTTTATTGATTATATTAAACTAACTTAGCTTGTCCTTCTTTCTTTGTATGTCATCAAGACCTATAGGACACTTACTTTTATCCTCCCCGTTTTGTTACTGGCCAGGCTTGTTCTGCCTGTATGCAGCAAGCCAATCACTGTGGTGACAGTTTTTGCAAAAAAGAAAAGATTTTATTCACAAGGCTTCAATGTGCAGGGCCAGGGAAATAAATCTCAGATCCACCTCTCTGAAAATAGGGCTTGGAGGTATGTGTGTGACAGAAAGTGGGGTGGTCTAAAGTATAGGGAAAGATGATTGGTGAGTCGGAAAGGTGAGGTAATTAGGGCTTCTGCACAAGGGTAATTAAGCTGTATGGTTCTTCATAGGATATATGTGCAGAAAATGGTGGCACTAGCGTAATCTGATAATGGAGTTTTTGGCTCTCTGATATCAAGAAGTTCCCTCTTCAGGCAGCTGTTGCAGGCCCAACCTGTGCAACCAACTTGTGAAGGTCTCATCTGGCTTGAACTAGACAAAAGCTGCCCCCTAGTTTCTGAAAAATAACTATAAGCACCGTTACTACCGTGACCCATAGTCAGAGATGTTACCCATAAGGTAGCGAGTGGGAGTTCAGTTATGTATTGTTCAGTCATTTGACTTGCTAATGGGGGTTTTAAGATCAACTAGAGGTAAGTAATTAAAAGCTAGCCAGCTAGTTTGGAGGGCTTAATCATGTTTCACTTGCTCACTATTACTGTTTAATAATATATTTATTTTGTCTGTGTAAATATATTTTCAAGTTTGACTTAAAAAAAAACCCAAGTGAGACTCTACCAACTTTGAAACATTTTAATAAAAATAAAGACTATAAAGAGTTTAGATCCCATCAATCCTATGTACCAGATTATATTTGAAGAGACTTACCAGAAATGGAGGACATTCCACTAATGAACATTTCCTAAGGGTGAGGGTGGTAAATAATTTCAATTATGTGAAAAAATCGCTATATTTTAAGAAATATTTGCTGTGTTTCTGGGGGTAAATGCCCAGCTTCCTCTGGAGAGCTTGGAGAGGGGGGTCTGAGTCTTCACCAGCTGTAAAGTTGTCTTGAGAACAGTCCTTGAAGGATTGCTGCTATACACATTTTTGGTATTACAAACACTAGTATTTGGCATACGAACTACATTACCAAAAAGTGAAACAAAAGAAAACATTCAGAGATTCCTGTCACTGGATCAAATCACTACATGATTCATATTTGTGTTCTATAACAAAAGAAGACACACAATGATGTTTACTATGACCCTGTGATGTGTCAGCCGTTACACTAGGTACGCTACATACACTATAAGCCCTGTGATAAGGTAGTATTATCTGTATTTTTAGAAAATGAAGAAATTGAGTCTTGGAAAAGGTAAGAAACTAGCCTAGCCTAGTTGCACATCGATATGTACAAACAGCTTCATTTTGTAAAATGTGTGTTTTATTTTTGTTTGCAAGCTGGATTTATTTGGTTGTATTTTTAATCACAAAGACTGAAATTTGTGGTACTAGTCTTTTGGGGGTCATTTCTCACTTTGAGAAGTTACTACAGTAGCTGAACTCTTACACTGTTAAATGAAAACCACGATGCCTGTTGTAGGGGAGGGGGTAAAATCTTCTTTCCTCTATCCATCGTAGATTTTTCAGCAGGGCCTCTATATTTTTAGACCACCAAAGACAGATTAGCAAGAGAAAAACAAACAGAAATTTATTTCCATGTTCATCACAGATACACATGGGAGCACCCAGTGATGACTAACCCAAAGGAGTGGTTAGAACTTGGCCTGACATATGATCTTAGGATAATCAAAGGAAAAGGGATTTGGGGCTTCTGGATGGGAAAGACAAGTTACAGAAAGATGACCAGGAAAAGTACTGTAAACAAGAATTTTTCAGTAAGGTTTATTGTGCAGATTGAAGTCAGTACCTTCTCCATTGATAAGAGTTAGGAGTCCTCCTCTTCCTGGTCCAGGAAAGGAAGAGACCTTTTACGAAAAGAAATTATGAAAATGTTCTTTATAAATGTAAATTTTCTTTACAAAAGGACAACGGTACCCTGTGTTTAGAGCTATTCCTGCATCTGCTGGTTCTCAGTGGCTTTTAGGTCAAAATGATCCATGTGCTAAGGAGGCATATTTTGGGGTGGCTATTCTGGTACCCTCCATGCCTTGTTTTTTTATAGTAGTTATGCAATAGAGGCAAATCCCTTCCTCCTTCCTGGGTTCATTAAGCTGAACCGAAAGGCTGATGGCTACTTAAAATTTTAACATGTTTTCTTAACTATTTTTATATATTCCTTGTCTTTAAGTGTTTAGTAAAATCAATAAATTATCTGTTCACCAAAATAATATTTTCATTATTCAGTAGTTGACCACAAAGCTCCTGAGGACATACCCAAGGACGGGCCTACTTGAAAAAGAGCTCAGAGGAGTCTGTCTAGAGTTTGGTCTAGAAGAGAATCTTTGTCATGCCAATGGCTCAGAAGATTGTAGATGGTCACAGTTGAAAGAGATCTCAAAGGTGATCACTCTTAAGTGACAGAAAAAGAGTCACCTCATTTGCTTCCAGCCCCACATAGCACTCCTTTGGGATTTGTGATAAATGCAGTTCTGTCTCTGAGAGTGTGTGAGAGCCCTAAATGTTGGCTACCTGGAGAGCAACTCTGGCCTTTCTTCATATTGCTCTGCTTCCTAATGCTCCACTCAGCTGGCTCAGCTCTGATCATTTCTGTATTCTGAGGAGGGGAACTGCAGGAGACTGGCCTGGATCTCCCTGGGCTGTGGGAGGGAAACAGCCTTGGGTTAATCTACGTACTAGGCATGGGAAAAAGTGCAAGGAAGTGGGAAAAGGGAGAAGAGGTGTCTGGCTGGAGCTTACAAGTAGCCATGTTGTTCACTCTACTTATGGTGAGGAAAACTTTTTATAAAAACAAATGTATTTGCTAACAAATTTTAATTCAGTATATATATATCCAATATATAAATATAGAGAACATAGGGAATAATAAATAGTAAATAATATGTAGTAAAAATAGTAAATAATAAACCTTTTCCAGTGGTGATTAATCCTTAACTCATTTTAACTCACCTTTTGAAAAAAATAATTTCAACTTTTATTTTGGATTTAGCAGGTACATGTGTATGTAGGTTTGTTACATGAGTATATTGCATGATGCTGAGGTTTGGGGTGTGGATGATCCTGTCACCCGGGTAATGAGCATACTACCTAACAGGTAGTTTTTTAGCCCATGTCCCCAGCCTCCTTCTATTTGTCCCCAATGTTTGTGGTTCCTATCTTTATGCCTAGGGATACTCAATGTTTAACTCACTTATAAGTGAGAAGAACATGTGGTATTTGTTTTTCTGTTCCTGTGTTAATTCGTTTTGGATAATGGCTTTCAGTTTTATCCATGTTGCTGCAAAGGACAAGATTTTCTTCTTTTTGGTGGCTATAAATACACAGTGTTCCATGGTGTATATATACCATATTTTTTAAATCCAGTCTACCACTGGTGGGCACCTAGTTAATTCACCTTTAAAATGGTGTCCAGTTTCCTAAGCTTTGTAGTATATAGTGGCTTATAATTCAACAATTTTAGAAAACACCTGATTTAGTGAGTTGGTCTCCAAACGATAAATGTCTGTAAAAGAAAATTTCATCTATCTTATTATTTTTAATGATCATGTTTGAAATGAAACATATCAAGTTAGATGTGCCATTTAATTTGAGATTATTTTAACTTTAGGATTTTTGTTCTCCATTCAGTTGTTGGGAGTATTTTAAAAACATTGGACTTTCAGAAAGATTAAGGTGTTACACCTCCCTGTAGTATTAAATATTCTTTGCAACTTTAAAGCTCAAGTGTCCATGCCTGTTGGAGTTTGTGTTAGGCGACAAAAGACTGGAGTTTATAACCTAGATTCTGAAAGGACACTGTAGCAACATTAGGTTGCTAAGCAAGTCTCTTGGCTAATTAAACAACGTGCCTTGAATTACTGTGACTGCCCATGCTGCTCAGTCCTAATGGGGCAATTAAAAATGACACTCACTTTTAGGTTCGTCAAGACTTAAATTAGAAATAAATGAAAGTAGAGACATACTATTTTTAATAATTAAAGAAAAGAAGAAACAAAAATATAGTTGTATGAAAAATATTCAAAGCAACCCAGCAACCTAATGTTCAATAAAATGGAATAGTTAACCAATGATGGTATGCTATGTGAAGTATTATGCAGTCATACCAATTGAGGGTTTGTATACAATATAACAAATATTGTATTTCGGTCAGATTGTAAATTGTAGCTCTCTCTTTTATACAAATCAGCAGAAATAGGCACAGCTTAACATATTCCTTTCATAAGCATTTTCATCCTGTTATTGCTTTTCAAAATAAAATTGAGACAGAAGGAAGCCTATTTAACTTATCCAGATTCTAATTAATTTAGCCACTTGGGTGCATTAGAAAATGGGAGCTAGAACCTCTACTGAGGGTTGTAAAGTGTAGTCATGGACCAGGACCAAGACTATTCAAATAATTTATTTTTCTAGTCAGAGTTACTCCAATGATGAAAAGCAAAGACGGGGAATGGAGGCAGGGACTAAATGAGTAAGCGTGCTTGAATAGCCAAGGAGCAGTTTCAAGCCTGACAACTGCATCCTGTTGTATATTTCAATTACGCAATATCGAAGCCTCTATAAGAATCCATTTTTCATTTCCTACTAATTTTTATCTTCTCTATGTTATTTTTTCCACCTACTTTTCAGAAATCTGCTTCTTGAATAGAAAATTGTATTTCTATAGACACTTAGCCATGAGGTACTTGATTTTAATTTAATTCCACTAATCATATTTGGAAGGAAAATGAAATCTCTATAAACGACAAGTCAACTAGTATTTGTGGTTTAGATTTGTGGTTTATCAAATCTTAGTTTTTTCCTTTGGCCATCCCATCTGGTGTTTTAATTTTTATTTTAACACTAAATTACTATTGTTGATTCTCAAACATATTTTACTTCCTAGTCCTTGAAGCTTCAATAAAGTGAAAAAACTTTAATATCCAGAACAATTACTTGTTTGTTAAAGGAGCATTGTGTCAGAATGTTTTATGTGGACAGTAAAACTCTCCAAGCTGCCTCCCTGGAATTCAAAAGCTTTAGCATCAGGAAGACCCAAAGTGTGCTTTTCTGCATTTAGCTCAATGCACCCTTTTCTCTTGTCTTTTTATTCAGCTGGAATGCTTGCTGATTCCTCTGCACGCTTCTAAAGCTGAGAACCTGAGGAACCCAGCTGGAAAATGCCATCTGAACGCTGCCTCAGGTATGTCCTGCAGGATGTGTCCTTGATTGCTGTAGTGAGCCCTGAAATAGGTGCATTGCACGTTGCAGGATCAAGCACAGAGCAGGGACTTAATGCATATTTAAAGGAATCAACAAACTAGTCAGAGCTTTTGTGAATTTACTATGGTAGCACAAGGACTAACTGCTGTGACCTAGTTATTTGTCAAACCTAAACATGTTTCCTGATTCTTTGAATCATACTGCTTTTTAATATTTTTTTCTTATTTAGGATGCTTCCTTCAGACAAAGGTATGCTACTATAAAGGTATATGACATAAAAAAAGAATAAAAAAATTATACATACGTGTGTGTGTGTGTGTGTGTGTGTGTGTATATATATATATATATAGAGAGAGAGAGAGAGCCTCCTTTAAGGCAATCACTTTGGGGCGTACAATGCTTATTCTCAAAATGCTCACAACATTTCCTTTTAATAATTCATTTATTTAATAGATATTAATTAAGCCAAGTACTCTGTTTGGTGCTGAGGACACAGCTATGAATAAAACAGATAAGGTTCCTTCCCTCTTAAAATGTGTATTCTATGGGGGAAACAGTCATTAAACAAATAAGCACACCAGTAACGATGCAAAAATAATTGTGAAAGTGCTCTGAAGGAAAAGTACAGGATAGATAGAGCAAGAAAATGCCTTCCTGAGATAGGCTGTATACCTGAGATTTGAAGGGGGGCATACCCTGAGGCAGGAAGGAGCTTGGCACATTCCAGAAACTGAGGGGCAGCCAATGAGAAAATGCATGGCATTCATTTGAATAGTCTCACTGGAGGTAAATCTGCATCATCCTCTGAGGGAACAGTCAAAATACCTTCAGAGCAAATAATAAGAAAGATGATAAACCTAGGGAATACATTTTTCTTAAGAATTGGGTGTTTGTTAAGTAATGAGACCAGTTTCTTTCCGTGACTCTGAAGCTATTAGAGGTGATTTGTTCCAGAAATGTGTTGAGAACTGGTGACATTGCTGTAACAGGTGTAACGCCTCTGCACTCCCCATGTGAGTCTTTTGCTCTCAATCAGTGATTCTCAATGGTGGATGATTTCACCACCAGGGTACTTTGTGCAATATCTGACAATGTTTTTGGATGTCACTGGGACTGTGGATACAATTGGCATCTACTGGGTAGAGGCCAGGAATCATTTTAAACATCTTGCAATGCATAGGGCAACCCCCTACAGCAAAAAAACATCTAGCCCAAAATGTCAGTAATACTGAGGCTGAGAAACCCTGCTCTAGACCTGGCATCCAACCAATACAGCACATGGAGACCATGGTGTCTGTCTGCCACCACCTCAGCCAAGCTATTTATTCCTGGCTACCAGGATCAGTGTGCATACTTAAAATAAGTTTTTACTTTTAAGTCTGCCATCCCATTCTTATTAATCAACTCCCATTCCACGGTCATCTGTCTTCCACAGTGCAATCATCTCTATAATGTTGTCTCCTTTTCTGCTTCAACCCAGAGCCCTCCCTTCCCCACCTCTCACACTCTCTCACTGTGCCATGTGGAAGTGTCACAGCACAACCACACCTTCTGCTGTATCATCTCCTTGTCCTGAAAAGCTCTGTTCGTCTCAGACTTCACTGAGATCCATCCTCCTCTGACAACCGTTTCCCTTGTAGTCCTCTCAAAGTAGTGGCATTGTTATTTCCTCACATCTCATGTACGTCAAGGACAGGTAGAGAGATTGTCATCATCCCAGGGCATGATTTTGCTTCTAGACTGTTACTCCGCAAATTGATTGATTGAGAAAGCACAGCCACAAAAACAACATCTCTTCTGAAGATGGTGCTCTCTATCTCTCTCAAGCTCTCCTCTTCCTAACTGTGGTCGGGGTCATTGTCTTTTATTCACTGAGTACTTCGGCACCTGGCTTGCAGTCTTCCTCCTCATCACGAACCCCTTACTGTACCCCCAGGGCCCTCAGTGTCAGCATGGAGGATGTGTCTGCTTCATGGTCCTTGGACCTTCAATCTGCTTATCTCCAAAGACCTTCTCCCTGCACTCAGCTGCCCAGTTTCATGGCCACACCTCAGACCTTGTCATCCTCAGTAATTACTCTGTTTCTGAAATCACACTATCCGTCATTTTACTCTCACCGCAGCCTCCTCTCCTTCTAGCTTGCTGATTTACCCCTGTAATGGTTGTACTCTGACCTTACTGTAATGTCTCATTTATTGGCCCTGCTACTTTCTACCAACCCATCCAGTCTTTCCTTTCCTCATTTTCCTTCTTAAGCAGTTTAGATTCTATCACTGTTGCTAAACCCTTAAGTTCTCTCATTTCCTGTATTTTTGATGCATTTGCTTGAGAAAACCCCAATCCGGATGAACTGAGCTATTCATATTTCCATGCCTATATTGTCTAGTAGAGACTAGTTCCACAAAAATCTTTAGATTCAACAAGCCAAAAAGTGCCCAGAGTTTTAGTATGTGTTTCTGGTCCACTGACTCCCTGCCACTCAAGAGGCAATCCTTTCCCACAACTAAGCCCAAACCTGCCTCTGTGCTTCAAATCGATCTTACATATATTCTCAGCAACCTTTGACTGTTGCTTGTTTCTCAGCCACGTTCTTGAGATACAGCTGTGTTGTCACCTTCCCTATGCAGATGAGTTGCAGATTTACATTTCTAGCAAAGACTCCTTTCTGAGCTCCAGATCCATGAATCAAGCTACATATTTGACATCTGTGCTTGGATGTCTTAAAGACAACTCAAACTTAACGTGTCCCAAACCAAATTCATCATCATTCTTTTCTACAATTCTGATCCTCTTTCATTTGTTTCCTATTCTGGAAATAGCAAGTTGTATAAGCCAGAAATGTAGGCGTCTTCTGGAAATCTTCCTCCCACTCACCTCCATATATAATCTAACACCAAGACCTGTAGATTTTCCCTCTAAATAACTTTTAATCCCATTCACCTTTCTGAAACTTCATCCGAATGCTCCTTGGGCTCCAAGGTCCAACTCCATCACTCACCTGAACCATAGTCACAGTCCGGGTTTGCTCTAGTCTGGCCCAGTCTCCCCTACTGCTCTTGGTACTACAGCTTGAGTGACCTTTTCTGTGACTTCCCATTGCCCTTAGGATACCCTGGCCCAGAATTCCTGCACAAGTGGGCTCAGGCTTCTGCTGCTCGGGGCTTACCTGCACCACGTTCTTCTTCATCCCTAGCTGTTAACTTTCTGTAGACACTCTGTAAGGGCCATGCTCCCTCCTGCCACAGGATCATAGCATTTGCTGTTCTCCTGCCTGGAAAACCTTCCTTTTTACCAGATTAACTTGTTCTCGTCCTTCAGCCAGCAGCTCAAGTATTATTTCTTTAGGGAGGCTAGATTATGTGATTAATGTGTAACTGCCCCACTGTACTGAAAGTTCCATGAGGACTGCTAAGGACTGCTACCACATATGGTTTGCTCACCATTTTATCCCTGGTACCCAGCACAACACCTGGCGCAGGCTTAATAAATATTTGTTGGATAAATGAATGAGGGAAGGAAGGAAACAAAATTATTCATTTATAATTACGTTCCTTTCTACAGAGTTTTCATTATTTAATAATTGTCTAAGCATATTGTATCTTCTTTGCCTATTATTATGACCATTGTTATTAATTGACCAAGTTCATTTTAAAGTGTTTATAAATTATAAAGTGTTCTATAGAAATAACATTATTTTATTACAGGGTCCTTTCATAGCCTACCACCTTAAATAGAATTTTAAAAATATTAATGTCTTTAATTTTCATGAAAATATTTTGACTACATAAAGTGATTTAAGACACTTACTTGATAGTTCACCAATAGACTGAATTGAGATAATTATGCATAATTATTACTGTCAGACTTTTTGTCCAGTCTTTTTCTTTCTTGTATAAAGTAGCCTACTTAAGAAATGAGAATCTTTATGCCAGTTGGTTGTTTTTAATATGTAAGTATGTAACACCTTATTGGTAGTGTTACTTAAAAACGACTACATATTTTTTGTATATACAGGTTGTAGGTGAACACTGATATAGAAATTGACTTGGATTTTAAAATTTGAAATGCAGATGTTTAAAACCATATAGCTGTTTTTGGAATTTACAACTTTAAAACTGACTGAACTTCATCAAAATTCTTTCCATGAACATCAAACCCTATAGGATTTCTGTGACCAAAAATGTTAACTCTATGACCTTGAAGTAGCAATTTGCACTAAAGCAGTGATTCAGTATGAGTAGGGAATATGATATAATGAACATCATTCTCTGCATTTGATTTATTAGTTTTTGTGATCAATTCCAGAATGAAAGTTAAAGGCTTAAAGTTATGAATAATCGTCTTTCCTGAGACCTTGTTTATTTATTTCCCCATTTCTGGATACTGACATACGACTGATCAAATGGTTGCTCCCTGGCATTACTAAAAAGCAATCTTCTGCTCAGAGAGTCTGGGGCTTTCCACTATTGCATGAGGGCCTACGTGGGGCCCTGTGAAATACAGGAACAGCAGTTTGCACAGGCAGTCTGATAGGGGTTGCCTAAAGCCCTTATAGTGTTCAGGTGGAAAAAAATAGAGGGACATATATCCCTGGGAACTCATAGAGTATCCAACAGAACCATAATGAGAAGCATATCTATAATTTTAAAATTCAGGTAGCCATATTAAAAAAAGGTAAAATTATTATTTGTTGTTGTTGTTGAGACAGAGTTTCACTGTTGTTGCCCAGGCTGGAGTGCAGTGGCACGATCTCGACTCACTGCAACCTCTGCCTCCTGGGTTCAAGAAATTCTTCTGCCTTAGCCTCCTGAGTAACTGAGATACAGCATGTGCCACCACACCCGGCTAATTTTTACATTTTTAGTAGAGACGGGGTTTCACCATGTTGGCCAGTCTGGTCTTGAACTCCTGACCTCAGATGATCTGCCCGCTTGGGCCTCCCAAAATGCTGGTATTACCGGTGTGAGTCATCATGCCTGGCCCTAAAAAAGGTAAAATTAATTTTAAAAATACATTTTATGTAACCCAACATACCCTAAATATTATAATTTAAACATGTAATCAGTACAGAAATATTGAGCTATTTTGCGTTCTTTTGTTCATATTGTCTTTGACATCCATTGTGCATTTTACATGTATGGTACATCTCAATTTGGACTGGTCATATTTCAAGTACTCAGTGACCATGTGTGGTTAGTGTCTACTGTATAGGTGTATCCCTACAATAGACTATTACTATTGTATTGATACAATACAATACAATAGAGTATTACTATAGTATCAATATAGCACATACTCTTTTGTATTGATGCAGTTCTAGGGCATCTCTGAGAGAAAGGGGTTGTATTGGGGAAGCCAGGACACTCTGCACTCACCGATGAATTCTGAGGTGGCAGCATTGCTTCTGTGGGAGACCTTTTCCAGTTTTAGGATGACACTCAAATCTGTGTTTCCTTGAGAAATATGGCTCTTGCTTTCAGTCTTTTTTCCAGCAATTTAGAAGTTTTAGGATATACTTTTTCTTCCTTTTTCTTTATTTCTCAAAAAAATTGAGGGACATTGCTCTAAGTTGAGAGGCTTAGTTTGCGAATTTGATATATGTTCTAGATGCTGAGGGAGCTGTTTGCAAGCATGTGTCAGCTCCCCATTTTAATTTAGACATAGTGCATTACAGTCTTTGATTTATCTCCTCCCTGGTTTATGACTATTGACTTGGTGAAGTGGGCCTGCTCCCTTCCAGCTATGTTCTGTGGCCACGTGTGCCTTAACATTTAGAGGGTTGAGATGTTTTACAAATTTACATCCAAGAGTTGAGTGGGAAGTTACTTTCAGAATACAATAATGATTTGTTGATTAAGAGGCTTTTATTTCTTGCCAAATGTTAGAGTATTTGTTTCTGCTTTTAAGGATCCCTAACATATTGGTTCCAAAATATTTGGGATCTTGTGCCAACTGTTGTCTTAAATATTTAGCTTGTTGTTTTCTTGAAGCTTGAATTTTCAAGCCCAGCTGAATGATCCTGTGAAATTGTGCAGCATCACTATTGTTTCAAAGCCGAGTCTTTTATTCTTTGCCAAATTTCAGTTTACAGCTGCTCTTTTTCTGGTAAGATTTATTCACTCTCAATAGACACATATAATGCAAGTACCAATTCAATCTTAATAATAAGGACAGGAATTGTGGCACTATATTTGGAAAATGAGTAAGGAAACATTTTAAGGCAATTATCTTAATATATTCTTCTGTTCCACTACAAATGAAATTTTGAAATACATTTATTTAACATTTAAGGTAATATAAAAATGGAGAAAATAAGTTATGAACGTTTCAAATATATTTTCTAAGGTTATAATAATTAGAATCTATTTTCTATGGTTATAATAATTAGAATCTATTTTCTATCCCAAAACTTTCAGTCACAGTATGAAGATACATGTTTTTGAAGCAAAATTTCAAATATTTCTTACTGCTTTGTCATGTTGTTCTGTTCATGTATATTATTCTAAAAGGCTGACTTTGAGATTCATTATACATAATATAAATATAAAGTTAATAGGGACTTTCATGATTTTTCCCCTTAAGCATAGATTTTTCAGCTCTTTTACAGATTATGTGTGTGTGTGTGTGTGTGTGTGTATATATATTTTAGACAGAGTCTCACTCTGTTGCCCAGGCTGGAGTGCAGTGGCATGATCTCAGCTCACTGCAACCTCCACTTACTGGGTTCAAGCAATTCTCCTGCTTCAGCTTCTTGAGTAGCTGGGATTAAGGTACACGCCATCACACCTGGCTAATTTGTGTATTGATGCAATACAATACAACAGAGTATTACTATAGTATTAATTAAACCCCAATATGGGATTTCACCATATTGACCAGGCTGGTCTCAAACTCCTGACCTCAAGTGATCCACCTGCCTCAGCCTCCCAAAGTGCTGGGATTACAGGCATGTGCCACCACGCCTGGCCTCTTTTTTTTTTTCTTTTTTCTTTAAGTAGAAGGAGGAATTACATTATTATATTCTTGGTAATATGTTCTCAAGATACCTGATCTTGGACTTTCAGTTTTTCTATCTATAAAGTAGAGATAATAATAGTACCTGCCTCATGGTGGTGTTGTGCAGATTACATGAACTAGTCATTGTAAATCACTAAGAATAGTTCATGGGACATGGTGAGCACTATGTGTTTCTCAAATCTATTAAAAAGTCATCCTTTTAGGAAAGATTTTTCAAAGACTATCTTAAAGCTTTACTTGGCTGATACAATGTTTCTATTACTATTCCATTTCTTGATTTGAGATGCTAATTAATTGAGTGATGCTAATTAATCTCCATTCTAGACTTTGCATAGAAATTTGCAAAAAATTATTTATGCTTCTGAATGAGGTTTTTAATTACTGATTTTAAAGTCTGCCTATGGCTTGAGCTACTAGATGAATATTCAATGACAGTAACCATTTCAAAACTCACTGCTACATTTCAACTGAAAATAATCCTCCCACCTTCCCACAGGAACTTCCTATATCATCACCGTCTGTCAAGTTTTTTTCTTTCCATATTTCTGACATTTCTGATGCTTCCCAGTCAAAACTGTCCAATAAAGCTTAATGACTGACTGCCTTCTGGCATTTCACAGGAAGTATTTGGTGATTTGTACCTAACTGTAATTTACCAGCCAACTGGCACCACAGGCTGAGCAGAGCCCTGCCAAATAAACCCACCATGCAGACTAGGCTGGTGGCAACTCTGGCTCCCCTGAGAAACTCTTTCACACTCAGAGGAAGGGGTTGGATACAGGAATTACCAACATGGGAGAGGCAATGCTCAATCATCCCAACAGTATTTTTACTCAGCTTTGAGATGAACCTGCTGGCCAGAAACAGGACTTGATGGCCCTTGTTTTCACTCTGAGAGTAACCTATTCCTGGCAGATCACCCATCTTAGTCCAATACCGGTTCTGAGATTTCAGAGCACTGTGTAGATTCCCATTGGCGTAAGCTGAAAATGTCCATAGCTGTCTATAAAGTGAAAGTTTGCATTTTGTGTTTATGGCATTACTTCTGTATTATTGTAGAATGATCTAGAGCTTCACCTAGGACTTTTGAAAGGGCATAAGGATAAATGTCTTAGGTTAGTGTAGAGAGTGAAGAGGTAAGTCTCACAATGGGTAAAATTAGCAATCTCACAAAGTAGAAACAAAAAGAAAATTATATAGTCATTCATAAATCTAGTAGAATGATCACACATAGAAACTAAAGGCTGATAATAGATAAATTTTACTTTCAGCTTTAAATTTGTTATCATTTACAACGCATTCCTTTTGATGCTCTTATGGTGCACAATTTCCCAAGTTTAATAGTAAGCTTCTTTGGTTTAATTGCTTTTTACATGAATGGTCACTTGGAGCCCTTTTTGTCCTGACTAACATTTGCTCAGTTTTCTTGTATGTGTTAACAGTATTGTGTCCTGTGGGAGACATGGTAAGGTACAAAGGTGGGGAAGGAATCAGGGAATTAGAGAGAGGGGACAGAGTGGGAAGGGTCACACACACACATGTACACATGCCCAGATACACATCCAGAGGAAGTTTTGCACTCAGAGATGTTCACACACTGAAGGGACGGGGCCCAGAAACAGAGGCTTGCAGGTCCAGAGACCTGGGTCAGTATGCAGCCACAGATGAACACACACAAACACAAATGCAGAAAGAGAGGCACCAGTAAAAAAGAGAAAGACCCTGCAGGGAGGGGAGCAGAGAGAATAAGAAAAAGGGAGAACAAGAGAATGGTGGAGAGAAAGAAAATGAGGGAACGGATGGTCACACTCATAGAGTGCACTGGAACCCGTGTTGCCTTAGTCAATGTTCAAGGAATGAGAGAGCAGCCGGCCCACAGGGCTGGTAAAAGGAAAAACGTTGACTTGATTGTTCTCCTTTGTAGTATTCAAGAAATGCTGACAGGCCAGAGGCTGTGCCACTCCGAATCTCACAATGACAGTGTCCTGGCAGCATTGAATCAGCAGAGGAGTGATGGCATCCTCTGCGACATCACCCTGATTGCTGAGGAACAGAAATTCCATGCTCACAAGGCCGTCCTGGCAGCATGCAGCGACTATTTCCGGGTAAGTCACCATAGTTTGTTTGTTTCTCTTAAAATATTGATAAAGAGAGGATGACAGTGCTTCCCAAACTGTCACTAAACCAGGAGCCAATTATGTGGTACCCCCAGAGCTGAATGGTGGGGGCTTTTGTTCTTTCCTGGGTAGAATGTGTCCTGGGGCCCCATTGGGTCCTCTCTGGGCAGGGCACCTGGATGTGCCTCCAATGTAGAACAGACCTCCCCTCGCATCTGAGCCAAGGAGTGCTTGGCACTTTACCACCATGAGACAATGTGGCACTGTAGTGCTCCTGTGGGGGTGCAGATTGGGGTGAGAGGTTGCTTCTGGATTCAGGATCAAAGACCAAGCTATAAGACAGTTTGTTAAGATTTAAAAATCTTTAAGTATATGTAGTGTTTCTGATTTTTATATATATACCCACACACATATATACACACATATATGTATATATACGTATATATACCTCTGTGTGTGTGTGTGTGTGTATATATATATATATATATATTTTTTTTTTTTGAGACAGAGTCTCGTTCTTTCATCCAGGCTGGAGTGCCAATGGTGTGATCTCGGCTCACTGCAACCTCCACCTCCTGGGTTCAAGTGATTCTCATGCCTTAGCCTCCTGAGTAGCTGGGATTACAGGGACATGCCACCACACCTGGCTAATTTTTGTATTTTTAGTGGAGACGGGGTCTCACCAAGTTGGTCAAGTTGGTCTTGAACGCCTGACCTCAAGTAATCCACCTGCCTCGGCCTCCCAAAGTGCTGGGATTATAGGCACACACCACCGCGCCTGGCCTAATGCTTTCTAATTATTTGCTCCAAGGACAGAGATTCATTTAGCCTAATGGACCTTCATGGTCAGTCCATGTGGCTAATGAAAACACATCTTGTTTACCAGAGCTTTGGGGTTGATTTCCAACAGCAAATTATATGTGGTAATAAGATTGCTGTTTTTCTTGAAGATGAAAGTACACAGTATGGTGAAGCTGATTAATGCCACTTATTTAGCACTTCTTGTGATTCACATGGTGAGCAAAGGATTTTATATGCATATATCATTTAATCCTCACAACAACCCATTGTGCACATATATATACATACTATTAAAATCACCATTTTGCATATATGGAAACAATAACAAAGACTAAGTAATTTGCACTAACTCAGAGGATAAGGGTCACACAGTTCCTAAATGGCAGATCTGGAATTGAAATCCATGTTTGACTCTTAATGAGTGTGATAGTCTGCTGCTTATATGGACATAAAGTAGCAAAAACCTGGACAATTATTAGCCAGAATGTTTTGAAATATTAATTTCTAAATATACATTATTTCAATGCCTATTTAATTTTCTTTTCAATGCTATTTCAGTAAACTAGTGACTAATACTTTTGAAACATAACGGTATGAATCTCCGTATAAATGGGAATATAAATTAATTTAATTGTGTTGTGTTGTTTTTTTAATTTTCCCCAGTAAAGTCTCTAAATGTTACAGACACCAACTTAGGCCCATGGGCAATTTGTTGATTGGTTTGAATATTTCTAATAATAATGTTGCTTTTGTTAGTTAAGAGACAATATCAACTGCACTTAATTGCCAACTAGCAGTTGCAGAGAATTTTCAAAGATGCCAAATCATAAAAGACAGCCTTTTTAAAAAAGCGTATTAAATGTGATGAAACTGAGTAATGTAGAAGATGAAGAGGTAATTACTTGAAATGGCTGTTTCTGAAATAAAAAGTAGGATTTAATTCTAAACTACAAAGATGATACAGAATATCTGTAAAGTGGCCTTTTAGTTCCATTAATATAATTATACATTTCACACACCCTCACTCACATTGTCAGGTATTCTTCTTTCAGAAGAGTCATATTATTCAGAGGGGCTTTTGAATCAGCAAAACACTTTAGATTGTATGTATATTATGTAATAGGAATTTTGTCTTTTTATGGACTGTAATATAGCCTTCTTGGTGTTAACTTCTCTCTACTTAGGTTTCAGCATTTCAGTATCGATTTTTTTTTTTTTTTTGAACTTTTAGGTTCAGGGGTACATGTGCAGGTTTGTTATATAGGTAAATTATGTTTCATGAGGGTTTGGTGTACAGATTATTTCATCACCCAGGTAATAAGCATAATACTCAATAAGTAGTTTTTCAGTTTTCTCCCTTCTCCCAGCCTCTACCATTAAGTAGGCCCTAGTGTCTGTTGTTCCCTTTTTTGCATCCATGTATTCTCAATGTTTAGCTCTCACTTATAAGTGAGAATATGTGGTATTTGGTTTTCTGTTCCCATGTTAGTTGGCTTATAATAATGGCTTCCAGCTCCATCCATGTTGCTGCAAAGGACATGATCTCATTCTTTTTTATCACTGTGTAGTATTCCATGATATATACATACCACATTTTCTTTATCCTGTCTACCACTGATGGTCATTTAGGTTGATTCCATGTCTTTGCTATTGTGACTAGTGCTACAGTGAACATACACATGCAGGTGTCTTTATGGTAGAATGATTTGTAATACTTTAGGTCTATACTAAGTAATGGGATTGCTGGGTTAAATGGTAATATTGTTTTAAGTTCTTTGAGAAATTGCCAAACTGCTTTCCACAATGACTGAACTAATTTGCATTGCCACCAGCAGTGTATCAGCATTCCCTTTTCTCTGCAACCTCTCCATCATCAGTTATTTTTTTACTTTTTAATCATAGTTATTCTGACTGGTATGAGATAGTATCTCATTGTGGTTTTGAGTTGCATTTCTCTAATGATTAGTAATGTTGAGCACTTTTTTATATGCTCGTTGGCTGCATGTATGTCTTTTTTTGAAATGTGTCTGTTCATGTCTTTTGCCCACATTTTTATGGGGTTGTTTGTTTTTTGCTTGTTGATTTGTTTAAGTTCTTTATAGATTCTGGATAGTAGACCTTTGTCAGATGCATAGTTTGCAAAATATTTTTCCCATTCTGTGAGGTGTCTTCAGTGATAGTTTCTGTTGCTGTCCATAAGCTCTTTAGTTTAATTAGGTCCCATTTGTCAATTTTTGGTTTTGTTGGAATTGCTTTTGGTGTCTTTGTCATGACATATTTGTCAGAGACTATGTTCAGAATGCTATTTCCTAGATTATCTTCCAGGGTTTTTATCATTTTAGGTTTTACATTTAAGTCTTTAATCCATCTTGAGTTGATTTTTGTACATGGTGAAAGAAAAGGGTCTAGTTTTGATGTTTGACATATGGCTGGCCAGTTATTTCAGCATCATTTATTGAATATGGTCTTTTCCCATTGCTTGTTTTTGTTGGCTTTGTCAAAGATCAGATGGTTGTAGGTGTGCAGCTTTATGTCTGGGCTCTCTATTCTGTTCCATTTGTCTATGTGCCTGTTTTTGTACCAGTATCATGCTGTTTTGGTTATTGTAATCTTGTAGTATAGTTTGAACTTGGTTAATGTGACTTCAAACTATGTTACAAACTATACTACAGCTTTGTTCTTTTTGCTTAGGATTGCTTTGGCTATTTCGGCTCTTTTATGATTCCATATGAATTTTAGAATAGGTTTTTCTAATTCTGTGAAAAACATCATTGGGTAGTTTGATAGGAATAACATTGAATATGTACATTGCTTTGGGCAGTATGGCCATTTTCACAATATTGATTCTTGCTATCCATGAGCATGAAATATTTTTCCACTTGTTGGTGTCATCACTAATTTCAATGAGAAGTGTTTTGTAATTCTCTTTGTAGAGCTCTTTTACCTCCCCAGTTGGCTGTATTCCTAGGTATTTTATTCTTTTTGTGACTATTGTGAATGAAATTGCAATCTTGATTTGGCTATCAGTTTGGATGTTGTTGGTGTATAGAAATGCTACTGATATTCATACATTGATTTTGTATCCTGAAACTTTGCTGAGGTTGTTTATCAGATTTAGGAGATATGGGGCAGAGACTATGTGGAGTGTTCTAAGTATAGAATCCGTCATCTGCAAACAGGGATAGTTTGATTCCTCTCCTCCTATTTGGATGCCTTTTATTTCTTTCTGTTTCCTGATCACTCTGGCTAGGACTTCCAGTACTATGTTGAATAGGAGTGCTGAGGGTAGACATCCTTGTCATGTTCTAGTTCTCAAAGGGAATGCTTCCAACTTTTACCTATTCAGTATGATGTTGGTGTGGGTTTGTCATAGATGGCTCTTATTAGTTTGAGGTATAGTGCCTAGTTTGTTGAGGGCTTTTAACATGAAGGGATGTTGATTTTTATCAAAAGCCTTTTCTAAATCTATTGAGATGATCATGTGGTTTTTGCTTTTAGTTCTCTTTATGTGATGAATCGCATTTATTGATTTGTGTGTAGTGAACTAACCTTACATTTCAAGTATAAAGCCTACTTGATTGTGGTGGATTAGCTTTTTGATGTGCTTCTGGATTTGGTTTGCTAGTATTTTGTTGTGGATTTTTGCATCTATGTTCATCAAGGATATTGGCCTGAATTTCCTTCTTTTGTTGTGTCTCTGCCAGGTTTTGGTATCAAGATGATACTTGCCCCATAGAAAGACATAGAGAAGAGTTTTTCTTCCTTAGTTTGTAAAAGTAGTTTTAGTAGGAATTGTACCAGCTCTTTTTTATATATCTAGTAGAAGTCAGCTGTGAATCCATTCGGTCCTGGGCATTTTCAGGTTAATAAGTATATTAGTCTGTTCTCATGCTGCTAATAAAGACATACCTGGGACTGGGTAATTTATAAAGGAAAGAGATTTAATTGACTCACAGTTCTGCAGGGCTGGGGAGGCCTCAAGAAACTTACAATCATGGCAGAAGGGGAAGCAAACATGTCATTCTTCACGTGGTGGCAGCAAGAAGTGCAGAGCAAAGTGGCAGGGGGAGGGGCGGGGGAAAGCCCCTCATAAAAACCACTGGATCTCATGAGAACTCACTCACTATCACAGGAACAGCATGGAGGTAACTGCCCCCATGATTCAATTATCTCCCACCAGGTCCCTCCCAGGACACATGGTGATTATGAAATCTGTAGTTCAAAATGAGAATTGGGTGGGGATAAAGCCAAACTGTATCAGTAGGCTTTTTCTTACTGATTCAATTTTAGAACTTCTTATTGGTCTGTACAGGGATTCAATTTTTTTCCTGGTTCAATCTTGGGAGGTTGTATGTTTCCATAAATTCTGTAAATGAATTTATCCATTTCTTCTAAAGTATAGCTTGTGCGCATAGAGGTTTGCAGTTGTCTTTGAGGTTTTTTTTTTTTTTTTTTTTTTTTTGTATTTCTGTGAAGTTGGAAGTAATATCCCCTTTTTCATTTCTGATTGCATTTATTTGGATTTTCTGTCTTTCTTTTATTAGTCTAGTTTGCTGTCGATTTATCTTATTCATTCTTTTGAAGTACCAACTCCAAGTTTCATTGATTTTTTGCATGGTTTTTGGAATCTCAGTTTCCTTCAGTTCGGCACTGATTTTCGTTGTTTCTGGTCTTTTGTTAGCTTTGTGATTGGTTTGCTCTTGTTTCTCTAATTTTTCTAGGTATGATGTTAGATTGTTAATATGACATCTTTCTAACTTTTTGATATGGGCATTTAGTACTGTAAACTTCTCTCTTAACACTGCTTTAGCTTTGTCTCAGAGATGCTCATGTGTTGTATCTTTGTTCTCATTATTTTAAAATAATTTTTTGACTTCTACCTTAATTTTATTGTTTACCCCAAAGTTATTCAGGAGCAAGTTGTTTAATTTCCATGTGATTCTGTCATTTTGAGTGATTTTCTTAGTATTGATTTCTATTTTTATTGCACTTTGGTCTGAGAGTATGATCGGTATGATGTCAGTTTTTTTTTTTTTTTTAATTTGCTGAAGATTGTTTTATGGCTAATTGAGTCATCAATTTTAGAGTATGTGCCATGTGCATATGATAAAAATGTATATTCTGTTGTTTTTGGATGAGGTGTTCTGTAGATATCTATTAGGTCCATTTAGTCAAGTGTTGAGTTCAGGTCCTGAATATCTTGGTTAGTTCTCTGCCTCAGTGATCTATCTACTAGTATCTAATATTATCAGTGAGGTGTTTAAGTCTCCCAGTATTATTATGTGGTTATTTAAGTCTCTTTATAGGTCTCTAAGAATTCTCTTTATTAATCTGGGTGCTCCTGTGTTGGGTGAATATATGTTTAGGATAGTTATGTCTTTTTGTTGAATTGAATCCTTTACCATTAGGTAATGCCTTTCTTTGTCTTATTTTATTGTCATTGCCTCAAAGTCTGTTTTGTCTGAAATTAGAAGAGCAACCCTGCTTTTTTCCATTTTGTGTTTGCTTGGTAGATTTTTCTTTATTCCTTTACATTGAGCCTTTGGGGGTCATTGCATGTGAGATGGGTCTCTTGAAGACAGCTTTACCATTGGGTCTTTCCTTTATCAAACTTGCCACTCTCTGCCTTTTAATTGGGGCATTTAGTTCATTTGCATTGAAGGTTAATATTGACATGTGTGGATTTTCCTGTCATTGTGTTGTTAGCTGGTTATTATGCAGACTTGATTGTGTGGTTGCTTTATTGTGTCAGTGGCCTATATACATAAGTGTTTTTGTGGTAGCTGGTAATGATGTTTCATTTCCATATTTAACACTCCCTTAAGTGCCTATGTTAAGCCAGGTCTGTTGGTAATGAATTCCCTTAGCATTTGCTTGTCTGAAAAGGATTTTATTTCTCCTTCACTTATGAAGCTGAGTTTGGCTGGATATGAAATTCTTGCATGGAATTTTTTTCTTTAAGAATGCTGAATATAGGCCCCCAATCTCTTTGGACTTGTAGGGTTTCTTTTGAAAGGCATACTGTTAGTTTGATGGGTTTCTCTTTGTATGTGATTTGCCCTTTATCTTTGGCTGCCTTTAATATTTCTTCTTTGATGTGACCTTTGGAGAATCTGATAACTGTGCATCTTGGGGATGGTCATCTTGTATAGTATCTTGCAGAAGTTCTCTCCATCTCCTGAATTTGAATATTGGCCTCTCTAGTGAAACTTGGGAAATTTTTCTGGGTAATATCCTCAAATATGTTTTCCAAGTTGCTTTTTTCCCCCCTCTCTTTCAGGGATACCAATTTGTCTTAGATGTGGCCTCTTTACATAATCCAATATTTCTTGGAGGATTTACTCATTTTTTTTTAACTTTTGGCTGACTGAATTACTTCAGAAAGCAGCCTTCAAGCTCTGAGATTCTCTCTTTAGTTCATCTATTCTGCTGTTAAAATGTGCGATTGTTATCATGAAATTCTTGTACTGTTTGTCAGCTCTATCAGATCAGTTTGGTTCTTTCTTATAATGGTTGTTTCATCTTTCAGCGGTCGTATAATTTTATTGTAATCCTTGGATTCCTTGGATTGGGTTTCAACTTTCTCCTGAATCGCAATGATCTTTATTCTTATCCATATTCTGAATTCTCTGTCTGTCATTTCAGTCATTTCAGCCTGGTTAAGAAACCTTGCTGGGGAACTAGTGCAGTTTTTGGAGAAAAAAGACACTCTGGCTTTTTAAGTTGCCAGAGTTTTTGTACTAGTTCTTATCTCTGTGTGCTGATGTTCCTTTAACAGTTGTAATTTGAGCACATTCAGTTAGCTTCTTTTCTGGATGTTTTCAAAGGGCTGAGGCTTTGTGCAGGATCTTTATTTGCAGCTGATTTCTTGTCCTTGTTTTTATGCGGAGTGGGGGGTATATTAGCAAAGTATTTTTGGTGTTGAGTTTGGGCTGTGATCCAGTAAATGGTGCTTAAGCATAATGGTAGGTTCTTGGTCAACCACGTGGCTCCTCTGTATTTCTTCTTTTATTTTTATTTTTATTTTTATTTTTGAGACGGAGTCTCGCGCTGTCGCCCAGGCTGGAGTGCAGCGGCCGGATCTCAGCTCACTGCAAGCTCCGCCTCCCGGCTTTGCGCCATTCTCCTGCCTCAGCCTCCCCAGTAGCTGGGACTACAGGCGCCTGCCACCTCGCCCGGCTATTTTTTGTATTTTTTAGTAGAGACGGAGTTTCACTGTGTTAACCAGGATGGTCTCGATCTCCTGACCTCGTGATCCGCCCGTCTCGACCTCCCAAAGTGCTGGGATTACAGGCTTGAGCCACCGCGCCCGGCCATTTCTTCTTGATTTCCGCTGTGCTCCCTCTTAGTGCTCTGAAAGTGTAGTTTATTCTCGCACTCAATTTCTGGCTGCAGATCTTGGATTGGCACTCCCAGGGTGCACACTGCAGCTCAGGGTGAGCTCAGGCTTTGTGTGTCCTCTCCAACTTGGAGGCATCAGGGGGAGGGACCTTGGCACTGGCTGTGGCAGAGGGCCATTCACTTGTCTCTTGGGGCTCCAGCCCAGAGAAATAGAGAGCTGCTTCCAGTTGGTGTGATTGGCCCAGGGTTGGGCAGCTGTGTTATGGGCCCAAGCTGGGACGGTGGTGGGGGCGTGGGGGTTGGTGGGGGGGGCTTGCTTGGTGATGAGCAGGGAGCACTGGAGGCTAATGGGTGAGCTAGACTGGCCTCTTCTCTTTAAGATGGCTGCAGCTTGCTGGAGGTGTAGGTAAAGCACTCAGGGTCTTTGTTCCTTCCTGAGTCCAAGGGCAGCAAGGGAAGTACCACTGCAGTGGCAGCGGCGGAGGGGCTTTCGGTTTTGTCTGGGAGGTCCACTGCAGAGAATCACAGACCTGTTGCTAATGGAAATGTTTAGTCGGGGCTTGTGGTGACTGCACTACTGGCCCTGCTTGGTGAAGCGCAGGGGGTCAAGGCCTCATGGGAAGAAGAGACTGGGCTCCCTCTCCTTACTGCGACTTTGGTGCTGGGAGTGCAGGTGAAGCCCTCAGGTTCTTTGTTCCTTCCCCAGTGCAAGAGCAACAAGGGCAGGACCAGTGCACTGGCAGTGGCAGAGGGACTGTTGGTTGCCTCTGGGAGCCCCTCCCCAGGGAAACTTAGAGCCACTAGCAGTGGAAGTGCTCAGCTGGGGGCAGGGTGGCTGCTCTGCAGTTTGAGCTGAAGGGTCGTTCCTGGGGAAGAGTACAGAGTGGGAGCTCACAGAGAAGAGACACTGGGTTTCTCTCCGTATGGTGGCTGTGTTGTTCTAGGGATGTCAGCATAGCAACCAGGCCCTTTGTTCCTTCCCCAGTGCAGTAAGGGTGGTACCATCGCAGCTGCAATGGCAGAGGGGCTATGAGTTGTCTCTGGGATTTCCCTCCCAAAGAAACACAGAGCTGCCACCAACTGACATGTTCAGACCAGGGCAGGGCGGTTGTGCTAGGAGCCCAGGTGGAGAGACCCTGCCCATTGAGGGGTAGTAGAGTGGGGACCTGTGTGGAAAACTGGCCGCTTTTCTGTAAGGCAGCTCTGCCTTAGTGCCTGATCACTGTGTTCCCTCCCAAGCCCGGGGGCCACAGGAGCGAGGGCTTCAGAGCAGCAAAAGTAGTTCCCTGCCTGTTACCTCCGGGAGATCCCTTCCAAGAAAGTGCAGATATGCTACCATGGAGAGCCCTAGGAGGGAGTGGTCAAGGTCGCAGATCTAAAGGCCTTGCCCAGTGAGGAGTAGGGGGGATAGGGACCGCATTGAAAACAGGCTGCTTTTCCAGGTAAGGTGGCTGCCCTGTGCTGGGGGTCTGTGATAGTCCCTAATCACTGTGCTCCCTCGCCAGCCTGAGGGCAGCAAGAGCTAGGGCTTCCGAGCGGCAGAAATGGCGGCCTGCCTGCGACCCCAGAGCTCAGGCAGGGCTGCGATGGCCGCGGTAGAGTCTCAGGCGACTGGGCCATGTCTGGCGAGGTGCAGTGGAGGTGAGCGTGCACTCCATCTGCTGCTCAGCCCTGTGGATTTGCCCCCATCCTGAGGGGCCTATGCGGGAGCCTGACCTCTCTTGTTGCCACAGCTGCAGCTGCTGGTGTCCGGGTACTTGGGGATCCATGGGACTCCGGGACCTAGGGTTGCAAAGGTCCATGGCAGAAGTGTGGGTACCCAGAGACTCTCACTCATTCACTCACTGTTTCCCGGCCGTCGGGGGGGCCTCCCCTGGCTCTTCGCCTCTCCCAGGTGGGCAGTTGTCCTGTCTCACTCTCTCACTTCTGTGTGGACTATGTCGCTTCCTTGATGAATGTGTCCACTTGGATAATCCAGTTGAAGAGCTAATGTTTACTCACCACTCTCTTCTCTCTCTGAGAGCGACGCGCACTCGCTGCTTCTAGTCAGCCATCTTGGCTGGAATCCCGGTTTTGAATTTCATTTTGGGAAATGATTTGATTTCGCACATTTGTGTATATGTGAGAAAGAGGGGAGAAGGTATGATGAGTACGTGCGCGCATGTGAGTGCAAGAGACCATTTCACTTGTTGGTATTTAACAGTGTTTGCTGCTACTCCCAGTTTCTCATCTATTCCACCACAGTGCCCCTCATACTCTGATAGGTTATGCACAAAGAGTGCCTCCTTTGTAATACCTATATTATAAAGCCTCTGGAGAAGCTTTATTATTTGCATTTTGCAGGTGTGGAAACTAAATTACAATATGTTTAAATAATTTACCCAGGGACTGCCAGATATTAAGTAGAGGAGCTGATTTTCACACATCTGTCTCTCTCAGTACCAACTTGTACGTTTTCCACTTAGGCTTTGTGCTCTGCTGGATTCATGTGCAGTTCCTTCAGTCTCATAAGCTGCTTGTAAGGTCATTGAAAGTCAATGAAAATTCACTGTCTTGTGCACTGATTGTTCAGATGGAGAAAGCCGAATAAAGTTGGAGCAGTTGGCACTTAACTGTTATCTGGGCAGTGCTAAGTGCTGGAGTTATGGTATTTAAGGAGACATAGGCTGAGCCATTTGGAGCTTGTAATATAGATATCATACTGGAAGTAATTTTTTCCTTATACTCAGTATTTTTTTTTAGCGTTTGCTGCATAACAAAGTACCCCAAAACCTAGAGGCTGAATTGTTCTTCTGGTCTGCCAGCTCAGCTGATCTATACTGGATTTGCTTTTGCGTCAGTGGTTAATCAAAGGGTTGATTGGGGGCTAGTGATCTAAGTTGGCCTTGTTGACATGGCTGGTGATTGGTAGGCTGTTGGTTGGGGTGGTAAGGGAAGCTGGGCCATGTATTTGGAAGACTAGCCTAGGTATTTTCACATGGCAACTAAATCCTAAGAACTCAAGAGAGCAAGCCTCAAGGCACAGATGCTTCTCAAGCTTCTGTTTGGGTCTTGTTTGCTAATGTCCCCCCGCTGGCCGAGCAAGTCACATGGCTAAGTCCAGAATCATCAGAATCATTTTAAGAGGGTGTACAAAAGGGCATAGACGCAAGTAGGGGAAGAATTTGTTGCCATTGTTGCAACCTTCTCCCGTCAGGAACTATCAAAATTCTGAGATTTTTACCCTATTTGCAAGCTAACTAGTTAGGCAGGCTACCACACTGTTATAGATGCTGGTAGAAGACATGAGTCTCCTAAATCAGAAACAAAGTACACTTTATCCTCATAATGGAAGTAGTAATCAAGTCTCAGCATTTTTGCATCTCTTTTCTGAGCCCCGATTCCCACAGGATGACATGAAGAGGGCCAGCTTGTGTTACTACACACAGAGTGAGTTGTGTTATGGGAGAATATCATTGAGGTTAGGGAACTGGAGTCTTTTATCATGAGTAGCAAACATGTCTACCCTTTGCTCTGGAACGAGATATTATTATTCTGGACAGTAAGCATGCTATTCTGGACAGTAAGCATGCTAGCCTTTGCTCCACATAGAGATACTGTATCTTCCAGGGTTGTAAGCAAACCTACCCTTTGCTCTGGAGGGAGATACTACTCTGTCTTCCAAGGCTGTTTGCTATAGAAACGTCCTTGAAAAGAGAGTTCAGAGGCCAGGCCCGGTGGCTCACACCTGTAATCCCACCATTTTGGGAGGCCGAGATGGATGGATCACAAGGTCAGGAGATCGAGACCATCCTGGCTAACACGGTGAAACCCTGTCTCTACTAAAAATACAAAAAAATTAGCCGGCGTAGTGACGGGCGCCTGTAGTCCCAGGTACTCGGGAGACTGAGGCAGGAGAATGGTGTGAACCTCGGAGGTGGAACTTGCAGCGAGCCGAGATCGTACCACTGCACTCTGGCCTGGGCGACTGAGTGAGACTCTGTCTCAAAAAAAAAAGAAAAGAAAAGAGAGTTCAGAACAAAAAACAGTCGTCTCATTCACAACATACGCCAAAATGCAAGAAACTCATGGAGAATTGTCTCCCAACAGTCACATGCCCACCAGAATATTTGTTTTCCTTGTGTCTTACATTCTATCAAACTGAAACATTGGAAAGAGTATCCTGTCTTAGTAATTTGTGCCTCTCACAACACTTATCATGTTACCTCATGTTTTATCAATGCTCAGTAAATATTTATTAAGTGAATGAAGAAATGTTTTCTAATTTTTTATAGTTCCATGTATATTTCAATTCTTAATATCCTAAAAATAAAAATATACAAATTATTTATGTTTCTTTTCCTTTTAGTGTGATATGTTCAAGTTAATTAAGTACTTTGGTATAAACTAGATTTTTGTGCTCTGTACTCTGATATTTGGCAGTTTATTTTGAAGCTCAAGTCATTGTTGTTCTGATTCAGGGAAGGTGGGACTGTAAGAGTAAGAAGGCTGAAGTTTTGATGGATCTTTTCCTTTATATTGGTCTGTGAGTTAATATCAGCTTTTCTTGCTTAAAATATGATTAATGAATGAGTAGTTGCACACAAAGTACTATGACTTCCTGTGATCATCACCATTTTAAAAGCAAGTGACAAAACATATTTTTCAGCCAAATAATAATGCTTTTAAAAATAATAAGAAAGTTAGGCTTAATTTAAGCAGTATGAGCACAGCATAGCATTAGCCAGATGCTCTAACAGTCAGACCAGGACTTCTTTCATCAAAGTGCAAAGTAGTTGTGGAAAGAAGAAAGGGATGAGCTTTTGAGTCAGATCTGAGTTTGAATCTAGCAGCAGGGACCTAATCTGTCTGTTCTGTTCACCATTGTTTCCAATGCTGCCTGGCAAATAGTAGACACTATTTTAATACATGTTTGTTGGGTTACTCATCTTCTTCACTATCCATTCTATAACCATAGCCAAGTCCTGTTACTTCTATGAACCTATGTTTTTTCATCTATAAATTGATAATCACCAAGCATAGTTCTCTGGATGGGTTGATACAGAGACTTAAGTGAGATATCGTATATAAAGCTCCAAGTATAGTATCTGACACTTTCAATAAATGTGAGCTGCTTCACTTCTTAGACTAACTTAAATTCCTGGTCATGTTCTGCCTGGGTGTTACAGTGAAGAAAGGCCAGTTAGTTGTTAGGCTCAGCTACTGCAGGTTCACTCACTTTTTGATGGGTCAGAATAACTTTTTAATTTCATCCTTTCCCAGCTTTTCATTTTCTGACTCTGTCACCACTTTCACTCGTGCATAGAACATTCCAGTAGCCATTTAACTTTTCTCCTCCTCTGGCTGTTCTTTTTCAAACCATTGTGCAGATGACTCCATAACTAACTTTCACTTCCTGCTGAGATGTTCCTGAGCCCCTTGCTTCCTGTCTACCAGGCTCCGGGAATGGCTTCATGCTGTCTCATCATCATTCACCCTCCCCTTTGTTCCTTTGTCTGTTTATCCAGTGTTGCAGCCACACTGTTCTCCAAACATATTCTTTCCACTTCAGGGCCTTTGCTCTTCTCAGCTTTGCTAGTGACCATTCTTTCCACCTGTAACTTCCTGTTCAGCTCTTAGTCTACCCTGTCCATCTTCCAGGTTTCTCACAACCAACAAATATGATGTCTCTCATGAAGCCCTATTCTGACCACCCTCTGCCACCACCTTAAATTCATATGTAAGGTTCCCCTTTTCTGAAATCTTAATACTTTCACCTTGTCACCTTCAAGGAATTAAAGATTATGTACTATGTGTGGCAGCCCCCTTACCAGTAACATCTCAGAGAGATTGTGACCAACCAAACACTAGTGAAGTCCATCAAACAAATAGTGTTGAACACTATTAAGTGAGGAAGTATTGAAACAGAGATAGCAAGAGAAATTAGGGGCCTTGAGTGGTGGCGACAAGTCAGCCTCTTCTCCCCACTTCCCTGGAAGCCCCTCTGACAGTGGGAACACATAAGTTACAGGGCCCAGCGTGGGCAGCCCTGGGCTGCGGGCCACTCTGTAGGTTCTGGAAGCTGTTGTCTAACATTTGCTATCTCCAGCTTAAATCTCCATGAACGCCTACACTTTCTGGCCAGGGAAACAGATGTCTTGACTGTCTAACATAGCTTCGTATATGTGTTGGTAAAGTGATTCAAATATGACATTTTGGAAAATTAAATATTTGAGCATCTTTTTCCGTTAGAGGCTGGGCATGCTCCTGCCTATGTAATTTTTAGAATTGAGAAAAGGGCATAAATCCCATGATTTTTTAAAAAAATCTGTGTTTCATGTATTTTATAATCCTACTTTCTAGTGCTATTTGATTAAAATTACATAAAAGACTATAAATGAGTATAATATGTAATTAGAAATAAACAGGTTTTTAAAAATTCAATAAGTATTTGTTACATACCTACCATTTTCTAGACACTGAATGAATTCGTAGTCTGGTAGGAGTTAGAAACAAGTGAGCAAATGACTGCAATATAATGTAATTGGTATACGGGTTTTGGAGTGGTATTTTGGGCTCAAACCTTATTTTTATCCCTTTTCCCCTCTTCAGCATTCTCAGGTAATAACAATAATAAATTAATATTAAATAATAATTAATTGAGCACTTACTGTTCTCAGGCAGCTATTCTAAATGTTTCATGTGTATTAACTCATTTAATCCTCTAGGGAAACTTATAAGATGGGTATTATTGTCATCTCTATTTTAAAAATAAAGAACAGGAGGCCCAAATTTTAATAATTCACATTAGGGACATGAGAAGTGGTTAAGTAAGAGCTGATGATGGCCTGAAGTAAACAAGGAGCAGATGGCTGGAGAGAAGAGGGTATGTTTGAGGAGCGGGTTGGGAGGTAGGTAAACAGGACATTGTGATGGACAGTGAGGGGGAGGAAAGACAAGAGTGAGTGTGGTTGAGGGTCAGGGAGCATGGGAGCAAAGGCATGTTCATGCTGACCAAAGGCTTGAGGTCTGGAGAGTGTTAGGAAAAGAGCAGGCACAAGGCATTTGGAAAGAATCTGTACCATTGAGCGAGCAAACGAGGAAGGCTGTGTGTATGAAGATGTCTGTCCTCCTTGAGGCTGGAGCCAGTGTGTTTTCCTTTCTGATGTTTGTACCCTAGAACCCACAGTGCCTGGCCCACCCAGACCGTCTTCATTCTCCCTGTTGCTCTCTGCCTGGAATAGTTTCTTACTGTGTCATGTGGGTGGGCCCTCCCAAACCCCTCTTCAGAATTTATCCCCTAAAACCCACTATGTATGCATTGGTTAAGACATTCGTTTGTCTTATTTCCTGAGAAAGTGTCCTATAAAGACTTGAAGGTGGCCAGGCATGGTGGCTCATAAATGTAATCCCAGCACTTTGGAAGGCCCAATGGGGAGAATTGCCTGAGCCCAGGAGTTTGAGACAAGCTTGGACAGCATAGTGAGACCTTGTCTCTATAAAAAAAATTAGCTGGGTGTAGTGGCATGCACCTGCAGTCTCAGTTTCTTGAGAGGCTTAGCAGGAGGATCGCTTGAGCCCAGGCTGAGGCTGTAGTGAGCCATGATTACACCATTGCACAGGAGTACACAAAATACACGAACAATCATGCCAACGACAGCAAAAACATACAAGAGATCCTCCTGCTTAAGCCTCTCAAGTAGTTGAGACTACAGAACATACAAACAACCATACAAATCTTAAAAAAAGTACAAACAAACCAACCAAAAACAGCTTGAATGTAATAGTACTGCTGATTTAAAAATATGTAAATGTAATCAATGTTGGAGTCACGTTGTTTCCTATTTGGTTGGTTTGTAGACTCTTCATTACCATTTCTGCTTCTCAGAAATCACATGTAGTGACACGTGGTGATTATTACATAAAGGATAAATGGCAGCATAACATTGACAGTTATTTTGCTTCCAGCCCCCAAGACTGTAGCCTTCTGCCTTATTCCTAGCCTGCCCCTCAACCTCCACTGAGTCTGTAAACCTCCAGTATACTTCCAGTAAATTATCCTTTTGCTTAAAAAATAACATTAAAAATAAATATACTTTGTAAACTGTCAAATACTGTATGAATATTAAAAGCCTTTTAGTAGTCCATTTCAGTCTTTCATTCAGTCATCCATGCCACAGCTTCCTTCTGGGCACATACTAAGCAGTCCCTGGGCTTGATGCTGTAATTAGAATCTGCTCATTTGATCTGCAGGAATATTGTCACATTCTGATTAAAACAGTTCTCAAAAATTAAATTTTAACTTGGAACAACATACATGAAATCTCTTTTTCAGAAAAAAATTAATAAAAATAATAGTAAAATAACCCCAAGTCCTTTAATGCATACAGTGATTATTTTTAGTTTAGCTTTTTTATGGTTACTGTAAGCATATAAATATATACTACTGTCCTACACAGCAAAGCATTACTCTGCAGTTATCTAATTGGTGCTTGAATATCACTAAAATTAAATCTCATGATGTTCAATATTTTCCTTAGTCAATTTTACACTGGCCTGCCCTATGATTAATTACTTTGCTTGAGGCCAAGCAAGTACTACCGAGTCCTGTGATAAGTGGATGTTTATGCCAAAAACAACAGCATTGCTAATTCTTGCATTTTTGCACATGTTGTATTCTTTTCTTTCTCTGACACCTGTATTTCATGTATTGATCATAAAGGCACCAGAGTATCATTTTTACAGTATTTGAATTATGCTTACATGGTAAACTGATCATTATTTTCCATCAAATGAATACTTTTGGCTTACACTTAATTTTATAAAATCTGTTTATAGAAATCATTAAGAAGTGGAACAGCGTTAGTTAGAAATTGAAGAATATGGCTAAAGAATTTATTACTTTGAAGATCTTCTGAAGATCCTAAGAAGAAAAAATTTTAAGGAGGCATCTAATGGGCAGATTAACAAGGCTGTGGGGAAGTGATACAAATGTATGCTGCATTCAAAAAGTATATTTCCCTTGGGTGTGGTTACTCATGCCTGTAATCTCAACACTTTAGGAGACTGAGGCAGGAGGATCATTTGAGCCCAGGAGTTTGAGACCAGCCTGTGCAACATAGGGACATCCCATATCTACAAAAAATTTAGAAAACTAGCTGGGCATGGTCACACACACCTGTAGTCCTAGCTCCTCGGGAGGCTAAGGTGGGAGGGTCATTTGAGCCTGGGAAGTTGAGGCTGCAGTGAGCCATGACTCTGCCACAGCACTCCAGCCTGATTGACAGAACAGGACTCTGTCTCAAAAAAAAAAAAAAAAGTTAATTTCCATTTTTGTTTGAACTTTGATATCAAAAACATCAATAAAATAATTTATTTGCAGATTATACTCACCTGTTTTCACCATATTTGATGGAATTTTGAAGTGAACAATTCCTGACAGTATAAAAAGGTAAAAATTCAGGTATTAGGACCATTTTTTTCCCTGCTATTTTCTTTCTCTGATGACAACTTTCTTTTTCTCTGTGAAGCTATAAGATAATTTGCCTCTAATATTTGTATTTTAAATGTTTTTCAAACATTTGAATTTTACTTTTTTAGATTTTAGTTAGTATTAATATTTTATCTTATTTAATATTTTTATTACAGTAGCTATTGGTACTTCCTGAATAAATGTGCTTCTTAATTATAGTTCTTATTGTGGTAAGAACAAATAAACCACATGCATGTAATTCATCATTATCTCAATTTCATAGACATTTACTGAGCATCTACTACATGCAAAAAGTTTGTGCTGGATGTTGCAAGGACTCCAAAAACACCACCACTACAGCTTCTGCACGGAGATGATTGTTGACACTTCAGGAATAGAGACTGTACATGAGGAGGGAAAGAGAGCGGGAAAAGAATGTCTGTGATCAGAACCTAAAGGATGCCTTTACTTGGGTGGTGGAAAAAGAATGCAAAGATGGCCAATGGGACAAAGAAGGAAAAGTCAAAGATAAAAACATAAGCAAGGTGTACATTTTAATCAGAGCCAGAAAAGGAAAGGGTTTCAGGAGGTTGACGTATTCTGCAGAAGACCGAGGAGGACTCAGAAAAATTCAACAAACTGGTATCATTAGAGAGCTGGGAAAGGAAGGCTAACTCTAGGGGTGTTACATATTAATTGATGCTACTCAAAGTGTGGTCCATGGACAAGTGCCAGTCTTCAAAATGCCTGTTAACTATCTATGCTGATGACCAAAGGATGTAAATGAGCTACATTGTGACAAACCGTGTCAGTTTAATGGGCATTTTTTGACAGAAAGTCTTTCTTGAGGAAGCATGCAGTAAGTTCATTTGTGTGCTGGTAAAGATTTCTGATCTTGTCCCAGATGTTTAAGGAGCAGTTCACAGACAAACTGCTTTGAGGAGCACTGATAGAAATACAATACAATGTAGACAAACATGATTTCATTTTTAGGTAAAATTTATGACTTTATTGTGAGGTAATAAATGTGATTATAATTTCTATTGAAAATACTTTTGCCATTTTCTAGACATCAAATAAAACTTGCAAGAATGGGTTTGTTTCTAATAATTCCTGTCACTATTGCTTTGGGATACATTTTAATTTTTATTCTAATTACTCGAAAACATTATCTAAAAAATATTGCACATAATTTCCAAAATGTCGAGCAACCAAGATGTCACTCAGTAGGTGGATAGGTAAACTATGCTAGGTTCATAAAATGGAATATTAGCCTGTAATAAAAAGAAATGAGCTATCGAGTCATGAAAATGCATGGGGGAAACTTGAATTTATATTACAAAGTGAATGAAGCCAGTCTAAAAATACGGTGTATTCTATGAATCCCAACTATATGACATTCTGGAAAAGACAAAACTATGGAGACAATAAAAGATCAGTGGTTGGCAGAGACTTGAGAGAAGTAGAGATAATAGATGGAGCACAGGGGATTTTTAAGGCAGTGAAACCATTTATATGATACTGTAATGGTGGATACAAATAATCTTACATTTATAAAAACCCATAGAATGTACCAAACCAGGAGTGAACCCTAAGATAAACTTTGGATTTGGTGGATAATGATGTGTAAATGTTGATTCAGCAATTTTGCCACACTGGTGGGCATGTTGATGGAGTAGTCTGTGCTTGTGGTGGGTGAAGGAGCTATGTGGAACTCTCTATACTTTCTGCTCAGTTTTACTGGTGAGCCTAAAACTGGTCCAAAACATACATTTTATTAATTAAACTTTTTAAATTAAAGAAAAAATATTGTAGGTACCTCACAACTGTCTCATAATCGTTTTATTGTTTTCAAGAAAGGTGGCCTTCCTATGAAGCTTTTTTGTTTTGTTTTGTTTTGGGTTTTTTTGTTTGTTTGTTTGAGACAGGGTCTTTGTTACTCAGACTGAAGTGCAGTAGCACAATCATGGCTCACCAAAGCCTCAACCTCCCAGACTTGAGTGATCTTCCCACCTCAGCCTCATGTGTAGTTGGGACCACAGGCGTGTGCTACCACACTTGGCTAATGTTTCTTATTTTTTGTAGAGATGGAGTCTCCCTGTATTGACCAATACTGAACTATTAGGTTGTAAAAACAAAATGTATTTCTTTGAAGAACAGATAACAGTCATGATCTATCAGGTCTTAGTGTCAAAGTTGAGTGATTCTAAGATAACAAAAGTAGATATTTTTAGATGGAGAGTAGCACTCTGAAGATGATCTGACTGGCTCTTTTGTTAAAGGTTGTTGCCATTCATCTAGACATATGTATATATGTACTTCTTGTAAGGCAGATCTCGTGGTAATGAATTCCTGGACTATTTGCTTGTCTAAAAAGGGTCTTACTTCTCTTTTGCTTATGAAACTTAGTTTGGTTAGATATGAAATTCTTTGTTGGATTATTTTTCTTTAAGAATGCTGAATATAGGCCCTCAAACTCTTCTGCTTATAGGGTTTCTGGTGAAAGGCCCACTGTTAGCTTGATGGTGATCTCTTTCTAGGTCACCAGCCCCTTCTCTCTGGAGGCTTGTAAGAGTTTTTCTTTCATGTCTACCTTATGGAATCCGAGGACCATGTGTCTTGGGGATGATCATCTCATATAGTGTCTCACAGAGGTTCTCTACATTTCCCAAATTTTAGAGTTGGCCTCTTTAGCAAGGTTGGGGAAATTCTCATGAAAGATATTTTCAAATACGTTTTCTAAGTTGCTTGTTTTTTTCTGTCTCTCTTTTAGGGATGCTAATGAATTGTAGATTTGGTCTCTTTACATTATCCTATATTTCTTGGAGGTTTTGCTCATCCTTTTTTACTCGTTTTTATTTATTTTTGTCTGACTGAAATATTTTAAAGAAGTGGTCTTCGAGTTCTGAGATTCTTTCTTTGGCTTCGTCAATTCTGCCGTTAGTAATTAGGATTGTGTTATGTAATCCTTGAAGTGAGCTTTTCAGCTCTATCAGATCATTTCTTAAAGTGGCCCTTTCATCTTTTTGCTCCTGTATCATTTTATTGTACTTCTTAGATCTCTTGGATTGGGTTTTGATTTTCTCTTGAATATGGATGATCTTTGTTCCTATCCATATTTTGAATTTTGTGTGTCATTTGAGCCATTTCATCCTGGTTAGGAACCATTGTTGACAAACTAGTGTGGCTGGTTGAAGGTAGGAAGACCCTCTGGCTTTCTGAGTTGCCGCAGTTCTTGCACTGGTTCTTTCTCATCTGTATGGGCTGATGTTTCTTCAGTCTTTCAGGCTGCTGTCCTTTGGATGAGGTTTTTTGCTTTTTCATCTTTGATAACCTTGAGAGTTTGATTGTGCTGTAAGTTAGGTACAGTCAACTGGCCTCATTTTTGGAAGATTTTATGAGGCCAAGGCTCAGCTCAGCACTCCTGGGCTATGTGCTCTAGCTCTGAGGGCTGGCACTGGTGCCCTAGCTTTGTTCTCTGACAAAGGTTAGGAACCTGCTGCACTGGAGGGACCAAAGTGTTCCCAGTCTACTGGCCACATCACTCTGATGAGAACTGCCCACTAAATCACTTCATCAAGGTGTTGGCAGTGGAATTGTTGCTCCCTTGCACATGCCAGTGACTGCAGCAATGTGCAGTGTGTATGTGAATTGCCTGGGGTGTGGAACCAGTGGAAGCAGAGCAGTGGCATTCCTGCACCTGCTGATGCAGGTGGTTGCGGTAGTGGAGGCATGACAGGATCAGGGCACTGGGGGAACAGATTGCCTGGCATTTGTGCTGGTGGTGGCGGCACGGGGTTGGGTTTCAGGGTGTGCTAGCACCAGCAGAGGGAGGTTGTGGTGGGGGAAGGCCATGGCAGCTCTGTGTGTTTCAGCTGGTTCTAGTGCACTGGAACTCTCTGACAGTCAGTTGCAGTCTGCCAGTAAAGGAGCTATGATAAAGTTTTCTGGGAAGCAGCCTGTTTGGGCATCTGAGGCTGCACTGCAAGTGGGTGCTACCAGTCTGAAGCCCTAGGAGAGGCTAGAAGACAGGGTAGTGCTCAGATCGGACTAGCCCCATCTCACAAGGAAGACCACCCTCCTGTGTCCAGATCTGACAGTCACCCCTAGGCTAATGTCTCCTAGAGGAGCATAGGTGTCCCTGGCTGTGCTCCACTGCAGCCGCTCCCATGCCAAACCCTCTGGGCTGTGCACAGGCTGGAGTCCTGCTCCTGTCATCTCTCCAGGCAGCTCTCCCTGCCACGGTAAGTGTCTGTGGAGGTCATGGGGTCTCCTGCTGATAGGATTCTGGAGGTCCACAGTGAGAGCAGGCCATACCTTGCCTGTTCATCTCACTCCTTCCCCAGGAGATGCTGGGACCCAGGAATGAGCCCCTTGCTCAGCAGCCCTGTGCGGGGCTCCTAGCATCCTTCCCTTTCAGCCCAGCCTCTGCGTCTTCCTCATTGCCTTCTCTCCAAAGATCTGCTCAGAAAGTGTTTCAGTCTTCCCCATGTCCCTGTCTCTCAATGGGAGATGTTCCTCCTGGCTGTGTTTAGCCGGCCATCTTGGCTCCCCAGCCGCATTTTTATAAGATAATTAATTAGAAGGGCAGTATAGTTTTGGACCAAGACCAATCTAATTTATGACATCTCTGTTCACATACTTTCTGGCTGTGTATATCCTTGGGCAAGTGGCTTTATATCACTAAGTTTTATATTCTTCTCCAATTGTAAAAGCAGATAAATTGTCACTTCCTGGGGCTAATGTAGAAATTAAATAAGATAAATGTCAGTTGCAAACCAAGGGTTTGAAACATACTAGATGTTAAATTGATGGTTTACTAGTATTGGTGATGGTATCTAGTTTTCAAGCACTATAGAGTGGAGTGTTGGTTTATAAACCAAAATTCTGTTAAGAAACAGTATTTTTAAGGATATTCAGCAGAGACAATTTTTACCAACTTCATCTGTATATTAAATGTAAATGTTTCTCTTATTTTGAAATAATTTTTCCCAAGGCTTTGCTTTTCAAATGTAAATGTTTAATCTTTTGAACACATTGGCTCTCTGGGCACCTAAAACTCTCTTCACTGTCGACATTTTAGGATTTACTGGCCATGTTGCTGCTTCTATTTTAATTTGCAATCAAGCACTTGTATAAATGTAATTTGAAATGTTTGGAAAGTTGTGTATGGGATTGGAAAAATGCATGTGAGATGTTCCTTTGCTTTGTATATTGTGAAAGGGAGTATTTGTACATGCTTTGTTGTTATCGTTACATATGCTAGTTTACTGTTTTGAACATAATTTGTTCACCGCTTTGAATTCCCTATTTGATGGAAGTGAAATGGGATCTTGCTGGACAGTAGAAGGAAAGACTGCCTGTATTTCAAGCTCATACCTACCAAAGCATCAGACTGTTTCATATTTCAGAGCAGCTCAAAAAACATGTGAGGGACTTCTTGATTTTAATTCTAGTGTCTTAAAAATGTATGTGGAGATTATACATGTTTGAGACCCTATAATTAAGGTCAAGAAGGGAGGTAATTTGCATTTCCCCTGAAAGAGCTTTGATACCAGCTCTGGAGACTGAGGGGCATTGTCAGTGAGAGGGCCCCACACAGAGGCTTCTGTGTCTCCAGCCTGCAGCCTGGAGGACTATGAAGACTTCTACTTAGCCTCACACAGAGGAAGGCAGAATAACAAACTGAAATGGCCCAAACAAGCTACTGAGGTTTTCCCTAGACTTAGAGTAAGGAAAAGGATCAGGCACTGGTTTTACAAAAAAAAAAAAAAAGTGAGCATAGAGAAAAATATTTATAGGACACTCTATGCCATGCTCCTGGTTCCTTGCAGATTATCAATCAGTGGAAAGTGATAGAAGCAATGGGAGCATGAGCAGAATGGGTACAGGGGTAAGACAGCAGTTGCCGCAGCAATGGTGCTTGGCTCTGGCAGGGCTCATGGAGCAGGGCTGATGTATTAGAAGAGTCAGGACTTGTTCGTGTGTCTGTCTCTCCCTGTCCCCCAGATCGTAGCTGAATACTCAGCCCTGGACTTTGCAGATAATAAGTGTAGCAAATATTTTTTTAAAACATTTGTCAACATCTTTTAAATTATTACAAAAGTTTATAAATTGAATCCTATATAGTGCATTGTTCTCCTTAACTATTTCTGATTATATATCATCTTTGGTTATTTTAGATATTGAAGAATTTATCCCTCATCTCTCCTCAATTTTGTGTGTGTATGAGTGAGGAACTACAAAGTGTTTTCCTAAAAAAACACTTGCTAATATTCTGCCGTGTGTTATATTTTGGTCTTAATGTTGAAAAACAAATATCCTCAAATGACTTCAAATCTTGCTACCTAGGGAAGGAAATAGTGACTTTTGGGAAATAGAGAACTTTTGAATCTAACAAAAGTACCTAGAAGAATAAAAGCCACATTCCTTTATATATCTTATTATGCTTTTTTTTCCCCTAAGTAGTAAAACAGTCATTAGTTTCACTGAGTATTTTGGACAGCATATTAGAAATTTGGAGTACCAAGTTTACTATTCTTTACTGGAGATTGTCCAGCAGAGGAAAGCAAATACCAGTGGATATGTGGAAGCGTTTTCTGAACTTTAATATGTACACCTGCTGTACCTAACAGCCTGCTCAGAAGAAGGTTCTGTTTCTAAATGGTAAATGAGAGCTTCCCAGTGGACCATTATTGTATCATGAGTGGTAGTGGGAGGAGGGATAGTGTTTGGACATGAGGGAGTTATCATATATGCCATGATATCATTGCTAAGTCATTCATCTCTTGTCTAGCCAAGTTCACATTAAATTCTACTAGGTTAGCACTTGAGGTCATTTAATAAAACTGCTGTTTTTTAAGAATAGGAGACATGTTATTTGAATCCTGCGAGAGGTGGTTGCTGAAAATAATAGGAACCATATCTTCATATTTTAAGCAAAAGTCACTTAAGAAGCTTTGTGATAAATCACCTAGAGAAGCCAGTGAATTATGCCCTAATGGTTGGAATGAGACAAGCTTTCTAATAGTGATGATAATTATTAATTACTAATCGCAAGTATGTATGTGGTGGGAGTGAATCTCAAAGCTATAATAAAAGGAAATCTGTGCCTTTTTGCATAATGAATGAGAAAAGTATCTTTAAAAGGGCAAAGAAAACTATTAAATTATAAAAATGTTGAATTTCCTTGTCACAGCCTTTAAAAACTGTATAAACTCATCTAAAACCCCAATTCACTGTAGTGTGAAAAATAGATACATATTCAGAGTGATCAATCATTATCTTGAATTAAAATTAAGCATCCAAGTCATTGCAAACTTATTTCCTGCTTATGTACACGCTGAAATAAAATTATTTAAAACTTCTTAGTAGAAAAGGATATTCATGATGCAAGGATAGGCCAGAAAATGAATATACTTCTCACTAAGGAAATAATGATTGTTATTTAAGCTGCAAAACCTAAGCACGCAAAGGAAGGTAAATTGCCATTTATTAAAAATCTTTCTTTCTTTGCTAACCTCAGTCCTAGTTGTATTCACATTTGCTACTTTGTTTAATCCCTCCAGTAATCCTTAAATGTAGATATTACAAAAACTTTACAGATGATGAAATTAGGTTTGCTAAGCATTGAATAATTTGTAATCAATCACGTAACTGCTGAATGCTAGAGTCTAAACCCTAGCCTAGGCACACATGCCTCCAAACCCCCTCCATTTTCTATTATACCAAGCTGTGTGGAACTGAGTACTCCCTGTTCATGTCTGCCATTAGCTATTGAGCATTATAGTAGGCAAAATAATAAACCCCCCTGCCCAAAGATGTCCATGTCCTAATTTCTGGAGCCTGTAATAATGAAGTGATGGACCTTGAGGTGGCAATACTATCCTGGATTATATAGCTGGACCCAATGTAATCACAAAGTCCTAAAGATGGAAGAGAGAGTCAGCAGAGTCAGAGTCAGAGGAGTCAGGACAGAAGCAGAGATTGGAATGATGTGATTGCTGGCTTTGAAAGAGAAGACCATGAAACATGTGACTTCTGTAAGCTGGAAAAGACAAAGAAGCAAGTTCTTCCTAAAGCCTCCAGAAGGAATGCAGCCCTGCTGACACCTTGATTTTAGCCCAGTGAGACCCGTTTTGGACTTTCGACTTCCAGAACTATGAAGTAGATTTGTGTTGTTTTAAACCACGAAGTTTGTGGTACTATCACAGTAGCAAGGAAACTAATACAGGCATCTTAGCATTTGCTAGCTGCGGTGAATAATTCCTTGATAATTTTTGTGAATTTTCAGATGTGACTTTGCTTACTATCATTTCTGTAATCCTGGCCTCATAGGTGCCACCTGAAAGTGTTGAGAATTGTAATTTAGTCATAGGTTTCAGATTTGAAGAGCAATTAAACTATATATAGGGGTTCTCATATAAGAAGTAATTGGGTTCCTTTATTTCAAAGCAGAATATCAGAAGAGAGTCAAAAGGATTTGACATGTTTGATGTAGAAAACTTTATTATTATTGTTATTGTTATGGTTGTGGTTATTTTTCACTGTGCCTTCCTCAGCACTGTAAGTCCGAAAGAGCCCTTTTGCAAAATTTCATCTTTTTCTTGTTACTAATAGAGATCACTGTGCCTCTAAATGGTGTTTGGTCAGTGAGTTTTGTAATCTTAAATGGCAGAAATGTCATGACATGTAATTTTGTGAGAAAAGGATACTTACCCTCTTAGCCTTTACATAAGTGAAATATAGTAAATGCTTTTAAAATAACTGCGCATTTTCTCATGAGAAATAACATTCCTTGTACTTTATGAGAAAAATATGTGTAAAGTTACACATCGTGGAAGATGCAGATTTTAATATCCAGTGTATTTCAGCAGTTTGGTATCAGAAAAGTGCACTGAGCTAGTGTTAAATCACTTTTTATTAGAATGTCCTCTCTATTTTTAAGTTGCCACATTATATGAGGAAACTCACTTTAGTTTTTGTGCCTTGGTTTCATTGTTGTAAAATGGAGAGAATAGTACCTGTTTTGTTATTCCATTTTTAAAATCACCTGATAAAATATAAGTGGCAGTGCTTAGAAAGGAATAAAAATAGTTACAACAATTCTAGGTGGTGTTTTTGTTATTACTAAGAAAGTCCCTGAAGTTACCCTCCTCTCTTCACCACATACGTACACAAACACACCCATACACACATGTATACATGTCAGGTCTAACAATGAAATACCCAGTTTAAGGCATTTTGATTCCATGAAAGGATAAAATAACATTTAGTAAACAGCCTAAGTATTAATTAAAAAGTTATTCAATCTTTTGATATAAGTTCCACAAATATCTTCAGTCAGAATTTATATTAATTTTTCAGTGTTCCCAGAGCTGAAATGATTATCACCTACTGAGGCAAAGGAAGAAGACAGCGTATTACGGGAGTCAAGCCAACTTTGCAACTTGCTGTGACTTATTATATTGGGTTATTTCCCCTGTTGCCACAAACAATATTTGTCAAAAGGGATAAATGCTCATTTTATAAATTTGTTGTCATAAAGTTTAAACTGAAAAATTAACATAAGTGCAGTGGTCTCTGAAGTAGGGGTTTGGGTACCCCTGACGGTGCAGGGGGAGGAAATTTTCTCTCTGTAAATGTTTCTTTTTCACTATCTGTAAATTATTATACCAACTTTATATCTGCTTTGGGTTTGTTTTATAGTATATATAACAAATTGGTATATGTTATGTCTATATAATTTATAATTTATAAATATATAAATATTAGGGCTACTAATCAACAGTATAATAATGGTGTTTGCACAGTGAAAAAATGTTTCAAGAATACTACAATAGTGAAACAGTACACAGAATTTTAATATGACTTCATAGGCACTACTACTAATGTTTAGAGAAAAAGAATTCATTGACCCATTTGACAAATTCTGATTGTCTACTATAAGTCAGATAATCTGCATTTTGTCATTGACCATGCAACAGTTCTCTGAGGCAGGTATCTTAATTTTGTGTTCATGAAAACTGAGGCTTAGGGAAGTAAAGTAACCCAGCTAAGGTCACGTAACTCATAAAGGATGCAGCCAAGGCTCAAATCCTTGTCTGTTGGTCTCCAAAGGTCAAATCCCAATCCCATTTTCATCTGCCTCCTATTCCGCTGAATAGCTTAGTATTAGAGCAAAGGTTGTGATATGGATAGGCTCTGTGTCCCAACCCAAATCTCATCTCAAATTTTAATCCCCATAATCCCCATTTGTCAGGGGAGGGACCTGGGGGGAGGTGATTGCATCATGGCAGTGGTTTCCCCCATGGTGTTCTCATCATAGTAACTGAGTTCTCAGGAGATCTGATGGTTTTATAAGGGGCTCTTCTCCCTTCACTCCCTTTTTCTCTCCCCTACTGCCTTTTGAAGAAGGTCCTTGCTTGCCACTTGCTGTCTGCCATGATTATAAGTTTCCTGAGGCCTCCCTAGCCGTGTGCAACGTGAGTCAATTAAATCTCTTTTCTTTATAAGTCACCCATTCTTGGTTATTTCTTTACTGCAGTGTGAGAATGGACCAATACAGGAAATTGGTACTGCAGAGAGTGGGGTACTGCTATAAAGATACTTGAAAATATGGAAGCAACTTTGGATAGCAGGCAGAGCTTGGAACAGTTTGGAGGGCTCAGAAGACAGGAAGATGTGGGAAAGTTTGGAGCTTCCTAGAGACTTGTTGAATGGAGTTTACCAAAATGCTGATAGTGATTTAGACAGTGAAGTCCAGGCTGAGGTGGTCTCAGATGGAAATGAGGAACTTCTTGGGAACTGGAACAAAGGTCACTATTGCTATGCTTTGGCAAAGAGACTGTTGGCATTTTGCCCCTGCCCTAGAGACCTGTGGAACTCTGAACATGAGAGAGATGATGTGAAATTGGATCCTATGTTTAAAAGGGAAGGAGAGCATAAAAGTTTGGAAAATTTGAAGCCTGATGATGCAATAGAAAAGAAAAACCCATTTTCTGGGGAGACATTCAAGCTGGCTGCAGAAATTTACGTAAGTAACAAGGAGCAGAATGTTAATTGCCAAGACCATGGGGAAAATATCCCCAGGGCATGTCAGTGATCTTGGTGGCAGCCCCTCCCATCAGAGGCCTGGAGGCCTAGGAGGAAAATATGGTTTTGTGGGTTGGCCCGCTGCTATGTGCAGCCTTGGGACTTGGTCCCCTGCATCTCAGTCATGGTTAAAAGGGACCGATGTACAGCTCAGACCATTGCTTCAGAGGGCACAGGCTCCAAGCCTTGGAGGCTTCCATGTGATGTTGGGGCTGCGGGTGCACAGAAATCAAGAATTGAGGCTTGGGAACCTCCCCCTAGATTTAGAGGATGTATGGAAACACCTGCATGTCCAGTCAGAAATTTGCTGCAGGGTTGGAACCCTCATGGAGAACCTCTGCTAGGGCAATGCAGAAGGGAAATGTGGGGTCGGAGCCCCCACACAGAGTCCCCACTGGGGCACTGCCTAGTGGAGCTGTGAGAAGAGGGCCACCATTCTCCAGACCCCAGAATGGCAGCTCCACTGACAGCTTGCACTGTGTGCCTTGGAAAACTGCAGACATTCAATGCAAGTCCATGAAAGCAGCAAGGGGGACCGTACCCTGCAAAGCCATAGGGGTGGCTGCCCAAGACTGTGGGAGCCCACCTCTTGTATCAGTGTGCCCTGAATGTGAGACATGGAGTCAAAGGAGATCATTTTGGAACTTTAAGATTTAATGTGTGCCCCATTTGATTTCAGACTTGCATGGAACTGTAGCCCCTTTGTTTTGGCCAATTTCTCCCATTTGGAATGAGTGTATTTACCATTTTATCCAGGAAGTAACTAACTTGCTTTTGATTTTACAGGCCTATAGGCGGAAGGGACTTTCCTTGTCTTAGATGAGACTTTGGACTTGAACATTTGAGTCAATGTTGGATTGAGTTAAGACTTTGGGGGATTGTTGGAAGGGAATGATTGTGTTTTGAAGTGTGAGGATGAGATTTGGGAGGGGCCAGGGGCAGAATTATATGGTTTGGGCTGTGTCCCCTGCCAAATCTCATCTCAAATTGCAATCCCCATAATCCTGGGAGGGACCTGGTGTGAGATGATTGGATCCTGGGGTTGGTTTACCCCATGATGTTCTCATGATAATAAGTGAGCTTTCACAAGAACTGATGGTTTTATAAGAGGCTCTTCCCCCTTCACTGTCTTCTATCTCCTGCTGCCATGTGAAGAAAGTGCTTACTTCCCCTTTGCCTTTCACCATTATTGTAACTTTCCTGAGGCCTCCCCAGCCGTGTGGAACTGTGAGTCAATCAAACCTCTTTCCTTTATAAATTACCCAGTCTCAGGTATTTATAGCAGTGTGAAAATGGACTAAATACAGATTGGAAATGTTAAATGGTTTTTAAAGTCAGTATGACTGGAATTTGGTGAGCAAATTAGCATGACATTTTATAGATGTTAATTTTGAAAAGAAAACTCCTGGACACATCTGGATGGGTTATCCCATGCCATGTCCTTGAGATTTAGGAGATTAATAAGCAGAGCCAAGCTGGTGCATCTAAAAGATTTGACTTGAACTCAGAGACAGATAGCATAGCTAATTTCAGCTGGAAGCTTCCTGATCTCCAGGGTTCTTATCCAATGTTTTGGGCACCATAGGGAATGCCCTCATCATTGGGAGAGTTGCTGCCTTTCTCTACCTAGTTTAAGGTTTGCTGGTAGCAGTCCATTCTGGAGAGGGTCTGATGGAACAGATAATGCCAAATACAGAACAAAGGCCAGGAATCAGGCAAGGGTTAGGTGAACAAAAGGATGGAAGACAGAGAAAAAGGGTGCCATGCAAAGGGGCTAGGGTCTTCTAATCTTGAAGTTGTGATAGACAAGCCAGACTATTCTGGAAATTATAGAAACAAGAAGGTGGCAGAGATGGCCAGCCAATTTAGGTTTCTCTTTTGGGGCTGGGGCTTGGAAATTCTTCTCAGCCAGTAACTTCACTTTCCAGTCCCATTTGTATCTAGGTGGGGCCATATGACTAGCCCTTGCCAGGAGGGTATGACTAGAAGGACACAATGGTTATGAAACAGGTACGACAGGCTCTCTTTCCCATCTACAAGACGGAATGGCAGCAGAGGACCTAGAGGAGAGCAGAGCCCCATGATGAAGGGAATCTGGGCCCCAAGTGATCATGTGGATGATGGCTTAACTAGGAATACACACACTGGGCTGTGTCATGAGTGAGTGAAGCCACTGGGAATTTGGGTTTTATCTATTATAAAACTACCTAAGATTTTAATGCCACATTACCTTAGTTAATACAAAATCATTAAGAGACTCAACAAGTGGTTGAAACTATGACAGTGTGGAAACTAGTTATTGATGCAATCAAAAAGGGTACAGTAAGTATAATTAATATTGAATCAAGAAAACTTTTTTTTAATGCTACATACTTCTGAGGAGAAAAAAAAGGAACAGAGAAAGCATGGAATGTAAAAACACAACGTAAGATTACAGATATTAGACCAAATATTTTAGTAATCACAAAATATGTGAACTGATCAAAGGCATCTATTGAAAGATACAAATTCAGATTTATTAAAAATATCAATTTGGCCAGGCATGGTGGCTCATGCTATGCCAGCACCTGAAGGCCAAGGCAGGTGGATCACCTGAAGTCAGGAGTTTGAGACCAGCCTGACCAACATGGTGAAACGCTGTCTCTACTAAAAAAAAAAAAAAAAAAAAAAAGTTAGCTGGGCATGTTGGTGCACTCCTGTGATCCCAGCTGCTCAGGAGGCTGAGGCAGGAGAATAGGTGAATCGCCTGAACCAGGGAGGCAGAGGTTGCAGTGAGCCAAGATCGCACCACTGTGCTCCAGCCTGGATGACAGAGCAAGACTCAGTCTCAAAAAAAAAAAAAAAAAATCAATTTATTTATTAATAAAGAAATGAACCTCAGAAAAATATATTAGTCAGATGCTAACAAAAACATATGTGTAACAATATTAATATGCTATAAAGTAGAATTCAAGATGAACAGAATTAGAAGGGATAAAAAGTAGAAATTCTATGCTGACCAAAGTAACAATCTATCAAGAAGATTACAGTTATGAAGCTATATTCACTTAACAAACCTTCAAAATACATTAGGAAAATGATAGAATCATAAGGAGAAATTAACAAATTCTCAATCAGAGTTGGAGATTTTTAACACTCTTCTCTCTGAAACTGACAGATCCTGTAGATTTTTTTTTAAACGTAGACGGAGGATATGGTTAGTACACATGCTCAGCACACATGAAACAATTATAAAACTGGTAGTTAAGTAGGTTGTTCTGATCAAGTATGTAATTAGGACATAAAGGACACATTAAAATCAGAAATCTGTAACAAAATTGATAATCTAGCCGCCTATCATATGCTTGCAATTGTAAAAAAAGACTCTTAAAAGTCTATGAGATAAATGGAAAATGAATATAGAAATTACAAAACATTTAAAACTGAATACCAAAAAAAAGCAGCGTTCTTAATATGGACTTGAAGAAGCATAGTTACAGTCTTTTCGCAGTTTGAGTTCGTTGGGAAGTAGACTCTGAGACAGAGATGAGTGTGAAGAGCCCTTGGACCCCATACCTGCAGAAGGGAGGTAAAGAAGACAGGAAGGTTAAGTTGGTCTTCAGTGCAAGCCCAATGACAGCCTCAGTGGACTCCACAGGGAACACAGGAACTAAAATGTTTTTCAGAGTTGGCCAGTGTGATTAGTCCTTTATATTCTTGCAAGGATTAGTCACTGGATGTGGGCCACCCCGGGGAAGGTGTGGGACTTTGGGTGAAGCACTCACAGTAGCTGAGTCAATCCCTGAAAAGGCTGGCAGGTGAAGTCAGTCTGCCCACAGTTCTCTCAGCAGCTCGGAATGAAGAATTCTTCATTAAAGAGGGATCTGAGTGGCACATCAGCGTCCTCTCCAAGCCTTGGTGCATTTATTTAAAAATAGGAAACATCCAAAATAAGAGCTGTGCTTTCAACCCTAATAAAATAATTGGAAGTAAATAAGCATAAAAGCAGACATTCATGAAACAGCAAAAATTTTTTTTTTACTTTTTTTTTTTGAGACGGAGTCTCCCTCTGTTGCCAGGCTGTAGTGCAGTGGCGCGATCTTGGCTCACTGCAATCTCTGCCTCCCAGGTTCAAGCCATTCTCCTACCTCAGCCTCCCAAGTAGCTGGGACTACAGGCACCCACCACCACGCCCGGCTAATTTTTTTTTTTTTTTTTTTTTTTTTTTGAGACAGAGTCTTACTCTGTCCCCCAGGCTAGAGTGCAGCAGTCTTGGCTTACTGCAACCTCTGCCTCCCGGGTTCAAGCAATTCTCCTGCCTCAGCCTCCCGAGTAACTGGGATTATAGGTGCCAGCCCCCGCGCCTGGCTCATTTTTATATTTTTAGTAGAGATGGGGTTTCACCATGTTGGCCAGGCTGGTTTCAAACTCCTGACCTCATGATGCACCCACCTCGGCCTCTCAAAGTGCTGGAATTACAGGCAGGAGCCACTGTGCCCAGCCTATACTATTTTTAAAAAATATAAATTATTTAGATAAACTTTGACCAAATTATTCAATAATTTCAAAAAAAGAAATACAATATAAAAATGGTAAAGGGTGTTATCTAGAGATGAAAAAAAATGATTACCAGAAATACTATAGAAACTCTATGCCAATAAACTTCAAAACCTTGGTAACAAGTTTATAGAAAAACATAATTATCAAAAGTGGGCCAAAGAAAAGAGAAGATATAAGAAATATGGGTTGTTGACAAAATAGCCACACATTTTGTCAGAAAGGCAATGGGCCCAGATTTTTTTCTTGCTAGTACTATCAACTCTTTACTTAATAGCTGATTCCTATATTACATAAAGTCCAGAAGAAGATGGAAAGCCACACACCTCATTTTATAAGACTAGCATAATGAGAACCATATCTCAATATAGATACAAAAATTATAAATAAAATACAGCCAAATTCAATAATCAGTTTCCAGTCCTCATTTTCCTCAACGCATCGGCATCTCAGTCACTTCCTATTTCTTCCTTGAAACACTTTCTTCACTTGGCTTTGTTCCGCATTCTCTAGGTTTTCCTCCCACTTGCTGGCTGCTCCTTCTGAACCTTCTTTGCTAGTTTTTTCCAATCTCCCCAACTTCTTAAAATTGCAGTGACCCAGGCTCAGTCCTTCCATCTTGCTGTCTGTATTAGCTTCCATGGTGATCTCATCTCACACATACATGTATTCCTGTATGATGATGTATTATATAGGGTAATATATATGTATTCCTCCTATATGATAATGTATTAGAGTCCTCCAGAGAAGCAGAACCAATAGGATGTATATATAGAGAAAAAAAGATTTATTATGAGGAGTTGGTTCATACGATTATGGAGGCTGACAAGTCCCTAGATCTGCATTTGGCAGGCTGGACACCCAGGGGAGCCAATAGTGTTGGGTTTTTTTATTTTTACTTTTACTTTAGGTTTAGGGGCACATGTGCAGGTTTATTACAAGGGTAAATTGTGTGCCACTGAGGTTTGCTGTACGAATGAGCACATCACCAGGTAGTGAGGATAATACTCAACAGGTAGTTTTTCAACAATGGTGTAGTTTTACTGTCAGCCTGAAGGCCTGAGACTCAGGAGAGCAGATGATGTAGTTTCTGTTGGAAAGGTGGCAGGCGTGAGACTCAGGAAGGGCTGATGTTTCCGTTCAAGCCTGAAGATGGCATGTCCTAGCATGAAGACAGTCAGTAGAAGGAATCCCCTCTTTTTCAGTCTTTTGATTCTATTCAGGCTTTCAGTTGACTAGATGAGTCCTATCTACATTAAGGAGGACAACCTGCTTTATTCAGTCTACTGATTAACATGTTAATTTCATCCAGGAACACCTTCATAGACATACTAGAATAATGTTTTACCAAATATCTAAACACCTGTGGCCCAGTCAAATTGGCACATGAAATTAACCACCAGAGATGATGACTGACAAATTTATATTTCCAAATTGGACCTCCCCTAAAATTGTGAAATCATATATCCAACAGCCTGCTTATCATCTCTAGTTGGATGTTTAAGAGGCATCACAAATCTAATGTGTCCAAAATCAAACTTCCAGTTTTCTCCCACAAAACTGCTTATTGCGCGTCTTTTTCCATTTCAGTTAATGGCAACTGTACAGTTAATGCAGGCCTCAATTATCTGTGTCATCCCTGACTCTATTTTCTTGCATCCAGACTGCTAGCAGGTCCCTATAGCTGTACCTTCAAAATATATCCAGACTCCAGCCACTTCTAGTACTACCACCCTGGTCTAAGCTACCATTAAGTGTTGCTAGAGTTTTACAGTATCTTCCTACTCTGTTTTCCTTCTTCAATTCTTGATCCTTTAGAGTCTGTTTCATACTGCAGCCCCAGTGAACCCATTGAAAACACAAATTGAATTGTCACTTCTGCTCAAACCCTATGACGGTTTCTACTCTCATGCAGAGTAACGGCCAGCGTCTTTTAGGGTACTTGATTCTACATCATCTGTCATCCCTCCTACAACTCTCAACCTCCCTCCATTCTGGTCACACTGCCCTTCTTGCTGTTCCTCAGATGGGCCTCTCACCTGAGAATCTTTGCACAGCTGTTTCCTCTGCCTGGATTATTCCTCTAGATAGCTACATGACTTCCTCCCTTGCCCTCTTCAGGTCTTTGCTCAAATACTGTAATACCTTCTCAGAAAGGAGGACTTTAATTTTACCTGTGATAACACTTAATTTTTTTTTTTTTTTTTGAGATGGAGTTTCACTCTTGTTGCCCAGGCAACAAGGAGTGCAATGGTGCGATCTCAGCTCACTGCAATCTCTGCCTCCCAGGTTCAAGCGATTCTCCTGCCTTAGCCTTCCAAGTAGCTGGGATTACAGGTGCCTGCCACCATACCCGGCTAATTTTTGTATTTTTAGTAGACATGGGGTTTTGTCTTGTTGGCCAGACTGGTCTCGAATCCCTGACCTCAGGTGATCCACCCACCTCAGCCTCCCAAAGTGCTGGGATTACAGGCGTGAGCCACCACGCCTGGCTGATAACCACATTTTTTTTTTCTTTCTTGAGACAGTCTTGCTCTGTCACCCAAGCTGGAGTACAGTGGCGCGATCTTAGCTCACTGCAACCTCCGCCTCCCGGGTTCAAGCGATTCTCCTGCTTCAGCCTCCTGAGTAACTGGGACTACAGGCACGTGCCACCACGCCTGGCTAATTTTTTGTATTTTTTAGTAGAGATGGGGTTTCACTGTGTTAGCCAGGATGGTCTCAATCTCCTGACCTTGTGATCCGCCCACCTCAGCCTCCCAAAGTGCTGGGATTACAGGCATGAGCCACGGTGCCCAACCCTGATAACCTAATTTTTAAAGAAGACTTGTATTAGTTCATTGTCATACTGCTATAAAGAAATACCTGAGACTGGGTAATTTGTAAAGGAAAGAATTTTAATTGACTCACAGTTCCACATGTCTGGGGAGGCCTCAGGAAACTTACAATCATGGCATAAGGCAAAGAGGAGGCAAGCACCTTCTTCACAAGGTGGTAGGAGGGAGAAGAGAGCAGAGGAAACTGCCACTTATAAAACCATCAGATGTTGTGAGAACTCACTCACTATCATGAGAACCTCATGGGGGTAACCACCTCCACAATCCAATCACCTCTCACCAGGTCTCTCCCTTGACAAGTGGGGATTCTGGGGATTACAATTTGAGATGAGATTTGAGTGGGGACACAGATCCAAACCATATCAACCGTATTCACATATTACTAAATACATATAATTTAGAAATTGTAAAGACCAAAAAGCTACCATTTAGGTTTTTTGAAACATTTGAAGGCATAGGACTAATTAGCAAAGATCTCCTCTGGGGTTTTGGATCATATTTTTTTAGCATTGACAATCTATAAACTATAGGCTGACAATCTATAAACTGAATTTATAGATACACTTGTAAATATAAAACTGATCAGTGTAACTTCTTTTACTTTCACAAGTAGAAGTGATTTTCTTTAAAACTAAATGTATATTTTTTGTTTTTATACTTACAGAAGCTTCTGTGGGGGTGGGCAACACAAGGATGGCTCAGAAAATTTGGGTCACTGTCTCTGTTTTCTTTCTACACATGACAGTATGGCATTACTGATGCTGAGATTCACTTAAAATCTAGGACAGTAAGGATTGCACCCGTTCCTTAACATAGAATTTATTGGATTCTTAGTGGATGCATACTGCCAAAATGGAGATTTAAGTGTAAGTCCCAAAGACTTGTCACCCAGCAGACTTTTCACTGTTTTCTCAGATCCAGCTGGCCTAGTTCTACGTGGATAGTATTACCTGAAGTCACTAGGGAACTAGGGGCCAGAAAAATCCTTGGCTGACTAATTGCGAACCTAATGGGGTAACTGTGGTCTCTCTTCCCTTCAACTTGTAACACTCTGGAGATACTAGAATCTCGTTCAGAAGAGAGTCCTGAAAAGCTGCAATAGGCTCTTCTTGTCTTGTCTTAAAGCAATTGCAACTTTGGAAAATATATGAAAAAAATATAGTCCAAGGAGCTGTAGAAATTGACCAAAAAATCATGCAGAGATGAAAATGTGCTCAATTTCTCACCTAAGTCATATTATACTGTTGTCTGTGAGTGGAAGTTGGCATTGTTCACTTTGTATCTGATGATTAATCATTTAGTTAGTATCTGTTAAGAAGAGGACTCAAGAAATAGCTTTTAATTTTAGTTAGAAAAAGTAGCACCATTAATAGCGGCCTTGACATTCTGCAAAGCCAAATTAAGCAGTCAACCTGGCATTTTATAGACAGCCTGTTACAGAGCCTCACATCTGATAGACATTCAATAAGTATTAATCACCTGGCTTAGGACTAGGAGCAGCCACATAGCTGCTGTAATAGAGGTTGCACATTTTGGTGGGACAAGGCTGATTTTGTTGTACTGTAAGACAGGACTTGTGAACATGAAGAAGTGTGTGGGTTTTTTATTTTTATTTTTTTCAAATTAAATGACTTCATAATTTTCTTTCGAAACTAAGCACATTTTATTACAAATGGATTTCCTTTTGTCAATTCAAGGTAAGGTACCAGGTAGCAGTGATATTGGTCAAATGTTACTTCTTTTGTAAATAGAAAGCAGAGTGCCATCTAAAGAGCCATCATCACATTCCTTTGTAAAATTATTTGAATCAATGCCAGAGAAATCGTTAACATTTCAGAGTCATTCATTTAATGTTAATTATCGTGTTTATAGTTAGTTTATTGTGTTTATTATAGTGAATGGATGGATAATGGTGAACTCTGGTCTGCATTTTATTCTTTTATTTAAAATTGTTCACATCTACTAAATATAAGTATTATGAATCTAGAAAAATAGGTTTAAAGTAATAATAATAGCTAACATTTTTATCATTTACACTGTGACAGTCATTGTGCTAAGCCCCTTTATATGTTTTCATTTCAAATATATATTGAAAGGTCACTTTATGTTTCTGCCGTATCTTTTCTATGCTTTTAAGATTATAACTTTTATGCTGTTTTATTTAAAATAAAATTTGCATTCATGCTTATTTGTTCTCAGGTATACAGTCAACCTCAGCTTCATCCAAAAGAAGAACACATGTTTAAAGGATAATAAAGCTGATGAAATTTTTAAACTCTTAAAAATTAGTATTGAGTGAAGGCAGATGTTTGTAAAAGAGGTGAAGACATCTGATCATGTGAACCTGATGAATTGGTATAAAGAATTATTGGAATCTGTAGAAATGCCATGATTCTGCTTATTGTCTTTGTAAAAAACTGCTTTGGAATGAATTGTCCATAGTGTGGGATGATCCAGCTGCTTGTTGAATCAGTTGCTTTTCATTAGCCCATCTGATGTTGATTGGAGTGTGGGCTTGCATGCCTGAACTCCTGAAAGAGTGAATTATCAGTATGCTTCTCACACAGAGAGCTGTGACTCTAATGAGGGATTTTCATATCAAATCATTCATATCACTTTATAATCACAATACATGTATTAGATGCTTTCTGATCCTGCTGCAATCATGAGAATTAGCTAACTTCGTGTGAGATTCCAGTAATAGATAGTAATGCATTTCTCAGGTAGGCAGTGAATATTCATCCTTCTAAGGTCAACAGTGGTTGGAAGAAGTGGAGGAGAGGAAGTCTGTAAGTCTAAACACAGTCTGATATCTGTTTGTCTTTCTTTGAATTGAAGGGCCTACTAGTTTCCCAGTTTATCTGGCAGTCCCTCCAACTTGAGAGGGAGGCACATGAGTAGGCGCAGAAGAATGGTGGTGAAGGGCATGGGTTCAAGTCCCGACTCTCCCTCTTACCAGCTTTATCACCTTGAACTATTTGCTTAATTTCACTGGGTCTCATTTCTCATGTTTAAAATGAGGTAATAGTAGTACCTGACTTCACAGAGTTGTGAAAATAAAACTTTAATTCAAGTAGGACTCTGACACGGGGCCTGCCACATGGTAAAGGCTGGGTAAACATGAGTTGCTATTGTCATTGTTCTCATTATTACACCGGCGCTATAGGGAGGCCCTAGAAGAAAAAGCTATTATCTTTCTTTTAATGATTGAGCAGAGCTCATTTCACCCAAAAGAAGATGCAGATCAAAATGGGTAATATGTAAAATATAATTATATAAATTTTGAGAAATAAATACATTTTATATATATATAAATTTCATAGGATTAAAAGAAGTCCATCTAATTATTTTTTAAAAGGTGTTTGAAGGCTCATGGATGATTCCTAAACCCTCTTGTTTCCCCATTTTATAAGATGTAGAGACTTTGTATTAGCCTGCATGGACAAAGCATCAAATGTGTTTGCAGAAAAAGTGTGCTTAATGGGAGGATTCCTTGAGCCCAGGAGTTTGAGGTTGCAGTGAGCTATGATCATGCCACTGTACTCTAGCCTGGGTGACAGAGCAAGACCCTGTCTCAAAAAAAAAAATGAACTTGAACGTTTGGGAAGACCGAACACTTCATATTCGTTGAGCTGACCTGTTCTTAGATTAGGAAGGTAACAGGGAAATTGTTGCTTAGCAACTAATGGAGTTAAATGAAACAGTCTGTTAGCTGGGCTCTTGCCCTCATCTGTGTGCATGCCTAATAAAGGAGATGGGCTCCAGTGTGTATTGCTTGACTCACAGCTGCCAAACAAAAGTGATGAATAAAATGCAAGATGGAAGGGAGGGTCCACACCTGGACTGGGCATCTATATTTATGGTCATATACACCTTCCTTTATGTTAGATGTTGAAGAAAAAGTTATTAAGAGAGGACATTAAAAACAAGAGAGGGACTGTTGAAATTGAGGGTTAAATTTTTAAGAGTGATCATTAGTTTACATTGAGTTTTAAGAGACTAAGATAATAAGTGATAATTGAAGAAATTCCACACTATTATCTTCAACATTCTTCTAAAAAGTTCTCTATAGAAAAGGGATAACAGGGTTGGGCACAGTGGCTCACACCTGTATTCCCAGCACTTTGGGAGGCCGAGGCAGGCAGATCATGAAGTCAGGGATTCGAGACCAGCCTGACCAATATGGTGAAACCCCGTCTCTACTAAAAATACAAAAACCAGCTGGGCGTGGTGGCATGCGCCTGTAGTCCCAGCTACTCGGGGGCCTGAGGCAGGAGAATCACTTGAACCCAGGAGGCAGAGGCTGCAGTGAGCCGAGATTGCACCACTGCACTCCAGCCTGGGCAAAAGAGGGAGACTCCCTCTCAAAAAAAAAAAAAGAAAAAGAAAAAAAAAATACAAGGAAAGGGATAACAGATCTTATGGATGACATGGTGAATTCTAGGGCAGAAATTGTGTGTTTTAGTACTTGTCTGCTCCTGGTCCCTATTTATACCCACGACAGACGTTATGACTAGATCCTGACCACTCTCACTTGAGCTGGATGTGGCCTTACAGCCCTCAACAGGGCTCCAGGAAGCCATTACCAATATCATACTGGGCAGGTAAGAAACTTCCTTGTCATTCTTTATGACAAATTGAAACTTGTTAAAAACTTCTACTTTTTGAATTCCATAGGAATATTCTGAGTGATTTGTGTCAAAAGCAGCTTTGAGGTAGCCACATGAAATTCCTCTTAAGGAAAATTGTTAAGAAGGAAATAGACCAGAGAAAATCAACCAAAGTAATTGGGGGGAAAGGGAGACAGTGTGAAAGATTTGCCTGAAAGTTCTTACCACTGCCACCATTCAGGAGCTTAGGATGATTTACTCTTTCAAAGACTATGTCCTTGAATCCACTTTCTTTTGAAATACCTTTCATTTTCTGTATAGTAATCACTCCCACCCCTCCATATCTAGGGATCAGTCCTCTCATGCTGGGATTTGGACTCAGACCTTCTGTTCAGCCTACAAAACTTCGAGCATTGGCTTCAAGCACTAACATTTTTATGACTCAGAGAATTCGAATTAGATACTATTTCCAGTAGGAGACTCTAGAGCTGTTACTATATATATTTGAAAGGCGGTTAAGCACAAAAGAGAGTGAACGCATTGACCTTCTCCTATGGCCAAGGGGAGAAAGTTATCAGGAGTGTGATTAGAAGTCAATATTTTGAAGGTTTTACTAATATTTCTCCAGCAAGGGACAGCCTGTCATGAAAAATATTAGGTTTCTCATCACCTCAAGTATTCAAGTATGCAAGGAGTGCTGCAAGGGGGAGAACTGACTACCCCAGCTCTGCTTCTCAAACGTTTATGTGCATGTGGTTCACCTGGGGCTCTCGTTAAAACTCAGCTTTCCCATCTAGTAAGTGTGGGGTAGAAGCCGAGATTCTACATTTCTTACAAGTTCCTTGGCAATACCAATGCTGGATTCCAGGGACCACACCTTAGGTAGGGAGGGGCCAGTGATCTCTAAAGTATTAAAATTCCAAAATTCCATTTGCAGAAGAGAGACTAGAGTTTAGTCTTGCTTCTTACACACACCCAGCACAGCTTTGAAAACCACATAGGAATCTCTTGTGGTCTTAGAGAATTCCCCCTGAATTCCTATCATATTTTCCTTAGTAAAGAATACCCCGCTCTGCCTCCTCAGTTGCTTCACTTCTTTTTTTCTCCAGGCTTTCAACCTTTTCTAATGTCACTGTTCTCTAAAAAAAATTTCCTTTTTTCATGCTTTCTCTGATCCATGCAGACTCTAATCACAACTGCTCAGTCATTCCTTCGTGCAAGTCCCAAATTCTGTCTTAGGACAGCTGTCAAAATGCAGGAAATCTAGGTTATGTCTCAGTCGGGGTGTCCTTAGAAGTTTGTGAAAAGCAGGATTGTGCCATTGGCTGCCATATGAGGGAGATCAAACAGCCTCTTTGATTAATTTGATTCATTCAATAATGGTTTAGCAAATGTATTCATTAAGAAAGAGTAAAAGTGCCATCCCTAAACATCTGAAAGAGGCAAATTTGTGACAGATTAAACAATGGACTTCTTTGTATGGTGGGTAGGACTGTATTGTGATCCCATGTTCAGGGAATACAACTGGAAAGTAACAGTATCACCAGAGGAATAAGGAGAACCATAGGGATCTGAGAGGGCAACCCAAGGCTGAAGTCAAATGTGTGGATGCCACTTTCCAGAAGATGGAAAGACTGGCAAGGACAAATTTTGTGAGTTACCCAACGGCATGGTGAGCAGCAGTTTCTGGCCTTCACAATTACCATAACTTTGGCTAAGAAACAACTTGATTTGTGTCCTTTTTTTATTCCACCCTTTTCTCTCCCAGAAGACCCAGGTCGTTGAAACATGGCCACATTCAGGAGGAGAATTCTAAACAGACAGGATAAACCATAATGATGCTTGTTTTGAAGGGCTCATTATCACTGTATAGTTAATTTAGGAAGCAACTGTGCCAAGAGCAAAGCTGTGAAACGCAGCTAGATCCTTTAAATAAACAAGCTACATATTTGAAGATTTTAGAAAAAAACAATATGTAACATAATTTTTAGCATATAAGATGGATCTTTATTTTATGTGGTTAAGGTGAGGGAAAACTATTTTAGAGATATTAATTTTTGTTGCCTAATTATATTTATAGTAATATAATTTTACTGTTTTAGTTTGTCTTGTGTTATTTTATTCTCTGAGAGTATTATTATACTATGGGAGGAAAAATTAAAACAATTATAAAGAGGAAGAAAATCACCAACCAAACATCCTCACTCAGACCGTTTAGCTCCCCAGATGGATTGAGTTATTTTATTCATTTGCAAGATAAAGGAGGTAAATAGTCCAATTTGACTGTGAGTGGGACCCTCTTCTCCCTAATGGAAGGGAATGGGCTATTGCAGTTAATTGAATGGTCTCATTAACTGAGATTTACTACCCATTCTGTATGTGAGGTGTAACCAAAATGTAATAAAGGCTAATAACCATTAACACTAAATTGATCAAAATGTAATCTTTGTTGATTCAGAAGTTAGTTCAAATCTCTGTAATGCCTCATGACCATTGTAAACATCACTAATTATGTAACAGTGGGCATATAGAAGATGTAAGATGTAATGGATATACTGTCATCATTGCAAGTTGCTCTTTTCAATGACTTCCTTAGACATATCTGTTTACTTTCATTTAACTCTGTTTAATGTTCATAAAATGTAAGGGTTGAATGTGCCTCCAAACAATTCAGTTATTTCACCTGTAAGATTATATGTATTCTTGATAAAATGGGAGTCTCAGTGGTTTTGCCTGTGTTCAGTGTAACTCCAAAGCTGGACATAGTTTGCCAGGTAAACAGATCATATTTTACCAGATGCTTTAAAAAGTCTATCATCTGTCATTTTACTTATCTATGAAGATATAGTAGAATTTTTGTCAGTTTTGTGTCATAAGGTACCACCCTAAAATGTAGCTGTAACTAATCTTGTGTCTGCATGACAACTAACATGACTCAAGAAAACTTCACGGCCGGGCGCGGTGGCTCAAGCCTGTAATCCCAGCACTTTGGGAGGCCGAGACGGGCAGATCACGAAGTCAGGAGGTCGAGACCATCCTGGTTAACACGGTGAAACCCTGTCTCTACTAAAAATACAAAAAATTAGCTGGGCGTGGTGGCGGGCGCCTGTTGTCCCAGATAGGAGAGTGGCGTGAACCTGGGAGGTGGAGCTTCCCATACCTCCCTCTGTGGTAGGCACTTAAAGTGGATTATATACTCACAAACTAGAAAGGTTTGTGTTGGTGGCAGCACATTATCAGCCACAAATGAGCTGTGATGACTGTAAATCTCAGCCTGGCTGAGGCTCTCCCAAAGACAAAATCTTGTGAACCAAGCATGAGTCTGTGATATGCTTTCATATTTCTAAGCAGAACTTTATCCCATGCTTTGGCAGAATGTTGTGACTTGATAGAGAACATTGACATATGTTCTTTTTTTTCTAAGTGTCTAGCTTTGAACTCACTTGTGTTTCTCAAGTGTTTAGCTTACAGTGAATGCTCTTTCTCTTTAGTTATGATTTTACATTTTGGTACCTAAAACACCTTTCATGCAGAACATTCTCTGTTACATAGAATGAATTCTTTTTGTTTATGACACTGTAGGGTGGTAGGACATCATCTGTAGATGAGTTTTGAAGATCATTTTGGTTGATTCATTCATTTGCTGTATTTATTGCATGTATGTACTCCTAGGATCTGGGAGCACCACAGTGAGAGAAGGAGATATGGCACCTGCCTTCATGGAGCCTGCAGTCTACCTTTTCAAGATGTTATATGCTTAAAAATATTACTGTTGGTCTCATCACCTCTTTTGCTGCCAAGGAGACTTTGGCCTTCCTCGTGGTCTCTAGCAGGTTTCTGGACATTGTTTCACTAGCTCGGATAGACTAGGCAACTGGTGTTTCACTGTGCCAAATGGCCAAGTTCTTCCTTATTACCAAGTGATATCCAATGAGGCTCTTCCTAATTGAGATGTCTTTTAAATTTATTATATCCAAGACATTGACCTTGATATAATAGTTCCCCTTTTTTAATCTTTAGGTTAATTATGGTTTTTAAAAATTGTGATAAGCATTAAATTTTTAACATTAATTTTTTTTTGAGATAGAGTCTCACTCTCTTGCCCAAGCTGGGATGCAGTGGTGTGATCATGGCTCACTGCAGCCTCAAACTCCTGGGGTCAAGCAATCCTTCTCCCTCACCGTCTTGAGTAACTGGGAATACAGGTGCATACCACCATGCTCAGCTAATTTTTTTAATTGTTTGTAGAGATAGGGTCTCCCTATGTTACCCAGCCTGGTCTCAAACTCCTGGCCTCAAGTGAACTTCCAGCCTCAGCCTCCCAAAGTGGTGGGATTATAGACATGACTCACGGTGCCTGGGCAATGTTAAATTTCTAAACAGTATGATGTGATGTCAAAGTGGAAGTTCTGTATTTATAGAAGTGGTGGTGATGATTTTTATAATGGGGTCATTCCATAAAGTAGAAGTCTAGGAGTATGTTGCAAAAGTGAAGTCCTGAAGCCAGAGATAGGGATTTAGAGTGAGACTGTCATTTGGAAACTATTTGAAATGAATGGATTTAGTCAGCAGTTGAGTGGAGGGTGCTGTTTCTCAGCTGTCGTTTCAGTTGGAATCAAAGGGAGACATGGGACAGTGAGACATTCAACCTGGATTATAGCAACAATTTCTACCTATTAAACATCTACTGTGTGCCATATATTATGCCTGACATTAAGCATAATTGTATTTAAACCTATGACAACCCTGTGAAGTTGGTATTATTCCCATTTTACAGATAAAGGGCCTGAGGCTCAGAGAAGGTAAAAAATTAGCCAAAGTTCCAAGATAAATTGCCCACATGACCAGTAGGTTATAGAACTAGATGTATCTTCCTGCATAGTTCTGAACATTAAAAATAAAACCAAGTTTTTAAAAGGGAATTGTTTGAAATTCATAAGTAATACATGTTCATTGCAATGATCCAAAAAAATACTTATGTAAACAGGATAAAATTAAGTCTATTTTTTCCCTCTACAATCATACTCTATAATATAGCAATTATAGATGCATTTAATTGTATTGATATAAAATAATTACCAATATGGTGTCTCTTTATTGCACATACAAACGTGCAAATATAGATATACACTATTTAAGGAATTGTGTTTTCCTCCCAACTCTACTAACCCTCTGATTGAGGATCCCTATTCTATGCCAGTGTTACCCTGATTACTTTTGAAAGACGCTAGAAATGTAGATTTTTAAAACTCCTTGGGCAGCCTATTTTATTTTTTTAACCTTTGTTCTTAGGAAGTTTTTCCTTTTCATTAACCCAGAATATTCTTCTGCAGTTTAAGCTATTTGAGTCCTGCTGTACATACGGGATTGATGGCAAGCAGGTGGTCAGCACATCAGGTGCAATTACAACTGGAAGATCTGAAAAAAGAACTTGGTTGGTGTGGGGAGTGTTAAAAACTTAACCACCCATGTAATAAAAAGCAGACACTGAAAACAACTGAAATTTCTTTCAGGTTCTTTTCAAGAAGTTTAGAAGCAAATTCAACATTTTATAAACTAAAGGTTTTTATTTAACTGTGATCTATTTTTTAATTTTGGAATTTCAGGTAATCTTCTACAAATGCATAAACAAAATCTACTTAACTCTAAAGATAATTTCCTGTTAGCCTTTTTTATCTATAGCCACACTTGATTAAAAAAAAAAACAACAGAAACTGGTGCTTCTCCTAATATATCAGTCCTTTAAACCAGGGAATACTTAAAAGAAACTTCACTACATTTTGTTGTTACCACAAAATATAAATTTTACTAAGAGCTTGCCATATGTCAGGTGCTCTTCACTTTGTATGTATACTTAATGGACCACAGTATAGTGTCAACATAACTTTTATATGTACTGGGAAACCAAAACATATGTATGACTCATTGTGTTATGATATTTGCTTTATTAAGGTGGTCTGGAACTAAACCCACTCTATCTCCAAAATATGCCTATATAAGTGAGATCTTTCAATATTTGTCTCTCTGTGTCTAGTTTATTTCACTTAGCATAATGTCTTCCAGGTTCATCCATATCGTTGCAAATGGCAGGATTTTCTTCTTTTTTAAGGCTAAATAATGTTCGTGTGTATGTGTATATCTCATATTTTCTTTATCCATATATTCGTTGAGGGACATTAAGATTGTTTCCATATTGTAGCTATTGTAAATAATGCTGCAATAACCATGGGAGTGTGGCCATCACTTTGAGATACTGATTTCATTTTCTTTGCATACATACCCAGAAATGAGATTGTTAGATCATAAGGTAGTTCTTTAAAAAAAATTTTTTAGTACCCTCTCTACTGTTTCCCATAATGGCTGTACCAATTTACATTCCAACCAATAATAACAAGGATTCCCTTTTCTCTACAACCTCACTAACAATTATCTTTTGTCTTTTTGGTAATAATTATTCTAACGGATGTGAAGAGACACCTCATTGTGGTTTTTACTTACTTTTCCCTGACGATTAGTGATATTGAGCATCTTTTTATATACCTGTTGCCCATTTGTATGCCTTCTTTGGAAAAATGTCTATTCAGGTCCTGTGACCATTTTAAAGTTCAGTTATTTATTTATTTATTTTGCTATTGAATTTTGTGAGTTCCTTAAATATTTTTGGATATTAACGCTTTATCAGATATATGGTTTGCAAATATTTTTCCCATTCTGTGGGTTGCCATTTTAATCTGTTGATTGTTTCCTTTGGTATGCATAAGTTTTAGTTTGATGCAAGGCCACTTATTTTTGCTTTTGTTGCCAGTAGTTTGGTGTCATATCCAAAAAATTATTTGACCAATGTCAAGGAACTTTCCCCTACACTTTCTTCTTTATTGTTTTAAATCTTACATTTAAGTCATTAATACATTTAAGTTAATTTTTGCGTATGATATGAGATAAGGGTTCAATTCTATTCTTTGGCATGCAGATATCAAGTTTTTCTTGCACCATATATTGAAGAGCCTGTCCTTTCCCTATTGTGTGTTCTTGGCACCCTGTCAAAGATCAGTTTACCACAGATGCATGGATTTATTTCTGGGCTATTCTGTTAGTTGGTCTATATATCTGTTTTTATGACAGTACTATACTGTTTTGATTACTGTAGCTTTTTAATGTATTTTGAAATCAGGAAGTATGATGCCTGCAGTATGTTCTTCTTGTGTAAGATTTCTTTGGCTCTTTAGGGTCTTTTGTGGTTCCATTTAATTTTAGCATTTTTTTTTTCTATCTCTATAAAGAATGCCACTTGGATTTTGGTAGGGGTTGTGTTGAATATATAGATCACTTTGAGTAGTATGAACATTTTAACACATTGTTTTTTAATCCGTGGACATGGATGTCTTTCCATTTTATCTGTGTCTTTGATTTCCTTCACCAGTATTTTATAACTTTCAGTTGACAAGTCTTTCACTTCTTTGATTAAATTTATGCCTAAGTATTTTCTTTGTTCTTTTAAATGGGATGGTTTTCTTAAATTTCTTTTTTATTACTTTTCTGTTTGTGTACAGAAATACCACTGATTTTTGAATGTTAATTTTGCACCAAAAAACTTTGTTAAACTCATTTCTTAGTTCTAACATTGTTTTTTGGTTGAATCTTCAGGGTTTCCTACATATATAATCATGTTATCTACAGAGATAATTTCACTTTTTTCTCTCCAGTTTGGATGCTTTTTATTTCTTTTTCTTGTTTAATTGCACTGGGTAGGACTTCCAGTACTAAGTTGAATGAAAGTGGTCTCTCATCTTCTCTTGCTATCTTCCTTTGTTATTTGATTATTTTTGTAGTATTTGTTTTGATTCTTTTCTATTTATCTTTTGTATATCTATTATAATTTTTTTTTCTGTGTGGTTACCTCAAGCCTGGCATAAAATGTCTTGTAGTTACAATGGTCTATTTTAAGTTGATAACTCAACTGCACACAAAAGTTCTCCACTTTTACCACCTCCCCCAAACTTTATGTTTTTGTAGTCAAAGTTTACTTCTTTTTATATTGTGTATCCATCAACAAATTTTGGTCTTTTATCTTTTAAATGTTGGGATAAAAGTAACTTACACACCACCATTACAGTGTTACATTATTATGTATTTGTCCATATCTTTACTTTTGCCAGTGATATTTATGTTTTCTTATGCTTTCACGTTACTGTTTAGCATGTTTTTGTTTCAATTTGAAGAACCCCCTTAGCCATTTCATGTAAAGTAGGTTTAGGAGTCACAAACTCTCTCAGTTTTTGTTTCCCTGGGAAAGATTTTCTGTTTCATTTATTTTTAAAGGATAGTTTTGCCAGATATTGTATTCTTGGCAGTTTTTTTCTTTCATATTCTGAATGTATCATCCCACTCTCTTCTGGCCTGCAATATTTCTACTAAAAAAATCCACTGATTGTCTCATGGAGATGGTTCCCTTATATGTGACAAGTCACTTTTCTTTTGCTTCTTTCAAAATTCTCTGTCTTTAACTTTTGAAAATTTAATTATAATGTATCCTGGTGCAGATCTCTTTGTATTCAACTTATTTAGGATTCTTTGGGGTTCATCAATCCAGATGTCCACTTCCTTCCCCTGATTTGAAATGTTTTTGGTAATTATTCGTTTTCAATAATCTTTCTTCTCCTTTCTATTTCTCTTCTTTTTATTAAGCTTTTATAATATAAATTGGTTTACTTGATACTGTTTCATAAAAGCCATAGGCTTTCTTTACTCCTTTTTACTCTTTTTTCTTTTTTGTCCTTTGACTGGATAATTTTAAACGACCAGTATTCAAGTTTACTAATTCTTTCCTCTGTTTGATCAAGTCTGGTATTGAAGCTCTCTGTTGCATTTTTTTGTTTCATTTATTGTGTTCTTCAGCTTCAGAATTTGCTTCATTTTTGTGGTTTGCATTTCTCTAATTTTCCCTTTCATTTGTGTATTACATAAAATTTACATTTCTCTAACTTTCCCTTTTGTTTATGTATTATTTTCCTGATATTATTGAGTTGTCTGTGTTCAATGATAATTTCTTAAAACAATAACTTTGTCAGGCAATTCATAGGTCTCCATTTCTTTGGTATCGTTACTGGAATTATCATTTCCTTTAGTGATGTTAGGTTTCCCTGACATTTCATGTTCCTTGTAGCCTTGCATTGGTGTCTGAACATTTGAAGGAGCAGTTACATCTTTCAGATATTACAGACTGGCTTTGGTGGGGAAGACTTTCACCTGAGGTGTGATGATACCTGAGGTGTGATGATGGGTGGGGTGTGTGGTGGTTCTTAAATAATCACCTGAGGTGTGAGGATGGGTGGGGTGTGTGGTGGTTGTGGGTCCAATGCAAGTTCTGAAGGGTATGCAGGGGCACTGGTTTTGGGGATTGTGTGACACTGTCATGGTGCGTGGGGTTGCCAGGTCCTGGTGCAGGTGCAAGACAAGTGACATCACAGCCAGGTGTAGGCTCATGTGAAGCCATACCAGGTGCAGGGTGCCAGAGTGACCCCCTTCAGCTCCAGGGTATGCAAAAGCATGGGCTCCAGGCATCTCTGTCAGCTGGGGTTTGTGTTGGTGAAGACTGGCGATCTTTAGCAGCAAAGACTGTAGGAGTCCTCCTGCTCTTTTCTCCTACAGGGGGATATAGTGGTCAAGGCAATTTCTCTTGGCACTAAGCTGTACTATGTGGAACATCCTAAGTTCTAAAAAATGTTCAATTTTTAAAATTTATGATAAATTTCTGAAAGTTAAATACATTATGAATGTTAGCTTTTTAATATATCAAATATAGTTGAATATATTATATGTTAAATACTCCCAATAGCTTTAAGATATTCTGAATGTTATTTTATTTTTTCAAATTGTATTTAAAATCTATTTTGGAAAATTTCTTAAATGGCAAGAGAGCAATAATTTAGTGTTTCTAACAGTAAAAAGTTTAACCATAAATTAAGCTCTCAAAAATAATCCTTTTCATTATGAAAACGTAAAACTCTCTAATGCAGTGAGATGGAAATGAAGATCTCTACAAGGAATAATGGGTCATCAGTTTATATTGTTCATCTTATACATATTAATTTAAAATGTATAGACTTGTGAGGATAAAAAAATACATTTGTTAAAATAAAATCCTATTAGTTCAATAGTACAAAGAATATAAAATACCTAGGAATCAATTTAACCAAAGAAGTAAAATATCTAAACAAGGAAAACTATAAAACACTGATGAAAGAAGATGATGCCAAAAAAAGGGAAAGATATTCCATGTTCATGGATAGGAATAATGAATACTGCTAAAATAACAATACTACCCAAAGTAGTTTACAGATTCAATGCAATCCATATCAAATTTCCAATGACGTTCTTCACAGAAATAGAAAAAATATCCTAAATATAAATGGAACCACAAAAATCCCAAATAGCCAAAGCCACCCTGAGCAAAAAGAACAAAGACGTTACACTATCAGATATCAAAATGTACTAAAAAGCTATAGTAACTAAACCAACCTGGTACTGGCATAAAAACAGACACATAGATCAATGGAATAGAATAGGGAACCCAAATATAAGTCCACACATTAACAGACAACTTATCTTTGCAAAGGTGCCAACAACATACAATGAGGAAAAGACAGTCTTCTTAATACATGGTGCTGGGAAAATTGCATAACTATATGCAGAAGAATGTAACTACACCCTTATCTCTAACTATACACAAAAATCAAATCAAAATGTATTAAAGACTTAAATCTAAGGCCCCAACTATGAAATAACTAGAAGACAATATTGGGGAAATGCTACAGGACATTGGTCTAGGCAAAGGCTTTTTGGGATTAAGACCCCCAAAACACAGGCAGCCAAAGCAAAAATAGACAAATGGAATTTCATCAAGCTAAAAAGCTTCTACACAGCAAAGGAAACAATCAACAAAGTGAAGGGCAAACCCACAGAATGGGGACAAATATTTGTAAACTACCATCTGACAAGGGATTGATAACCAGAATATATAAGAAGCTCAAACAGTTCACTAGCCAAAAAAAAAAAAAAAAAAAAAAAAAAAAATCCAATTTAAAAATGGGCAAAAATAGGTATTTCTTAAAAGAAGACATACAAATGTCCAACAGACATATGTAAAAAAATACTGAAGGTCACTGAGCATCAGAAGATGCAAATCAAAACTACGGTGAAATACCTCACCCCAGTTAAAATGGCTTTTATCAAAAAGAGAGGCAATAACAGATTCTGGCAATGATATGGAGAAAGGGGAACTCTACTACTCTGTTGATGGGAATAAATTAGTACAGCCACTATGGAGAACAGAATGGAGGTTCCTCAAGAAACTAAAAATGTAGCTTGCATATGACTCAGCAATTTTACCACAGGTATATATTCAAAAGTAAGGAAATCAGTGTATTGTAAAATATATATTATATATCCAAAAGAAAGGAAATCAGTATATCTGCACTCCCATGTTTATTGTAGCACTATTCACAATAGTCAAAATTTGGAATTGGGCTGGGTGCAGTGGCTCATACCTGTAATCCCAGCACTCCAGCACTTAGGGAGGCTGAGGCAGGTGGATCAATTGAGGTCAGGAGTTCGAGACCAGCCTGGCCAACATGGTGAAACCCCGTCTCTACTAAAAATATATAAATTAGCCGGGTGTGGTGGCACGTGCCTGTTGCCCCAGCTACTCGGGGGGCTGAGGAAACAGAATTGCTTTAACCCAGGAGGCGGAGGTTGCGGTGAGCTGAGGTCATGCCACTGCACTCCAGCCTGGGTGGCAGAGCAAGACTCTGTCTCAAAAAAAAAAAAAAAAAGGAAAATGGAATTAACTAAGTGCTTATCAGTGAATGAATGGACAAAGAAAATGCGGTATATATACCCAAATAAATGTTATAAAAAAATGAAATCCTGTCATTTGCAGCAATGTGGATGGAACTGGAGGTCATTATGTTAAGTGAAATAAGCCAAGCACAAAAAGACAAATAATGTATGTCGTCACTCATATGTGAGAGCTTAAAAAAAAGTGAATCTCATGAAGACAGAGAGTAGACTGGTGGTTACCCGTTACCCTACCCAGGAGGCTGGGAAGGGTCGTTGGGAGGGGGAGGATGATGGGGATATTGAATAATGGGTGCAAATATACAGTTTAATAGAAGAAATAAGACCTAGTGTTAGATCAGTAGAGTGACTATAGTTTACAGTAATCTATTGTACACTTGAAAATAGCTAGAAAGGAGCTGGGCATGGTGGTTCACGCCTGTAATCCCAGCACTTTAGGAGGCTGAGGCAGGCGGATCACAAGGTCAGGAGTTCGAGACCAGCCTGGCCAATATGGCGAAACCTTGTCTCTACTAAAAATACAAAAATTACCCAGGAGTGGTGGCAGGCACCTATAATCCCAGCTACTCGGGAGGCTGAGGCAGGAGAATCTCATGAGCCTGGGAGGCAGAGGTTGCAGTCAGGCAAGATTGAGCGACTATACTCCAGTCTGGGTGATAGAGCAAGACTCCATCTCAAAAAAAAAAAAAAAAAAAAAAAGAAAGAAAGAAAAGAAAATCATTATAAGAGAATAATTTGAATGTTTCAAGCATAAAGAAAAGACATTTTTAAGGTGATAGATATCTCAAATACACTGATTTGGTCATTAAAAAGTATGACTATATTAAATTATCATATGTACCCCCGAAATATGTACATTCCTTAGGCATTGATAAAATTTAAATAAAATTTCTAAAAGATGAATATTGATACATTGGCAAAAGTAAAAAAAAAATCACATTTTTTAAATTAAAAAAATTCAGCATGGACTAAATACCACATAGTATAGTGAGGTGTTTTTGTTTTTGTTTTTTTTGCTACTATAAAGTTAGCTAAACTGCAGAATCTCAGGGAACAGTTCCCACAAGACTTCTCTCATTATCAGTAAACAAAATTGAATTCTCTTTATATTTCTTCAGTCAAAGATTAACGGTGCACAAATTAGTGTCGGGTTGTATTTTTTTTTTTTTTTTTTTTTTGCCTTTTTAGATTTTTTTTTTTTTTTTTTTGAGACGGAGTCTTGCTCTGTCGCCCAGGCTGGAGTGCAGTGGCCAGATCTCGGCTCACTGCAAGCTCCGCCTCCTGGGTTCACGCCATTCTCCTGCCTCAGCCTCCCGAGTAGCTGGGACTACAGGCGCCCGCCACCTCGCCCGGCTAGTTTTTTGTATTTTTTAGTAGAGATGGGGTTTCACCGGGTTAGCCAGGATGGTCTCGATTTCCTGACCTTGTGATCCACCCATCTCGGCCTCCCAAAGTGCTGGGATTACAGGCTTGAGCCACCGCGCCCAGCCGCCTTTTTAAATTTTTTTATGGAAACTCATACATTTGTTTAATTTGGCAAGTTTTTGTTTTTTTAATTTCAAATTTTCATTTGACATATTGATTTGCAATAAATTGGCCATTTGGAGAATTGGTTGGGGGCAAATTCACTTGCACTGAATAGCTTAGTGGTTCTCAAATTCAAGTGGGCATAAGAATCACCTGGAGGTCCTATTACAATACAGATTGCTGGGCCCCACTTGGAGTATCAGTTTCAATAAGTCTGCAGTGGAGCCCTGAGAGTCTGTACTCAAACATGTTCCCAGGTGATGCTGATGTCTCTGGTCCAAGGGCTACACTTTGAGAACCACTAAAATGGAGTGTGTGACACATGGCTTTGTATTCCCACCCAAATCTCATCTTGAATTGTAGTCCCCATAGACCCTATAATCCCTGCATGTCAAAGGAGAGAACAGGTGGAGGGTAATTGAATCATGGGGGTGATTTCCCCCATGCTGTTCTCGTGATAGTAAGTGAGTTCTCACAAGATCTGATGGTTTTATAAAGGGCTCTTCCCCTTCACTTCAAACTTCTTCTTTCTGCTGCCTTGTGAAAAACAATCCTTGCTTCCCCTTCACCTTCCACCATTATTGTAAGTTTTCTGAGGCCTCCCCAGCCATTCTGAACTGTGAGTCAATGAAACCTCTTTCCTTTATAAGTCCCTAGTCTCAGGCAGTTCTTTATAGCAGTATGAAAATGAACTAATACAATGGCAGATGAGAGGAACTAGCTGTTTCATTGGACTGAGGCAGAAAAAAGCAGAGAAGTCAGGAGATGAAGGCTTTTCGTGTCCTATTGGGCAGGATATTTGGGACTGCTGCATATAACTTGGTAGCTATGAGAATCCAGGACCAAGAGAAAGAGAGTTCGGTGAGCCTAAATACCATCACCTCAAAATGAGACTGTGTATTACATATGGAAGTACTGTATATAGTGAGGAGTGCCATCCTGTGTGTGCTGTTATTGTAACTGTTCAGACATCAAGATGATTTGCAGTGGTTTGTGTCAATGACACTTTGTAGAAGCATTTCAAAAATCAAAATCAATTATTAATTTGTAAAACTTTGTTTTCCCTAGTCTCTGTAGAATTTTGTCTTGCTCCCTTGCTTTCAAAGTCTCAAAACTGTCTTTCTTTCTTTCCTCACCTCAGGCAATGTTCAGTCTTTGTATGGTGGAAAGTGGAGCTGATGAAGTTAATTTGCATGGTGTGACCAGCCTTGGCTTAAAACAGGCTCTGGAATTTGCATACACAGGACAGGTATGGTATTAAACGTGATCTGAAAGGTTTAATATTTTAACTACACCTAACCAAAGGAGATTATCCTTGAGGTATGAGATTTAGTTATTGTTCTTGTTACTCATTTTGATGTTAAAAATAAGATTCATATCCACTTAATTTTATGACTAAAGTTATTGAAAGGTAAGTAAAGCAATTTGATTTTTAAATATGATACAGTGAACATAGTATTATAAATTGAACTTAGTGCTTGCTGGTGTAATTTTTTGAATGTCTTAAAGAACTATCATAAGGGAAAGAGTTTGCAAGATAATGGATTCTCATTGTTATCACTGAAGCTCAGTGACTCAATCATGGCTTTATTGTCTTAAAAACAAAACAAAAAATTTAGAGCCCCCAAAATTTATGTCCAGCATCTTGGTACCGTGTCTTCCACATATCTCAGAGTCATAATTGAAGGCATTTAGATTAGTAGATTTTGATGGTTTGAAATCCTAATACATTCATGACTAAAATTGTTATAGGATTTATAGGACATCAGAGGATATCCATTTACATTTGAGAACTACTCAAATAAATCAATTCAAATACAGACTACATGTTTAGCTCCCCTTTTATAAATTTTTGTTCTTTAGCACCATTTCATCCAACTTGGATTCATTATCTTCTATGCTAAAATGAAAGCGTCTTCTCTTGAGAGGCTCGCATCCTAATGAGAGAAAGAGAGGCATACATGATTAAATATATAATTAAAATCCTCACTGGTGTTAGAGTTATAACAGAAGCAGAATACAAAACAGAGTGGGAAAAGGATGCATGTGGTCAAGTGTGGCTACCAGTACAAAATTTTAAAGAAAGGGTGGTATGTGGGTCTTGAAAAATGTGTGGGAGCTCATTTATCTACTGAATTTTATTTTTGTTTAATTTTATTCTTAATTAGCAAATAATAATTCTGTATACTTATGTGATGTAAATGTGATGTTCTGATATATGTTTACAATGTGGAATGATTAAATCAGACTAATTAACAAATCTTTCACCTCACCTACCTATTTTTTTGTGGTGAAAACATTTTAAATGTACTCTTCTAGCAATGTTGAACTATATAATGCATTATTATTTATTATAGTTACCATTCTGTGAAGTAGATCACTACAGCTTATTCCTGCTGTCTAACTGAAACTATATACCCTTTTGATCCACATCTCCCCTCAGCCCATCCACCCCTGCTACAGTTTGGATGTTTGTCCTCTCCAAATCTCATGTGGAAATTTGATCCCCAGTGTTGGAGGTGGGGTCTGTAGGTGGATGTTTGGGTCATGTTGTTTGATTCTTCATGAATAGACTGATGCTCTCCCTCAGGGTGTGAGTGAGTTCTCACTGTTAATTCCTGAGAGAGCTGTTTATTAAAAAGAGCCTGGCACCTCCTTCCCACTCTCTTGCCTCCTCTCTCACTATGTGATCTCTGCACATGCCATCTCTGCTTCCCCTCTGCCATGAGTGGAAACAGCCTGAAACCCTCACCAGAAGCAGATGCTGGAGCCATGTTTCTTGTTTAGCCTGCAGAGCCATGAGCCAAATAAACCTTTTTCTTATATAAATTACCCAATCTCAGGTATTCCTTTATAACAACACTAAATGGACAAGAAAACACCCTCCCCTAGTCTTTGGTAACCATCATTCTACTTGCTGCTTCTATGAGTTCAACTTTTTTTAGATTCAGCATGTAAGTGAGATCATGAAGTATTTGTCTTTCTGGGCCTGGCTTATTTCACTTAACATAGTGTCCTCAAGGTTCATCCATGTCATTGCAAATGACAGGATTTCTCTACTCCTTAAAGCTAAAGAGCGGTATGTTGTGTGTATATACCATCTTTTCTTTATTTATTCACCTGATGACAGACAACTAGGTTGCATTCATATCTTAGTTACTGCAAATAATGCTGCTGCAGTGAACGTGGGTATATAGATATCTCTATAGCATAATAATTTCAATTCCTTTGGCTGTTACCCAGAAATAGGATTGATGGTTCATATGATAATTTTATTTTTACTTTTTTGAAGAACCTCCATACTGTTTAACATAATGGCAGTATTAATTTACATTCCCACTAACAGTGCACAAGGGTTTAATTTTCTCCACACCCTCACCAATACTTGTTATCTATTGTCTTTTTATATAGTAGGGGTGAGGTGATATCTCACCATGGTTTTCATTTGCATTTCCCTGATGACTAATGATGATGAATTTTTTTCACATACCTGTTGGCCATTTGTATGTCTTCTTTTGAGAAGGGTCTATTAGGTCATTTGCCAATTTTTTGATTGGGTTATTTATTTTCTCATCTTCTTGTGATGGCTCTAGCTTTGTTCTTTTTGCACAAGATTGCCAACTATTCAAGTTCTCAGTTGTGTTTTTTTTTTTTCTTGTCTAATTTCTCTGGCTAGAACTTCCAGTACTATGTTGAGTAGAAGTGGTCAAAATGGGCATAATTGTCTTGTTTCTGATCTTAAAGGAAGAGCTTTCAACTTTTCACCATTGAGTATGATGTTAACTCTGGGCTTTTCATGTATGGCCTTTATTGCATTGAGACACATTCTCTCTATGCCTAACGTTTTCAAAGTTTTTATCATGATAGGATGCTGAATTTTGTCAAATGCTTTTGCTGAATCTAGTCAGATGATCATATGGTTGTTGTCTGTCATTCTGTTAATATGGTATATTACATTTATTTATTAATATTTGCATATGTTGAATCATCATTGCATCCCAGGGATAAATCTCCCTTGATCATAGTGAATGATTCTTTTAATCATTCACTGTGCTGTTGAATGTGGTTTGCTAGTATTTTCTTGAGGAGTTTTGCATCCATGTTCATCATGGATATTGGCCTGAAGTTTTCTCTTTTTTTTTTTTGAGACGGAGTCTGGCTCTGTCACCCAGACTGGAGTGCAGTGGCCAGATCTCAGCTCACTGAAAGCTCTGCCTCCCGGGTTTACGCCATTCTTCTGCCTCAGCCTCCCGAGTAGCTGGGACTACAGGTGCCCGCCACGTCGCCCGGCTAGTTTTTTGTATTTTTTTTAGTAGAGACGGGGTTTCAACGTGTTAGCCAGGATGGTCTCGATCTCCTGACCTCGTGATCCGCCCGTCTCGGCCTCCCAAAGTGCTGGGATTACAGGCTTGAGCCACTGCGCCCAGCCTGGCCTGAAGTTTTCTTTTCTTGTAGTGTCTTTGTCTGGCTTTGGTATCATAATAATGCTAGTTTCATAAAATGAATTTGAAAGTGTTCCTTCTTCAATTTTTTGAAAGAGTTTTAAGAAAGATTGATATTTGTTCTTCTTTAAATGTGTGGTAGAATTCTGTGATGCTATAAGGTCCTAGATTTTTCTTTATTGGGAAATATTTTTTATTAATAGTATTGATATAATCTCCTTACTTGCTATTGGTCTGTTCAGATTTTTTATTACTTTTTTATTCAGTCTTGCTAGGTTGTATGTTTCTAGGACTTTATCCATTTCTTCTAGATTGTCCAATTTTTTGGTGTGTAATTATTCATAATAGTCTCTTGTCTTTTGTATGTCTGTGGTATCTGTTGTAATATCTTCTCTTTAATTTCTGATTTTAGTTATTTCAATCTTCTCTCTTTTTTCTTAGTCTGGCTAAAGTTTTGTTGACTTTACATTTTCAAAGAATGAAGTCTCACTGTCATTAATCTTTTCTGTTGTCTTTGTAGTCTCTGTTTTTCACTAAATTTTCTTTAGAGGCTTATTAAAATGTATGATATCATTTATTCTCTTTTCCAGAGTCAGTAGAGTTGAAGATATGTGTCTTAGAATAATTGAGGCAACTCTAGCAGCTAGAAGAAACTACTAAGTATAAAGGAAATAAGCCATCAATCAAGTAGAAAGTATAACAGGAGAAAGAAAAGTGGTGGATCACAAATTCAGGATTAGCCCCGCCAAATTTCCAGCCTTAGGAAATTAAGGCAGGCCATTATCATTCAGAGTTGCCAAAATATATTCCTAGTAAGGTGAATAAATCATGTATTTTGTGTTTTTTGGTTTACAGGTATGAAGAAAGATACCATCTCTAAATTGTGTCTTATTATTTCTCTTTTTATACCTGAATTACATGTGGTCACACCTGTATTTGCCCATCTCTAGAGTGAGATTGAAAACCCATAGCTCTTCATAGGTGTTGCCATGGAGATGAAATAGTAATTTTTTATTTTTTAATTTTTTTTTTGTAAAACTACCCGAGTAAATAGTGTCTGCACTCAGCTGCATTAGCAACTGAACGGTTTAAGCCTAGAGGCAATGGTCTGTAAAGCATGTTTGAAGTATTGGGAAACTCAAGAGTACAAATTCCTGGGAAGGCTGAGTTAAAATACACGTGCAGATATATGTGGCTGCCTTATTGCTTGCTTGATTGCTTTGTGATTTCCTTCAGAATGTCTAAGTTGATGCCTGTGTGTGTGTACATGCGTGTGTGCATGTAATTCCTATCACACAAAGGATCTATGAAATGTGAACTGAAGTGAAGATAGCAGAAAGGGAGCTGACTTTTTGAAGACAAAGAAACCTACTTAGAAAGCAGGAAGGTATTTGCAGAAGGGCAGCCATATCCCATTGCCCAGGAGTCATATGCCTCAGGTGCTTAAATTCTACTTTTCTGAGAAAAAAAAAGCCACATGAGATGAAAATATATCTGGTGTAAGTGCCTTTAAAAAGGAAGAAAGAAAAGCAAGTCCTAGGGCCAGACCTGGGGCTGCAATTATTCTGTCCAAACACCAGAGACTTATTCTGACTGTGCATCCACAGAGGCATATGACAGCCTGTGGCATACAGCAGTAATTCATCTGTTCAAATTGTGTGCTGAGGGGACAGGAAGGGGGCTGACATTTCCTGGTGCACCCTCTGAAAAAGCCAGGGGACAGCACTAGGCACTTTATGCGTGCTGTTTAAACCAATCTTTAAAACAGCTCTAAGGAATGCTGTGACCCCACTTGAAAGATGACAAGCCCAGGGAGATGCAGTGAATTGACTCAGATCATTCGCTCAGATATTTTGGCCCAATTAGGCAAACCCAGTACTACTAATTTCAAGTCTGTTGTTCGTTTTCAATTATACTCTGTCATTAAGAAAAGATTAAGTTATATTTGTTAGACTTTGTTGAAGGAGGCAGAAAAGTGTTTGGGCATTTACAGAGTACACTATCTTGGTGGTTTTCTCAACTTGGAAACTGTGCCTTTTCAAGTCAGTCCATGAGGGCTTGGACTTGTTCTCTCTGTGTGATCACTCTTTGCCACAGAGTAGAAGCTGATACCTCTACAGCCTTTCTTGAACGACATCCGAGAAATTTTGGTTCTTAAACATCTTTAATTTGTAATAAATCTATTTTCCCTTTGAGACATCGACACAGCTGATGGCAAAAATAATGAATTGTAGTTTCTTGGGATAGGTGAACAGCTGCTTTCTCTTACTATGGAACAGACATTAACATTAAGCAAAAAGGTTGGAGCATCGGAATGTGAGTGAAAGCATAATTCTTCAGTTTCTTAACTGTTATTTACTATTAGGGACATTCAATGACATGAGTCTTTAGCCTTGATATGTATATAGATTTGTAAAAACTCAGGGTTAACATCGAGTGTATCTGCCTATAGCTATTTCTAACAGTTGATTATATGTTTAGTCAGTTGTAATATGCATAGTATGAAATGTACGTATTTTAAGTGTCTGGAAATTGTTGCTGTCTTGGAGAGAAATTGGAAGTATAGAGTGGGAGTGATGAATGAATGCCTCTAAGTGTAGCAAGATGTGTGTGTGTTCCTCCTACACATTGCTCTAAAGTGTAGCCTTCTTAAAATTGGCCTACAGATTTCATCCAGGAAATTTTAAAGAAAAAGCAAATTTTCCTCTTAATGCTAATACATATTCTGAAAATGCATGCATTTCCTATTGAGTAGCAAACAGGTCTGCATAAGCATTCACTCTGCCTTTGCACTCATGAGAAATGTGCCCTTCATCTGGGCACACCCTGCTTGGGACACTGTTTGAATAGAGCTTGTGATGCAGTGCAGCCGTCGTGGGTGTCCTTGCACAGCTATGCCTGGAGGCCATTATTACAGCAGAACCAGTGGTGGAGGGCATAGAGGCCAGGCTGCTGTTGCTCTGCAGGGCTTGTTTTGGGAGCAAGGTTGGAAGCAAATGGTGACATAAACTGACTCTGGGCAGATCTACCTTAGAGAGAAAAGTATAAAGTGAATCTAAGAAAATACAAACTCCATTTACTCTGGTGGGCAAGAGGGCCCATCCTGTTACCCTGGCCTCCCTTACTCTCCTCACTTTGAAACACTGGCCAAGTTTATTAATGTTTGAGACCAGTCCTGAGTAGAAAAGGCATGAGGAAGAAGGAGGAAAAATACTCTGATGGAAATGTTGCCTGGGAGATGGATCCCAGTCCAAACTAGACAAGAGGTCAGCCACCCAGGAGCAGGCAGGTGTTTTTAGAAAATCAAAAAGCAAAAATGAAAAAACCCAGAAAACATCAAGATCCTTTTTATAAAAAGAAGAGCCCTTGCTTGGAAAGTAGAACTTCCAGCACCAAAGGCCTTGGGATAAGCCTCTAGAAATTTGAGTACCTTAGGACCCAAAGGGAAGCAAATAGGACTGAAAACCACAATGAAGTTTATTGTTTGACACTCTGGCTATGATGACGTCAAGGAATATAGACTATATGCCAAGCACTGTGATAAATACCTGACGTGTAGTGGAGCAAGGGTTGAAACCTAGTGAGCTTCCTCTTAATTTCCAGAGAGCTATCCTCCTGTTCTGTCCCTTGGAGACTGATAAAGAGATTCCAGAAACGCAGTGGAGAGAGAAACTCTGCATCAAATGATAGTGACATTTATAGTCCCCTTTACAATTCTCTACTTCCAGGCACTGCTAACTCTGTCAGCTGTGAACCAATTATGTCATATCTAGGCTTCTGAAGAAGGATGCCTTAGGATATGTGTTCTTTGCATTTCTCTTTATTATTCAATAACTCCAGCCCTTGGCTTCTCAAAATCATAGAAGAACCCATCTCTTGGGGGGTATTCACCCTAACTACACTTCTCTGACCCAGAGAATGCTTCAGTACAATCTTTACAAGGAAATATTGTATAACTATTAGTATTCATATTTGAAAGCCTTTGGAAATCAAGAAAACTATGATACTCTGTTAAAAGGGAAAATTATCTTAAAAATATTCATTCAGTCAGAGGTCTCACATAGTAACTTTTTCTTACTGATTGTCATTTGGTTCCCTAGTAATTTCACATGACTTTTTGATATAGAGCCCCGATGCTGCAAACACTGTGCATTACATTTCGATGATCGTTGAAACTGTATTCCCCACAGCAGAATACTTTTCTTGGGAGACCTGAGCATCAGGCCAGGCAGCAGAGTGACAGGAATCTTAATTGGATCTGCTTTCTCATGGACCATCCCTTCAGGGGCAGAAGTGTCCATTTATATGGAGAAAGTCCCTGTCAGATTTACTCATAAACATAACCCAGTTGAGCTAAAGTAGCACATGGAACAAATACGGGAGAAAATTTTTTAAATGTTTCTCTTGGGAGTAGTGTTAAGACTATTCGGTGGTTTAAATATTTTAGCCTCACAATCCTTTCTTTAGCTGGCAGTACCTACCTGGCAAGTAAAAGGCCGCCGAGGCACCTCCACTGTGCCCTGGGCTTTGGGGGGTACAGAGAGAAATCCACATTCTAAGGAATATAGCAGCCCCTCCTTACCTGCAGGGGCTATATTCCAAGACCCCAATGGATGCCTGAAACCTCAGATAAGTACCAAACCCTATATATACTATGTTTTTTCCTATACATACACATAGTATGTATACTATATATACTATGTTTTTATATATACTATATATATTATGTTTTTTTCCTATACATACACACCTGTTATAAAATTTAGTTTATAAATTAGGCACAATAAGAGATTAACAACAATCACTAATAATAAAGTAGAGCAATTATAGCAATACACCACTTCTCTTGCACCTTGGGGCCATTATTAAGTAAAGTAAACACAAGCACTGAGATACTGCCACAGTGATCTGATCACCCAGAGGGCTACTAGGTTACTAACAGGCAGAGAGCATCTACAGTGAGGATATGCTGAACAAAGGAATGATTCATGTCTTGGTGGGACAGAGTGGGATGATTGAAGATTGCATCATGCCACTCAGAATGGTGCATAATTTAAAACTTATGAATTGTTTATTTCTAGAATTTTCTGTTTAATATTTTTGGACTGCAGTTTACCATGGGTAACTGAAACCGTAGAAAATGAAACTGTCGATGACAGGGGGGACTACTTGATTTTGAATTTTGCAGAAAGTGACATTTCTCCTCACCTTCTTGTCAGAGCTGTGCCTGAGTCCATAACTGGAGTGTTGACATGAAAAGTTTGAGAAGGGTGAAACAAAAGAGGAAGTTTGAATTTCATCAGGGACTTTTTTGCTTTTTTAGATCTTTTGAAACTAGTTATTTGCCTTGGGGGAGATTTTCTCTTTTATCAGTGTATTATTGAAACAAACAAGTAGATTAGTCTGCTTCCTGTTTGGGGGTGAAGTCATAAAATATGAACAGCTTTGTTGGTCCCAAGACCTGTCTCTTTCTCACAGAGAACAGCTGTAGTCATGTAGGAGGGCCTCCCACCTGTAGGGCAGGGCCAATTCTAAGTGACAGTCTCTGCTTCACGCCAGTCTGTTCTCCTTTATTAAATGTCTCTGTGCTGTCCAGTCAGAATGTGCTCAGAGTGTAGTTTGTGCTGCAAAAATGTATAAAGCCATTCGTTCAGCAGATTCATGTCTAAAATGTCTCTGTGCAAAGAAGTTTGACTGTGGCCACCCTTCTAAGATTAGCTTTCCAATTCAGTATGTTTTGATTTTTGAAAAGTGTATTCTTGTTTTTCCCAAATAATTTACAAATTTATGTCTTCATTGTCTTGCAGTCACTTGGCAGAAATAGAATGCCCACCCCCCAACCCAAAATCTGATTTGGATGTTGAGATTGATAATGCAACATACCCCAACAGAATGTGAAAAAGTTTATTCCTCACATATGAGGCTTTCTGGAGAGAGCAGGGTGACTCCAAAGCAGGTGCAAAAATGGCTTGAGAGAGCACGGAGGTATAGCTGGCTTTGGCTTTTACTGTGGGGCAGGAGCAAGGGCTACCTTTAGGCAGGCCTTGTGTATTTTGGAGAGAGTTTTCAGGCTTTTTTAAAGCTTTGCTCAGATGTAGGGCAAGCAGGGAAATAGGGAAGGGTGGGGCTTGAAAGCCATCAGGAGTGAAATAACAAAAATAGGGGCAGACTCTATTACATTAGTCTAGCCTTCTACTTGAGTAATAATCACATTTCAGGCACAGACATTTTCCTTTGAGATATTATTAAACTCAGTCACCTAATGAAAACGTAATGTGGGCTTGGATGTGGTGGCTCACGCCTGTAATCCCAGCACCTTGGGAGGGCAAGGTGGGCAGATCACCTGAGGTCAGGAGTTTGAGACCAGCCTGGCCAACGTGGCAAAACCCCGTCTCTACTAAAAATAAAAAAATTATCCAGGTGTGGTGGTGGGCACCTGTAATCCCAGCTACTCAGTGGACTGAGGCAGCAGAACTGCTTGAACTCAGCAGGTGGAGGCTGAGATCACGCCACTACACTCCAGCCTGGGCAACAAGAGCGAAACTCCATCTCAAACAAACAAAAAAACACATGTGTTTGAACAATATTCTTGCAGCATTATAATCTTCTCTGGCACCAATTTTGTGCTGAGGAACCCACTGTGGGCTAAGGTGCCTGAGGTCACATGTACAGATCATGCACACTGATAACACTGTGAGGGTCTCCAGATATCTTAGATAATATTAGATGACAAGGATGAGTGTGGCCCCTTCTGTGTTTTAACCATATCTCCCTTATGTAAAAATCCATTCAAATGAGCTGAATTTCTTGTTCTTTCCTCCAACTCTCCTTCCAACTCTCAGCACCTCCCACCCTACCCCATTGCCAGCATTGGGAATAGAAAAAGAAATATTTCCTTTTTGCTTTTGATAATGGTTTTATTGTCATAGGTGGGGCAATAAACAGTCTTTCTCTGACATTCTCCAAAGTAGAAATGGCAAGTATCCAGTAACTCCAAACAGTAGATCAACCCTCCTAGTTAACTCAGTGGGTTTTGCACTTCTGTGCACTTGTTTCTTTTGAATGTTTCGACAGAAAGTTCCATTGCTACACATTTCATAATTCATGGTGTGCATCTGAGATTTTTTCTTTGCCATGGTGGGTAAACAGCACAGAAATCATTACAACTTTGTTGCTCCTTGATCATGGGAATTTCTGAGTGTTGGCTGCACTCAGAATCATTTCCTAAAAAAATTTCGATCCTTCCTTTAGGTGCTCCCTCAAATCATCTTAGTGAAGCGAGGTTAATCATTTATGTAGTGGGGAGTCTCGGTTAGTTCCTTAAATTTCATAAGAAGATATCAGCCTATTGATGGATTTTTAAAGTACGTGAACTTTTTGTCTTATTCAGAAAAAAAGAACAATTGTACTCCAGCCTTATCCTGTTTTCCGGACAACTCTTACTAAAAGTTCATTTAGGAGAAATTTTACACATAAAGGATGCCCAAAATATATGCAGTCTATTCATCTGGCTTGGTGGTTCTCAACCTCAACTGTCAGTCCTTAATATAAAAAGACCACCTTACTATCCTAAAGTGGAATTCCTAGACAATATAACATACTTACACAAATTACTCTAAGCACCGATAGAATTTCCTAACCATATGTAAAAGAACAAACAAAAGAAAAGAAGTTTGTGTTTAAAATCCTTTACATTTCAGTGTGTACATGCTGGGGCACAACCCTTCCAAAAGACATGATTAAATAGTCACCTGTCTGCACCTATAGGGAGAATCGCCGTGATTGGGACAGCAGATGCAGATACAGATGCAGATGCAGATTGAGACCAGCCTGGCCAACGTGGTAAAACCCCATCTCTACTAAAAAATAAAAAAATTAGCCAGGTGTAGTGGTGGGCACCTGTAATCCCAGCTACTCAGTAGGCTGAGGCAGCAGAACTGCTTGAACTCAGCAGGTGGAGGCTGCAGTGAGCCGAGATCACGCTCACTGAATGAATGTTGTACTGGCAACTCAGATACCACAAGGACAGATCCCAGGTGGCATGTGACATGATTTTCCAAAATAATGAACAACCCTTGGTATTGTAAAATTCTAAACAAAACAAAGTAACAGTCTTCTCTTTGTTTTTATGGTGGCAGCATTCCTGGAAAAGCCAGTGTGTTTTGACACAGAACAGCAAAGAATGTGTTAATATGTAAAACAGAGTTACGTCCGGGGCTTCAGTCTGTATAAACAAATGTTTCACTTCTGTGCACACCCAGCAGGGCATTCCAGCATGCAGGCCGTAGGTCAGTCCTTGTGGTTGGTGACCGCCCTGTGTGCTGCCTGCCATCTAACCTCCCAGCCACTGCCCAATAAAGGCCAATATTGCCCACCCTTGTGGGAGGACCAGAAATATCCAAGCAAATTTCCAAATTTCCCTGAGAAGGTAGTATTGACTCCATTGAGAAGGACTTCTTAAATATTTTAAATTTGATACCTAGATCAAGCCAGAAAACCAGAAAACTGGATGTTTGGGTCTTAAATAATCTTGTTATTAACCTTCACTTTGTATGCAATGTTCTATAAAATATACTTCTGATAGTATTATTAGAAGTATTATCAAGCAAATCATTCAATAACCCTCTTAATGTCTGCTGGGAAATTTCCATTACATCTTGGGGTCTGGAGAAGCTAGAATTCTCCCTAGTATTTTCACCTTTTAATCTTGCATTAGGTTATATATTTTTTTCGGTTTTGATGCTAGGAAGCATAGAGCCACATTTGTGACCCACTTATAATAGTTATGAGGATGGATAAACACACACACATACACACACACACACTCCTGACCTCATATTGTTTCCTCTTTTCTCTTGCTTTGAGTTATTTTTATTCTTAATATTTAAATGCTTGTATTGACGCCTCAGATCCTTTTTGAAATGAGGCAGAGAAGATAATAAGTAAATAGACAGAATAAAAAGATTTGAGACCTCCTTCTGAACGGTTTTGAAATCCCAAAGGGATCTTAATGTTAGTTGTAGGCATGAATAAAGTGGTGCTACAGCCCATTAGTTCTGCCTATGAAAATGAAGTGCCTCCAAATTCCCAGCTTGCTCCATAAATAAATCATTCCACACACTTCCCAAATTGTTTTCGTCCTTGTTTCAGCACTAAAAATAAGGATACTGCAAATTCTATAAAAATAACTTTTTAATCTTTGAAAATGAAAAAACATGACCCAAATTTTTACAAAATTATTAATAAGAATAAAGGTAAAAAAAATTTTCACTCCAAATTCTCACTTACTTACATGTTATATGTTATCTTTCTGCTTTTTTTTGGATGCCCATTTTCTTCAGATGCCCATATGTCTATGTGATTTTATAAAGATTTTGTGATTATAATTTACTTTAACTTCTTTTCTGGAATTAGATAAGATGTAAGTACATTTTTTATTTATATTCTATGCATTTATATGTTATTATGTTATATTAATATGCATATTATATTATATTCATAGTATATAATAAATGTATTAAATAAATTTATTGTATACTATGCCTTTTATTTATATACTATGCATTTTTATTTATATACTACGCATTCATACATAGACATTTTGCGGTCTGTGTATATACTACACATAGACTACAGAATACATAGACTACACGTAGTATATGCATAGACTACAAAACACCTTATTTTCTTTCACTTTTCCTTAAATATTCATAATAAGGAATTCTTTTTTCCTTAAAATAGAATTCTTGAGCCCTCTGGTGGAAGCATTCAGTATTTGTATGAAGCAGCAGTGTATGGGAGTTTTACAATTCTAATTTAAGTTTCTTAAAAAGAAAGCAACTTGATAGCAAAAATATATAGTCATTGTAATTAATATCAGGATAAATAATTTGCTAAACAATACTTTTAAGAAGATTTATATTGGAAGTATATATTCCATTTGAGTAAAATAATGATGAGAACATTCAAATGAAGGCATAATTTGAATGTATTGAATACTCTAACTTGTGAATATTTTATTTTTGTATACTTCATAAAAACCATCCATTTATATTTTATTCTCAAATTGAGATTCATTAATTCAGCAAATACTTAATGAGCACCTACTATATACTAAGGACTTACTAGGTGTTAGGGAGGCATTGATGAGAAAATGCACATTGATGCTTTCTCACAGTAGGTCAAACTGTGATTGGAAATGCCAGATCAACACACCATTGCATCTTTAAGAAATGGATTAGCAGGGATCTGAATTATTTGCATATATAGCATAGAAAAATACCTGAGTATGTTTGATGCTTCAAAAGTTACACTAATTCAGGTAGGAGAATGGATAATTGAGTTGTAGTACTTTGTCAAGGACTGCCTGAAAAATAAGACAGTAATTTGCATTATACTTTGCAGGAAGAAAAAAATAGCCATTTATTCTATAGTAATTGAATAGATAGATATAGCACCTTAAAAACTAATGATGGCTGTTCATCTCTATGTATCATGTATCTGTCAAAGTAGGAACAACTTGGCACAGCCCAAAGAATACAGCCTGTACTCCCAGCTGGTCGGGAGGTTGAGGTGGAAGAATTGTTTGAACCCAGGAGGCGGAGGTTGCAGTGAACCGATATCATGCCACTGCATCCCAGCCTGGGCAACAGAGTGAGACCTTGTCTAAAAAAAAAATATACGAGGGAATAAAAATTGACTGCAGCCTGTGGCATCTTTGGAGAATTATTGGTTGAATCCAACTGTAAGAATCAATTCTGCTGGTTGTCACTGGAGAAAGTCACTGTTTTCACTTCAAATCCATGACCCCAAATCTCAGACAGATACCCAATGCCAGGCAATGTTAATTTGTTTCCCTCGTAAATTTGCTTTCCTCTTCTTGATGAGTTTCTCACTCCCTCTCTTCTCTTTTTAAAGGCGTTCCCCTCACTAACCCACCTCCAGTACACATATCGTAAGGAAAAGTCACTGTCTGTTGAGAAAATAGAAACAGAAAGGAAGATCTTCATCATCTTACCATCAAATTCTCAACCCTCCCTGTTTCTGAACTTATTCTGGGTATATCCATCTTTTACGGTGGGAGGGGTATCCCTGAACTGTCAGAGACTAATCTCCCCATGTAGGGTCCAGATCCACTCCCTCCGACTCTGTCCGATATCACTCCTGTCATCCTGCTGAGTCTCTTCTGTCATCAGTTTCTCCTCTACTGCATTATTTCCACAGCATGTAAACACTCTCTATTGCTCACCTTTAAAAATTCCTTTCTTGCCAGGTGTGGTGGCTCATGCCTGTAATCCCAGCACTTTGGGAAGCCGACACAGGTGGGTTACTTGAGGCCAGGAATTCAAGACCATCCTGGCCAACATGGTGAAACTCTGTCTCTACTAAAAATACAAAAATTAGCCAGTCGCAGTGACACGTGCCTGTACTACCAGCTAGTCGGGAGGTTGAGGTGGAAAAATTGCTTGAACCCGGGAGGCGGAGATTGCAGTGGGCCAATATTGTGCCACTGCACCCCAGCCTGGGCAACAGAGTGAGACCCTGTTTAAAAAAAAAATCCCTTTCTTATTTCTATATTCCCCTTGAGCTACCATTTATTTCTCTAACTCTTCTCACAGCAGAGCTTATGAAAAGTATTACATAAAGTTACTTTTCCTCACTTTCACTCATTTATCACTCACTTTTCCACTCCAAGTCTGGAGGCTTTCATCTTCATCATTCCACTAAAACTGTTCTTGGCAGTCACAAATATCACCAAATCTAATTAAATACTGTCACATGTGACTTCGCAGCTTCATGCAACATAGCCAGCCTGACTTTTCTCTCTTGGCCTGTGTGACACTGCTCACTGTGGGCTTTTATTCTGTGCCACCACCAGCCTTCCCATCACTCCTTTCCAGGTGGCTTTGCTTGCTCCTCCCCACTCTGTAGGCTTCAAATCCTTCCTGCTTCAGAACCTTCCTGTTTAATCCAACTAGCTTCTTTGGTGATGTCATCCAGACCCAGGTGATTTGGTATTGACAAATAACTTGCTATTTTCTTATGCTATTGACTCCCAGCCCCTACCTATACTCTAGACCAAGGATCAGCAAACTTTTTTGTGAGGGGCCAGGTAGTAAATAATTCAGGCCATATTAAGTTTCTGTCAGAGCCGGGTGCAGTGGCTCACGCCCATAGTCTCAGCACTTTGGGAGGCCGAGGTGGGAGGATCGTTTGAGCCCTAGAGCTCGAGACCAGCCTGGGCAACATAGTGAGACCCTGTCTAAAGTAAATAAAGTTTATTTTGAAACTACTCAACTTAGCTGTTGTAGCACGAAAACTGCCAGAGACAAATATGTAAATGAATAAGCATAGCTATGTTATAATAAAACTCTATTTATACTAAAATTTGAATTTCATGTAATTTTCATGTATCACAACATATTATTCATCTTTTGGGTTTGGGGGACTGTTTTAAAAAGTTAAAACTATTCTAAGAAATCAGTACCCCCAAAATTAAACAAGTATAAATCTAACAAAATATGTACAAAAATGCAGTTTTCCTATGTGAGCATCTTTTTATATGCTTATTTGCCACCTATCTTCTTTGGTGAGGTATCCACTCAGGTCTTTTGCCACCCCCCCCATTTAAAAAATCAGATGGTTCATTTTTTTATTGTTGAGTGTTAAGAGTTTTTTGGTATTTTAGATAACATTCCTTTAGCAGATGTTATCTTTTGCAAATATTTTCTCCTAGCCCATGGCTTGTCCTCTCAATTTCCTAATAGTGTATTTTGTAGAGCAGAAGTTTTTAATTTTAAAAAACTCCAAGTTATCAATTATGTCTTTCATGGACCATGTTTTTGGTGTTGTATCTGAAAAGTCATCGTCATACCCAAAGTTATCTAACTCTTCTTCTGTGTTACCTTGTAGGAGTTTTCTAGTTTTGCATTTTACTTTTGAGTTTATTTTTGTGAAGGATTTGAGAGCTGTGTCCAGATTCATTTTTCTATATGTGAGTGTCCAATTGATCCAGCTTCATTCTTGAAAAGATTATCTTTTCTCCATTATTATTATATTATCTATAGTATAATATTATCAGTGCTCCTTCATTGACCATATTTATGTGAGTCTGCTTCTCGGCTCTCTGTTCTGTTCCACTGATCTCTTTCTCTCTTCTTTTGCCAATGTCACACTCTCTTGATAACTGTAGTATTTTTAGTCTTGAAGCAGGTATTGTCAGTCCTCCAACTTTGTTCTCCTTCAACATGGTGCTGGCTATTCTGGGTCTTTTGCTTCTTCATGTAAGCTTTAGAATCTGTTTGTTAATACACAAAAAGTAACTTTGTGGGATTTTGAATAAGATTACATTGAATCTATAAATCGAGTTGGGAAGAACTGACATCTTGACAATATAGAGTTCTTTTTCTTCACAAATATGGACCATCTTTCATTTATTTAATTTTTCTTTGATTTCTCTCAGAGTTTGTAGTTTTCCTCATATATATATGTGCTAAGTCCCATGGCCAATGCCCTGATTGCCTACCCCATATTCATTTCCTCTTTTTTCTTTTTTTTTTCATTTTATACAGTTTTTCTTTCCAAATTACAAAAATAGTGTTTCAATTCAGTGAACGGCTTCACCATAACAAAATCTTTTATTATTATTATTATTATTATTATCATTATACTTGAAGTTCCAGGGTACATGTGCACAATGTGTAGGTTTCTTACATATGTATACATGTGTCATGTTGGTGTGCTGCACCCATTAACTCGTCACATACATTAGGTATATCTCCTAATGCTATCCCTCACCCCTACACCCTCCCCACAATAGGACCCAGTGTGTGATGTTCCCCTTCCTGTGTCCAAGTGATCTCATTGTTTAATTCCCTTTGTTCTTTTGGCTTAGGATTGTCTTGGCAATGTGGGCTCTTTTTTGGTTCCATATGAACTTTAAAGCAGTTTTTTCCAATTCTGTGAAGAAAGTCATTGGTGGCTTAATGGGGATGGCATTGAATCTGTAAATTACCTTGGGCAGTATGGCCATTTTCACAATATTGATTCTTCCTATCTGTGAGCATGGTATGTTCTTCCATTAGTTTGTGTCCTCTTTTATTTCACTGAGTAGTGGTTTGTAGTTCTCCTTGAAGAGGTCCTTTACATCCCTTGTAAGTTGGATTCCTAGGTATTTTATTCTCTTTGAAGCAATTGTGAATGGGAGTTCGCTCATTATTTGGCTTTCTGTTTGTCTGTTACTGGTGTATAAGAATGCTTGTGATTTTTGCACATTGATTTTGTTTCCTGAGACTTTGCTGAAGTTACTTATCAGCTTAAGGAGATTTGGGGCTGAGATGATGGGGTTTTCTAAATATGCAATCATGTCATCTGCAAACAGGGACAATTTGACTTCTTCTTTTCCTAACTGAATACCCTTGATTTCTTTCTCTGATTGCCCTAGCCAGAACTTCCAACACTATATAGAACAGGAGTGGTGAGAGAGGGCATCCCTGTCTTGTGCCAGTTTTCAAAGGGAATGCTTCCAGTTTTTGCCCATTCAGTATGATATTGGCTGTGGGTCTGTCATAAATAGCTCTTACTGCTTTGAGATATGTTCCATCAATACCGAATTTATTGAGAGTTTTTAGCATGAAGGGTTGTTGAATTTTGTCAAAGGCCATTTCTGCATCTGTTAAGATAATCATGTGGTTTTTGTCTTTGGTTCTGTTTATATGCTGGATTATGTTTATTGATTTGCGTATGTTGAACCAGCCTTGCATCCCAGGGATGAAGCCCACTTGATCGTGGTGGATAAGCTTTTAGATGTGCTGCTGGATTCAGTTTGCCAGTATTTCATTGAGGATTTTTGCATCAATGTTCATCAGGGATATTGGTCTAAAATTCTCTTTTTTTGTTGTGTCTCTGTCAGGCTTTGGTATCAGGATGATGTTGGCCTCATAAAATGAGTTAGGGAGGATTCCCTCTTTTTCTATTGATTGGAATAGTTTCAGAAGCAATGGTCCCAACTCCTCCTTGTACCTCTGGTAGAATTCGGCTGTGAATCTGTCTGGTCCTGGACTTTTTTGGTTGGTAGGCTATTAATTATTGCCTCAATTTCAGAGCCTGTTATTCGTCTATTCAGAGATTCAACTTCTTCCTGGTTTAGTCTTGGGAGAGTGTAAGTGTCCAGGAAATTATCCATCTCTTCTAGGTTTTCTAGTTCATTTGCACAGATGTGTTTATAGTATTCTCTGATGGTAGTTTGTATTTCTGTGGGGTCGGTGGTGATATCCCCTTTATCATTTTTTATTGCATCTATTTGATTCTTCTCTCTTTTCTTCTTTATTAGTCTTGCTAGCGGTCTATCAATTTTGTTGATCTTTTCAAAAAACCAGCTCCTGGATTCATTGATTTTTTTGGAGGGTTTTTTGTGTCTCTATCTCCTTCAGTTCTGCTCTGATCTTAGTTATTTCTTGCCTTCTGCTAGCTTTTGAATGTGTTTGCTCTTGCTTCTCTAGTTCTTTTAATCATGATATTAGGGTATCAGTTTTAGATCTTTCCTGCTTTCTCTTGTGGGCATTTAGTGCTATAAATTTCCCTCTACACACTGCTTTAAATGTGTCCCAGATATTCTGGTATGTTGCATCTTTGTTCTCATTGGTTTCAAAGAACATGTTTATATCTGCCTTCATTTCGTTATGTACCCAGTAGTTATTCAGGAGCAGGTTGTTCAGTTTCCATGTAGTTGAGTGGTGCTGAGAAGAATGTATATTCTGTTGCTTTGGGGTGGAGAGTTCCGTAGATGTCTATTAGGTCCGCTTGGTGCAGAGTTGAGTTCAATTCCTGGATATCCTTGTTAACTTTCTGTCTCGTTGATCTGTCTAATGTTGACAGTGGGATGTTAAAGTCTCCCATTGTTATTGTATGGGAGTCTAAGTCTCTTTGTAAGTCTCTAAGGACATGCTTTATGAATCTGGGTGCGCCTGTATTGGGTGCATATATATTTAGGATAGTTAGCTCTTCCTGATGAATTGATCCCTTTACCATTATGTAATGGCCTTCTTTGTCTCTTTTGATCTTTGATGGTTTAAAGTCTGTTTTATCAGAGACTAGGATTGCAATGCCTGCTTTTTGTTTGTTTGTTTGTTTTTCATTTGCTTGGTAGATCTTCCTCCATCCCTTAATTTTGAGCCTATGTGTGTCTCTGCATGTGAGATGGGTCTCCAGAATACAGCAAACTGATGGGTCTTGACTCTTTATTCAATTTGCCAGTCTGTGTCTTTTAATTGGACCATTTAGTCCATTTACATTTAAGGTTAATATTGTTATGTGTGAACTTGATCCTGTCATTATGATATTAGGTGGTTATTTTGCTTGTTAGTCGATGCAGTTTCTTCCTAGCATCGATGGACTTTACATTTTGGGATGTTTTTGCAACGGCTGGTACCAGTTGTTCCTTTCCATGTTTAGTGCTTCCTTCAGGATATCTTGTAGGGCAGGCCTAGTGGTGACAAAATCTGTAAGCATTTGCTTGTCTGTAAAGGATTTTATTTCTCCTTCCCTTATGAAACTTAGTTTGGCTGGATATAAAATTCTTGGTTGAAAATTCTAAGAATGTTGAATATTGGCCCCCACTCTCTTCTGGCTTGTAGAGTTTCTGCTGAGAGATCTGCTGTTAGTCTGATGGGCTTCCCTTTGTGGGTAACCTAACCTTTCTCTCTGGCTGCCCTTAACATTTTTTCCTTCATTTCAACTTTGGTGAATCTGACAATTATGTGTCTTGGAGTTGCTCTTCTCAAGGAGTATCTTTGTGGTGTTCTCTGCATTTCCTGAATTTGAATGTTGGCCTGCCTTACTAGGTTGCAGAAGTTCTCCTGGATGATATCCTGCAGAGTGTTTTCCAGCTTGGTTCCATTTTCCCCATCACTTTCAGGCACACCAATCAGACGTAGATTTGGTCTTTCCACATAATCCCATATTTCTTGGAGGCTTTGTTCATTTCTTTTTACTCTTTTTTCTCTACACTTCTCTTCTCGCTTCATTTCATTTATTTGATCTTCAATCGCTGATACTCTTTCTTCCAGTTGATCGAGTCGGTTACTGAAGCTTGTGCATTTGTCACGTAGTTCTCATGTTAATGGTTTTCATCTCTATCAGTTCTTTTAAAGACTTCTCTACATTGGTTATTCTAGTTAGCCATTTGTCAAATCTTTTTTCAAGGTTTTTAGTTTCTTTGTGCTAGTTACATAGTTCCTTTTTTAGCTCTGAGAAATTTGATTGACTGAAGCCTTCTTCTCTCAACTCTTCAAAGTCATTCTCTGTCCAGCTTTGTTCCGTTGCTGGCAATGAGCTGCGTTCCTTTGGAGGGGGAGATGTGCTCTGATTTTTTGAACTTCCAGCTTTTCTGCACTGCTTTTTCCCCATCTTTGTGGTTTTATCTGCCTTTGGTCTTTGATGATGGTGACGTACTGATGGGGTTTTGGTGTGGGTGTCCTTTCTGTTTGTTGGTTTTCCTTCTAACAGTCAGGACCCTCAGCTGCAGGTCTGTTGGAGTCTGCTTGAGGTCCACTCTGGATCCTCTTTGCCTGGGTATCAGCAACAGAGGCTGCAGAAGATAGAATATTTCTGAACAGCGAGTGTTGCTGTCTGATTCTTGCTCTGGAAGCTTCGTCTCAGGAGTGTACCCAGCCGTGTGAGGTGTGAGGTGTTGGTCTGCACCTAGTGGGGGATGTCACCCAGTTAGGCTACTCAGGGGTCAGGGACCCACTTGAGCAGACAGTCTGTCCATTCTCAGATCTCAACCTCCATGCTGGGAGATCCACTGCTCTCTTCAAAGCTGTCAGACAGGGACATTTACCTCTGCAGAGGTTTCTGCTGCTTTTTGTTTAGCTATGCCCTGTCCCCAGAGGTGGAGTCTTCTTTTTTCTTTATGAAGAAATCTACTTTGATTTGGGACAATTGTGCATCTAGCCATAAAAATTTAATTTCCCAGGCTCTTTTACAGCTATGTATAGCCACCCAGCCAATGAGATGTAAGTGGAAGTCTCTGCAACAGTGTTTGTAGGAAATCTATTGTTTTTCTGATAAACAATGCCAGACTCAGCTGGCAAATGTTTTTTGTTCTTTGCCCTCTCCTTTCTTTCTGCTTTGAATGTAGATGTAATGCCTGGAGGTATGGCAGCCAATTTGAGACCATGAAACCACAGCCTAAGATTTGCCAAGCAGGAAAATACAAGGAAGCTGGTTGCCACTCTAAGCTGCCTAATCCAAATGTTATTGGAAAAGTAACCCTCATATTTGTTTAAGCTGTTTTGTTACATATAGGCAACACAACTGTAATGATACGCAAGCATTTTCTTGGTCCTTTAAAACAGTTTTTGAGGTAGACGTCATTACTTTCACTGTACAAATAAGAACACTGAGGCACCTGGATTTGAGCTGTTCTCCCAAGTTAATTCTATCAGCAAAGGTAGGAGCCAGGATTTGAAAGCAGACAGTGTGACCTGGAACACATAGGCTTAGTTCCCCAGACATCTGTAGAGACCCAGGATGAGGTACGGGTGGGGAGAGATCTTGCCAAGCTTTGTATAAGGAGTAGATTTAGAATTGAATCTTGAAATGAGTAGGATTTTGACATATGGAAATTAAAGAAATGAGGAGGACATTGATGATGGAGAAAAAGGTAATGCCTGGGTGTAGAGACTAGTGGATTACTGGCTTTAGCAAAGGAACCAGAAGGTCATGAATTGGAGAAAAGTTTTTAACAACAGGTTGGGGCTACATGGTGACGGTTTCCAAATACAAGCCTCAAAAGTTTGAATTCTCTGATTTATAGAGAACTACTGAATTCTAGCCAGTATTGCTCAAATGGAACACTTCAACAGACATATTTATGAACATTTCCCAATATGATCACAACATTTAGAAATTGGAATTCATGTGTTCTATTATCCTTACTTGAACTATGTTTTTCTTTCTTAAAAATAAACTTCAGGTGTCAGATATAGATGTGCAGTGCATGATTCAATTTAGAAAATTCTTTTCCTTTAAATGGGTGCCACCTTGTGGATACAAAGTCCTTAGTGCAGTGGTTTTGAAACTAAAAGATTGGTGGCAATTTCTCATAGCTAGATAGATCTTGTGTTTCATGTTCCATCTGTGAGAATTCTGTCATAAAGAACTTTATGCAAAACATTTTATGTATATTGAATATATGATCATTTAAAAGCTATTTATGCTGTTGTATCCAGTTCATTTGATGATTATAAGTTCAAGATTCTGATAATTTGCCATTCTGTAATACTGTATAGAAAAAAAAATCCCCAAGAAACAAAATATGAAGAAGGGAGAAAATGCATTCATTTATTCTCATAAATGATATTAGACTACTTTAATTTGCAGTTGTGCAAGCGCTTGTTTTGCTTGCAAAAGTATGTTGTTCATTTGCACACATCGTATGTGTGTTTACTAAAGACCTTAGTTGTCTGACTTTAACATGCTCAAATCCTTCAGTCTACTCTACACGTAAACCAAGAAGCAAGTAATTTAAAAATCTCCTTATGCAAGAAATGAAGAAGATAGCTTTGAAGATCTGAAAATACAAAATTTTCTGAAGATGCCAACTCACTTGTTCACAGGCAGGAAAAAAAAAAGGGCACAATGAGACTTACCATGGCTGTTAAAGACAGTCACTACCAGTGACCAATCCAAGAGGCAAGGTAAAAGGGAGAGGGAAAATAAAGAGAAAAAGAAGACAGAATTGAGAGAATAGACACCTGATGATCCAGGAGGATGAGCTGAAGAAGGAGGGGCAGGGATGCCGTGGGGACTGTGGGGTGTCCCTGTTCCCACTGCTCAGTCCCAGTTCCACCCTCCCAGAACCCTCATGTGAGGTGTGGGCACTGACTGAGGTAGCCCACATCATCATGCCCTGCACAGAATCTCACTTCAGGTCCCATTTCACTCCTCTTTCACCAGATTCTGGCACCATATTCTTCCTGGAGACCAAGAATCCCAGTCTTATTGCAGTTTAGAGGGCCTTCATTGAAGATCATGCAGATTCACCTGTCTGCTACCAACCTTGCTTGGATTGGTGAGCAGAGGACATGTTGGCCCAGAGTATTCAAGCGTGCCTCCTACCAGCAGGGTGATTGGGCCACCCCATGACTGAATTCTGACATAATTTCTCCTACCGGGTACCCATCCCCTTCTCCTGCATTTGTGGGTTTTACACTATTACTTTGCCACATCGTTCTGTGTCACCCTAAATACAGCCACTGGTCAGTTCTTATGCCTGCCAAAATGAGTGTAGAGTGTAGAGTTTCAGCATTTGGAATGGGAATCAGCTGTGGCCTTCTTATTCATATGACCTTGACTGCTACAAGTTGCAGGAGGGATTCCTGGGTCGGTTCCTGACCACATCTCATTACTTGGTGAGGTGAGGCTAGAGATGACCTCCCGGCTAGCACTGTCCAGCATCCCTCATTTGTGAACAGCCCATTGTGTTCTGCCACCTGCAGGTCAGGCGGGGAAAGAATCCTCTATACAGATAGTCCTGTGAACAAGAAACATTCATACCCCCACCTAAGTTTGCTCCTGGTTGCATCAAAACCTGTTTGCAAATCTGGAGAGGCCCCAGCTCTACGGGTGAGCTCCACCCAAGCAAGTGAGCATCACTGGAGGGTAGAGGCAATGCCTAGCCTAGTTTGGCTTCTTTTAGGGTTTCCTTTTCCCCCAGTCCCCCTTCCCACCCCACTCCCCCGCCACTGGATTCTGGAGCACTTGGCTTTATGCATCTAGCATTTTCTTGATCTCTTGTTATTAAGACATTGTGTCTTGTCCACTGTTTATGCCTCTAGCTGCGATATGCTCCTCCAGACTGATGAGTGACTGGATGTGTCAGGCCACTCACATTAGCTCCTATTCCCCACCCTGTGTGCTTTCAGATCTTGGGGAACATCTCTTCCTTCCTGCAGGTGGTCCTTGAGTGACCTTCTTCCTGTTCATCCTGGTTTGAGTGTAAGACTGCATGTTGATGGGTATGTTTCAGAAATACCTAAATATAATGCTTGGCAGAAGTTAAATGCAGCTGTCTTAATTGTTCTCCATAAACCTGTGTGTTTGAGATCCCTTTTTTCTGCAGAGGTTGTTCTTTTGGCCAGTCCTTTGAGGCAGGTGACAGATAAATTCAACACACTGTAAATCATGAGGAGATTGGACCTTTGATTTTATTGCTGGCCAAACACAAATTTCCTGGAAAAATATGTTTGAACGGTCAGTCACCAAAGAGCAACAAAGCTGAATTAAAAGTCTCTGGTACAGTGAGGTTTGCAAACACTGGTTCTGTTTCCGTAAGTGAGAACAGCTGTCCTGGTAGGGTTTCTTTCTCCACCCCTTTAAGAGCACTTAGAGATTTTCTCTGCTAAAGCATATTTTAGAAAACTTATGTTATAATGAGTGGAAGGAAAAAACTACAAAACAAAAAAATTTTAAAAAGACAAAAACAATCGCCATATGGCTTTTTCATGTGCAGGCTTCTGGAAGTCCGCCTGCTGGATGTGTAACACATGCTATGGAATATTCATCTTGTCTCTCTGTGATCTCTGTCTTTGTGTTTGCTACTAGTGAGCCTTGGAGGTTATCACAAATACCAGTTGTGTGAAATGAGCACAACTGACAGGATTTAAAGGCTAAAACCAACCTTTCTAATCCATCTATTCCCCATTCTCCTCCTTAGGCCTTGCCTCTTCTGCAAGACTATATGACATCCTTGCTCCTCTGATGGGAGCTACAGTAATTTCCTGAATGTCAGTCAAAGCCTCCTTCCTTGAGGAGTTGGAGAAATTCGGGTTTCTCTTTCTGACTAGATGGAAAAGGAGATATAAAGACTTTTCAGAATAAGATGAGGGTTGGCATTTTTGCCACATGTGCTTGACTTTTTCACTTCTTTGCTAGCTTAGAAATATAGAGTCCTTTTTTCTTTCTTATAAAATTAGTTAAAATTGATTCTGAATTAAAAATATGTGTAGAGATCAGTTATTACATCAAAATAACTTCATGAATATTGAGCAACAGCTATGTGTGCTGGACATTGTTCTGAGTGCTGGGGATACAAAATAGATTAAGTCCCTGCTCTCCTGAAACTTACAGTGAGCAGAGGAAAATAAGCAAATAGGCAAAAAGATATATAATGTGAGGTGGTAAGCACTATGGTGAAGAATAGAACAAAGTTAGGAGCTAGGGAATGATTGCTGTTCAGGGGTGGGTCACTGTTCTACATAGGATGGTCAGGGAAGGCATCTCAGGTAAGACAATATCTGAAGGATATGAGGGAGTGGCCCAGGCAGAACAAACAACTAGTTGTAAACACCAAGGTGCTCAGCATATTCAAGACCTTTTTAGGTTATAGTGAAGACTTTTTGGATTTTATTTTCATTGAAATGGAAAGTCTTCAGAAAGTTCTGAATAAAAAGAGTGACATGATTTCATTTGTGTTTTTAAAGAACCAGTTTGGTTGATATTACTAAAACAGATAGTGTGAGTGGACAAAGGAGAAAGAGGAGAAAGCAGGGCAACTAGCTAGGAGGTGATTACAGTTAAGTTTAAAAAGAGGAGTTGACTGGACTAAAGCAGTGATGATGGAGTCATGAGCAGTGATCAGATTCTGAAACTATTTTGAAGACAGAACCAACAGGTCTGACTGATGAATTGGATATAAGGCCTAAGGAAAAGAAGAGTCAAGAATGACCCTGAGGTTTTCAAACCTACCATCCAGTAGAAAGAGAACCTATAGTGATGCAGGAACAAGAGGGGACAGTTGCAGGCAGAAGGGGTTGGGATCAAGCACACAAGTGGACTGTTGGAGAGAGCAAAAGGTACTGATACAGATGTAGGTAGATGGGTTGGTAGATTTGGTGGTAAGAGGTTTTCAAGGATCATGAAGTGAAAATCCGGTGGCAGAGGAGGAGTTGGAGGCTTGAGAAAGGAGTGTGGCGAAGTAGTAGAGTGGAGGGGTGAATTGACTAGTGCCTCCCTGTGCATCAGAGTCACTCAGGACACTTGTTAAAACACTAGTTGCCTCACCCTGAAACGTACTGATTCAGTACATCTGGGAGGCGCCCAAGAGTTTGCAGTTTAGTAAGTTCCTAGGTGATGCCAATGCTGCTGGTCCAAAGACCAGACTTCGGGAGCCACTGGGCTGGGGAAATGGGTTAGAATGGAGGGCTGGGGCATCACTAAAGGCCTCCTTGCATCTGGCAGTGATTCATGTGAATTTTGTCAACATGGTCGTGTGCCTTTTTTCCAGCCCTGATCAGCTGCTCAACAGCTGGCAGCAGGAGGTAGATAACTGGACTTAACAAAATGAAGAATTGGTATCACCAGGATACTTAGGAGGCATTACCTCTATGTGATGTCTTTGTATTCTGAAAATACTAGTTGAACATCCTTTATTTTAAATAGAAAGGATAAGAGAATCTGAGACTGAGAAAGAGGAAAATGGAAGTTTGCGGATAAAGCTTACTGTTGTAGGACTTAGAAGTAAAATGGAGGTCGGGCGTGGTGGCTCATGCCTGTAATCCCAGCACTTTGGGAGGCCAAGACAGGCGGATCACTTGAGGTTGGAGTTCGAGACCAGCCTGGCCAACATGGTGAAACCCTGTCTGTACTAAAAATACAAAATTAGCTGGGCGTGGTGGCACATGCCTGTAATCCCAGCTACTTGGGAGGCTGAGGCAGGAGTATCGCTTGAACCTGAGAGGCGGAGGTTGCAGTGAGCCAGGATTGTGCCATTGCACTCCAGCCTGGGCGACAAGAGTGAAACTCCATCTCAAAAAAAAAAAAAAAGAAGTAAAATGGAGTAATATCCACCTCTGGTCTCATATGGCAAGGAGAAACATATGCCCCTTTCCCTAACATACCTGTTTCTGTGGTCTACTAAAGAGCAAAATTCTGAAATATACTTTGAAAAACTAAAACTCAGTTCTGTTGTATTTTATAAGATTACATCACAGACTGAATTTTGAGGGTTATGTTGTTCTTTGAAAATGTTTATACCCTCCTACAAAAAAATAAGTGGTTAACTGCAGAGCTTCACACACAGAAATGATATCAGCACATGTGGTAAAGAGAAAATCGGCTGTTAGAGTAAGGGCCACAGCTCATGAATGAGAACAGGAAGAGAAGAACTGACTTCCATAAAAAGAAACAATATTAATTGAAATAGAATATGTAAAGCAGAAATTTAAATATACTATGGTATATCTACATATTAAGCGCATTATATTTTTAAGTGTAACTGATAGTTTTCTTTTTGTTAAAAAAACAAAACAGATTTTGCTGGAGCCAGGTGTGATCCAGGATGTGCTAGCAGCGGGCAGTCACCTACAGCTGTTGGAGCTTCTCAATTTATGCTCCCACTATCTCATCCAGGTATGTGAGCTTGCATCCTGCTCATACACCCTTCGTATTCCTTTCCCCGCAGTCATAAGCTGGCCCCCACCAACTGGAGCTGAATGACAGGTAAAGTGGGGGTGGGGTGTGGGCTGTGGTAGCAGAGTTTCTCCAGGACATAAGCTGAGAAGCTCCTAGGAGGGCGGCTGCTGCTCTTGCGTCCAATCACGGACGGAAGCAGGAGTTTTCCTCCACTGTCCTGCCCACCTTAGGTCTCCATGACACCTGAGCAGCCGATTAACTCAGTGACCATGCACAGGGTTCCCTGCAGGGGCCCGGGGAGGTGACGCTGAAAGGAGTCCTAGTCCGAAGCAATATTGTCTGGTTATGGAAATAATCACAAATGTAAGAAAAGTCTAATAGTCATTGAATATTTCAGGAACAGTATCTAGTAAATCACAAAGTCCTTTGTAATTAATTACCATGTGAACTTCCCAGGCAGTAAATGCTAGAGAAGGGATGAGTGATGTTCGTATCCCTGCCCTGATTTGCTGGTCAGGAAAGGCCCCATGAGAACGAGGGAGAGAAACCTCCCCAACACCACGCACTGACTGTGTGTTCACAGTTGTTGCCCAGACAGTCCTCACAATAACTTTGCCCGTTTTTATAGATTTAAAAAATCAGAGGCTTAAAATGTATCCAACTTGCCTGAAGCAATATGGCTGGTAGGACTTTCTGATTCCGAAGACCATTTCTTGGTTGGATGAAAACTCCTTGTTAGATAGGAGTCTATGGGGCATCTTAGGCAAACAGTATGGCTATGAGTCTCTTGGACTTTATAGAGTGTAACTAACTAATTTCCAATTTCAGGATCCTCCCATTTCCCCCACTGGTATCACCTTCACTTGCATTTATTATAGCATTAAAAAAATAATTTGAAGAAATAATAAATTCATCACACAATTTAATGCCACTATCTTTGTGCATATGACATGATATGAGTGAGCAGAAAAGTTTTGTTTTCCTGCCCAATTACTTTATTTTCCTTTTAAATCATTTTCTCTCATTTTAAATATATACTTTTATCATTGACTTCCATTACCTTTTAAGTAGTTTACAAAGCTCTCTCTCGTCTAGCATCTTATTTAATCTTCCCAACAACCCTGGAAGATAGGAACCAGCACTTCCCAGGGAGACAGTGTGAGGAAGGTCAGCCATGTTCACCTGAGGAAAATTCAAATACAGTATATGGAATTCTTATGATTATTTCAGCACATTTAATCTAACAGTAAATGGTTAATGATTTTTTTTTTTTTACCTTATTTTCCTTTCTTTTCCTCTCAATATTGTTAGGTGGTATGGGAAAGCTATTTTTAATGCCTTTCTGCCTGTAGCAAATGGGAATCATGTAGAAAGGTTATAAGACTTCAAAAGTGTGTGTTTGACTTGTGAAATTGAAATTACTTTTATTTGACATTTCTACATCAAATATTGCAACTTGGGCTTTACGCATCATCACCTGATTCACTTTCCCCATGGCAGACAGTAATCAGTGATGCATGTTGACACAGTTTGGTTATAGCAGTAGTTATCATGATACACATTATAAATGCTGTGTATATGCAGGGGTGTGTGGGTATACCTAAGTCTATAATTTTCTGTAAGTGAGAATTCCAGATGAACATTAAAGGTTCATGGGTGTTTCCCCCTTTCCCATCAGATAGGTGATTTGTTGAGATACTAAGTGACTTGTATACTTTGGAATTTAACTTCTGCATTTCATTATTGCGCTGAGGTAAAAGTGTAGCATGCCTGCATGCTTGTGGACAGTTATTATTCAGGCTTCTTCAATAGTGGTTGAAATTTTCACTGTCTTTTCACAAATGTTTTCATTTTGTCATGTAACTTTACTTCTACTTTTTACCTGTGATTATTGCAAGATGTCAAACTTGTAGAAGGAAACTTTGACTACATGAGTACCAAAATCATGTCGATGTAGAAACCTTCCTTATTTCAGCCTTTTAAAAATATATGCCCTGCTTCTCTCTTAGGATTATAAAAATCACAGACTGGGTCAATTCAATGTACTTTTATATTTTGATATAGTCTCATAGTTATATCTGTTTGTAATTTTTTGGTAATATTGTTCAACTGGTTTTTAATTTAATGTGGGACTATTTCATTGAGTATATAAAAATAATATTTTCTTAATGTGAAAAATTCCCAGTGCTTAAAATGTACCCAGGAATTGTGCCCCTTCAATCAATGCTGATATATGCTCCATCTTTGCGTGATACTTTGTCAACTAGGAGTTTTTGAAACCACTCTCTTCACTCAGATGTCTGGTGTTGTTTTGTTGTTCTCAAACTGCCATTCTTTCTTTGACTTCTCTGCCAGAGGAGTGAAGGGCAGACCAGCTCAAATATACCATTGCCCTCCAGTGCTCATTTCAAAGTATCTCCAAGGGGAACCGGTGGACGCTCCCTGAGCCTCACTGTCATCCTGCAGTTCCTCTGAACATGTAAATGGTGCTGCTGCCCTCCTGAAAAGGAGAGGAATACCTGGCACTGTGTGGGCTGCTTTCTCTTGAATTTCCTCTGGCAGGCTGCTGAGAGAAGGAACCCCAAATTGCAGGAGCAGTGCTCCTCTGTGTCAGTGCGGACAGCTATTGAATTAGCTGCCTAATTAGCCTTCTCAGAGGTTCTCAAAGCATGTGTGTGGGAAAAAGGAAAGCTGGGCAATGAACTTGATGCTAATTGTTGGGGAGGTGGAGTGTCTTGCCTTTCTTTAGGCTCCCACTAATCTAGTCTATAGGTTATAGTAGCCTCCTGAGCAGTCTGCTTGTTTCTAGCCTCAATCTGTGGTAACCCATGGTCCCCAGAACATCACTATCTTTTCCCAAGAAAGGGAACCACATATATTGAGGGCCTATCCATCCTGAGTGTTTTGCAGGGACTCCCATTTCCACTGTTAAGTCACCCCTTAACACTGGTGGGTTGTTTTCTTTATACAGATGGAGAAACTTAAATTCAGAACTAGGATGTTGATCTGGTTTGAAAACTTTCATTAGCTACCCTGATCATCATTCAAGTACATTATTTCTCCCACGAAAGTCTTTAGCCTCATCTTCAAGGCCCGGCCTGTCCCTCCCTGGCCTCATCTCCAGCCACAGTGCCTTTCCTAGCCTGTTTTGTTCTGGGCCCTAAGGCAGAGTTTTCATGTTGGGACTTGCCATTAGGGGAGAAGATTCATTGGTAGAGATCCTCAGTGGCAGGCAGAGCCTCTCAGTCCCCTTTAGATTGTACTCAGGGGTAGGAGTGGGGAAAGCTTGATACAGACACACACACACACACACACACACACACACACCCCATCGCCTCTGCTGATGCACAATGCCATAAGATCAGGAATATCGGCAACTGAATTTCGTGTTACATCCCCTGCAAGTGATGCATCAGAAGCTTTGATGAAGATGTCTTTTTTTGTCATTAACTTTCCAAAAAAAAAAAAATGTATACATTTTGTATCACCTTTCCCAAGTATATTCTATTGTCTTATTAACAGTCATTCTTTATGTTCACCAAGTACATTGTCTTTTTAATAATATGCAATTTAAATGTATTGATAAACAGAACCATCACATAGACTTTTCAAATAAAACCACCAAAGTACTGAATACGCAACTCCCTTTTTGATAGGAATATAGGTCTAATATCTATTGCTAGACAGCAGGTGGCAGTGTGAATCCACCAGAATTCAGTAGTTAATTTAAAGCAAAAATCAGGAAAAAAATGAAAAGAAAAATTATTTATTTTGCTACGTATTAGTCTTCTGACCTAATCAGTAAAAAAGTCATTATTCACACCACACTGGGCAATATGCATTGTAATTTTTAACAAATAATAGGAAACTGTTAATGTGTTCACAGGAAATACAGTTTTGTCTTGGGCTGCTGTGGTCATTTATCAGCACACTTTGTGAAATCACTCATTTGTTCTAATTTGAATGTAAATGACTCTAAGGTTTTACAAATAAGGTGACAGACTCACATAAATGTAATTGCAGGGTTCATCTCCCTCTTTTTATATATCACTCATTAGGTTATGAATTAAATACATCGTATTAAACCAGGGGCATGTCCAATGATGATATTGTAATGGCAAATTACTCTATGCTATTAGAGGTGTATTTTTTATTCATGGACATTAATTTGTCATTAAGCGGCATTAGTTTAGCACTTTTATGTGAAAGACGTGACCTGCAAGAGGAGGCGTGCTGCTGGGATGTGAGAGGCTGGGACACAAGGGCTATAGGTAGAGCATTTTATCATTGTAAGGGAAACAGAGAGGGGGGTCTGTTGTATTTGTTTTGTTTTCTGTTTTTACAGCATGAAAGATCATTTCCCCAGATTGAAGGCGTTGTTCTATTTACAGTGTGTACATGTGGATCGTCTAGTAAAGCAAAGCCCAAATTCTTACTATTCTTCAGTCAGAAGCCAAGGAGGAACATAAGGGGAACAGGAGGGAGAAAGGGTCCTGCCCTAAATCTCCTTCTCTGTGACTGATGTTTACTCAGCATCCCTTGTCTTCATTAAATTTTACACTAAGTGGGCTATAGTGAGAAGTAGTTCTTTTCTCTCTTCAGTTAAGGTACAAAGGTTTAAAAAATGCTATTCTCTCACGGAGGAGTTAAGGAGAATTCTGGGTGATTTTCTTCCTTTTTTTTTTGTACCAATGGCGATTTCAATAAGAAACTATTTTTCCACTTTCATTCTGAGAAGCACTAGATTCTTGAAATACCTACACCAGAGCTGAAGGTATCTGAGTGCTGTTTTTGCATCATTCTGCACATGGTTTAATGTGGTTTGGAAAATGTCTCACCACCTCCAGTTACACTGTGGGGCTTTCGAGCAGAGGGATCACACCTTATACTGATTTTATGCCTTATCCCCTCCCTGCCTTCACATTGTGGAAGTTCATTATGTACTGAGGGATTGAAAGGTGCCTCCATTCAGTAATTTTTCTCTGCTTTTTAAATATCAAAATTCATGTTATAGTAGGAAAAATATACTACCAGTCTTTCATTAGTTTTGCCCACTGAATACATTTTTTTTGTTAAAAATCTTTCTTTGGGGATTAAATTTGACACTGAGGAGCTTACATATTTTACAGTATTATAATAGATTATCATTTTTAACCAAGTAATACTACAATGACTTATAGGAGGTTATCTCTTCTAAACAATGTATTATTATAATTTTAATTATTAAATTAAGAGTATCACCTAAATACATAATATATAATGAGTGTTCTGAAGACAATAACTTATCCTCAAGATTGAGGAGAAGTTATAACTCATGTTCATTTTTCTGTAACACTGAACCATTTTTTCCCACATTAGAGAAGACAAATGATTTTACCAACATATATATTTAATATACTCATAATCAAATGCACTGAGTGCTGTTCTATAGTTCACTAGAGCTGAGACTTTTGTGTTTGGAGAAAGTTAAAGTACAGAGTTTGGAAAGCATATTACAAGTGGTTTAATCTTTTGGATTATTTTTAATCAGCAAAAATGATCAAAAAGGGTGGAAATGTATCAGACCTATTAAATCATAGCAAACTAGTAATTATTTGTTCTAATCAAGAGTATTTGCTGTCTGGCATGGGTAATGCAGAATATCATATTTGCCAAATAACATTCCTATTTGGCTCTGAAATGCATCATAAGATCTGCAGTAGCCATTTTAGGGTCCCCATTAATTTTTTTCATATGCTATTATGTTGGCTTTTATTCCCTAAGCCCACACTAAAGGATGTCAGGAAGCGACAGCCCAGAGGCACACTGGCAGGCCAGGCAAGTCATTTCAGCATTTTAATCTGTTATGCGGATAATGTAGGATTGACTGTATCTTCTTTGTTTGTGAGGTTTTTAAAGAGGAGAAAGATTCTCCTGAAAGAATATCTCTTGCAAGAATTCACTAATAATATTAGTCATTTCAAACCTAAGCTAACTGTTGTCAGCTGGATGATTTTAAAATCACTTTCAGTATGCATTTTTCTTTTTAAAAATAAAGTGTTTCCAGTATTTTATTCATGCTAGAGTTCAGAATCAATAATCAAAACAAACAAACCTCAATTTCACTGAATTCCATTATTAATACTTGGAAATTGGTGGAGGTTGTGTAAAAGAAGATCTGTATTTCATTTGAGATATTTATTCTCCCACCCACCCATCTGTAAATATTTCTAGTCATGGGGAAATGTCTCTCCTCTTCCCTGAAGCTAAACTACCTTTCTGCTCCTTATTCCATCAGTTACTCCTTGTGTTTCCTGTGGTTTTGATTTCTCCTACTTTACTGGCACTTTTCTTTCAGTTTATAAATAGGATCAATAAGACGGGAGACACTCTTCTTCATCTCTCATTACCGCAGCTGCTCCTTGACCTCACTCCCCAACCGTACCCAGTGTCGGCATTGCTTACCTCCTGTTCATTCTTCAGGCCCATTGAACTCAGTCTTCTGCCTTCATTACTCCTCAAAAGTTCTTCCAACAAAGTCACCAAAACCTCCTTGTTGTCTGATGCGGCAGGCCTTTGTGGTATCCTAAAGTGACTCCTCTACAGCATTTAGACATTGGGAGCTGCATTCTTTCCTGCGCCTCTCTTTCTCGGGGCTCTCTCCTATTTTCCTCCTACTCATTTTCAGTACCTTTACAAGTGTTCTTCCATTAGCTCCTTGACTGTCCCTCAAAGCATGGGAGCTCTGCATGGGACCCTTCCCTTCTGCTCACTATCGCTCTCTTTCATGTATCTGTGGAGGGTTACTCACTCCAGCCCTCTCTCCTGAGTTCCAGCCCTGTATGCTCAGCCAGCATTTCACTTGGTATCTCACATGCCGCCCAAATCCACCTTTGCCCAGTCTCACACACCTGCTCCTCCTCCTCCTCCCTGTCTTTGTTAAGGGACCATCATCGTTTTAGTCACTCAAGCCTTGGCATAATCTTACACTGCCCAGTCCTCGCGTATTCCACTAAATAGTGTTGGTTTAGCCGTTTAAGTCATTCTCAAATATGCTACCTTCTCTTTCTCCTCATTATCATTGACATCATTAGGGTCGGGACTATTTTTCCTCGACTGCCCTGCAATAACTTAACTGGGGTCCCTGCCTATAGTCTAATGCTAATCAATACTGTACAATCTAAGTTATTTGTCTGGTCCACAAAATAATTTCTTTGCCTAAAATCCAAGCTAGCTTTCCATCTTTTAATTGCAGAACCATGTCCTTTCTCTTTCTTGTCCCTATAATGTACCCTATTCTGACTGTACCCCATGGACAGCTTGTCTTAGCTCCAAGCCAGCTGCCTAGTCTACACTTTCGCTTGGGTATTTCTCAGGCACGTGACCTTTCTGAGTGTGAACCCAAGCCAGAAAACCAGGAGTCATCCTAGAATCACCCATCTCCTTGAGCCCCACATACACTGACACAGAGACCTTTCAGCCCCACCCCCTTAACTTGTCAAATCTCTCTCATTGTCTCTCTTTCCACTACTACTGTCTTCATTCAGATCCACATTACTTATTTTCTGGACTAAAGAAACTTCTTGCTAACTGATGAATCTGCTTTCCCTCTTGCCCCATTCCAGTACCTCCTCCAAAATTCTGTTTGATAGATTTTGAAAAGTTTTTTTTAATCCATGAAAAATTCTGTTTGATTGATTTTTTTAAAAAAATCACAACCTGATCATGTCACATTCTTGCTTAAAATTATTCATTATGATGAATGTGGTTCACATAGTCTTTAGGATGAGGTTCACTCCTTTTAATTTGGAACACAGGGCCTGTCTTTATTATGAAACATGCTATCTCTTTAGCTTTTTTTTTTTTTTTAAACAATTTACTACCCATGTGCAATGCCTGTTCCACAGTCATTATGAACTTTGTGCATTTTCCTGTACCTAAACCTCTTCATACGAAGCCTCCTTTTCTGTGGATTATTTTTCCCTCACTTTGTTACCTTCTGAATTCCTATTTAACTTTCAAGTACTTGACTTACATTGTCTCCTCTTCCAGAGTTGCTTGATCAATCCACCCAGTTGGAATTATATTTTCCTGCTCTTCTTTAATTATGGGCAATCTTCTGGGAGACGGATCACACCATATTGTTTGTGTTAATTTACTTATCTGTCTCCCCAAGACATAGGTTTATGTCCCAAAGTTGTGTGACATTGGACAAGTTACTTAACCTCTTTGTCCCCCAACTCCTCATCTGTGAAACACAGATATGGTATCCTATATACAGTCTACCTTTTAGGGATGTTGAAGGATTCAATGAGACAATGCATGCAAAGTATCTCACAAACACACTGTCCTACATCAGTGAGTGCTCTATAAACCAGAGCTGATATAATGTGGTACTTCACTTGTGAATTCCTCTATTAATTCCACAGTTATCCTCCTACCCAACCCCTCACCCCTGTCTTCCCTCATTTCTGCAAATGTCAGCAACTTTGCTGCCTACTTCAAATTGACAACCTATTGGACAAATCTGTTTCTGAAATTTTGGGGAATAATCACCATTCTGTAAAAGATATTCTTCCTCTTAGCCACTTCTCTTTGATTTTGCTGAAATGCATACATTGTTTTTCAGAAGTCACAAATAATTAAATGAGCCGTCACTTTCTCTCTGCCTCTGAAATTTGAAAACATCATACTGAAATTGTACTTTAATAAATAATAAAATAATGCTTTGACAAAAGCAACAAAATACATGGTATTGACACTTTGTAGACAGAAAATTTTGTTTTATTGTTTCCCCTGCCCTTTCTATAATTAAAACATCTTTTTCCATCCTGGCATACAGAATCCAAGAAACAATTGGAAAAGTCTTTCATCTCTAGTTCTAGTGCATGGTAGGTACTTAGAAACACATATTGTCTGATTGAATTCCTCTGCATGTACCATAAGAGCTCCTGGTGATAGAAACTTTGATTATGAAGTTGCATGATATCCTATGCTTCCTGACTAGGGGACATAAAAGCTGTGTATTTATTTAAAATTAAAAAAGAAATCTGAATTATTCCTTACTGGGAGAATGCTATCCATGTGTCTCACTTCCCTCCATCTGTCTTCCTTTCCTCTGGCTTTCCTTCCGGAGAAAGCAAAGGGGTAGAAAGGGGTGTCTCCACCCCTTTCTCACTGTCTATCCACAAGTATCTTTTAGAACAGGCTACCAACCTTTATCCTGCTGCAACCTTTATCATGCTACAAGCCCTAGGAAGTGCCTGCTTGTCTGTGTCATGGACTTGGCTCCAGATACCCTGGTCTCAGTCCCACACATTCAGTATAATGTTTGCCTGCTTCAGAGGTACAGTTGAAGGGCTTGGGTCACACAATTTGTTTGCTGCAAGAGTATATTTATGCAGGACAGAGTAATTCCTGTCTTCACTGAAATGCATACTCCAGAGTAACGATTCTTAAACTTGACTATGCAAGGAATCATCTGTATAGATGGCTAAAACAGACTACTTGGGCCCCACTCCAGAGTTCCTGATTCAGGAGGTCTGGGAGGGGCCTGAGAACCTGAGAACCTGTATTCTAACAAGTTTTGAGGGATGCTGATGTCTGAACCAGGGAGCACAGTGTGAGAACTCCCACTCTAGATTCTCTTGCCACACTGCTTTTTATCAAGTACCTGACTGTTAAATCACCGATATTCAGATTTTGAAAGTGTATTTGTCACATTTAGATAAATTTGAATTGCTCCTAGTAACATAAAAGATATTGATGCTGTGTATGCTTCATAGCATCCAAAAGATAAAAAGTGAAAATAATGCAAATCTGAAACAAACAAACAAAAAACCTTCCAGGTCTCACTCTTATTCATAATAATGATTAAGACAGTCTGTAGGTAAGTGAGAGATTTAAAAAAAAAAAAAAAAAAAACTACTTTATTAAGTTATGATTGACATACTGAGGGATGATTTAAAGTGTGCAGTACTGGGCTAATTTTCAGCAATCTGACTTTGTGTACTAGAGCAAGTAGGGAAACATATCATAATGACTTCTATACTATTCTTTTAAACATTTTTAAACTGATTTTGCCTATCCTGGTTCAAAAAGTATAGTTATTGAACTTTTAGGTTTGAAACCCTAGTTGCTCAGATAAACTATTTTCAATTAGAAGAAAAATATATATATTAACTTCCCGTATATATTCCATATTCATTGGCAATCTCCTTATGTTATGAGTCAGGTTTAGTGAACTTTGAAACAGCATTTTGCAGCACATAGTGACTGTGGCCAGAATTATTAGCTATTGTTGATGGCTATGTTTCACTTCCTCCCTACTAGATTTCCAGCTTACTAGAGAATTTCCCAACGAACAATATAAAATTATTCATGAGCCTTGGGTATTATGCAAACAATTGATTATGAAAATGTACTAGTAACCTAATTGTAGAATTCCTCTGTTATACAGCACAAATATATTTAAATAGGTCTTGCAAGACTCCAAAAATTAGAGCATGCTGGAGTTTTCCTTGTACTTTTGAATTGCTGCTAATACTTTGTTTTCATTTAATCAAATTGTATCGTATACATATTCATATCAATATATGAATAGATCATTACATACAGTTGTCCATACATTTTTACATATTTATATACAAAATATACCTATATCTCTCTATATGTTTATACATATAAAAATATCTGAGTTTGATTATTTTATCATATTACAAGTTATCTGACCTGCATTGTCAATGAATTGCTCATTTTTTCTTCTATAACAATTAGACAGTTAGATTTTATCCTATCAGCTCTATGACAGTGTTGAGAAAATTCATAGAGCCCTTCACACGCCCAATAAACATGATAACTTTTTTCATATATAGCTGATCCCAAGGCTATTAAAAGATTTGGATTTTGTTTATTTATTGGTTTGTTTCAACCTGTACCAAAGGCCACACCTTCACCGCACATCTACACCAGCCCCCTTTATGTTGCTTTCCCTACTCCTGGAGTACCAGCCTTTCCTGCAGCACCAGGTTAGGTAGTCACACAATACCTTGATTTACAACTAGGTTGTAATCAAAATAGGAAACAGGTGGAATCACAACTGGGTATGGTGCCTTGGATATTAATGGCTTGGCTCAGCAGTGGAATTTCTAAGCCATGTACACTTTTTTGTCTTAATTATGCCTTCATTAAAAGCTTTTATACCCAACAGAATAAAGTAAATATTTTTTGATCTCCATAGTGTGCTCCCAGACTGTAGATTTGCACAGCAGGGTCTTGATAATCTGAATAAATTGTATTTCCCCAAGGAGTTTATCTTTCAAATAAGGTCATAAAGAAATGCAGTTCCCCCATTCGTAGATTTCTCTATGTGCCTTTTCTGCTATGAGTAATATAGAGCTGGGGAACCAGAGTATATTATAGTAATACATACTTGCTTATGGTCCAGTATAATGTCTCTATCTATTCTCCCTACTTATCTCTGGTGAAGTATTTTTTAAGTACAAAAGAAGTGAATGATTTTATGTGGCAGCCATGGTTTTTGCTGACACTCAGAAAAACAATGTCCATATTAGACATTCAGTGTGTTCTTCCCTTTACCCACTCAGTGAGTATGGACTATGCAAAACTATAGTTTGAGTACTGTAAACAGCATTTGTAAAAGGGAATAATGATAACTACTGTATGTTGAGCATCTACTATGTAGAAGGTACTTTACCTGCACTTTTGAGAATCCTTATCACAGATCTGGAATGCAGTGTCACTTTTCCCAATTTTTAGATGAGAAAATTAGACTTGAAAAGATTAACCACTGACTGAAGCCATCCAGGTGGGTCAGCTCCAAATCATGTGTTTTTCCTACAACTCTAAACTAAAGACGCCACCAGGGCCTTGTTCCCACAGCTTATCACCCAATGGAGGAGACAGGGAAACTGTGAAATTAGGAACCTAAGTAAATATGCACAATTAGGTGTACTTGTAATATTTCTAAATCATGAAGAGTAAGATGGCAACACACTTCATGGTGCATACATATGCTAAAAGTAGCACACAGTTCTGAAAAGTTCAGGCAATAGCTTTTTCCCATATTTTTAGGTTGCCATATTTATCTCCAGTGCAGCTAACATTTCTAGGCACGTACCTTTATTTATTTAAATATTAAATATATGCATTAATATTTAATAAATTATTTACATTGTAAAATTGTTAAATATTTTTAGAGGAGCAGAAAAATCTATGTGTTTACCATGAACTAAGAACTAAAAGCAATACAAGTTGCAATTTTAAAGATGTAGTATTTTTTCTTGCCTACCCACTGTATATCAATCAAAACTTGCTAGGTAGCCACTTTCTGAAGACAGAGAGGAAGATCTAAAGAACTAAAGATACTATCTGCACCTTTATGCACGGCTGGGGAGAGAAGAGTCAAACAAATGATACAAGTAGCAAGTGTAATTAAAAGTCAGAGGAGGGAAAGTCCTCCAAGTTGGAGTGGCCTGCCTTTTCCTGGAGATGGAATCTGATCTGGATTGTCCCATAGAGGGGAAGGGCATTTATATTACAGAACTTCCCCTTTCTCACAAGCTTTTTAAAGTCTACTGAAGCAAACGATGTCTTCAGATCCCTCACAAATAATAATCATTTGTGACAAAAGAGTCTCAAAGTTCTGCTTATGGTCTAAAGGAAAACTAATGAGAATTCTTTTGATTATATCTGGGTTTTTTTTGGCAGTTTGCACATTTATCTTTTTCTGATCATCACTAAAAACCAAGAGAAGTAGGCTTCTTTTTCAACATTCTGGGGAAAGGCAGAAAAATCTAACATATAGAAAACAAGGAGACCCAAGCAAGATTCATTGTGGAAGTCAGGCCTCATGTATCTGGTACCACAAGTGGGCATTCCATTATATTGCCCAGTTGTATGAAAAACCCGACACCTAGTTAGCATCACAAGGGAATTTCTGAAGCTCAGATCAAGTACTTAACACTTTTCTCAGTTAATTGTGGGAGAGCTGTTTATTTTGCCCAACTGTTAAGTTATATCTATAACCAAGCTATTATTTCCTCTTTCCATGTAAAGTCATAGATGTGCCTCACAACTGTTTGCTTTTTTTCATTCTTGATCCAACAAATACTTCTCTGTTGCAATCTGTGAGAAAGACATTATGATTGGCATTGTGCAGAATACAAAAAGCATGTGATGCAAAACCTACTTTTTACTAGTTTACTAGGTACCTTTTTAATAGTTTGAAGATAAGCTACATGCATGAATAGCTTAGTGGCAAGCTTATTGTGTATGTGATAGGAGACTTGAAGTGGGAGACATTAGAATTCATTCAGTGATAAAGAGCCTTAAACATACCATATCCTACTTGCTACTTTGTCCTTAAAAGCAGCTGATAAAATTTTTAAATTTCACTTTGAGTTAACATTGTTAAAAATCAAACCATAGTGATTTTTATGTAGAGTGGTTTCTCAGGCTATTTGGAATAGATTTGGGAGTGGTTTTAAAAAGATAATTTCTTCACTTACATAGCCAAGGATGGCCTTTCATTTAGAGGAATTTTCAAATTGTGATATAAAATCAACATTGTATATAAGAACTTCATGTATGCTACTACATCATGGGCATAGAAACCACTATGTCTCCTGCCTATCTTTATCTGTAGTAAAGTATCGACATGGGATAATTTAGGTGACATTTCGAAGGAGACTTGTCTGAGTGAAGTGCATCAATAATTGGAAATGAAAGATTATAATTACATTGATGAAACAAAGCATTGTTAAAATAGCCGCATCTGTTGAGTGTTATTACCCAGAAAAATCTGTAACCCTGTTCAATTTGGACATCTTAGAGGGGGAAAACTTGGGAAATCAAAATGACATTACTCTTGTTTTAACCTTGAGAGGAGTTTATTATTATCTTTAACCCAAGTTGTGGTTTTCTATACTGACAGTACTTGATGCTTATTTTTCTTTCACAAGTCAGTGGCATTCTCAGAACTAGATGAGACAACAAGAGAAATAGGTGTTTTTAAGGCTTTGTTTTGAAGGGTGCCTCATCTAGTTCTAAGAATGTCAGAACACCTATTTTTAAGATGACTGCATCCACTATAGATTATCTCCATTATCTCCCCCACAAACAGATATCATATAATTATGTATAATGTGTATAATTTCTGTGCCAGAGGCATGATTAAACTGCAGTGTGGATGGACAAGGGGTTATTGACAAGCCAGGGAGCCACGGCGGTAGCCAAAACTAAGACTACGTTTCAGAAATTCAGATGATTGAGTCTCAGCTTGTATCATCATTGGCACACAAGACACAGCTCTTGAGCATGACATCCCTAAGCTAGGCTGTGGGTTGTGTGTGGTAAATACGCCGACTCTAGGTATAAGGCTAATGGTTTTCTCTCATTCAAGAAGGTATAGGAGAATACAAGTGAGTCTGGGTGGCATTATTTCAGAGATAGGCTTAAATCTACTCTAAATTATAAACAAAGTACTTCTTGTATGAACTTTGGTCATTTATTAGTAGTACCTTCCTAATTGAGATATTGAGAGACACCACAAAGGTGATGGCCACTCTGCTGTAAATGAGACCCGCCAGGGGACATCAGTGAGGCCAAGACTAGTTGTTCTCTTGCTGCCTTCACTGGTTTGGGAAGGGTGGGCTGCAAGGCCACAGGGTCAACACTGTCCTCAGACTGCTCTCCTTCCTCCCACTCATGTCCTAACTGCGTGATAATTGCCTTGCAAATGTAATTACACTTGAATATAAACCAAAATAAAACAATATTTGCCTTTCCCATATTTTTACCCCTACCATATTTGGTAGTTAATCTCGGGAATAACCATTGAAGGAACCACTTAGGGGAAAAGGCCACACAGAAAGACAGAGTTTGGGGAATATATAAAGTTTAAAAATTATTGAACTTGAAAAACTAGTGTTTATTCCTTAGCTAGTGTGATATTGGGGACACATTTTATGGCTCTTCTTCTGTTATTTAACTTGTCATTCACACTATGAGAAACAAATAGAAGGAAAAAGAGAAGCCAAATAGCCCTAAACCAAAGGAAAATAAATACTATTTAAAAATATTCCCCAAAGAACAACAATGTATGCACCATGATTCTGAATAGAAACTAAATTTCAAGTGAGAAGCAGTGTGACAGAAATGAAACCTTTTTAGGGAAAAAAAGAGAAAGATTTTCTTTTACTCAAGAGAGTTTCTTGTTGCTGAGCTGTAATTTCCATTCAAAACCACTGCCGCTACCTGGGTACTCCCATTTTTAAGTCACAGAATGTAGGAGAACTGAAACAATCTCGTAATTAGGAAAAAGTATCATTTGAAAAGATATTAAAATCTTTTGATCTAAGTAGCCAATTGATAGAGGAAATAATTCTCTGTTGGACTGAAAAAGAAATTTGGGGTGGATTGATTTTTTTGTCACAGAAGAATGATTATATTGTACTTGTTCAGTAACACTTTCAACTCTAGTCATTATTACCAATTTTCCCACACAGAAAACAGAATGATCACTGGCTTTACCTTTATGTGTATGTGTCAGAAGGCCAGAAAGAGAAAGGGACAATCGGGGAGGCCTGTGAGGTATGAAAAATGGCCTGATTTGGACAAGGTTCAGAATTGGATAGACATATTGGAAAGACATGGGCTATTCTGTTTTTGCCTAATTATAAGCAAACAGAAAAAGCTCATGGGCATTCTTTCATTAAACATACATGTATTAAGCATCTGCTCCCTACTGGATACCAGGGACACACAAGGTGTGAAACACAATCTTTGCTTCCAAGAAGCTTAAATTTGGTAGAGAGAGATAGGTCTGCAGTCGAAGGGTGCTTGCAGTGACAAGTGATGTGCTAGATATGTTTGCACGGGGCAGAGTAGAAGCACACAGGAGGAGGTGGTCAATTTGACCTGATCCAGGGAAGTTGAAAAGATGATCTGGTTTCTTCATTCAGCAAGTGCAGCTTGAATGTACCTGGCGTTGTTCTAGGCTCTGAGGATACGGTGGTGAACAAACCAACAGCTCCTTCCTCCCACAGAGCTTACTGGGGGATCAGGGGAGGAGACAAACACATTATAAACAAATAGGCAAATAAATGCTGGAGATAATTATAGGTGATGACAAACTCTAAAACAAATAAGATGGAGAAATGTGACTGAGGGTGACATGGAGAGGAAGGGAGATGTGCTACATAGGGTATTCAGATGAAACAAGGGAAACACAAATCCTCCCCCATAGGAATTTTGCTTATGCTGCTTCTTTGGCTTGGAGCATCTCCCTGAAATCCCACCATCATCCTGCTTTAAAATGTAGGTTTTGTTATTATTGAGTTATGGTGAGGCCAACAGATCAGGAGACAACTCCCATTGAAAACATGGTTTGTTTCTGCTCCAATAAGAGGGCACAGACCACACCTCCAGGACCACATAGGGAAGCCCCAGGGTTGGTGAGGAGGTAGAAGGAGTGAGGGGGGAAAAGTGGATCAGAGCCTTTATAGTGGTATCTGCAGGAAGGAAGTGGGCAAGGCAGGGTTAGCAGGCTTATGATTGGCTAGTTTGAAAGTTTCCGTGGGTTCTAGAGAGTAGGGGCTGGCTTTGGTTGTCTGGTACTTGGCCCTGGGATGATGGGGACAGAGGACTATTGCCTTCTGGAGTGTAGAAGCCACATAGAGGAGGTGGTTTAGAGTAATGGTTCTGGATTGGTTACTTTGCATATGAAAGCCGTTTGCTCTCTCAAAGAATTGGCTAGCCCTGGGAGGGGCAGTCTCTTCCCAGTCGGTGAGACCCCAGGTGCCAGAACACAGAGAATACAGAAATAAAATGTTGTTAATATACATCCCCATCCTACCCTTTGCCAAGTGAACAAAGGGTGCTTTTCCTTCAACTCTCAGCACCAAACGGCTTCTCAGGGAAGCCTTTACTAACTTTCTACACCAAGTCAACTCCAAGTTAGCCCTTTACTAATTCCAAGTCAAATCCCTGTTACGGACACTCAGAGTCTATATTCTACTCTTCGTAGCTTTTACCTCAATTATAGTTTTCCATGTAATTGTAAGGTTTTTAGATTTATGGCCTTCTCTTTCAGTAGACTATATATCCCATAAGACCTGGGGATTGCCTTTGTTTGCTCATCTGTGTTGCCAATTCCTGCTGTAGTCCTGGCACATAGTGTGAATGTGTAGGTTGTTGTCATGGCTAGAGCCAAGCCAGGGTGGACAGGGTTGCTGCACTGTAGGATGTGAAGATCGCAAAGTCCAGGTCATGGAAGGCTATACAGTGTTACTGAGTTTGGACTTTTTCCCAAAAGCAAATCGGAACTTATTAGTGGGTTTTAAAGAGGTAATAAATATGGCCAGATTCTTGTGAAAAGACAGGATGGAGAGTTTGCTACTGGAAGCAAGAACGGTAATTTAGGACACCATTGCAAGAAGTCCAGACAGGGGATGATAAGGGACAGAACAAGAAATACTAAAGAGGAAAAAGAGACAGGACTGGCGATTGACTAGATAAAAGGGAGGAATATGGGCCAGCTTTTGGGTTCTTGATGTGGGTGTCTAGATGTGACTGTTATCTAAGAGAGGAGATACAGGAGAAGATGCAGGCTATTATAAAATAAGCTCAGTTTAGGCCGAGCACAGTGGCTCACGCCTGTAATCACAGCACTTTGGGAGGCTGAGGTGGGCAAATCATGAGGTCAAGAGATGGACACCATCCTGGCTAACACAGTGAAACCGTGTCTCTACTAAAAATACAAAAAATTAGCCGGGCGTGGTGGCAGGCACCTGTGGTCCCAGCTACTCGGGAGGCTGAGGCAGGAGAATGGCGAGCACCTGGGAGGCGGAGCTTGCAGTGAGCCGAGATCGCACCACTGCACTCCAGCCTGGGTGACTGAGTGAGATTCCGTCTCAAAAAAAAAAACAAAAAAAAACCCAAAACTCAGTTTGGACATGATGAGTTTATGACTGTGGGATACCCAAGAGACAGCATCTTCTTATAAGCAGTTGGGAAAATGAATTCAGAGCTTAGGAGAAAGATGTGGGTTAGTTGTATAGATGTGGCAGGCATTAACTTGCAATTAGTTTTTATCTTAATTCTGTGGTTTTTATTTTGGCCACCCCCTCTTTCCCTGAGTTAATGGTGTGCCTTATTCAAGACTTGAATATCTAAAGAAAACACATGCTTCATTTTGACCTCCTTGCATCGGTGGTTAATCATGGTTTATGGATCCCAAACAACAATCCTCAAATATACTTTATTGTTCTTGCTCTCCCCGGCAACCTACTGTGTACTTTCCACGTGCCAAACTTTTATGGTAAGTGCTTTTCATACATTATCTTTATGCCAACCCAATGAGCTCGTTGAGCTCTTAAATTTGTACTTGGGGGAGGCCGGGTGCCGTGGCTTACACCTGTAATCCCAACACTTTGGGAGGCCGAGGCAGACGGATCATGAGGTCAGGAGTTCAAGACCAGCCTAATCAATATGGTGAAACCCCGTCTCTACTAAAAATCCAAAAATTAGCTGGGTGTGGTGGTGTGTGCCTGTGGTCCCAGCTGCTCGGGAGACTGAGGCAGGATAATCACTTGAACTTGGAGGCAGAGGTTGTGGTGAGCTGAGATCGTACCACTGTACTCCAGCCTGGGCGACAGAGCAAGATTCCGTCTCAAAAAAAAAAAAAAAAAAAAAAAAAAACATTGTACTTGGGGAATAACACAGATTCAGTGACTGACCCAAGACCCCAGCCAATGGTGTGTCAAGCTGGATTTGAGCTGAGTCTGCCTGCCTCTACCACCCTTGCTCTTCTCTGCCTGCCTTGGTTGCCTCCAAGTGCCTGTGGTGGCTGATGGTTGGTTTGGTCCTGAATGCAACTCTTCTCTTTTTTCAACATATAAAAGACTTATTTTTTAAAAGTCTAGAAGTATATATACAAAAACATTAATAGTGATTATCTCTGCATGGTGAAATTATGACCGATTTTTGTTTTCCATACTTTGTATTTCCTGAATTTTATGAAATGAGCATTTATTACTTTTTATAACTAGAAACGGCACTCTTTCTATAACAGCAGTATTTTTTGTTTCCCATCCACAGTACTATTGTTGGGCATTTAATGAAGTGTATTGCTTCCCACCTTCCCCCATTACATTAATGGAAAGTTTAAAAGCAGCATTATTGGTGCTTATTTTGCTTACACATGGTTTAACCAAAAGGACGAGAAGCAATGGTTTTGCTTAAGGCTTACAGAGCCCATCTGCCCCAAAAGGAGGAGTGCGTGCTATGTTAGCATTGCCTTGGGGTGAGTTTTCTTTTTCCTTCAGCTCCCCGCTTTATACAGTTATCTACTGAGGTGCGAACTGTGCACCTCAGTATAGAGTTCTTAATACTCTTAGATAACTAGAAAGGGAGGAAAGCATATTGAAAATTACTTGGATTTATAGAGTGAAATGGTTATCTGATAGCATTCTGCATTCCTCAAGTTATTGGAAAAATATTGCTCATAATTATATTAATACTTGTAAGTTAAAAGTGAGGGGAAAGTAGGAAACAGCCCACTCTCATTCTACTTGACATATGTAAATTTTCTTTCAACAAGTGTTCTGTATCTCTGATTTTTGCGGGGGTACAGTGACAAAGGTACAGTGGAAGCTGTGACTCTCTGGAGGCATAATTGTAGAGCCCTGGCTATGAGCTTGAGACTGCAGGTAAAATCCTCCCAAATTTGAAGCATTTCTGCAGAAACTCTTCAAAAAGGTGGGAGAAATGGAATGTTTGAGGCTGAGAAAAAAAACAAAGAACAATTACAAATCATCCATCTTAGGTGGATTCAATACAGAATTATTCAAACAGGAGTCTTTTCTGTGAGATTTCCTCATTTCCGGAGACCTTGTATATAAAACTCTGGGTTTTAGTTAAGACAGGATGGGTTGTTTTGACTTAAAGACCTACTTAGTTTGAAGTTTTAGAAAAAGAGCAGAGTCAGTCTGTCTTCATACAGTCTATGTCATCTAATCATGAATCTCCGTTTACCTGCCCTTACATTATCTTTAGTAGAGAAAAAAACTGTAAAATATGGTAAGGGTAGAAAAATCAATTGCCCTCATTAGTAAAATGTCTCTAGAATGTTGCAAAATAACATTTCAGCCCTTGAAACCAGAGACCCCTTTCACTCCTTTTATTAAGATGTCTTTAAATATACGGGTTTTGAGAGGAGTAAAATGAGGAAAAATTATGAATTCTAGAATAGCCGTTCTCTACGCAGAGCCTTATAATTGTGATTTCTGTTTTTTTTTTTTTTTTTTAACACTAGCCCTCCCATTTCTCCCACCTCTGTGATGAGAACCTTGGTGAGTCCATCTGAATTTCTTGCCTGCTCTTTCTTGGATTGATTTCTAAGAGATCTTTTTTCATTTTTATTTTTTTGGCACCCAGGAATTAAATAGCTTTAATTACTTGGATCTGTACAGACTTGCTGACCTCTTTAACCTCACTTTGTTGGAGAAGGCAGTGATCGATTTCTTAGTGAAACATCTCTCTGAACTCCTGAAGAGCCGCCCGGAAGATGTTCTAACGCTTCCCTATTGCCTGCTTCAGGAGGTGCTGAAGAGTGACCGCCTGACCTCCCTGAGCGAAGAGCAGATCTGGCAGGTAAGGGCGCTGTGCACGGTCCTCTTCTGGCACTGAAAAGGCATGCCATGATTTTAAGTTAAAGGATTGAGGAACAATTACCACTATTTTAGCAGCTTTGGTCCTCATGGAGTTGTTTTAGAAGTCATGCTTCCTTGATGGACAAGTGATTGGAGAACACTGGCCCTTGAGGCTCAGAGCCCTCAGCGGACTCTACAGCTTAACTCAGGGAATTGCAGGGGCGATCCATGAGACCCTCAATGTGGCTTCCCAGAACCTAACATGGTCACATCTGAGTCAAGGGATTTTTTTTTCCTGATAAAAATTGTTTCTTAAACAAAATATGACAAAAAAATGGATTGTAAAGTGATATATATGCATATTTAAGACCAGTAGAATCAGAGTAAATTTGGGCCTTTGCTGTAAACAATTCAGAAACATTTCTTTGTTGCAATAGAGAGCAGCTTGGATCTTGAATGAAATGAAGCTCTTCTTGCATAGCAGTGGAAAAATCTCCATCCTTAGCTCATTCTGCATTCATTGCTATTTTCCTAAGCCCTGCCTTTTCGCCTGACATAGCATTCTTTTCACATTGTGTCATTCCTTTGTCTAGAGGACAGGAGGATGTTTTGTGGTTTGAAGTTGATTATTCAATTTAAATCCTCTTCTGCTCATCCCCAGTGACTATTCCTTGAACAATCCACATGGCGTCTTTGGGGAATATTCAGAGAGCCCATCTTCCTCCTCCCTATCACAGCCTGTCTATCTCAGTCTCTGAAGCACTGGCTAGCCATTTTGTTACTTCTAAGGTGCCATGCCTCCAAGATTTCACGATCATTTGAAAAATAATTATATACAGACTACTAGGGAAAATTTAAAGTCTTCTATTAGCTGATTAAACAGTGAATCCCTGGTATCTTATCAAGTGATATTTAGAGAGTATTTTAATTCTGGCCAAAATAGTCATATAGGTAGCTATTAATTATTCAGTAGCTAACTCTACTCACTGATTTTTTTCCTGATACCTTTCTGCCTTATTTCATTATTCGTGTTATTTTAATCGGTAACTTCCCTCTTCATTATTGCTTCCACCAGAGGGAATTAAAGAGCTGCAGTGTCCTGAAGGCTTCTGGGTCCCAGGCTCTTTGCAAACTTATTGACAGCAGGCCTGAAAGAATGGCTATTATCACTGCATGTACCAGATGAACAAAATGAGCCTTCTGTGCCTTACTCAGAGTCACAGAGCAGAGCCAGCCTTCAAATTTAAGTCTGCTAACACCAGACCCCATGTCTTCACTATTGCACACTGTCTTGATAAAGAAAATATAAGGACCAAAAAGACACTAAAGAATAAATTTTCGTGACTCCTTGGGTATTTTTGGTAATGTTTGTTCAGGCAGAGGTTGAATAGGTTGGCGAGGATCTGTTTTTGGTAGAAATTTCAATTATCTGTGGCTCTCTCTTACAAACACAAATCAGCAGAATTTACTTTGGTCAGTTCAAAGTGGGAAGTAGCCAAATTTTCTTCACTTCCCAAGGGAAAAAGAAATATTTGGAATGAATCCTGCATTTAATTTTTTCTAACTGAATTGACGTCTGAGGCTAACCATCCTTGTGGCTTCTATCTCTTTTTGTGGTGCAGTTAAATGCACTGCCAGAGATCGACATGGTAATGTGCAGATGGCTGAGTGTCAAGAAAATTCCATACTGTCCACTTAAGAGTTATCATAATTGCCTCTCTAAAGGTTACTAATATTATAATGTAGAATTTTAAAAGCTGGTTTCTGCTGCAGACAATAATTTTTTTAATACCTGGTCCTCAAGAAAGAATTAAAAGACTCACATAAATATTATCAATTTAGGCATTAAGCAGGCAATAAGAAACTGTTTTTGCTTTATCTTAGTAAATAAGTATTTCCCTCATATTCAACCCCATAGAGAAAAATCAAATCAGACCAGCTATTTTGCCTCAAGTGTAGTTAAGTTCATCATTTTTGCTGAGGTTATACTAGTAATGCAATATACCATGGAAGAATCTAATATTCAGCCCAGGGTAGAGATTGGGTATGCCAGAGGATTAGTGTCAGGGTGCTTTATAGAAGTGAAACTTGATGGACAGGCTGGAGACAGATCTACAGAATCTCATTAAATTGCTGAATTGTTCATTACGGAACGTTCTCACTGTAATAAAGTGCTCATTGACTTTAACAAATCCCCATCCCGTGTCTTAAAGAAGAAGAGTGAAGCAAAGGGTGTTGGGGAGGAGAAAGGAAATTGGCACAAGGTAGGACAGGTTATAGAAAACTGGATGGAGGGGGGCGTGCTATTTGATTAATATGTGCAACCAGTAACTTAGGTGAGAGCATGGTAAACACACACACACTTAGGCAGCTGGCTCTTCTACTATGTCCTGATAATGTAATCTGGGACCATTCCATTTTTGGTGAAAGATCTAATTTTCATTATTCACCAGACTTCATGCAGTCTGGCTCTGAAGACCTGTCATAAGAACCTTCAAATTATCCTCACTGAACCAACTCTTTTTCACTTTTTCCTGCTGTTCCTCACTCAGGCCCTTTCCTCAACAAAATGTGCTGTATGCAGACCACAGTAATCATTCTGTGGATCTGCGAATCTGTAAAATACCCCAAGATGATGCCTTGGAACTGTTCTTTTTTTTTCCGTCTGACCTTTTTAAGCTTTATTCTGAGTCTTTTCTCTCACAGAAATCTTCTTGGTCCCTTGTAGACAAATTTTTATCCCTTCCATTTCAAGTCTGAAATGACTTGATCTGTTGGTTAATTTCACTCTATATTTAGAGGTAACAGAGAGAGTTGTAGACATACATACCTTAGAATGGATAAGGACGTAGAAGTTCCCTGAAATATATATTTTTTAAAAATTTAGTTCAATTCAGCTCAACAATTTGGTTTTAAGTTTCAAGGCCAGCAATTTATCAGGTTCCAGATGAAAGACACCAAATTGGCTATTGGGTTCAAAGAAAGGAGACTAAAACCGAACAAATCAGCTGAAATGGAAATATGGGACATGAGGTCACTTGCATTTGTGACCTGGCAAATCTCTATCCATTTGATTTTGCTTTCGGATTTTAGCTCCCAATTAGAACTTCGTTTCAGTAGGGCCCTGTTAAATATCTTCTGTTAGATTTTGCATATATTTTCATACTGTTGAGCCAGCGTCTTGCCATAGGAGCTGGGGAGTGCAAGAAATGGGGAGACGTTGGTCAAAGGGCACAAAACTTTCAGTTAGAAAATAAACAAGTTCTAGGGATCTAATGTAGAGCATGGGTTCCAGGGATATGTTCATTAATTTGATTGTGGTAGTCATTTCCCAGTGTATATGCATATCAAATCATCATGTTGTACACCTTGAATCTATACAATCCTTCTCTGTCAATAAAATATTTTTAAATAAGCCAAAACATGGCAATTCTTCATTTAAAAAACTTAGAACAACACATAGAAATAATTCCATATCATTCTCATGATTGAATCTGTTTTCATTTTCATAGGAAGTGCTGAGTAATCTCTGTTTTCTTTTCAGGAACATGCATTTCCTGCATTTTCTGCCTTTAGGTTCTCTTTCACCAGAGTGAGAGGGAGATTACTGTTTTCCATGGCAGTACAATTTATAGAAAAAGCCTGAATATAACATCAGTTCTTATATACAGTAGCATAGGGAGAAAGTATGGCTGCCCACCCATCAGAATGTACTGAGCACCTTCTAAATACCCAAAATTATGCTAGAGTGGAAGGAAGGCAGAGGACAGGTCTGCCAACTCCATTTTCCTCTCCCAGGCCTCCTCCCAAATGGAGAGAATCCTTCTGATTTTAAACCATAAGTACAGCTCTCTGAATTTTTATTTTATCTCCAAAGTAGCCGAAACAAGAAAGATATTTAAAAATGAAAGAAAACAGCTCTGGGCATGGTGGCAGGCACTGTAATCCCAGCTACTCTGGAGGCTGAGGTAGGAGAATCAGTTGAACCGAGAGGCAGAGGTTGCAGTGAGTGGATATCGCGCCACTGCGCTCCAGCCGGGATGATAGAATGAGACTTCATCTCAATAAAAAGAACAGTACTTTTCTTACTTTATTAACCTTGGGGTTGAGGACACTTCCTACTTGTATTCTGGGTCTCACTTTGCCTAGACTTAAGTAGATACTAAGACCAAAAAATTCACTGGCTATGTGAGTGACGTCAAACAAGGTGAGACCTCAGCAGGGAGGGTTGCCTTTATTCTATTAGGTTGGTGCAAAAGCAATTGCACAAACCTAAATTATGTCCTATTTTAGTGTGGCAAAGAGGACCATGTAACCTGATTTGGGGCTGGGGCAATCCTGTTCATATTTGTCCGTGATTATCCATCCCTAGAGGCAGAGGCTGTGCTGTAGTGTTTGCATTACCTACTGCCATGTTCTTTTGCACTCTATTAATAATAAACAAAAACAATAATGTAGAGTTTCCATATTAAAATGTATTGAGTGGATAATAAGACATCCTACTATTCCTACATAAGGCTGGATTTATTCTAAGAAAATTGATATAGAAAATGAGTTTGGCCTGCGTTTTTCCTTATATTTTTGTTGGAAATTTGCTTCCCTAAGTCATACTGTTAATTACATATTCATTTTATATCTTGAGAGACATAAGCCACATATTGTTTAGTCAACAATCTCAAATGCAGTGGTTTGTTGACATGCTCCTCCTGGGCTTTTATGTCTACCGCAGAATCAGCCACGTTACAGTTTGAATTAATCATTTTCTTCAAAAGGAGTCCCAGAAGTGAACCCAAACAAAAAGCTACTATCCCTTTATAGTTGGAAAGTAGAGGACACTAGTGATGTACTCAGCTTTCATCTTTTATCCTTCGATGATAAATTGACCCAAATGTACCTCTGGCCAGGAAGAAGCAAGGACTTTAAATAGTACTATATGTCAAACAATACTATTAAAATACTTCCAATTTGAATATCACATCACAGTTTTGAGAATGCATCTGCATTTATTATTGCTTTGTTCTCCTGTAGTACAAAAGGGGAAACTGAGGTAACATATCTAGGAATCAAACTCATGTCTTCTAATTCTTGAGCTATGTCTACTTTGGTCTATAGCTTCTAAATTTGTAATAGAAGCTCAGAAATACTCAGGCACTGGGCACAGAGGTGCATCCAATTAATCCTATGACTTTAACAGGAATTAAGAAGGCTTGATTAGCTGGGCACAGTGGCTCATGCCTGTAATCCTAGCACTTTGCGAGGTTGAAGCAGGCTGATCGCTTGAGCCCAGAAGTTTGAGACCAGCCTGCGCAACATAGTGAGATCCCTGTCTCTATGAAAATATTAGCTAGGCATGGTGGCATGCACCTGTAGTCCCAGCTACCCAAAGGGCAGGTTCACCTGAGTCCAAGAAGTTGAGGCTGCAGTGTGCCGTGATTGCACCACTGCTCTCCAGCCTGGGCAACAGAGTGAGACCCTGTCTGGAAAAAAAAAAAAAAAAACAAGAAAACAAAAACAGAAAAAAGAGCATGATCATTCTAGTTCCTTTGGGTAGTGCCCATGGATTGAACAAATCATGGCCTCTGTGCCTGTCTCCATGTCTGTGTCATGTTGCTAATTCTAATTCTGTTAGATGACATATGCCTCATTCATTCTTTCATTCATTCCAAATAGTTATTGAGTGCCTGCTCTGCCCAGCCATGTCCTGTGGGATACTACTATTGCCTGCCGTATGACGGGTTCTGGACAGTCAGTAATGGGAAGGACCAACAGGGTCCTGCTGTCGTGGGCCTGACGGTGTCAGATGTGGGGCTTTCTGCTTGCTGCTGTTTCCCACCTGCCCAATTCCTTCCTAGTGAGGACTGACCTGTACCAAATAGCATAATGATTTCTTTGCCAAGTTGGGGCACCATAACGTTGAAACGATATGGGTACAATGGAGATGACATGCTTTTGACTGGATGTTTCAATACCAACCAGTGTCCTTTCACCTTTTGTTCAAGGCTTTGCTTATTGTTAACTCTCGATTGTTGTATGCACCCTCTAAACAGCTTCACAAACATTTGTCAATCCATGTGATGCAGTCCAAGCCTCAAACACATCAGGCTGTGGGTAAATATTTAATCAAAAAATTCTACAAGCTGTGTTCATGTTTTAATATATGGACCTTGGTAACTAGATATGGAATAAAATACTAAGAACTCTTATCCTCAAACAAATTATAATTTTTCATCATGTTCCTGCCCTTCTTCAATTCTCTTTCATACATGCATGTGTTGTTACTATTATTTTCCCAGATAGCTACTTTCTGGGTATTATTATTATCTGGGTTTCTTCACAATATCTCCTATTTTTTAAACTTACCATTTCTTAAACTCATGAAATTCGTACCTGTAGTCCCAACTTACAAATTTGTACCACTTCTTAATTTTCTTTCTGAAACTTCTTATAGTTTCTCCCAACTACGTATAGTTTTTTTCTACAAATGTGATGAGGGTATCTCCGTTTCCTTCTTCTTAGATGTTAGTGAAGAGAATAAACAGTGGCTCCTTTGCGTCCCAAATAATGTTATGCCCAGAGGATGTTTTATCCTTTGAGGGGCCCCCAGCTGGACATGGAGTAACGCTGCTATTTCAGAGATTGGTTCTCCTAGTTGCCAGAGCATATATTTAGTCTTTCCTCCTGATCTACATGCGGCTAACTCCTCTGTGAGGGTGCATCCTCCAGTAACTTGACTCGTGGCTTTGCTGCTGTTTGTCTGGGGTGTGTGCCTTTGCGAGACGCATGACATGTTCATTTCAGAGCGGCTTTGCTCCAGCTAATCCTCAGTGCTAGAGCTGTGCATTGCTGAGTAGCTGTGAGGGGCAGTGATTATCAGAAATTACAGGAGACCCAACTTGTGTTCATGTGCTGCTGTTCTCATGAGTTAATAGTTTTTTTTTTCTTTCCTTTTTTTTTTTTTTAAAGAATAAGCACAACAGAACAAGGTGATTTATGAGATATGACATATTTATGTTCTCTGCTTCTAATTTTCATTGTGATTCATGTTGTTTCCAGACTGATATTTTTGTTGTTGCTGCTGTGAGAAGGAAAGAGATGACTGGAGAATATTACTTATGCATTGGTGGCCTGCAGTAATATTGCTGCTACCTGGGTTATCAGGGATTTAAAAGTAAAACCCAACTATAAGCCATATACAAGGTAGAAACCCTGAGGCTAGCATAGAAGTCCATCAATAATAATACCAACAATAATAATTCTTTACAAGCCTAGAGAGCTTTATATTTTTAAAGCATTTCACACACATAATTTCTCATGAGTCTCTCATCAGCCTTGTTAAGGTTGATAAGGCAAGTATGATCCAAATTTTAACTAGTGAGAAAACTAAAGCCTCTGGAAGTTCAATAGTTGACTCACTTCACAGTATAGATTTCAATGGAGCTCTCACTGTAATTTCTTGAAATATACCAACTCTTTAAGAAAACAGAACCTGAAAGTGCCTTATACATCTCATAAGTCAAAGGTTTTTACATATTACTCTATAATGAGTGAACCAGAAGTAGACATTTCCTAATAAATTACCAGTTTTCATTTTCACCTGTTGTGAGACTTTGTGGGAAGTTGCAAAAATGTCTCCAATAAAGTAGCACAGGAAAGTGTTGCTGAGGGTCTTTTTTGATCAGAGCCCAGAAACTCGGGCTCTGGATGGTTTGATAAGGAAGAATGCATAGAGATTTCTGGCAGAGGGAGGGAACCATCTTTTATTCCTTCAAAGGACACGATGGTGTAGTATAAAGCAGGAAATGAAAGACGATAAGGGAGGATCTCTTTAAAACCTGACCAAGAGACATAAATTAGAGTAAAAAAGAACCTGGAGTGGCATAATTTCTGCTGCAGTGACACAGACCATGTGGGAAAAAGTCTGTAGGCTGTTTTCCCTATTTGAGACCAGAGATTGGAAGGAACAAATGGAAATGACTGATCATTCCATCTTCATTTTATGCCCAATATATTGAAATTTTAGAAATGTATGCAACAGAAATTGACAGCGGGGTGATGGTTTAGATATGGGGCTTAAGAGAAAAGGTGAAAGATATAAATTTCTTGAAATTGATAAATGTTAGTCTCTTTCCAACACAAATGATCCTGTGAATCCGTTTTCTTCAGTGTTAGGCCACAGTCATGCTGATTGGCTGTGTCAGACCATAGAGATTTGCTGTTCTGGGAGTTCTAAAGGAGAGGATGTAAATTTACTTATAAAGTGACCCAGAGGCTCTAGAATTATTTACATTCTAAAGAGATGTAAGGAGAAGCCTCAACATTTATTGTTGAATACTGACTTCCTTAGAAGTGCTTCTCCCACCGTTGCGTCCAAAACTTCTGCTACAAGGAAAAATAACACCCAGACTCAACACACCTGGAGGAGACAAGTGGCCATTCTGAGATCATAATCAGGAGAAGAATTCATACATCATTCTTGGGCTTTTCTTACGCTCATAATACAGAGTTATGCATTCGCCATGGTGAGGATCCACCCCTTCGTCTGACCACCTCCTCCTTGTTACGTGCGGTGGCATGTTGATGAACTACAAACCTATTTTGATATTCTGGTAGAGAAAGCATAACCAGGAAGACAAATTCAGGGGAAAAAAAGTCAATGAATGATTCTAAAGTTATGTATCAAAGATTTTGTGCATTGTTCTCCTTTGTCTATAGGAAGAGTTACAAGTCAGTATTGGTAAGTGGCACGGTATTACTTATGCTTCAAGAACAGGAGCTAAAAAGACCCCGCACACCAGAGGCTGAGTGCACATATCTTCTTTATGTGTGTTCTTGTTGATGAGGAATGCCCACATGCTACCTTCTCTGGCCACACAAGGAAATCAGGTAATTAAAGGAGTGATGGATGGTGTGCTAAAGTTTAAACGTTTTAGGAGGACCTATCTTATTAACAGTTTAAAACAAGTGAGCATAATATCATTAATTTTGATTAATTCATTTGCTCTTAATATAGCTTTTAATTTGTAATTCTATGTGAATTACAATGTAATTTGGCATTAATTATACTAAATTGACTATAAGTCAGCCAATCACAATGGAAAATTACTCACAGCTGAAACTAAAACTAAACCTCTCCATCCAGAAAGGACGACGCTTAGTTAAGTGGCAAATACACTTTAGGCATCTCTCTCTTTGGCAGTGAGAATGACATTGGACCTGCTGAGGACTGTAATCAATTCCTTATTCTGCCCACTGCTAGGACTACGTACTCTTTGGAGTGAAGCCCCATATCAATCCAATAAAGTGTAAATAATAAAGTAAACAAAGGGGTTGACTTATCAGGTTTGCCAGGTACCCTGAAGAATCTTTTTGCTCCTCTCATCTCATGTAAGTTTTAGGCAATGTAGAGGGGCTGTGTAGTGCTTTAGAATGATTAATTCCACACCCCTTGGATTCTGGGAGTTAGAATAGGCACTTACCCAAATTGGCCTGCTTCTCGTCTTCATGCTCTGTGAAACAGCCAG